>NC_064561.1:15455000-16732500 GCF_937001465.1 Orcinus orca | reverse complement strand
AAACTGCTTCCTGTGGGGGAACAAGGTCCCCCTTACCTGTCCTTTGGTTATTTGTCCCACTTTTCTCTTTCAGAGGGCCGCTGCCAAGGTGACAAGTCAATGTTCTGTAGGATGGAAGTCTTGTCTCGCTATTGCTCCATCCCAGGCTACAATAAGCTGTGCTGCAAATCCTGTAACCTGCAAGACAACCTCACCAATGTGGACGACAGGGCAGAACCACCCTCTGGGAAGCACAATGACATTGAAGAGCTCATGCCCACCCTCCCAGTGCCCACTCTAGTCATGGAGGTGCAGCCTCCGCCAGGCACACCCCTGGAGGTGCCTCTCAATACTTCCAGCACCAGTGCCACCGAGGACCATCCGGAAACCAATGCTGTGGATGTGCCCTACAAAATCCAGGGCCTGGAGGATGAAGTCCAGCCACCCAACCTAATCCCTCGACGACCGAGCCCATACGAAAAGACCAGGAACCAAAGAATCCAAGAGCTCATTGATGAGATGAGGAAGAAGGAGATGCTCGGAAAGTTCTAATAAAATGGAAAGATAGCATCAATAGCATTTTTTTTTCTTGCTTATAGAGATATTCCATGGGATGGCAACTCCTGTGTTGTGGAGATGAAGTCAGATTCCTGATTTCAAAAGGTTTGGGGAAAACAAAGAGGGAGAATAATGTAAAAAGAAAAAAAAAAAAAATATATATATATATATGTCCTGTACTGAGGTGGAGTGTGGGTTGGAGAGGAATATAGAGGTTCTACAACCCCCATTGATGAGGGAAGGCAGGAGGGATAACTCGGAGAGAGAAAACGTTTGCCCCAAGTTTCTGAGCAAGTGATTGGGAATCTTCTTTTCCTTGTGGTGACAACCTTGCTGGAGACACAGGACATTTCCTGCCAATCTGCAGACTGAGACACAAGCCCCATGGGACTCTTGGGAGAAACGATGATTTATTTACTAAGTGACCAGTCACTAAGATGAGTGCGGTGAAGTGGAGGCCATGAACTCCAGTCTTCGAGGTGGTGAGGCAGGTGATGAAGATGAGTGTGGTGGCCAGCTGGCACTCCCAGGCTCTCCCAGGCCTCTTTTAGCTTCACTAACCCTGGCCTTGCTTGTCGCCTCTGGCCAGCCTGGCCTCAGACCCGGGGCTCCCCAGAGAGGCTCTCCCCTTCCCCAAGTGCACTGGAAGGATGAGGGAGGCATGCACTCTGCTGGAAAGTCCAGTGAGTGGGCAAGGCTCACTTTTTTGTGTGTGTGAACATGCAGCTTAAACTTCCCAAAATTACAAGACCCAAGCCCATTAGCTCCTTAGCTGGGCCTAGCCTGCCATGTAATTCTTAAGCTTTTCATGTCCAGGAAAGTTCTAAAGCCTTTGTATTCTCACCAGTCATAGATCTTAGAGAACTCTTTCTTATTTCATTCCCCATTCTGTGGATGAGAATACTGGGCTCACAATAGGTGCTAAAACCCTTTATCGGAACCTGTGCATGTGTGTGTGTGTGAACCTCTGCAAGAGGTCCAAGGGACAGAGTAAGGGGGTAAGAAACAGTGAAGGGACATCTGGGATGATGCTTAACCTTCCAAATGGTTGAAAACTAGCCTCCCCATCTCCCCAGCGTAGCCTACCTCTCTCCCCTCTGCCACCATGTTCCACACTTGCTCATACATGTCCCAGTGTCTCCAAGGAGCTTGCTGGCTCCTAAGAACCAAACTGGAGAAACCTTTCTGAATTCTCTCATAGTATCACTTCTTTAACAAGATGTAGTGTGAAGCACTTCTGCACCCTCGTCTCTTTATCATTAGGAAATGTATCCACGGCTTTCCCTCGTTGGTTGAACCCATGGCAGCTGGTGCTACTCACGGGCTGAAGGACTGGGCAGTGCTTGCTTGGGTCCATCCTGGAATGTCGAGGAAGCTCCGGACTAACCCTAGCCAGAGTATTACTCAGTTTACCCAGCTTGGGGGCCACAGAATGGGAACACTCCCTTCTCAGATCACAGCAGAGCAGGGCTGTGTGTCTTAGGGGCTGGAAGACTTTAGGGAGGGGCCCCAGGTGGGACACACCCAGGGGGATCTCTCTTCTGCTGCAGGAAGAAAGATGCCCTCTGGGAACTGTAGGCCAAGTGGCCACGGCCCCATATGCCATACTCAGTGCCTTGGGCCATATATCCACAAAGTTCTCTAGACTAGATGGTCCTCAGAAGTCTCTCTGTGTATGAAGGCAGTGTTCACCCGCTCTGAGACACTGCAAATTTCCACTGAGCTTGAGACAGGTGGAGAGCTGGCTTAGCAACAGTCCGGAGCTTCCAGAGCTGGCTGAGAGGCTTCTGCAGTCTGGGGAAGGCAGAGGATGTCTTTGAGCCAAGGTTTCCCAACACCAGGTTGAGACTCAGAGGTCCTCTTTGTCCACTGCTCTGCAAAGTCAGCTGAGGGGCCCAAGAGTCACTTCATGTTCGTGGGAAGACTAGTGCTGGAGTTTTGGGACCTGGCTCTCGGATCTACTCCTTTTGGAAAACCCATGGAATTTCACGTATAAGCCTTTCATGTGTACTATAAAGTCGTTTGTTTGTTTGTCTGGAGTATATTATAAATGGTGCTCAATAGCAAAGTCTTTATCAGATGAAGCATTACGACTATGTACTCCTGTCTGACAGGCAGCTGCCACATGGGTCATTTTGGTGCTGAACTCACATCACAACATTTTATCTTACTGATGACAGCAGGCAGTACGTTTGTTTTTCTGTATAGTAAAATTTGGCCCCTTGGTTTTATAACTTATTAAAGTCAAAATGTCTGTGTTTTTGCACATCATGCCTGTGTTTGTTTGTTACCTTGACTACACTTGTCCCCCATTCCCAGCCTAAACTTGGGCAGACAGAAGGATATGCTTCCCTCACAATGCCAAGAGATGTGGAGGGACACCAGTAGGCAGTGAGCCAAGGCTGCACAAGTCAGGATCCCATGAGGGGCGAGAGGTGCCCAGAAGGACCGATCTCTCTCCCAGCTCCCCGTGGAGTCAGTTCTCCAGGCAACACGACTTAGCCAAAGGCTCCCAAGTCAACCTTAGTTCAAGGAGGAGACACCTCCTCCTCCCTGACTGCAATCCCTTCTCTCTTATAATTAGGTTTCCAGAAAAAAAATACTAGATGTTGAGGTAAATTTTAAATTCAGAAAAACAGCAAATAACTTTTGAGTATGAAAATGGAACACACTTATACTAAAAATTATTTTTTGTTTCTCTGAAACTCACATTTAACCGAGAATCTTGAAATTTTATTTGCTACATTTGGTAACCCTACTTACAATCAGTATTCTACTTTTAAAGACAGGTGCATGCTCTCTGGTCCTCTGATACTAGCAGGTATTGGGGAGGAGGGAGGTTGAAGGACAGAAGAGGTGATTTCTTCTGCTACCCTGACCAAGTAGGAATCAGGCAATGTCACAGTGCTGGGGAGAGGGAACAATCAGAAATCTTATTCGTTTGTACAGGGGTTATACGTGGCTTAGGAATACACAGTATTTCTCCTTGTTCTTTGCTATAATTTGTTTTGACTCCTTTTTTAAAAAATATTTATTTATTTATTTATTTATTTATCTTTGGCAGCGTTCCGTCTTTGTTGTTGCGCGAGGGCTTTCTCTAGTTGCAGCGAGTGGGGGCTACACTTTGTTGCGGTGCATGGGCTTCTCATTGCGGTGGCTTCTCTTGTGGCGGAGCACAGGCTATAGGTGCACGGGCTCAGTAGTTGCAGCACGTGGGCTCAGTAGTTGCAGCTCTCAGGCTCTAGAGCACAGGCTCAGCAGTTGTGGCGCATGGGCTTAGTTGCCCCACAGCATGTGGGATCTTCCCGGATCAGGGCTCGAACCCATGTCCCCTGCATTGGCAGGCAGACTCTTAACCACTGTGCCACTAGGGAAACCCCTTGACTCTGTTTTTATAGTACAGTTAGTTATTTACAACGGGGAAGAGGAATTCGGAATGGGTATGTGTGAATGTGTGTGTTAGCAGTGGAGAGAAAGAGCCTTGGGTGAGCAGAAACTGGCTGAGACTAAATACCTGGCAAAGGTAACTCATAACTGGATAACCCAGAAGGTTATTTTAGAAAACAGGCCCTGGGTTGTAGAGGAAGTGGTAAGGAAGGCCCAATCCATGCTTCCTGAAGAATGTTGATAAATGGTTAGGAGGAGCCAAATGATGTCATTACTGAGGATTTGGCCACCACTCCCTCCTCTGGGCACCGTGTGAGTCCCTGATTTGCATGCACAGAGCAGCCATGCCATGGTCATACCCAGGGGTTTATACTCCACTGTGAATTCTTAGCCCAGGGGAACACAGTACACTCCCATTTAGAGGCTGTGTAGCCAATTCCCCCCGAACCTCATGACCCCACACTGTTGTTGCTTCATCTTTGGGGGCTCCCTCAGGGACTAACCTCAAATACACATAAAAGTTACACAAAGACAGTGTGTGAGCACCCCACGGGGCACCGAAGCAACAAATGCCTTGGTTCAAATAAGATTCTTCTAGTTTCTTTATGTGAACACTTAGATCACTGATTTTCCACCTTTCTTCTTTAAAACTCCATGCATTTATGGCTATAAATTTCCATCTATACAGCTGTAGCTGCACCCCACAAAATTTGATATTTCATACATTTTTTGTCATTTCATTCCAACTAGTTTCTAGCTTCCATTGTGACTTCCTCTTTTACCTAAGAGTTATTAAGCATGTTGCTTAATTTCCAAACATTAGGGGGTATTCTGGTTATGGATTGTTACAGATTTCTAGCTTATTTTATTGTGGTCAGAAAACATTTTGGGGAATATTCCAACTCTTTGAAATTGGTTGAGGCTGGCTTCATTGCCCATGATGTGGTCAGTTTTTTTGTTTTGTTTTGTTTTTATTGCACATGTGCTTGAAAGAATATGCAACTGGTAATTGTTTTTTATTTATTTAGGTTGCGGCACATGGGATCTTCGTTGCGGCATGCAGGCTCTTATTTGCGGCATGCAGGCTTCTTAGTTGTGGCACTCAGACTTCTTAGTTGCGGCATGCATGTGGGATCTAGTTCCCTGACCAGGGATCAAACCCGGGCCCCCTGCATTGGGAATGCAGAGTCTTACCCACTGGACCACCAGGAAAGTCCCACAACTGGCAATTGTTGAATACAGTATTCTATATAGGTCTGTGATGTCAAATTGGTTAATTTATTATTCAGATCTTTTGTATCTTGACTTAGTTTTCTTCTTGTTCTATTAATTTGATAAAGAGTTGTTTTAATACCTCCCACTGATTGTGGATTTTTCTATTTCTCCTTGCAGTTTTATCCATTTTTGCCCTTCTTTTTAAAAAATAAGCTATTTTACTATTTTGAAGTCTCATAATGGGAGCATACAAATTTCTAATTGTATCTCTTGTTGGTAACATTATCCTTTCATCCTTATGAATTGATCAATTTTATTTAAAAAATTTTGAAATTTTCCCCCCTAATATTAGTATAGCTATATCAGCTTTTTTTTTGGTTAGTGGTTGCACAATATAACTTCTTCCATTCTTTTACTTGCAAATTTCCTAGATCTTATGTGTGCTATTTGTACTTTGTAAACATATAATTTTCAATATCATCTAACACTTTAATCTTTTGATTAGACCATTTAGTCTATTACATTTAATGTCATCACTGACACCAGTGCCCTTATATCTACTTCTTTTGTGCTATTTGTGATCTGTAATTTTTTTTTCTCTTCTTTCTTGCCTTCCTTTGGATTGAGTGCTTTTTTTTCCATTCCATCTTAGCCCTATGTTAGTTTTGAAGCTACATACTACTTTTCTCTTATTTTAATGAGTATTCAAGACATTTCAACACACACTCTTAATTTACCATCATCTATTATTCTTCTTAAAGTGACCTTCTTTCCAACAATGCAAATCCTTAGAATAGTGGTCTCAAGCTCTATGTGATGAAAGATAAATTTTTAAAATTTTCATTTCATCATGGACTAATAAAATATAAAGGAATTAATAGAAAAATAAGTAAAAAAGCAAAAAGATATACAAAACACAAGCTTAATTTTAAAATAATTTTGAGGTATAATTGACGTACAATAAACCACACATACTTAGGTGTACAATTTGACAAGTTTTGAAATATATACAAATGGGAAGTTATCACCACAATCAAGATAGTGAATATACCCATCACACCCAGTAGTTTCTTCCCACCCCTTTGTAATCTCCCTCCCCTTCATTCCTATCTCCAAGCAACCACTGATCTTCTTTGTGTCACTACAGATTAGTTTTCATTTTCTAGAATTTCATAAAAATAGAATTAAACAGTATTTACTCTCTCTTGCTGCTTCCAGCCAGTATAATTATTTTTTACATTCATACATGTTATTGCATATATCAGTAGTTCATTCTCTTTTATTACTAAGTAGTATTCTATTGTATAAATACATTACTGTTGGTTTATCCATTCAGCAGTTGATGGACATTTGGGTTGTTTATAACTTGTGGCTTTTACAAACAAAGATCTATGATCATTTGTGTATAGGTCTTTGTATGGTGTGTGTATTCCTTTAAGCAAAACACCTAGGAGTAGAATGGCTGGATCATATGGGAGGTGTATGTTTAACTTTTTAACCAGCAGCATATGAGACTTCCAGTTCATCTACACTGTCACCAACACTTGATACGGTCAATCTTTTAAATTTTAGCCATTCTAAAAGATATCTAGTAGATATCTCATTGTAGTTTTAATCTGCATTTCCTTACTGAATAATGATGTTGAGCATCTTTTCATATCCTTACTTGCCATAGGTAGATAAATCACTCGATCAACAAATAGATGTAGATTGATCAATAGATAGACAGATGATAGAGAGATATAGATTGATCAATTTTCTTTAGTGAGGTGTATGTCAAATCTTGCCAAATTTTCATTGCGTTATTCATTTTCTTATTTAGTTTGGAGAGTTCTTTATATATTATAAATACAAGTAATTTATCAGATGCATGCTTTGCAAATTTTCTACCAGTTTGTGGCTTATCTCCTCATTCTCTTAACAATGTATTTTGAGGAGCATAAGTTTTAATAAAGTTCAACTTATCAATTTGTTCTTTCATGGACTGTACTTTTCATGTTGTGTCTAAGAAATCTTTGCCTAACCTAAGGCCACAAAGATTTTCTTATATGTTTTGTTCTATAAGTTTTATATTCTTAGATTTTATATCTATATCTATGATATATTTTGAGTTAATTTTTGTATATGAAGTGAAATATGGATCCAAGTTCACCTTTTTGCATATGGATATCCAAATGTTGCAGCACTGTTTTTTGAAAAGATTATCCTTTCTTCACTAAATTACCAAAGGTCATGAAAATTTCCTCTTACTTTTTTTCCCTAAAAATTGAATAGTTTTTGCTCTCACATTTAGGGCTAGTCTCCATTTTGATTTAGTATTTGAATGTGGTGTGACATTAGGATCTAAACTCATCTTTTTTGCATGTGGATATCCACCTTGCTGTATCATTTGTTAAAAGACTGCCTTTTCCCTGTAGTCCCTGTTAAAAGACTACCTTTTCCTTGGCGTATTTTCCAAAGTCAGGTTTTTCTCTAAATTCTGTTTCATTGATCTATATGTCTTTCCTTACACTAGTGCTACATTGTCTTGAGTATTATGGATTTTAGTAAGTTTTGAAATCAGAAAGTGTAACTCCTTTAACTTTGTTCTTTTTTTTACATCTTTATTGGAGTATAATTGCTTTACAATGGTGTGTTAGTTTCTGCTTTATAACAAATTGAATCAGTTATACATATTACATATGTTCCCATATCACTTCCCTCTTGCGTCTCCCTCCCTCCCACCCTCCCTATCCCACCCCTCCAGGCGGTCACAAAGCACCAAGCTGATCTCCCTGTGCTATGTGGCTACTTCCCACTAGCTATCTACCTTATGTTTGGTAGTGTATATATGTCCATGCCTCTCTCTCGCTTTGTCACAGCTTACCCTTCCCCCTCCCCATATCCTCAAGTCCATTCTCTAGTAGGTTTGTGTCTTTATTCCTGTCTTACCCTTAAGTTCTTCATGACATTTTTTTTCTTAAATTCCATATATATGTGTTAGCATACGGTATTTGTCTTTCTCTTTCTGACTTACTTCACTCTGTATGACAGACTCTAGGTCTATCCACCTCATTACAAATAGCTCAATTGTTCTTCTTTTTGAAAATTGTTTGGCTCTTCTGAGTCCTTTGTATATATTTCCACATACATTTTTTTTTTTTTTTTTTTTGCGGTACGCGGGCCTCTCACTGTTGTGGCCTCTCCCGTTGCGGAGCACAGGCTCCGGACGCGCAGGCTCAGCGGCCATGGCTCACGGGCCTAGCAGCTCCGCGGCATGTGGGATCTTCCCAGACTGGGGCACGAACCCGTGTCCCCTATATCGGCAGGCCGACTCTCAACCACTGCGCCACCAGGGAAGCCCCCGGTGTGGATTCTTTAGTATTTTCTACATACAGGATCATGCCGTCTATGAATACAGTTTTACGTCTTCTTGTTCCATCTAGACTTCCTTTTTTTCATCGTTGGACTGGCTAGAACTTCCAAACAATGCTAAATAGAAGTGGCAAGAATGGGTATACTTGTCTTGCTCTTGATCTCACGGGAAAAGCATACAGTTTTTCACCATGAAGTATGATGCTAGCTGTGGGCTTTTTGTAGATACACTTCTTTAGATGAAGGAAGGTACCTTATAGTCCTAGTTCACTGAGAGTGTTTATCATGAGTGGTATCGGATTTTGTCAAATACTTTTTCTGCATCTATTTAGATGGTCATGTGTTTTTTGTCGTTTATCCTTTTGTCATTGTATTAACTGATTTTCAAATGTTAAATCAACCTTGCATTCCAGATCTACATCCAATTTGGTCGTGGTCTGTAATTCTTTTTCTCTATTCCTGAATTTGGTTTCTTAATATTTTTTGTTGAGGGTGATTGTACCTATATCCCATAGTTTTCTCATCATGTCTGGCTTTGGTATCAGAGAATGCTGGCCACATAGAATGAGTTGGGAAGTGTTCCCTCCTATTCTATTTTGTAGAAGAGTTTGTGAAGAATTGATATTATTTCTTTTATTTTTATGTTTGATAGAATTCATGAGTGAAGACATCTGGCCTGAGCTTTTTCTTATACCAAGATTTTAAATTACAAATAAGTTTCTTTACTTATTATAGGTTGATTTCTTCTTGGATCAGTTTTGGTAGTTTGTGTCTTTCTAGGAATTTGTCCATTTCATCTAAATTATCTAATTTGTTGGCATACAGTTATTCATAATATTCCCTTATAATCTTTTTGTCTGTTTCAGAGTCAGTAATGACATCCTCTTTTTTACTCCTTATTTTGGCAATTTGTATTCTTTCTTTTTTTCTTGGTTAATCTAGTTCAAGCTTTTTCAATTTTGTTGGTCTTATCAAAGAACCAATATTTGGTTTCACTGATTTTTCTCTCTTGCTTTTCTATTTTCTATTTTCAGTTTTCATCGAATAGATTTCCTTTTTTCTCCTTGCTTGAGATTAGTTTGCTCTTCTGGTTTCTTTTTTTTTTTAATCCAGCATTTTTGTTTTTTAAACTTTATTTTCATAGGATATATTTTCACATTAGAAAGTCCCACAGTGGGAAAATAATAATTTATTACCAATAGTTTTGTATTTGTGGACAGGTTATTTTAGGACAAATAAACACATTTGAGGATCAGGTCTTAGTTTAGAATCTGCAATATTTTGACACATCAGCAAGGGGGACCTCTTCCCTAAACGGGACTTATCTATATTTAGAACCTCTCCACACTCTTCTTCCTATGATTTAGAAATTAGTAATGTGAGATATCAGCACTTCCCAATTTTAAAGTTTCCCCAGGACATGTAACTATCAGTAGCTGGTACCAACTGAACAGAGGAGTAAGTTTTCAAAACACTGTTTAATTTTCTGCAAAATCTTTACTTATGAATTAACAGTCTTTCCCTTATTCGTCATTCTCAAGACAAATGTAGAAGCTTGATCATGTATTGATAGTAAGAAAGTTGAATTTACTCTAAGAGGTTGATAAATTAAAAGGCCAAAGCTCATATATAATGTTAAGTTATACTATGAGTCTTGTGAGAAGCTGGGAGACAACCCCATTAACGCATCAGAACGCAGAACTCAGTCTTACAATTTCTCAGATACAAGTTCTCTCAAACCTTGTCCTCAAAGATTAACCTCTGAAAATAACCATGTGATTAGGATAAAGGTTTGTCTCACCAATGGCTTATATGTTATTTCCTCTTTATTGTCAGTGGAATGGCATGGCAGAGCAGAGGCAAAGAGTTGTACAATCAGTTCTTAAGATATTAAGTCATAAAGCCCAGGGCTTCCACAGCATGACAACAGCTTTCAGATGCCCACATCATGATAGCTGAAATAACAAGGCACAGCAAAGTTTAGAGCTGAGCATCTGAAAGGCCTGCCTTGGTAGCTTTCTGAGATGTACCGCACAGACAGAGTCAGCAACAACTTGTCCAAGGCCCCAGTGACTATGTAGAACATGGGCTGAAGCCAGGAGTCCATCGCAGAGCAAGGATTCAAATACACAGCTGGAAGCAGGGCCAGGAGCAAACACTGACAACCCTCTTACCAGTCCAGGGTAGAGCTGCAGCTTTGGAACCAGGATGGCGGCTGGGTAACAAGTAAATGTGCTGTGCTCCACAACATTCTGGGGTGGGCTGGTCCTGGAGAAATGCTGAGACATGAGTAGGTATGACCACTGGGTTTGAAGGAACAGACCTCAGTCTCCTTGGGCATGATAGAGGACACTCAGCCTCCAGAGAACCACCGTCTTGCTCCCAAGGCCTCAAGGTCATCCAGTAACCTAGAAGCAGTTATCTTCTTCTGGTTTCTTAACATGAAAGCTTACATTTGTTTATGTTATTGATTTGAGACCCTTCTTGTTTTCTAATATAGCCATTTACAGTTATAAAATTTCTCTCATGAGCTATGTTAGCTGAATTCCATAAATTTTGATATGTGTTTCATTGCATTCAGTTCAAATATTTTAAAAGTTCACTTGTGATTTCTTTGGTCTATGGATTACTTAAAAGTGCGTTTTAAATTTTCCAAATATTTGGGTATCTCCCAATTTTTTAATTCTGTTGATTCTAATTTAATTTTACTGTGGTTAAAAAAAGAACTACTTTGTATTATTTCAATCCTTTTAAATGTATTGAGACTTTTTATGGCCTTGTATATGGTTTACCCATACATAGTTCATGTGTGTCTGAAAATAATGTGTTTTCTGCTATTATTGGGTAGAGTGTTCTGTTGATGTCAGGTCAACTTGGTTGATAATGTTGTTTAAGTTTTCCAGTGGCCATGGTTCACCTCTCTGAGTTCTAATCCTCTCCCTGAAGTTGGCTAAGAATTTCTAAATATCCTTTTAGCTATTTGATACTTTCAAGAGTTTCGTTTTCCTTGTTCAGTCTTTTTAGTTGCTTTTAACAGGATGTTTGGCCTGAATTATCTAATCTGACAATTCTGGAATCCCATTATCAATTTTTAAGACAGGGTTGTCTATTTTTATCTGTTGGAATTAGGCTAGGTACCATTTCTAATAACATTAGGCAAACTTTTTTTTTCTTTTTTTTTTTTGTGATATGCGGGCCTCTCACTGTTGTGGCCTCTCCCATTGCGGAGCATAGGCTCCGGACGCGCAGGCTCAGCAGCCATGGATCACGGGCCTAGCCGCTCCGCGGCATGTGGGATCTTCCCGAACCGGGGCACGAACCCGTGTCCCCTGCATCGGCAGGCGGACTCTCAACCACTGCGCCACCAGGGAAAGCCTAGGCAAACTTTTAACACAAGGTTTTACCGGTAAAAGAGAAGAGAACTCAAAGCCTTTAAATCCTTACCAAAGTGCCCAAATATAACAATTCTTTCTCTATTCCTAAATCAATTTAAACTAAAATTTTTATATATAAAGAATTATAATTCTATGTAGATAGTTGGCTTCCTACTATTAATGTTTCAAAAAACATTACTGGATAAAGAAAGGTCATCATATAAATATTATAAAAATGTAAAATTTCAATTAACCAGGTTAATACAGCAAAAGTTGTCATAACTTCAAGGAGAAATTGACAAAGTCCCCATCCTAAGGAGAACATTGAACATGTCTCAGTAATTAATAGATCAGTAGTGAAAAGAAAACAATAATATATAGAATATTTGAATAATACAATAAACAAGCTTGATCTAAGTAACACACATATATCTCTGTTCCCCCAACAATTGAACAACTCACACTCTTTTCAAATACTATGACATATTTATGAAAATTGATGATATATAGGGCCATTAAGGAAGAATAAGAAATTGAATAGATTTAGTAATTAATCTAACTACAGGTAATTAAATTAGAAATCAACATCTAAAAATTAATTTAAAACATACATTTGAAATGCAAAAACTCACACTTCTAAATAGCTCACAGGTTGAAAATCATATTGAAAATTAGGAAATACTTATAATTGAATACCACTTACCGAAACTTGTGAAATGCAGTCAAGGAAGTGCTTGGAGGTTCTTATGGTCTTAAATACAAATATTAGAAAAGAAAAAAGTTTGAAAATAAATTAATGAACTATGTAACAGAGTAAACCCAAAGAAAGTAGAAGGAAATAAATAACTGATATTATTTATAAGGATAGAATTTAATTAATAGAAAAGAAATTTTAAAAGATCAACAAAGCCAAAAGTTCATTTAATATTTACCGACTCTGGTAATAATGATCAAGGATTAAAGACAGGACGTACAAATCAACAACTTTAGGAATAAAAAGCAGAACTTAATATTGAAAAGGTAGAGATTAAAAGGTTTATAAATAAATAATATGAACAAATTAATGCCAAAAAATTGAAAATAATTAAATGAATAAATTCTTAGAAAAATAAAATTTGTCAACATTTACATAAGGAGAAATAGAAAACCTAGTTAGAATTATAATCATGAAAGGAATTGAACTTGCAATTCAAAATAGTCCACCAATAAAATACCAGGCTCAGACAAGCAGACAATTCTAACATCATACATATTCTTCTAGGTAATAGGAACAGAAGGAAGCATTTTTCAGTTTATTCCATGAAGTTAAGATAACTATCTTACCAAAAATAGATAAGGACCAGAAAAAAAAAAAAAAGCACAAGAAAATTGCATGGATGCAAAAATCCTAACCCCAGTATCACTAGACCATATCCAGTCATGGACCAAAAAGATGCTCTATAAGACTAAGTTAGGTTTATTCCCAGAAATTAAGGATGATTTAACTTTAAACCTATTGATTTCCAAGCAAGATGGTGAACTAGCATGAGTATCCAGCTTCCTCCCCACTGTAACTCTAGAGTAGGTACAAAACTGACATGGGATTATTGACCTGATGAATGAACATAGATACTATGAGAATGCCTGAGAAGGCTGTTTTGAAGTGGTACAAGTGTGCCTGTGGCAGAGGGTTAGTTTGTTTTCTGTTTTGTTGGGTTTTTTGGTTTTTTCAAAACTTTGGGGTGTGGAGCAGCCAGTCCCCTCAGTGAGAAGACAGTGTTAGGCGAGAGTTTATAACTTTTACCTCTTTCTTCCCATACCTTGCTTTGGACTGATCATTTTCTGCTGCATTCACCCAGAAATTATTAGCAATAGCTCAGGCTAGATGATGTCAGTTGTGACAGGTCAGGATAGCATTTAAACCCAATGAAAATGAGAAACTGGTGGAAAGAGGTGCAGATTGGTCAGCTCCACTCCCTTCTAACCCTGAGGCAGCTGAACTGAAAGCTAAGAAGAGAGACTTCTGGTCTCAGCTCTGACATGTGAAGAGTTTGGAAGCCATCACTCCCATTCTCACAACCTCATAAAAGCTAAACAGACTGAAAATCAATGACTGTTCTTAGATCCATCAGAGAATTGAGGTCAGAGGGCACATTTTGTCACCCTGGAACTCAAGTGACAAGTGACTACAGAGAATTGCAGCCAAGATCAGCTTACTGGGAGCAGAAGCTTCTGGAGCCAGTAACTGATAGAAATATTTAAATGGTAGTTGACAAACTTCTAGAGGCAGTGTGTGGACTGGTTTAAGGGTGGGGTCCACAGTCTTAGGGAGTCCCCCACTCTCCTGCGTTTTACTTCCAGAAACCTCACTGGTTCTCACAGTGAAGATGTGAGAAAAATCCCCTTGTGCTTCTGGCAGCAAGAAGGGAAAAGTAGTCCTTTTGAAATATGCCTAGGAGAAAAGTTACCATTTTGAAATACACCCAGAGTGTCCTCTAAAATAGAGGTCTGCTTTCAAGAGCAATACTTGATCAGAAACTTATCTGACCTGGAGAAAGGCAATTAGACAAAGTCAGCCCCTTCCAGCCTCCTCTCTAGGGGGAGGAAGAAAAGACTAACAATGCCTCTGAAAGTCACAGCCCAGGGACCCAGACCCACTAAAAAACAGATTTAATCAGGAGATTTTATTTATTTATTTATTTATTTGTTTGTTTGTTTGTTTAGGCTGTGCCGGGTCTTCATTGCAGCATGCAGGATCTTCACTGCAGCATGCAGGATTTTTTTTAGTTGCAGAACGCAGGATCTTTTAGGTACGGCATGCGAACTCTTAGTTGCAGCATGCATGTGGGATCTAGTTCCCTAACCAGGGACTGAACCTGGGCCCCCCGCATCGGGAGCTCGGAGTCTTACCCACTGGACCACCAGGGAAGTCCCTAATCATGAGATTACAGAATTGCTTCCCCTCCCCCACACCTTCCCACCACATCATTAGGGCCCCAGTATAAAAATAGTGGATTACAATTGAGAGAGCTGCAAGACAGACTCTCCCTAAGAAGAAATTCTGAAGAAACCCAAAGACAACAGGGAAGCAAAAAACAAACAAAACAAAACACACACACACACACACACACACACACACACACACACACGTGGAAACTAGAGGAAAATAAAGCCTCTGGCACCTATAGCTACAGCGGATTAGAGGTCTAGGAGCCCAGCTCCTAGGGATTAACACAAAAGCCTGTGTACCTCACTTCCTATTACCATATACATCAAGTGCAGCTTGAAACAAAAAATACAAGGCATGCTAGGGCTTCCCTGGTGGCGCAGTTGTTGAGAGTCTGCCTGCCGATGCAGGGGACACAGGTTCGTGCCCCAGTCCAGGAAGATTCCACATGCCGCGAAGCGGCTAGGCCCGTGAGCCATGGCCGCTGAGCCTGCGCGTCCGGAGCCTGTGCTCCACAACGGGAGAGGCCACAACAGAGAGAGGCCTGTGTACAGCAAAAAAAAAAAAAAATTAAAAGGCAAGAGAAAACAGTCTGAAGAGAGAAAGCAAGTGTCAGAATCAGACTCAGAAAGGACACAGATTTTGGAGTTATCACATAGGGAATTTAAAATAACTATGATTTATATGATAATGACTCAAATTGAAAGTAGACAACATGTAAAAACTTATGGGTGATATAAGCAGAGAGATTGAAACTCTAAAAAAAAATCAAAAGAAAACGCTGAAATCAAAAACACTGCAGCAGAAGTGAAGAATGCCTTTGATGGGTTCAACAGTAGACTGGACAGAGCCAAAGAAAAGATAAATGAGCTTGAAGATAAGTGAATAGAAACTTCCCAAACTGAAATGCAAAGAGGAAAAAGAATGAACAAAATGGAATAGGACCTTCTTATACAGTCTTCTTTCTGCATAGAACATGTCCTGCTTCTCAATTGCCTCAAGATCTCTGCCTAAGAGTATTTACTCAAGGAAGCCCACTCTGACCTCATACCATGCTCTGGAGTACTTACAATTTTCTAATCAATGCTTTTGTGATAGTCGGTGGTTTTCTTTAATAGCATTTATCAAAATTGTAATTTAAGGATTACTTCTGTACATGTACACTACCATCCACAATTACGAACGTATTACTACACTAGGCTTTCCAAGAAAAAGAAACTATACCTCTAGAAAAACATTTTTTTTTCAGATTTTGGACAACAGGCAACACAGAACTCTAATCCCCAAGTGAAAGGAAACAGAAGTAAGCCCTTAATAGCCCAGCTTTTTACCTGGAGGCACTTTTCAGACCATGGTTAAGAGAAAAAGAGCCCAATCAGAAAACAACAGTGTTACCGAGCTGAAAAGACATAAATCAAAGATCAGAGCTAGCTGCTGAGGTGTTAGGAATTTGTGGTGCAACTACAAGAATAGAAGGTAGCTGCACAGAGATGTAGCTCCAGAAGTCTGCAGGGTTCTCGAGTTTTGGGCTGATATGCTGCAGATATGTGGTGAAAAAGTGCCTGAGGAAGGGCAAAAAAAAAAAAAAAAAAAAAAAATCAAGTAGCTGGGAGCTGTGAAATAAATGAAGATTCTGGAGTTGACACAAGGCTGGGAGACACTGAAGTTTCAGATAGCTGGAGATAAGAGACCTTGATGAAAGCCCAAGCATTCAGTTGATGGCTTAGAAGGACAGCCTCAGGAGCTTCTAGCCCTAAGTAAAGGGCACTCTAGACCCAACTCCTAGAGACTGAATGTTTGTGTTCCTCCCCAGATTCATAGTCCCCATTGTGATGGTATTTAGAGGTGAGGCCTCTGGGAGGTGATTAGGTCATTAGGTTGGAGCCCTCATGAATGGAACCTTATAAAAGAGGTCTCACCACCTAGAGGGGTGGGATAGGGAGGGTGAGAGGAAGAGAGATGCAAGAGGGAAGAGATATGGGGACATATGTAAATGTAAAACTGATTCACTTTGTTATAAAGCAGAAACTAACACACCATTGTAAAGCAATTATACTCCAATAAAGATGTTAAAAAAAAAAAAAAGGTCCCAGGGATCTTCTTCAAACCTCCCACCATGTGAAGACACAAGGAAAAGATGGCCATCTGTGAACCTGGAAGCGGCCAGGAACCTTGATTTTGGACTCCCGACCTCCAGAACTGTGAGAAATAAATGTCTGCTGTTTATAAGCCCAGTCTGTTGTTGTTTTGTTATAGCAGCCCCAACTAAGACATACCTCTAAAGGTATGTCAGTGGACTAGAATAGGGCCCAGAGATAGAACCACACATACATAATCAACTGATCTTTTTAAAGGTACAAAAGCGGGCTTCCCTGGTGGCGCAGTTGTCAAGAATCCGCCTGCCAATACAGGGGACACGGGTTCGAGCCCTGGTCCGGGAAGATCCCACATGCCACGGAGCAACTAAGCCCGTCTGCCACACTACTGAGCCTGCGCTCTTAGAGCCTGCGAGCCACAACTACTGAGCCCGCGTGCCACAACCACTGAAGCCCGTGCACCTAGAGCCCGTGTTCCACAACAAGAGAAGTCACCTCAATGAGAAGCCTGTGCACCGCAATGAAGAGTAGACCCCACTCGCCGCAACTAGAGAAAGCCTGCGTGCAGCAACAAAGACCCAACACAGCCAAAAGTAAATAAATAAATATTTTTAAAAATAAAAAGGTACAAAAGCAATTAAATGTAGAAAGGATAGCTCTTTTCAAGAAATGGTGCTGAAACAGCTGGATATCCATGTGCAAACAAAAACTAAGCTAAACTGAGAAACAATAAAGCATTATATGTCAATTATACCTCAAGTTAAAAAATCAATGAAGCAATAAACAAGAAAAGCCTTATACCTCACACTCTATATAGAAATTAACTCAAGGTGGATCATAGACTTAAATATAAAATACATAGTTATAAAACTGCTAGAAGAAAGCATAGGAGAAATTCTTTGTAGCATTGGGTTAGGTAAAAATTCCTTAGATATGATTTATAATTTTTTTTTTTTTTTTTTTTTTGCAGTATGCGGGCCTCTCACTGTTGTGGCCTCTCCCGTTGCGGAGCACAGGCTCCAGATGCGCAGGCTCAGCGGCCATGGCTCACGGGCCTAGCCGCTCTGCGGCATGTGGGATCTTCCCGGACCGAGGCACGAACCCGTGTCCCCTGCATCAGCAGGCAGACTCTTAACCACTGCGCCAACAGGGATTAAAGGATTTATGGACTTCTAATATCGGCTCCATATTTGCCACATGGCACACTATATTTCAGATGTAGTAATCTGGAGCACTAGAAAAAATGGTTATTATTACTTATGAAATGTTCTTGGATCTTCTAATATAATCAGTGGATTACTTTTGCTTTGCTAGAGACACTTTAAAAATAAAAAGTGAAGCTGCATAACTGGGATAAGATATTTGCAAATCAATTATTTGACAGAGATTTGTTTGCAGACTATATACAAACTCTCCAGGCTCAGCATTAAACAAAGAAACCCACAAACTGGGCAAAGATTTGAAGAGACTCTTCACTAAAGAAGATGAATGGATGGCAAATAAGTACGTGAAAAATAATCAAAGTCATTATTCATTAGAGAAATGCATTTAAAAACTACAATGGGATAATATTACCAACCTATTAGTATGATTAAAATGAAAAAAAAAAACAAATAAGCAAAACAAATACACCTGGACAATACCAAGTGCTGGTAAGGATATGGAGTGATAATGCAAAATGGAACGACTAGTTGACAAGCAGTTTGGCAGCCTCCTGTTAGGTTAAACATTCATTTCCAACATGACCTAGCAATCCTATTCCTAGACAGTTACCCAGTAAAAATAAAAATAACCTCTCTCTCTCTCTCTCTCACACACACACACACAGACACACACACAGACACACACACACACACAAAATAGAACAGGAGATCTAAGACCAAGAAGATCTAAGATGAAAAGTATAATATATGCATAATGGAAATACCAGAAGAAGAAAGGGAGAATGGAGCAGAAGAAATATTTGAAGTAATGGTGGCTGAGAATTTACCAAAATCAAATGACAGACACTAAATCATAGACCAAGGAAGCTCAGAGAACAGGCAGGATCAATACCCCCAAATCTAACACCTACCTAGGCATTCAAACTGCAGAAAACCAACAACAAAAAAAAGGGGGAAGTGCCAGAGAGGCAAAAACACATTATTTATAGAAGAACAAGAAAAATGATATCAGCTTCTCACAACAAACCATGAAACCATGGAGAGTGGAGTGAAATATTCAAAGTGCTGAAAGAAAAAACCCCACCAATCTAGAATTCTGTATTCAGTAAAATTCTTATTTAAAAGTGAAGGAGAAATACAGAGTTGCTCAGACAAACAAAAATTGAGATAATTTGTCACCAGAAGACCTTCCTTGAACAAAGTATTAAAAGAAGTTCTTTGAAGAGAAAGAAAATGATATAGGTCAGAAACTCAGATCTACATAACAAAAGGCAGAGCATCAGAGAAGAAATAGATGAATGTAAAATAAAATCTTCTATTTTTCTCATTCTTAATTGATCCAACAGATAACTGTTTGTCCGAAGTAGTAAGAACAACAATGTACTGAGTGATTATTGCATATGGATAAGTGAAATACATGGCAGCAATGTAATTAGGGATGCAAGAATATTGTTTTAATACTACATTGTGAAGTAGTAGTATAGTATCATTTGAAAGTGAACACAACATTAGTTGTAAACCTATATTGCAAACTCTAGGGCAACCTCTAAAATTTTTTTAAAAGTAGTACAATTGATACGCTAAAAAAGGAGAGAAAATGGAATCATATAAAATGCTCAATTAAAATCAGAAAAGGCAGAAAAGAGGGGAAAATAAGAAATAAAGAACAAGTTCAATAAATAGCAGACAGTTACAAACATGGTAGATATTAATCCAATGATATCAATAATCACTTTCAATGAGAATAGTCTAAATCTACCAACTAAAAGACAGAGACTGAAAATGGACAAAAAACAAGACCCAACTATACATTGTCTACAAGAAACTCACTTTAAATGTAAACACACAGAATAAAAATAAAAGGATGAAGCATGATATACATGCTAACACTAATCAAAAGAAAGCTGGAGTAGCCATATTAATTTCAGACAAAGCAAACTTCAGAACAAAGAAAATTATCAGGAACACAGAGGGGTATTACATAACGATAAAGGGATAAATTCTCAAAGAAAACATAACAATCCTTAATGTGTATGCACCTAACAATAGAGCATCAAAACAGGTGAGGCAAAAACTGATAGAACTGCAAAGAGAAATAGACAAATATACTATTACAGTTACAGACCTCAACAACAGCAAATGATAGATCCAACAGACAGAAATTCAGTATGCACATAAATCAACTCAACAGCGCCATCAATCAACTGGATCTAATGGACACTATAAAATACTTCATTCAAAAACACAGAATACATACTCTTCTCTAGCTCACATGAAATAGTCACCAAGATGGACCACATTCTGAGCCATAAAATGCACCTTGAAAAATTAAAAAAAATAGAAATCATACAAAGTACGCCCTCATGCAAAACTTAATTAAACTAGAAATTGATAATAGAAAGACAGCTGGAAATTCCCCCAAACATTTGGAGATTAAACAGTGCACTTCTATAAAGAGCACATGGGTCAAACGAAAAGTCTCAAAAGAAAATAAAAGTACTTTGAACTAAATGAAAGTGAAAATGCAAGTTACCCGATTTGTGGGATGCAGTGAAAGAAGTGTTTAGAGGGAAAATTATACCTTTCAATGCATATATTACAAGAGAAGAAAGTTTAATAATTCAATAATTCAAGGTTTCACCTGAGGAAACTAGAAAACAAAGAGCAATATAAACCTTTATTGCAGAAGGAAAGAAATAAGAGGAAAAATAAATAATAAAAACTGGAGCAGAAGTCAATAAGATTGAAAACAGGAAATCAAAAAAGAAAATCAACAAAACCAAAAGCTGGTTCTTTGAAAAGATCAATAAAATTAATAAACCTCTAGCCAGGCTGAGCAAGAAAAAAAAAAAGAGAGAAGACACAGTATTCTTGCTCACGGGGAAATAATGAAGAGAAGAATTTCTGACATGGAATATCTCATCACAGCATAATTTCTTCATGATAATTAAAAATTGAAAATGACACTGCAACATAAGTAAGTTTCTGAATGGATCATTTGTCAGCTAATCAAGGAAATCTGTTTACTGATGATAAATTAATTAAATCACATTTAATTGCAGCAGCTAAAGAAATATTTCCAGAGAAAATAAACTTGTTTAAGCCTTTCAGTGAGAACAATTGTTCAAAAAGTTGAGGGCATTGTGAGCAATGTCAATAGTCAGTTAAAGATATGGGTTTTTAAAAATAAATTTATTGATTGATTTATTGATTTATGGCTGCATTGGGTCTTCGTTGTTGCATGCGGGCTTTCTCTAGTTGTGGCGAGAGGGGGCTACTCTTCATGTGGTGCGCGGGCTTCTCATTGTGGTGGTTTCTCTTCTTATGGAACACTAGGTGCATGGGCTCAGTAGTTGTGGCACACAGGCTCAGTAGTTGTGGCTCACGGGGTCTAGGGCACTGGCTCAGTAATTGTGGCACACGGGCTTAGTTGCTCTGCAGCATGTGGGATCTTCCTGCACCAGGGATTGAACCTGTGTCCCCTGCATTGGCAGGCGGATTCTTAACCACTGCACCACCAGGGAAGTCCCAAGGCATATAGTTTTAAGTGGTTTTCCTTGGCTCTTGATGAATCAACAGATGTCAGTGACACTGCTTGATTGTTGTTTATTTGATGAGTCACTATTGCGTTTAAAACAACTGAAGAATCAGCCTCTATAAATAGTCTGTGTGGAACAACTATAAACAAACCAGAATATTTTTAAAGTTGAAAAAATGCTCAGGATAACCTGAAGTGGAATCTGCTGTGTTCCAGCTGATGATAGTAAAAATATGTAAAGAGCAGAAGGAGGCTTAGTTGAACAAACTTACAAAGCTTGTGAAAATGTAAGTTTTTTTAAACCTGTGGATATTCATCAGCAGGTAACATGCAGAAAATATTTGAGCTTATCATGTCTTATTGAACAAGTAGTGGCAACACTGAACTTTACTTGCTCTTGTGGACTTAACTATTGTCAGTTCCGTGATTTTTTTTTTTTCAGAAATAGAAGCTGAATACCCTGTCTTGCTCTGCTACATAGCAGTTAAATGTCAGCAGTAGTGAAGTTTTATTGCAATTTTTTTCACCTCAAGGCTGGGGATGAAATTTTTCTGAAAGTGAATTGTATTCGATCACTATTTTAAACACGGCATGGCTTTGGAAATTAGCTTTTGCTGCAAACTTAATAAATGTTCCTCAATGAATTCAATTGCCTAAAATTACAAGGCAAGTGAGAGCTTATATGTAAAAATATGTAAAACTTATTCTGGGGCTTCCCTGGTGGCGCAGTGGTTGGGAGTCCGCCTGCCGATGCAGGGGACACGGGTTCGTGCCCCGGTCCAGGAAGATCCCACATGCCGCGGAGCGGCTGGGCCCGTGAGCCATGGTCGCTGAGCCTGCTCGTCCAGAGCCTGTGCTCCGCAACGGGAGAGGCCACAGCAGTGAGAGGCCCGCGTACCGCAAACAAAACAAAAAAAAAAAACGTATTCTGCTGTAGCCACATAGCACAGGGAGATCAGCTCAGTGCTTTGTGTCCACCTAGAGGGGGTGGGATAGGGAGGGTGGGAGGGAGACGCAAGAGGGAGGAGATATGGGGGTGTATGTGTATGTACAGCTGATTCACTTTGTTATAGAGCAGAAACTAACACACCATTGTAAAGCAATTATACTCCTATAAAGATGTTAAAAAAATTTATTCTGCTGTAAAGTCATTTCAACAACAATTAATATTTGAATCACAAGTAATGTTAAGGTGCTTTATACATGTTCCATGCTGTCAAAATTTAAAAGAAAAAGTGATATCTCCACTCCCACAAATATTCTCTGCAGATATAGTTTCTGAGCACAAACTTCAGTTCAGCAGTGCTTTTTTTTTTGGATCTCAGTGCAGGTACAAAGGAAATTTCCGTATTCCAAAATCCATTTAACAGTACAATGGAGGAGCATCTACCTAGTCTTCTATTGGAAATAATCTTCAGTGTAATGATACGTTGAAAGGAAAATATCAAACGAATAATCTAACGGATTATAAATGACTTTCAAGCAATGAATATGTGCAATTAAGATCATATGCTCAAATTGGGAGACTGGGATTGACAAATATACATTATTGATACTATGTATAAAATGGACAACTGATGGGAACATGCTGTATAGCACAGGGAACTCACCTAGTGCAGTGTAGTAACCTAAATGGGAGGGAAGTCCAAAAGGGAGGGGATATCTGTATGTGCATGGCTGATACATTTTGCTGTGCAGTGGAGGCTAACACAACATTATAAAGCAACCATACTCCAATAAAAATTAATTTAAAAAATTAAAAAAATAAAATCATGTGCTCATGGACTGATATCTGTATTTGGCAATACCTAAATGTGAAAGAACATTTTCAAAGATGAAATACATAAAACTTCATTATAGATCAACATTAACAGATAAGCATTTGCAGTCAATTTTTTACAACTTTACTAAGACAGAATTCACATGCCATGCAATTCATCCGTTTAAAGTGTACAATCCAATGCTCTTTAGTATATTTCAAAGTTGTGCAACCATTAGTACAATCAATTGTAGAACATTTTCATCATCCAAAAACGAATTCCGTATCCATTAGCAGTCACCACATATTTTTCCAACCATCCAAGCCCTTGGCAACCAATAATCTATTTTCTGTTTCTATGGATTTGCTTATTCTGATCATCAAATATAAATGGAACTATACAATACATGATCCTTTGTGACTGGCTTCCTTCACTTAGCACAATGTTTTCAAGGTCGATCCATACTGTAGAATATCAGTGTTTCACTTCTTTTTCTTGCCAAATAATATTCCATTGCATGAATATACCACATTTCACTTATTCATTCATCAGTTGGTGAATATTCGGTTGTTTCCATTTATTGACTGTTGTGAATAATGAGTATACAGGTACAAAATTTTCAATGGATGTATGTTTTCATTTCTCTTGGGTATATACTTAGCTGTGGAATTTCTGAGTCATATGGTAACTCTATATTTAAGCTTTCAGGAAAATGTCAAATTATTTTCTAAAGAGGTGACACCATGTTATACTCCAACCAGAAGTGTATGAGAGTTCCAATTTTTCTCCATGATTGTCAACACTTTTTATTACCTCTCTTTCATTCTAACCATCCTCGTGGGTGTGAAGTGGAATCTCCTTGTAGTTTTGACTTACATTTCCTTGATGGCTAATGAGGTTGAGTATATTTTCATGTGTTTTTGGCCATTTGAATATTTTCTTTGGAGAAATATCTTTTCAGATAATTTCCCCACTTTTATTTGAGTTATTTGTCTTATTATTGAGTTGTAGTAGTTCTTTATATATTCTAGACAGTACATTAGCAGATAATATAATTTGCA
Source organism: Orcinus orca (assembly GCF_937001465.1). Lineage (NCBI taxonomy): Eukaryota > Metazoa > Chordata > Mammalia > Artiodactyla > Delphinidae > Orcinus > Orcinus orca. The sequence goes on along the minus strand of NC_064561.1, from coordinate 16,708,089 downwards.
AAATTTCTCTTCCATTCTATGGACCAAATTTGTACTTCCTTGATGGTGTCCTTTGGTTCACAGACATTTTAAATTTTGGCGATATTCAATTTATGCATTTTTTTCTTTTGTTTTTGTGGTTTTGGTGTCATATCTATGAAACCACTGCCTAATCCAAGGTCACAAAGATTAATGCCTATATTTTCTTCTAAGAGTTCTATCATTTTGGCTCTTACATTTAGGCCTTTGATACATTTTGAGTTAATTTTCATATATGGTGAGGTAGGGATCCAACTTTACTCTTTTGCATCCAGTTGTCCCAGCACCATTTGTTGAAAGACTATTCCCACTGGATTATCTTGGTATAGTCAATTTTAATGATAGGGAATACTAACTTTAAGCAAAACAGTTATTCCCTCCCACAAAAGATTTGTAAAATATAACAACTGTACTCAATTGTTGTGTTTTGAATTTCATCATTAAAAATTTGTGGAAATTTGTTTCTTTCTTGCAATACAATAAATATAAGTATCTACATAACATCCTTGATTTTGCCTCTTGGTCCACAAAACCTAGAATATTTACTATCTAGCCCCAGAAGTTTGCTGGTTTCTGATTCCTGATCATTATACAATGTCTTCCATGGTGAATCTTAGATCAGCTACATGCTACAGGACTCAAATTATTGTATAACTTTTAAGTCACTATTGAATGACTTATGACATTTCAGAAACAACTCACATCTACAACACTAATAAATGCTTAGTATGATATACATGCAGTTCATTACAGCACAGCTATCACCAATACTGTTTTGGAGCTCAAGTTGCAGAGCCATACACATTCTAGATCAAGAGGAGGATATTTCATATTGATGCTAGGTTGAGGATGAATAGGGAGCTGCACTGCTTGGGATAGCCTTTCACCCTATAAACTTTTTGCTGTGCTGGGATCCCAGACCCAAGGAGAGTGATATTGCCTTTCTTTTCCTCTGGGAGCAAATTCTTCCCTGGGTTCCATTACACTTGCTATCTTCCATCTCTTCACTTGTTGTAGGTGGGAGCAGATTGCCTCTTTGTCTTATAGGGGCAGTGTTATGCTGACCCTAAGAAACCAATTTTCCTTCCAGAGGGAGCAGCTTTTTCCAAGATAAGCATGGATTCTCCTGCCTTTTTTTTTTTTTTTTCTTTTTTTTTTTTTTTTTTTCTCCTGCCTTTTAAAGGTAGTTCAACTTTGATCCCAGTCTAGGTTTTCAGAGTGCATCTCCAGTTTCAGCTTCTTCATTAACTTTGTTAAGTATCAATATAATTTATATAATATAGCAATATTATAATTATGTTATAGCTATAAAACTATATAATAAGTTATTAAGTATAACTTATAACACATTTAACAAATAAAGCCCTTTAAAATATCTGTTAATTCTGGTGTGGTAAATATGACTTCTGTGGTTGAAGGAAGAAATAACTGGGGGAAGTGGGTGGAGCACAATACAAAGCTATCGTAGCAAACAGTGTTACAAGTAATCACATGAAGCAAACTAATCTCTCTACAAGTTACTCTCCCAACAAGACATAAAAAGGGCACCAGCACCTTGTTTGGTGTTCATCATACAACTCTTTATCTTTTACACCAGGACCTCCTAAGTACTAATTATAGGGTTGAGAGAAAGTGTTATTTTCATCCTGCATTCATTCTGACAAGGTTTATTCTCACTTATCCTGCCACAGTCTTCTTTAAAGATCTTTCTTATAAGAGGGAAGAGCAAGGGTTGGGATAGGGAATGGGAGAACGAATTCACTAGGGGACACAGGATGTAGATCAATAAAAGTGAGAAAGCTTCTTGCATTAAGTAACTAATTGCCGGGGATTCAATGTAGGAACTTCTTGGTACAATAATGAGTGGAAATCACTCAGCAGAAACATAGGCAGGTGAGGCAGTTTTCTTTGGTTTAGGATATTTCAGTGATATAAATGAAAATATTCTGTCAACTCATCTGGTCCATACCTATATATCTACTTATCTATATGTGTATATAGTTATTTTTACAGATATATAAAACTAGGATCCAGAAAGGGTATCAAACTTTCCCAAGTTCACAATAGTGAGTGGTAAAAACTAGCTCTTTTAACTCAAGTCTTTTGATTCTGAAAACAATTTTCCTTCTATTTATTAGAATTGTGTTTGAAACCAAAACATCTTCACAAAGTTTTTCTGTAGCTTCACTTGTAAACCCTAGCATTTTCCCATATGGGCCGTGATATCCTTCACTTGTAAGATTTCTGTTCTACCTTCACTTTTCCTCATTAGGTGTGGCCTTGAAGGGTTACACGTGAACTCTATACCAACTTCACTTTTCCATTAGCTGTGAATTTTGATATAAATTCAGACTCATGTTTTTTTTCTCTTGGTTGCTTTTGTCATATTAACTAAGGCACAAGATTCACCTCGTTGGTCTTGAAATGCCTAGCTCCTCCATTGTTCACCCATAGTATAATGCAACATCATGCAGACACACACAAACGCACAGGTCCTGAACAGACACAAATGTTTTTCTTGTTTTTAAAAACTATGTTTAAAATTTACATACAATAAATTTGCATTTTCTTAGAGTTCTATGAGTTTTAACACTTTCACACTATAGATCCGTGTAAGTACTACTAAACAGGATATATAACAGTTCTATCCCCCAGAAAACTCTCTTGTGCTATTGTTTTCTAGTCAAACCCTCTCTTCACCCCTAGTCCCTGGTAACCACAGATCTAGTCTCTGTGCCTATAGTTTTTGCCTTTTACATAGTGCCATATAAATGAAATCATATAGCATATAAGCTTTGTGACAGGCTTCTTTCACATAGCATAATGCCTTTGACACTCATCCACGTAGAATGTATCAACAGTTCATACTTTTTTATTGCTAAATGGTATTCTAATATATGGATGTACCAGTCTGTTTAACCAGTCTATTTCTGGACTCTCTTTCTGTCCCATTAATCTATTCTTTCACCAATATCAGTGTCTTTATTACTGTAGCTTTGTAGTAAGACTTAAAGTTGAGTATTTTGAGTCCTTCAAGTTTTTCTGCTTTTTCAAAATTGTTTTGGCTACCCTATTTCCTTTGCCTCCCCACTTAAATTTTAGAATCAGCTTGTCTGTATCTACAAAAAAATTCTACTGAAATTTTTATTCAAATTGCGTTAAATCTGTAGAATAAATTGATGAAAACTGCCATACTAACTATATTGTCTTCCAACTTGTAAACATGGTATGTCTCTCCATTTATTTAGATCTTTGTCATTCATCAACATTTTGTAGTTTGCAGTATTTTTATCTATGTACAATATTTCTTTACTTTCCACTTTTTTCCTTTCAGAGTTACTGCAAATGCAGTATCTTGTTTAAATTCATTTTCTAATTGTTCATTGCGAGTACACAAATACAAAAATTTTTACATGTTAATCTAGTATCTTGTGACCTTGTTAAACTCATTAGTTCTAAGAGCTTTTCTTGTTGATTCCTTGGGACAATCATGTCATCTTTAAATAGAGGCCATTTAATTTCTTCCTTTATAAACTGAATGCTTTTTTTTTTGCCTGATTGCATTACAAGGACTTCCAGTATGAAGTCAGTTAGGAGTGTTCAGAGTGGACATCATGACTTGTTCCTGATCTTAACCTCATACACTTGATCACCATTAAGCATGATGTTAGTTGTGAGTTTTTGGTAGATGTCCTTTATTAGATTAATTTCTCTTTTATTTGTAATATTCTGAGTTTTTATCATAAATGGATAATTTTGTCAAAATTTTTTTCTGCATCAATTGATATGATCATGTATTTTTTTCTCTTTCTAGTTCAGTTTGGATATATGTCAACCTATCTTCAGTTTACTGACTCTTTTCCCTGTCATCTCTATTCTGCTACTAAGTCTTTCCAATGATTTTTTTTTTTTTGGTAAATTTTGTGACTGTATTTTTCAGTTCTAAAATTTCCATTTGGTTCCTTTTAATATATTATTTTCCTGCTGAGAATTTTGAAGTTTCCATTCAAGAATGCTCACATTTTTGGAAACATTTTTATAACACCTACTTTATAATTTCAACATTTGTGTCATCTTGGGGCAGTGCCTGTTTTCTTTTTCCTTATGAGTTGTTGCAATTTTCCTGATTTTTATACTTTGTGCAATTCTGCATTATATCCTGTGCGTTTTGAATGAGACTCTGGGTCCAGATCAGGGGTGAGTCTGGGATTATATACACAACTTTATGAGATGGCTTTCCTGAGTTTTCTTTTCTGTCACCACCCTGACACATTCCAGCTCCCAGGGGCCACTTCTATTCCTGGTTTTCTGGTTAAAATACCAAGGCTTTAGGTTCTCCTCTCTGGTACACACCTAATGGATATATCTACCTCCAGGTCCAAGTAGCAAAAAGATAGTAAGAGAAGAAAAGCAGTGGGGATTCTTCCAACCTTTTGGCCCACAGTTCCTCTGACCAGAGATAAGGGTTCTCCTCTCTCAGAGGTTTAGATGTCTGTTCAACCACCAGTGTCCTCACCACAGGAATGTCTGGGAGTGCCAGACTGGCCTTATTTCAAAATCTGGTTTCCTTCCCAAATCTGCCTGCTACCATTACTTTTCAGGATCCTCAGGCAGCGGCTTCATGCATTCTCTAGGATTTTTAGTCAGATTTAGTGGGAGATATAAGGTGGTGTGTGCTTATTCCATAAGGTGGAACCAGAACCAACCAAAGTTATTTCCAATGATTATATCCATATGGGATAAACTCTCAAACAGGAAATTTATAAGTACAAAGGAAGAATATTGACTGGAAGTTTCATATTCATCACTTTTCCAATCACATTTTGCCTCAATTTTTTATTAAAATTTTAACATACAGAAAAGTTTAGAGAATGACCAATGAACATAACTATATCCTCCACAGAGTCAACAACAGTTGACTAATTTTGACATATTTATTTGAAATATGCTGCAAACATCATGACTCTTCAAACTTGAAAACTTTTGCATGCATCTCCTAAGAATAAGGATATTGTCCTTTATACCTCAATACCCCCATTATACCTAGGAAAATTAAACATACCACATTATCTAATACCAATTCTAACCTCGTATTTCCCCAAGCGTCTCCCCAAATGTCCTTACAGTTGTTCTGATTTTTCTGAATCAGATCCCAAATAAGAGTCACACCTTGCAGTTGGTTATATCTCGAGTGTCTTAATCTAGAAGACTCCATTTTTTGTTTTATTACATTGGCTTTTTGAAAAGTCCAGACAAGCTGTCATGTGTAGTAACTCACATTCTGGGTTTAATTCCTTACTATGTAATTCAACTTGTTCCTCTATTCCTTGTATTTCTTGTGACAGGAAGATCAGTCTAGATAAGAGATTTAATTAGATTTTCATCAAAATTTTTTTGGCAAGAATACATCACAATGATCATGTGTACTTCATACTGCATCTTGTCACGAGTCACATGTCAGGTTGTCCCACTAGTAGAGAAATTAAGTTTGATAGCAAGATCTCTCCATTATAAAGGCATATCTTTCCTTTGCAATTGGTATCTGTGATCTTTTGACATCATGTAAATAATGTTTGTTAATTTTTTTTCACCTAATAGGGTTTCCCCATCCATTGAACATGCCTGATTTAATTACAGTAAGGGTTGTAAGATGGTGATTTTTCTAAATCTATCACTCCATGTACAATGAACGATGACATTCTTCAAATAAGTACATAAAGAGCTTTTCTTTTTTTTCTCTATTTTTTCATTATAGGCTCATTTTATTTTACTTAACATGTTATAACCAATTACTGTGATTATTCTTTTTGATGTTTAAATTGTCCTAAATTTGACCTGTGGGAGCTCCTTTAAATTGTCCCCCAGGTCCTTCTGACATTATCCCATTAGTCTCTGCGTGCTTTGTTTCATTAAAAATATTCCAGGCATACCTTACATTTTCCATGTTCCAAATATGGAATCAGCCATTTCTCCAAGGAGCCCTAGTTCCTTTTAGTGGGAAATGGCATTTAGAAACCAAAATCTTCGTACTAAGTTTGGTCACTGCTATTGGGTAATCAAATATGTTTTTATCTAGAATATCTTGCAAGTGGCTCTGTATGATGTTAAAAACTGGGGTTTAAAATCTTCATTTTCCTTATAAATATACTTAAATATATAAGAAAACACTTTTTTTGGCCGTGTCATGCAGCTTGCGGAATCTTAGTTCCCTGACCAGGGATGGAACTAGGGCCCTGGCAGTGAAAGCACTGACTCCTAACCACTGGACCACTAGGGAATTCCCAAGAAAACACTTTCTAATGAGCTAAGACAAGTCAAATGCTGAATGCTTGAGTTTAATTCTAAAACCTTTCTCAGATAGAGAGTTCTACATAATTTTACTAAAACAATTTTTTGAATGATACCAATCGTGAAAGTAAAATATAAAATTGGAGGAAGTAGGCCCAGGGGAAAATGAAATCTTTCTAAAAAACACGGAAAATGTTTGGATAACCAGTTTTAACTGATGATTAGAATGTTTAATAATAAAATATTCATGTATCACTTTACACAAAAGAAGTCCTAAAAGATGTGTAAACAAAAATAAACAAAAAGGCAATCTTGTACATGAAACCCCCAAATGCAATTTCACCATCCGTACCTCAGCTGGGTTTCAGGATTTATGTACAGTTACTAAAACAGCAGGTATAATTAGGGACATATAATAAAAAGGAAAAACATGATTTTAAGTCAATTATTAAGATTAAAGTCAGGGGGAACTTGTCAAACATAAAAATAAAACTGATTAAATTAATGCAAATGTGCCTATCCAGTTTACAAAACAAATAGCTTTGGGACTTGGACTCTTGGGACTTGAGGTTGGAAATGAACCTAAAATTACCACAGAAAACTGAAGACCTAGATTCTAGTCTTAACGCTACTCAATAAGCTCAATTTCTTCATTAGGAAAATGAAAGGCTATAAATAAACTAAATTAAAATCTCTCCTGGCTCTAATGAGCTACCAGGTGTATAATCAGATTCTGGAAATATATCCCTTCTGCAACCTATAAGAGAGTATTTGCATGACAGTCTCTCCATTTGTTTCAGTTTACTCCAACTTCTAAAGACTATTCAGCAATCATATCATATAAAAAATAATATAAGGAAAAGGAAGAGACACCACTGGGCAAAACTTTAATTTTCAAAACTAAATTCTAAATTAATAAAACCACATTTTTTAATCATCAAAGACTTTTGGGAAAAATATACATATAATCCAAAATTCTGTGTGTGTATATATACACATGCATACACACACATTTATGTGCATATATGTATAAGTATAGATTGCTGGTGAGGCAGTTCATAAAAAGTGAGCTTGATTATTTCCATATGAAAATCTAAATTTAAAGAAGTCCTTTCTATTTTTAGTTTCTCTTTATGAAAGAAAGCATGTCCTACATCTGTCTGTCATTTTAGAAAATAAGGCTCCATACTTATTCATGTTATTAATAACTCAATGACTATTTTTAAAAGAAAATTCATATTGAAGATTACTGTTAGAAAGGGAATAAAATCTAATGAAGGAAATAAAACTTACATTCCATTATTTTCATGTTTTTTAAACTTAGGACTTTTACATTTTTCTATGAATTTAAAATTTTTATGTTTTTAGAAACCTTAGAATTTACTGGTTCTTATAAAATTTGACAAGTCAGTGCTCTTAATATTCGTTGATTAATTTTACCATTACTTAATGGTAACTATTTTCTCTAGAAGAAGAAAAAAAAAAGACTTGATCTATCAGAAGTCTGTGCCCTATTTATTATTCTCCTGATTATTCTCCAATGAGAAATCTTAAATTATTTGAGAGATGAATTAAACCTCACAGGGCTTTTCTCCTCTAAGAAATTCTCTGATCCCATATTCCTTCCATTTATAGAGTTTTTCTTTATTGTGAACTTTTTTGTGTCTACAAAGGTTTGATCTGTAACTGTAGGCTTTCCCACATTCCATACATTTATAGAGTTTCTCTCCAGTATGGATTCTCTCATGTTCAGTTAGGAATGAATACTGGCTGAAAGCTTTTCCACACTGATTACACTGATAGGGTTTCTCTCCAGTATGAATTCTCTGATGCCTATAAAGGTTAGATTTGCAACCAAGGGCTTTCCCACATTCTCCACATGTGTAAAGTTTTTCCCCAGTATGAATTTTCTGATGTTCATTAAAGGATGAATACTGGTTGAAGGCTTTCCCACATTCATTACAGTGATATGGTTTTTGTCCAGTATGAATACGCTGATGTTCAATAAGGGTTGAGATGCGAGTGAAGTTTCTCCCACATTCCAAGCATTTACACAGTTGTTCTCCAGTATGAAGCCTCTGATGTTCAGCCAGGGATGTAAACTGGATGTAACTTTTCCCACATTCACTACATTTATAGGGTTTCTCACCTGTATGGATTCTTTGATGTCTATGAAGTTTTGCTCTACAATTGAAGGCCTTCTCACATTCTCCACATTTATAGAGTTTCTCTCCAGTATGAATTCTCTGATGTACAGTGAGGGTTGAACACTGGCTAAAGGCTTTACCACATTCCTTGCACTGATAGGGTTTCTCTCCAGTATGCACTCTCAGATGTTTGATAAGGGTTGAACTACTGCTAAATGCTTTCTCACATTCATTACATTTGTAAGGTTTCTCTCCAGTATGAATTCTCTGATGGGAAAGAAGGGATGATCTGTGGCTGAAGGTTTTCCCACACTCATTACATTTGTAAGGTTTCTCACCAGTATGAATTCTCTGGTGTTCAGTAAGATGTAGACTCTGGTTGAAGCTTTTTCCATATTCACTGTAAATATGAGCTTTTTCTCCTGGGTAAATCTGGAAACATCTCATTAGATCAAAATTCTGTTTAAAATCTCCCCCAGAAGTATAATATATATTGGGTATCCTTTCTACAGGAGCACTTTGTTGTCTAACAAGAACTGTATTTATAAATAAGCCTTTCCCTAATTCAAGACTTGTCTGGTTTCCAGCTTCACTGATGGTTTTTTTGTGTGAGGCCATCATTTGCCTGAGAGGTTTCTTCTGTTGCTCTTGCTGTCTCCTGCCCTCAAATTCCAAAGTTTCTCCAAACGTGACATCCAAGTGACCAAACTTAATGGATTTTTTCTTTATTATTCCCTGAGATGTTTCTTCTATAGAAATGTCCTGTTCAGGAGGCAATGCGTCTATTTCAGGCCATGTCTTGAAACCTGGAATAAATCAGAAGAATTAATGGCTCCTCTGCTGGAAGAGATAAATATGCATCAGTGGGACAAAAACATTGGCAATGATACATATAAAAGAGGTTTGATACCATCTGATCTCAAATATGAACTTGAATCTGGAGAAAAACAAAATGGAATGGAAGGAGAAGTAAATAGGTTAAGGAATAGTGTGGGAGAATACAGTGGACAAATTAACAGTGACAGTGAAGACACTGCCACTTGAGAGAAGTAAAGGTAGGAATCTTTTGAGAATAATGAAAGTCTATAAGAGATGTGAAGTTCTGAAGTATGCCCAAGCTCCAAGCTCAGATCTGATTCTAAGTGAAAAGATTTAGTTTGAGCTGATTCTAAGAAACTCTGAGTTAACGCTTAGCTTACTTTAATCAATCCATGACTGAAAATAGATTAAAATTAGATCACTGTAATTAGGTAATTGTATGTACTTAAATAAACTATACAACTTAAGTAAAATATAGGTTATTTATGTTAATAAAATCCATCCAGCTTTAGTATTAAAATATATTTTATTAAAATTAAATAAGAACAAGAAATACAGGCTATAAATCTGTATACAAATATAGATTTTTCTTAATGATCCATGGAAAACCTAACAGTTTGGATTTTCAAGGATCGACCAAGGTACTTTCTCTTTTTATCTTTTCCCACAATATGACCTTCCCTGCCCATCTAGAAACTTACCCTACTACTCTAATCTCATTTACTTACAGAAACTCAATTATTTAAGCCTAAATAATCCACCTCTTTCTTAGAATTTCAAAACACATTTTCAAAATATTTAATTACTTAACATATATATAAAGTCTGTGAAAATAATTCAAGTATTTGTTCCAGGAGAGCAGTGGATATGTCTTATGATGATTTGTTAATTCCTTATTGTGTACAAGACAAGTACACAATTAGAATGTCTTAGATAAAAAAAAAAAAAATGAACGAGCACAGGGAATGAGGTGCAAAAGTTATTCTGAAGGTCAGGTGACCTTGAAAAGGAAAAGAGATTCTCTCTTCTCTTACTGGACTCCTGAGACTCAATCAGTCATTTATTGAACAAATACTGAATAATCAGCAATGATAATATGAAATAAATAAATGGCCAAACAGTAATAGTTCATTTCTACATGATGTGAGAAGCCTCAACTGCATAATTCAGGTTTCAGGTTCAGAGAATGAAGATACAAATATCAACAATATTAGTAAAGAATGGTTGTATGAAGGAAGATGGACAATAGAAATGGGTTGGATTTCAATAGAAAAAGAAAAGAGGACCCTGTGAGTCAGAAAGAAGGCCTGTCAAAGTCATCTGTGGGGAAAGTAAACCTATTTAGGGGAGGCTTATTGACTAAAGAAGGAAATCCAGGTTGGAATTAGTTAAAATTTTGGTTAAGCACAGTGAGGACAAATATAGAGTTACTGAATAACTAGTAGAAGAATTTAGAAAAATCTAGATAACAGAAGGTGTCATAAGTTCTTAGATAATAATAAGACAAAAGTGGTCATATTTGGTAAACTGAACAGCTTGGATCAGAGGAAGGACAGAATGGAATCTGAAAAATAATGTAGCTGCAATGATCTGGCTGGACTGAGTACTTTGAGCCTCACTGGCACTGAGTTAATCACAGAGGCAACTCAATTCAATTAAAATTGAATTTGAAAAAATTTTTTAAATATTACTAAAGCCAATATATTAGATGCTAGAGGCACAAAATTCAAAGACCTGGCCTCTCCCTTAAGTATGCACAATCTTATTAGAAAAATACCTAATACTAATAAATATAAACACAATAACTATAATTCATCATGATAGATACCATAATAAATGTGCTCAAGGTATGTAGAAAGTGATATATGAACACAAATGATGGAAAATTAATGCTGACTGGGAAGTAGGAAAGATAAGGAAAACCTACAGATAAGAGTGGCATTTTAGGTAGACAGATGGATCTTGAAGGATAAGTAGTCTTCCAGTGGATAAGATGGAAGAGGTGACTCAAGCTGAAGGAATAACACACAAATGATAATGAGTACACAGATATGGCCAGAACACTGATCTGAAGTGGAAGTGGCCATTGATGAGACCATAAAGGAATATGGAGACAGGCTATGAAGTAGGTTTAATGTCACATTAAGGAATCTTACTTTACTCCAAGGATAACAGAGAAACAATGAAGTCCCTTAAGGTATAGGGTTAACACCTGAGTTTCAAAAAGATCACTGTGCTGATGGCATGGAAGGTGGGTGAGGAGAGGCTCAGAGAGGGTAGGTAACTTTCCCATAGCTCATAAAACTTGTAAGTAGTGGTAAAGTGAAATTTGGAATGTCTAAATTCAAACCATGATCTTGAATGTTATACTGCACTGCTTACTAACTCTTTATTTGTAGAAAACTGTATTTTAATAAAGTTGAAAACTATTTGTTGAGAGAAGAGTGAAAAAAAGATGTTAACAAAAGCAAGAATCATAGATTAAAGGTTAAGCCACAAAGACGGAAGCAAAATATTGGCAAATCTATGTCCTATGGTGAATAGAAATGACAGTGGTGATCTATTTAGGTTTCTTTCATCAGATTTCAGCTTTCTAGCTCTGTGACCAAAGTACTTTAAGATCTTTGATACTCTGTTTCTTCAGATATAAAAAGAAGTATATAAATTTGATCATCTTTAAGTGATCCTCCAATCCTGACAACCTACAGTTTTATGATAAAGACCAACTAGATTAGACTAGGCTAGAAGACTGGTCAGCAAACTATGGATCTCTGGACCAAATTCAGCTGCCACCTGTTTTTGTAAAGTTCTATTAGAATACAGCCACACCTATTCGTCTAAGTACTGTCTCTGGCTGCTTTTGCACTACAACCACAGAGTTAAATGGTTGCAACAGAGACCTTATGGCCCCCAAAGCCAAAATATTTACAATCTGGCCCTTTATAGGAAAAGTTTGCTGACCCCTGGACTAGAAAAGCTACAGTGGTTATGTTAATGACAGCTGATTGAATATAATAGTGCGAGATGACAACCCAGTCTCCAAGAAAATAAAAGGGAAATGTTAAGAAATCAGAGACAAAGCAATGTTGACAATACTTTGAAATGTGTGAGTGGTAAAAGAAATGAAAAAAATTATAAAAAATTCAAAATATGGCAGAAGGTGTAAAGTATTTAATATCTATCAGACATGAACATGTGTTAATGCAGATGGAAAGAAAACCATGAAGACCAAGAGGCCAAAGACGGTAGAAGAACATGAGTGAGGCTGCAAAAAAAGGGAAAGGGAAAGAGAATGAAGGGAGTCGTATGAGAAGGAAGATGTCAATACAAGGACCTTCTTGATGCAAAGAAAACCATTACAACCAAGGAGCCTTGTCAAGGGGTCCTGAGCATTTCAATAAGGCTCAGAATTTCCAGGGAAGTTTTCAGAGCACTCCTCATGACCTGCTCATGTATAAAGACACTTGTGCCCACCCCCCAGTCACTTACTCACCTAGGCAGGTATCTTGAGGGATTTCTCTTTCCACCATACAGGGATCTTCTCCATGTTGCAACTTGCAGATCAACTTTGGCATTGAAAATGGAATCCCTGCTCATGAGTAAGGAAATGGAGTTTGAACAAATGGCATGAAGAGCAACCCCAGAACTAACTAACTGGAGCCTATAGGGCAGAGAAGGCAGCATAAGCACTCCTGAGGGGGACTGAGGCCTTTAGGGGGATGGAGGAAACAATATAGGGCCCTGGCTATGAATCCCTCTAAGATGTGAGTCCTACATGTTTTTCAGAATCTAAACTGGGCTCTAGTCATTGGAATAGGAGGGAACTGATCAGGAGGTGGGGCGGGAGGAAGGCAGAGGATGAACAGCAGCATGAAGGGCATCACAACAAACAGGTACACTTTCAATTCTACACCGATTTTTCCTTTCCCAGGGGCACACAGGATAGAAACCTGCAGACTCTGAACCTCAGAGGGAGCTCTAAAGTGCTCCCACGGCAGACTCTCCATGACAAGCAAGGCTCCTTACCCAGCGAGACCAGGGTGCTATAGTTCTCCAGCATCACCTCCCGGTACAAGGTTCTCTGGGCAGAGTCCAGGTGCAACCACTCGTTCCGGCTGAAGAGCACAGCTATATCCCTAAACGTCACTGACTCCTGTAATGGCAAACCCATTCCTGTTCACCCAGGAACATCTTCTCCTCTGGAAGACTTGGTAAGAAGGTGACACTGGGATGTGTAGCAACCATTCTGAAAATGTCTCAGGATTCTAAATATTTCAAAGCAACTATTTATGTTATTTTTGGAACCACCCATCAACTATTAAACAAATATTTATTGAGTAGCCACTTGGAGCAAAGACACATGGCATGTGCTGTGATATGGAAAAAAGGGCAAATTTCCTGCCAAGAGGGAATTTATACCCCACCCTGGGATCTGTCAGAGTAACTGAACACATCCATTTACCTCCCTCCCACTCAAAATCCAAATTAAATGAAAGGAAAAAAATCAGAGAACATTTAGAGCAGTGCTGGAAAACTAGGGAAAATATCATTAGTAGAACAGAAATAAAAAGGAATTTCTGAGACACAAAGCAAATAATAAAAATAATATTAGTTAATGTTTATTGAATACTTACATGTTAGGGACTATGATAGAAACTTTGTATACAGTAACCCATTTAAGTTTCACAGACATTCTATTAGGAAGATACTATAATTAAACCATTTTGCAGATAAAGAAACAGTTCAGAAAGGTTACAAAATTTTCCCAAGGTAAAACTGTTAGAGTGGTGGAGCTCCTAACTGAATTCAGATAGACAGGTCTCTAAGATATATTGTCAGATGGGTTTCCATTGACTATGAAAATTAAAAGAACCAAACTACCTGCAAGACTATAGAGGTGCAAAAGGGAACTGCTGAGAAGGTAAGTTCTTCCAAAAGAATCCCAGTTAAACCCCAAAATGTAAGAAAGCAGAGGCTGGACAGCCACCAATTCTTGTATGAAAGAGTCTAAGGGAGTAACAGTACAATGCTTAGTGGGTATTTTGTTGAGAATCTATCAAAATGTAAAAGGTATATTACTTTAACCTTGCATTTCTAAATACTTCTAGGATTCTACTTCAAGGAATAATCACACACTGTGTAGGGATATTTGTTCAAGGATGTTCACTAAAACATTACTTTTAAGTTAATGGTTATGGTAGGCTGAATAATAAACCTGTAAACATTATACATATGACAAAGGGACTCTGAGGATCTGCTGAAGGGTTTTGAGAGGGGGCGATTATTCTGGATTATTATCCAGGGGGATCTATAACGGTCCTTATAAGAAGAACACAAAAGGAATCAGAGTCAGAAGAAGAGAAAGCTATATGATGATGGAAGCAGAGACTGAAGTGATATGCTTTGAAGATGGTTGAAAGGGCCATAAACCAAGGAACATAGGGGGCCACCAGAAGGTGAGAACAAGGCCAGGAAACAGATTTTCACCCCAGAGCCTCCAGAAAGAAGCAGCCCTGCTGAGAACTGGACCTTAAGCCAGTGAAACTGATTTCACACTTCTGACCTCCACAACTGTAGGAGGATAAATTTATGTTATTTTAAGCCATAGAGTTTGTGGTAATTTGTTACAGAAACAATGGGAAACTAATACAATGGTGAAAATTTGAAGACAACCTACGTTATCAATAAGGGAATTTATACTGCATAAGCAGTATAAGCAATTTATACTGCATTTAGTCCATGAAATGTTATATAGCCATTAAATAGAATGAGATAGATTTGTATGCCTGACATTGGAATTTGACTGTGATATACTACTGATTCATATGAAAAAGCAAGCTGCCAGTCTGTATGTGTTGAAACATTCTTTATCTATATATGCATATGTGCATACAAAAATATCTGAAAGAATACAACAAGCTGTCCACCCAGATTACTCTTTGATATTTTAGAAAGAGACAGAAAGGCAACCTTTCACTTATTATGTTATACCGTTCAATTAGGCTTACATTTTTTTACAGGGTGTATGCTTGTTTTGAAATTTTTTTAGATTCCACTTTAATTTACATGTTCACCTTTAGCTACACCTCTTTGCATTTTTAGTGGTTGCTGAGAATTATAATACACATTCTTAATTCCCTATAGTGTATTTAGAGCTAATATATGATTTCACATAGAATGCAAGAACCTCGCAAATATATGGTTCTTCTTCATGCTACAGTTATTACAAAGATTTTCTCAGTTCATATAGTTGACAGGGCTCATCAGACTGCTCTGAGACTACTCATGGAAGGCAAAGGGTACAATGCAGCAAGATAAACACTGTGCAAGAAAGTCTTTATGGAAGTCAGAGATATTCCATGTGCAATCTCCCCTTATCCGCACGCACAGACTATGCTGTGTCTCTGGAGCTATACAAGAAATTTTGGTTTAGGGGAGCTCAAAGGAGAAACGCTCGGCAGGGGCCTTTTGGGTATCAAGCAAGGCTTGTCAAACCATATAGGCCAGCTGCAAACCAGCAGTGAAGAAGATGACCCCGGGGGTGGTCAGTGGCATTTAAGGACCACATCCACTTCCCTTATCTTGGCCAGGAATCAAAAACAGCCATCCAGGCATCCCTGGAGACAAAGATAGAGCTTTTCCAGTCCAGACATAAATGAATTCTATATCCACGGTAGTTATATGCATTATTACATCCACTTACACGATAAACTCCATAACACAGTATTATACTTTTGCTTTAAACAATCATATCATCTTAAAGAAACTGAGAAGAAAAATTAGTTATATATTTCTATAATATAAATATATTTATCCAGACAAATATAATATATATATATATATATTTATATTTATCCATTTCTAACACTCTTCATTTCCTTCCTAAGATTAGGTCTGGTATTATTTCCTTTTAACTTGAAGAACTTCTTTTAGAATATCTTGTAGTGCAGGCCTGCTGACAATGAATTAGCTTTGTTTTCTTTTATCTGAAAATGCCTTTATTTCATCTTCATTCTTTTTTTTTTTTTTTTTTTTTTTTGGTATGTGGGCCTCTCTCTGTTGTGGCCTCTCCCTTTGCGGAGCACAGGCTCCAGACGTGCAGGCTCAATGGCCATGGCTCACAGGCCGAGCCGCTCCACAGCATGTAGGATCTTCCCGGACCAGGGCACAAACCCATGTCCCCTGCATCGGCAGGTGGACTCTCAACCACTGCGCCACCAGGGAAGCCCCATCTTCATTCTTGAAGAATATTTTCATTGGTTATAGAATTCTGGGTTGACAGTTTTTTTCTTTCAGCATATAAAAGGTCATTATTGTTTTCTGCCCACTGTTGTTTCTCATGAGGAGCCAATGGACATTCAAATATTGATTCTCCGTATGTAATGTGATATTTTTTTCTGTCTGCTTTAAAATCTTTGGTTTTCAGTGATTTGTCTATGACTTCTCTGCCTAATAGCATAGGCACTAGCCACAAATGGATATTAAGTGCTTAAAATGTGGCTAGTCTGAATTGTGATGTGCTGTTATATATACACACCAGAATATATACTAGAAAATATTTATATATACACAAATAAATATATATACATATGATATTTCAATAATAATTTTGTACTTATTACGTGTTGAAATAATATTTTGGGTATACTGTGTTAAGTAAAATATTAAAGTTAATTTATCTGCTTCTGTTTATTTTTTAATGTGACTACTAGAAAGTTCAAAAAAATGTTTTACTTGAAGTATGGTTGATTTACAGTGTTGTGCCACTCTCTGCTGTACAGCAAAGTGACTCAGCTATACACATATAGACGTTCTTTTTTATATTATACACATATAGACATTCTTTTTTTTATATTCTTTTCCACTGTGGAATATCACAGGATATTCAATATAGCTCCCTGCACTATACAGTAGGACCTTGTTGTTTCTCCATCCTATATATAATAGTTTACATCTGCTAATCCCAAACTCTCAGTCCTTCCCTCCCATACCCTCCTCCCACTTGGCAATGACAAGTCTGTTCTCTATGTCTATGAATCTGTTTGTTTTGTAGATAAGTTCATTTGTGCCATATTTTAGATTCCACATGTAAGTGATATCATGTGATATTTGTCTCTTTCTGACTTACTTCACTTAGTACAATAATCTCTAGTTGCACCCATGTTGCTGCAAATGGCATTATTTCATTCTTTTTTAAGGCTGAGTAGTATTCCATTGTATATACATACCACATCTCCTTGATCCATTCATCCATCAATGGACATGTTTCCATGTTTAGGCTATTGTGAAGAGTGCTGCTATGAACATAGGGGTGCATGTATCTTTTTGAATTATAATTTTGTCTGGGTATATGCCCAGGAGTGGGATTGCTGGATCATATGGTAATTCTATTTTTAGTTTTCTGAGGAACCTCCACACTGTTTTTCACAGTGGCTGCACCAACTGACATCCGCACCAGCAGTGTAGGAGGGTTCCTTTTTCTCCACACCCTCTCCAGCATTTGTTATTTGTAGACTTTTTAACGTTGGCCATTCTGACTGGTGTGAGGTGGTACCTCATTGTAGTTTTGATTTGCATTTCTCTAATAACTAGTGACATTGAGCATCTTTTCGTGTGCCTACTGGCCATCTGTATGTCTCCTTTGGAGAAATGTCTATTAAGGTCTTCTGCTCATTTTTCAATTGGTTTGTTTTGTTGTTGCTGTTGTCGAGTTGTATGAACTGTTTGTATATTTTGAAGATTGAGCCCTTGTTAGTCTTATCATTTGCAAATATTTTCTCCCATTCTGTAGGTTGTTTTTTCATTTTTTAATGGTTTTTTATGGTATCCTTTGCTGTGCAAAAGCTTGTAAGTTTGATTAGGTCCCATCTGTTTATTTTTATTTCTATTGCCTTGGGAGACTGATCTAAGAAAACATTGGTAAAATTTATGTCAGAGAATGTTTTGCCTATGCTTTCTCCTAGGAGTTTTATGGTGTCACATCTTATGTTTATGTCTTTAAGCCATTTTAAGTTTATTTTTGTGCATGGTGTGAGAGTGTGTTCTAACTTCATTGGTTTACATGCAGCTGTCTAACTTTCCCAGCACCACTTCCTGAAGAGACCATCTTTTTTCCCATTTTATATTCTTGCTTTGTTGAAGATTAATTGACTGTGTGGGTTTATTTCTGGGCTCTCTATTCTGTTCCATTGATCCATATGTCTGTTTTTGTACCAATACCACACTGTTTTGATTACTGTAGCTCTGTAGTATTGTCTGAAGTCTGGGAGAGTTACGTCCCCTGCTTTTTTTCCCCTCAGGATTGCTTTGGCAAGTCTGGGTTTTATGGTTCCACATAAATTTTTGGATTATTTGTTCTAGTTCTGTGAAAAATGTCATGGGTATTTTGATAGGGATTGCATTAAACCTGTAGATTGCTTTTGGTAGAATGCCATTTTAACAATATTAATTCTTCCGATCCAAGAGCATGGGATATCTTTCCATTTCTTTGAATCCTCTTTAATTTCCTTTATTAATGACTTATTGTTCTCAGTGTACAAGTATTTCACCTCCTTGGTCAGGTTTATTCCCAGGTATTTTATTTTTGGGGGGTGCTACTTTAAAAGGTTTTTTTTTTTACATTCCCTTTCCGATATTTCATTTTTAGTGTACAGAAATGCAACCAAGGGACTTCCCTGGTGGTCCAGTGGTAAAGAATCTGCCTTCCAATGCAGGGGATGCAGGTTCAATCCCTGGTCAGTGAACTAAGATCCCACATGCCATGGGGCAACTAAGCCCGTGCACCACAACTACTGAGCCTGCTCTTCAACTAGAGAGCCTGTGTGTCACAAACTACAGAGCCCACACACTCTGGAGTCCACATGCCACAACTACAGAGCCCACGTGCCCTAGAGCCCGCATGCCACAACCAGAGAGAGAAAACCTGCATGCCACAACTAGCAAGAAGCCCATGCACCACAATGAAGAGCCCACACACCACAACAAAAGATCCCTCATGCCACAATGAAGACCCGACACAGCCAAAAAAAAAAAAAAAGAATGCAACTGATTTTTGAATGTTAATCTTGTATTCTGCTACATTTATTAGATCTAGTAGCTCCTGTGTTGGGTCCTTAGGGTTTCCTATATATAGTATCATGTCATCTGCATATGACGATTTTACCTCTTCCCTTCCAATTTGGATATCTTTTATTCCTTTTTCTTGTCCGATTGCTGTGGCTAGGACTTCCAATACTATGTTGAATAGAAGTGGTGACAGTTGGCATCCTTGTCTTGTTCCAGATATTAGTGGGAAGGCTTTTAGCTCTTCACCATTGAGTATTATATTGGCTGTGAGTTTGTCATAAATGGCTTTAATTAAGTTCAGATATTCGTCTATTCCCACTTTTGTAAGAGTTTTTATCATGGATGGGTGTTGAATTTTGTCAAACGCTTTTTCTGCATCTATTGAGATGGTCATGTGGTTTTTTACTTTTCTTTTGTTAATGTGGTGTATTACATTGATTGATTTGCGAGTGTAGAACCATCCTTGTGAAGCTGGGATGAATCCCACTTGGTCATGGTGTATGATCTTTTTTATGTGTTGTTGGATTTGGTTTGCTAATATTTTGTTGAGATTTTTTGCATCTATATTCATCAAATATATTGCCCTGTAATTTTCTTTTTGGTGGCGTCTTTGTCTGGTTTCGGTATCAGGGTGATGATGGCTTCATAGAACGTCTTTGGGAGTATTCCCTCCTCTTCAATCTTTTGGAAGAGTTTGAGAAGAATCAGTTTAAGTTCTTCTTTATATGTTTGGCAGAATTTGCCTGTGAAGCCATCCGGTCCTGGACTTTTGTTTGTAAGGAGTTTTTTAAATTACAGATTCTATTTCACGTCTAGTGATTGGTCTGTTCAAATCATCTATTTCTTCTTGATTCAATTTCAGTGGGCTGTATGTTTCTAGAAAGTTGTCCATTTCTTCTAGGTTGTCAAATGTGTTGGCATATAATTGTTCATAGTATTCTCTTATGGTTTTTTGTATTTCTGCAGTATCAGTTGAGATTTCTCTTTTTTCATTTCTTATTTGGGTTCTCTCTCTTTTCTTCTTGGTGAGTCTGGCCAGAGGTTTTTTTATTTTGTTTACCCTTTCAAAGAACCAGCTCTTGGTTTTATTATTTTCTACTTTTAAAAAAATCTGTATTTTATTTATTTCCTCCCTGATCTTTATTATTTCCTTCCTTCTGCTGACTTTAGGTTTTGTTTGTTCTTCTTTTTCTGATTCTTTTAGGTGGTAGGTTTGGTTGTTTATTAGAGATTCTTCTTGTTTTTTTGATGATGGCCTGTATCACTGTGAACTTCCAGCTAAGAACTGCTTTTGCTGCATCCCATAGATTTTGTATGGTTGTGTTTTCATTGACATTTGTCTCAAGGTATTTTTTTAAATTTTCTTTTTGATTTCCTCGTTGACCCACTGGATTTTTAGTGGCATGTTGTTTAGTATCTATGTGGTCGTTTTTTTCTCATTTCTTTTCCTGTGGTTGATTTCTAGTTTCATGCCATTGTGATCAGAGAAGATGCTTGAAATAATTTCTATACTCTTAAATTTGCTGAGGTTAGTTTTGTGCCCTAGTATGTGGTCAATCATAGAGAATGTTCTGTGTGCGCTTGAAAAGAGTGTGTACTCCATTTTGTTTTGTTTTGTTTTGGATGTAACGTCCTGAAAATATCAATTAAGTCTAACTGCTCTATTGTATCATTTAGGATCTCTGTTGCCTTACTGATTCTCTGTCTGGAAGATCTGTCCATTGATGTGAGTGGGGTGTTAAAGTCTCCTACTATTATTGTATTCCCACTGATTTCTCCCTTTATGTCTGTAGGTATTTGTTTTATGTATTTGGGTGCTGCTACATTAAGTGCATATAAGTTGATGAGGTAATATCCTCTACTTGTATTGATCCTTTTATCATTATATAGTGTCCTTCTTTATCTTTCTTTATAGTCTTTACTTTAAAGTCTACTTTGTCTGATATGAGTATTGCAACTCCTGCTTTCTTGTCATTTCCATTTGCCTGAAATATCTTTTTCCACTCCCTCACTTTCAATCTATGTGTGTCCTGGGACTTCCCTGGTGACACAGTGGTTAAGACTCCACACTCCCAATGCAGGTGGCCTGGGTTCAATCCCTGGTCAGGGAACTAGATCCCACATGCATGCCACAACTAAGAGTTTGCATGCCACAACTAAGGAGCCCATGTGCTGCAACTAAGGAGCCTATGTGTCACAACTAAGTAGCCGGTGAACTGCAACTAAGGAGCCCTCAAGCCACAACTAAGGAGCCCACCTGCTGCAACTAAGGAGCTCATCTGCTGAAACTAAGACCCAGAACCAAATTTAAAAAAACTATGTGTGTCCTTTGCTGTAAGGTGGGTCTCCTGTAGGCAGCATATTGTAGGCTTTTGGTGTTTTTTAATTCAGTCTAACACTCTATGTCTTTTGATTGGAGTATTCAGTCCATTGACATTTAAGGTAATTATCAACACATATGTATTTATTGCCATTTCAAACCTGTTTTTCCAGTAGATTCTGTTTCTTCTTTGTTCCTTTTTCTTTTTGTGATTTGATGATTTCCTTTTATTTTATGTTTGTGTTCTCTTCTTTTCGGTTTTTGTGAGTCTACTGTGTTTTTGATTTGTGGGTTGTCCCATTTTTCAAGTATGTTAACCCCTTACTATATCTGCTTGCTTTAGACTGATAGTCATACAGTCTCAAACATATTCAAAAAAAGAAAAAGAAAGAAATAGAATCTGCATTTTCTTACTCTCCTTCCCCATGTTTTATGATTTTGATGTCCCTTTTTACATCTTCATGTCTATCCCTTTGCTGTTGCTTATGCTTAATCATTGCTTTCACAAATAGCTTTTTTTTTCTTTTTGATCTGTATACTAGCTAATTTAAGTGATTTACTTTCCAATTGTGATTTCCTCCTACCTATAACTTCTTGCTTCTTTTCTAGAGATGACCTTTCAGTATTTCTTTTAGGATAGGTTTAGTATTGCTGTATTCTTTTAGTTTTTGCTTGTCTGAGAACTTCTTTATTTCTCCTCCTATTCTAAATGATAATCTTGCTTGGCAGAGTATTCTAGGCTGGAAATTTTTCTCTTTCAAGCCTGTGAATACATTTTGTTACTTCCTGCTGGCCTGCATTGCTTCTGTAGAGAAGTCAGCTGATAGCCTTATGGGGTTCCCTTGTAATTAACTCTTTGTTTTTCCTCTTGCTGCCTTTAGAATCCTCTCTATAACTTTTGCCAATTTTATTATAATATGTCTTGGTGTAGGTCTGTTTGGGTTCATCTTATTTGGGACACTCTGTGCTTCCTGGATCTGGATATCTGTTTCCTTCTTTATGTTTGGGAGGTTTTCAGCCATAATACCTTCAAATACATTTTCAATCCCCTTTTCTCTTTCTTCTCCTTCTGGAATCCCTACTATGCATAGATTGGCCTACTTTATATTATCCCATATGTCTCATATTGCTTTCATTCTTTTTCATTTGGCTTTTGTCTGGTGTTTGATTGGGTAATTTCCATTCTATCTTTCAGGTCACTTATTCTTTCTTCTGCATTAATCATTCTTCTTCTTTGCCTTGAGCTCAGCTTTCATCTCGGCAAATGAATTTTCTAATTTTTCTTGGCTCCTTCTTATAGTTTCTAGTTCCTTTTCACAGTAATCTGCATTTCTGTCAATAGCCTTTCTTAATTACTTATTTTCATTGCCTCCTTTTTGAACTCATTGTCTGTTAGACTGAAGAGGTCTGTTTCATGGTTTGTTCCTTCAGGGGAATTCTCTTGGTCTTTAACTGAGAGTGGTTCCTCTGCTTCTTCCTTTTGCTTATATTTCTCTTACTCTGTGAGTTTAGGAGAAACAAATATCTACTGTAGTCTTGGAGGGCTATTTATATGTGGGAGCTTCCCTGCATAGCTTGTGTGGGTTTAATATTTTTTCAGTGTGAGGGCTGTTTTTGGTTTGGACGCTTGCCATCTCTTTCCTCAGCATGTGCTGGCCGTTATCCCCTTGATGGGGGTGTGCAGGTGCATGGCCTGCGCGCACACTCCCAGGAAGGCAGGGGCAGCAGTTGGCTCCCGGTCGCGGGTCCCTCAGCAAGGGCAGCTAGCTGCACATACTCCTGGGGAGGCAGGGGCAGTGGATGGCACTTGGCTGTGGGACTCTTGGCAGCTGCAGGAGGTTGCATGCACCCCTGGGGAGGTGGGGACAGTGGTTGGCACCAGGTCACAGGACCCCTGGCATTGGTGGGCTGCGCATACTCCCAGGAAGGTAGGGACAGCGACCTGCACCTGCTCATAGGACCCTTGGTGGCGGCAGCAGTCCACGCCTACCTCTGGAGTCTGAGATGGCAGCAGTGGCTTGTACCTGCCCCTGTAGCTTGTGTAGGTGGTGCCCTGCTGCCTGAGAGCACTAGGAGAAAGAAACTCCTATGGTGGGCATGCCCCTCTCCTCATATGCCCCCCAACAATGGTGTCTTGCCTCTCTGGTGGGCCCAGGCTTCTTCCCGGATTCCCTTGGTTGTGGCGCACCACACCCTAGCCCCCTCAGGCTATCTTTGCTTAGCCAACCCTAGTGTTCTCCCCAGGGTCTGACCTCCAGAGCCTGAGTGTCAGCACACAGCCCCTGCCCACCCCAACAGACGAGCTTCTCAGGCTGGGGAGTGCCTGTCAACACCAATTGTCTGTGCAGGTCTGTCTCTCTGCTTTGCCCTCTTCAAACCTGCTGCTGTGCTCTCCTCTGAGGCTCCAAAGCTCCCCCTGTGTCCTGGCTGACCTCCCACCAGTGAGGGGACTTCTCCATTTGTGGAAACCCTTCCTCTTTTACAGCTCTCTCCCAGTGGTGCAGGTCCTGTACCAATTTGCTTCTCTCTCTCTTTTTTTTTTCTTTTGTCCTATCCAGTTATGTGGAGCTTTTCTTGCCCTTTTGGAAGTCTGAGGTCTTCTGCCTGCATTCAGTAGATGTTCTGTGAGAGTCGTTCCACATGTAGATGTATTTTTGATGTATCTCTGCGGAGAAGGTGAGGTCCGCATCCTACTCCTCTGCCATCTGGATCCGCTCCCCCAAAATTTTAAACATGTGACTTGCATTCATGGTTCACATTATATTGCTGTTGCACAGCACTGGTCAATGATGTGCCTAGCTGTGGTTTCCTTTGTATTTATTCTGCTTGAGGTTCAGTGAGTGTAGTCAATCTGTAAATATCTGTTTTTGTTTTTTTTTAAACAAATTTGGGAAAATTTTGGCCATTATTTCAATATATTTTCTGTCCCATTCTCTCTCTCTCCTCTTCTTCTTGAATTCCAACTACATGTATCTTAGACCTGTAACATTGTTTTACTGGTAACTGAAGCTTTTTATCCCTATTCTTCAGTTAGGACATTTTCTGTTGATATATCTACAAGTTTACTAACATTTTCTTATGTTCATTTCCAAAGGTTAAGCCTATTCAGTGATTCTTTTTATGTTTCAGATATTTTATTCTTCAGTTACAAAATTTCTATTACTTTTTCATAGTCTCTAGTTCTCTGCTTGGATTTCCTATTATTTATTGCATGCATATTCTCCTTTAAATCCCTGCACATAGTTATAACAGTGGTTTTAAAATCTGCCGGCTGCAGAGAAAGACAAATAACATATGATACTGCTTATATGTGGAGTCTAAAAAAAGGGTACAAAGTGAATTTATCTACAAAACAGAAAGAGTTACAGATGTAGAAAACAAACTTATGGTTACCAGGGGGCAAGGGGTGGGGGGAGGGATAAATTTGAAGATTGGGATTGACATATACACACTACTATATATAAAATAGGTAACTAATAAGGACCTACTGTATAGCACAGGGAACTCTATTCAATACTCTGTAATGGCCTATATGGGAAAAGAATCTAAAAAAGAGTGTATATATGTATATGTATAACTGATTCACTTTGCTGTACAACTGAAACTAACACAACATTGTAAATCAACTACACTCCAATAAAAATTTTAAAATATAAAAATAAAATAATATCTGCCCACTAATTCCAGCATCTGAGTCATCTTGGGTTTGGTCTCTGCTGATTGCCTTTCTCTTGAATATTGGTCACATTTTCCCATCTCTTCATATGTCTACCTTATCCTGGACATTGTATAGTTTATAATGTAGACTCTGGGTTTTGTTATGTTTCTTTAAGAAGTACTGATTTTTTTTTTTAAGCAGGTAGTTAATTTAGCAGTGCTCAAATATCAAACTCTGTCATCTCAGTAACAGGCAGCAGCAAAAATCTCTCTTCAGTTCTTTGTTGGGTTACTGTGAGTCTGTCTTGTGCATGGTGTGGTTCAGGGGTCAGCCAGAGATTTGGGCAGAGTTTATGCACAGGATACAGGGCTCCCCCTCTCTGGCTCTCTCCTTTTTAAGGTCCCTCCACTTTCCAGATGCTAAGGTTGCCCCAAACTCTGTCTTGTGATTCTTCATGATAGTAAGATTACAGGTTTCTAATCAAGTTTTAACCATTCTGTTGGCGCTGACTGTGGCCTGTCCCTAGGCAAAAGCTGTAAAAACTAGAATATTTACCCTGTGACAGTCTCTTCAGCCAAATGTAGACAGTTGTCCAATATCTGTCTGCTTTTGGTTTCTCTTCAATGCCTTCAGGTGGTTGTTTCTCATATTTTGTCCAGAGCTTGGTTCTCATCCACAGATGAATTGGTCTGATAGGAGCTATTCTTCTATTGTCAGAAGCTGGAAGCCCATGTATTACTTTTTAAGTATAAAACAAAATATTCAGTGAGTCTAGGCAAGTTCATGAGATATCAAGAAATAACAAAATGACGGAATCCTAGAAATGCAGACCTGAAAGATATCAATCATCTAGACTTGCTGCTCTCATGAGTGTATGGTATCCTCCCCCTTCCCCAGGTTAAGTTTGGAGATGTGTGAGGGCCTTTTTCTTTCTCACAATGACTAAGGGAGGTGCTAGTGGCATTTAAGGGAAGGGATCAAGGTTGTTAATCATTTAAATATGCTCAGGACAGTCCTGCACAATGAAAGATGGCTCCATCCAAAATGCTAAAATGACGCCATTTAGAAACACTGGTGGGACTTCCCTGGTGGTGCAGTGGTTAAGAATCTGCCTGCCAATGCAGGGGACAAGGGTTCAAGCCCTGGCCTGCACGCAGCAATGAAAACCCAATGCAGCCAAAAATTAATTAATTAAGTAATTAAAAAAAAAAGAAACACTGGTAATCTAAGCTGTATTTTAAAGGTGTAAAATACAACTCTGGGTTTCAGCAGGTAGCTTCATAAGAAGTATATCTGTCAAGTTTCTTTGGTTTCAAGCAACAGAAATGGACTCTGGCTCATGTACAAAGAAAATGGACAGGGGAGCTGTAAGAGCATTGATAGTCACAGAACTAGTCTTGGAAAATGAGCATAAACCAGGGAGGCCAGGCAACATTCTGGACTACAGTCAGGATCACACTAGAAAACCAGACTTGTGAGAACACTATTGCTATTGAAAAGTGGATGGTACAGCCTTACCACCAATCTCACACCCAGTAGACAGACTCTGCTTTTGCTGAGCTCCTCCTTCCTCTACAAACTCAATGTTACTGCTGCCGCCACAACCACCAGAGTGCACTTTACATTGTTCTTGTTCCTTTACATTCCTAGCTTCTGTCTCAAAGTCCACGGTGAGTACAACTAAATGACCAAACTTGGATCACACACCTGTACTTGATGTATAAGGGAAGCTGGAAAATCAAGTATATGGTCATTTTAGCCTCTCGAATGTGAAGTGTTCTCTCTTTCCTACTAAGACTGAAAAAGAGGAGAATTCCCCAAACACAGGAATATGGTTTAGATGTTATGCAGTCAAAAAATATCTGCTGGGGCTTCCCTGGTGGCGCAGTGGTTGAGAGTCTGCCTGCCGATGCAGGGGACACGGGTTCGTGCCCTGGGCCGGGAAGATCCCACATGCCACGGAGCAGCTGGGCCTGTGAGCCATGGCCGCTGAGCTTGCACGTCCAGAGCCTGTGCTCCGCAACGGGAGAGGCCACAACAGTGAGAGGCCCACGTACCGCAAAAAAAAAAAAAAAAAAAAAATCTGCTGTATGCTAACTCCCTATTTACTTAAATTTCTAGTTCTGGGTCATGGCCTCCTTGAGAAAAGCTGCTTAGCTCTGCTGGGACTAGAACAGGTAACCTGGGTGTTTGGAACCAGGGTCAGCCATGGGCTCAGAGATTCTGCCTCAGCCTAGCCTTTATTAGGCTTACAGACCACACACTCTATAATCCAGAGATCACAGGAAAGGCCTTACAGAGAGAGGCCACAGAACTATGTCAAATATGTTTGAATTGAAAGAATGAATGGGATGATAGGAAAAGCAATCTTTCTATAGGACCCAATGAAAGGGCTTAATTATGAGCTGAATTATCCCTCCCACCCATTCATATGTTTAAGTCCTAACCTCTAGTACCCTCAGAATCTGGAGTTAAGGTCTTTAAAGAGGTAATTAAGTTAAAAGATTGTCTTTAGATTGGGCCCTAATTCAGTATGTCTGGTGTCCTTATAAGAGGAGATTAGGACACAGACAGGCACATGCACAGAGGTAAGACCATGTGAGGACACTGAGAATGCAGCCTTTCTACAAGCCAAGCAGACAGGCCTCAGAAGAAACCAAACCTGCCAACATCTTGATCTTAGACTTATAGCCTCTAGGACTGGGAGAAAATAAATTTCTTTTGCTTAAGCCTGTGACATTTTGTTACAGCAGCCTGAGCAGGCATCTTGCTGCTGTAAGCAGAATACCCATGGCAACCCCACATTCTATCTTTACTTCCAGTCCCATTTCCCTGGGCCTTAGAACACTCCCACCAAAATGACATTCTTTTTCTTTTTAAATTTCATTAGCTTTTAAAAAAGTACACAGATTAAACATAAACACTTTAGAAAAATCTGAAAAAACTGAAAACAAAAAGAACAAAATATATATCACACTAAATCCTATTACAGACATGTTTTAAGAACATATTACAAAATTCATATCCAATTGCATATCCATGTGTTCTTTTGGCCATTTATTTAAACAAGAGGAAAACAGACACATGCTAAAGAATATGAAGAGCACAAAAGAGCACACAGTGATATGTTAGCAGCTCCATCCTATAGATAACTGGTATCAAGTTTTTATTCTTTCTTTCCAGAAATGTGTTGTGCAAATACACATATGTATTCTTGTTTTTAATGGAAAAATTCTGAATGTTTAACTTGTATCTTACAGATCTTGCCACATCTGCATATACACACCTTACTGTTTTTAACAACTACATGATATATGCCATTGTACAGATACCAAAACTTATTTACCATTTCCTTTATTGATGGGTATTTAGATGGTTTCTG
Source organism: Orcinus orca (assembly GCF_937001465.1). Classification (NCBI taxonomy): domain Eukaryota; kingdom Metazoa; phylum Chordata; class Mammalia; order Artiodactyla; family Delphinidae; genus Orcinus; species Orcinus orca. The sequence continues at coordinate 16,679,392 of NC_064561.1, read as the reverse complement.
TTTTTTGCTGTCACATATAATGCACAATGACCATTCTCATGCAGATATCTCTGGGTATGTGTACATCTATATTTATAAGATAAACTGGTAGAGGTTGAACTATTGGCTCAAAGTATATGTGCATTTTAAATTCTGACAGATGTGGCAGATTGTACTTTCCCAAGATGACCACACCAATATACCTCCCATATCACGTGCTCTTCTATAATGTGACACTGACACTTCTCCCACCAAGAAGTGAGCTCTATGTTTCCTTCCTTTCAATCTGTGCAGGGGATTCTAGGTGCTGTGACCAGTAGAATTCAGTGGAAGTAATGTTATGTGACTTCCGAGGAAAGAATACGCTTTCCACCTGGCTCACTTGATGTTCACCCTTGGAACCTGGCCACCATATTGTAAGCCCAAGACACACAAAGGGACTACAAGTGGATGTTTAATCCAACAGCTCTAGCTAAGGTCTCAGCCACGAGCTGGCATCAACTACTATACATGTGAGTGAAAGACACTTCAGATGATTCTAGCCTCTAAACTTTGAGTCTTTCAGCTGAGACCCCAGGCTTTGCACAGGAGAGATAAGTTGTCTCTGCTGCCTGTCTGCATTCCTGACCCAGAGAAACTGTGAAAAATAATAAATGATTATTGTTTCATGCCCTTAAGTTTCTTATTGATATATCATATATATCCTCCCATGTTAAAAATACAACATTTAAATTTGATCATTTAAAATTACTTGATAATTAGAATACCAGGAGGAGAAGAAAAAGAGAATAAAATAAAAGGAATATTTGAAATAATAATGGCTGAGAATTTTCCAAAATTAGTGACAGACACAAACCACAGATCCAGGAAGTCCAGAGAATGCCAAAAAGGATAAAAACCAAAAATGTACACCTAAGCATATCATATTCAAATGCCAAACACCAAAGATAAGGAGAAAACACATGTTACCCATAGAGGAACAAGGGTAAGAATTACAGTGGATTTTCTCATTAGAAACCACACAAATAAGAAGAGAAATATTTAAAATATTTAAAGAAAATGCCAATCTACAATTCCATATTCAAGGAATTCAAAAGGGATGAGAAATAAACTTTCTCAAACAAGCAAAAACTTCATTACCAGCAGACCTGCCGTGCAAGAAAATGAAGAACCAAGTTCTCCAGGGAGAAAAGAAAATAATGCAGGTCAGAAACGTGAATCAACACTAAGGAAGAGTGACAAAGAAATAAGTCAAGGTATTTTCTTATTCTTAGTTGATCTAAAAGATAACTGTTTGCTTAAAGTAATAATAACAATGAATTGGGTGATTATAGCATAGGATGAGTAAAATGACTGATAGTAATGCCATAAGGGATGGGTGGGAGGAATTGGGATTACTCTATTACAAGGTATTTGTAATACCTAGGAAGTAATATAGTATTATTCAAAGGTAGACTTAGATTAGTGGTAATTTATATTGCAAACTGCAGGACAACCATTAATTTAAAATAAAAAAGAAGTATTACTGATATGTAGAGACAGTACGAAGATTTGCAGTTGCCAGAAGTTTGGAGTGGGGCAGGGGAAGATGGTTGAATAGGTGAAGCAAAGGGAAATTTTTAGTGAAACTATTCTGTATGATATTGTAATGGTGGATACATGACAGAAGGCATTTTTGAAAACTCATAGAAGTTTACAACACAAAGAGTTAAACTTAATGTATGCAAATTTAAAAAAATCATTTAGGATGTTGGGGGGGGTCCCAGAATGGAACACAGAATCTGACACAATGATCTAAATATAATACAAATGTATGACAAAAACCAGTGAAGGAGGTGGTGGAAAAGGTGCTGACCTTACTAACTTTGGAAATGAGTGGGGTCTGTAAGACAAAAGGAACTGCCCATAAGTACTGTACTCTGGTTAATAAAGTAGTTTTCTGGGCAGTATGGATTAACAATTCAGATACTACTACACATGCAGACTGGAACTGAATGGTTAAAGTCAAAGGATGGCAGATGGCGGGAGCTAGGTTTCTCACTGTTGCTGGAATGGCACGTTATAAGTAAGGAAGGGGAGCAGGCTAGAATGATCCGTGTGGTAATAAATTAGAGTTGGAGACATTAGTATGAACGAATATGTAGCTTAACACAGACACAAGTGGTTACATATAGAAATATACACACACACATACACTCACATATGGTTACATATAAAATATTTATACACACACACAGAGGTTAGTATATACATATATTCCCTTGCTCTGTCAGTTGAGAGGATCTAAAAGCAAAGACACCCCAGTAGCAATGAGTAAACCTAAGGCCTAAATCTTGCTTTCTAATACGATTCTCCAAGAAAAGAAACCAAGGCCACTAGAGAAATAGATGATTTCTGGGCCAGGGAAGACACAAAATAAGCCTAGAGCACCTTACAGTACCAAAAGTAAGGAAGTGCTCCAAAAACAAAACAAAAAACTACACAGTGATAGGGGTATGTCAAAGGGACAGAGGAACAAACTGAAAGAGCTCCCACTGGCCAAAGATGGAACAATTTGAGCAACAAAATAAAGCAGTATTAGATTATAACCCAAAATATAAAATAAGCATCTGTGAGTCTGTACTGATATAAATGGGGGAGAAGCGACAATCCTCCATTTAGAATTCCAAATAATTTATGTAGATTCTCTGCCCTCAAGGAGATGGAGCATAACACTCTACTCCTTATGTGTGGGCTGCACATAGTGACTTCTTTCCAAAGAGGACAGTGTGGGAAGATGGAAAAAGAGAGGAAGTTTACCGTGGAAAAACCTGGCAAACACACTTCAGTCAGGTGATCAGGTCAATATCAACAGTGATGAGTTATGTTATTTAATATGTAGTTTTGATGATGTGATGAGAATTACACTTTACCTCTGTGGTCTTCCTCCCCAAAACCTATAACTTCAGCCTAACATTAAGAAAAATATCAGACAAATCACAATAGAGGAACATTCTACAAAACATCTAACCAATGCTCCTCAAAACTGTTATGGTCATCAAAAATGAGGAAAGGCTGAGAAACTGAGAGCCAGGAGGAGCCTAAGGAAACATGACAGCTAAACATAATATGTGATCCTGGACGGGATCCTGCAACAGAAAAAGGACTTTAAATAAAAACTAAAGAAATCTGAATAAAGTATGGACTTTAGTTAATGAGAGTATATCAACACTGGCTCATTAATTACAACAAATGTTTCATAATAATGGAAGATGTTAGTAACAGGGAAAACTGGGTGCAAGGTATACGGTAATTATGGTACTACCTTTGCAATTTTTCTCTAAATCTAAAACTATCCTAAAAAATAATTTTAAAAAAGTGACAATCACAAAAACAAATACTGATTTACTACAAAAAAAAAGTTAATTGACAAACTATGACTATAAATCAATAAACACCAAGTCCTATGTATCTTTTCCCCACAAGGTAAATTATATGCTGCATGGAAACAGAAGAGAATAAAGAGTATTTGTAAAATCTGAAAATATCCTGCTTTTTCCAAAAATTGTTTATTTGCTATTTGATTTTTCTAACAGACAGCAGAGAGAAATTCACCTCTGAGGACCGTTAATGAGGAAAGAAGTTGATATTGAATATTACCACTGAACTGATTCAAATGGGGTAATGAGACCTGTGATTGGGTCACCTCGGGGTCTCTAAGAGACTTAATTAAAAGGGTTAGATACTGAATTAGTGGTCCACAAAAACTGGCTCTGAGTTGCAAACATACTTCTCTACATCTTCCTTTAGCTAAAATCAAGTCAGTCTCTCCAGCTTGGGAGTGTGGGAAAGCTCAGACAGTGAAAGCTGGGTTTTACTTTGCACTGCATTTTGCTGGTTTTATATTTTGGTTTCCTGAAACACCCATCTTCTTGTAATTAAAGAATCAAAGTAAAGTCTAGCCTAGTGAGGAGATATGTACCAAATCTGGCAGGTCCTAAAATAATGCTGCTGTTGCTGTTACTAATGGTAGTGACAGCCAGCATTTACTGAGATTTAATATGTACTATGAGCTGTTCTTAGCACTTTACATATACTTTCTTAGAGCACGTTAACTGTATAGACTGTTTTGTTGGGGTTCAAAAGCCAGCTGTACTACCTTGATTAAGTTACTTGCTTCTCTGTGCCTCAGTTTCCTCATGTGTAAAATGCAGATATTAGCAGCCCTCTTGTAAGGATTAAATGAGGCATGTGTATTACTAACCACACTTACAAATGAGGAAATGAGGCACAGAGGGAGAAAATAATTTGCCCAGTCACATCTCTAGCCTGCATGTGAACTCCAAAAATCAACTTCCAGAGTTCACATTTTTAACCTGTAGGCTACCACTACTTTTTAGAAAAGCAGCCAGTGACAAACAGAAGGAAAGGAAGCTGGTATTGGGGGCAAGATGGGACTTCCATGTGGAAATATTGCATAAGAGTTTGGGAATGACAGACTGGATCTTTAGGAAAAACTTCAGGCCTGGGGAGAGAAATTTGAGAAAGATCCTCAGAAAAGTGAGGGTTAAGTAATGAAAACAAATCTCAAAAGGGGAAAGACCAAAAAACAAGAGCCCAGGAGGGGGGTCTGAAGTAGCAGGGAAAAAACAATCATAGAAGGAGATAGAGGCATCAGTCAGATAGATGAGAAGGACATTTGGACGGTTTAGTATCTAGATGCACTAGACAGAGGAACTCCCAATAAAGAGGGAGCCCTCTGTCCTCCCCAGTGCCAGTCTCAGAGCCCAGGCCACATTGAACTCCTTCTGTGATGCCCATCAGGTATCAGTCCTGACCTTTAGTATTAGCTCAAAATAACTCCACTTCTTGAATCTCTTCCCTGAATCCTCTTGGACATTCATTCCTAAGATCAGGACCAAAAACTCCCTGAAGACAGAAATAACAACTTTCCTCTTTGTACCCCCAATGCCCTACACAGTATCCTGTACATTGTCATGCTCAATATCTGTTGAGGGTGTCTCTTCTGGCCCTTCCATGGCTTTGCTCCAAGTGACACTATATCATCTGTGAAAATAAAGACTCCCTAATACTCCATACTCCTCACCAAGCACTTATCCTATCTGGAAGCCTATGTTCAGAGCTGACTCAATCTTTGGTCATGAAATGACTTTGGGGTGAATTAAGAGTGACCTCTGTCTGGGGACAGAGGATGCACATTCCTCAGCAACCCCTTGATAAGGCCAGGACCATGGGAAAAACCCATCAGGCTCTGGATTCTCAATAGTTTTCACTGGAAAGCAAAGTACCTGGACAAAGAATGGAAATATGTCCACCATCTCTGAACACAGAAGGCAATTCATTAAAAAGACAAAATTTACTTACTGTCACCTGAGCAGGCAGCAAATCCACAGCCATTCTTTCCTTCTTAGTTTTCCTGTCAAGGGAGAGCAGCGTGCTTGACAAGGTAGGTCTGCAGAGAGAAAAAGGTATTGTGAAGAACTCTGGCGTCAAGGGATGGCTTGGAGAAAGGAAGTTACAACCACCCACAATGTCCGTCAGGTCCCTACAAAGCCACCCCACATAAATGATGCAAACCAAGTGTGTGCCTACTAAGCCAATGAAGTTCTAAGACAATTTGCCAACCTCCACCTCCTCCTTGTATTAACCATACTTCTAATTTCCATAAACTGATGCTTTAACATCCATCTGGGATCTATTAGCTACATCTAAGCAAATTGTGACTCACCACAGATTTCTGGAGTCCTTAAGATAGCTTTAAACTACACACTCAGTCACAGCAAGTGTGAGATTCCTGGGCTCCCACTTTCAAACACAGCTAGCCAATCCTAAGCCCATTTGCCCTGCCTCACCTTTTCCTTCCTGAAGAAACCACAATAAAGGAACTTGCCCACATGTGCCCTCTCTTTCTCTGCGGAATGACCAACGCAGGCGCTCCTGAGTGGCTCCTTCCTGGAGTGCTGTGCTCTTCCTAGGGAACTCTCACACAATGCACGCCATATTGCTTGCCACTCCCAAACACAAATTCCACAGGTGCCACCTCTTGCAGCATCCACAGCTCCAAATAGTCCTTTGCTCTTCATATACAAACCCCAACAGGGAAAACAAGGTAAGAGGAGCAGCCAGACAACCGTCAGAGAAGAGCCGTGGCCACAGCTGCCTGCATTGGCCGCCTAAGTTTGTAGCGGGTTCTACAGGTATAGCACCTGGCATGAAAGCTCAACAAGCTGAGTATGCTGTGTAAACTCAGCCAGGGAAGGGAAGCTGCTGTACAAGTATCATAGTTACTCTATGATGCACATCTTCTGCCCGCCAGGAATCTTGCATGCTTTACATGTATTATTTAATCCTCACAACGACTCTAAAAAATATTGCTACTCCGTATTACGGATGTGAGGAAGACTGAGAACCAGGGAGTCTAGTGACCTGTCCAAAGAAACAAAACTGGTAAGTAGTAGAGGCAAAAAGTGACCATGGTCTGAGTCCAAGGCTGGCAAATTACCTCTTCACTCTGTGCCTCATTTTCTTCATCTGTAAAACGGGGACCTACCTGTTAATCTGAGGATGAAATGAGTTAATTCATCCAAGGCGCCAGACTAGTGCCCGGCACACATAAAGTCTCCATAGGCATTAGCTATTGTTTTCATTGTCTGTTTCATTTAGAAGTCTCAGAAAAGCCAGCCACAAAAGACCCCCACTGACAGCAGTCCCGGGCCCGCCCCAGCTCACCTGGAAGGGGTGCTCCCTCCCCGCGAGTCTGGGGGGTAGGGGGTGGGGAGGGAGGGAGCGACGCCCTCGAAGCACCGTGGCTTGGGCCGTGCAGACAGCCTCCAGACCCACCCGCCCGGGGCGTCTCCCTGGTGCCCCAGCGCGCGTCCCCGCCCGGCCCGCGCACTTGCCAGCCCAGACGGTCACAGGCGCTGGCTCCGACCGCCACCCGAATGAGGCAACCGGGAGCTTCTCAGTCCCAGGCACGGTGCCCTAGCAGTTCCGGTATCACCCGCGCCAAAAGCCCCAGAAAGGCCGCGAGCCCTCCCCGCCGCCCCGCGAATCCAAGAGAACTACGACTCCCGGCATGCCTCTGGCCCCGCGCCGACTACACTTCCTAGGGAGCGCCGCTGGCGCCGGCCACTTCCGAGAGGTGAAAGTTCTCGCCTCTGGGGAGCTTCTGGTCCCACAAAAGAGAACTTGATCAGAATTTTGGAAGACTTGTCCATGATGCTCCCCATTTTTCTAAATTTTGTTAAACATTCCTTTCATTAGCCTGATGAGTAGTAGGTCATATTGATACAAAACAGGATTCTTGGCCTTCCCCAATCAATAGAAATTGACAAAAGGCCAGACAGGAAATTCAGGCAAGGCTTTATTGGGACCCCTGCTGCAGCAGCGGGGAGCAAGAACAAGTAACAGGTTTCCTTGCTCACTTGCTTGGGGGGAGGGGTAGCTTGTTCCTTATATGGGGTGAGGGTAGGGGTGTGTCCAGGGGTCCAGCGGGAGGGGTGGCTTAGGTGGTTTGCCCACCCTTTAGATGGTGTTGTGTGCAGGGGACATGGGCAGTAGCCTGCTTTTGCTCTGGGCTCTTCAAAAGTGGCAGTTGGGTTTTTTGGTCTCTTTATATCTTTTGTCCAGAATTTGCTCCAACTGCACATGCAAGCAGTTATTTTTAGTCCCATATAGTTTCTTTGTACTTTGTTGCTGGAGGAGAGGTGTGCCCAGGTGCAAGCATTGCAGCACTACAGCAAAAGGTCCCAGTCCCAGTCTGTCTCAATATGTATGTGTCCCTAAAACAGTAAGTGTTTACTTTTGCAAGGTGTTTGATATTTATATAAACAGAATCTGCTATATGTTCTTCTGTGACTTACATGCTCAACATGAACACTTATTAGGTTCACCTATCTTGATATATGAAAACTTCATTTTCACTGCTGTATGATTCCATTATTCATTCATTGAACAAAGAAAAGTATATTTAACACCTGTCTTGCGCCTGGCATTGTTGTAGATGCTAGAAATAGACCAGTAAATAAACCTGGCAAAACCTCTGCATTCATGCAGCTTAAATTCTCATGGGAGAGAAAGAAGAAAAATAATAACAAAAATAACTCAGCCATAAAAAAGAATGAAATAATGCCATTTGCAGCAACATGGATAGACCTAGAGATTATCATACTAAGTGAAGTAAGTCAGGCAGAGAAAAACAAATACCATATGATATCATTTATATGTGGAATCTAAAAAATGATACAAATGAATTTATTTACAAAACAGAAACAGACTCACAGACACAGAAAACAAATTTATAGTTACACCAAAGGGAAAAGGGGTGGAGGAGGGATAAATCAGAAGTTTGCGATTAGCAGATACAAACTACTATATATAAAATAAACAAGGTCCTACTGTATAACACAGGGAACTATATTCAATATTGTGTAATAAACTATAAAGGAAAATAATCTGAAAAAGAATATGTATAGCTGCATAGCTGAATCACTTTTCTGTACACCAGACACTAACACAACATTGTAAATCAACTATACTTCAGTAAAGTAAATAAATAAATAGTATGTGTTTGGAAAGTGATGAGTACTAACAAGAACAAGAAAGGGGAATAGGAACCTTGGTGGGAGAGGAATTTTACAATTTTACACAAAGTGATTATGAAACATTTGACCAACAAGGTGACATTTGAAGAAGGACCTGCAGAAGATGAGAAGTGAGCCAAACTAAATATCTGGGGAAGGCTTTCTGATAGACTAACAAGCAGATGCCCTGAGGTGGGAGCATGCCTGGCCTGTTTAAGGAACAATAAGGAAAACAGAAATAAGGAGGGAAAGAGAAGTAGGGGATCAGCGGCAAGAGGACTAGAATTTATAGGCTCTTATTTGTCATTATGTCACTGGATTTTATTCTCAAGAGAATGCTCTGGGCACTGGAGAGACATACTCTTATGTCCATTTTTTTTAGTGATCATGCTGACTGCTGTGCCGAGAATAAACTAAAAGTTCAAAGTAAGAAGTAGAGAGACTAGGACTAGTTAGAAGGCTATTGTGGTAAATCTGTGAGAGAAAACAGCAGTTTGGACTGAGTAGAAGTTATGAGAAGTGGTTGGAAAAAGTAAAAATTCAAAATATGGAAAAGATGAAGATGTTAAGAACATTGGAATATAATGTTTTTCAACTATGAATTATATATATTCCTTTTAAATTGTCCTGGTAATATTACACTTTAAAAAATATTCTTTATGTTCTGTTTTTCTGGTTATAAAAATTAAGGATTAGCTTATCTCTTGACTTCCTTTTGTTGACCTAAAACAAATAGACTGCCAGTTTTTTCTCCAGCGAAAATGTGTTTATTCAGGATTAGCAAAGAATTGCAATTTGGGGTCTGTAAATATGGTTGTCCAAGTCCTCAACAAAAATGGAGAGGAGAAATTTTTTATAGAGGGGAAAAGGAAGTTGAGAGGGCTATAAAGAAAGAGCCCATGGCTTTTTCATTGGCTGAGTCCTGACAGACTCTCATTGGCTGAGCTCCTTCCAGGAAAGAAGGGGAAGTCTTTTCTTTTCCTGTTGGGCTCTTCCTGTTGTAGGGGTGAGAGCACTCCCTTCTAGTCTCCCATTTCTATTTAATTGAGTTTTCTGTTTATTAATTTCTTACACTTTAAACCAAATGCAATTTAATTTTCTGTCCCATTTAAAATTTTAAAAAATATGAGCTAATAGGCCTATCTAATTTTAGTACTTCCATATTCCATTTTCTCTCTCAACTATGAATTTTGGCAATTTCCTTGAGTTTTATAATTTATATTTATTTGTAATTAAATTTATATTTAATCTGTTTCTCTATTGACCATGTCTATACCATCACTTCCTTAATTTTCTCTTTTGGTCTTGATATTTCTGGGTTTTTTCACATTGATACTGCCTAGTTTTTATTTGTGTCCTCTCAGTTATTCCATGGGCCTCTTTTACTTAGTTTTCTGGAGATATCTGAGGCCAATTTCATTTTTCTTCTCTTATAGGTAATCTTCTTCTGTTTATTTCTGTACATTGACTTTTATAAACCCCCCCTTTATTTCCTGTATCTTTAAGTATTTCTAGTTTTTTCCCTGTATCTAGCAATTGGTTTTTTCCATTATTATTATTTTTTTAACATCTTTATTGGGGTATAATTGCTTTACAATGGTGTGTTAGTTTCTGCTTTATAACAAAGTGAATCAGTTATACATATACATATGTTGCCATATCTCTTCCCTCTTGCATCTCCCTCCCTCACACTCTCCCTATCCCACCCCTCCAGGCGGTCACAAAGCAACGAGCTGATATCCCTGTGCTATGCGGCTGCTTCCCACTAGCTATCTACATTACGTTTGGTAGTGTATATATGTCCATGCCTCTCTCTCGCTTTGTCACAGCTCACCCTTCCCCCTCCCCACATCCTCAAGTCTGTTCTCCAGTAGGTCTGTGTCTTTATTCCTGTCTTACCCCTAGGTTCTTCATGACATTTTTTTTCTTAAATTCCATATATATGTGTTAGCATATGGTATTTGTCTTTCTCTTTCTGACTTACTTCACTCTGTATGACAGACTCTAGGTCTATCCACCTCATTACAAATAGCTCAATTTCGTTTCTCTTTATGGCTGAGTAATATTCCATTGTATATATGTGCCACATCTTCTTTATCCATTCATCCGATGATGGGCACTTAGGTTGTTTCCAACTCCAGGCTATTGAAAATAGAGCTGCAATGAATATTTTGGTACATGACTCTTTTTGAATTATGGTTTTCTCAGGGTATATGCCCAGTAGTGGGATTGCTGGGTCATATGGTAGTTCTATTTGTAGTTTTTTAAGGAATCTGCATACTGTTCTCCATAGTGGCTGTACCAATTCACATTCCCACCAGCAGTGCAAGAGGGTTCCCTTTTCTCCACACCCTCTCCAGCAGTTATTGTTTCTAGATTTTTTGATGATGGCCATTCTGACTGGTGCGAGATGATATCTCATTGTAGTTTTGATTTGCATTTCCCTAATGATTAATGATGTTGAGAATTCTTTCATATGTTTGTTGACAGTCTGTGTATCTTCTTTGGAGAAATGTCTATTTAGGTCTTCTGCCCATTTTTGGATTGGGTTGTTTGTTTCTTTGTTATTGAGCTGCATGAGCTGCTTATAAATTTTGGAAATTAATCCTTTGTCAGTTGCTTCATTTGCAAATATTTTCTCCCATTCTGAGGGTTGTCTTTTGGTCTTGTTTATGGTTTCCTTTGCTGTGCAAAAGCTTTGAAGTTTCATTAGGTCCCATTTGTTTATTTTTGTTTTTATTTCCATTTCTCTAGGAGGTTGGTCAAAAAGGATCTTGCTGTGATTTATGTCATAAAGTGTTCTGCCTATGTTTTCCTCTAAGAGTTTGATAGTTTCTGGCCTTACATTTAGGTCTTTAATCCATTTTGAGCTTATTTTTGTGTATGGTGTTGGGGGGTGATCTAATCTCATACTTCTATATATACCTGTCCAGTTTTCTCAGCACCACTTATTGAAGAGGCTGTCCTTTCTCCACTGTACAATCCTGCCTCCTTTATCAAAGATAAGGTGACCATATGTGCGTGGGTTTATCTCTGGACTTTCTATCCTGTTCCATTGATCTATCTTTCTGTTTCTGTGCCAGTACCATACTGTCTTGATTACTGTAGCTTTGTAGTATAGTCTGAAGTCAGGGAGCCTGATTCCTCCAACTCCATTTTTCATTCTCAAGATTGCTTTGGCTATTTGGGGTCTTTGGTGTTTCCATACAAATTGTGAAATTTTTTGTTCTAGTTCTGTGAAAAATGCCAGTGGTAGTTTGATAGGGATTGCATTGAATCTGTAGATTGCTTTGGGTAGTAGAGTCATTTTCACAATGTTGATTCTTCCAATCCAAGAACATGGTATATCTCTCCATCTATTTGTATCATCTTTAATTTCTTTCATCAGTGTCTTATAATTTTCTGCATACAGGTCTTTTGTCTCCTTAGGTAGGTTTATTCCTAGATATTTTATTCTTTTTGTTGCAATGGTAAATGGGAGTGTTTCCTTGAATTCACTTTCAGATTTTCATTATTAGTGTATGCCAGAGATTTCTGTGCATTAATTTGGTATCCTGCAACTTTACCAAATTCATTGATTAGCTGTAGTAGTATTTTGGTAGCATCTTTAGGATTCTCTATGTATAGTATCATGTCATCTGCAAACAGTGACAGCTTTACTTCTTCTTTTCCGATTTGGATTCCTTTTATTTCCTTTTCTTCTCTGATTCCTGTGGCTAAAACTTCAAAAACTATGTTGAATAAGAATGGTGAGAGTGGGCAACTTTGTCTTGTTCCTGATCTTAGTGGAAATGCTTTCAGCTTTCACCATTGAGGATGATGTTGGCTGTGGGCTTGTCATATTTGGCCTTTATTATGTTGAGGAAAGTTCCCTCTATGCCTGCTTTCTGCAGGGATTTTATCATAAGTGGGTGTTGAATTTTGTCAAAAGCTTTCTCTGCATCTATTGAGATGATCATATGGTTTTTCTCCTTCAATTTGTTAATATGGTTTATCACATTGATAGATTTGCGTATATTGAAGAATCCTTGCATTCCTGGAATAAATCCCACTTGATCATGGTGTATTGTCCATTTAATGTGCTGTTGGATTCTGTTTGCTAGTATTTTGTTGAGGATTTTTGCATCTATGTTCATCAGTGATATTGGCCTGTAGTTTTCTTTCTTTGTGACATCCTTTTCTGGTTTTGGTATCAAGGTGATGGTGGCCTTGTAGAATGAATTTGGGAGTGTTCCTCCCTCTGCTATATTTTGGAAGAGTTTGAGAGGGATAGGTTTTAGCTCTTCTCTAAATGTTTGATAGAATTCACCTGTGAAGCCATCTGGTCCTGGGCTTTTGTTTGTTCGAAGATTTTTAATCACAGTTTCAATTTCAGTGCTTGTGATTGGTCTGTTCATATTTTCTATTTCTTCCTGATTCAGTCTTGGCAGGTTGTACATTTCTAAGATTTGTCCATTTCTTCCAGGTTGTCCATTTTATTGGCATAGAGTTGCTTGTAGTAATCTCTCATGATCTTTTGTATTTCTGCAGTGTCAGTTGTTACTTCTCCTTTTTCATTTCTAATTCTATTGATTTGAGTCTTCTCCCTTTTTTTCTTGATGAGTCTGGCTAATGGTTTATCTATTTTGTTTATTTTCTCAAAGAACCAACATTTTGTTTTATTGATCTTTGTTATTGTTTCCTTCATTTCTTTTTCATTTATTTATGATCTGGGTTTTTTCCATTATTATTGTCTGGGGCACAAAGAAAGGATAAGACTCTGTTCTATTTTTTTCTGCTTTCTTCATTGGCAACATATTAAACTGTTATTCTTGATGTCTGGCTTTCATGTCAATGTGCAAACCTCACACTTAATTCTTTGTCCTTTCCTCCATTTTCTGGGAGGAATCTTCAAATTTATCTTCCAAGCTTACAGAATCCAGTTTACAAAGTGACTATCCTTCTCCATTTTCTCTTTCTAATGTAGTTTATCCTTTTAAAAGAAGTGACCATCTACTTTGTTTGAAAAAATGTCTGCACTGCATATGATATCCATGAAATAGTAAGTAACCCAATATCCTGACCCAGCAGGTTCCTTGGGTCCATTGTGGTGTAACTGAAGGTGGACTATTTTTTTCCTTCCTTCCTCCCTCCCTTCCTCCCTTTTTCCCTTCCTTTTCTGTACAATGGGGAAATTAAAAGAATAATTTTAGAAAACGAAAAATGGGAATTGTTTCCAAGTATTCAAAATTTGAAAGTCTAAATTGAAGTACATGCATAGTGTTTAAAATTAAATTACAGCTCCTCTTCCATCTTATTCTCTTAATCAGCTGATTATCTTAACAACATCCATCCCTGTGTACATGTGGAATTGAGGTTGATGGACTGGCTAGATTGGGGAGACACAAGGGTGTATACTGTTTAAAATGCCATACAGATACTACTGCAAACCTGAGTGATAGAAACATGCAATAAGTTATTTATATCTTCCTGTCCTGTATGAACTCATAGAAGTTTAAAGGATTTTTGTAAAAGCACATTTAAGAATGACTGCAAATATTTGTTTCGAAAAAATAATCCCATTGACCTAAGTGAAGAAATGTGCAGGCTGGATGGTATTGAAAAACAGGAATCCAAGGTGTAATTCTATCCTGGTTTTTCCATCACAACTTTTATGGGGTGAGTCATGAAAACCTACAATTTTTTATTGTGTATAATCTATTTGCTTGAAAGAAACTGAAGCTCTGCTAGCTTGTTTCCCTTTGCCCATATCTTGCTACTGAAGCAGAGATCACAAAGCAAATGTTGGAGCACTGGCTGCTTTCAGACTTCTTGCCACAGGCATGACAAGGTTTTGCTCTGTTACAGAAACAACAAACTTTTTTGGATATGGCACATAATAAGCACTTAAAGAATATTGTTGGAATAAAGAGAAATAAAAATCAGGAAGAAATTCTGTGGAAATTGGATAACAAAAATGTTTCTTCAGGTAATTCTTGGAGGTGAGGTAGCGATGGTGGTATAATCTAAAACTTCCATCATATCCTTTAAAAAAACAATAAAGAATATGCAACAGAAAAGAGAGGAGGTAGTGGTGTTCCTAAAATTGATATTAAAACCACCACCAGAAAGAGAAAGTACAGCCTATGTGTGAAAATATGCAAAAGTTTACAGTATATAAGAGAACTATATATAAGTACTTAAAAGTACATGCAGGACATATAAACAACTTCCATAGCTCAATAACAACAACAACAAAACAATGCAATTAAAAAATGGGCCGGGGACTTCCCTGGTGGTCCAGTGGGTAAGACCCTGTGCTCCTAATGCAGGGGGCCTGGGTTCGATCCCTGGTCAGAGAACTAGATCCCGCATGCCTGCTGCAACTAAGAGTTCGCATGCCGCAACTAAGAAGACCGCATGCTGCAACTAAAAAATATCCTGCATACCGCAACGAAGATCCTGTGTGCTGCAACTAAGACCCAGCGCAGTCATAATTAATTAATTAAAATCATTAAATAAATGGTTAAAAAAACAAAAATGGGCAAAGGTTTCAAATAGACAGCTCTCCAAATAAGATATACAAATGGCCAATAAGCATCTTAAAAGATGCTCAATATCCCTAGTCATTAGAGGAACACAACTCATAACCACAATGAGATACCACTTCACACCTGTTAGAATGGCTATTATATATATTAAAAAAAAAATAGCAAGTGTTAACAAGTGTTGGTGAAGATGTAGAAGAATCCACATTCAAACTAGAACCCTTGTGCATTGCTGATGAGAATGTGAAATGCTGCAGCCGCTGTGGAAAACAGTTTGACAGTGTCTTATAAAGGTTAATATCCACTTCTCAAATGACTATGCAATCCCACACTCTTAGGTATTTACACGAGGAGTAATGAAAACTTAATGTTCACACAAAAACCTGTATCCAATTCTTTGTAGCAGCTTTATTCATAACTTCCAAAAATCAGAAATAACCCAATTGTTCCTCAAGTGGAGAATGGATAAACAAACTGTGGTACATTCATATAATGGAATACCACTCAGCAATTAAAAGGTGCAAAATACTGATACAACATGGGGGAAATCTCAAATGTACTAGCCTAAGAAAAAGCAGCCAGACATACAATATTCTATAAAGGCAAAACTATAGGGAAAGTAATTGAAAGCACGGAGTCAAACAGATACTTGTATGCCAGTGTTCATGGCAGCATTATTTACAATAGCCAAAAGGTGGAAGCAACTCAAATGTCCATTGACAGATGAATGGACAAACAAAATGTGGTCTATACATACAATGGAATTTTATTCAGCCTTTAAAAAAGGAAGGAAATTCTGATAACATGCTACAACGTGGATGAATCTTTAAGACATTACCCTAAGTGAAATAAGCCAAACACAAAAAGAAATATATTGTATGATTCCACTTATATGAACTAGCTAGAAAAGGCAAATTATTGGAGACAGAAAGCAGAATAGAGGTTACCAAGGGCTGAGGGAAGGGGAAAATGGAGAGTTACTCAATGAGTACAGGGTTTCTGTTTGAGATGAAGAAAAAGTTCTAGAAATACATTTTGGTGATAGTTACACCCACATAGTGAATGCACTCAATGCTACTGTACACGTTAAAATGGTTAAATGATACATTTTAAGCTATAAATATTTTACAAAATTTTTTTAAGTATATGCATGATGCAAGGAGGCATTAGTGGGAAGGTAATGCTTCGGGGGAACATTGTTAACAGAAAATAGAGGTGTGGAAACCATGTTTCAAGGGGGAAAGTAGCAAGAGGAGGAAATATAAGATACTGCAGAAGAAAAAGAGAAAATCCCCCCACTTATTTTTGACCCCACAATTCTTCTCCCCAACCCTCAAGTCATCTAGTTAATAAATCATACTTTGCTACACAGCAAGAAGTAGGTGTACTTGAATTACAAATCTTGGACACAATTCCAAGCTTGTGACAGAAAGGACACAGATACCAGCTTGCAGGGAATCTCAGAGGCTAAGTATGTGACAATTTCAGCATCAAAATAAATAATATTAGCAGATTACAGTCCATTGAATATAATAAGAAACTGTGCTTCCAGAGTCATAGAAACAAATAGAAGATAAAACTCTTCCCTAAAGTAGAAAGCCAGTTAATAAGTGTAGAAGGAATGATGGAATTAGATAATTTCCATTTGGAAACCATTATAATAATAATTGATTACAGCAAGTGCCATCAATAGGTGCTAAAACTAGTGGAGGGGAGTTTGACCAGTAAAAATATACATGCATACACTCTAGGATTTCCTCTCAAGGTACTAAAGATTACGATGAGAAAAACGGTAACTTTACAGTGGGAAATTTGGTTGATACCACCTTAACCAACAGAGCAAAGTTAAATTTCCCAGGAATAGGTTAACTCAACATCACAAGCCTCCTAATGTGATAATATAATGTACTGAGATGAATATCATATTACTTGGTGACTTTCTTACCAAAAAGCAAAATCTAATCATGAGGAAATATTTGATAAATTCAATGGAGCGACAGCTGAGAAATAAAATGATCTATTCATTTCACAGATCTCTTCATGAGAAAACATGTTTGATAATGCAACCCAAAGCGCTTGAAAAGATGAATATTTTAAATAATTTAATCACTTTGAACACTATAAATATATCAGGCATGTCAATTATCACAAAAATTAAAGCATAGTTTGCTTTTTCAGGCTGCTTTGAAAATGGCCTATTAAGAAGCTATGAAAATGGACATTTTTCTCTTTTGCCTAGATTCTGAACAAGTCTCTGAGAATAAGAGAAATTAGGCAAAGAAAAACCTATCAATAGCTTAATGATGATTGTTACTTCTTTGCCTTGTTCTCTTATGATGCACATGTTTTGGTTTACTATGTTTCCTTACTTGTGATAGGAACCAATATTCTCTTCCTCTGGTGATCTAGGGAGATGAATGAGAAGGGGAAGGTGCAGACAGGAGGGAGATGTTGGTTCTGTTAATGAGACACATTTAAATTTAACAGTGGCCTGAAGAATGTTAATCACTTTGGAATAGCCCTTGGTACAACATCTGAGGTCATTACATCTTAAACTTTATCCTAAACTTTATCCTTAAACTATTTGTTCCTTAAACTTTATCTTAAACTACATGTTCACTTTATCCAGGGTGATCAGGCATGAAGATGTCTGCTTTATTCTCTCTCAAATCACGCAGTACAGTGTTGGACCAAAAATTTATACTTAATTATTTTTACTGACATACACACTGGCCATCATTCTAGCTGGCCTGGGCAGCCTCTTCTTGACAAGGGAGCCTCTTTCAGGCATCAAGCAAGCTGAGGAATTCTCTGCTCCTTCCCAAGTCATTTCCTTGCCTCACACCCTGAGGTAATTACCATCCAGAATTTTGTGTTTATGTGGTAGCTAGTCACCAAATATGGTCACCCAATGAACCATGCCCCCTGGTATTAATGCCCTTCTATAATCTTCTCCCCTTGAATCTGGGCCAAATCTGTGAATAATTTTTGATCAATAATATTCAGCAGAATTAATGTTGTGACTTCCAAAACTGAGTTATAAGATTTGCCACTTCTACCTACGTCGCTCAGAATGCTTGCTCTAGGGACACTCCCTCTCAGAAACCAGCCACCTTTCTGTGAGAAGCTCAAGCCACACAGAAGCCCAACCATGCTCCCACCTGGCAGTCATCAACAACGGCCCGCCACCTTGGGTATCAAGCCCAGTCGTGCCTTTAGCCCCAGCTGCCACTTGAACGCAAACACATTAGACACTCTAAGTAAGAATTGCCCAGCTGAGCCCAAACGTGGAACCAAGACAGATATTAATAACTTGTTTTTTAAGCCAGTAAATTTTGGGGAGAGTTGTTACACAGTAGTGGATAATGTGGACCATGAACAACAAAATGGAGTTACTTATGTCAAAGGGATCTAAAATGGAGCCAGGAGGCCACTAAGGAAGTAGAACTTACACACATTCACCCCCGGATGCAATATAAACTTTTGACACAGCCATCCTGAGACCACCTGGAACTTATTTTTTTTATGGAACTTGTTTTCTTTTCTCCCTCGAGACCACAGCTTAGCAACCAATCTGCTGTCCCCAAGTGACTGAATGCCACCAATCGTAGTTCTCTAAAAATAACGTGTATATAATGTTACTGGGATGTTTTTGTCTGTTGCTTTTATAAACCCTAGCCATTTTTTATTTCCCTCCGAACATATTTGAGTGGCTGCTAGAATCTATGCCTCTCGAGTTGCAATTCTTAGGACCTCAAACAAACTCTTTTTTCTTATTTGCAGTCTTCTGCATTTTGGGGGTTAACAATAACTAAAACACTGTCTCATCCAATCACTTGCTGTTTTTATGATCTTCACCACATGTACATATCACTTAGTATAAACTTAATTTTGCAAAAAATGATATACCACATGTAGCTTGCTATGACTTTAGAATTCAGCATGTTTTACAATTCATCAAAGTTTTGTATATAGCTTTGGTTCATCAATTTTCATTGCTGTTTACCGTGTTAATACTCTAAAGTGTATCCATTCTCCTACTAATGGACATTCAGAAGACTACTTCCAAATATTTGCTATTATGATCAGTATGTCTTTACACATAATTCTTGGTGCTCATCTGCAAACATTTATGTAGCATGTATAGGTGCCTGTGTATTACAACAAGCAGGTGTTCAACTTTGCAAGATGTCATGACCTGTATCAATTTATACTCCCACTAGTAGAGTATGAATGCCAGTTATTCCACATACATTCCAAAACTCAGTATTGTCACACATCTTATATTTGCTCATGTGTACTTTAAAATCATGCCTGTGGTCCTAATCTACATTTTTAAACTAATGAAGTTAAGCATCTTTTCATGTTTTTGGAAATTTGTATTTCCTCTTCTATGAAATAAGTAGTCATGTATTCAGATCACTTTTTTCTATTAAGTTTTTCTTTTTTGTTGTTGTTCTTTCTTTATTTTTTACTATTTATTTGGTTGTGCCGGGTCTTAGCTGTGGCAGGCAGGCTCCGTAGTTGCAGCTCACCAGCTCCCTAGTTGAAGCATGCATGTGGGATCTAGTTCCCTGAACAGGGATTGAACCCAGGTCCCCTGCATTGGGAGTGCGGAGTCTTATCCACTGTGCCACCAGGGAAGTCCCAAGTTTTTCTTTTTAATTGATCCATACAAATTATTCAAAATTTCCAGAAAACATATTGGGCATGCTGTGGAGAGATTTCCTTCTGTTTTGTGTCTTGATTTTTCATTTCCTTTTTGGTATATTTTGATAAGCATAAGTTCCTTATTTCAATGTGAGCAAATAATATAAATATTTTATATACCTTATTTGTATCCTGTTTAAAAAAATCCTTCCCTATCTTGAGGTCATAAAGTTATTCCTTACATATTCTTCCAAAATCATATAACTCTTGATATGGTGAGGGTAGGCATCCATTTTTTTTTTTTTTTTTTTTGTATGTGCATGAACCATTTCTGCTTCTTAGAACCATTATTGGGTAGTTCATTCTTTCCCCATACTCATCATGTCATGAATACTTCTAACCTTTTATTATTTTTTTCAGCAGGTTTTTTGTTAAATACCTTTTTATCTGGTTAGAAAGTTCCTTTCTACTGCTGCTCGGCTAAAAGTTTTTATCATGAGTAGGTACTGAGTATTTTGGGTTTTTTCCTACATGTATTGAGATGAACATATGGACTTCTGTTAATATTAAGGTAGTGCACAGCACCTGTAAGTTTCCTAATGTTAAAATAACCCATGCATTCCCATGAAAATTCTGTATTTATCATGTGTTATCTATGTTTAGGTACTTTGGTTTACATTTGCTAATGCTTTGTTTGGATTTTTACATTTCTGTTGATAGATGATTTGGCCTGCAATTTTTCTGTCTTGTATTTTCCTTGTCTGATTTTGGTACTGGGTTATATTAGAATCATCTGAAAGATCCTGCAAAAGACTTAATCTGTTACACTCAAGTTTGATAGACCTCGCCTTAAAAATAACTAGGCTTCATATTTTGTGTGATTTTATTTAATATTTTGATGATTTTAGGACTATTGATACTTAGGGAATGCTATGGTCTGAAAGTTTGTGTCCCCTCAAAATTCATGTTGAAATTCAACTCCAAAGGTGATGGTATTAGGAAGTGGGGCATTGGGTGATGATGATCATGAGGGTACCTCCCTCATGAATAGATCAATGACCTTATAAAAGAGGTCCCTGACAGCTCCCTCACCATGTGAGGACACAGTGAGAAGTCACCAGACATGAACCAGGAAGAGGGTTAACCACAATACAGCCATGCTGGTGCCTTGATCTTGGACTCCCCAGCCATAATCGTGAGAAATAAATTTCTGTTGTTTATAAGCTACCCAGTCTCTGGTATTTTGGTATAGCACTCCAAACTAAGATAGGGAATTTATGTGTTTCCTAGGAATTTTCCTTAGGTAATTAGAGAATTTAAAAGAATGGTTGTTGGGAAAGAGACATTGCAGGTAGAGTACTAAATGACCCAGAAGAGTTTGTTCCTCACAAGTCTGAAACAATGAGACTGATTAGTCCGAGGCAAAGCTGAATTCACTGATTTTTGCTTTGCTAAATCTCCATCTGAAATAATAACATTTTGGAGTTTTTGTTTTGTTTTGTTTTAGCACCTTGGCAAATAGAAAAAAAACTAACAGTTTTTAAAATGAAATGAGTATTCCTGTCCTTAACTGCTTGTCTACTCCTGATAAAATTGGCAAAACTGGATGTTAACCTCTGAACTTCTGTGAAGCTCAACAATTTTAGTATGACTTGTTTTTAGCTTGCTCAAATTATTGTTCACATTTTAGAAATGCTTTACTGGGATAAATAACTTGTTAAAACACATAGCCCATTTTTTGGAGGAAAAAGCATCTGAACTTAGAGCCTGAATTTTTGTCTAGTGGCCCTCAGAGTGTGTGAGGGAGAGAGCATCACATGATGGAGGTGAAGGTAGAATGTAAGAGTGAAAGTTATCTTGTTCACTTGACCTCCTAGGAGGACAACCCAAGTTCCATGTTGTTCCTGGGCCTTACTGGTGGCTGGTAACCAGAGAACTCAAGGAAGCAGGTACAACCTGGGGGCCAAGAGTCATACTCCCTATGGCTACATTGCAAGATGATTTTTAACAACATTTATCAGTAAATTAACTTGCAAAAGCAGTTATCTAAACAACCTCTAATTCTCAGCTTAATACAGCAAAGGTAATCAACTTATGAGAAAAACAAGTGAAATATCATGCCTTCCGTGATTTGAAATCATGTGACTTTAGATCTGATTCAGAGTTTGGAATAGTTGGGGAGAAAACTCAAAGGACTTATACCTGCAGTTTACAGAGTGATTTTACTTTCAGGTGAATGGCTTAGGAAGCAGGGGAGAAATAACTCAAAAGTTTTAACAACCACCAAGTACAGAAGTTGCTTTTAAACTCTTACAAAAACAAATTTTAGTGACAGTGAGGTAGCTCCAGGTCACCTGCTTACATTTCCTCTCCAATACATTCTTCTTAGTACAACTGGTTTGCGTAACACTCAAATGCAGTTTCAAAAAAATAGAATACTAGATTAATCTGAAGTCTGGATTTTATGGCTGCACTTTTCCATAAATCAACATGCTTCCCAGTGATGCCTGTGAAAGCTGGTGGCTGTTATCATACATCACTAGAAAGAAAATAAAATACTAACCCTTTGACCTGACAAATTTTCTATTTTATAGTCAGTAATAACTTAAGAATATATGAAAACATCTTATAGAAGCTTTCCTAATATTCCTAAGGTTATCCTGTATCATAAAGTCTCTGATGTTTGATGAGGTCTAAATTCTGAAGTTTAATTCACAATTAACTGATCTTCATGATTTTCTCCCCAAGATGAATTCTTTGATATTTCATGTGGAATTAACTTCAGTTGGAAGGTTTTTCCCCATGCATTTAACTTATAGTTTTTCTCCAGTATGAGTCCTCTGATGATTTGTAAGGGATGAGCTCTGACTGAAAGCCTTCCCACATTCTTTACATTTATAAGGCTTTTCTCCTGTATGAATTCTCGTATGTGTCATAAGGGATGAACTCTGTCTAAAGGCTTTCCCACATACTTTACAGTTATACGGTTTCTCTCCAGTATGAATTCTCTGGTGCTGAATGAGAGCTGAGCTTTGGTTGAAGGCTTTTTCACAGTCATTACATTTATAAGGTTTCTCTCCAGTATGAATTTTTCGATGAGTATTAACTGCTGAGTGGGAACTGAAGGCCTTTCCACATTCCTTACAGTTATATGGTTTCTCTCCAGTATGGATTCTGTTGTGTATATTAAGCCGTGAAATCCAGGAGAAAGCTTTCCCACATTCATTACATTTGTAAGGTTTTTCTCCAGTATGAATTCTTTGATGTTGTATAAGAGCTGAGCTTTGGCTGAAGGCTTTCCCACATTCTTTACAGGCATAAGGTTTCTCACCAGTGTGAATTCTCTGATGTATAATAAGAGCTGAGTGGTAACTAAATACTTTTCCACACTCATTACAATTAAAGGGTTTCTCTCCAGTATGAATTCTATGGTGTCTACTTAGCCGCGATATTGAAGTAAAGGCTTTCCCACACTGACTACATTCATACGGTTTCTCTCCAGTATGAATTCTATGATGCTGAATGAGAGAGGAGCACTGGCTAAAGGCTCTCCCACATTCATTACACTTATAGGGCTTTTCTCCAGTATGAATTCGCTGGTGATTATTAAGGGATGAACTACCTTTAAATGTTTTTCCACATTCATTACATTTATAGGGTCTCTCTCCAGTATGCATTCTCTGATGTCCAATGAGAGATGTAGTGAAACTGAAGGCTTTTCCACATTCACTACATATATAAGGCTTCTCTCCAGTATGAACTCTCAGGTGCTGAGTTAGAGATGAGCTTTGGCTAAAAGCTTTCCTACATTCCTTACATTTATAGAGCTTCTCTCCAGTATGGATTCTCTGATGTTTACTCAGAGAAGAACTGTGGAGGAAGATTTTCCCGCAGATACTACACTTGTAACACTTACGCACTGTGTTGATTCCCAGCTGTTTAAATAGAATTGAATACTGCTGTGAACAGGGTTTCCTTCCTCTGGAAACAATTCTGGGTTTTCTAATAAGTGATAATTTTAGATCAAGATTTTTCCCAAGGTCAATACCTGTAAAGCTCTTCTCCTTCATACAGGTTTTCTTGATGGTAACTAAGACTCCCCTCAAAGGTCTGTTCTTTTTGCCTTGCTGATTCTCTAGTTTTTCCTCATTTATGTAAATTTCTCCCAACTTGAAGTCAAAAGGACCAACACCTATGAGTTGATTCATTACTTCCTGATTTTCTTCTTCAGAAACTGTGGTTTCAAACAAGCTGTCCCATCCTAAAATAAATGAAACATGTAAGTCTCTGTTGCACTGAGAATAAAGAAAAATGACATCAACATATACAAGGATGGCTAACAAATGTATCCTGGGAGTCCTTAGAAAAGGATGAATAAAGAAGAGCAAGAGAAACAAGCAGGATGGAAGATGTGCCTGGGTGGGAAAGGGTCTGAAGAAACCTATGTGTGGGTGGGCTGAGTAACTGAGAGGGCAGCTCTTCCAGTAGAGCCAGGCCTGATCTAGTAACAAAGCAGAGGTCAGCAGGGTATACAGCATTTCTGTGTACAGTAGGTTGTACTGTTATTCAGCTTCATCTCCCAGGTCAGCCACCAGTGTACTCAAGCCAAATCCAAGAGAAAACTGCAGAGGGGCTATAAACAAAAAGTGGAAGAAGCACTGCCCTTAAAAGGCTCTTTGAAACACCAGACCTCAGCTACTGAAGTTCTGGGACTCATTTGAGTGCTATGCATAATGTTGTAATGAACTTCACTGACTCACTCAGACAATATCTACTGAGTATCCACTGTGTATTACCATGCAAAGGTCAAGACTCAGGGTTACAGGGAACATGCCAGATAAGAGTCCAATTTTCACAAGGTTTACATTCTAGTAGCCAACACTGACAATAACCAAGTAACCAAATAAAGTATTGGGAGTAATGAGAACTGTAAGAAAATATACAAAAACAAGGCAATGTGTAGTATGAGTGAACAACCTGATATTTTAAACTGGGTGGTGAGGAAATAAAATTAAACATGAGATCTAAATAACACACAAGAGCTGGCCATGAAAAAACATGGGTATAAAGATGATTCCACCTAGAAAGAAGAGCCATTACAAATGCACTAAGGCAGGAGTAAGCTTCGTGTGTTTGCAGATAAAGAACAAGTGTGGCCTAGGCAAGAGGGAACTAGGGGAGAGTGCTACAATGGGAGGAAATGAGGTGGGCAGGGGCCACATCATGTGGCATCTTGTAAGATATAAGAATGTGTTTGGAATTTCTTCTAAGGATCACTGGGGGATGGTTGTGTGACAAATGGGCTGTAATTGGGGGCAGAGGAAAACAGAACAAAGACAGGTATAGAGCAGCCAATTAGGAGGCTGCCACAGTCTTCCTGGAGGAAGGTGATGGCAGTCTGCACTGGCATGGTAGCAGAATCAGGCACACTGAGATATTTTAAAGGCAGAGATGACAGGTATGTTCACCTGTGAATAGGGGGTACAGAGTAAGTGAGAAGACTCAAGAATGATGGCTTTTGGCTTGGGGAACTCAATGGAGATGGGTGCCATATAGGAAATACTGCGAGAAGACTACATTTTTGAAAATGATTTTCTGTCTACCTTTTTGATCACTTAGGATACAGTGCAAGAAATGGGATCACTGATTCAAAAGGAATGAATGTACCCTATGAAAGAGCTTTCATTTCCTTAACTAAAAAGGAAATATATAATCATTGTAAGAAAAATTAAGAAAATACAGAAAACTATAAAAATGAAGATACAGTTCACCCATAAACACCTCATGCAAATATAATCACTGCTATGTGTGGAATTCAGCTCACCAAAATTTTTCTGTATATAAAGAAAACATTTTTACCTAAAAAATTAAAGTGGTTAAAACTTCCCCCTCCCCCACTTCACTTAAAAAAAAATCATGAACTCTCTCCATGTCCATAAATGTAGGCTGACATCATCGTTTTGATGGCTGCATAATATTCCAGTACATGAATATATCATATTTAATAAATCTCCTTTGGAGTCATTTAGCTTTAGTTACTCCTAGTAATGCCTCATGTTATAACAAACATTCTTTTACACTATCTTTGCAACTTTGCACAATTATGGAATTATTTTCTTAAGATAAATTTCTAAGCCTGGGATTGATTTTAATAAAGCCAGAAAGACTTCCAATCAAAATCCCACTAAAGATATTGCTTATTGCTCAGAACAGTAGCAAAACACTGGATGTGTATTTCTTAACCTTTGGTAATATTCCCTATTAAAGAGAAAAATGGTATCTCATTCCTTTAGTTTGAATTTCATTGATTTATAATGAAGTTGAGTAGTTTTTCAAGAAATCTTTTTAATCATAATGCTCATGCCTTTGTGCTATAATTATTCAGACCTTCTTCCCCTTATATTTACTTTTGTATTCCATAGCCATGACAGCAATATTAATAGGGAAAAATGGGAAACTAAAATTTCCAAAAGGAAGATTGTTTAATAAAATATGGCTTAACAATACACTAGAGTTCTTTCAATGAAGTAGACCTCTATTCAATGATGGCTAAATAATTGAATGACATTCATAATTAAAAACAAATTCAAGAATAATATGTATAATCAATCTGTTTCTCTGCGTGCATGTGTCTTTCTCTCTCATGTACAAATACACTCAAACAAATATTCACAGTCTGAAAAGATAAATAGTAAAATATTAACAATGGCTCAGCACAGTTGGTAAAATGTCAAGTGAATCTCCTTTTTTTACTCCTCTTTTTTTACAATAGCATGCACACCTTAAACAAATTTAAAATAATTAATTTTTTTAATGCTTGCAAAAGAAGAACACAGTCAATTTGAAACTAATGATTTCTTTGCCAACTAGAAAGCTCACAGCCAAATTTGAAACTCATCCTTGGCTACCATCCTGGTTCTTATAATAAATACATTTATTTTCTACAGTTCTGATTGAATTTCTATTTTATTATATTGTTATTCTTACAGTGAGGCTTCTCCAATTGTCCATGGTATATGGCAGAATATATTTTAGTATGTGGTAGAAAAAAGATCCCTGAACTGAAAAAAGACTTGGGTCTTCAAAGCAAAGGGCCCCGTGAATGCCAAATAATATTAAAAACAAAAACAAAAAAGTCAAACCTCCTTGATATAACTTAATGAAACTTCTGAATTCCAAAGACAAAGAGGATATCTTATAATATTCTAGACAGAAGACAAAAAAGGGGGAAAATGTTTTCTATACAGGAAACAGAGGGGAAAAAAACTCCAGAGGACTTTTAATCAACAATACTCAGTGCCCCAACACAGTGGAGCAAAGTCTGAACAATTCTTGGGAATAAAAACTGATGCCAGAACTCTAGATACCAAACATAATTCCCAAAGGAGAGGTAAAAGAATTGATATTAGACATGCACAAATACAGTACACATGAACCTTTCTGAAAACATTACTCAGTAAATATTCTAGTCAGACCAAAGGAAAAAATCTGAAGACAGAGTTCATGAATAGAAACACAAGACTGAACTGACATAGAAAGGCTATCTCTTGCTATCAAGAGAAATAAATTCTGGACAAGCAGCAAAACTCAAAAAGCGAGCCATCCTCTGGTGTCAGAAACAAAGACAATATTCAAAGTAGAACAGAAAGCAAGAGCTTATGATTCAGCAACCCACAGGGATTTTAGAGATTGAGAGATATGTCCTAGAAGCCAGGGTCTGGAACATATTAGTTTAAAATTTTTCACACAAAAGAATTAGGAAAAAGGCATGTTGAACATCTGCAAACCTTCTGCCTGAATTCAGTAATTGTTACCACTTTGCTAACCTTGCTTTCTCTCTCTTGCATAGTACAAAATATACATGCATCTTTTTGTTTGTTTGTTTTTTCTTTTTTTGTATTTTTTTTAGCTGAAACATGTGTAAAAAGTTACAGATAAGTCAAAGCAAAAACCCAAGATGGGACAACGAGAAATGCACTGTAGTGATAAAAGGTTTGTTCAGACCATAAAAAGAAAATAATTTAAGAAAATAGTCAATCCAGTAAAAGCAAGGAAAAAGGGGGAAGATATGAATCACAAACCTTTACACATTACATACTGCATTACATATTCTGCATTCAAATTACAAAGGACATATGACAAAAATGCAACCCATATTGGAAGAATTCAACTCTCCCTCTGAACCTGCTGTACCAAGTACTCAAAAAGGTCAAGTGAGGATATGCCCTTCCCAGCATTTCTCACCTGGCCTGGTACATCAAGGAGGGCCTTCATCAATATCTCCTGCGTGCAGCCTCCTCACTGATCAGCAAAGCCCAAGCAGTCAGAAAATGCTATACCCATTTCCCAATTACTGTCACTCACCTAGACATGTGCTTTGAGAAACTCCATTTTCCACCATCCAGGGGTCTTCCCCTTGCTCTAACTGGAGGATAACTTTTGGTTTGGAAAACAGAATCCCTGTTCATGAGCAAGAAAGAGAATGAATCCATGGTGCAGACGTGAGTGGCCAGTCTGACACTCAGATCCAGCCCCAGAGTCTGGGGCAGAGGGACAGTTGAGAGGAAAGAGATTTGTTCTGAGAAGGGTTTAAAATTGGGCTCCCAGAGGATGGCCAGGAGGTGGTCTCAGGAAGAAAGTTAGGGCTCTGGCTGTGCACTCCTCTAAGCTGGAACCTCCTGTGAGACCCAGAGGGACAGAGTTCAGGGGACAGAAGACAGGAAAAGCACAGAGAGGATGCCCATCACCAATTCTACCAAGCCAAGACTTGTCCCGGCGGCCAAGGGCAATAGCAACCACTACTTTCTGAGTCCACCTGTGGGCTGAACCTGGCCATGCCGTCCAAGTGTCCTCCTTGGAGAGGGCACCAAGGTGCTCCCCCAGCAGATTCTACATCACAAGGAAAGGTCCTTACCCAGCGAGAACAGAGTGCTGTAGTTCTCCAACATCACCTCCTGGTACAAGGTTCTCTGCGCAGAGTCCAGATGCAACCACTCATCCCGGCTGAAGAACACAGCCACATCCCTGAATGTCACAGACTCCTGTAACAGAAACCCATTCTTGCTCACCCAGGGCCATACCCTCTGTGGGATGACTGGGCAGCAACACTGTCACCACTCTAGGTTCTGAGCATTTCAGGCTGAATACTTCCTTACCACCCCTCAATTACTGATCACATATATATTTGTCACCTACCTACTGTCAGTGATGCACTGTGTCCCCAGAAAAATGAAACACAGCAGCCAAACAAGGTAAAGCACTTGAAATAATTAAATAAAATCAGAATGACGGAAACACTGAACTCTAGACATGGACATGTACAATCACCTAGACCAAACTCATTTTACAGGTGAGACATGAGAATTGGGTTTTAGAAGGTTTTAGAGCCTCCAATACACTCACTCAAGGAGGAATAGGTGTGCTTGGATTCTGTCATCACCGTGGGCCATCTGTGTCCCGGGCAAGAGGACACTGACAGTCACAATAAGGGAGGCTCGGAGAATGCCCCAAGCATGGCTTTCCCAGGAGCGGGCCCAGCGTGGTGAGCTGCACAATCTTTGAAGAGCCAGGTGAGAAGGCTGCAGTTGGGACTCTCTCTCCCCACCACATAAGTCTTTGTTCTACCTCTCTCTGATACCAAGCAGGACCCTGTGGGGCCCTCCTGTATACAAAGAGCCTTTCCATGTCCCCCATTTCTTGTTTGCAGAAAAAGGGTTTCAGCTTCCTAGACCTTCCTGAACACCAAAGAGCATATTCAAACAGTTGCTAATCAAGGAAGTGAGGGAATGCAGAAACAAAGGAACAGACAAACAAAGGAAACTGTTTCTGTTGTCAAGAAACAACAGTGCAGCCAAAAAGTGGGGTCCTGGTTCCTGCTCAAGGGACATACATAACAATGTATCTTTGAGTTCTTCTGCAGGAACTAAGGCCCCCATCCAGGTAGAGAATGTTACTTAAGGCTGAGCGCAAGAGTCCTGGACACTGCCCTGTTACCTCACCACCAACCAATCAGAAGAAAGTCACACACTCTGCAGCCCTCACCCCAAATTTTCCCTAAAAAAACTTATCCCCGAAAACAGTCAGGGAGTTCAAGTTTTTTTTAACACAAGCCATCCTTTCTCCGTGCTTGGCCCTGCAATAAACCTTTTCCACTCCAAACTCCGACGTTTTGGTTAGTTTTGCCTCACTGTGCATCAGGGACACGAACTTGCCTTCAGTAACATCTCCCGCTTCACTGCATCACAAGTCACCTCTTTTAAAGTAGTGGCCCCTTTCTTTTATTATTAAGAATCTTTTTTTTTAAGCAAATTAGGAATAAGCAAAAGAAAAAGGAATGTTAATCTAACTTTCTACCACTAGAAACAAGGTTTATTAACTTCTTGCTGTATGTTCTTTCAGACTTTTACATGATAATATGGCTCTAAGTTTAAACAAAAATAAAATGTTACACAGGTAACTTTATCCAACAACATTTTTTATTTTCTGCCCAGCATCTCACTGTATAGATTACTTATAGATTATTAGATGGTTTACTTAACTAATCTACTGGTGGGCATTTAGGTAACTAAGCTACTGGTGGGCATTTAGGTTGTTTCCATTTTTGTAACCCTAAAAATTCTGGATTGAGCATCCCTGCACATCACAAAAAAGCGTGCAAAGCCTATTTCCTTAGGACACATTTCTAGAGGCAGAAATACTTCCACACTTTCTCTTTATCCCCAAAACCCAGAAAGGAGATCACAAGGCCAGGGATGTTCTCTGACTGATAAGTGCAAAAACAAAACTAAGAGGCTGTTGGAAATAAGTGAGAAGACTCCCACTCCAATCTCCATTTTCTTTCTGAATTTCTTTCTTCATCCTTACCAAATGTATGTAAATCTTTTTAATAGCTAAATAAACCATCTGTCAGTCTCACAACTCAGGACTGTTTCCTCAAGGACCTGGCAACCATTTCTTTGAATGCGCCAACATTCCCAATTCCTGGGAGGAGATGGGCCTAACTTGTCACCTGACAAATTTCCAAATTGCGAAATTGGGTTATAGCACTTACCTATATAAGAATGAGTTTTCTGTCTTTGCACTCTCTTTAGTGGATTGCCTGTGATGCACATTACATTCTGGCTTAATGTTTATTCAATAATAAAAGTGTTTTCTTTCTCTTCTACCTTTGTGGAAAGGTTTCCTGGGTTGGGAAGAGATTATGTTTTTAATTATAGTTCCCCAAGTGAAAGGGCAAAGAAGGGAAAAAAAATCACTGTGAACCAGATGCTTCCCACTTCAGGGAAGGCTCACTTCCCGAATCTGTCCCCCCAAACCACTGCCCAAATTGCGACTTCTTTTCCTTTCACCATCTGTACGAGCCTAATCCTGCTTGCATGTGCAAAATTGCACAATAGGAGGGAGTATCCCTGACCACACCTGCTGACTCAGAGGTCTTCTTTCTAGGATATTCTTAGAAAATCACCTGGACCCTCACCAGGTATTACTGGAGTAGACTGGTTCTCAATACCTTGAGGATAGAGACCTTCCTCTTCGATTTCCTAGCATTATGGAAAGATCTGACTCCCCCATGTCTCTGCCCTCCCCAAGGCAAAACAGACCTGGATCCCACACAAAGCTCTGGGTGTGGCACTGGCATGGGGCCTGTGGGCCCATTCATTTCCTAGTCAACAAGCACTAACTGTTACGTAGAAAATTCAAAATGAGACTGGCCCTGCAGCAAGGGAAACACCTTCCTTCTGAAGTTCCTCAACTACCAGGTCTTCTAGTCCCTCAATGGGCTTCATTACCTAGAAAAGCTCAACAATGGATGAAGCATGTTCCCCACCTCTGAACCCAGAAGGTAGTTCAAGAAAGAAGCCTTCACATACCAGAGCCTGGGCTGGCAGCAATCTTGTGGCCATGTCTCCCTCCTGCTGCTCCTCTTGGAGAAGGCACCTGAAACGTTGAAAGAAACTGTGAGGTCTCTCCATCCTGTCTGCACTCCCCTCCTCATCAGGGTTAGGCTAGGTTAAGAAGTCTCCACACACTGAGCACCTTGCAGAAGGAAACCAGAAGGAACCTGG
The DNA here is from genome assembly GCF_937001465.1 of Orcinus orca. Taxonomy (NCBI): domain Eukaryota; kingdom Metazoa; phylum Chordata; class Mammalia; order Artiodactyla; family Delphinidae; genus Orcinus; species Orcinus orca. The sequence continues at coordinate 16,647,589 of NC_064561.1, read as the reverse complement.
AAGCCTAGGCATTCCTGAGTGGGAGGGGCCCTGTGCTTGACCACCAAAACCAGGAGTGGGCAGTAAGAAGACTGCCAGTCACTGGGCCTGCTACCTTTCAGCCAGTGGTTTATGAATAAAGAGGAATCAAACTGAGGGCTTAGAACTATCTGATATGCATTAACAGTGTAAAGGGCAGTCACACCGGGCTCACAGAAATGTTTAATCACTGAGAAATGACATAAATATTCCACACACCTGCATTTAGGTACTTTGAGCTACAGTAATTATGATATAATAATTCTTCAAAAGTCATTTTAAGAATTGATGTCCTTTTCAGAAATAGTCAACCAAAAATTAGCTGTGTTTTTGGAAACTGTGTTTCCTTTCGAAGAAAGAGTTATCAAAGCTCCTTAAACGTAAAAGGAAACATTACCTATCCACCTTCCTTACTCCCACACCCCCAAAAATACAAGACTTAGAAGAAATAGCTTCGTTGGCTAGAAATGAATTTAAAATTTAGAGAAAAGGGAAGTAACTTTGCAAGCGTACAAAATTACTCTAAACAAAAAAGTAAACAGTTAAATCACTTAGGATTCACTCTAGAACAATGTCAAAAAACAAGGTTGGCAAAAACGGATAAACATAAAGTTTAAACTCTAGGGGGGAAAAAAACCAACCAACGGAAAAAGGTGAAAACCGCCCCGGGGTTCACGAACCCTGAAAACAAGGCACAGCTTGCTGCAATCTCTTTTCGAGTGCCGTTTCTCCAGGAGCCTTGCCCAGGCGTAGGCCCAGCTGTCGGACGGGGAGACCTCCCCGGGCAACGCCCCCTCCTCGGGCTGCGTTCACCTGCCAAGGCCGCCTGGGCTGGCACGCCCAGAGCTGGGGCTCGCGCCGCGGCTGGCCTTCTGTCCTGGCCCCGCCGTAGGAGGCGCACACCCCGGGCCCATTCTCACCGGCAGTCTGTACCTGGGCTCGCCAGGACGGGGACTCGAAGCTGCGGCCCTTACTGCAGGCAAGGGGAACACCTATCGCAGGGATATTTGTTGTCGCCGCCGCCGCCAGGCCGCCGGACAAAAATGCGCGTGCGCAAAGGAGAACCGCAGAGCTTTTCCTTTCGAACTATACTTCCCAGACGTCTGCACTCTACGGCACTCTACGGGGTACGAGAAGGGCCAACGGTGGGAAGGCTAGAGTCTTGCTAGAAAAAGCAGTCTTGCTAGAAGGCAGAGGAAGTTGGAGACTCTGCTGTAACCACATGTCCTCTCGCGCACCCTTTTTATTCATAATTATGATGACAATGATAGTAGGAGGGAAAAGTGAATATGTAATAGAAAATGTGGACGACTAGACGTTTGCTGCTCCTTATTGGTTATTGAGAAAACTTAGAATCTAACAAATTTTTGAATTAAAAAAATTGTCTAAATTTTGTAACCTATGATAAAAGATATATTTTTTAACTGACACACTGGGTAAAAACAAAAACATAGACCTAGTATTGCCCTTTTCATGACACTCATTACTTCTTTTAAAAGGCTTCCTTTAAATTGTAAAGCTTGTCTTCCAGTATTGACTGTACTTCCCTTCTTTACAACTGCATCCTCATTGTCTGGCACTGTACATACCAAATAATACGTATTCAATAAGTGTTGAATGAATGCTTTTTAAAATATCCACCATTACGGTTTACAAAAACAGACCTAAAATCAAAGGGTACCTTAAGGTAGAAAATAAAGAAATGAATTAAGATATACCCGGAAAAATAATATGAAAAAGAAATCTGGGATCACAATGTTACAAAGACAAGTATATTTCAAAGTAAAAATAGTTAAGTTGGACAAAATAGGTTGTTATGTATCAATAAAAGATAACAATACACATTACTAACCATTAGGGAAATGCAAATCAAAACCACAATGAGCTATCACTTTACACCCATTAGGATAGCTGCTATCAAAACAAAGACAAAAACAAAATAATACAGAAAAAAACAAGTGTTGGTGAGGACTTGTTGAAATTGAATCCTTGTGAATTGCTGGTGACAATGTAAAATAGTGCAGCTGCTGTGGAAAATAGTACGGCGTGTCGACTTTAAAAAATGCACAACGTGCAAGTTGTGAGTCAAGTTTTATTTGGGGCGAAATGAGGACTATAGCCTGGGAGACAGCATTTCAGATAGTTCTGAGAAACTGCTCCAAAGAGGTATTGGGGGAGGTCAGTATATTTGTGATTTTGGTGAAGGGGGAGTACATGCAATCAAGCACATATTTTTTTGCAGAAGGTTTCTGCTAGTCACGAGGAGCAATCATCACCATGAAGGTGCTTAGTGCTTTTCTAGATATTAGGAGATGCAAGAATTGGACTCATAAAACTGTCTCCTGAAAATATCTGACTATCTGAAGACATGTTCTGCCAGTTTTTCCCAGAGCACAGAGTGCCTCATTTCTGCTCTCCACCCTGAATTCCTTTCAGGGGGTGTTGAAAGTCAGCAGCTGCAACAGCACATCTACCTTGTAGAGGTAGATGGCAAGTGCCAATGGCAAGTGCCAATTTGTAGTTGACAGGCGGTTCCTCAAAAAATTAAAAATAGAATTACCATATAATCCAGCAATTTCACTTCTAGGTATATTCCCCAAAGAATTGAAAGCAAAGACTCAAGCAGGTATTTGTACACTAATGTTCACGGCAACATTATTCACAGTAGTCAAAAGGTAGAAACAACTGAAGTGTCAATGAATGGATGAATGGATAAACAAAATGTGGTCTATCCGTACAATGAAGTATTATTCAGCCATAAAATGAAGGAAAATCCATGCTACAACATGGATGAATCTTGAAGACATGCAAAGTAAAATAAGGCAGACACAAAAGGACAAAAATTGTATGATTCCACCTATGTGAGGTATCTAGAAGAGTCAGATTCATAGAAGGAAAGTAGAATAGTGGTTACCAATGGTTGAAGGAAGAGTGAAATGAGGATTTATTGTTTAATGGGTACAGAGTTTCAGTTTGGGATAATGAAAATTTTCTGGAAGTGACTAGTGGTGATGATTGCACAACAATGTAAATATGCTTAATGCTATTAAGCTATACACTTAAAAATGATTAAAATGGTAAATTTTATGTTATATGTATTTTACCACAATAAAATAATAATATAAAATAAAATAACAATTATGAACCATTACTGGCAAGACAGCACTGAGATTTACAAAGTAAAAACAAAGTGGCAGACTGAATACACATAATTACCTCCTTTTTTTCTCTTCATATTCTTTAAAATAATAAAAACACATGTATAATTTGAAAAGTAATAAAAACCATACAACTCTAGAAAAATACCACCAGAACACCAGAAATTGATAATCTTGGAAGGCATGCAGCAGATATGTGCCCTGAGAGACAAAGGCCATCTAACAGAGCCATATGTCTCCTTGCATGGCCCTGCAATAAACCTTTTTCTGCTCCAAACTCCGACTTTTCTGTTTGTTTGGCACATGAACTTGTGTTGGGTAACAAAAGTATTTACACAGATTATAGTTCCTAGAATAGCTCTGACAGAATTAATTACGAATATAATTCATTACAAAATCAAAGAAAGTAAAATTTGTATGGATTACAAGGAAATGAAGTAAGTAAATTAATCAGTAAAACATTTGAGTCAAAATTAGTGTTGAGGCATATTGTGAGGGTAATTAATCATGCAATTAAAACCCAAAATATTACAAAAGCAAGTGGCAGAGAGAATATGGTAGCAGGTTAGTGTTCTTGATTATTCAGGAGAATGACATAATTTCAGAAATAAGTTTTAAAAATCTTTAAATGTGTATGCTAAATATTCAATAGAACCCACTAAGCAAATCAATATATGAATATCTAACCAGCCACTGCATAATCTTTTTTTTGTAGGTTCAAATCTTACTTATTTATTTATTTTTATAATTTTTATTGGAGTATAGTTGATTTACAATGTTGTGTTGTTTCAGGTGTACAACAAAGTGTATCAGCTATACACATACATATATCCACTCTTCTTTAGATTCTTTTCCCATATAGGTCATTACAGAGTATTGATTAGGGTTACCTGCGCTATACAGTAGGTCTTTATTAGTTATCTATTTTATAAATAGTAGTGTGTATATGTCAAGCCCAGTCTCCGAATTTATCCATCCTCCCCTTCCCCATGGGAACCATACGTTTTTGTTTCACTTTGTTTTTGTTTTTAAAAAGAATTGTTTATTTACTGGACCTGGGGAAGATTAGAGACACAACCAATTTTAAATTTACATCTTTTAACTCAATTTTGAAGTGTTTTCACACACACACGCACACAAATTGGCATGCAACAGTTGTCCTAAGGTAAAACACAGTCACCATAAACTGTTGCAAGTATTTTCACCCAAGGTTGAAAAATTGTTTATCCTGAACATGAAAACCTGTAACAGATTTAAATTAATTATATAAAACTTGTTACTTGTAGTTTTCCCCTTGCAAAGATCCAAAAAAAAAATGTACAAGTAACTAACATACATCAGTCACAACATAATCCTGGATCATCCCCACACCAAAACTAGATGCTTCTTTAATTTTAACCCATCATCACAGGCCAAGAGAAAGTCATTTTGTTTTATACGAAACAAAATTCACATGTGCCAAAAATGAAAGACCCAAGAAAAACAAACACCCTAGTGCTGACAGTAATGCTCAGTACACTAATTAAACAGTGGCCAAAATGCCACTGATCAAAAATAAAATAGTGGCTGTATATCACTGCAAAGAAATCCAAGAGGCTTTTAACCCTTTGGCATCAGAAATCCAGATTTTTCCAATTATGTGAATGCATACCTCCTCCATGCTAAGAGTAGAGAAAGTGGATAGGCCATCATAGAAAGAAAAAGAGCTACCGTTCACTGCAACACCCAGAGAACTGGCTTTAATAGCAACTTCTTAAAAGGTTAGGCAGAAACCAAAAAATGGTTATTAGCTGCTTGTGTCAACAATTTTAAGTGGAGGTGATTGAGTTCTAAGGTTCAAAGTAAAACTTTAAAGGGGAAAAAGGTTGTTGGTTTAAGTCTTATCTTTAAAGCAAAAACAAGATAGACAAAGTATAAAAGTACCAACCTGGTAGCATACTCTAGTCACAGAGCTCTGCCATTAGGCTGGATAGAAAATGTCAAGATTCAGATTGTTGTTTCTGATAAGTACTCAACAAAATGAATCTTTAATGATTTGAACTGCAGGATTAGGGATCCCAAGAATGCAGTCATTTTTAGTAAAGTACTATCAGTAAAGTACAATCCTGACCAGACTGCATTTTATTATAAAAACAAAGGAAAGAAGATATAATAAGGACGATGCACCTATATTCCACTTACAGTGCTTGAGTTCTGGAAGGACCTGTATAATGGAGGAAGAATTCAAATATGAAATTATGCCAATCACATGTCAAATTTCACTATGACTTTCCTAAAAAATGTTTCTCCCCAATATATATTAATCACAAAGAAACATAAGCTGTGAATGTACAGTTTAGAAAATAAAAACATAGAAACTAATGACATTATTACGATCAAGACGTTTGGTAAACAGCGAATTATGAGTTTGGGATCATTAGAAAAAGCCTTTTTAAACAACCCTCTGGACTTCAAAAAAGTCTCTTCAGGAGTGGAAGGATGTGCTCTCAATCCCTCTTGTGAGAGCACCGGAATCACAACTGGCTGCTTGACGATCATCGACAGTGGGACACTGGAGCTCACCAGGGAAGATGCCCCACATCCAGAGACAGAGGAGAGACCACAGTGGGATGGTGGGAGGGGTGCAATCACAGTAGGGTTGAGTCCCATAACTGCTGGGTGGGTGACTCACAGACTGCAGAACACTTGTACCACAGAAGTCCACGAAATGGAATGAAGTTTCTGAGCCCCACGTCAGGTTCCCAACCTGGGGGTCCAGCAATGGGAGAAGGAATTCCTAGAGAATCAGACTTTGAAGGCTGCTGGGATTTGATTGCAGGACTTCAACAGGACTGGAGGAGGCAGGGACTCCATTCCTGGAGGGCACACACAGAGCAGTGTGTGCATCGGGACCCAGGAGGGGGAGCAGGGACACCAGGGGAGAGTGAGTCAGGCCTGCCTGCTGGTGTTGGGGGGGGTCTCCTGCAAAGACAGGGGGCAGGGGGCTGTGGCTCACCATGGAGACGGGGACACTGGCAGCGGAAGTTCTGGGAAGTGCAACATGGCGTGAGCCTTCAAAGAGACTGTCATTGGCCCCACCAAAGAGCCCGGATGGGCTCCAGTGTTGAGTTGCCTCAGGCCAAACAACCAACAGGGAGGGAACCCAGCCCCACCCATCAGCAGTAAAGTGGATTAAAGTTTTACTGAGCTCTGTCCACCACCAGTCCCTTCCATCAGGAAACTTGCACAAGCCTCTTAGACAGCTTCATCCACCAGAGGGCAGACAGCAGAATAAGAAGAACTACAATCCTGCAGCCTGGGGAACAAAAACCACATTCACAGAAAGATAGACAAGATGAAAAGGCAGAGGGCTATGTACCAGATGAAGGAACAAGATGAAACCCCAGAAAAACAATTAAATGAAGTGGAGACAGGCAACCTTCCAGAAAAAGAATTCAAAATAATGACAGTGAAGATGATCCAGGACATTGGAAAAAGAATGGGGGCAAAGATCGAGAAGCTGCAAGAAATGTTTAACAAAGACCTAGAAGAATTAAAGAACAAACAAACAGAGATGAACTATACAATGACTGAAATGAAAACTACCCTAGAAGGAATGAATAGCAGAATAACTGAGGCAGAAGAATGGATAAGTGACCTGGAGGACAAAATGGTGGAATTCACTGCTGTGGAACAGAATAAAGAAAAAAGAATGAAAAGAAATAAAGATAGCCTAAGAGACCTCTGGGACAACATTAAATGCAACAACATTTGCATTATAGGGGTCCCAGAAGGAGAAGAGAGAGAGATGGGACCAGAGGAAATATTTGAAGAGAATATAGCTGAAAACTTCCCTAACATGGGAAAGGAAATAGCCACCCAAGTCCAGGAAATGCAGCGAGTCCCATAGAAGATAAACCCAAGGAGAAACACACTGAGACACGTAGTAATCAAATTGGCAAAAAATAAGACAAAGAGAAATGATTGAAAGCAGCAAGGGAAAAATGACAACATACAAGGGAACTCCCATAAGGTTAACAGCTGATTTCTCAGCAGAAATTCTACAAGCCAGAAGGGAGTGGCATGATATACTTAAAGTGATGAAAGGGAAGAACCTAAAACCAAGATTACTCTACCCGACAAGGATCTCATTCAGGTTTGATGGAGAAATCAAAAGCTTTACAGACAAGCAAAAGGTAAGAGAATTCAGCACCACCAAAGCAGCTCTACAACAAATGCTAAAGGAATTTCTCTAAGTGGGAAACACAAGAGAAGAAAAGGACCTATAAAAACAAACCCAAAACAATTAAGACAATGGTCATAGGAACATACCTATCGATAATTACCTTAAATGTGAATGGATTAAATGCTCCAACCAAAAGACACAGGAGTGCTGAATGGATACAAAAACAAGACCCATATATATGCTGTCTACAAGAGACCCACTTCAGACCTAGGGACACATACAGACTGTAAATGAGGGGATAGAAAAAGATATTCCATGCAAACAGAAATCAAAAGAAAGCTGGAGTAGCAATACTCATATCAGATAAAATAGACTTTAAAATAAAGAATGTTACAAGAGACAAGGCAGGACACTACATAATGATCAAGGGATCAATCCAAGAAGAAGATATAACAATTATAAATATATATACACCCAACATAGGAGCACCTCAATACATAAAGATACTACTAACGGCTATAAAAGAGGAAATCGACAGTAACACAATAATAGTGGGGCACTTTAACACCTCACTTACACCAATGGACAGATTATCCAAAGTGAAAATAAATAAGGAAACACAAGCTTTAAATGACACAATAGACCAGATAGATTTAATTGATATTTATAGGACATTCCATCCAAAAACAGCAAATTACACTTTCTTCTCAAGTGTGCATGGAATATTCTCCAGGATAGATCACATCTTGGGTAACAAATCAAGTCTCAGTAAATTTATAAAATTTAAATCATATCAAGTATCTTTTCTGACCACAAAGCTATGAGATTAGAAATCAATTACAGGGAACAAAACATAAAAAACAGGGCTTCCCTGGTGGTGCAGCAGTTGACAGTCCGCCTGCCGATGCAGGGGACACGGGTTCCTGCCCCAGTCCGGGAAGATCCCACATGCCACGGAGCAGCTGGGCCCATGAGCCATGGTCACTGAGCCTGCGCGTCCAGAGCCTGTGCTCCGCAATGGGAGTAGGCCACAACAGTAAGAGGCCCACGTACCGCAAGAAACACCAACAACAAAAAAAAACATAAAAAACACAAACAAATGGAGGCTAAACAATACGTTATCAAATAACCAAGAGATCACTAAAGAAATCAAAGAAGAAATCAAAAAATACATAGAGAGAAATGACAATGAAAACACGATGATCCAAAACCTACGGGATACAGCAAAAGCAGTTCTAAGAGGGAAGTTTATAGCTATACAAGCCTACCTCAAGAAACAAGAAAAATCACAAATAAACGATCTAACCTTACACCTAAAGGAGGTAGAGAAAGAGGAACAAACAAAACCCAAAGTTAGTAGAAGGAAAGAAATCATAAAGATCAGAGCAGAAATAAATGAAACAGAAACAAAGAAAACAATAGCAAAGATCAATAAAACTAAAAGCTGGTTCTTTGAGGAGATAAACAAAATTGATAAACCATTAGCCAGACTCATCATGAAAAAGAGGGAGAGGACTCAAATCAATAAAATTAAAAATGAAAAAGGAGAAGTTACAGCAGACACCGAAGAAATATAAAGCATCCTAAGAGACTATTACAAGCAACTCTATGCCAATAGAATGGACAACCTGGAAGAAATGGATAAATTCTTAGAAATGTATAACTTTCCAAGACTGAACCAGGAAGAAATAGAAAATATAAACAGACCAAGCACAAGTAATGAAATTGAAACTGTGATTAAAAATCTTCCAACAGGTCTTCCCTGGTGGTGTAGTGCTTGAGAGTCCACCTGCCGATGCCGAGGACATGGGTTCATGCCCCGGTCCGGGAGGGTCCCCCATGCCATGGAGTGGCTAGGCCCGTGAGCCATGGCTGCTGAGCCTGTGCAACTGGAGCCTGTGCTCCGCAACGGGAGTGGCCCCAACAGTGAGAGGCCCGCGTACCGCAAAAAAAAAAAAAAAAAAAAAATCTTCAAACAAACAAAAGTCCAGGACCAGATGGCTTCACAGGTGAATTCTATCAAACATTTAGAGAAGAGCTAACACCCATCCTTCTCAAACTCTTCCAAAAAATTGCAGAGGAAGGAACACTCCCAAACTCATTCTATGAGGCTGCCATCACCCTGATACCAAAACCAGACAAAGATACTACCAAAAAAGAAAATTACAGACCCATATCACTGATGAATATAGATGCAAAAATCCTCAACAAAATACTAGCAAACAGAATCCAACAACACATTAAAGGATCATACACCATGGTCAAGTGGGATTTATGCCAGGGATGCAAGGATTCTTCAATATATACAAATCAATGAGTGTGATACACCATATTAACAAATTGAAGAAGAAAAACCATATGATCATCTCAATAGATACAGGAAAAGCTTTTGACAAAATTCAACACCCATTCATGATAAAAACTCTCCAGAAAGTAGGCAGAGTGGGAGCCTACCTCAACATAATAAAGGCCATATACAACAAACCCACAGCAAACATCATTCTCAATGGTGAAAAACTGAAAGCATTTCCTCTAGGATCAGGAACAAGACAAGGATATCCACTCTCACCACTATTATTCAACATAGTTTTGGAAGTCCTAGTCATGGCAGTCAGAGAAGAAAAAGAAATAAAAGGAATCCAAATTGGAAAAGAAGTAAAACTTTCACTGTTTGCAGATGACATGATACTATACATAAAGAATCCTAAAGATGCCACCAGAAAACTACTAGAGCTAATCAATGAATTTGGTAAAGTTGCAGGATACCAAATTAATGCACAGAAATCTCTGTCATTCCTATACACTAATGATGAAAAATCTGAAAGAGAAATTAAGGAAACACTCCCATTTACCATTGCAACAAAAAGAATAAAATACCTAGGAGTAAACCTACCTAGGGAGACAAAAGACCTGTATGCAGAAAACTATAAGACACTGATGAAAAAAATTAAAGGTGATACCAGCAGATGGAGAGATATACCATGTTCTTTGATTGGAAGAATCAATATTGTGAAAATGACTATATTACCCAAAGCAATGTACAGATTCAGTGCAATCCCTATCAAATTACCAATGGCATTTTTTTTTACAGAACTAGAACAAAAAATCTTAAAATTTGTATGGAGACACAAAAGACCCCAAATAGCCAAAGCAGTCTTGAGAGAAGAAAACGGAGCTGGAGGAATCAGGCTCCCTGACTTCAGACTATCCTACAAAGCTACAGTAATCAAGACAATATGGTACTGGCACAAAAACAGAAACATAGATCAATGGAAAAAGATAGAAAGCCCAGAGATAAACCCATGCACCTATGGTCAACTAATCTATGACAAAAGAGGCAAGGATATAAAATGGAGAAAAGACAGTCTCCTCAATAAGTGGTGCTGGGAAAACTGGACAGCTACATGTAAAAGAATGAAATTAGAATACTCCCTAACACCATATACAAAAATAAACTCAAAATGGATTATAAACCTAATTGTAAGCCTGGACACTACAAAATTCTTACAGGAAAACATAGGAAGAACACTCTTTGACATAAATCCCAGCAAGATCTTTTTTGATCCTCCTCCTAGAGTAAGTGAAATAAAAACAAAAATAAACAAATGGGACCTTATGAAACTTCAAAGCTTTTGCACAGCAAAGGAAACCATAAACAAGACGAAAAGACAACCCTCAGAATGGGAGAAAATATTTGCAAATGAATCAATGGACAAAGCATTAACCTCCAAAATATATAAACAGCTCATGCAGCTCAATATTAAGAAAACAAACAACCCAATCCAAAAATGGGCAGAAGCCCAAAATAGACATTTCTCCAAAGAAGACATACAGATGACCAAGAAGCACATGAAAAGCTGCTCAACATCACTAATTATTAGAGAAATGCAAATCAAAACTACAATGAGGTATCACCTCACACCAGTTAGAATGGGCATCATCAGAAAATCTACAAACAACAAATGTTGGAGAGGGTGTGGAGAAAAGGGAACCCTCTTGCACTGTTGGTGGGAATGTAAATTGATACAGCCGCTATGGAGAACAGTATGGAGCTTCCTTAAAAAGCTAAAAATAGAATTACCATATTTTTCAGCAATCCCACTACTGGGAATATACCCAGAAAAAACCATAATTCAAAAAGACACATGCACCCCAATGTTCATTGCAGCACTATTTACAACACCCAGGTCATGGAAGCAACCTAAATGCCCATCGACAGACGAATGGATAAAGAAGTTGTGGTACTTATATACAATGGAATATTACTCAGCCATAAAAACGAACAAAATTGGGTCACTTGTTGAGAAGTGGTTGAATCTAGAGTCTGTCATACAGAGTGAAATAAGTCAGAAAGAGAAAAACAAATATTGTATATTAACGCATGCATGTGGAACCTAGAAAAATGGCACAGATGAACTGGTTTGCAGGGCAGAAATTGAGACACAGATGTAGGGAACAAACGTATGGACACTAAGTGGGGAAATCCACGGTGGGGTGGGGTTGGTGGTGTGATGAATTGGACGATTGGGATTGACATGTATACACTGATGTGTATAAAATTGATGACTAATAAGAACCTGCTGTATAAAAAAATAAATTAAATAAAATTCAAAAATTAAAAAAAATATATTAGGACACACAAACTAGCAATACATAAAAATGGTAATAATATATGATAAACATGTTGGGCTTTTCCAGAATACAGATAATTTTAACTCTAAAAATAATGTGATTCACCACATTAACAGATTAAAGAAGAAAACACACACACACACACACACACACACACAAAATCTCTTCAGGTAGTAGATCTGTCCCAATGTCATGGTAACTAGAACAAGAGCTTCAAAGAAGGACCAAAGGACCACTCTGCTGTTTGTTCTGCCATTGATTGCTCTGTGTATTCTCTCCCGAACTTCCATGTATTCCTGTTCATGCCTTACAGCTGTCATCGCCACTGTGAGCTCATTAATCATTTCTTCTAGCTTGTTCTGGTGAGCTTCTGCTTCCATGTTTTGTCCTTTGGGTGCCTCCTCAATATCAATGGTGAACATCACTATTTTTGGAGTCATGGTGGACATCCTATTGCTGAAACAAAACTTACATGTTCCATCCATGTGAGCAGCAAATGTGTATTTCCCACTGGACTCCCAGTCTTCTTTATAAATTCCTTTATTATCAGGCCCTGTAATCTCCACGTCAATGCCCAGGAAGATGCCCTTGGCCACCTCGAAGATGAGGCCCGCCTTGGTGCCCGAGGTGACCCACTCGAAGAAGCACTCCTCTGCATGCATGTCAATGCTGACGAAGTAGTCCGAGGCCATGGCCAGGATGACAGCCAGGAGCACCAGCAGCTCAGCGAGTGTCACCATGGTGGGGCTGGGGCCAAAACCAGGACCGGGACTGTGGCCTCCAGAGCCGCCGTCGCTGCCACCACCACCTCAGCCCATAAGTTTGTTTTCTACATCTGTGACTCTATTTCTGTTTGTAAATAAGTTCACTTTGTACCTTTTTTTTTTTTGATTCCACATATAGGTGATATCATATGATATTTGTCTTTCTCTGACTGACTTACTTCACTCAGTATGACAATCTCTAGGTCCATCCACGTTGCTGCAAATGGCATTACTTCATTCTTTTTTTTTATGGCTTAGTAATATATCACATTTTCTTTATCCATTCATCTGTCGATGGATATTTAGGTTGCTTCCATGTCTTGGCTATTGTAAATACTACTGCAATGAACATTGGGGTGCACGTATCTTATTTTATATTTTTAAAATTAATTTTCATTGGAGTATAGTTGCTTTAGCATGTATCTTTTCAAAGTAGCATGTATACTTTTCAAAGTATATTCTCCAGATATATGCCCAGCAGTGGAATTGCTGAATCATATGGTAGCTCTATTTTTAGTTTTTTAAGGAACCTCCATACTGTTCTCCATAATGGTTGTACCAATTTACATTACAACCAACAACGTAGGAGGGTTCCCTTTTCTCCACACCCTCTTCAGCACTCACTGTTTGTAGATTTTTTGATGATGGCTATCCTCACCACTGTGAGGTGATACCTCTTTGTAGTTTTGATTTGCATTTCTCTAATAATTAGTGATGTTGAGCATCTTTTCATGTGCTTTTTGGCCATCCGTATGTCTTCTTTGGAGAAATGTCCATCTAGATCATCGCCCTTTTTTTTTTTTTGGCGGTATGCAGGCCTCTCACTGTTGTAGCCTCTCCCCTTGTGGAGCACAGGCTCTGGACACACAGGCTCAGTGGCCATGGCTCACGGGCCCAGCTGCTCCGCAGCATGTGGGATCTTCCCAGACCAGGGATTGAACCTGTGTCCCCTACATTGGCAGGTGGATTCTTATCCACTGAGCCACCAGGGAAGTCCCTGTGGATGTATTCTTGATGCATATGTGAGGAGAGGTAAACACCCCATCCTCCTACTCCTCCGCCATCTTGACTCCCCTGAGTAATCTTAAACTACATTCAACATTCTTTTTTAATATAAATTACTTTATTTATTATAGTAATTATATCTTTACAATCAAAGTTGTCTTTTCACTATGTTCTGTTAACAAGAAATTAAATGGCAGTTATAAGCAAATTTGGTTACCTAGGAAACAAAAATTGTATATTCAGTTTAACAGAAATAAAAGAATTCGTGTCTGAAAATGCAAGATTGTTCGTTACATAGCCTTTGGCCTTGCAACTACAGTATAAAAAAGTTCAGTTTCAAAGTGACAATTACTTGTGCTGTTTGAGTTTAAGGGTTGGAATGTTAAGTACAACATCAGCTCCTTAAAGACAAAGCAAAGTGATCTATGATATGTCTCCCCTGCAAGAGGGTATTTAGATATACAATTAACATGAAAATCTTGTATCAGACTTCAGTGGGAGATTCTTCAGCATACCTTATCCAGCATATTCATAGTCCTATACCTGGTACGTACCTTGCCAACCTCACTTTCCCACATATGGAAGTACAGGTTCCCACGTACACATGGTAATAGAAAATAAAATCACTAAGTTAGCACTCTAAATTTCAGTTCTAAGTCTCCTTGTTGATATTAGTACTTAAGTATGCTGGCCGTAATAAGATAGACTGGGACCTGGGACCCTTTACCAGAGTGCTTGCACTTGCACCTGGACAAAGGTCTCCTCCAGCAACAAAATACAAAGAAACTAAATGGGACTAAAAATAACAACACTCTTGTGCAATTGCGGCAATTATGAACAATAAACTATAAAAAGCGCACAAACTAACAGCCACTTCTGAGGTTCCCTGAACAAAAGCAGGGTACTGTGCATGATCCCTGCACACAACACCACCAAATGGGTGGGCAGACGACCTAAGCCACTCCTCTGGCTGGACCCACTGGTCTGCCCCACCTTCACTCCATTTAAGGAACCAGCTTGCTCCTGCTACCCCTTGGGGTGTGAGCAAGGGAACCTGTTACTTGTTTTTGCTCCCTCATGTCCCACCAGTCCCAATAAAGCCTTGCCTGAATTTCTCATCTGGCCTCATAAATTTCCATTGATTAAAGAGTTCAAGAACCCAGGTTGGTATCAGTAATACTACTCCACGAGATGCAGACAGCAAAAAATACATTCCAGGATTTTGGAGGTAGTTGAGGGGAAACAAAAGCACTGATGAGCTAGAATCAATAAGGATGTTAAACTGCCAACCACTAAAGTGTTAATTTGTTCCTTGGCTGAGGTTTCTCGGAAGAGGCCTGTGGTCCAAGCCACTGGTGCCTTAGGTCCTGGTAGAAAAGTTCTCCTTTAGGGTGTTTCTTCACTCTCACCAAGCCCACTCAAAGCCTAGCCAGCACTACCTCCCAAGGTCTCAGGTTCACGCCTCCAAACGCAGAAATGTTGGATGGGCTGGCGTGTCCCAGGGCAGTGGGTGGGCGCTCAGAACTGGGGCACCCTAAAGCCCAGCTCTTCTCCCCACCTAGAGCAGCTAGGCAGCCCTGGTGCCACACCCCCACCCGGATTCTGTGCAGAGGCTCAGGGCCCAGGCAAGACTTGTGGAGAAGGTGGAGACCTCCAGGGCCGGCTCTCAATTATCTTATTGAGATTTTTTTAAATGTTGCTTCAAAGAACTTAAGTGGAAAAGCCTTTTGCCTAACATGTGAACTGGGAAATATCAGAAATCAAAGTTTGGTTCTCAAAACAAAAGGTTTTTCCTGTCTCTATCTACTGTAAAGGACTAGAAAGAATGACAATCCAATAGCAATAACAAATTATGGTCTCTAAGTAGCATTTAATTAAAAAAAGTTTCCATAGAGAAATGGCTGATTACAAATCCAAGACAGGGAGTTCACAAAATAAGTCTGGTGCTTGAGAGCTGTAAAGCTATCCACGACTACTGGGTCATGTCAAAAGGACATAGGAACCAACTTGAAGAGTTTCCGTTGGACAAAGATGGAAAAATTTGGGCATCAGAAAAGAATATTAACTGCAATGGATTGAAATGCATCTGATGCCAGAAAAATCTGTTTACCTGTGCTTCTGGCTAAGACAGAGTAAAAGGAACTAGAGTTATCTTCCCACCTTAAACAACAGCAATAACAACAAACACAGATGAGATATATGAAATAATATTTTCTAGACACAAGACATCAGGCGACAAAAGACATTGGTTCCTGAGAGACAAGAAACAAAGGAGAAGAGCCCTACAAAACCGTCCAAGCTTACTTCTTTGACAGAGTTTTCAGGTCAAGGCACAATAAAAGCATTTGCAAAACCCAACATCCATTTCTGATTAAAAACACTCACCAAACTGGAAATAGAAAGGAGCTTCCTCATCTGCAATGTTAACAGTAGGTTTTACAGCTAACATCATGCTTGATGATAAAAGGCAAAATGCTCTACAATCAGGAGCAACACAGGGATGTCACTCTCATTACTTCTATTCGTCATTTTAGTGGAGGTTCTAGTCACTGCAATAAGGCAAGAGAAAGAGAGAAAAGGCATCAAGGTTGGTAAGGAAAAAGTAAAACTACCTTTATTTGCAACCAACACGATATTCTTTATAGGAAAATCTGATGGAATCTATGAAAAGGTTACTAGAACTAGAAAGTAAGCTTAGCAAGATTGCAGTATACCACTAGGTTGCAGTCAGCCACTATAATTCGGAAAAGGCAAGGAAATGGATTCTAATCTAGAGTCAGCGTGAGTTCGGCTCAGTGAAACAATTTTTTTGGACTTCTGGCCTCCAGAACTATAAGAGAACAAATTTATGTTTTTTTAAGCCACTGAATTTCAGCAGCAATACACCTATTAAAATTATTTAAATAATTTTTTAAAAGATAATACAAAATGCTGGTGAAATGTGAGGCAACTAGAGCTCTCATACTTTGGAAAACAGTTTGTCAGTTTCTATAAAGTTGAACATACACTTATCATATGACTCAGCAATCTCACTTCTAGGTTACTCAATAGAAATGAAAATATATGTCCATACAAAAATCTGTATGAAAATTTTACAGCAGGTTTATTCATAATAACCCGTAATTGGAAACACAAATGTCCACCCACTGATAAATGAATAAACAAATTTTGGTATACATTTTTCTTTAAAAAAACCACTACCGTTACATGCAATAATGTAGAAGAATCTCAAAAGCATTATGTTAAGTGAAATAAGCAAGACAGAAAAAGGATACATAGTGTATAATTCCCTTTATACAACAAACAAGAAAATGCAAAACTATATGGACAGAAATCAAATCAGTGGTTCCCTGGTGCAGGGAGTACAAGGAGGAGGAAGGGATTGACTGCCAAGGGGCACAAGGGAACTTTTTGTGGTGATGTAAATGTTCTACATCTCGATTTTTCTGGCAATTACATGACTGCAGGCCAAGATTCAACCAACAACATTGAAAATAGGTGTATTCTACTGTAAGTAAATTATGCTTCAATAAACCTGAATTTTAAAAATGAGTACATCCCTGAAAAAAAAGCAATTAATATAATCACTCATATTAAAAAATGAAAGGAGAAAGGGACTTCCCTCATGGTCCACTGGTTAAAACTCTGCGCTCCCAGTGCAGGGGGCCTGGGTTTGATCCCTGGTCAGGGAACAAGATCTCACATGCCGCAACTAAAAGATCCTGCATGCTGCAACGGGGATCCCGTGTGCCACAACTAGGACCCAGTGCAGCCAAATAAATTAATACGTATTTTTTCTAAAAATTAAGGGGGGCCCAGTCTTACCTAAGGGGCCCCACACTTTTAAAAAAATGAAAGGAGAAAAATCACATGGTCGTCTAAATAGATGCAGAAGTTTCATGAAATTCAACAACCATTCATAATAAAAATTTGCAGCAAATTAGGTTAGAAGGGAACTCAATCTGATACTGGATTTCTGTCAAATCCCTCCAGCTTATCACCATTCCAAATGATGAAATAGTGAAAAAAATTTTCCTTTTGAGATCATGAATAGGACAATGGTTCTGGTATCATCCCTTCTATTTGAGTTTTTTAAGAGATCATAAACAATCAAGAGTGGTTAAAAAAATAAAGGCATAAGGATTTAATGAAAGTAATCACATTATTTGTAGGTGATATGCTTCTGTATATACACAATCCAGCATATTCTACTGATAATTATTAGAATTAATGAGTTAGTGAAATTGATAGCTGTAAAACTGATATACAATAATTTGTTTTCCTATATATCAGCCACAAACTATCAAAAAGTGAAATAAAAGAGACACCATTTATAATAGCATCAAAAATATGCAGTCCTTAAGAATAAATCTAACAGAGATGTTCAAGGCCTCAATGAAGAAAATTATAAAACTTTATTGGCAGATATTTTAAAAATTTAAATAAATGGAGAGAGAGACCATATTCACAAATTAGAAACCTAAAAATTGTAAGTATGTTCAATTACCTCCAAAAGATTTACCAATTCAGTGCAATCCCAACAGGTTGTTTGCTGAAGTTAACAGGTTGATACTAAAATTTGTATCAGCGTGCATAGGGTCAAGAATAGTGAGGACAATAATGAAATAGAAGTATATGGGAGGAATTGTTCTCTAAGATACCAAGCCTTATGATAAAGATAGAATAGTTATGACATGTGTTGTTGCAAGATTACATAAACAGATGAGTGAAATGAATTGAAGAGCCCAAACACATACCTATGTGTAATTGGCCACTTAATATATGACAGTTTTAGCATGGCAGATCACTGAGGAAAGCATGAACTACTCAATGAATGGAATTTGGATAGTTGGATACCATATGGAAAAGAAAAAAAGAAACTGGATCCTGCATCAGTCTGTTTAGAAGAAGTTATGCTATAGTTAACAACCCCAATATCTCAGTTGTTCTCAAATTTTAGCTCACATAGGAATCATCTGGAGGACTAATTGAAACACATTTCCTGGCCTCACCCCCAGAGACACAAAAAATGTTTGAATAAATGAGTAAATGGGTGAGAATAGATAAATCACTTATGCAGTTATTATAGAAACTCTGTCTTCAAGGAAGTGGAACATAACTTCCTTCCAAAGAGGACAGTACAGGAAGGTTTAAAGAAAAAAAAAGAATAACCTGACAGTGGAGAAACATGACAACACATGTCAGCCAGGTGATTCAGGTCAACATCAATAGTTGTAAATTATGTTGATAGTATGTACCCTTGAAACAATGTAATGAAAACAGCACCTTACCTCTGTGGTCTTCCTCCCAAAACCCCATAACCCCAGCCTAGTAATGAGAAAAACATCCAAAAAATCACAATAAGGGGAGATTCTACAAAATGCCTGACCAGTATTCCTCAAAACTATCAAGATCATCAAAAATAAGGAAAGTCTGAGAGTGTCGCAGCAAAAAGGAGCCTAAGGAGGACATGACAACTAAGTGTAATTTGTCATGGATGGGATCCTGGAATGGAAAAAACTTAAGAAATTATTCTGAATAAAGTATGAACTTTAGTTAATAATTATTTATCAATATTGGTTCATTAATTGTGTGAATGCAAGATGTTCATACTATGGGTTGAGTTGTATGGTAACTGTACTATTTTTGCAACTTTTCTATAAATCTAAACTATTCTAAAATAAAAATTTATTTTAAAAATGAGTCCTGGCCCAATATAAGGAGTTAGCTTTAATTTTAAGCAGAAGAGCATTATATATGTTTAAATATTTTCATAGAACAGTTAGGATTTCTTTGATTTATAAAACATTTTCTCATATTCTTATTTTCATTTATATTTCCTTTTTGTAAAAAAAAAAAATAGTCCTTTCTTTTCCTGCTTATCTCTGTAAGCTATAGGAAAAAAATGAGACAGACTTTGAAATGGACCAAAAAGTTTACTGAATGTCCTTTTGGGTTATTTAAGCCTTTCATTGTCTTTCAGCCATTTCACAGTTCTGAAAGTTGTAAAAAATTGTTAATAATGCAAGCTGTTCTTATTTACAGAAATGCAAATGAATTGTGTCTGGGGAGTGCAATTGATTCTGCATTCCTATGAATAGAAACTTTGTGCATCTATTTGTAGATCCAGATTTCCGCATTCTGGATTTGCCTATATATGTGTGGTCCTTTGAATTTTCCTGTGAGTTGATTTTAAAATCTTACTTTTTCCCTCATTAGTTAATAAGTTAAATAAAATCCTTGGCATGCATTCATTTTATATTTCTATGAGAGCCATGGTCTTACCTGTTTTCTTTATTCCTTAACAAGGCCTTTGTGTTTCTCTCATTTTTTGAATCATTCAAATATTTTATTAGGCTTTTAATTTTTCTTATAATCCTTCATGATATTCAGAAATCTAAAATACTTTTGTAACTCAAGTATCACAATATTTTCTGTGTCATTTATGCCATTGAGGAAAACATAAAAAAACCTTTACCATTCAGAGACCAGCTAGATCTCGCATTTTTTTATTCTAATTATATTTTTCAGTAAATTCTTTCTATCAAAAAAATGCATGCATATAGTATATATGTCAAATGGGAGGGGCAATTTTTATCATCAAAAGGCCAGGGCCCTATACAACTCCTTCCTAAAATGGAGTACCACATCTAGAGGAAACCTCTTTCAAGTTCCCTTGTTTCTCCTGGAATTTACCTCTACATTTCCAAATTAAATGAAACAAAAGCAAAAGCAAACTTATGCTGCTATTTTTCTACTTTAAGATATTAAATACTGACAATGTTTTATCCATGGTTTCATTTGTTTTTAATTTAGGAATTATTTGGTACAATGGTTCGGAAGCATATCTTGGTCTCCTTTGTAGAATGCAGAAAGTACTAGTAACTACCTATGGACTTGTGAGGATTAAATGAGCTAAAGAATAAAAAGCACTTAGAACACTGGCAAATTTTAAACACTATACAAGTATTAGACATTATTATACTATTATTGTCATTATTTTTTATCTCCATTCTCAATCCAACCATCAGCACCCCTCCTCCCCTCCCCCCACACCAGTGATACCATTCTCCTGGATTCATTTTTATTATACCATTGCTTTTTAAAAACAAATATTACAAATACGTATCCCTAAAATATCTGCCTAGTCTCCCGTAGTTAAATGTTTTTCTCATCGCCTTGTTTGGAAGCTTCATCTATCTTAATATACGTGACTAAAGTTCTTAATTTTCATTGTTCTTTGGGATGCCATTGTGTGACTTTACTACAATTTATTTATCCATTATTCTGTCAGTTGTCCTATGGTCGCCACTCCTACTACACTGCCTTTTCTCTCACAGCCTGCACCCATGCCTTCATAGGGAGTTCCCTCTGATCAGTGGACAAAGGAAAAGAAAATTTGGGCCTGGTTTGCAGATGGTTCTGCACAATATGGAGGCATCACTGGAAGTGTTTCAGTAAGAACAATACAGATTCTGTATCTGTGGCTCCAGTCAGATATCCAGTAGTACAAATTAGCTTCAAGTTATACATACTTAACAAAAGAGGTTGAGGAGTGAGGAAGGGGCGGGGCCCAGGGGGAGAGGGAAGGAGAAGAAACAAAGAATTGAACATGCATGCAGGCTTTTCCATACCACCTTCAGTGCTAACCTGCTTCAGAGGGAAAGTAAAAGTAGGCAAGAATAAGCAGCCATGGATTATTGAACTGTTACCAGCACCATGCTTTTCAGCAACATTTCAGCAGAGTTTGAAACACTTCTTACAGCAAAACCATTACAACAGACTCCCCAAACGACCTTTAACCACCTCAAGCTAACATCCAATTAATTTTAAACATTGGTATCAAATTAAATTTAAACAATTAGAAAAAGTAAAAATGATACCACTTATGCCTCTACAGTGTGATTAACCTTTTTCTTAGATGCTTGCATCACCTAGGAGTCTAATCACTTTTGACTGTTCAATAAAATTTCCATTTCTAATGGTGATCTTGCCACATCTGGCAGGAGACAATACAGTAATGCTGAAAAAGCCTCTATGCAGTCCTGTTAGTGTCTTAAAGAGCCTAAAAACTGGGACCAGTAAAATCCACAGAAATTCACCTTTGCCTTTAAGAACTTTCGAAAACTGTTTAAAAAACAAACCAACAAACAAAAAACACAACAGGGCAGGAACCTAAATTCTGAGACCAAATGTAAAAGTCAGATCTGGTGGTTCTCAGTGACAATGGGGGAATTTCCAATAGGGGTGGGATGGGAAGGTGTGGGGTGGTCAGAGATGGTTTCTCTTGTTGGCTTTTATGTCTCACTGATTTTCATCTTCCACATCCTGCAGCGCTTCTTTATTCTGCTCTTCACCATCAACCTGCATGTCTGAAGTCCATAGTGTCCTGGGCATCACTGGAAGTGGATAGTTGCAGCACTACTCCTCCTCTCTGGGACATCCCTGAAGGACTTAGGTGAAGGGAAATCCTCCCTGTAGAACTTTAGCAGTGCACCTAGTTGTTCACTTTGTTTGGAAGAAGAAATGGCCAGATGTGAGGTTATATACCTATTCATGGGCTGTGGCCATTGGTTTGGCTGGATGGTCAGGGAATTGGAAGGAACGTGATTGGAAAATTGATGACAAGGAAATCTGGGGAAGAGATACATGGATATATTTTCTGAATGAGCAAAAAATGTGAAGATATTTGTGTCCATGTGATTTCTCACCAAAGGGTGACTTCAGCAGAGGAGAATTTCAATAATCAAGTGGATAAGCTAACCTGTTCTGTGGAAACCAGTCAGTATCTTTCTCTAACCACCTCTGTCATCAACCAATGGGCTCATGAACAAAGTTGTCATGGTAGCAAAGATGGGGGTTACATGTGGGCTCAGCAGCATGGACTTCTACTCACCAAGCCCGACCTGGCTATGGCTATTGTTGAATGCCCAATCTCTCAGCAGTAGAGGCCAACACTGAGTCCTTGATATAACACCATTCCCATGGTGATCAGGTAGTTTGATGCTTTATCCACCATCATAGTATTCCACACAGCATTGTTTGTGATCAAAGAACTCACTTCACAGCAAATGAAGGGTGGCTATGGGCCCATGCTCATGGAATTTGTTGGTCTTACCATATTTCTCACAATCCTGAAGTAGCCAGCTTGATAGAATGACCTTTTGAAGATCTAGTTACATTGCCAACTAGGTGAATACCTAGCAGGGCTGAGGCAAGTTTCTCCCTAAGGCTGTATATGCTCTGAATCAGCACCCAATATACAGTTCGGTTTTTCCCATAGCCAAAATTCACAGGTCCAGGAATCAAGGGGAGGAAATAGGAAATAGTGGCACCCTCCACTATTACCCCTAGTAACCCATGAGCAAAATTTTTGCTTCCTGTTCCTGCAAACTTACATTCTACTGGACTAGAGGTCTTTGTTCCAGAGGCAGGAAAACTTTCACCGGAAGACACAATGATTCCATTGAACTGGAAGTTAAGATGGTCACTTTGAGTTCCTCATGACTCTGTATCATCAGGCAAAGAAGAGTTATGATGTTGGCTGGGTGATTGATCCTGACTACCAAGGGGAAATTAAACAGTTACTCCAAGTGGACATAAAGAAGAGTATGTCTGGAATACAGGAGATCCCTTAGGATGTCTTTAGTATTACCGTGTCCTGCAATTAAGGTCAGTGGAAAAGTACAACAAGCAAATCCAGGCAGGATTACTAATTGCCCAGACCCTTTAGGAATGAAGGTTTAGGTCACCCAACCACATCAGAAACTGATACCAGTTGAGGTGCTTGTTGAAAGCAAAGGGAATACAAAATGGGTAGTAGAAGATTGTTATAAATACCAACTATGACCAAGTGAAGAGTTATAGAAATGAGGACTGTAATATTATGAGTTCATTTTTTGGTTATGAATATGTTTTCTTCCTTATCTTATACTCTTATCATGTAACATAAGATGTATTGATTTTATATCATAGTATTTAAGTTACAAGATATCAGGAAGAGTAAACATTCCTCAAGGACATTACCTACTCTTTTGTGGAAGGGCTTAGTGAGTTTTTGATTGTAGGCAGGATACTTGTATCATTTGGGGTAGAAGTATGACCTTGTTACTATCTTTATTTAGAGATTGAATATGGTTTAAAGAGATGCATATGGGGGCCAAGTTGACAAAGTGTGGTTAATTTATTGTTTCAGTTTGAATAGGCCATAGGGCGCCCTGATATTTGGTCAAACATTATTCTGGGTATGTCTGTGAAGGTGTTTCTAGATGAGATGAACATTTGAATTGGCAGACTGAGTAAAGCAGATTACCCTGCATGATGTAAGTGGGCCTCATCCAATCAATTGAAGGCCAGAATAGAAGAAAAAGGCTGATTCTCCCATGATGAACAAGGAACTTCTGCCTGACTGTCTTAAGATGGAACATTGGTCTTTCCCTGCCTTCAGATTCAGACTGAAACATTGGCTCTTTTTGGATCTTGAGGTTCTTTGTTTTTGTTCTGGAATTTTTACCATGGGCTCTCCTAGTTCTCAAACCTTTGAAATTGAACTGAAATTACACCATCATCTCTCCCGGTCCTCCAGCTTGTCAATTGTAGATCTTGAGACTTCTCAGCCCCCATAATCACATGAGCCAATTCCTCTTAATATAGTCATGTTCTGTTTCTATGGAGAACCCCGAATAATACAGTAGACAATCATATATATAAATGATGGAGTTGTATTTTTTTAAATTTTATTTAATTTATTTTTTTATATAGCAGGTTCTTATTAGTTATCAATTTTATACACATCAGTGTATACATGTCAATCCCAATCACCCAATTCATCACACCCCCACCCCCACCCCACTGTGGCTTTCCCCGCTTAGTGTCCATACGTTTGTTCTCTACATCTGTGTCTCAATTTCTGCCCTGCAAACCAGTTCATCTGTACCATTTTTCTAAGTTCCACATACATGCGTTAATATACGATATTTGTTTTTCTCTTTCTGACTCACTTCACTCTGTATGACGGTCTCTAGATCCATCCACGTCTCAAGAAAAGACCCAATTTCGTTCCTTTTATGGCTGAATAATATTCCATTGTATATATGTACCACAACTTCCTTTTTTTAAGTTTTTTTAAAAAACAGCTTTATTGAAATATAATTTACATAACATAAAATTCACGCATTTAAATTGCACAATTACAAACACCACAGTCAATTTTAGAATGTTTTACTCACCTCAAAGACAAATCTATCCCGTTAGCTATTACTTCCTATTTTATTGTCTTCATTTTGCTTGCTTTAGGTTTAGGTTGCACTTTGTTTCCTATTTTCATAATTTGGAAAGTAAGATTGTTGATTTCAGATGTTACTTCTTTTCTAAGGGAGGCATCTACCAGTATAAATGTCCTTCTAGCTGCATCTGATAAATTTTGGCATGCTGTGTCTTCACTTTTACTCAGTTCAAAATATTTTCTAGGGCTTCCCTGGTGGCGCAGTGGTTGAGAGTCCACCTGCCGATGCAGGGGACACGGGTTCGTGCCCCGGTCCGGGAAGATCCCACATGCCACGGAGCAGCTGGGCCCGTGAGCCATGACTGCTGAGCCTGCGTGTCCGGAGCCTGTGCTCTGCAACGGGAGAGGCCACAACAGTGAGAGACCTGCGTACCGCAAAAAAAAAAAAAAAAAAAAAAAAAAAAATTTCTAATTTCCTTTTTGATTTCTTATTTGAGCCATTGGTTATTTAGGATTGTGTTGTTTAGTTTCTACATATTTATGAACTTACCAAATTCTATTTGTTATTGATTTCTAAATCAATTCCTTTGTGGTTTGAGAACATATTTTGTATGTTTTTTCTATTTTGTTGAGGTTTGTTTTATGTTCTAGGGTATGATCTACACTGCAGAATATTCATTGTACCACAACTTCTTTATCCATTCATCTATTGATGGGCATTTAGGTTGCTTCCATGACCTGGCACCTGTAAATAGTGCTGCAATGAACATTGGGGTGCATGTATCTTTTTGAATTATGGTTTTCTCTGGGTATATTCCCAGTAGTGGGATTGCTGGATCATATGGTAATTCTATTTTTACTTTTTTAAGGAAGCTCCATACTGTTCTCCATAGTGGCTGTATCAATTTACATTCCCACCAACAGTGCAAGAGGGTTCCCTTTTCTCCACACCCTCTCCAACATTTGTTGTTTGTAGATTTTCTAATGATGCCCATTCTAACTGGTGTGAGGTGATACCTCATTGTAGTTTTGATTTGCATTTCTCTAATATTTAATGATGTTGAGCAGCTTTTCATGTGCTTCTTGGCCATCTGTATGTCTTCTTTGGAGAAATGTCTATTTTGGTCTTCTGCCCGTTTGTGGATTGGGTTGTTTGTTTTCTTAATATTGAGCTGCATGAGCTGTTTGTATATTTTGGAGATTAATCCTTAGTCCATTGATTCGTTTGCAAATATTTTCTCCCATTCTGAGGGTTGTCTTTTCGTCTTGTTAATGGTTTCCTTTTCTGTGCAAAAGCTTTGAAGTTTCATTTGGTCCCATTTGTTTATTTTTGTTTTTATTTCGCTTACTCTAGGAGGTGGATCAAAAAAGATCTTGCTGTGATTTATGTCAAAGAGTGTTCTTCCTATCTTTTCCTCTAAGAGTTTTATAGTGTCTGGTCTTACATTTAGGTCTCTAATCCATTTTGAGTTTATTCTTGTGTATGCTGTTTGAGAGTGCTCTAATTTCATTCTTTTACATGTAGCTGTCCAGTTTTCCCAGCACCACTTATTGAAGAGACTGTCTTTTCCCCATTGTATATCCTTGCCTCCTTTGTCATAGATTAGTTGGCCATAGGTACGTGGGTCTATCTCTGGGCTTTCTATCTTGTTCCATTGATCTATGTTTCTGATTTTGTGCCAGTACCATATTGTCTTGATTACTGTAGCTCTGTAGGATAGTCTGAAGTCAGGGAGCCTGATTCCTCCAGCTCCGTTTTTTTCCCTCAAGACTGCTTTGGCTATTTGGGGTCTTTTGTGTCTCCATACAAATTTTAAGATTTTTTGTTCTAGTTCTGTAAAAAATGTCATTGGTAATTTGATAAGGATTGCATTGAATCTGTAGATTGCTTTGGGTAGCATAGTCATTTTCACAATATTGATTCTTCCAAACCAAGAATATGGTATATCTCTCCATCTGCTGGTATCATCTTTAATTTCTTTCATCAGTGTCTTATAGTTTTCTGCATACAGGTCTTTTGTCTCCCTAGGTAGGTTTACTCCTAGGTATTTTATTCTTTTTGTTGCAATGGTAAATGGGAGTGTTTCCTTAATTTCTCTTTCAGATTTTTCATCATTAGTGTATAGAAATGACAGAGATTTCTGTGCATTAATTTTGTATCCTGCAACTTTACCAAATTCATTGATTAGCTGTAGTAGTTTTCTGGTGGCATCATTAGGGTTATCTATGTATAGTATCATTTCATCTGCAAACAGTGACAGCTTTACTTCTTCTTTTCCAATTTGGATTCCTTTATTTCTTTTTCCTCTCTGACTGCCATGGCTAGGACTTCCAAAACTATGTTGAATAATAGTGGTGAGAGTGGACATCCTTGTCTTGTTCCTGATCTCAGAGGAAACACTTTCACTTTTTCACCATTGAGAATGATGTTTGCTGTGGGTTTGTCATATATGGCCTTTATTATGTTGAGGTAGGCTCCCTCTCTGCCCATTTGCTGGAGAGTTTTTATCATAAATGGGTGTTGAATCTTGTCAAAAGCTTTCTCTGCATCTATTGAGATGATCATATGGTTTTTCTTCTTCAGTTTGTTAATATAGGATACCACATTTATTGATTTGCGTATATTGAAGAATCTTTGCATCACTGGGATAAATCCCACTTGACCATGGTGTATGATCCTTAATGTGTTGGCGGATTCTGTTTGCTAGTATTTTGTTGAGGATTTTTGTATCTATATTCATCAGCGATATTGGTCTGTAATTTTCTTTTTTTGTAGTATCTTTGTCTGCTTTTGGTATCAGGGTGATGGTGGCCTCATAGAATGAGTTTGGGAGTGTTCCTTCCTCTACAATTTTTTGGAAGAGTTTAAGAAGGATAGGTGTTAGCTCTTCTCTAAATGTTTGATAGAATTCACCTGTGAATCCATCTGGTCCTGGACTTTTGTTTGTTGGAAGGTTTTTAATCATAATTTCAATTTCATTACTTGTGATTTGTCTGTTTATATTTTCTATTTCTTCCTGGTTCAGTCTTGGAAGGTTATACCTTTCTAAGAATTTGTCCATTTCTTCCAGGTTGTCCATTCTATTGGCATAGAGTTGCTTGTAGTAGTCTCTTAGGATGCTTTGTATTTCTGCAGTGTCTGTTTTATCTTCTCCTTTTTCATTTCTAATTTTATTGATTTGAGTCCTCTCCCTCTTTTTCGTGATGAGTCTGGCTAATGGTTTATCAATTTTGTTTTTCATCTCAAAGACCCAGCTTTTAGTTTTATTGATCTTTGCTATTGTTTTCTTTGTTTCTATTTCATTTATTTCTGCTCCGATCTTTATGATTTCTTTCCTTCTACTAATTTTGGGTTTTTTGGTTCCTCTTTCTCTACCTCCTTCAGGTGTAAGGTTAGATTGTTTATTTGCGATTTTTCTTGTTTCTCGAGGTAGGTTTGTATAGCTATAAACTTCCCTCTTAGAACTGCTTTTGCTGCATCCCATAGGTTTTGGATTGTCGTGTTTTCATTGTCATTTGTCTCTAGGTATTTTTGGAATTCCTCTTTGATTAAATCTAAATCTATCTGGTCTATTGTGTCATTTAAAGCTTCTGTTTCCTTATTTATTTTCACTTTGGATGATCTGTCCATTGGTGTAAGTGAGGTGTTAAAGTCTCCCACTATTATTGTGTTACTGTTGATTTCCTCTTTTATAGCTGTTAGTAGTTTCCTTATGTATTGAGGTGCTCCTATGTTGGGTGCATATATATTTACAATTGTTATATCTTCTTCTTGGATTGATCCCTTGATCATTATGTAGTGTCCTTCCTTGTCTCTTGTAACATTCTTTATTTTAAAGTCTATTTTATCTGATATGAGTATTGCTACTCCAGCTTTCTTTTGATTTCCATTTGCATGGAATATCTTTTTCTATCCCCTCACTTACAGTCTGTATGTGTCCCTAGGTCTGAAGTGGGTCTCTTGTAGACAGCATATATATGGGTCTTGTTTTTGTATCCATTCAGCACTCCTGTGTCTTTTGGTTGGAGCATTTAATCCATTCACATTTAAGGTAATTATTGATATGTATGTTCCTATGACCATTGTCTTAATTGTTTTGGGTTTGTTTTTGTAGGCCCTTTTCTTCTCTTGTGTTTCCCACTTAGAGAAATTCCTTTAGCATTTGTTGTAGAGCTGCTTTGGTGGTGCTGAATTCTCTTACCTTTTGCTTGTCTGTAAAGCTTTTGATTTCTCTATTGAACCTTAGTGAGATCCTTGCTGGGTAGAGTAATCTTGGTTTTAGGTTCTTCCCTTTCATCACTTTAAGTATATCATGCCATTCCCTTCTGGCTTGTAGAATTTCTGCTAAGAAATCAGCTGTTAACCTTATGGGATTTCCCTTGTATGTTTTTTGTCATTTTTCCCTTGCTGCTTTCAATAATTTTTCTTTGCCTTTAATTTTTGCCAATTTGATTACTATGTGTCTCGGTGTGTTTCTTCTTGGGTTTATCTTGTATGGGACTCACTGAATTTCCTGGACTTAGTTGGTTATTTTCTTTCCCATGTTAGGGAAGTATTTGACTATATTCTCTTCAAACATTTCCTCTGGTCCCACCTCTGTCTCTTCTCCTTCTGGGACCCCTATAATGCGAATGTTGTTGCATTTAATGTTGTCCCAGATGTCTCTTAGGCAGTCTTCATTTCTTTTCTTTCTTTTTTCTTTATTCTGTTCCACAGCAGTGAATTCCCCATTTTGTCCTCTAGGTCACTTATCCGTTCTTCTGCCTCAGTTATTCTGCTATTGATTCCTTCTAGTGTAGTTTTCATTTCAGTCATTGTATTGTTCATCCCTGTTTGTTTGTTCTTTAATTCTTCTAGGTCTTTGTTAAACATTTCTTGCAGCTTCTCGATCTTTGCCCCCATTCTTTTTCCAAGATCCTGGATCATCTTCACTATCATTATTCTGAGTTCTTTTTCTGGAAGTTTGCCTATCTCCACTTCATTTAGTTGTTTTTCTGGGGTTTCATCTTGTTCCTTCATCTGGTACATAGCCCTCTGCCTTTTCATCTTGTCTATCTTTCTGTGAATATGGTTTTTGTTCACAGGCTGCAGGATTGTGGTTCTTCTTGATTCTGCTGTCTGCCCTCTGGTGGATGAGGCTATCTAAGAGGCTTGTGCAAGTTTCCTGATGGAAGGGACTGGTGGTGGGCAGAGCTCAGTAAAACTTTAATCCTCTTGACTGCTGATGGGTGGGGCTGGGTTCCCTCCCTTTAGTTGTTTGGCCTGAAGAAAACCAACACTGGAGCCTACCTGGGCTCTTTGGTGGGGCTAGTGGCAGAGTCTGGGGGGGCTCATGCCAAGGAGTACTTCCCAGAACTTCTTGTGCCAGTGTCCTTGTCCCCACAGTGAGCCACAGCCACCCTCCATCTCTGCAGGACACCCTCCAACACTAGCAGTTAGGTCTGGTTCAGTCTCCTATGGGGTCAGTGCTTCTTCCCCGTGGGTCCCAGTGCACACACTACTTTGTTTGTACCCTCCAAGAGTGGAGTCTCTGTTTCCCTCAGTCCTGTCAAAGTCCTGCAATCAAACCCCATTAGCCTTCAAAGTCTGATTTTCTAGGAATTCCTCCTCCTGTTGTCAGACCCTTAGGTTGGGAAGCCTGTTGTGGAGCTCAGAATCTTCACTCCAGTGAGTGGACTTCTGTGGTATAAGTGTTCTCCAGTCTGTGAGTCACCCACCCAGCTGTTATGAGATTTGATTTTACTGTGATTGCACCCCTCCTACCTTCTCATTGTGGCTTCTGCTTTGTCTTTGGATGTGGGGTATCTTTTTTCATGAGTTGCAGTGTCTTCCTGTTGATGATTGTTCAGCAGCTATTTGTGATTCTGGTGTTCTCAGAAGAGGGAGTGAGAGCACATGCTTCTACTCCACCATCTTGGTTCAGGCTCCTCTCTCCGTAAAGGGGACATCCTCAAGGCTGCCCATGGAATAGCAGTTGTCTCCAGGTTTGACAGCTCCGGTGAGTACCTGATGCAGATGCATCTCTGGAGCCCTGGCTGGCCAGGTGAATGCATTAGAGACTCAACGAGCCCCGCTCTCTGCTCTCTTCCACCCACAAGAGTGCTTCCCACTCCGCCTCCCTCGGGACCCACCCTGCTGTGGCTCAGGCTTAAGGCCTCGCCCTCCTTTTGCCTTCCCCCTCCTGGTCCCAGGCGTGGGAGCTCCTCAACCACTTCCACCA
Source organism: Orcinus orca (assembly GCF_937001465.1). NCBI lineage: Eukaryota > Metazoa > Chordata > Mammalia > Artiodactyla > Delphinidae > Orcinus > Orcinus orca. Next base: position 16,616,402 of record NC_064561.1, on the reverse strand, counting down.
CAGCTGCTGCCATCGCCAGGATCACCACTTGGCTGCGGAAGTGCCCGGATGCTCCCCGATAGTTGTATATTTTTAAATTAGATTATTATGCTTATTTTTCTTGCACTGACTAGGGCCCCCTACAGGGGGTGATAATTGGAATTACAGTTGACCCTTGAACAACACAGCTTTGAAATCATGGGTCCACTTATACACAGACTTTTTTTTTCAGTGAATTTGTACTACAGAACTACACAGTCTGTGGTTGGTTCAATCTGTGGATGCAGGTCAGTCGTTAAACATAAAGTTATACATGTGAAGGGGGTCAGTGTCCCTAAACCCTGTATTGTTAAGGATCAACTGTATTGTCCTCTTCTGGTTTTAAAGGAAATAAACACTTGAAATGACTCATCACTGAATACAATTTTTTTCTGGAGGATGTTGGTAGATAATTTTATCAGGTTAAAGAAGATCCATAGATTACAAAGTTTTTAAAATTATGAATGAATATTGGATATTCTCAAATGCTTTTTCACATCCATTTAGATAATGTTTTTTTCCTTTAATCTGTTAATGCCATGAATTACATTAATAATTTCCTAAGTCCTTAATCTGCTAAAGTGCATTTCTGGGACAAACCAGTCTTGATAATGATATTTTTATGTTCTTCAGCTTGCAAATGTTTGACAAGGATTTTTGTATTTGTGCTCCTTGGTTTGGATGTAAATTTTATTTCTTGTCCTAGGTAATTATTAGTATTTATATTATATAAAATATATATAATATATTTTATAATATATTATAAAATATATTGTAAGATGTTTTCTTTGTCTATTTTGAATTTTTGTGAAGAATATGTTCTGCTGCAACAGGTGCTTCTGTATTATGGATCAGTTTAGTGTGATGTGGAAGGTTTCTTTGTTCATAGGAGATTTTTTCCTCTAGCACATTAATATATTAGTCTTAACTAAGAGGATTCTGAATGAAGGTAAACCAACACAGCTGAGAGCAGTGCAATTGGAGAAAATAGGACTGTTCCTGATATGCCTTTAATTCTCACAATCTCTCTCCTAACTCAGTGTGGTCACCTGCTTTCTCTCTCAGAAACACTTCTGAGTCTTCATCACTCAGTGGCATCAACCCTTCATCAATTTCTCTTTATCCAACGTACTTTTACCCTTTTTTTTTTTTTTTTTGGTCACACCACATGGCTTATGGGATCTCAGTTCCCTGGCCAGGAATTGAACCCTGGCCACAGCAGTGAAAGCACTGAATCCTAACCACTAGACCACCAGGGAACTCCCACTTTCACCTTTCTTAATAGGAGAAATTCTCTCTCTCTCTCACTTTCTCTCTCTCTCTCATGTGTGTGCATATATAGGTATCTAATAACTAATTATGTCTTTTAAATTATGCTGTTTTTTATTAGGATTGTTCCAAACCTGCTAAGGTTTGAGTGTTCTGTTCAAATCCTATTCTTCCCATAACTCCAGTTTTTTTTTGTCTGACTTTTTACTCAACAGAAGATTTTTCAGAGATATCTATACTGTACTCCTGCAGAAGCACCTATATTCACTCCTTGATAAATTTGTGTCACCTGTCTGTACCTGAAGTCTCCAATTGCTGTCTCCTCTGCCTGGTAGATATCAACATTGCTTTATCACACTTTTCATTCAGTCTCTGCCCAAGTACCACCTGCCATAGAGATCTACATATCAAACTGGTTATCCACTTGCAAAAAATTGAAGTTGAACCTCTGCCACACCCCTGAGGTGTACCTCAGAGATATCACAGGTTTGGTTCCAGACCACTGCAATAAAGTGAATATTGCAGGAAAGCAAGTCACACAACATTTTTTGGTTTTCCAGTACATATAAAAGTTTTGTTCACCCCATACTGTAATCTATTAAGTGTGTAATAGCATTATGTCAAAACAATGTACATACCTTCATTAAAAAATACCTTATTGCTGGGCTTCCCTGGTGGCGCAGTGGTTGAAAGTCTGGCTGCCGATGCAGGGGACACGGGTTCATGCCCCTGTCCAGGAAGATCCCACATGCCACAGAGTGGCTGGGCCCGTGAGCCATGGCCACTGAGCCTGCGCATCCGGAGCCTGTGCTCCACAACGGGAGAGGCCACAACAGTGAGAGGCCCGCGTACCGCAAAAAAAAAAAAAAAAAAAAACCTTATTGCTAAAAAATGCTAAACATCATCAGCCTTCAGCAAGTCATAATCTTTTTGCTGGTGGAGGCTTTTGCCTTGATGTTGATGGCTGCTGACCAATCAGGGTGGTGTTTGCCGAAGTTTGGGGATGGCTGTGGTAATTTCTTAAAATAACGCAATGATGAAGTTTGCCACATTCATTGCCTTCCTTTCACAAATGATTTCTCTGTAGCATGCAATGATAGCATTTTACTTGGAGTAGAGGTTCTTTAAAAATTGGAATCAATCCTCTCAAACCCTGCCACTGCCTTATCAACTAAGTTTATGTAATATGTAATATTCTTAATCCTCTGTTGGTCATTTCAACAATCTTCACAGCATCTTTACCAGGAATAGATTCCATCTCAAGAAACCACTTTCCTTGCTCATCCACATGAAACAACGCTTCCTCCATTTAAGTTTTACCATGAGATTGCAGCGATTCAATCACATATTCAGCCTCCACTTCTAATTTTAATTCTCTTCCTATTTCTGCCACATCTGCAGTGACTTCCTCCACTAAAATCTTGAACCTCTCCAAGTCATCCATAGGGTTGGAATCAACTTCTTCCAAACTATTGTTAATGTTGATATTTTGACATCTTCCCATGAATCACAAATATTCTTAATAGCATCTAAAATGGTGAATACTTTTCAGAAGGTTTTCGACTTACTTTGCCCAAATCCATCAGAGGAATCACTATTTATGGCAACTATAGACTTGCAAGACATACTTATTAAATAATAAGACTTGAAAGTTTAAATTACTCCTTGTTCCATGGGCTGCAGAATGGATGGTGTGTTAAAGGCATGAAAACAATATTAATCTCATTGTACATCTCCATCAGAGCTCAGGGGTGACCAGATGTATTGTCAATGAGCAATAATACTTTGAGAAGAATCTTTTCTTTCTGAGTGGTGGGTTTCAACCGTGGGCTTAAAATATTCAGTAAACCATGGGGTAAATAGTTGGGTTGTCATCCAGGCTTTGTTGTTCCATTTATAGAACATAAGCAGAGTAGATTTAGTGTAATTTTTAAGGGCCTTAGGATTTGGGGAATAGTAAATAAGCTCTGGCTTCAACTCAAACTCACCAGATGACTGATTCTTCCAGCTCCGTTTTTCTTTCTCAGAATTGCTTTGGCTATTTGGGGTCTTTTGTGTTTTCATACAAATGTAAAATTTTTTTGTACTACATCTGTGAAAAACGCCATGGTAATTTGATATGGATTGCTTTGAATATGTAGATAACCTTGGGTAATCATTTTGACAATATTGATTCTTCCAGTCCAAGAACATGGTATATCTTTCCATCTATTTGTGTCATCTTTGGTTTCTTTTTTATTTAACATCTTTATTGGAGTATAATTGCTTTACAATGGTGTGTTAGTTTCTGCTTTACAACAAAGTGAATCAGTTATACATATACATATATTCCCATATCTGTTCCCTCTTGCGTCTCCCTCCCTCCCACCCTCCCTATCCAACCTCTCTAGGTGGTCACAAAGCACTGAGCTGATCTCCCTGTGCTATGCGGCTGCTTCCCACTAGCTATCTATTTTACGTTTGGTAGTGCATATATGTCCATGCCACTCTCTCGCTTTGTCACAGCTTACCCTTCTCCCTCCCCATATCCTCAAGTCCATTCTCTAGTAGGTCTGTGTCTTTATTCCCGTCTTGCCCCTAGGTTCTTCATGACCATTTTTTTCCCTTAGGTTCCATATATATGTGTTAGCATACGGTATTTGTTTTTCTTTTTCTGACTTACTTCACTCTGGATGACAGACACTAGGTTCATCCACCTCACTACAAATAACTCAATTTCATTTCTTTTTATGGCTGAGTAATATTCCATTGTATATATGTGCCACATCTTCTTTCTCCATTCATCTGTTGATGGACACTTAGGTTGCTTCCATGTCCTGGCAATTGTAAATAGAGCTGCAATGAACATTTTGGTACATGACTCTTTTTGAATTATGGTTTTCTCAGGGTATATGCCCAGTAGTGGGATTGCTGGGTCCTATGATAGTTCTATTTGTAGTTTTTTAAGGAACCTGCATACTGTTCTCCATAGTGGCTGTATCAACTTACATTCCCACCAACAGTTCAAGAGGCTTCCCTTTTCTCCACACCCTCTCCAGAATTTATTGTTTGTAGATTTTATAATAATGGCCTTTCTGACCGGAATGAGATGATATCTCATTGTAGTTTTGATTTGCATTGCTCTAACGATTAATGATGTTGAGCATCCTTTCATGTGTTTGTTGGCAATCTGTATATCTTCTTTGGAGAAATGTCTATTTTGGTCTTCTGCCTATTTTTGGATTTGGTTGTTTGTTTTTCTGATATTGAGCTGCATGAGCCACTTATAAATTTTGGAGATTAATCCTCTGTCAGTTGCTTCATTTGCAAATATTTTCTCCCATTCTGAGGGTTGTCTTTTTGTCTTGTTTATGGTTTCCTTTGCTGTGCAAAACCTTTCCAGTTTCAATAGGTCCCATTTGTTTATTTTTATTTTTATTTCCATTTCCCTAGGACGTGGGTCAAAAAGGATCTTGCTGTGATTTATGTCACAGAGTGTTCTGCCTATGTTTTCCTCTAAGAGTTTTATAGTGTCTGGCCTTACATTTAGGTCTTTATCCCTTTTGAGTTTATTTTTTTTTATGGTGTTAGGGAGTGTTCTAATTTCATACTTTTAAATGTACCTATCCAGTTTCCCCAGCACCACTTATTGAAGAGGTTGTCCTTTCTCCACTGTACATTTCTGCCTCCTTTATCAAAGATAAGGTGACCATAAGTGCATGGGTTTATCTCCGGGCTTTCTATCCTGTTCCATTGATCTATATGTCCGTTTTTGTGCCATTACCATACTGTCTTGATTACTGTAGCTTTGTAGTATAGTCTGAAGTCAGGGAGCCTGATTCCTCCAGCTCCTTTTTTCGTTCTCAAGATTGCTTTGGCTATTCGGGGTCTTTTGTGTTTCCATACAAATTGTGAAATTTTTTGTTCTAGTTCTGTGAAAAATGCCAGTGGTAGTTTGATAAGGATTGCATTGAATCTGTAGATTGCTTTGGGTAGTAGAGTCATTTTCACAATGTTGATTCTTCCAATCCAAGAACATGGTATATCTCTCCATCTATTTGTATCATCTTTAATTTCTTTCATCAGTGTCTTATAATTTTCTGCATACAGGTCTTTTGTCTCCTTAGGTAGGTCTATTCCTAGATATTTTATTCTTTTTGTTGCAATGGTAAATGGGAGTGTTTCCTTAATTTCTCTTTCAGATTTTTCATCATTATTGTATAGGAATGCCAGAGATTTCTGTGCATTAATTTTGTATCCTGCTACTTTACCAAATTCTTTGATTAACTCTAGTAGTTTTCTGGTAGCATCTTTAGGATTCTCTATGTATAGTATCATGTCATCTGCAAACAGTGACAGCTTTACTTCTTCTTTTCTGATTTGGATTCCTTTTATTTCTTTTTCTTCTCTGATTGCTGTGGCTAAAACTTCCAAAACTATGTTGAATAAGAGTGGTGAGAGTGGGCAACCTTGTCTTGTTCCTGATCTTGGTGGAAATGCTTTCAGTTTTTCACCATTGAGGACGATGTTGGCTGTGGGTTTGTCATATATGGCCCTTATTATGTTGAGGAAAGTTCCCTCTATGCCTACTTTCTGGAGGGTTTTTATCATAAATCAGTGTTGAATTTTGTCTAAAGCTTTCTCTGCGTCTATTGAGATGACCATATGGTTTTTCTCCTTCAATTTGTTAATATGGTATATCACATTGATTGATTTGTGTATATTGAAGAATCCTTGCATTCCTGGAATAAACCCCACTTGATCATGGTGTTTGATCCTTTTAATGTGCTGTTGGATTCTGTTTGCTAGTATTTTGTTGAGGATTTTTGTATCTATGTTCATCAGTGATATTGGCTTGTAGTTTTCTCCCTTTGTGACATCTTTGTCTGGTTTTGGTATCAGGGTGATGGTGGCCTCGTAGAATGAGTTTGGGAGTGTTCCTCCCTCTGCTATATTTTGGAATAGTTTGAGAAGGATTGGTGTTAGCTCTTCTCTAAATGTTTGATAGAATTCGCCTGTGAAGCCATCTGGTCCTGGGCTTTTGTTTGTTGGAAGTTTTTTTTTTTTTTCTGTACGCAGGCCTCTCACTGTTGTGGCCTCTCCCGTTGCAGAGCACTGGCTCCAGATGCGCAGGCTTAGTGGCCATGGCTCACAGGCCCAGCCTCTCTGAGGCATGTGGGATCTTCTCCGACTGGGGCATGCATCCGTGTCACCTGCATCGGCAGGCAGACTCTCAACCACTGTGCCACCAGGGAAGTCCTGTTGGAAGATTTTTAATCACAGTTTCAATTTCAGCGCTTGTGATTGGTCTGTTTGTATATTCTCTTTCTTTCTGGTTCAGTCTTGGAAGGTTGTACATTTCTAAGAATTTGTCCATTTCTTGCAGGTTGTCCATTTTATTGGCATAGAGTTGCCTGTAGTAATCTCTCATGATCCTTTGTATTTCTGCGGGGTCAGTTGTTACTTTTCCTTTTTCATTTCTAATTCTATTGATTTAAATTCTCCCTTTTTTTCTTGATGAGACTTCTCCCTTTTTTTCTTGATGAGTCTGGTTAATGGTTTATCAATTTTGTTAACTTCTCAAAGAACCAGCTTTTAGTTTTATTGATCTTTGCTATCATTTCCTTAATTTCTTTTTCATTTATTTCTGCTCTGATCTTTATGATTTCTTTACTTCTGCTAACTTTGGGGTTTTTTTTGTTCTTTCTCTAATTGCTTGAGGTGCAAGGTTAGGTTTTTTATTTGAAATGTTTCCTGTTTCTTAAGGTAGGATTGTATAGCTTTAAACTTCCCACTTAGAACTGCTTTTGCTGCATCCCATAGGTTTTGGGTCATCGTGTCTCCATTGTCATTTGTTTCTAGGTATTTTTTGATTTCCTCTTTGATTTCTCCAGTGATCACTTCGTTATTAAGTAGTGTATTGTTTAGCCTCCATGTGTTTGTATTTTTTACAGATCTTTTCCTGTAATTGATATCTAGTCTCATAGTGTTGTGGTCGGAAAAGATACTTGATACAATTTCAATTTTCTTAAATTTACCAAGGCTTGATTTTTGACCAAAGATATGACCTATCCTGGAGAATGTTCCATGAGCACTTGAGAAAAATGTGTATTCTGTTGTTTTTGGATGGAATGTCCTATAAATATCAATTAAGTCCATCTTGTTTAATGTATCATTTAAAGCTTATGTTTCCTTATTTATTTTCATTTTGGATGATCTGTCCATTGGTGAAAGTGGGGTGTTAAAGTCCCCTACTATGATTGTGTTACTGTCGATTTCCCCTTTTATGGCTGTTAGTATTTGCCTTATGTATTGAGGTGCTCCTATGTTGGGTGCATAAATATTTACAGTTGTTATATCTTCTTCTTGGATTGATCCCTTGATCATTATGTAGTGTCCTTCTTTGTCTCTTCTAATAGTCTTTATTTTAAAGTCTCTTTTGTCTGATATGAGAATTGCTACTCCAGCTTTCTTTTGGTTTCCATTTGCATGGAATATCTTTTTCCATCCCCTTACTTTCAGTCTGTATGTGTCTCTAGGTCTGAAGTGGGTCTCCTGTAGATAGCATATATAAGGGTCTTGTTTTTGTATCCATTCAGCCAATCTGTGTCTTTTGGTGGAAGCATTTAGTCCATTTACATTTAAGGTAATTATCGATATGTATGTTCCTATTCCCATTTTCTAAATTGTTTTGGATTCGTTATTATAGGTCTTTTCCTTCTCTTGTGTTTCTTGTCTAGAGAAGTTCCTTTAGCATTTGTTGTAAAGCTGGTTTGGTGGTGCTGAACTCTCTCAGCTTTTGCTTGTCTGTAAAGGTTTTAATTTCTCCATCAAATCTGAATGAGGTCCTTGCTGGGTAGAGTAGTCTTGGCTGCAGGTTGTTCTCCTTCATCACTTTCAGTGTGTCCTGCCACTCCCTTCTGGCTTGTAGGGTTTCTGCTGAGAGATCAGCTGTTAACCTTATGGGGATTCCCTTGTGTGTTATTTGTTGTTTTTCCTTGATGCTTTTAATATGCTTTCTTTGTATTTAATTTTTGACAGTTTGATTAATATGTGTCTTGGCGTATTTCTCCTTGTATTTATCCTGTATGGGACTCTCTGTGCTTCCTGGACTTGATTAACTATTTCCTTTCCCATATTAGGGAAGTTTTCAACTATAATCTCTTCAAATATTTTCTCAGTCCCTTTCTTTTTCTCTTCTTCTTCTGGAACCCCTATAATTCGAATGTTGGTGCATTTAATGTTGTCCCAGAGGTCTCTGAGACTGTCCTCAGTTCTTTTCATTCTTTTTTCTTTATTCTGCTCTGCAGTAGTTATTTCCACTATTTTATCTTCCAGGTCACTTATCCGTTCTTCTGCCTCAGTTATTCTGCTATTGATCCTATCTAGAGTACTTTTAATTTCATTTATTGTGTTGTTCATCATTGCTTGTTTCATCTTTATTTCTTCTAGGTCCTTGTTAACTGTTTCTTGCATTTTGTCCATTCTATTTCCAAGATTTCGGATCATCCTTACTATCATTATTCTGAATTCTTTTTCAGGTAGACTGCCTATTTCCTCTTCATTTGTTAGGTCTGGTGCATTTTTATCTTGCTCCTTTATCTGCTGTGTGTTTTTCTGTCTTCTCATTTTGCTTATCTTACTGTGTTTGAGGTCTCCTTTTTGCAGGCTGCAGGTTCGTACTTCCCGCTGTTTTTGGTGTCTGTCTCCAGTGGCTAAGGTTGGTTCAGTGGGTTGTGTAGGCTTCCTGGTGGAGGGGACTAGTGCCTGTGTTGTGGTGGATGAGGCTGGATCTTGTCTCTCTAGTGCGCAGGTTCACGTCTGGTGGTGTGTTTTGGGGTGTCTGTGGCCTTATTATGATTTTAGGCAGCCTCTCTGCTAATGGGTGGGGTTGTGTTCCTGTTTTGCTAGTTGTTTGGCATAGGTTGTCCAGCACTGTGGCTTGCTGGTCGTTGAGTGAAGCTGGGTGCTGGTGTTAAGATGGAGGTCTCTGGGAGATTTTCGCCATTTGATATTATGTGGAGCTGGGAGGTCTCTTGTGGACCAGTGTCCTGAAGTTGGCTCTCCTACCTCAGAGGCAGAGCCCTGACTCCTGGCTGGAGCACCAAGAACCTTTCATCCACACGGCTCAGAATAAAAGGGAGAAAAAGTAGAGGGAATTAGTAGAAGTATGAGGAAAGAAAGAAGGAAAGGAGGGAAGGAAGGAAGGAAGGAAGGAAGAAAGAAAGAAAGAAGCAAAGAAGGAAAGAAGGCAAGAAGGAAAGAAAGGAGGGAGGGAGGGAGGGAGGAAGGAAGGAAGGAGGGAAAGAAGGAAAAAGACAGAAAGAAAGAAGATACAGTAAAAATAAAATAAAGTATAATAAAGTTATTGAATTAAAAAATTCTTATTTAGAAAAAAAAAAAGGGACGGATAGAACCTTAGGACAAATGTTGGAAGCAAAGCTATACAGACAAAATCTTACACAGAAGCATACACATACACCCTCACTAAAAGAGGTAAAGGGGGAAAAATCATAAATCTTGCTCTCAGAGACCACCTCCTCAATTTGGGATGATTCGTTGTCTAAAGGAGGGAAGGAAGGAAGGAAAGAAAGAAAGAAAGAACAAACGAAGGTAAAGTATAATAACGTTATTAAAATTAATTATTAAGAAAAAATTTTTTAAAAAAACCATGGACGGATAGAACCCTAGGACAAATGGTGGAAGCAAGACTATACAGACAAAATCTCACACAGAAGCATACACATACACATTCACAAAAAGAGGAAAAGGGAAAAAAATCATAGATCTTGCTCCTAAAGTCCACTTCCTTAATTTGGGATGATTGGTTGTCTATTCAGGTATTCCACAGATGCAGGGTATATCAAGTTGATTGTGGAGCTTTAATCCGCTGCTTCTGAGGCTGCTGGGAGAGATTTCCCTTTCTCTTCTTTGTTCTCACAGCTCACCGGGGCTCAGCTTTGGATTTGGCCCTGCCTCTGCATGTAGGTCGCTGGAGGGCGTCTGTTTTTTGCTCAGACAGGACGGGGTTAAAGGAGCCGCTGATTCGGGAGCTCTGGCGCACTCAGGCCGGCGGGGAGGGAGGGGCATGGAGTGCGGGGCGGGCCTGCGGCGGCAAAGGCCAGCGTGACTTTGCACCAGCCTGAGGCCCGCCGTGCGTTCTCCCGGGGAAGTTGTCCCTGGATCCCGGGAACCTGGCAGTGGCGGGCTGCACAGGCTCCGCGGAAAAGGGGTGTGGAGAGTGACCTATGCTTGCACACAGGCCCCTTGGTGGCGGCAGCAGCAGCCTTAGCGTCTCCCGCCCGTCTCTGGGGTCCGCGCTTTTAGCCGTGGCTCGCGCCCGTCTCTGGAGTTCCTTTAAGCAGCGTTCTTAAACCCCTCTCCTCACGCACCAGGAAACAAAGAGGGAAGAAAAAGTCTCTTGCCTCTTCGGCAGGTGCAGACTTTTCCCCGGACTCCCTCCCGGCTAGCCGTGGTGCACTAACCCCTTCAGGCTATGTTCAAGCCGCCAACCCCAGTCCTCTCCCTGCGCTCCGTCCGAAACCAAAACCCGAGCCTCAGAGCCTCGGCTCGCAGCCCTGCCCGCGCCGGCGGGTGAGCAGACAAGCCTCTCGGGCTGGTGAGTGCCGGTCGGCACCGATCCTCTGTGCGGGAATCTCCCCGCTTTGCCCTCCGCACCCGTTGCTGTGCACTCCTCCGCGGTTTCGAAGCTCCCCGCTCCGCCTCCCGCAGTCTCCGCCCGCGAAGGGGCTTCCTAGTGTGTGGAAACTTTTCCTCCTTCACAGCTCCCTCCAACTGGTGCAGGTGCCGTCCTATTCTTTTGTCTCTGTTTTTTCTTTTTTTTTTCTTTTGCCCTACCCAGGTACGTGGGGAGTTTCTTGCCTTTTGGGAGGTCTAAGGTCTTCTGCCAGCCTTCAGTAGGTGCTCTGTAGGAGTTGTTCCACGTGTAGATATATTTCTGGTGTATCTGTGGGGAGGAAGGTGATCTCTGCGTCTTACTCTTACGCCATCTTCAAGGTTCCCCCCCTACAGTCTATTTTGTTTGATACGAGTATTTCTACTCCAGCTTTCTTTTACTTCCACTTGCATGGAATAACTTTTTCCATCCCCTTGCTTTCAGTCTGTATGTGTCCCTAGATCTGAAGTGGGTCTATTGTAGGCAGCATATATATGGCTCTTTTTTTTGTATCCATTCAGCCAATCCATGTCTTTTGGTTGGAGCATTTAATCCATTTACATTTAAAGTAATTATTGATATGTATGTTCTTATTGCCATTTTGTTAATTGTTTTGGATTTGGTTTTGTAGGGTTTTTTTTTTTCCTTTCCTCTTTTGTTCTATTCTCTTGTGATTTGATGACTATCTTTAGTGTTGTGTTTGGATTTCTTTTTCTGTTTTGTATGTATATCCATTATAGATTTTTGGTTTGCAGTTACCATAAGGTGTTGGTACAGCAGTCTATATAAACACATGATTGTTTTAAGTTGCTGATCTTTAAGTTTCAAATGCATTTCAAATATCCTGCATTTGTACTCTCCTCTCACAATTACTGGTTTAGATATCATATTTGTGTGTGGATGGTTTCCTACCTTTACTTTATGTTTGCCTTTAGAGCTTCCCATCATAATTTTCTTGTTTCTAGTTGTGGCCTTTTCTTTTCCACCTAGACAAGTTCCAAGGCTAGTTTGGTGGTGCTGAATTCTTTTAGGTTTTGTTTGTCTATATAGCTTTTGATTTCTCCATCAAATCTGAATGAGAGCCTTGTTGGATAGAGTATTCTTGGTTGTAAGTTTTTCCATTTCATCAATTTAAGTATATCATGACTCTCCCTTCTGGCCTACAGAATTTCTGCTGAAAAATCAGCTGATAACCTATGGAGATTACCTTGTATGTTATTTGCTGCTTTTCCCTTGTTGCTTTTAAAATTTCTCTCCATATTTAATTTAACTTTTTTTTTTTTTGCGGTACACGGGCCTCTCACTGTTGTGGCCTCTTATGTTGCGGAGCACAGGCTCCAGATGTGCAGGCTCAGTGGCCATGGCTCACGGGCCCAGCCACTCCATGGCATGTGGGATCTTCCTGGACCGGGGCACAAACCCGTGTCCCCTGCATCAGCAGGCGGACTCTCAACCACTGCGTCAGCAGGGAAGCCCTCTCCATATTTAATTTTTGTCAACTTTATTACTATGTTTCTCAGCATGTCCCTCCTTGGATTAATCCTCTATGGGACTCTCTGCACTTCTTGGACTTCGGTGACTGTTTCTTTTCCCATGTTAGCGAAGTTTTCAACTATTATTTCTTCAAATATTATCTCAGGCCCTTTCTCTCTCTCTTCTCCTTCTGGGACCCCTATAATGTGAATATTGGTGCGTTTGATGTTGTTCCAGAGGCCTCTTAAACTGTCCTCATTTCTTTTCATTATTTTCTTCTTTATGCTGTTCTGTGGCAGTGATTTCCACCACTCTGTCTTCCATGTCACTTATCTGTTCTTCTGCCTCATTTATTCTTCTATTGATTTCTTACAGTGTATTTTTCATTTCAGTTATTGTACTCTTCAACTCTGTTAGGTTGTTCTTTATATTTTCTCTTTGTTAAAAATTTCTTGTAACCTCTCACTCTGTACATCCATTCTTTTCCCAAGCTCTTGGATCACCTTTATGATCATTACTCTGAACTTTTTCTCAGGTAGATTACCTCTCTCCATGTCACTTAGCTGTTCTTCTGCTGTTTTATCTTGTTCCTTCATCTGGAACATATTCCTTTGCCCTTTCATTTTGTTTAAATTTCTATTTGTATTTTTATGTATGTGGAAGGTTAGTTATGTTTCTTGACCTTTGAGAAGTGGCCCTCTCTAAGGATGTCCTATGTGTCCCAGAAGTACACTCCCCTCTCTTCACTCAAGGGCCAGGGACCAGCGGGTCCCCAGGTAGGTTCTGACTTGTGTTTGCAGACTCAGTTCCACTGGCTGTGGGATTTTAGTTTTCTTGCTTCTGGTGTCTGTACCCTGGTGGGTGAGGCTGGTCTAGTGGCTTGTGCAGGCTTCCTGGTGGGAGGGACTGGTGCCTGCTCTCTTTTGGGTGGAGCTGGATCTTGGCCTTCTGATGGGCAGGGCCATGTCAAGGGGTGTATCTAGAGGTGTCTGTGGTCTCAGGAAGTCTTTAGGCAGCTTTCCTGCTGACGGGTGGAGCTGTGCTCCTGCTCTGCTGGTTGCATAACCTGAGGCATCCCAGCACTGAGCCTACAGGCTGTTGCATTGGGCCAGTGCTAATGACCCAAGCAAGATGTCAGCCTCTAGCAAGAATTCATGCAGATGAATACTCCCTGATATTTTTGCCATCAGTGTCTATGTCCCCATGGTGAACCATAGCTCCCCCTTGCCTCCCCAGGAGACCCTCCAAGACAAGCAGGTAGGTTTGGCCCAGGCTCCTGTGAATTTACTGCTTTTCTCCTGGGTTCTGGTGTGCATGAGATTTTGTGTATACCCTTTAAAATTGGAGTCTCTGTTTCTCCCTGTCCTGTGGAGCTCCTGCAGTTAAGCCCTGCTGGCCTTCAAAGCCAGATGCTCTGGGGGCTCATTTTCTCAATGCAGTGCCACCAGGCTGGGGAGCCTGATGTGGGGCTCAGGACTCTCACTCCCTCCTGTGGGAGAACTTCTGCAATATAATTATTCTCCAGTTTGTGTGTTGCCCACCTGGGGGGTATAGGATTTGATTATATAATGAGTGTGCCTCTCCTACCAACTCGTTTTGGTTTCTTCTTTATGTCTTTGGATGTAGAATATCTTTTTTGGTAGGTTCCAGTCTTTTTTATTGATCGTTGTTCAGCAGTTAGTTGTGATTTTGCTGTGCCCATAGAGGAGGTGAGCTTCTACTCCACCATCAGAATTTATGGGAAACAGTGAAAGCAGTGTTCAGAGGGGAATTTATATTTGTAAACAACTTGGATGAGCTGAACTGTAGACTGGTCACAGCTGAGGAAAGAATTAGATCACTTGAATATAGGTCAGTATTTCCCAAACTATAGAGGACTGAATGTAAAAACTATCTGACAGTGGACTTCTCTGAGTAACCAGCAAGTATTTATTTTCTTGCTTTACCAGGGGTTGCCTGCAGGCCCTGGGTGGGGCTTGGTTTGGGTGGGTGGAATGGGGCAAACAGGGCACAGCTGGAGCCTGCAGGGTGCGCTAAGTGGTCTCAGGTATGTTCAGGCAGTAACTGCAGGTCCTATGGAGCCACAGGGAGAGGGTCGGTTGGGATTCACCAAGCCCCATGGGTGGCTCAGAGAACCATGGACTCAGGCCCAAGGCATTTCTGCTGCAAACACTCTTCCCAGAGGAAGCCTCAGCTGGGGGTTTTTCATAAATTCCCTTTACCATGTTCTATTTCTAGTTTTCTGAATATTTTGAACAGTAAAAGAGCGTTGGACTTGCCTGGTGGTGCAGTGGTTAAGAATCTGCCTGCTAATGCAGGAGACATGGGTTCAATCCCTGGTCCAGGAAGATCCTACATGCTGCAGAGCAGATAAGCCCATGTGTCAAAACTACTGAGCCTGCACTATAGAGACAGCAAGCCACAACTACTGAGCCTGCATGCCACAATTAGTGAAGTCCACCTGCCTACAGCCTGTGCTCCACAACAAGAGAAGCCACCGCAATGAGAAACCCACACATTGCAATGAAGAGTGGACCCCACTCGCCACAACTAGAGAAAGCCCACGCACACCATTGAAGACCCAAAGCAGCCAAAAATAAATAAATAAATAAATAATTTTTTGAAAAAGGATACCTAGAATTCACACACAAAAAAGACTTAAAAAAAATAGTAAAACTGTGTTCAGTTTTGTCAAATGCTTTTCCTGCATCAATTGAGATGATAATATTTTTTTCTTTCATTCTATTACATACTGTATTATATTGATTGATTTTCTTATGCTGAACCACTCTGCATTCTTGGCATAAGTCCCATGTACTCATGATGCACAATCCTTTTTATCCACTGTCAGATTCAGTGTTGTTAGTATTCTGTCAAGAGGGTTTTGGATTTATAAGAGATATTGGTCTATAGTTTTCCTCTACATCAGTCTTTTACTGGCTTGGTATCAGGTTAATGCTGGCCTCATACAATGGTTTAGAAAGTGCTTTTTCCTTTCTATTTTCAGAAGAGTTTGAGGAGGATTGTTGTTCATCTTTAACTGTTTGGTAGAATTCACCCAGAGAAGCCATCTGACCCTGGATTTTTCTTTCTTGGAAAATTTTTCATTACTGATAATACTATATATCTGTTATGATTTTCTATTTCCTTTTGAGTCAGTTTTGGTAGTTTATTTCAGCTAGGTTATCTAATTTGTCAGTGTACAATTGTCCGTAGTGTTCTCTTATAACCCTTTTTATCTCCGTGAGGTTAGTAGTACTGTCCCCACTTTTATTTCATCTTTTTTTATATATCTTTATTGGAGTATAATTGCTTTACAATGTTATGTTACTTTCTGTTGTACAACAAAGTCAATCAGCTATAAATATACATATATCCCCAAATCCCCTCCCTCTTGAGCCTCCTTCGCATCCTCCCTACCCCACCCTCTAGGTCGTCACAAAGCATTGAGCTGATCTCCCTGTGCTACACAGCAGCTTCCCACAACCCATCCATTTTACATTTGGTGGTGTATGTAGGTCAAAACTACTCTTTCACTTCGTCCTAGCTTACCCTTCCCTCCCTGTGTCAAGTCCATTCTCTACATCTGCGTCTTCCTTCCTGCCCTACCACTAGGTCCATCAGTACCGTTTTTACATTCCATATATGTGCGTTAGGATATGGTATTTGTTTTTCCCTTTCTGACTCTGTATGACAGACTCTAGGTCCATGCACTTTATTACAAATAACTTACTTTCATTCCTTTTTATGGCTGAGTAATATTCCATTGCATATATGTGCCCACATCTTCTTTATCCATTTATCTGTTGATGGACATTTAGGTTGTTTCCATGTCCTGGCAATTGTAAATAGTGCTGCAGTGAACATTGCGGTAACTGACTGTTTTTGAATTATGGTTTTCTCAGGGTATATGCCCAGTAGTGGGATTGCTGTGTCATATTGTAGTTCTAGTTTTAGTTTTTTAAGGAACCTCCATACTGTTCTCCATAGTGGCTGTATCAATTCACATTCCCACCAAAAGTGCTGGAGGGTAACTTTTTCCCCACAACCTCTCCAGCATTTATTGTTTGTAGATTATTTTGATAATGGATATTCTGACTGATGTGAGGTGATACCTCATTGTGGTTTTGATTTGAATTTCTCTAATGATTAGTGATGTTGAGCATCTTTTCATATGTTTGTTGGCAATCTGTATGTCTTCTTTGGAGAAATGTCTATTTAGGTCTCCTGCCCATTTTTCGATTGGGTTGTTTGTTTTTTTGATATTGAACTGTATAAGCTGCTTGTATATTTGGGAGATTAATCCTTTGTCAGTTCCTTCATTTGCAAATATTTTCTCCCATTTTGAGGGTTGTCTTTTGTCTTGTTTATGGTTTCCTTTGCTGTGCAAAAGCGTTTAAGTTTCATAAAGTCCTATTTGTTATTTTTGATTTTACTTCCATTATTCTAGGAAGTGGGTCTAAAAAGATCTTGCTGTGACTTATGTCAAAGAGTGTTCTGCCTATGTTTTCCTCTAAGAGTTTTAATAGTGTCTGGCCTTACATTTAGGTATTTAATCATTTTGAGTTTATTTTTGTGTATGGTGTTAGGAAGTGTTCTAATTTTATCCTTTTACATGTAGCTGTCCAGTTTTCAGAGCTCCACTTATTCAAGAGGTCATCTTTCATTCATTGTATATTCTTGCCTCCTTTGTCAAAGATAAGGTGACCATATATGTGTGGGTTTATCTCTGGGCTTTCTATCCTGTTCCATTGATCTATATTTCTGTTTTTGTGCCAGTACCATACTGTCTTGATTACTGTAGCTTTGTAGTATAGTCTGAAGTCAGGGAGCCTGATTCCTCCAGCTCTCCTTTACTTTCTCAAGATTGCTTTGGTTATTCGGGGACTTTTTTGTTTCCATACAAATTGTAAAATTTTTTGTTCTAGCTCTGTGAGAAATGCCATTGGCGATTTGATAGGGCTTGCATTGAATCTGCAGATTGCTTTGGGTAGTATAGTCATTTTCACAACGTTGATTCTTCTGACCCAAGAACATGGTCTCTCCCTCCATTTGTTTGTATCATCTTTGATTTCTTTCATCAGTGTCTTATAATTTTCTGCATACAGGTCTTTATTCTCGTTAGGTAGGTTTATTCCATGTATTTTATTCTTTTTGTTGCAATGGGACTGTTTCCTTGATTTCTCTTTCTGATTTTTCATTGTTAGTGTATAGGAATGCAAGAGATTTTGGTGCATTAATTTTGTATCCTTTGACTTTACCAAATTCATTGATTAGCTCTAGTAGATTTCTGGTGGCATCTTTAGGATTTTCTATGTATAGTATCATGTCATCTGCAAACAGTGACAGTTTTACTTCTTCTTTTCCAGTTTGGATTCCTTTTATTTCTTTTTCTTCTCTCATTGCTGTGGCTAAAACTTCCAAAACCATGTAGAATAATAGTGGTGATAGTGGGCATCCTTGTCTTGTTCCTGACCTAAGACGAAATGCTTTGTTTTTCACCATTGAGAATGATGTTGGCTGTGGGTTTTTCATATATGTCTTTTATTATGTTGAGGTAGGTTCCCTCTTTCTGGAGAATTTTTTCATAAATCGGTTTTGAATTTTTTCAAAAGCTTTTTCTGCATCTATTGAGATTATCATATGGTTTTTATCTTTCAGTTTGTTAATATGGTGTATCACATTGATTGATTTGTGTATACTGAAGAATCCTTACATTCCTGGGATAAACCCCACTTGATCATGGTGTATGATCCTTTTAATGTGGTGTTGTATTCTGTAATGTGCTGTTGTATTCTGTAATGTGCTGTTGGATTCTGTTTGCTATTATTTTGTTGAGGATTTTTGCATCTATGTTCATCAGTGACACTGGCCTGTAATTTTCCTTTTTTGTGTGTGTGTGACATCTTTGTCTTGTTTTGGTATAAGGGTGATGGTGGCCTCATAGAATGAGTTTGGGAGAGTTCCTCCCTCTGCTATATTTTGGAAGAGTTTGAGAAGGATTGGTGTTAGCTCGTCTCTAAATGTTTGATAGAATTCACCTGTGAAGCAATCTGACCCTGGGCTTTTGTTTGTTGGAAGATTTTAAATCACAGTTTCAGTTTAAGTGCTTGTGATTGTTCTGTTCATGTTTTCTATTTCATCCTGGTTCGGTCTTGGAAGGTTGTACTTTTCTAAGAATTTGTCCATTTCTTCCAGGTTATCCATTTCATTGGCATATAGTTGTTGGTAGTAATCTTTCATGATCCTTTGTATTTCTGCAGTGTCAGTTGTTACTTCTCCTTTTTCATTTCTAATTCTATTGATTTGAGTCTTCTCCCTTTTTTTTCCTGTTGAGTCTGGCTAATGGTTTATCAATTTTGTTTATCTTCTCAAAGAACAACCTTTTAGATTTATTGATCTTTGCTATAGTTGCCTTCATTTCTTTTTCATTTATTTCTGATCTGATATTTATGATTTCCTTCATTTTGCTAAGTTTGGGGTTTTTTTTTTGTTGTTCTTCTTCTTTCTCTAATTGCTTTAGGTGTAAGTTTAGGTTGTTTATTTGAGATTTTTCTTGTTTCTTGAGGTAGGATTGTATTGCTATAAACTTCCCTTTTAGAACTGCTTTTGCTGCATCCCATAGGTTTTGGGTCATTGTGTTTTCATTGTCATTTTTTTCTAGGTATTTTTTGATATCCTCTTTGATTTCTTCAGTGATATCTTGGTTGTTTAATAGCATAATGTTTAACCTCCATGTGTTTGTATATTTTACAGGCTTTTTCCTGCAATCGATATCTAATCTCATAGCGTTTTGGTCAGAAAAGATGCTTGATATGATTTCAATTTTCTTAAATTTACCAAGGCTTGATTTGTGACCCAAGATGTGATCTATCCTGAAGAATGTTCCATGTGCACTTGAGTGTATTCTGTTGCTTTTCATGGAATGTCCTATAAATATCAATTAAGTCCATCTGGTTTAATGTGTCATTTAAAGCTTGTATTTCCTTATTTATTTTCTGTTGGATTATCTCTCCATTGGTGTAAGTGGGGTGTTAAAGTCACCTACAATTATTGTGCTGCTGTTGATTTCCCCTTTTATGGCTGTTAGCATTTGCCTTATGTATTGAGGTGCTCCTATTTTGGGTGCATAGATATTTACAATTGTTATATCTTCTTCTTGGATTGAAAAAGAAGATATAACTACTCCAGCTTTCTTTTGATTTCCATTTGCATGGAATATCTTTTGCCATCCCCTCATTTTCAGTTGGTATGTGTACCTAGGTCTGAAGTGAGTCTCTTGTAGACAGCATATATATGGGTCTTGTTTTTGTAGCCATTCAGCCAGTCTGTGTCTTTTGGTTGGGGAATTTAATCCATTTACATTTAAGGTAATTATTGATATGTATGTTCCTATTACCATTTTCTTAATTGTTTTTGGTTTGTTTTTGTAAGTCTTTTCCTTCTCTTGTGTTTCCTGCGTAGAGAAGTTCCTTTAGCATTTGTTTTAAAGCTGGTTTGGTGGTGCTGAATTCTCTTAACTTTTGCTTGTCTGTAAACTTTTTTGATTTCTCCATCGAATCTGAATGAGATCCTTGCTGGGTAATCTGGTTGTAGGTTTTTCCCTTTCTTCACTTTAAATATATCTTTCCATTCCCTTCTGGCCTGTAGTTTCTGCTGAAAGATCAGCTGTTAACCTTATGGGGATTCCCTTGTATGTTACTTGCTGCTTTTAATACTTTTTCTTTGTGTATAATTTTTGTTAATTTGATTAATATGTGTCTTGGTGTGTTTCTTCTTGGGTTTATCCTGTATGGGATTCTCTGCACTTCCTGGGCTTTATTTACTATTTCCTTTCCCATGTTGGGGAAGTTTTCAACTATAATCTCTTCAAATATTTTCTCAGACCCTTTCTTTTTTCCTTCTTCTTCTGGGACCCCTATAATTCAAATGTTGGTGTGCTCAATGTTGTCACAGAGGTCTCTGAGACAGTCCTCCATTCTTTTCATTCTTTTTTCTTTATTCTGCTCTGTGGCAGTTATTTCCACCATTCTGTCTTCTAGCTCACTTTTTCATTCTTCTGCCTCAGTTATTCTGCTATTGATTCCTTCTCAAGTATTTTTAATTTCAGTTATTGTGTTGTTCACCTTTGTTTGTTTGCTCTTTAGTTCTTCTAGGTCCTTGTTATACGTTTCTTGTATTTTCTCTGTTCTATTCCAAGATTTTGGATCATCTTTCCTATCATTACTCTGAATTATTTTTCAGGTAGTTTGCCTATTTCTTCTTCATTTATTTGGTCTTGTGGGTTTTTATCTTGCTCCTTTACCTGTAAGATATTTCTCTGTCTTCTCATTTTGTCTAATTTACAGTATTTGAGGTCTCCTTTCCCTAGGCTGCAGCATTGTAGTTCCTCTTGCTTCTGTTCTCTGCCCCCAGTGGTGGGGTTGGCCCAGTGTCTTGTGTGGGCTTCCTGATGGAAGGGACTGCTACCTGCATTCTGGTAGCAATGTAGAAAGAGAAATATATATATAAAAAAGAAAATATATTAAAGAAAGAAAAAGATAAGCAAAACCCTGGAAAAAATGGTAAAAACAAACAAAAATAGAAACAAAGAAACACACACACACACACCCCTAAAAGAAACAAAAATAGAGCCAAATACAACAAAAAGCAAGAGAACAACCAGACAAATAGAAGAACTCAAAAAATGAAATCAAACAATTAGGACTAAAACTAACAAAAACATATAACTTAAAAACAAAGCCAAAGCAGTGTGCCAACTGAAGAATAAAGCACGGAAACAGAACAAACTGATAAAAATGATTTAAAATAACAATAATAAAATAAAAAGGGAAAAACACAGGACAACAGAAAAGCAAAGTAGAAATATAAACATAAATATATATATGAAAGAGAGAGAGGAAGAAAACAATAAAGGAAAAAACAGAACAACAGAAGAGGAAAGTAAAAATAGAAATGTTTAAAAAAAAATTAAAATATGTTATAAAACACATAGATCCCAAAAGAGTAAAAAAAAAAAAAAAAAACTACTAAAACAACAACCACCAAAAAAAGAAGTAAAAAGAAACCAAAAAAAAAAGAGCTAGGACAAACAACAGAATGAATCAAAATATCCTAAAATTAATAGTAATAATTATGCTTCCCTGGGGTCTCTGCTGTAAGTGTCCTTGAACATGCCATGAGCCACAGCCCACCTCCACCTCCCCAAGAAATTCTCCTCTGCCTCTGGGCTGGACTCTGGACCTGCTGTGGGCCCTGTGGGCACCATTCAGACTCTGATTCGGCCCAATTCCTGTGTGTGCTTGACCCCAAAGTCCACAGTTGCCAGAGCTAGACCATTTTCATCTGTGGGAACACTCATTGCCTACTCAGATATTCCATAGACACAGGGTCTACCTAGCTGATCACAGTGGGTTAATCTGCAGCTTGTACAGCTGATGGAAAGATTTTTGATCTTCTTCCTTAGTCACCCTGTCCCTGGGGTTCAGCTTTGGTTTTATCCCCACCTCTGCATGTGGTCCACCCACAGGAGTCTGGTCCTGAGGCTGCCTTGGAGCTCTTGGGTCTGCCCCTGTGAGGACCTGGCACAGAGGTGGTATGACTGCTTGGATCGCAGGAGCCCCAGTGGCACCAAATGCACAGGGAAGCCAGTGGCCACAGGCACAAGAGATATGGCCCTAGTGAGAGATTTTTCTGGCACCTGGCATAAGGCACATGAGGGCCAACCCAAGCTGGGGTTTTTCTGGCACCCAGCAGCAGACATGCAAGGGCCAGCCCTGAGAGGACTCTTTTTTTTTTTTTTATTGCCCTGCAGCTGGCATGTGAGGGTCAGCTCTGAGGGGGCTACTTTTATTGCTCAGCAGCCAGCGCACAAGTGCCAGCCCTGAGCAGGCTTCTTTTATTGTCATCGGCAGGAACCGGCATGTGGGGAGAGAGAGGTTACAATAGTGGCTCCTCCCCCTGCGTGTGACTCAGCAGTAGCGCCCTGCTTTCATGGCAGTCCAGTCTCCCTCCATAGGCACTCCCTGCTGCAGATTTCCTCCCTCCTGCCCCATCAGTCTGTCTCCCCACAGCCAGCAGCAGTTCTTGCTCGGCGCCTGTTCTCCAATCCCCGTGAACCAGCTCCCAGCCCCCTTGCACAGTTGTGAACACACGTCCCAGTCCATGGCACATAAGGCTGAGGTACGGACCATCTGTGTATTTCTCACTCTGTCCCGTCTGCTACAGATAAGCCAATTCACCCACTTATGACAGCCTCAAATGCTTCCCTTCTGTCCCAGTCCATTTCCCCATCGGAGAGGTGGTTTCCCTGTCAGAGAGGGGGTTTCTGTGAATTTGGAAATCTCTCTTCTGCTTCAGCAACCCCGTCCAAGGGTGCAGGTCCTGTCCCACTTCCTCTCCTCCTCCTTCTCCCTTCTTTTTTTCCATCCTACCCAATTATGCAGGGATATTTATAGTCCTTTCCAGTGTCCAAGGTCTTCTGCTAGTTTTCAGCCAGTGTTCTGTGAGTATTGTTGCATCTATAGATGTATTCCTTATGCATCCATGGAGAGAGATGAACTCCACGTCCACCTACTCCTCCACCATCTTGAATCTCCTCATACTTTGAGAGCACAGTTTTTAACCTAATATTTCCCCTTGCATATAAATCCTGCTCATGTCTCATAAATTTGTCAGATGTTGCATTTTCCCAAAAACTTCCTCCAATCCTGTTTTTATTAATCAAGGTTTTCCAGAGAAACAGAACAACAGGACACATGCATGCATGTGTGCACGCACCTATTTCATCTCAATTGTTTGCATCTTCTCCCTTTTTTTCTTAGTCTAGCTAAAGGTTTTTGAATTTTATTGATCTTGTCAAAGAACCAACTTGTGGTTTTACTCATTTTTATCATTTTTTCCTATTTTTCATTTCAATGATGCCTGCTCTAATCTTTAGTATTTTCTTTCTTCTTTCAATTTACTTTACTATTCTTTTTTTAGTTCTTTAGTATGTAAAATTAGGTTATTAATTTGAGATTGTCTTCTTTTTTAATGTAGGCATTTACAATGATAAATCTCCCCCTGAGCTCTGTTTATGCTGCATTCCATAAGTTTGGTTATGTTGTGCTTTCATTTTCATTTCTCTCTCATGTTGGTATCCTTGGTGGTATCCCACAAACCTCTGTGGCTCTGTTCATTATTCTTCATTCCTTTTCTGCCCCTTCTTCCTTACATTGGATAATCTCAATTGTCCTGCAAGTTCTGCAAGTTCACTGATTCTTTCTTCTGCTCTCTCAAATCTGTTACTGAGCTTTTCTAGTGACTTCTTCATTTTAGGTATGATAATTTTCAGCTTTAGATTTTCTACTTGTTTCCTTTTTATAATTTCTATCTCAATATTGATATCTTCTATTTGGTGAGGCATTGTTCTCATGCTTTCTTTTAGTTCTTTAGATGTGGTTTCTTTTAGCTCTTTGAACATTTTTAAAATAGATGATTTAATGGCTTTGTCTAGAAATTTCAATATCTCTTCTGCCTCAGAAACATTTTCGGTTGATTTATTTTTCTTTCCCCCATGAATGGGCCATAGTTTCTTGTCTTTGCATGCCTCATTTTTTTTTGTTGTTGTTGAAAACTGGATATTAAAATGTGATCACTCTTAGAATCAGAGTTTCCCCTTCCCCAGTGTTTGTTGTTTTTATTTGTTTGTTGTACTTGTTTAGTGACTATTTTGAACTAGTTCTGTAAAGTCTGTACTCTTTGTTGCCTGTTGGTGAGCTTAGTGATCAGTTAATGACTGGATGGAGATTTATTCAAACACCTGGAACTAATAATCTCCCAGTCCTTGCCAAGAGGCTCTGGGTACATTTTGGTGTACACCTTCAGCACTCAGGCAGTTGATAACTCTGCCTTACCTTTGCTTCCTGCTTCTGCAGTGCCTCAAGGTCAGCCAGAGTTGAGGGCTTAGGGCTTTCTCATGTCTTTCCTCAGTATGTGCACAGGCTACACATGTGTGTGGACTTCTAGATTCCCAGGAATATGTCAGAGCCTTTCAAAGCTCCAGTAGTCATCTCAGTTGTCAGTTTTTAGAAAAATCCTTATTTGCCTTGTCTATTTTTTGCTCCAACTGTTATCCATCACCTTAGCCACAATATTTTGACATTTGCTTGCAAATTTTTTTCACAAGTGCTCCCCAGGGAAAGACTTTTAGCACTGGTTGAGCACCAAATCAGGCAAAGTAAAGACAAGGCTTTCAAGTAGGGTCTTCCAGGGAACCATCAGATAGGTCAGACAGGTACACAACTTTGGGAACACAACTTTGTACTCTTATGTTTTAGGTGTGTCCTTTAAAAGCAACCCAAAATGGATTTTGTTTTACCCAACCTCAAATTTTTTTCTTTTAAAGGAAGCACTTAGTCCAATTACACTTATTCTAATTACTGATATATTTCAATTTAGTTCTCACATCTTATTTTTCCTATCTAATTGTTCTACATTTTCCATGTTTTAATATCTTTTAATTGTGAAAATAACACATAAATTTTTAAAATGTAAGAGAATAAATGTGCAGTGTAACTCATTAGTATAAATCAAACACCTGTATGATCCCTAGCAGCACTAAGCATCCTCCCAAACCACTTCCCTATTACAAGCCTTCATTGCATTTATTTGTGGTTTTACCACTGAAGTATGTATCTCTAAACACTATGATTTACTTTGCCTACTTATGAATACTATGTAAAATGGAATCACAGTGTATGTATTCAACAATATGTAAGATGTGTTGTTATTCATAGTTTTGGCTCACTCATTTTTCTATGTAATATTCCAGTCCATTACATGAATATATCACAAGTTATTTATCCACTCTACTGTTAATTCACTTTTGATTTATTTTTAATTTTTTTCTCTAGTGAATAATAATACTTTGAATATTCTTTTGCATGCATCTATGCATTCATTTCTCCAGGGAATATACTTAGCAGTAAAATTGCTAAGAAATAGGGCATGTATATCTTCAACTTTAGTTATAATGCAAAACTGTGTTCCTTAGGATTATATCAATTTATCCTCCTACTAGCAGTGTCTAAGAATTCCTATTACTCCCCATCTGCATAAACACATGGAGTTTTCAGTTGCTAGTTGGCCTGCCCTACTTATTGTAATTTTAAGTTAAATTTTCCTAATTTTTAATGAGGTTGAATAACTCTTCATTTGGTTTTTGATATTTTGATATCTTCTTTTTCGTGAAGTGACTGCTCAAATCTTTTGCCCATTTTTCTCATGTGTAATTTGTCTTTTTATTACTTTCTGGATACAGTTATTTGTTGGTTATATGAGTTTTAAATATATTCTCCCACTGTGGCTTTCCTTTTCACTCTCATTTTGTTGTCTTTTTCTCTTGTTTTGTTTTATAGAGAAAATAGTGTAATAAACTCCCATAAACCTATCACTTATCTTCTATAATTATCAACATTTTATCCTTATATCTTTTGATAGAGTTCTTAATTTTAAAGTTGTCGAATTATAGTTATAGTTATTATGGTTAGTACTTTTCATGTTCATTTTATGATATCTTTCCTTAAGGTCATGAAACATGCTCATATATAATCTTTTACCTGCTTTGTAAGTTTCCATTTCCTATTTAGGTCAATAATACATCTGGAATTAATTTTGGAATCTGGAATGAGGTACGGTTCAGGTTCCATTTATTTTCATATGGACACACGATTTTTCCACATTATTTACTGAAAAGATTGTCTTTTATCCAAATCTCTGCAGTGCCACTTTCCTCACTCTCTGTCACTCTTTCTCCCTCTTTCTCTCAGGCTCCAGCTGGCCCTCCAGAACCCAAATCAGGCCTACTAGTTGGGGTTCCTGACCCAAGTTGATACAGAGAAGGGGAATCCCATTCATACAACCAGCTAGTGCCTTGTTTGCATTCCTGGCCATGACCCTGAGGCTGACTCTGGGAACTGTCTGTGACTGTTTTCACACCACATCAGCAGAGTTGAATACTTATGACAGAAACTGTATGGTCTGCAAAGCCTAAAATATTTACTACCTGGCCTGCACTAGTTTTCTATTGCTGCTGCAACAAATTGCCACAAACTTAGTTATTTAAAACAACACAAATTTATCCTCCTACAAAGTTGTAAAATCAATATCACTGGGTCAAAATCAAGGTGTCAGCAGAACTGTGCTCCCTCAGGAGATTCTAGGGGGCAAACCATTTCCTCTTCTGTTCCAGGTTTTAGGGCTGTATTCCTCAGCTTGTGGCTCTTTTCTGCATCATCAAAGCCAGCATTTAGCATCTTCAAATCTCTCTCTGCTTCCATATTCACATCACCTTCTCTCTTATAAGGACCCTTATGCATACATGGGGCCCACCAGGATAATCGAGGATCATCTCTCCATCACAAATCCTTAATTTAATCACATCTGCAAAGTCCCCTTTGCCATATAAGGTAACATTCACAGGTCCTGGGGATTAGGACTCAGACAGATTGAGGTGGGGGGGGTGCATTATTTGGCCTACCATATGGCCCTTTTAAAAAAAGTGTTTTGCTGTGATCATCATACCTTGACACCGTGTATTATGGAGAAAATTCCATTAAATCTAAGTTCCATTAATTAAAAAAACTTTTTTCTGACTGCTGTTCTACACTATATCAGGGATAACTTCCCTGAGATTCATTCTATGGCTTTCCTCAATTTGATTTCTCTAATTTTGAAGAAAATGTATACTCTGGTTAAAGGTTTGCCATCATAAACAACAACAATAATTAGGCAGTATCTCCCAATGAATACCATGTTATTTAGCAAATAGTTCCCTTAAAATGAACAGTTTCTCAAGTATATTTCACACCTGAGTAATATCACTGAGTTCACAGTGTCAAATCCTTGGCTCAAGCTGCCTCTACTCACATCACAACTCATGTTATCAGTTATTATTGTCCCAAAGCAAAGGGCTGGCAGACTAGGGAGAAAGCTCATTTGCAAAGTTTTTCGAGGTGTTATGGGCTGATCTGTGTGTGTCACCCCCTGCCCCCGCACCCAAATTCGTATGTTGAAGTCCTAACCTCCAGTCCTAACCTCCGGTACCTCAGAATGTGACCTTATTTGCAGATAGAGTCGTTACAGAGGTAACCAAGGTGAAATGAGGTCTTTAGGGTGGGCCCTGTTCCCATATGATTGGTGTCTTTATAAGAAGTGGATTTGGATGTACAGAGGGAAACAATGTGGAGACACAGGGAGAAGACAAGCCAAGAAGAGAGGCCTGGGACAGATTCTTCCCTCACAGCCTCCAGAAGGAACCAACCCTGCTGACACCTTGACTTCAGATTTCCAGGTTCCAGAACCATAAGACAATAAACATCTGTTGTTTAAGCCACCAGATCTGTGGTACTTTGTTATGGCAGCTCTATCAAAATATATGTGGTGAGAGACTATTGCTTCCAAAGGAATTCCACAGTTGGAATTCCCCAGGAACCGTTAAACCACATGTTCAAAATAAACAAATTGTCATTTCTGTAACACTCTCTTCCCTTTCTGCCAAGATTACATCTACAACAAGCAGGGGCGTGGTGGGAGGTGCAAAGAGAAATGTATAGTTAGAAAGATGTATATGCACTGATGTCATCTGTATAGCCCAGTGAGTAAGAGCCTAGTTCAGAGTCAGCCTGACTTGGCTTCACTATCCCAACTCCGTTACTTAACGTTTGTGCAATCCTGGGTAAATTAGTTCCTTACCTCTCTGTGCTCCTCAGTACCTCAGTTTTCTCATCTGTAATATGGGGATGATACTGACACCAACTTCACAGAGAGTGTTGTGAGAATTAAGGAGATTTATATATATACATATATATATATATATATATATATATTTCACACAGTAAGTGTAAGCTTTTAACACTCATTGTAATTATTTAATTACTACCCTCAACACTTCCTATAAGCCACAGAATAGAACATTATGGAGTCTAGACACTGGTACTCAAAACATTGAACTGAAAATTTTAAACTGTGGAATCTGCCATATTAAATTTCCCCCTTTACTGAATCTAACCAGGAGCTTGACCTAACCTCTCAAATCTCAAATAAAATTTTTGGCTTTCCTGTGTCCAAAACCAAAGTCTTGGTTTCTGCCCTCCTCTGATCTGCTCTGCCCTGGTCCTGGTCCTCACATGCTCATGGGTGGCTACTCCCTCCTCCCAGGTGCCCCAGCCATGATGCCCCCCCCCACTTCGTCCTCAGAGCTGGTTCTTCCCCTTGCCTGGAACTCACCTACTTCTCTCCCCTTCCACCTCCCGCACTCTGGTCAGACACTCACCTCCCTCCTGTACCACTGTGAGGGCTACTGCCCCAGCTCCCTGGTGGTCCATCCTACACTCAGGGAACCAGTGAGATGCTCTCATCCTGTAAGTCAGGAACCTGTTTTGTGAAGTCAGCTGTGGCCCTGTCTAACCTGTCCTGAGCAGGGGAGGGCTGTGGGGGGCTGTGTGAGCCCAGCGGCAGGAACCTACTACCTCAAATGCCCAGTTTGTACAGACTTCTGCAACATCAAGCTTGGGGCCTAGCACCAGCTAAGTGCTCCATCCTTCCCAACTGGTAAAATGGGTGAAGGCCAAGCTGGACCTCCCAACTCTGCCGGGGACAGGTGCCTGGACAGCTCTGAAAACAGAGACAATCAGGGCCCTTGGATGTGGTGAGGGAAGGCAGAAGGGTGACATAGCTTTTGCTTGCTCCCTCTGCCAGCTTTGCCCAAATCCCTGTGGCTGCCCTAATCCACCCTCTCTAATGGAGCCCAAGCCGGCTCAGCCCCCCTTAGCACGAACTTGCTAATCCCTGGGGCTTGGAGCGCACCAGCTGTCTCCGGGATGCACTTTGCTCTCAGTGTCAGAAAGGCAAATCCAGGGCCTCAGATGGGGATGGTGGTAAAAGTGTCCATCACCTTGGCCCAAAACCTGAGATGAGGAAACTCAGGTACCAAGAGCCTCACACGGTGTGTCACTGCTTCAGACCCCAGAGCCAGGAAGGCTTTATGAACCGCCAGAAGAGCAACTTCTTAGGGTTCCATCATCAGATGCAAGAGGCAGGGGTGGGAACTGCAGGGCAAGCCTGCCCTGTCCCCTCCCTCCATCAAAGGCAGTGAGGGCTGCTCGTTTCACACCAACCTGAGTACAAATCCTGATGCTGACACATGTCCACTGTGTGACCTTGGGTGAGTCACTTAACTCCTTGAGGTCTCTACTTCCCCAACTGTGAAATGGGCCTGATGGTAGAAGTCTCTTCTTTGTAGGGTTGTGTGTGTGCTACCATTAAAGGTCTGCTTGCTCCTGCCTTCTTCCAGCTCAGCCCTGTTCTCCCTCCTCCTGTTCAGGCGCAATCCTGTTTGCTCAGCCCGTGTTCCTTTCTCACTCCACTCATGGGTTTATTGCAGGGATTTGCAAGGAGAAAGCTGGGAAGTGCCTTAAGCAGCCTGAGCCAAGACACTGGTGGCCGGAAGAGAGGAAGAGTAACAGAAAACGGGTAAGAGACAGAGAGAGAGACAATGAGAGAAAGGGACACTGAGAGAGATAGAATGAGACTGAGACAGAAAGAGAAGAAAGAGAGAAGGGAGAGGGGTGGGTAGAGAAAGCCGGAGACAGAGATGAGAAATAGAGAGACCAGAAGACAGAAAAGGACAGAGTGTGTATGTCAGACACATATCCAAAGACAGGAAAGAAACAGACCCAGGGAGTAGGAAAGGGAGGGAAAGGAGATGTGGAGAGAGCCAGTCCTGCGCACACGCCTTGCTCAGGACGGGTCTCCGCCCTCAGGGCGGCCTCTCATCCCTTCCCCAGAATCCTTAAATCCTCTCTCCCTCAGGGCCCTCGGCATCTGTCACTGTCCCGTCCTGAACCGACAGCGGCTGGCGCGGGTGAGTGTGGCTACAGAGGGGGCCTGGGTGTGCGCTGGGGGTAGACTCCCAGTAAGAGCGGCCCAGGGCTGTCGGGGAGGGCAGGGATAGGACTGGAGCCAGTGGTCGAGCAGAGGGGACCCAGGTGATGAGGTTCAGAGGGTGTGAGAGCCAGGTGGCCCGGGAAGGCTGGCCGAGTTGATGCTTCATAACTTCTCCAGCTGACTCGGCCAATATTTATATATAGCGCGCCTCCCCTCTCCCCAAGGCTTGGGGCTCACTCGCTTTTCCGCCGACCCGGGTCCTTCCTCTGCCGGGCGCTCAGAGCGTTCTCCCGTTCTGTTCCCGTCCCCATCCCGTCTTCCTGCCGCAGCCCCCGAGCCGATGGCCGGGATCCTGCCGCTGCTGACGCTGCTGCTGACGCTGGCGCAGGCGGGCGTGGCGGGCGCCGCGGGCTCGGTGCGCCTGGCGGGCGGCCTCACGCTGGGCGGCCTGTTCCCGGTGCACGCGCGGGGCGCGGCGGGCAGAGCGTGCGGGCCGCTGAAGAAGGAGCAAGGAGTGCACAGGCTCGAGGCCATGCTGTACGCGCTGGACCGCGTGAACGCCGACCCCGACCTGCTGCCCGGGGTGCGCCTGGGCGCGCGGCTGCTCGACACCTGCTCGCGGGACACGTACGCGCTGGAGCAGGCGCTGAGCTTCGTGCAGGCGCTGATCCGCGGCCGCGGCGACGGCGACGAGGCAGCCGTGCGCTGCCCAGGCGGCGTCCCCCCGGTGCGCGCCGCGCCCCCTGAGCGCGTGGTGGCTGTCGTGGGCGCCTCGGCCAGCTCCGTCTCCATCATGGTCGCCAACGTGCTGCGCCTGTTTGCGGTGAGGGCCCGGGGGAGCGTCCGGGTTGCAGCTTCTCTCCCTCGTCCTTGCCCTGGGCGTGGCTGAGGTCTGGCCTCCTTGCGAGAATCACTCTAGTTCGCAAAGAAACCTTGTCCCCTGGGCCAGACGCAAGCCTGTCTGGGAAGGTTGTTCGGAATTAAAGCGTCTAGAGTGCCCGGGGTAACTAAGTCGTCCATTAATTGCACTGTAGCCCATGAGCGTTTCTCTGCCTCGTTTTCTCTCATTTTCCCTCTTTCTTTGTCTTTCTTCTTGATTTTCTCTTTCCATCTCCCTGTCTCTCTCTCTTCCCCTCTCCTTTCCATAACGTCTTCACACTCCACCCTTCCTTTCTGTTTCAGCTTCAAACATCTCTGTCTTCCCTAGACCAGCTCCAGCCCGCTTCTTCCAGAACCTCCCCCTCTCTGACCTTCATACCAGCTCCCACATGCTCCCTTTTATGTGTGTGTGTTTTTTGTTGTTTTCTTTCTTTTTTTTTTTTTTTGCTCGTGAGTTTTTCTTTAACATGAGGGATGCACCCTCTTCTCTGCTAGCCGCCCTCTTCCCAGCCTCCCCAGCCACCATTCTCCACTCTGCTTTCACACTTACTGCCCCCACTCCTCCTGGATCAGCTCAGCTGTAATCCCTGCTATTAATCACTGTAATGCACACAGATGAACCCAGTTCTAAACAGGCCCCTCCATTAGTCCAGACACAGCCTTCAATCAAATAACCCCTCCCCAGCTCTCCTGCCTGATCTGCCCCTCCTGGCCTATCTTTGTGGCTGTTCCAGCTTGCCCCCAGCACTGTAACCCCAAACGTCCCTGTCCTGGGTCCTCATTGCCCTCCCTCCCTAGGGTCACTGACCCTCCATTCACAGCCCTGGTGTCCTTCCCCACTCCAGATACCCCAGATCAGCTACGCCTCCACGGCCCCTGAGCTTAGCGACTCCACACGCTATGACTTCTTCTCCCGCGTGGTGCCACCTGACTCCTACCAGGCCCAGGCCATGGTGGACATCGTGCGGGCATTGGGATGGAACTACGTGTCCACGCTGGCCTCTGAGGGCAACTATGGCGAGAGTGGGGTTGACGCCTTTGTGCAGATCTCGCGAGAGGCTGGTGAGCTTGGGGCAGGGGGGTCTGAGGCATGAAGGAGCCTATAGAGGGTCCGTGGGACAGGGCATAAGCAGTGAGGTAGGGCACTGGGTTCATGATGGGGAGCCTGGATGGTGCCCCCTGTGGGGGTCCTTTGGAAGACTCAGCCCCTGCCACAGTCATGAGTGGTGGTGGCCCTGGTGGGTGAATGGGTGGGACCGCAGCTGACTTTGGCATCTCCGACACCCAGGGGGGGTCTGTATTGCCCAGTCCATCAAGATTCCCAGGGAGCCAAAGCCAGGAGAATTCAATAAGGTGATCAGGAGACTCATGGAGACACCAAATGCCCGGGGCATCATCATCTTTGCCAACGAGGATGACATCAGGTGGGACAGATGGCATGTTCAATCACCGTGTTCTTCAGAGGCTGTCCTTGAAGACCCTGCCGCCTCTTCTCACATATCCCAGCCACGTACATCCTCCTTTCCCTTTTGCTCACCTCCCCTTACCTTCCTGCCCCCACATACCTTTTCTGCTGCCACCTCTCTGCCTGGTGCCCCCAGAAATGAACCAGGCATGGTCTGGGTGAAGATGCTCCAAACCTAGCCAGGGAAACACAAGAATATATGTCTGTTTCTATAATTAACAGTGGGGGAGAGACTGGTGGGCGCATGTAAGTGCAGAAAATGAGCTGTCAGGGAAGGACTCCCAGGGGTAGGAGGGTATCAGCAGAAGGCCATGAGCCCCAGCAAGAGAAGGTAGGCCCTTCTTAAAGGCAGCATGCAGTGGACTATGGTGCACAGAACAAGAGGGCAGGCCTGGGGTCAGAGCCTGGCTGGACACTTTACTACCTGAAAAACCCAGGGCAAGTGTCCTAAACTCCCTACATCCTACCTTTCCTGATAAACAAAGGGTCTGATGAGTGATGCAGAATGGGGTAGATGGAGAGAGAAGAATGGAAAGTGACCAGAGTTAAGTTGGAGGAGGCTCTCCGGCCCTCGCTCACCCCTACCCTATCCTTACCAGGAGGGTCCTGGAGGCTGCACGCCAGGCCAACCTGACCAGCTACTTCCTGTGGGTTGGCTCAGACAGCTGGGGAGCCAAGATCTCACCCATCCTGAACCTGGAGGACGTGGCCGTGGGAGCCATCACCATCCTGCCCAAAAGGGCCTCTATTGATGGTGAGTGGGGGAACGCCCTTCCCCACTGCATCTCCCACCCATATTTATCCTTCCCCATGATCCCCTCTTGGGGGTGCTCATTTTCCCCTTCTATAAGATTGTACCATGATCCAGAGTCCCTTCTAGGATTCCCAGATTCTAGAATTCTGAGATTCTGTGAATACATCCCTCCAAGCAGTGTTTGAATTAATTGGCAGGTGAGGAAATGCACATCCCACTCTACAGGGTGAAGAATTGTTAGGTTTTGTTTGTTTGTTTAGTTTTGTGTTAATTCAATGCCTGTATTCCTGGTTCTGCCAAAGGCACTCTAATTTGAGGGTGACTGTGGGAGGGATAGAAACCAAGGATGTGGGTCATACTGTCCTGTTGATCAATTAATGAGGCCTTCCTCTCCACCCCTCCTCCACCATCCCGCCTGTGAATATCTGGAAGAATGCAGGAAAGATGGCCACTTTACACTAGGATTGCTCATTTCCCCAAAGGCTAAACTGAACATGCTTTGATGAGGCACTTCGGGGTATTTTATGAAGTGCAGACCCTTGTAAATGCTGAGCCCTGACTCGCAGGGGCTCCCAGGCTTTTGGAGGTGTACACCCACCCTTACACTCTTTCTTTCCCTTAGAATGCATTCAGTTGCAGGCAACAGACTAGACTGAGAGTGGTTTTAGCAATAAAGGCATTTCATTACAAGGCAAGAGGTTTCAAAGTAGGGGCAACTTCATGCTTGGGGCAGTGAGTCAATGATGTTCTCAGAGCCCTGAGCTCTATCTCCCCTTCTGTTCCACCATCCTCTGTAGTTGCCATATGCCTTCTATTTTTTAAAAGTCAACCTGTTTTTGTTTTTGTTTTTTTAATGGATTTATTTATTTATTTATTTTTGGCTGCGGTCGGTCTTTGTTACTGCGTGCGGACTTTCTCTAGTTGTGGTGAGCGGGGGCTACTCTCCGTTGCGGTGAATGGGCCTCCCATTGCGGTGGTTTCTCTTGTTGCAGAGCACGGGCTCTAGGCATGCGGGCTTCAGTAGTTGTGGCTCGCAGGCTCTAGAGCTCAGGCTCAGTATTTGTGGCACACGGGCTTAGTGCTCCGCGGCATGTGGTCTTCCTGGACCAGGGCTTGAAATCGTGTTCCCTGCACTGGCAGGCAGATTCTTAACCACTGCGCCACGAGGGAAGTCCCATGTGCCTTCTTGATTGTAGTGTTTTATTCACAAAGTGGCTGCTGAAGCTCCACCCATTACATCTTCATAGCAGCATCCTAACCAGGAAAGAAAAGGCAGCAAAAAATTCTCTCATGTGGTGAGGCTCTGAGCTTGTATCAGGATGCAAATTTACCGTGGAGTCCCTAGATGGCTTTGAACTCATTGGCCAGGCCAGAAATTGGTCACATGGGTATCCCCAGCTGCAAAGTGAGCAAGCGGTGAAGGGACACAAGTAGTGAGCTGTGGCTAGCTCAGACTGTTGCCAGCCCCCTCCCTCCTTCCCTGTCTCTCAGGATTTGACCAGTACTTCATGACTCGCTCCCTGGAGAACAACCGCCGGAACATCTGGTTTGCTGAGTTCTGGGAAGAGAATTTTAACTGCAAACTGACCAGCTCAGGTACCCAGTCAGACGATTCCACCCGCAAATGCACAGGTGAGAGCTGCCCAGGGTGGCGAGGGTGGTGAGGGAGAAGGTGGGAGACCAGGTTGGGCATCTGGGAGCCAGGCACACTTCCTCTGGGCATCCCTAGGACAGGTGAGGAACGCATCGGCCGGGACTCTGCCTACGAGCAGGAAGGGAAGGTGCAGTTTGTGATTGATGCTGTGTACGCCATTGCCCACGCCCTCCACAGCATGCACCAGGCTCTCTGCCCCGGGCACACAGGCCTGTGCCCGGCAATGGAGCCCACCGACGGGCGGACACTGCTGCAGTATATTCGAGCTGTACGTTTCAATGGTGAGTGGGAGCCAGAGCCCCTACGTGAATGAGGGGAAGCCTGCTGGGATGGAGTTCTTGGGACCTGGGACGACTCAGGATGGAAGGAATGGGAGAGCAGAAGAGTATAGTGGGAGCATCTGGGCCTGAGAGCTGGAGGCTCGAGCCAAGTTCTGGGAAACAGTTTTTAACACTCCTCCTTCTCCAGGCTTCAGTACCTCCTGCTACAGGCTGCAAATTCCAGGTGTTGGGGAACTTCTCTGTGACCCCTTCTGCCTGGATCCCTCAGAGGGTCACACACAACTCTCCTCTCCATTGCACGGAGTTTGTAGTCGTCTGGTCTCTGAGGGCACGCACGGGGCACAGTGCAGACTGTGCAAAGGCACTGCTTACACAGTGGACAGGCAGCCCACTCCGAGTCTCAGGCTTCCGAATGCCTCCCCAGCCAGGCCCTGTGCTGCCTGAGCACAAGGCATGAGTCTGTGCCCCTCCAATACGAGTGGAGGGCCTGGCACATGGTCAAGGCTCAGAATAAGGGTTTCTGAAAAGGCCCAGATGGACTCAGCTGTGCTTATGGTTTGCTGGGGGGGCTTCGCATTGTGTTCAATTACTATCCTTTAGTAAATTAAGAACTCTCTTCTTCCACCAAATGTTGAGCACCTTTCCTCTGCCAAGCTCTCTGTTAAAGAGCGTGACTTAGGGATTTCCCTGGCGGTCCAGTGGTTAAGACTCTGTGCTTCCACTGCAGGGGACACAGGTTCGATCCCTGGTCAGGGAAATAAGATTCCCTCATGCCGATGGCCAAAAAGTTATAAATAAATAAAGAGCATGACTTAATAGCACTCCAGAACAGCTCTGCAAGCTGGTAGAACAAGCTTCTAAAAGAAATAAGGCACGCTGATTGTTCAAATCAGTACCTTTGTAAGTCTGAACTCATCCTCTCGCCTGCGCAGTTAAGCTCTTTCTTTTTTAAATTGTGGTAACATGCACATAGCGTAATATTTACTATCTTAACCATTTTTAAGTGTACGGTTTAGTGGTGTACATTGTTGTGCAATCAACCTCTAGAACTCTTTTCATTGTGCAGAACTGAAACTCTGTACTCATTAAACACTAACTCCCCATTTCCCCCTCCCCCAGCATTCTACATTTTGTCTATGAATTTGACTGCTCTAAGTATCTCATATAAGTGGAATCACACAGGATTTGTCCTTTTGTGAGTGGCTTATTTCACTTATCATAATGTTCTCAAGGTTCATCCATGTTGTAGAATGTGTCAGAATTTCCTTCTTTTTTAAGGCTGAATAATATTCCATTGTATGTATAGACCACAATTTGCTTATCCGTTCATCCATTGATGGACACTTGCGTTTCTTCCGCATTTTAGCTACTATGAATATGCTGCTGTGAACATAAGTGTACAAATATCTCTTTGAGTCCCTGCTTTCCATTATTTTGGGTATATAGCTAGAAAAGGAATTGCTGGATTGTGTGGTAATTCTGTTTAATTTCTTGAGGAACCACCATATTGTTTTCCACACTGACTGCATCATTTTGCATTCCCACCAGTGAAGTATAGGGTTTCAATGTCTCCATACACTTGCCAACACTTACTTTCTGTTGTTTTGACAGTGGCTATCCTAAGTGGGTGTGAGGTGGTATCTCACTGCGGTTTTGATCCGAATTTCCCTGATGATAGGTGATGCTGAGCACCTTTTCACGTGCTTGCTAAGCTCTTCCTTTGTCCTGGCTGGGCCTTTGATGGGCTCGAGAACCAGCTGAGGATGACAGGCTCTCCTTCCAGGCAGCGCAGGAACCCCTGTGATGTTCAATGAGAACGGGGATGCACCCGGGCGATACGACATCTTCCAGTACCAGGTGACCAATGGCAGTGCGGGCAGTGGCAGCTACCAGGCTGTGGGCCAGTGGGCGGAGACCCTCAGACTGGATGTGAGTGGCACAGGATGAGCTCTGGGCACAGGGAGGCGGACCCACCTTCCTGGGGGTGGGAGTCACAGGTCCCGGTGTCCCCTGTGTCCCAGGTGGAAGCCCTGCAGTGGTCGGGAGACCCCCGAGAGGTGCCCGAGTCTCAGTGCAGCCTCCCCTGTGGGCCGGGAGAGCGGAAAAAGATGGTGAAGGGCGTCCCCTGCTGTTGGCACTGTGAGGCCTGCGACGGGTACCGCTTCCAGGTGGACGAGTTCACTTGCGAGGCCTGCCCCGGGGACATGAGGCCCACGCGCAACCACACGGGCTGCCGCCCCACGCCAGTGGTCCGCCTGTCCTGGTCCTCGCCCTGGGCGGCCCCGCCCCTCCTCTTGGCCGTGCTGGGCATCATGGCCACCACCACAGTGGTGGCCACCTTCGTGCGGCACAACAACACGCCCATAGTCCGGGCCTCTGGCCGCGAGCTCAGTTACGTCCTCCTCACCGGCATCTTCCTCATCTACACGGTCACCTTCCTCATGGTGGCTGAGCCCGGGGCGGCTGTCTGCGCTGCCCGCAGGCTCTTCCTCGGCCTGGGAACCACCCTCAGCTACTCTGCTTTGCTCACGAAGACCAACCGCATCTACCGCATCTTTGAGCAAGGGAAGCGCTCGGTCACGCCCCCACCCTTCATCAGCCCCACTTCGCAGCTCGTCATCACCTTCAGCTTCACCTCCGTGCAGGTGAGTCCTTGGGCTCCCAGAGTGACGGGGTGGGCAAACGGGGTCGGGGCTGGGGGTACGGGACTGACCTCCACCTTAAAACTCAGAGTCCCAGGCTTCCCTGGTGGCGCAGTGGTTGAGGGTCCTCCTGCCAATGCAGCGGACACGGTTCGTGCCCCGGTCCGGGAGGATCCCACATGCCGCGGAGCGGCTGCGCCCGTGAGCCATGGCCTCTGAGCCTGCGCGTCCGGAGCCTGTGCTCCGCTACGGGAGAGGCCACAACAGTGAGAGGCCCGCGTACCGCAAAAAAAAAAAAAAAAAATCAGAGTCCCTCTTCTATTTTGGCCTCTATGTTTAAAAAAAAAAAGAAAAAGTCCCAGGAGATAGGGCGCTACTATTTCTGTAACTAGAAGAACACATTTAGGAGCAGCTGTTTCCTCCTGCTTCATCCTTGAAGGAAAATGGATCAGTAAGGTGGGGAGTGCAAGCATCCTGTTATTTTTCTGTAAAACAGTGAAATTATTTTCATAAAGTGAACGTGCTCTTCCATAATTTGGCTCCCAGGGCAAAGAGAATCTGATGAATTTCCCCCAAGCAGAGAATCTGTTTCCATAAAGGCAGTTCCTGCTGCCCAGTCACTGGGTAACTTGGATAAGAGGCACAGGGTCTAATGATACTATGTGGAGTGAAGCATCCAATTCCATTGATGGCCAGAATTTCATGCTGTATGTGCAGCAAAAGCAGAGTTCCTTTAGGGTTTTCTCTGAGATGGTAATATTACAACATTGGAAATGGCTCCTGTGGTCTGGAAAGCACTGGATGTTTTCTGTGTAAAGGGTGCTAAGAGACAAGTGTGTGTGACATTGTATGACATTGCAGAGCCAGCCCAGTTCTCAGGGCCAGCTGGATGGCCCATGCTCAGCTCATTTGGACACGGCTCACTCTCCACCCCAGGAGAGCCCTTCTTCCTACCCAGCTCTGCATATAACATGGTCATTCCCACCCATGGGCCTCAGTCCATGCAATTCTTCACAACTGGAAGGTGCTGCCATTTTCTGACACATAGCAGGGTCTGAGCGTCCTCTGTCAGGGCCGGAATCTCAGTGCACAGCCCATACTCAGAAAGCACCTCACTGCTTCCTGCCTGAAACCCCCGTGGCACCTCTTGCCCCAGGATAGAGATGTTTAGACTGCATTCAGTACCCCCATCCGGCTCACCTATGGACTCTCCACATTATACCTCTCTTTCTAGAAATCCCAAATCTTTTCAAAGATGCACACCTTCAACTTTACAAGGTTATTCAGCAATATGATGGATGTGAAATGGTATCTCATTGTTTTAATTTGTCTCTACTTACTAGTGCAGCTAGCCTTTGTACTTTCCTCTTCTGTGATGTGCCTGTGCCTCTTCCTGTGCTTTGCTCACTTTCTATTATTTTGTAGGCTTTTGTTATCTGTACTGGATGCTAATTCTTTTACCAAGTACGTGGGTTGCAAATTCAGTGGGGCGCATTTTGGTTGCTACTCCCGTGTATCATAGGCCTTGGGTTTTAGTTTCTCTTGGGCAACTTTCCCCCCCAGCTAGAGGATTTCTAAGAGGAGCCTCCATGCTTCCTTCCTGGACAGTGGGTGGAGTTTTATTTTAATAGTCCCTTGTTCATGGGGCTGCTGCCTTTGGGAGAATCACAAAAAGGTGTTCCTTCTGGGTGTGCGAATTATTTAAAAAGCATCCTTTCCTCTAGGATCACATGGCCCTACTCCAGGTGCACAGTATGGCACTGAAGTGTTGGCTAGGTTTCAGCCCCACTCCTCCCAAGTCAAGCATCTTGTGCAGTGAACCACCTGGACAAATGTAGGGGACGGCCCTTCCAGGGTCCCACCTTTATGTAGTGTCTTAGTTCCTACTCCCCAGCTTCCCTTGGCTCGAGGTCATGTCTCCCCTCACTGTGAAGGAATTCATACTCCATCTTCTCCTTGTTAGGGCCTGTGTCTGACTCTGACCTCCCTGGCCACCTGGCATCAGTTCACATTCTTACTGCTCTCCATTCAGTGCCTCTATATTTTGAGCCTCACTATGCATTCACACACAATTTCATTATATCTTGTTCAACAGTTCTCTGGATCTGGAGAAGGAAGGGGGTCCTCAGGAACTTGGTTTGCCATATTGCTAGATTAGATAAAGCTAGTGTTTTCTCACCTACAGAACACATGATACTGCCTCCCTGGACGGTTGTGAAGGGAAACATTTCTGCTGGGCCTGGTTCCTAATCAGTGGGACATGAACTGACTCCTCCCCCAAGCTGGCATCATGTCTTCACAACAGATTATGAGGGTTCCCATTCGGTAGATAGAGGAAATGTGATTAGGGTCACCTTTCCAGAGCCCCTGCCTGCAGTCACTGCACCTTGCTGGGCTCAGTAAACGGTGGTGGTAATGGCTGAAATACAGGAAGAGGACATCCAGGGCCCCTTCCCCAATCAGCCCAGATGTCCCCAGCACATACTTCCACTGCAGCCCCTTCTCTCCACCTGCCTGTGTCACAGGCCTTTGCCCAGGCAGTCCCCTCCTGGACAGCCCTCCCCTCTCCACAGTGGCTCTCAGGCCTGAGCATCCCACTCAATAGGCCAGGAGCCTAAAAGCGACCCTAACCTGCTAGAGATCTCAGTCGAGGGTGAGGCTGGGTGTGTCCTTGATACTATTTTGGCTCCTGCAGGTGGTGGGAGTGATGGCCTGGATGGGGGCCCAGCCCCCACACAGTGTGATTGACTATGAAGAGCAGCGGACGGTGGAACCAGAGCAGGCCAGAGGGGTGCTCAAGTGCGACATGTCAGATCTCTCCCTTGTCGGCTGCCTGGGCTACAGCCTCTTGCTCATGGTCACATGCACGGTGTATGCCATCAAGGCCCGTGGCGTGCCTGAGACCTTCAATGAGGCCAAGCCCATTGGCTTCACCATGTACACCACCTGCATCATCTGGCTGGCTTTTGTGCCTATCTTCTTTGGCACTGCCCAGTCAGCTGAAAAGGTAATCTGGGTCCCCCATCAGTTTCATGACCTCGTTTATTTCCTGCCTGTCCACGGAAGGGCTCGATTATTCCAAGAGCTGGGCCACCCATATGAATGCTTGCTTGGTCGGCTGATTAATTCATGTACTCATTTGTCTTTCCAGTCTCCCTCCAGTTGTTCTCTCAGTCCCCTTTCCATTGTTTATTCATTCATTTTTTTCATCCATGCTTCTTCCAACCATCAATTAACTTTATTTTATTCAATTATCTTTTCATATACTTTACATCTGCCAATCCATTCATCTGTCGGTCTATTTGTTTGACAGTCATTTATTCATGTGTACAGTGGAGCATTTGTTTATTCACCTCCGTCTTCCCTTTGTTTGCCTACTTGCTCCTTTATTCAGGTTTGGTTCATCCATTCATTTGTACATTTGAAAACATGTTCATTCATTCATTAACATTCTCTAGCACTTTTTAGGCATATGGACCATTTTCCCAGGTGTTGCTCTCTCTGAATGAACCTCTCACTTCCCTTGATCACTTGTCTACTCAGTCCTGTGTCGTTTACCCTTCTTCCTGCCTATACCAGAGCCAAACAGTGACTACCAATTCTTCATGCCACAGGGCCTTTGCTTACACTGCTCTCCTTTATTGAGTGCTCATTCCCAGTCACTTGACTGAAATAGACTCACTTCCAGGCTGTGTGGGGGTGGAGGGCGGGAGAGACCTGGGCTGAGTCCCACCTGGTCCCTTCCTCCGTGGCCTAGATCTACATCCAAACCACCACACTGACTGTATCCTTAAGCCTGAGTGCATCGGTGTCCCTCGGCATGCTCTATGTACCCAAAACCTACGTCATCCTGTTTCACCCGGAGCAGAACGTGCAGAAGCGGAAACGGAGCCTCAAGACAACCTCCACAGTGGCAGCCCCACCCAAGGGCGAAGGCACAGAGGCCCCCAAGTAGCAAGTAAGGAATGAATGGGACAATTGCTCCCCGTCCTCTGTTCTTTTCTTTCCCTTGCTTCATGGTGGAAGCTGTGAAGAGCCCAGATCTGCAGTGAGCAATCAGGGTGGGGAGTCCACAAAGGCCACGGCCACCAAGATGGAGCTGGCCTGGACCCACAGGACACCTTTTTCTGTTTTTCTGTGCATGATGGCATCATACTTCCTCACTGCAGACCAGACTTTCTACTCATGGTGGGAAACAGCCACTGAGAGAATCCTACTCTGGAGAGGGACTAAACTTATACTCACTGATTTGAAGTTCAGAGATCATGATGAAGCCCTGGGCTTGGCCCAGTGTGAGTGGATTTCCACCCCTTGATCAACCACCAGAATTTGGGGATTGGGCAGCATGTGAGAATATGTAGACCCCAGAATGAAATTCAGGGTTGGAGTCAGGGAGGAGCAGTTTCCACAAGAGCTCTGTGGGTCTGTATTTTGGACTAACTTGGGCTTGGGTAAATATTTTGCTGGTACAGAGGGATCGAGCCTTGGATGAGAGCCCTGTGAGAGAAGATGGGCCTGCACAGGACAGGGGAATGAGCA
Source organism: Orcinus orca (assembly GCF_937001465.1). Classification (NCBI taxonomy): domain Eukaryota; kingdom Metazoa; phylum Chordata; class Mammalia; order Artiodactyla; family Delphinidae; genus Orcinus; species Orcinus orca. The sequence goes on along the minus strand of NC_064561.1, from coordinate 16,573,845 downwards.
GAGGGAACTGGCATGCTCCCATGAGATTATTTGTGGCAGGGTCTTTTCCTCGAGATCTTTTCTCCTGGGATCTGGGAGATGTCACACTTAGAGAACTGCTTTTTTTTCCTTTCCCATGTGTATTCCCTTAAATGAACCCTGAACTTTAAGAAAATCAGATACACTTGTGTGGTGGTAGGGGTGTGAGAATAAACTAGCAAGGGTGGTGTTTGCCCTCCTCTGATGCCTGTAAGGGATGGTGTTCACAAGTTCTAGGTTGGGACCAGTGACAGAGAGAGTTGTGTCCATGGCGAAGATTAATTCCAAGTGGAAAACTTAGGATGAACATCAAAACTGTTCTCTTCCAATATTTCCTGGGGAGATCCCCTTCGAAAGGCAAGCATGAGGCATGGGAAGGAAGATGCTTGGACTTCAAATGCATTTTTCATTAATCTTTTTTTAACAAGAAGTTCAGTTTAAGTTAATGGAATTTTATTTCCCTGGGATAGAATTTAAATTTGTTAAATTGACTCTTTTTATTTATCAGTATGAATTCTCTAGTATCTAATGTCTGGAACTGATTTTGAAGATCAACAACACTTCATACAACATGGAGACTCTTCCTTAGACAGAGTCTCTGCGTAATCCATTTTGACCTTGGGACTAGGTGTTTCTGCATTCTTTAATAGGGCTTCTCCTCAGAATAACATTTTTGGTGTACAGATTCTCCTTCCTCACATTTGTTGCATTCCTAGGAATTCTCCACAGTGTGAACTATGACATTTCATATATTGCTGGATGCTTACCAAAATTCATTATTTCATACAGGTTCGCTCCTGTGTGGGTTTCCTGATGTACAATGAGGTGTGTTTTCTTACTGATGGCTTTTCCACATTAGTGCTTTGATAGGGTTTTTCACCTATATTAACTCTTAGAGAACAATGAGCTCTGATCTCCGAATGAAGGTTTTCCTGTATTTATTATTTTCTTGGTGTTTCTCTTGGTATGAATTCTCTGATGTGCTGTGAGTCTTGACTTCTAGTTGAAAACTTTTCCACAGTTTTTACATTTTTGTGGTTTTACCCACTCTGAACTCTGTGACTTAGATTTTGGATGATTTCTTAGTAAAAGCTTTTCCACATTTAGAGGTTTCCTCCCCATGTGAAGTTTCAGACTTAGAGTCCTGGTTTCCTGCTGAAGACTTTCATATACCCCCACATTCATTCAGATTGGTCTCTCTGATGTGGATTCTTTGATGCACAGTGAGTTCTGTCGTCTTCTTCTGGGCCTTCTCACATTCAGTCCACTTGTAGAAGATGCATGCACCATTTTGTGTGCAGTGGGGGCATCCTCTATTGCTAAAGGCATTGTCATATTTAGTACATTTGTGAGATTTCTCTCCTTTCTGAATTCTCTAATGTGTACAAAAAGTTCTGACTCTTGGAAGAGGGCTTTTCCACACTCAGTGTGTACATAATGTCTCTACCTTGGATCATTTCTTTGATGTTCAGTGGGGGTTGACAAATCCTTGAAGGTTTTTCCATGCTCTTTGCATGCATAGTTTGCCTTCTCTGATGTCCAATCAATCAATTTGAACCCCTGAAAAAAGTTTTTCCCCCAAATTTGTGAAATTTATAAGGCATTCTGCCTATGTGTTTCATTTTCTGTTGAATAAGAGCCAGGATATACCTATAGGCTTTCTTACATTCATTGTCCTTGAATGATTTCTCACCAGTATGGTTTATATGTTCCAGTGAAAACGGGGTTCTGGTTGGAGGCTTTTCCACATTACAGTCACAGTAGTTCTCTCCAGTGTGAGTTCTCTAAAGCAGAGTAAGATTACATTTTGTTATAAGCTTTTATTCACCATGTTCAATGTGTTGAGACTTGTACAGGAGGGATTTTTTTATATTACTTATACTCTTATGCATTTTCACTAGTGTGGTTTTTAGTGGACACATTTATAACATTTATTACAACTTTGTCACATTTATTACATTTTGTGGTCTTTGGAAATTTCTCCCAAATTCATTACATTCATTGTCTCTCACTTTATTCAGTAATTTCTCCGTAAATAAATGTAAATTTTCCCAAACGTTTGACTTGGGTTTTCTGTTCCTTTTGTATATAGTTATTGACTTGCAAGACTCCCTGTAAAATGGAATAAAATGATAACTCCAAGTGAATCTTTTCGCCATCATTTTATAGAAGGAAACCTCTTCAGGAATACTGTTATATTGACGTCTTTGCCTCTAAATATGAAAAATTCCTAAGTGTAAACATTTCCCACCTCTTGGGCTTTGAGGGGAGAAATCTGCTCCAGTGTGGACAGAGCAGAGTACTGAAAGCTATGACAAGTAGGTTGGGAGTTTCAGAGATGACATTTTAATCTGTGGAGCAAAGAGTAGGAATCAAGATGGGCTGCAGCTCTGAAAGGGGAAGGCTGAGTGGGAGGATTGGATGGAAAAGGCAAAGAAAGGTAGAGAGAGGCACTAATGGCGATGGGACTGGGTTTGGACGTTTTTAGCCTCATCACTTCATTCATGGATTACTATTGCAAAACTTTAGTCTTTCTGCTTTCTGTATTTTCCTCCCTCTCATCCTACACACCAGTATCAAAATCATCATGCCAGGGCACCAGCTCCCCACATTTCTAGGAACATTGCTGTGGGTCCTGCCCTCTCCCAACACCTGCATCAGGCTGTGATTCATTCTCATATTTACCTGCAGACTCAGAGGCAGAAATCGCAGGAAGGGTGCATTAGTCTAGAGAATCATGGCCTCATGCACTGTTCACTGATATAATCTGACAGATTAAGCATCATTAGGTTATTCTACCAGAGCTCTTGAGTGCTGAATTTACCTGTAGTATCAACTTTCTAGTTTTTTCCCCATTCTGATTTGCTACACAGGGAAAATTTCCAGGATCCACAGACCTTGTCTTGCCCCTGCCCCTGTATACTTCCTTCACTCAGCTTTCACATCTTGACTTGTACAACACTGAGGTTAAGACATCTTGAGATCAATTCCAGCTCTGCCACTTACTAGATGGGTGACTTTGGGCAAGATAATTAGCCTCTCCCATAGCCAGTCTCCTTAATGATCTCCACAGAGATGCCCAAGCCATTGACCCCATTTACCTACTACTGACCCTCCTAGTCCTACCAATCACTGTCCATGCAGACCCCATTCATTAAGTGAAGTCCTCAGCTGACAAGTCCCATCACCCCATCTCAGACCCACTAGCCCTCTGATTCACTGATCTCCACAGACTGCTCATTCATTGCTGCTCCAACAATTATCATTGGGTATTTCCTCTGTGCTAAGCACCTGGGATACATCAGTCTATAAAATAGACAAGGATTGTCTCCTTCATGGAACTTACATCCTAGTTGTGGAGACAAACAATATGTAACACAAATAAATTATGAAATATGTTAGGAGGTGATAAAGTGCTGTGGAAAAAAGAAAACAGAGCAGGGTAGGGAGAAAGGGAAAGACTAGAGGGGATGGGCTGCAATTTAAATAAAGTGGTTAGTATAAGCTTCCTTGAGAAGGTGGAACTTGAAGGAAGCAGAGAGTGAGCCATGGAATTATCTGGGGGAAGAAGGGTCTAGTGGATGGAGCGGCCCTAGGGCAAGGGCATGCATGTGTGTCTGAAGACCCAGTCAAGAGGCTGGTGCGGTTGCAGCAGGGCAAGTGGAGGAAACAATGTGAGAAAGGTAGGTGAGGTGTATCAGTCAGAGTTCTCCAGAGAAGCAGAACCACATATTGGTTTCTCTGGGGAACGCTGATAGATAGATTAGATAGAGATAGAGATAGAGAAAATATATAGTATGTATAGATATAGATAGAAAGGCTAAAAAATAGATGGATAAATCTATCTTATCATCTTTCTAACTATCTGTCTAACTTATACCTAATAGGATGTGTGTGTGTGTGTATGCATAATGTCAAGACATATAATTTAAGAAATAGCTCCCAGATTGGTTCAAGGTGGTGGAATAGAAGGATGTGTGCTTACTCCCTCTTGTGAGAGCACCGGAATCACAAGTAACTGCAGAACAATCATCAACAGGAAGACACTGGAACTCACCAAAAAAGATACCCCACATCCAGAGACAAAGGAGAAACCACAATGAGATGATAGGAGGGGCACAATCACAATAAAATCAATTCCCATAACTGCTGGGTGGGTGACTCACAAACTGGAGAACACTTATACCACAGAAGTCCACCCACTGGAGTGAAGGTTCTGAGCCCCATGACAGGCTTCCCAACCTGGGGGTCCAGCAACGGGAGGAGGAATTACTAGAGAATCAGACTTTGAAGGCAAGTGGGATTTGATTGCAGGGTTTTGACAGGACATGGGGAAACAGAGACTCCACTCTTGGAGGGCACACACAAAGTAGTGTGTACATTGGGACCCAGGGGGAAGAAGCAGTGAGACTGAACCAGACTTACCTGATAGTGTTGGAGGGTCTCCTGCAGTGGCAGGGGGTAGCTGTGGCTCACCATGAGAACACAGACACCGGCAGCAGAAGTTCTGGGAAGTGCTCCTTGGTGTGAGCCCTCCCAGAGTCTGCCATTGGCCCCACCAAAGAGCTAGGTAGGTTCCAGTGTTGGGTTGCCTCAGGCCAAACAATAACAGGGGGGGAACCCAGCCCCAACCATCAGCAGACAAGCAGTTTAAAGTTTTACTGAGCTATGCTCACCAAAGCAACACTCAGCTCTACTCACCACCAGTCCCTCCCATCAGGAAACTTGCACAAGCCTCTTAGATTGCCTCATCCACCAGAGGGCAGACAGCAGAATCAAGAAGAACTACAATCCTGCAGCCCGTGGAACAAAAAACACATTCACAGAAAGATAGACAAGATGAAAAGGCAGAGGGCTATGTATCAGATGAAGGAACAAGATGAAACCCCAGAAAAACAACTAAATGAAGTGGAGATAGGCAAACTTCTGGAAAAAGAATTCAGAATAATGATAGTGAAGTTGATCCAGGACCTCGGAAAAAGAATGGAGGCAAAGATCAAGAAGCTGCAAGAAATGTTTAACAAAGACTTAGAAGAATTAAAGAACAAACAAACAGAGATACAATGACTGAAATGAAAACTACACTAGAAGGAATCAATAGCAGAATAACTGAGGCAGAAGAACGGATAAGTGACCTGGAAGACAGAATGGTGGAATTCACTGGTGTGGAACAGAATAAAGAGAAAAAGAAAAGAAAAGAAATGAAGACCACCTATGAGACCTCTGGGACAACATTAAATGCAACAACATTCACATTATAGGGGTCCCAGAAGGAGAAGAGAGAGAGGTGGGACCAGAGGAAATGTTTGAAGAGAATATAGTCAAAAACTTCCCTAACATGGGAAAGGAAATAGCCACCCAAGTCCAGGAAGTTCAGTGAATCCCATACAAGATAAACCCAAGGAGAAACAAGCTGAGACACATAGTAATCAAATTGGAAAAAATTAAAGGCAAAGAAAAATTATTGAAAGCAGCAATGGAAAAATGACAAATAACATACAAGAGAACTCCCATAAGGTTAACAGCTGATTTCTCAGCAGAAACCCTACAAGCCAGAAGGGAGTGGTATGATATATTTAAAGTGATGAAAGGGAAGAACCTACAACCAGGATTACTCTACCCGGCAAGGATCTCATTCAGGTTTGATGGAGAAATCAAAAGCTTTACAGACAAGCAGAAGCTAAGAGAATTCAGCACCACCAAAGCAGCTCTACAAAAAATGCTAAAGGAATTTCTCTAAGTGGGAAACACAAGAGAAGAAAAGGACCTACAAAAACAAACCCAAAACAATTAAGAAAATGGTCATAGGAACATACATATTGGTAATTACCTTAAACGTGAATGGATTAAATGCTCCAACCAAAAGACACAGGCTTGCTGAATGGAAACAAAAACAAGACCCATATATATGCTGTCTACAAGAGACCCACTTCAGACCTAGGGACACATACAGACTGAAAGTGAGGGGATGGAAAAAGATATTCCATGCAAATGGAAATCAAAAGAAAACTGGAGTAGTAATACTCATATCAGATAAAATGGACTTTAAAATAAAGAATGTTACTTGAGACAAAGAAGGACACTACATAATGATCAAGGGATCAATCCAAGAAGAAGATATAACAATTATAAATACATATGCACCCAACATAGGAGCATGTCAATACATAAGGAAACTACTAACAGCTATAAAAGAGGAAATCAACAATAACACAATAATAGTGGGGGGGGGCTTCCCTGGTGGCGCAGTGGTTGAGAGTCCGCCTGCCAATGCGGGGGACACGGGTTTGTGCCCCGGTCTGGGAGGATCCCACGTGCTGTGGAGCAGCTGGGCCCGTGAGCCATGGCCACTGAGCCTGCGCATCCAGAGCCTGTGCTCTGCAATGGGAGAGGCCACAACAGTGAGAGGCCCATGTACTGCAAAAAAAAAAAAAAAATAGTGGGGGATTTTAACACCTCACTTATACCAATGGACAGATCATCCAAAGGAAAAATTCATAAGGAAACAGAAGCTTTAAATGACACAATAGACCAGATAGATTTAATTGATATTTATAGGACATTCCATCCAAAAACAGCAGATTACATTTTCTCCTCAAGTGCACATGGAACATTCTCCAGGATAGATCACATCTTGGGTCACAACTCAAGCTCCAGTAAATTTAAGAAAATTGAAATCATATCAAGCATCTTTTCTGACCACAGCGCTATGAGATTAGAAATCAATTACAGGGAATAAAACGTAAAAGACACAAACATTTGGAGGCTAAACAGTACATTACTAAACAACCAAGAGATCACTGAAGAAATCAAAGAGGAAATCAAAAAATACCTAGAGACAAATGACAATGAAAACTCGATGATCCAAGACCTATGGGATGCAGCAAAAGCAGTTCTAAGAGGGAAGTTTATAGCAATACAAGCCTACCTCAAGAAACAAGAAAAATCTCATGTAAACAATCTAACCTTACACCTAAAGCAACTAGAGAAAGAAGCACAAACAAAAACCAAAGTTAGCAGAAGGAAAGAAATCATAAAGATCAGAGCAAAAATAAATGAAATAGAAACAAAGCAATCAATAGCAAAGATCAATAAAACTAAAAGCTGGTTCTCTGAGAAGATAAACAAAATTGAAAAAGCATTAGCCATATTCATCAAGAAAAAGATGGTGAGGACTCAAATCAATAAAATTAGAAATGAAAAAGGAGAACTTACAACAGACACTGCAGAAATACAAAGCATCCTAAGAGACTACTACAAGCAACTCTATGCCAATAGAATGGACAAACTGGAAGAAATGGACAAATTCTTAGAAAGGTATAACCTTCCCAGATTGAACCAGGAAGAAATAGAAAATATAAACAGACCAATCACAAGTAATGAAATTGAAACTGTGATTAAAAATTTTCTAACAAACAGAAGTCCAGGACCAGATGGCTTCACAGGAGAATTCTATCAAACATTTAGAGAAGAGCTAACACCCATCCTTCTCAAACTCTTCTAAAAAATTGCAGAGGAAGGAACACTCCCAAACTCATTCTATGAGGCCACCATCACCCTGATACCAAAAGCAAACAAAGATACTACAAAAAAAGAAAATTACAGACCAATATCGTTGATGAATATAGATACAAAAATCCTCAACAAAATGCTAGCAAACAGAATCCAACCATGATCAAATGGGATTTATCCCAGGTATGCAAGGATTCTTCAATATATGCAAACCAATCAGTGTGATACACCATATTAACAAATTGAAGAAGAAAAACCATAAGATCATCTCAATAGATGCAGGAAAATCTTTTGACAAAATTCAACACCAACTTATGATAAAAAAGTCTCCAGAAAGTGGGCATAGAGGGAACCTAACTCAACATAATGAAGGTCATATATGACAAGCCGACAGCAAACATCATTCTCAACGGTGAAAAACTGAAAGCATTTCCTCTAAGATCAGGAGCAAGACAAGGATGTCCACTCTCACCACTATTATTCAACATAGTTTTGGAAGTCCTAGCCACGGCAATGAGAGAAGAAAAAGAAATAAAAGAATCCAAATTGGAAAAGAAGAAGTAAAGCTGTCACTGTTTGCAGATGACATGATACTATACATAGAGAATCCTAAATGTGCCACCAGAAAGCTACTAGAGCTAATCAGTGAATTTAGTAAAGTTGCAGGATACAAAATTAATGCACAGAAATCTCTTGCAATCCTGTACACTAATGATGAAAAATCTGAAAGAGAAATTAAGGAAACATTCCCATTTACCATTGCAACAAAAAGAATAAAATGCCTAGGAATAAACCTACCTAGGGAGACAAAAGACCTGTATGCAGAAAACTATAAGACACTGATGAAAGAAATTAAAGATGATACAAACAGATGGAGAGATATACCATGTTCTTGGATTGGAAGAATCAATATTGAGTAAATGACTATACTACCCAAAGCAATCGACATATTCAATGCAATCCCTATCAAATTACCAATGGCATTTTTTACAGAACTAGAATAAAAAATCTTAAATTTGTATGGAGACACAAAAGACCCTGAAGAGCCAAAGCAGTCTTGAGGGAAAAAAACGGAGCTGGAGGAATCAGGCTCCCTGACTTCAGACTATACTACAAAACTATGGTAATCAAGACAGTATGGTACTGGCAAAAAAGCAGAAATATAGATCAATGGAACAGGGTAGAAAGCCCAGAGATAAACACATATGGTCACCTTATTTTTGATAAAGGAGGCAAGAATATACAATGAAGAAAAGACAGCCTCTTCAATAAGTGGTGCTGGGAAAACTGGACAGCTACATGTAAAAGAATGAAATTAGAACACTCCCTAACACCATACACAAAAATAAGCTCAAAATGGATTAAAGACCTAAATGTAAGGCCAGACACTATCAAACTCTTAGAGGTAAACATAGGCAGAACAGTCTATGACATAAATCACAGCAAGATCCTTTTTGACCCACCTCCTATAGAAATGGAAATAATATCAAAAATAAACAAATGAGACCTAATGAAACTTCAAAGCTTTTGCACAGCAAAGGAAACCATAAACAAGACCAAAAGACAACCCTCAGAATGGGAGAAAACATTTGCAAATGAAGCAACTGACAAAGGATTAATCTCCAAAATATATAAACAGATCATGCAGCTCAATATCAAAAAAAGAAACAACCTATTCCAAAAATGGGCAGAAGACCTAAAGAGACATTTCTCCAAAGAAGATATACAGACTGCCAACAAACACATGAAAGAATGCTCAACATCATTAAACATTAGAGCAATGCAAATCAAAACTACAATGAGATATCATGTCACACCAGTCAGAATGGCCATCATAAAAAATCTACAAACAATAACTGCTGGAGAGGCTGTGGAGAAAAGGGAACCCTCTTGCACTGTTGGTGGGAATGTAAATTGATACAGCCACTATGGAGAACAGTATGGAGGTTCCTTAAAAAACTACAAATAGAACTACCATACAACCCAGCAATCCCACTACTGGACATATACCCTGAGGAAACCATAATTCAAAAAGAGTCATGTACTTCAATGTTCATTGCAGCTCTATTTACAATAGCCAGGACATGGAAGCAACCTAAGTGTCCATCGACAGAGGAATGGATAAAGAAGATATGGCACATATATACAATGGAATTATACTCAGCCATAAAAAGAAACGAAATTGAGTTATTTGTAGTGAGGTGGATGGACCTAGAGTCTGTCATACAGAGTGAAGTAAGTCAGAAAGAGAAAAACAAATACTGTATGCTGACATATATATATGGAATCCAAAAAAAAAAGGTCATGAGGAACCTAGGGGCAGGATGGGAATAACAACCCAGACCTACCAGAGAATGGACTTGAGGACACGGGGAGGGAGAAGGGTAAGCTGGGACAAAATGAGAGAGTGGCATGGACATGTATACACTACCAAAGGTAAAACCGATAGCTAGTGGGAAGCAGCCGCAAAGCACAGGGAGATCAGCTCGGTGCTTTGTGACCACCTAGAGGGGTGGGATAGGGAGGGTGGGAGGGAGGGAGACGCAAGAGGGAAGAGATATGGGGATATAGGTATATGTACAGCTGATTCACTTTGTTATAAAGCAGAAAATAACACACCATTTTAAAGCAATTATACTCCAATAAAGATGTTGGAAAATAAAAGAGAGAGAGAGAAACATGTTCTGTGCATGTGTCTTTTCAGAGTATATTACATGCAGACCAGTGTGGTGGACACATTCATTCATTTAAATAACACTGTTCTCAATCACGTATGCACTAGCATTCTTAGAAACACCTTTTGATGTCACCTTATATTTTGGGAAGGGTATAAAAAAGAATAGAGAGACGAGGTGAGTGGAGGACTCTGGCAGCCAGAGTGACAAAGTCTCCAATCCATGGCAGTGCAGTTTAGTGTTTAAGGGTTTGGTTTCTAGACTCAAAAAGACTTCACATTTAAACACTTCTGTTACTCTAACACTGTGACTTTGGACAACTCACAGATGCCTCATCTATAATGTGAGTATGATAATCATATCTAGCTGATAGATAATCATCCATCCCCACAAACCTGGGGGTTTTGTATAAATTTCTTGGCATAATGTAGGTAAAGTGTACAGAGCCTGACCAATAGTACGTGCTTAGTGAATATTACCTATGACGTGAACACATCTGTGACTCTATGATGGTATGAATAAAAACAACTAGAAAGCGTAAGAAAAGTTGATGATTAAAGAAAACCTAAAAGATGAGGCTGAAGATGAGGATCACGGCTTACTTCTCAAGGAATAGCCATAGACACTTTCTTTACTGATATTATCATTTAATTCACACAAATTATAGTAACAGCTGCATAACTGGACTCTCAAGATCCAGTCTCCCCCTAACTTCAGGTATCCACAATAATTTCCTACCACAGAATCTTTTGGAGTAGGGCCAAAGACATAAATAGCTACATTTTTTAACACCTCCACAGGTAATCCTGATAACCATCTTTGCTAACAAATCACTTCCCTAATGAAAATGCATAATCATGACCTTCTCTTCTCTTATCATCCCAGTCTATCCCCACTGCCTACTTAATAAGATCAAACACATAACATTGGTAACAAAAGCCCTTTAAGATCCATTCTCAGACTACATCCTCATTGACAAAGAATGGCAGAAATAATATAAGTGGATAGGATATTTAAAATTCTCTGGTCTGCTCCTTTTTTTTAATCAGTAAAGAAACTAAATACTAGAAGATATAAGATTTGCCCCAAGTAACACACCTAGGAAATGCCAGAAATGAAAGGCAAGTCTGTGTCTCTGAGTGCATCACCCTTACAAAAACAGCATGACTCTTTCAAAAGTACCCACGCATAGCTTCTTCCACATTGCTTACCACTTGATTTCAGTTTTAAAGATCTTACTGTATGTAACCAAGTTTCATGAAGCCTTTGCCAAGACTTCTGTCATTTCTGTGAATTCCAACAACAATTTGTTCTTATCTCCTCATGGCACCTCATGTATTGTGGCTGCTTGTGACCATCAAACCAAATGACCTCTAATAGTTCATGGCTCATTCATCTTTTTCATCCCCAGTGATTCTGAACATTCATAATCAAATCTCAGGAGAAAATACTTGCAAATATATTAAATTTAAACCCTTAAGTTTTAAACAATTCTCATCTCTAAAAAACAAATTGGGTAAAACTTAGTATTAGGACAAATAACAGAACTGTGTGAACAATAACATTAAGGTGGAGGAATTACTTCTGTTGATACTAAGGCCCAGTAATTTTCATTCAGTATTTATTCATCTCAGAATTTTTTTCATACAAATGCTTCATAATAATACAGTAACATCAGAGGCAATATGATTAACTAATCAAGATTGGCCCCATTAGAATTGATCGAAATTTAACTTCACCTTATGTTCAAAACTTATTATACAATTTCTCCCAAATGATGTACCTTAGTTTTCTGGAAACACATATTTTCCAGAAACAGGTTACTGAATATCCTTGTTTACATGAAAGCCAGACTCTACTTACAACTATTCTACTCTAACTTTAGATATTCTTTGCCTAAAAGATAATTTCCATGTAATGTATTGACCTACGGAAAGCTTCTGATTTGCTATACTGTTAGGTTTCAATGTTGATCCCTGGATATTAATGCCCATTTCAACTTTTAATATAATGTCATGAAAAGAATGAGGGTGGACATGTGCATACAGAACAAATTTCAGTTCTAAATAGCATAAAACAAAGCTATGACAAAGGCCTACTTTTCTTTTGTCTTCACCTCTGTAAACTGATACATAGCCTTTTGGTTTAAGTGGCCAATTAAACACACACCTATCTTCTCACCTACTTAAGGCCCCACTCAAATGACACGTATAAAAATTATATAAACTCAGATGAACAAAGAGAGTATAAAAAGGGACAAAGTAAGCAACAGTACTATGGAAAATGTAAAGCAGAGAGGGCTAATTTGCACGAGAGTCTCCCATAAAGACTGAATGCTTAGAAGTAGTAGGTAAAGAAAAGAGGGGGAGTGTGCCTGGGCAGGGGCAGAGAAAACAGGAAGTTATTTTGAAAGTCCATCTATGACACAGTACACCTCTACATTCACACCAGATGCAGAAAGCCATCAACAGACACCTACTCACCAGGGATGAGAGAAGAAGATAGATTTTTTTCTTAGAGACATTGACTGGGAAAGACTGAGGTCTTAGATACAGGGGCAGGGCATGGCAGGGTACAGGGGTGAGGCAGGGGACTAGAAACAAGGGTATTATTTACAAACCTAATTACAGAAAAATTCATCTGCCCCTCACCCACCCTTAGAATTCTATAATCAATCAACTACCAATCTGAAACAAAGGCAGAATGAAGACATATTCAGACATGGAAGGACATGAAGTTCATCTCTCATGCTTCCTTAGAATGATTTTGGAAGATATCCTCCAACAAAAACTACATAGTAGGGACTTCCCTGGTGGTGCAGTGGTTAAGAATCCACCTGCCAATGCAGGGGACATGGGTTCGAGCCCTGGTCCAGGAAGATCCCACATGGCGCGGAGCAACTAAGCCCGTGCGCCACAACTACTGAGCCTGCACTCTAGAGCCCGTGAGACAAAACTACTGAGCCCACATGCCACAACTAATGAAGTCCTCGCACCTAGATCCCGTGCTCTGCAACAAGAGAGGCCACCGCAATGAGAAGCCCACGCACTGCAACAAAGAGTAGCCCCTGCTCACCACAACTAGAGAAAGTCCGCACGTGGCAACAAAGACCCAATGTAGCCAAAAATAAATAAATAAATATATTAAAAAAACAAACAAAACCTACAGGGTAAACCAAGAGAGAAGGGTACATGGGATCCAAGAAACAATGGATCCAATCCAAGAAATTAGTGAAGAGAGCCATTACCTCCCTTGAGTGTTCTAAAATATCCCAGATCATGAGATGTTTCACACAGGCAAATGCAAATCTTCTCTGGAAGAATGCACCTTCAACTAGGCTTCAGAATTCCTCCAATATAGTTATTCAAAAACAAGGAACAGCATAGCATCAAAAAGTAATCAGTCAAAGAGGGAAATAAAGCACCATGATAAACAACCAGCAGAAAACTATCTGGAGCAAATACTCCAGATATTGAAATTATCAGACACAAATTAAAAAATAACCTGCTACACCTTCCCAAAATCACTTTGAGCCTGGGAAATAAGCCTCTCAACCCCTCCACTAGCATTGCTTCTTTAAAAACTGCTATGTAGAAAAATCTGAACTCTATTTCCTTTATAAAAATATGAATTCTTCAACCAGGCTCCTAGTGTCAGACTTAGGTTTCCTTTAAGTCCAAGGTTATTTTTTGTAGCTTTCTTTTTTCCTTTTTTATACTAAACAAAAGCTAGTGATGACTTCCCTTGAAGTATTCACATGAAAAAAAAGGACCACATTTTCAAGAAAAAATAATAAAATAACCTGCTTACTATGAAGACAAGCTTGAAAATATCATCCATGAAGGGGATCACACACAATCTAGCATTTCAAGTAGAATAAAAGGTCTACATTAGCTTTGATATGTAACATTTCATTACCATCAGTTTTCTGCAGGGGTCAATGATGCATTCTGTATATAGTCCCATAAGGTCAAGTTTGTTAACCATGATTTTTTATATCATACTGACTTTTTGTCCAATGACTCAAGTTAAAAATAAAGCAAGAAAAGATAAAGGGCTAAAACCACATAGAAACAAAGACACATGGACACCCTTAAATGTGCCAAAAGCAGTGACTCTTGAGCTCTATTCAGAGTTACTCCTTAGACTAGGTTGGTTGTCAGGGAATTCAACTGTGAAGGAAAAGGATGTGTACAAAGGACTGAAACACATCCTTGAAAACTGGGTCTAAAAGGTAAGACCCAGTTTCTCACTTTTTAAATCTTCATTGAAGTGAAAGACTTAAAATCTTCATCGACATTCTTCCCAGCATTAAAATCAAGTTATAAGGCTTCCCTGGTGGCGCAGTGGTTGAGAGTCCACCTGCCAATGCAGGGGACACGGGTTCGTGCCCCGGTCCGAGAAGATCTCACATGCCGTGGAGCAGCTGGGCCCGTGAGCCATGGCCACTGAGCCTGTGCGTCCGGAGCCTGTGTTCTGCAGTGGGAGAGGCCACAACAGTGAGAGGTCCACGTACCGAAAAAGAGAAAAAAATCAAGTTATAATTATCCTCTTAAGTAAAATGAAGAAAGATTTTGAGATAAATTACTTCAGAAATACATACATTTTATTGTCTGTATTTTAAGGTCAATCTATATAAACATATATACAGATATACACACATATATATCAAGCTATAATAATTCAAAGTACTGCTTCATAGATCATAGACCAATGGGACAGAATGGTCCAAAAAGACCAAAATATGTGTGAATTGTGGTGAAAGATAAAGATGACACCTTAAATCAGCGGGGGGAAATATGGCTTAATTAATAAACAATGTTGTGACATCTGGATAGCCATCTTGAAAAAATTTAAATTTGTCCTATAGTCTCACATCTTACCCAAAATTATTTCAAGGGCTCAAAGATTTTAAAGTAAAAAATAAAACTGGAAAACAGTGGACAATTTGAAAAGTAATCTTGGTGTGGATAAGTACTTTTTACCTGTGATTTAAAACTCAGAAGCCATGAAAGAAAAAATTAATCAATTTTGTTTAAAAATAAAGCTTTGTAACAAATAAAAACACCATTATGTACAAAGTTAAAAGACCAAAAACAAAACTATAAAATACATTTGCAACTCATGACAATGGGCTAATCACCTTGTTATGGAAGAGAACCTACAAATTGATTTCTAGAAGCCAACAAACCTAGAATAAGATAGACAGTGGCTCTTAAGCACACGAAATGATGCCCAATCTAATTCATAGTAAGACAACTGCACTCTCAGTTATGAGCAAGTGCCAGGATCTAATGTTCAGCATGGTGAATGAGTTAACAATACTGCATTGTACACTTGAAAGTTACTATGAGAGTAGAGCTGTAATGTTCTCACCATACAATGAGAACAACATGGTAATTATGTGAGGTGAAGGCTGTGTTAACTAACCTTATTGTGGTAAACATTTTGCAATATATATGTGTACCAAATCATCACATTGTGCCTTTTGGCCATCTGTATGTCTTCTTTGGTGAAATGTCTATTTAGGTCTTCTGCCCATTTTTTAATTGAGTTGTTTGGGGTTTTTTTGATATTGAGCTACATGAGCTGTTTGTATATTTTGGAGATTAATTCTTTTTCCATTGCTTCATTTGCAAATATTTTCTCCTATTCTGAGGGTTGTTTTTTCGTCTTGTTTATAGTTTCCTTTGCTGTGCAAAAGCTTTTAAGTTTAATTAGGTCCCATTTGTTTATTTTTGTTTTTATTTTCATTACTCAAAGAGGTGGGTCAAAAAAGATCTTGCTCTGGTTTATGTCAAAGAGTGATTTTCCTATTTTTCCTCTAAGAGTTTTTATAGTGTCTGGTCTTACATTTAGGTCTTTAATCCATTCTGAGTTTATTTTTGTGTATGGTGTTAGGGAGAGTTCTAATTTCATTCTTTAACATGTAGCTGTCCAGTTTTCCCAACACTACTTATTGAAGAGGCTGTCTTTTCTCCATTGTATATTCTTGCCTCATTTGTCATAAATTAGGTGACTATATGTGTGGGGGTTTATCTCTGGGCTTTCTGTCCTGCACCACTAATCTGTATTTCTGTTTTTGTGCCAGTACCATACTGTCTTGATTACTGTAGCTTTGTAGTATAGTTTGAAGTCAGGGAGCCTGATTCCTCCAGCTTCATTTTTCTTTCTCAAGATTGCTTTGGCTACTCAGGATCTTTTGTGTTTCCATACAAATTGTATGGAATTAGAAAATTAGAACAAAAATTTTTGTTCTAAGTCTGTGAAGAATGCCATTGGTACAGATAGACAAGAGGCACATGAAAAGATGCTCAACATCACTAATTATTAGAGAAATGCAAATAAAAACTACAGTGAAGTATCACCTCACACTGGTCAGAATGGCCATCATCAAAAAAATCTACAAACAATAAATGTTGGAGAGGGTGTGGAGAAAAGGGAACCCTTTTGCACTGTTGATGGGAATGTAAATTGATACAGCCACTATGGAGAACAGTATGGAGGTTCCTTAAAAAACTAAAAATAGAACTACCATATGACTCAGCAATCCCACTACTGTGCATATACCCTGAGAAAACCATAATTCAAAAGGACACATGTACCCCAATGTTCATTGCAGCACTATTTACAATAGCCATGACATGGAAACAACCTAAATGTCCAATGACAGATGAATGGATAAAGAAGATGTGGTACATATATACAATGGAATATTACTCAGCCATAAAAAGGAACGAAATTGAGTCATTTATAGAGATGTGGATGGACCTAGAGTCTGTCATACAGAGTGAAGTAAGCCAGAAAGAGAAAAACAAATATCGTATGTTAATGCATATATATGTGGAATCTAGAAAAATGGTACAGATGAACCTATTTGCAGGGCAGGAATAGAGATGTAGAAGTAGAGAATGGACATGTGGACACAGGATGGGAAGGGGAGGGTGGGGCGAATTGGGAGATTAAGATTGACATAAATACACTACCATGCATAAAATAGCTAGTGGGAACATGCTATAAAGCACAGGAAGCTCAGTTCAGTGCTCTGTGATGACCTAGATGGGTGGGATTGGGGGTGGGGTAGGAGGGAGGTCCAAGAGGGAAGGGATATAGGTACACATAGCTGATTCACTTCACTGTACAGCAGAAACTAACACAACATTGTAAAGAAATTATACACCACCGACAAAAAAATCATCATATTGTACACCTTAAACTTACAGAATGCTGTATATTGATTATATCTCAATCAAGCTGGAACAAAAACCCACCTTAAGACACCCTTTTTATCAGATTGGCAAAGATCAAAGAGTTAGCTAATGTTCTGTGCTGGCAAGTTGTGGGGCATGGCCCCCACCTCCCATGGCCCGTGGAATACACACAGTACAGCCTCTAAGGGGGGCTAGATGGCACTGTTTTGCTAAATTTAAAAATGCGCACACCCTTTGAACCTAGCAGCTCACTTCAGGGAGTTTTTCCACCAGAAATACTTGCATGAAATGGCACATATCTAAGAACATTAATTGCAGCATTGTTTGAAATAATGAAAGATTGAAAACAACCTCACTGCACCTCAGTTGGGAGCACTGATTTAAGTGTATTATGGTGCATCCATGTGTCGATGAGGCCAACCAATAAATAATCTATAATAGGAATAGAAAACAGTTTTATTTGAACCAAACTGAGGACCATAGCCCAGAAGACAGCCTCTCAGATAACTCTGAGGAACTGCTCCAGAGAAGCATGGCTTTCAGCACAGTTTTATATCTTGTTAGAGCAAAGAACATTAAACAAGTCAGGGATACATTCCTTCAAGTTTTCAAAAAACAGATCAGCACATACACAGTAAGTCAGTATGGCCTTGGCACCTGGAAAGCGGGCTTATCATAGAAGGAGTACCAGCATTGGTGTCCCAGGAAGGGAGGCATTTAATCTTTATTTCTAATATGGACATTACTTTTGGTCAATGTGTCCTTTTCTTTAATAATTAAAGCAGATGTACAATGTATGTTTGATAGGCCACAAACAGGCTGTTTTAGTTAGCATCAAATTCAAGTTAACACATGTATAAGCCAGAATGACTTCCCCATACTTCAATATGTGAATATTTCCTTTATCACAAGCAATGGAATATTTTGCAGCCACCGGAAAGAATGAGGAAGTTCTATATGTACTACAACGAAAACATCTTTGAGATATGTTGTTAAATAAAAGCAAAACACAGGACAACATATCTAGTATCTGCGTTATAAAAAAGTTGGGGGGTGCTTCCCTGGAGGCGCAGTGGTTGAGAGTCCACCTGCCGATGCAGGGGACACGGGTTCGTGCCCCAGTCCGGGAAGATCCCACATGCCGCGGAGTGGCTGGGCCCGTGAGCCATGGCCGCTGAGCCTGGGCCTCTGGAGCCTGTGCTCCGCAACGGGAGAGGCCACAACAGTGAGAGGCCCGCGTACCGCAAAAAAAAAAAAAAAAAAAAAAAAAAGTTGGGGGTTGTATATGTATAGACTATCTCTGGAAGGACACATAGAATCTGGTAACTGCTGTTGCCTCTGGGGAGAGAAACTGGGAAGGTGGAGGAATGGGAGAGAGGCAGTTGCTTTTCACTGTACAAGTTTTGAATTTGTACCACGTGCTATCAAAAAGGAAAAAAAGAAACCACATTAAATCACTTTAAAAACAGTGATATATCTACTGAATAACACTCAGAGGATAACGCAGCCACTCCTCCCACTTCCTTTCTCCTCCCCAACATTTATACACAGGGTAGCTGGCTGAGTACAGAATTTTCCCTTATAATGTAGCCCTGGGAATAGAAGTGCATTTTATAACCCATAAGCCAACTGAAGGCATTTTACTTTAAAGAGATATGTCATAAACCATACAGGCCTCAGCAAATTATTTGTTGGAAATAGTGAGGATCACCTGTTTACTAATTTAACACATATCTGTTGACACCACTATGTGCTCAATTTGAGTTGGGTTCTGGGCCAAGTTCTTAACATTAGCTCACAGCCTTCTTGGGGAACTAGACAAAGAGATGATGATAACCCAATCTGGCATGCCAGGAGCTACTGGCAGTTCCATTTTTGCAGGGTAAGGTAGGGAGATGAGGCTGGAGAGTCTACATGGATCTGGTTGTGAAGGGTCTTGAAGGCCTTGCTTTTAAGCAGGTGAGACCTCACCATCTGCAGGGTGGACACATCACGTGTTGCTGGAGTGGAAGATGGACTGGAGCACACCAGAAAGATTGGTCAGGAGCCTGGGGCAACTTACCAGGGGGAATCTGGCATATGCCTGCCTGAAAATATATTTATAATTCTTTATTTTTTGTATCTAAGAGCTAGAAATTATAAAATAACATCAGGTAATAATCAGGGTTGTGTCAGAGAGCAACCCTGTACGTTGGTTAAGGTATATTGCTGAAATAAATTAGCAATTGAACTTTAGGTGGTTAAATAGTTTTTCCAACTTTGGAATTTCTTATTCATTACAAGGGAAATTAATTGGGAAAGAAAAAAATCAGAAAAATTTACAATCTTTTATGCTCTAGTAAAATTTATATATCAGTGGGAACTCTCTGTAGCTTAGAAGTTTGAAATGCAAAAGCTAAAACCTGGCAGTAGCTTCCTTTGTGTTAAACTGCCAAAGCTCATCGCACAGGCTGGTCCGGCTGTGTGGTCTCGCCTCTTCTCATCCAATCTCACCTTGTTCACATGGTTCCCAACTCTCTCTACCCACACGCCCCACTTTTTTTAAAAATTTATTTTTTATTTATTTTTGGCTGCGTTGGGTCTTCGTTGCTGCGTAGGCTTTCTCTAGTTGCAGCGAGCAGGGGCTAAACTCTTCCTTGCAGTGCACAGGCTCATTGCGGTGGCTTCTCTTGTTGCAGAACATGGGTTCTAGGTGTGCAGACTCAGTAGTTGTGGCACACGGGCTCAGCAGTTGTGGTTCACAGGCTCTAGAGTTCAGGCTCAGTAGTTGTGGCACACGGGCTTAGTTTCTCTGCGGCATGTGGGATCCTCCTGGATCAGGGCTCGAATGCATGTCCCCTGCATTGGCAGGCAGATTCTTAACCACTGCACCACCAGGGAAGCCCCAGACCCGTTATCTTGAGATGGCATAGTCGTGGGTGTGCTGGGAAGTGTTTGTGCCAGTAGGGAGTAGTGGGGATTGGGCTGGATGTGCTAAGGACGGCACATCTAACCCTGGAGTGTCCCAAACAGTGGTCCTCATCTTCTGTCATGGTGTCTGTCAGTAAAACTAGAAAAGCGAGGTGCAGAATGAACTGCTCCTCCTAGGAGGTTAGGGTAGAGAAAAGTCCCTGTCAATAATTGCTCAACTCTTGTTAGGCACAGATAAGACAATTCATATGAATATATTTTTTATAAACTAATTCACCAATATAAGCTTAATATTATCTACATTACTTTAGACTTTTTCTATAACAAGGTATTGATGAAAAATTACTATGAGATAAAGTATGTTAAAGAAATTTTAAAAAATAAAGAATTGCTCAACTTTTGTCTAATACCATGCAGATCAGCTGGCAGAAGAAAAGGTGGCTGAGGGACTTTAACTCAGAGTTCTCAAAAACGCACTTTTGGGGGGTTAAGCCAAAGGTCAGACTGTCGGTGTGGAGAACCTACTTCAGATTTAAAAAGTATGAAATAGCACCCAGGCAAATTTTGGCTCACTTAGTTGAGGTGGTCATACCATAAGGTGTTAATCATATGGCATAATGTAATAAAGCCAATGCTAATGGTCTGGTCAGATGAACAGTACTATCATAAATATATCCAAGTTGACTCAGGCATTTCTAATAGGCCATTTACTTTTTGCTTCCCCAGCCAGGGGGCATCTCAGAGGCATCTCAGAGGTCTAATTTCATGAAGACCCAAGCCTGACAGAGGTGGGCTCAGGGAAAGTGGACTGTAATCATATGGAGGGCCTTCAGACTGCACTAACGCTGGTGGAAGCACAGCTGCTGGAGCTGCCACTGGGATGAGTGGCAGAAGGTCTTGGCCTTAGCCCAAATGCAAGCACATTCCAAGGGGCAGCAGCTCTCATTAAAAACAAAAGGAATGGGCTTCCCTGGTGGTGCAGTGGTTGAGAGTCCGCCTGCTGATGCAGGGGACACGGGTTCGTGCCCCGGTCCGGGAAGATCCCACATGCCGTGGAGCAGCTGGGCCTGTGAGCCATGGTCGCTGAGCCTGTGCATCTGGAGCGTGTGCTCCACAACGGGAGAAGCCACAACAGTGAGAGGCCTGCATACAGAAAAAAAAAAAAAAAAAGGAACAACAAAGTTAGCTGAGAAATATGTTCCTTGTGAGGGATTCAAGGCAAGGAGGTAATAGTGAGGACAAGGTGGGCCATAGGGATAGTACTGAAGGCAGATCTCTGTAGCAGTGAGCAGCTTTCCAAGTTTATTGTGGAATCTGGGGTTGCCAGCCATGTAAGGCTGCACATGAACATGTGTGGGCCCAGGGCATGGAGAGTTCCAAGCAACCTCTTGAAATGTTGCTTCACCTGAAGCACAATAGGGAAGAAAGGATGAGTTGCTGATCTAACAGGAGATGCCTACCCACACCAGTGGCCTTTATTAGGTGGGAGCTGAATTTAGAGAACTTGGGTATTTAAAGCTGCTGGAAGCTTCCAAGTCCATGTTCAACCTGAAGTCCTGATTCCACCATGACAGACTATCCTCTCCTGTAACTTGGAGCTGAGGTGCAGCATTCGTAGGGGCCGGCAGTTGCCCAAATTGATAGAGAGCACTTCCACAGACCAGGAACCTGTCACACTGCTTCCCAGACAACAGTTGATTTGCTCTTCCACCTTCATGCTGTAGTATGCTCCAGTCTGCAGTAGTGCAGGCTCCGCATTCTTTGTGGTGGGGAAGGGGAGGTGCCCCCAGAGGCTGTGTGTGAAGGGACACAGATGTTATTTTATCTGTGACTTCTACAGACAGCACTGAAGAACTAAAGATAGTGAAGGAACTGTACCTGCAGGACTAGAGTATTACTCAGACTTCTGGGCATGGACACTGCCCCTGCCAGAGAATGTCATGGTGCTGTTGACTACTCCATGGAATTACTCAACACGCTGCTCACCACTGTCAGAACGGGGTAATCTTTAAGTGGTGGAATACCCAGGTGGAGGACACGAAATGGCCACTTCCAAATGCAAAATCAGAAATTCAAAGCTCTCTGTGTTTTCTGTGAACAGAGTTGATACCTTCAGAAAAGTAGACAAAAGCAGGGCAAGAACCAGGATGCAGCAGTTCAATATTCTGGGAGTAACAAATATACACTAATGCAGTGGACACAGAAGATTGCCCAGCCAAGGGAAAAAGTGGGTGACAGCCTTTTGACAACTCCCTTGAGGCTCTAACCTCCCTTGTCAGATGCACATCAGGAAATGGCAAGTCACAGAAGTAGCAGTGCCCAGAACATCTCTAGGTGGCTGGGATCGTTACACCCGAAGCTGAGCATGCCCCTGACTGCCGTGTGTAGCGTAACTACAGTGCAGAACAACTGGCGGGGGGAATGTCTGCACAGATTAAGCCCCTACTTTAGGGATTATCCGAGGGTCAGAGTCAAACTGAAGCCCAGAGGACCTGGGTTACTCAGGAATTTTTATCAACCTCTGCCTTCCAGATAGGGGTCCTGAGTTCTGAAAGCTGGGTTTGGAACAACATCCAGAATCATGGACTGTGTGTGAGGTCAGATAACCACAGTCTTCAAGGGCAAACTGGGTGGTAGTAACTGACATGATGTTATCAGTTAGGAGTTGCTAAATCAAAAAGGGACACACAGTTCAAATGAATTGTCCCAGGAGAAGAATACAGGTAAGAAGCCAGTGGACACATGAACCAGGGAAATCTGACAAAAGTTGGTTTGAAGCAGAAGGTGGGAAGCATAATTTAAGTAACTCCTGGGCCAGTGCACAGGTGACTGCACTTTCTTTACACTGGGTGTAAATAGTGGGGGTGAGGAAAACAAAGCATTCCATTAAAGGTAGAAACCCTCCTATATAAGAGAATCAAGTACAGTAAAATGCTTATAGACCATTTTCTTACTTTTTTGTTCCTGTGCTTCTCAATTTTTACAATTTTATAATTTATCTTAATGGTCAACTAATTTCTATGTTGTTAATGAAGGTCCATGTTGGTTCTGATACTTGGTAATTGAGACTAATTCAGACTATTCAACTGAGGCAGTTCTGAATTATGAGGAGTGTTTGACATTCTTAAGTTCTCAAAACCCACACTACTGTGAACCTTGACTCTCAGTAAATAAAATGACTATCTTCATGTAAGCTTTCATGGTTATTCTGTAGAATGGAAATTCTCTTGCATTCAATAATTAATACACTTAGTCTCAAAGCTCTTCCATATCACTTTTCTCCAATATGATGTCTCTGATGCTGAATGAGGTTTGCAGTCTGGTTGAAAGCTTTCCCACATTTATTACATTTATAGGGTTTCTCTCCTGTGTGAATCCTCTGATGTTGAGTCAGATGTGTACTTCGGATAAAGGCTTTCTCACAGATTTTACATTTATAAGGTTTTTCTCTAGTATGAATTCTCTTATGTTGAGTGAGGGCTGAATGGTCACTGAATGCTTTCTCACATATATTACACGCATAAGGTTTCTCCCCAGTATGAATTCTCTGATGCTGGGTTAGGGCTGATTGGTCCCTGAAGGCTTTCTCACACAAACCACATCTGTAAGGTTTCTCTCCAGTATGAATTTTCCGATGTCGAGCAAAGGATGAATTATCCCTGAAAGCTTTCCCACATTCGTTACACTTATAAGGTTTCTCTCCAGTATGAATTCTTTGATGTTCAGTAAGGGAAGAGTTCACCCTGAAAGCCTTCCCACATTCATTACATTCAAAAGGCTTCTCCCCAGTGTGAATTCTCTGATGCTGAAGAAAACTTGTACTCTGATTGAAGGCCTTCCCACATTCATTACATTTATAGGGTTTCTCTCCACTATGAATATTCTGGTGTTTGGTAAGATGTGCCCTGCACACAAAGGCTTTGTCACATATGTTACATTTAAAAGGTTTCTCTCCAGTATGTATTCTATGATGGTGGGCAAGGTGTATGTTTCGGATAAAAGCTTTTCCACATAAGTTGCATTCAAAAGGCTTCTCTCCGGTATGAATTTTCTGATGATAAGTAAGTGAGGAGCTCACTGAGAAGGCCTTGCCACATTCCTTACATTCATACGGCTTCTCACCAGTGTGAATTCTTTGGTGATGGATGAGGTGTGTGCTCTGGTGAAAGGCTTTCCCACATTCTCTACATTCATATCGCTTCTCTTTAATAAGAATTTTCTGATTTGCATTAAGTTTTTCAGTATGAATCTTCTGATGTTTATTGAGGGTTGAACTCTTAGTGAAGACTTTTCCACACTCACTACACTCAAAGGCTTTTTTGCTAGATTGAAATCCCTGACTCTGAACAAAGGATGAGCTCATGGTGCAGTGCTTCCCAGATTCATCACATTTCTGGTCACCAACCACAGATGAAGTTTTCTCATGAGCAAGCATCACTTGCTGCAACTTTATCTCCTGGCTTCCATGCTGCCATTCCAACAGTGTATCATATTTCCAGTGAGTATCTTTAGTGAATCTTTCCTTTATCATCCACTGACCCAATTCTCCTTCAGGAATATCTGCCTTGAGAGTTGATTTCTTACTCACAGGTGTAGTCATCCAATCTGAAAGACATCAAAAATTCAAATGTCTGTTTTATCCTAGTAAAACAGCTAGTTGGGATAAGAACGTGACCTTGTTTATAATGCTAACAGAGAGGTTGTAATTTTGAAGATTTCTTGAAGTGAAGATAAAACAGGAAAAGGGAGAAGAGGTGAACAGAGGACATGGCAGGAAGGGGTTGACAACTATACAATGTATGAAGCAGGAGAGCTTGGAGCTGGCATTCAGAAGTCACAGGCCTGAGCTGGGATCCTGAGTACAATATTTATTTTCTTTGTGATTACAGAGAAGTTACCTGAATTTTGAAGCCTCAAAAACACCTGTAAGACCACACTATGCTAACAGATAAGAAAAAAATGTACCTTATCTGTTTTAGTGATATGGTCTTTAAAATAACCTAGATGTGACCGTAAGAAACCATTGAAACTAGAGGTCAACACTTGGTAGAAAAAAGTTCAGCTTCAGAGTAACTACTAAAACGAGCATTTATGTTTTATAGACACATTTTAGCATTCAGATGGAAAATAAAAAGTTAGGCTACTATAGAGCCTGTGAAACACTGATACCTACTAATAAAGTTAGAACCTCCTGCTACCAGTGAGGAAGCAACATCTTCAAACCTATATGAATAATGTGACATTGATATAAGGAAAATGTACCATGAGGATGTATATGTGAGCATAAAAAATTAGGAAGAAAGCAGCAAATCTGCCAGGATATATCCAGTATGTCTTGGAGGCAAGGCCCTGAATTTGGGGAAAGGAGTATAATAGTCATTAGAAATGGGACTCTGCTACTGGGATCTGGGCCAAGGTCCCATGAATTGTCTGACAAAATGATTCCTCTCCCCCAAAACAAATTCCACACTTACTCAACAACAGTCTCACTTGGTCTCATGGGTATCCTGATATTAACAAGCAGAGTTCTGAATGCATACTAGTTTTCTGTACGTATTTGTGAATATCTGTCTTTTGTGTTAAGTCTATTTAAGACTTTGTACTAAGAAATGCAATGATAAGGACTTGATACTAACACAGATGATGCAAAGATTCCTGGGAAAGCCTATCAAGAACAAGCCTCCCTCAATGCTTTTTTCTCCTACTCACTCCAGAAAATCTATAAAGAGCTATAATAATAATAATAATAATAATAATAAAACTCCTTGTACTTACCTGGAAAAGAAAGTTAAACAGGTACACTTTAAGGCTAAAATCCTTGTTAGCTTAGAATAATATATCCTTGCTCAAAACAAAGAATGTTTAAAGTTAAACACCAGTTTTGCCAAATCTCAAAATCTTAAGAACTGACTTTCGCTTCTGGACCTGACAAAGTAGCCTGTGGAAGACCAGATTCTTGCAAAAAACACCCAAAAAATCTGAATTGAAAAAAAAAAATCTGTCTAAAGGCATCAGATATCACTTGAGGCCAACTTGATAGTCTAATATTTGGGATAGAAGGGAAATATAGAGGTGATTCTAACAGTGTTTTTTTTCATCAGAGAATTTGCTGAATTCTTAAACTTCTCAGGGCAAGAGACTAAGCTAAGCAGAAATTCAGAATTCTCTATAGTCTTATAGTACTGTTGAGCCAAAAACTGGAGTTCAGGACCTTCTGGGGGGCTGGGGGGTGAACAGTGGTCAGAGTGAACATGTAAAGCTCTCAGTTGGGACTCCTGGAGGTCTACAACCTAACAGCAAGGGCAAACAAGAGATAGGTAAAGCTTCATAAACATTCAACCCAATCTCCAGCTAATGAGTCCCTGGGTGGATGGATTAGGGTGGTTTGCTTGTACTCCAGCTGTCTACCAGAGGGAAGGAAAATCTCCTCTGGAGGAACATAACATCATCCAGAGCGTATTCACTCTTTCACACATGATGTCAAGGATTCAGTCAAAAAGTACCAGGAGTACTAAGAAATTATTGAATCAAGAGAAAAAACAGACAATAGAGAAAGACCCTCAGAACTCAGATACCAAAATTATCAGACATGGGGTTTGAAATAAGTGTGACTAACATGTTCAATAAAACAGATAAGAATGAGAACTTTAACAGAGAATTGGAACCAAAGGATCAAATGAAAATTCTAGAACTGAAAAATATAACTGAAATTAAGAACTCAATAGATAGCTTTAACAGTATATTGGACATTGGGACTTCCCTGATCGTCCAGTGGTAAAGAATCTGCCTTCCAATGCAGGAGACAGGGGTTCGATCCCTGGTCAGGGAACTAAGATCCCACATGCCACGGAGCAACTAAGCCTGTGCGCCACAACTACTGAGCCTGTGCACCTCAACTAGAGAGCCCATGTGTCACAAACTACAGAGCCCACATGCTCTGGAGCCCAAGTGTCACAACTAGAGAGAGAAAAAACATGCACGCCACAACTAGAGAGAAGCCCATGTGCCACAGCGAAGAGCTTCTGCACTGCAACAAGAAGATCCTGCATGCCACAACAAAGACCCGACACAGAGAAAAAAAAATTTTTAATAAATAAAATGAATAAATATTTTAAGAAACAGTATATCAGACATAGCAGAAGAGAGGAATAGTGAACTAAAAAAAATACATAGGCAGAAAATATCCATGGTAAAACCTGGAGGAAAAAATTTAAAAAGACATATAAGACGTGGTGAAAACATTTATTAACACATGTGTGACTGGAGTTCTGGAATGGGAGGAGGAAAAGAATGGGGCAAAAAACACTATTTTTTTAAAAAAAGGTTGAAAAATGAATTTGAGAAGCACAACAGACTGCAAGCAGGATAAATTCAGAGAAAATCCACCTAGGTACACCATAGTCAAACTACTGAAAACATAAGACTAATTTGAAATTTCCTTGAGAGGAAAAATATATTACCTTTAAAAGAGAAAAAAATAAAACTGATAGCTCTCTTTTCAATCAGCAACAAGGGAAAACAGAAGACAATGAAATAGGAACTTCCCTGAGAGCACAGTGGTTAAGAATCTGCCTGCCAATGCAGGGGACATGGGTTCAAGACCTGGTCTGGGAAGATCCCACATGCCGTGGAGCAACTAAGCCTGTGTACCATGACTACTGAGCCTGTGCTATACAGCCCATGAACCACAACTACTGAGCCCTCATGCCACACCTACTGAAGCCCACACACCTCGAACCTGTGCTCCGCAAAATGAGAAGTCACGGCAACGAGAAGCCCACACACCATAACAAAGAGTAGCTAGCCCCTGCTCACCACAACTAGAGAAAGCCTGCGTGCAGCAACGAAGACCCAATGCAGACAAAAATAAATTAAATAAATTTTAAAAAACAGCTCTGTAATTGTCTAAAAAAAAAAAAAAGACGACAATGAAATAGCATCTGAAGTGCTGAAAATTGCTAAACTAGAACTCAATAGAAACAAAATGTCCCAAAAAGGTAAATATGAAATGGATATTTCTGTACAAATAAAAACAAGGATTGTGTCACCAGCAGGCCCATATTAAAAAAAAAAACAATAAAAGGAGTGTTCCAGGCAGAAGAAAGATAATCCCAGGTGTAAAAGTAAGAAAAGGCAATGGAAAAAGTAAATAAAAATATTATTGCACAAAACAATAATTATAATGTCTTGAGAGGTTGAAAATATATACATAATTAAAATACATAGCAAAAATACCACAAGACATGAAAGGAAGAAAATAGTATTGTTTTAAGCTATTAGCATTGTCTGGGAATTATTTATTTTGGATAGTAATAAGCTGGTTTTACTTATTAGACTTACCAATAAAAGACTGGTTAAAGATACAAGCTCATACAGTCTTTAAGACTAGTTAAAGAAGGTACAAGCTCATTGGAATATGGAACAGTAAAAATAGTTGATTCAAAAGAAGACAAGAAAAAAAATGGACTTAAAGCAGGTAAGTAAAATTAAAATTAAATAATGAAATAGCAGACGTCCAATCCTATACATATTAGTAATTGGTCTAAATTCTCCTATTAAAAAACTAAGATTGGGCTTCCCTGGTGGTGCAATGGTTGAGAGTCCTCCTGCCGATGCAGGGGACACGGATTCATGCCCCGGTCCGGGAAGATCCCACATGCCGCGGAGCGGCTAGGCCCGTGAGCCATGGCCGCTGAGCCTGCGCATCCAGAGCCTGTGCTCCGCAACGGGAGAGGCCACAACAGTGAGAGGCCCATGTACTGCAAAAACAAACAAACAAACAAACAAATAAAAAACTGTTGTGAGGCTGGATTAAAAAAATAAAATCCAACTATATGGCACTCAGGAGAGAAATATCAAAAATATAGATCCAGAATTAAAAGGAAAGAAAAGAATGGAAAAGGATTTATCAAGCAAGCACTAACCACAAGAAAGCTGGTATACCTATACTAATATCAGACAAATCTCATAATATTAGAGAAAACAGGCTTTCAGATAGTTCATATTGACAAAAGGTTCAATTATCTAGGAAAATATAACAAATCTACATTTTCACATAATATAACTTCAAAATGTATAAAGTAAAAATTGAGAAAATAAAAAGGAAAAATAGAGAAACATTAACAATGATAGTGAGATATGTTTACATACCATTCTCAATAACTCACAAATCAAACCATTAAGAATAGGGGATCTGAATAACAAGATAAACAAACTTGATCTAAATGATATACTTATAACACTATACCCAACAATGACAGAATATACATATTTAAGTGCATATAGAACATTTACCAAAACTGAACATATACTGGGATGTGAAGTAGTATGAACACATTTCACAGGACAGAGATCATTCAGAATGTGTACTCTGAACTCAGTGGAATTATGCCAGAAGTGAATAACAAAATACCAAAAAGACGGTTAGAAAATCCAGATATTTTAAAACTAGTCCATACATTTCTAAATAACTGATAAAGAAGAAATCAAAACAAAAATTAGAAAATATTTTAAACTTAATGATAATAGAACCATGAAATGAAACTTACAAAATGCAGCTACAGCATGGTTAGAAGGAAATGTACATCTATCTATCTGTATCAATTATCAATCTCAAGAAATCAGAAAAATAGCAAATTAAATACAAAGGAGAAGGAAAGAAATAATAAAAATAACAGAAATCGATAACTTAATAAAAAATTGATAGACCTCTATCAAGACTAATGGAGAAAGAGAGAAGGCACATATTACCACTATCAAGAATGATAAAGGTGACATCAAGACAAATTCTAAAGAGATTTATAAGATAATAGCATAATGAGGAAACTTTATGCCAATAAACTAAAAGACTAAATTCTAGGAAGGTATAGTGTATCAAAACAGATGCAAGAAGAAACAGAAAATCTGAATGGTCCTACATCTAATAAATAAATTGAATCTTCCATTTAATACCTTCTCACAAAGAAATTTTCAAGCAGAGATGGCTTCACTAGTGAATTCTTCTGAACATTTAAGGAAGTCCAGTCTGTATACAAACAGGCCAGCGGAACAGATTATAGACCCAGAATCAGACCTATGCCCATGCAGTCCCCTTATGTATGACAAAGGTACACTGCAGTACAATGGGGGAAAAGATAGTCTTTTCAGTAAATGATCCTGGGTCAACTGAATACCTTTATGGAAAATAATGAAAATAAATCTTCCATGTGGACTGTAGACCTAAATATGAAAAACAAAAGAATAAAGGAAAACACAGAAGATCTTCATGGCATTAAATGTCTTAAGTAGGACACAAAAAGCATTAACTTTAAGAAAAACCCCAATTAATTGGACTATCCTAAAAATTTAGAACTTCTGTTTACCAAATAACACCATTATTCGAAGTGTGAAATAATATTTATAATGCATTATGTATCTATATGACAGAGGATCAAATCCCAAATGAACAACCCTAAAATATATCAATAAGGTAAGATTAGACAACTAAATAGAAAATAGGGGAGAAACTTATAGATACTTTACAAAAGAGGATATTTAAATGATCAATAAAAAAATAAAAAGATGATCAACTTCATTAGTCATAAGTTGAGATACAATGAGATACTCCATATATCCTCTAGAATGGTGAAAAACAAACTTTTAATGACAATACTAAGTATATAAGAGGACATGGAACCCTCGTATCCTGCTGGCTGGAGTATAAACTGGTATAACCACTTAAAAAAACTATTTGGTGGTGTTTATTAAAGCTTGCAGGGACTTCCCTGGTGGTCCAGTGGTAAAGAATCCACCTTACAATGCACGGGACGCAGGTTCGATCCCTGGTCAGGGAACTAAGATCCCACATGCTGTGAGGCAACTAAGCTCGCAAGCCACAATTACTGAGCTCACATCCCTCAACTAGAGAACCTGCATGCCGCAAACTATGGAGCCCACATACTCTGGAGCCCACACCACAATTACAGAGCCCACGTGCCCTGGAGCCTGTGCGCCACAACTAGAGAAGAGAAAACCTTCACACCACAACTAGAGAGAAGTCCGTGCGCTGCAACTAAGACCCAACGCAGCCAAAAAAAATAAATTAAAAAAAAAAGCTTGCCTACTCATGAACATAGTACTCCTAGCTATATGCTCAAGAGAAATGTATAACGTACATTCTCTAAAAGATGTACAAGAATGTTCATAATAGTTCCAGTATTACTGATAATAGCTCCAAGTCAGAAATATACCAAATGTCTAGCAACAGTAAAATGTATAAATAGTGGTAGGTTTACAGAGTGAAATATCATACCTCAATGAGAATGAACCAACTATTGCTACATAAGACAACATGGATGAATCTCAAATACACTGTGAAACCAAAGAAGCCAGACACAAAGAGTAGACACATATGATTCCATTTATAAAAAGTTTTAAAATAGGCAAAACAAAGCTATGGTCAGGGTAGTAATTATCTTCAGGACAAAAGAAACAGAGGGGATGGGAGGGGATATCTGGTGTTCTAGGAACATTTTATTTCCTAATATAGGTGCTGGTTATACAGATGTATTTATACTGTAAAAATCTGATGAGCTGTACACTTATAATTTATGTATTTTCCTGTGTTAGTATTACTTCAATAAAAGTTAACTTAAAAAATCTGGGAGTGGCTTTCAAAAATAATAATTTGGCTCAATAAAAACAACCAATTGCTAGCTTTCTTTTCTAGCAGCTATTAGATAGCTATGTTTATTAAAGCCTTTTCTTGATTGTGATCATAAAACATATCACCTATATATAAGAGAAAATTGGCTTTTTAACGTTTTGTGTTACAGGAAAACACTCATCTAATTGTGTTATCAAGAGGGGGTCAAACACACCCTGGTTTCACGACGCTGAAGATGAACTGAGATGGGGAAAGACTGGACCCTCAGAGTCAGTTCTCACTGGGGCCCAGGTTACTTCATTGGGGCTGAATTAGGAGCAGTACCTGTAGCTGCATTGGGCCACACTAAAAAAAAAGTATGGGTTTAAACTATATATTGATAACTCTAGGGTATCAAACAAGGTATGCAAGTAGTATGATCCAAACCCTATACAATGTAGTCAAGAGGTCACCCCCAGGGAGGGACCAGAAACTGACCCAATTTCCTCCAAATCATCAAAAGTTTCAAGACTTGGCACTATCAAGTACATCTGAGAGTGAGGGTGGATAAAACAAGGAGTTTTGGATTAAGGTCAGTTTATGAAGCCTTTATGCCCTCAGATCCCTTCCCCAACTCAGAGGAGCTGGAAGGTTTCCCTCTTCCAACTGAGGAAAGCCTCTAACAAGAAAGAGATACCAAAGAGATATCAAAACAATCAAAGAGAAAATTTGAGAACACAGTGCCTATAAAGGGAGATGAAAGTGTTTTTGGAAATCATTACCTTTAGAGGTAAGATATTACAATTGTAAAACACGAATAAGAGCTTACAAATAAAACAAGAGTTTTTGGAAATTAAAAAGGATGGCAGAATTTGAAAACTCAACAGAGAATTCCCACAATAAACAATTAGAAAACCAGGGAAAAAATGAAACAACTATTTTTAGGCAATGGAAAAGTAATCCTGGAAAAGTAAACTCACAGTGACAGAAGCAGACCTGTGGTTGCCAGGGGCTGGGGACAGGGGATGGGATTAATTGCAAAGAGGTAAGAAGGCATTTTTGGTTAGAGATGACAAAAATGTTATTCCTTTGATTTGGTGCTAAATTTGTCAAAACTGATCAAATATTACACTTAAAATGGTGAATTTTATTGCATGTAAATTATACTTTAATGAAGCTGATTAAAAATATTTTAAGGGCTTCCCTGGTGGCGCAGTGGTTGAGAGTCCGCCTGCCGATGCAGGGGATACGGGTTTGTGCCCCGGTCCGGGAGGATCCCACATGCCGCGGAGTGGCTGGGCCGGTGAGCCATGGCCGCTGGGCCTGCGCGTCCGGAGCCTGTGCTCCGCAGCGGGAGGGGCCACAGCAGTGAGAGGCCCGCGTAACGCAAAAAACAAACAAACAAACAAACAAACAAACATATTTTAAAAATCTCAATAGATGAACTGGAAGACATAACTGAAGAAACCTGTCAAAAGTAGAACAAAAAAAAATAAAGATGGAAATTTTAATAAAAAGATAAAATTAGGGCTTCCCTGGTTTTGCAGTGGTTGAGAATCTGCCTGCCAATGCAGGGGACACGGGTTCGAGCACTGATCTGGGAAGATCCCACATGCCACAGAGCAACTAGGCCCATGAGCCACAACTACTGAGCCTGCGCGTCTGGAGCTTGTGCTCCATAACAACAGAGGCCGCAACAGTGAGAGGTCCATCCACCGCGATGAAGAGTGGCCCTTGCTCGCTGCAACTAGAGAAAGCCCTCGCACAGAAACGAAGACCCAACCCAGCCATAAATAAATAAATAAATATTTTAAAAAAACAAAAAAAACTTACTGGGGACAGTAAGATTTTTATATATATATATATATATATATATATAAAAGATAAAATTAGAAGACCAGTCCAGGTGGTATCAGGCATTCCATCAAGAGAAAATAGAGAAAACTGAAGGTGGAAATTAAAAAATGCTAGAAGAAAATGTCCAAGATCCACAGGGCAGAAATTTAGATGGAAAGGCTCACCAATCCTCAGTGGATCGAAGTATAGGAGCACACCAGGGTACACCACTGAGAAACACAGGAGTAAATGAGGAGATCATGCAAGCTTTCAGAGAGGAGAAACAGGTCACAAGTGATGAAGAACCTGAAGATTTTGGATTTCTCAATAGCAGACTTAGGTCTAGAAAACAACAGAGCAATGTCTTCAGAATTCTGAAGAAAAAAGATTTCCAGTGTTGAATTCTATCTAGTCAAACTATCCAGAAAGTGTTACGGCAGGAAAAAGACATTTACAGACTTGCTAGGTTACCAAAAACTTATTCCTGTGCATCCTTTCTTAGGAAGCTACTGGAAGACATGTGCAAATGAAGAGATAAGCCAAGAAAAAGGATGATGTGGGACGTGCAGGCCGGGAAAGATGGGATTTGCAGGAGGATGACAGCTAGGCACCTGCCATTCCAGAAAGGAGCAGGTCAGATGGCTCCAGAAGAGACTTTTCCAGGAAAATGAAATTGTCAGAATGACTTCTGATCTAAAAGTCTTGAGAATCGAGATGCAGACAACTAGAGAAGGTCTGAGATTAAATTAAATTAAATTAAACTAAATGAACCCTGGGAAAGATTGCTTAGGAAAGCAAAAGCAAAAGTTGCCAGGACTTACTTCATGGATCAGCTGTGAATAGAGCTTCAGAATGTAAACAATGACTATTTCTCTGACCATTAAGTACACTATAACCCTATTGGAAGGACAGGGAATGGAAAAGGTAGTAAGATGAATAGTCGGGGAGGTGAGTTTAGTCCTCACTTTTATAGAAGGAATTCAGTAAATAATGCCTAAAACTGAAAAGTCAAGAGGTAGCAATATAAACACATTCGTTGAAGACATGGAAACAGATGTACCAAATAATCAACTGAAAGAAGAGAAAATGGTTACTTCTAAAGAGGAGAGAATGGGGATAAGGGGGGATAAGAGGCCATCAGTTTTCATAATAAACATTGTAGTTTCATTAAACTAAATGCATTATTGTTATGACATTTAATACTAAAAATAAAGAAAAAGGACAGAATAAGCTCCAAAAAATTCAAAGGAAAGAAATAATGAAGAGCAAAAATTAATGAAATAAAGATAAAATAGAAACGATCAGTAAAGTCAAAAATTATTTATTAAATTTATTAAAAAGGCAAACCTCTGATAAGATTTATACAGAAAAAAAAGACAAAAGTAAATTATTATTAGAAAAAATTCATGATTTCATTCAACAAATACATACTGGGACCTGGTGAGCTGAGATACAAGAGCAAACATGACCAAGTCCTTCCCTCATGGAGCTAAGGGTAGAAAGCATTATTTAAACAGGACACAGAAAGCACTAAGATAAAGATCATTAAGACAAAGACTGATTACGAACTTCTGCTAGTAAAGAAAGAGAAAAGATAAGCTATAGCCTGGCACACATATTAACTGATAAAGTATTCAATTCCTAATTATATATAGAAGTCTTACAAGTGAATAAGAAAAAGATAAACTATAACAGAAAAATGGATGAAGAATATGTCACAGAACACAAATAATCAACATATGAACATGTTCAAGTCCACCAGTAAACAAGGAAGTGCAAATTAAAACTATAATGAGATACCATTTCTTAGGAATTTTGGTTCAGTTCCTGTTACTTGCCAAAGTAACATCAACTAACCTGCATCAACTATTAGTATAATTTGGATCAACTAATTTAATCAGCAATCTGGGACCATGTAGTAGACCTGAAGAAGCATATACTCTTAAACCCACTATTTCTACACCTATGAATACACCTAAAGAAATTCCCAAACAAGGCCCATGGGTATAAGGAAGTATGTACAAGAACATTCAGGTCTGGACTTCCTTGGTGGTGCAGTGGTTAAGAATCCGCCTGCCAATGCAAGGGACACAGGTTCAAGCCCTGGTCCAGGAAGATCCCACATGTTGTGGAGAAACTAAGGCCATGCGCCACAACTACTGAGCCTGCACTCTAGAGCCCACAAGCCACAACTACTGAGCCCTCGCACCACAACTACTGAAGCCTGCACGCCTAGAGCCCATGCTCTGCAACAAGAGAAGCCACCTCAATGAGAAGCCCACGCACCACAACAAAGAGTAGCCCCCACTCACCACCACTAGAGAAAGCCCGTGTGCAGCAATGAAAACCCAACGCAGCCAAAATTAAATAAATAAATTTAAAAAAAAAAGAATATTCAGGTCAGCATCATTCAAAAGGCAGCAAAAAGTCTGGAAACAACCTACAGGTCTATCAGCAAGAAAATAGTTAAATAAAGGTATAGCCATTGAAGGAGTATCAGAGTGCAGTTAAAAATGACTAGAGCTACACA
Organism: Orcinus orca; assembly: GCF_937001465.1. Taxonomy (NCBI): domain Eukaryota; kingdom Metazoa; phylum Chordata; class Mammalia; order Artiodactyla; family Delphinidae; genus Orcinus; species Orcinus orca. The sequence goes on along the minus strand of NC_064561.1, from coordinate 16,537,530 downwards.
TCTCAACAAGGATTGAAAAAAATGCAAGCTGTGGAAAGGTATCTATAGTACAATACATATATATATATCAACTTTAAAGTGTGCAAAGCTAAACGATATTGCTCAGAGCTATGGATAAATGTGGTAAAGAGCAAGAAGAGCAGCACAGGAGCTAATGTAAAATTCAAGCTAGTGGTTCTCTGGTATGAAAGGAGGAAGATCTGATGAGGAGGGACACATCGAATTTCACATATGCAGCTTTGTTCTGTTTCTTCAGCTGGAGAGCAGGGTATGGAGGTGTTTGCCCATTCTTCAGGCTGTTCAAAAATGTTACATATTCTGTTCTGTAGATAGGATTACAGTATCAAAATATATTTGCTTTAAGTAAAAAAAGGAAATGATAATGCTAAGTGTCGAAATAAAATTATAGCATGTAAAAGAAATAGGAGCTGGTTCTCTACAAAAAGTCTCAACAAATTTTAGAGGGAAAATACACAGATAAAGTTGGAAATGAGAAAGAGGATATAATGTAAAATGTTAAAATTATAGATGAACCTGGAAGAAATGGACAAATTCTTAGAAATGCACAACCTGCCAAGACTGAATCAGGAAGAAATAGAAAATATGAACAGACCAATCACAAGCACTGTGATTAAAAATCTTCCAACAAACAAAAGCCCAGGACCAGATGGCTTCACAGGCGAATTCTATCAAACATTTAGAGAACAGCTAACACCTATCCTCCTCAAACTCTTCCAAAATATAGCAGACGGAGGAACACTCCCAAACTCATTCTACGAGGCCACCATCACCTTGATACCGAAACCAGAAAAGGATGTCACAAAGAAAGAAAACTACAGGCCAATATCACTGATGAACACAGATGCAAAAATCCTCAACAAAATACTAGCAAACAGAATCCAACAGCACATTAAAAGGATCATACACCATGATCAAGTGGGGTTTATTCCAGGAATACAAGGATTCTTCAATATACGCAAATCAATCAACGTGATACACCATATTAACTAATTGAAGGAGAAAAACCATATGATCATCTCAATAGACGCAGAGAAAGCTTTCGACAAAATTCAACACCCATTTATGATAAAAATCCTGCAGAAAGTAGGCATAGAGGGAACTTACTTCAACATAATAAAGTCCATATATGACAAACCCACAGCCAACATTGTCCTCAATGGTGAAAAACTGAAAGCATTTCCATTAAGATCAGGAATAAGACAAGGTTTCCCACTCTCACCAGTCTTATGCAACATAGTTTTGGAAGTTTTAGCCACAGCAGTCAGAGAAGAAAAGGAAATAAAAGAAATCCAAATCGGAAAAGAAGAAGTAAAGCTGTCACTGTTTGCAGATGACATGATACTATACATAGAGAATCCTAAAGATGCTACCAGAAAACTACTAGAGCTAAAAAATGAATTTGGTAAAGTAGCAGGATACAGAATTAATGCACAGAAATCTCTGGCATTCTTATACACTAATGATGAAAAATCTGAAAGTGAAATCAAGAAAACACTCCCATTTACCATTGCAACAAAAAGAATAAAATATCTAGGAATAAACCTACCTAAGGAGACAAAAGACCTGTATGCAGAAAATTATAAGACACTGATGAAAGAAATTAAAGATGATATAAATAGATGGAGAGATATACCATGTTCTTGGATTGGAAGAATCAACATTGTGAAAATGACTCTACTACCCAAAGCAATCTACAGATTCAATGCAATCCCTATCAAACTACCACTGGCATTTTTCACAGAACTAGAACAAAAAATTTCACAATTTGTATAGAAACACAAAAGACCCTGAATAGCCAAAGCAACCTTGAGAACGAAAAACGGAGCTGGAGGAACCAGGCTCCCTGACTTCAGACTATACTACAAAGCTACAGTAATCAAGACAGTATGGTACTGGCACAAAAACAGAAAGATAGATCAATGGAACAGGATAGAAAGCCCAGAGATAAACCCACACACTTATGGTCACCTTATCTTTGATAAAGGAGGCAGGAATGTACAGTGGAGAAAGGACAGCCTCTTCAATAAGTGGTGCTGGGAAAACTGGACAGGTACATGTAAAAGTATGAGATTAGATCACTCCCTAACACCATACACAAAAATAAGCTCAAAATGGATTAAAGACCTAAATGTAAGGCCAGAAACTATCAAAATCTTAGAGGAAAACATAGGCAGAACACTCTATGACATAAATCACAACAAGATCCTTTTTGACCCACCTCCTAGAGAAATGGAAATAAAAACAAAAATAAACAAATGGGACCTTATGAAACTTCAAAGCTTTTGCACAGCAAAGGAAACCATAAACAAGACCAAAAGACAACCCTCAGAATGGGAGAAAATATTTGCAAATGAAGCAACTGACAAAGGATCAATCTCCAAAATTTATAAACAGCTCATGCAGCTCAATAACAAAAAAACAAACAACCCAATCCAAAAATGGGCAGAAGACCTAAATAGACATTTCTCCAAAGAAGATATACAGACTGTCAACAAACATATGAAAGAATGCTCAACACCATTAAACATTAGAGAAATGCACATCAAAACTACAATGAGATATCATCTCACACCTGTCAGAATGGCCATCATCAAAAAATCTAGAAACAATAACTGCTGGAGAGGGTGTGGAGAAAAGGGAACACTCTTGCACTGCTGGTGGGAATGTGAATTGGTACAGCCACTATGGAGAACAGTATGGAGGTTCCTTAAAAAACTACAAATAGAACTACCATACGACCCAGCAATCCCTCTACTGGGCATATACCCTGAGAAAACCATAATTCAAAAAGAGCCATGTGCCAAAATGTTCATTGCAGCTCTATTTACAATAGCCCGGAGATGGAAACAACCTAAGTGAACATCAACAGATGAATGGATAAAGAAGATGTGGCACATATATACAATGGAATATTACTCAGCCATAAAAAGAAATGAAATTGAGCTATTTGTAATGAGGTGGATGGACCTAGAGTCTGTCATACAGAGTGAAGTAAGTCAGAAAGAGAAAGACAAATACCGTATGCTAACACATATATATGGACTCTAAGAAAAAAAAAAGAAAAAAATGTCATGAAGAACCTGGGGGTAGGATGGGAATGGAGACGCAGACCTGCTGGGGAATGGACTGGGGATATGGGGAGGGGGAGGGGTAAGCTGTGACAGGGCGGGAGTTGTGGCATGGACATATATACACTACCAAGCGTGGAATGGATAGCTAGTGGGAAGCAGCCGCATAGCACAGGGAGATCAGCTCGGTGCTTTGTGACCACCTAGAGGGGTGGTGGTGGGGGGTCGGGGGGAAGGGAGATGCAAGAGGGAAGAGATATGGGAACATATGTATATGTATAACTGATTCACTTTGTTGTGAAGCAGAAATTGGCACACCATTGTAAAGCAATTATACTCCAATAAAGATGTAAAAAAAATTATAGATGAATACCATGCACAGTTGTAAATGAATACATTTTATGGCTCAAGAAAAGATAATTTAAAGCTAAAGGGCAAATGTACAATTGATATAACAAAAAGAAACTAAACAGATTAATAAATAAGGAAGAAATGTAAAAAGTTATTAGCAATCTACTCAAATTAAGGGATCAGGTCATTTTCTTTAGGTTTACTGGGTAAACAATTTCTGTAGAATTAAAGCTATTTTGGAGAAGGCGGGGGAATGACACCATTTGAGGGTCACACTGGTTTAACCCTCATCCTGACTTGCAACAAAATGGCAACATTAAATACATTGATATTAGTTAACCATCCTGAAGTTGAGTTTTCTGGGTTTTCTGTAGTGGGGTTAATCATATGTGCCTCACAGGTTGTAAGGTTGAAATGGGGCAGCTAACAAATCCCCGGAGATCACCCAGCACAGTGCTGATCCACAGGGGCTCAAATGTCAGCTCCCTGCCTACACTAGATCATGGCCCAGGGAAGAGAAAAATTTTAAAAGAAAGCTATCAGAAGGACTTTTTCTTACTATTATTAAAATTAAGTGTCTTCCTAAACCAAGAGTGATTGATGCAACAATGGAAAAGTTCTAGATCCGATCCTTTGAAAAATCAGAGATAAACCTACTATCATTGTTCTAAATGGTTTTTGAAGTCCTAGCCAGTCATTAAGAAGTGAAACAGAAATAAAAAACTATACTAAAAATAATTCAGTGAACACTTTAAGAATAAGAATTGGAGAGTGACAAGGGGAATAAATATTTGGAAATGACTACCACTTCTTTACAGCAGCAATTTCCAGTTGAAAAACAAGGAGGTAGTTCTATTAAAAAACAGCACTATAATTTTAATAGGAAATTGAAAGAACAACTATAAAACTTTACTGGGGGAATTCCCTGGTGATACAGTGGTTGGGACTCTGTGCTTCCACTGTTGTGAGCCTGGGTTCGATCCCTGGTCGGGGAACTAAGGTTGGGGCACTAAGATCCCGCAAGCCGCATGGTGCAGCCAAAAAACAAAAACAAACAAACAAACAAAAAAAACCCACCAAACAAACAACAACAACAGCAACACAAAACCCCAAAAGTTTATTGGGAAAAATAAGATTTCTTTCCATGTCTGACTGGCTGACCACTAATCATCCTTCGTGAATCAGCTCACAGCTTAGGGTGTCCAGGAAACAAGAGGTGCTGGAACAGAGGATTGTGAAAGGCATCTGGGAAGGACTGAACCATGACCTCATGGTTTTTCATGTCATTACTCATACCTGACTATAAAATCCCTTCTAGGCATAAAAGTCCTCTTCATCTTCACAATTCCCCCTCAAAAGTGCAATAAAGAATTAGTGTCAATGATGAATAATGGAAGAATAAATGATGTTAATAGGCCAGAGTACTGAGACAGTGGATTAATTTCTTTTAATTCCCATCCCTTGTCTTTTTTTGTTATAACACTGCTTGTATAATATAATACTGAGTGAAATATTAAAAATGCCTTAGTTTGGGTGTAATAGAACATACAAATTCAGAATGCTATTGGGGTAAGTTAAAAGATTTTTTTGATAACTGAGTTTTGGAGTTAAGACATATAAATTCCATAACAGATTAGATCCTAGACATTCTAGTAAACAGTTACTTACTGTAGGATATAAAGTCCTGCCTACTTCATTGGGCTCCTGTGAAAAATCAGTAACAAAAGGTTTTTAAAAATATTTTACAATTGGCCAAATGCTGGCAGAAAGTGAAATGTAATGTCTTGAACATGCCAATAGCTAAAATATTGGGGGGTTTAGGGAAAGGCACCCCTGCTCCCGTTCTTAAGCTACCAGATCCAATGGGTTCCTCAAAACAAGTAACAGCCACTAAACTGTCGTGTTCTCTGTATCCCCAGGCAACAAGTCTTTGCCAATTACTAGGTGCCAAGCACTGTGCTGGGCATGAGCAATACAGCAAAACGGGCAAAAAATCTGGCTGTGCTCGTATGGTGCTTACAGCCCAGTGCAGCACCAGCAGAAGGTGGAGAATAATTAAATGCTGAATGTAGGTACACGTGGATGAACAAATATGAAGGTGGTTGAAGAAATGTGCAATGTTTAGCTAGAAGAGCTGCCTCAGTAGGCACATGGTGACTGGCCCTGAGGACCAGAAGCTGCTCAGCTGTGTGTAACCTATGCTGTTCCTCCTCACTGGAGAAGTGTGAGTGGAGACTGCACGGTCAGATGCTGAAGGGAACAACAGGACACACAAGCACAGTGGGGAGCTGTCCATCTATGCCAAATAGAGAGAGAAGAAAAATCATGGGGAGGAGGATCCAGGGAGGCACAAACTGCCACAAGAAAGGAGTGCCACATGCACGTGGGGACAAATATGGCAACAAGGTATTGAGGTGAACATGAAGGGAAAAGATGCTCGTTTCTCAGTCCACAGGCCTGGCGCACGTGCTGTGTTCCTCCCAATGCCTCCCACATGCAGCATGCTTACCAAGACAGAAGCCTCCCAGGGAGTCCTCCGGCATCCATTCTTCCCCCTTTCCGAGCTGGGAAAACATATCTGGCTTGGGTCCTAAGAGTCCTGTTTTTGAGGGGGAAAGAAAAATGGGCCATATCTGTTCATACCAGAGATAAAATCATTGCAAGGATGAGGTATGGTCCATAGAACTTCCTGGAAATGGTGACCTGATAGGGGCCCAGGGTAGACAACAGTTCCCAGAAGGAGGAAAAGATGGTTTGGGCCTGACACAGAGAATCTGTTCCCGTCTTCCTCTCTGCTGGAAGGGAGGGAGGATTCGACCTCTAGTCACCTTTGAGACATCTGCACTTAGACTCCAAAGAACCCTGTGCCCAGGACACAAAGGATAGGCACTGAGATAACATCCTCAGAACAGCTCACTCCCAACCCAAACTTCTGTATGGAACCAGTTTACGGGTCCCAAAGAAATCTCCAAATATGAAGATGAGACTTCAGAGGCTCCCACTTACCCAGGGACACCAGGTTGCTGTAGTTCTCCAGCATTACATCCCTGTACAGGGCTCTTTGAGCAGGGCTCAGCTGCGCCCATTCATCCTGGGTGAAAAGCACGGCCACATCCTTGAAGGTCACTGATTCCTGTAAGGGCAAACCCATCCCCGTTGACTGGTGGCTACTCCCTCACATGACTCTCTGGGAAATGCTGTGACCGTCTGCAGGGCTGTTAGCACAGAAGGGGGATGGTGTTCTGTGACAAGGGAAGCACTTCCTCAGGGTCTCCTAGGGGTCAAGCTTTTATCAGACTTCGTTCCCCTGAAGAAAAATACCTTGTGGAGAGGACAGGCCTCCTCAGCACTGGGACTTCACACTGGCTGTTCATCTTGCCCAAAACATTTTCTCCCATCTCCATCAATCTGCACAGCCCTGCCTGTACCCCCACCCCTATGACCAATCCTACCCAGGTCTTGGCTTCAGCATTACCTCTTCAGCACCCCTCCTCAACTGCTCCCATATCACCTGTGCAGGGCCATCCAAGCACTGTCCCACTTGCTGAGTTTTGGTTTACTTTTGGTTTCCCCCACTAGACTGTTAACTCCAAGAAGCTATGGACCATTTCCACATCTCCCTTGTCTTCCCATCATGTCTTCTAGAACATGGGCCATGTACCCAGCACCTGTTACAAATGTGTTACTCAGCAACTCCTGCTTTTCTTCAGCTGAACCCAACACACATACATGGTTCCCATGGAAACAGTCCTTCTGGACAATGTGACCTTGTTCCCTCTGATCACAGCTGTACCTTCTGTGGAAACACTTGGCTGAGAGGCCAAGAGAGCTGGTGTGAACTGAGAAGGAAGAGTTAGGTAGAAGCCCAGAGAAGAAAGGCAAGGGTCCAAGAGAAAGGACTTTTAGATTATTCTAGACCCCACTTGCCTAGCTGAAGTACAGGTGCATTTTGGCCTTTGGATTTTGGGCAATATCCCAGTATCCTTCCAATAAAGACCTGCTTTTGCTTAAGGTAGTCTGAATTAGGTTTCTGTTACCTGCACCCAGAGCCTTGCACAAAGTAGGCTGAACCAAGGAACATTTGTTGGACTGAACCCATGAACCAATCTGTCAGGGAACATTGTTCACCTTTCTTTCATGGGCATAGATCTAATACCTGGCACATTTTACATCCCTAATACAGGTCTGCTGAATGGCAACCAAAATTATGGCAGCCTGTAAACACAAGATAATTGTGTGACACCAACAATGAATTTGAGGAAAAGGCTAGGGAAGAGAAATATCACAGTGGACTGGCACTGTGAAGACAGGTTTCAAAACAAGAGTGGTGCCTGAGATGGGTTCTAAAGGACAAGCTAGAAACCAAGGAGAAGGGTGAGCAACCAGTGAGCTGGGACTGGGTTGACATGGCACTTTCAATCGGCTGCTCAGCCCTTCCAGTGATTTCTGCCACAGATTCCTGCCCTGGACAGGTTTAAGTGTGAATGAATTAGAACAAATTTACCAAATTCATCAGAATTTGTACACTCAAATGAACGTTGTCTCCTTCAAAGTGGAGTCCATACCCTTATTCTAATGAAGTTAGCACTGCTCAAAGCTTTTCAGTAATTTATTGAAATTGAAAACATACCACTTGAATGATTTCATTTGTACCCAATATTCCTCTGAAGTAAAAAGCCAAATATAATTTTTTTTAAAGCCCAGTAAATCCCACCTTTCTAAGAAAGCATTCCAATTTCTCTCTTCTATCACTCCTATGTTAGGTACTGCCTTTACCACTTTAGACTCTTATTTTACTTGCTAGTGGAAAGAGTGCAGGTTTCCACTTTGGACCAACCTGGGTTTCACTTCCAGTTGTGTCACTTAGGTGAGCTTTAGCAAGTTCCTGAGCTCTGACACCCACCAGGATGTGCCCAAGATGGGGGGTGGGCAGGAGCGGGTCAGGCTCCTGAGTGAGACTGGACTGGGAGAAAAGCTCCTGGTCAGGGTAAAGAAACAGGCCCACCCTCCTCAACTACTACATTCAAATCTCCTAAGGCAATTTAGAGGGGGAAGCCCACAGCAATCCCTCACTCACCTGGACCACGGTTGGCAGGCACCTGACTGCCATTCCTTCTTCTCTGATGAGCCTCAGGCTGGTAACACCTTCTACTGTTTATGAGGAGAGGACTGGGTCAAAAGATACCACACAGCAGTCCAGAGTGGGGCTTTGAGCATTCACACCCTGGGAATCCTCCAATACTCCAGGTAGTGAATTCTTAGTCCCTATTTGCTCCCAATCCTCTCTCCTCCTGGAGGGTCTTTCTGATGGCCTCCCCTGTAAAGGGAATAGCTCACCTTGCAGCTACTCCCAGCACCCCCCACCAATTTTCCCCCTAGCAATCTGAGTCAGATCCTCCATATCTTCCCTTCTGTATTTAAATACTTTGACTTTTCTTGAAGAAAGCACCCTCCAGCCCGTTTTCACACTTTCTACACACTCTCCAGCCTTTTGCCCTTAAATTATGCTGAGAGATCTCAAGAAAAGTGTGTCTCCTGCCTGGACGGCTGCCTAATCCTTGGGCGGGGAGTGAAAGAAGTAGAGAAGGAGGGTCGTCTTCTTTCTCCTAGAAAAGAAGCTAAGAAGGCTGGATTTTCATTGTCGAGACGTCTCTCAAGGCCATGCCGTTCTCTGGCCTCAAGCCTCTCCTTCTCTGGCGCCCAGTTTGGGAGACCTGGAGTCAAAGGTGGGAGAGAAGCTATGTATTTGTGCGGGGTGGGGGTGGGAGTGGGCGTTGGGCGCCACGAATGTTAATCGTACAACCCACCCTCCCGCCCTCTGCCAGGTCCCCTGGGAAGCTGCTGCAGGGGCTGCGCAGCTGCTGACCCGGCCTTAGCGAGTTCCGGATACTGTGATCCGGACCACACCGGGAGCATCTACCACAGAGCGTAAATGGGCTTCCCGGAGTCGTTTCCAAAACACACGCCAGAGGCCCTGACCGCATCCTTTTCCACATGCACCCGCAGATTCGGACCCTAAACCCGAGAGCTCACACCTGGCCTTTTTGTCTTTGGAATCAAACCTTAGCCATACGTCCCGGGAAGTTTGGGGCATCAGATTACCGTCCTTCAGAACGGACCACGACCCAGACCTACTCGGTTTTCATCCGCCCTTCCCACCGGGCTCCACCACCCCAAGGCTGCTCCCGCTCTCCCGATGCGGCTTCGGCCACCGTGTCTAGTCACCACTGGGTTGCCCTTCGAGGAGCCTCTGCCCGCGGCGAGAGACCGCCACCGCCACATCGCAGGCAGAACACAATGAAGTGGAGTCTGCAGTCCGAATCCGAACTGCGCTTGCGCGTTGCCGGGAGACCCGCCGAGCCGGATTCCCTCAAGTCAGAGAGCTGCAGCGCTTCTGCTTCGCAGACTCCACTTCCCAGAGGGCGAATCGGCGGCAAACGCCCGCACCAGCGCCGGGCGGAGAAACTGATACTGCGCGCCTGAGCAGATTAGGGCCCCGCCGCTCAGCACCCCCACCCCCCACCCCACCCAGGCCAAGGGGGTTTCCTTGCAGAAACTACATTTCCCAGGGACCTCGGCGGAGGCGTCACGGTTCCCTAGGCAGGTAACCACCCGCGCGCTAACCCGCACGTGAGGATTTGGTTCCGTTTGGGTCAGACTAGGGAAGGCAGAGACCAACGAAAAGTTAACAAAGGGATGAGGAAGGTCAGTCCGAGGAAGTGGCACCTGATCCGGTGAGTAGAGCTGATCCAGGACGGCCCCCAAGGACTCAGAAGGAGGCGACAAGTCGAAAAGGAGCGTTCCCGACGGAGGACCGCGCGGAGATGACTTGAGAAGGCAGCGGGACTGTGCCTCGGCCACGGGGATGCAAAAAAAGCTAACAGTGTGGCCTGGCGTTGGTGCTGGGGCGTGGTTCGGGCGATGAGTGGGGCCCGGGGACCGGGAGGACGGAGGTGCGGGCAGAAGGCCTGCGGACCAGTGAGGAGGCTGCTGCGGCAGTTCAGGACCCAGCGGATAGTGGCTGGGACTAGAGTGGTGGCCACGGGACCAAGGGCACGGCGCGAGAAACGTCGACAGGTAGAATAAACTTGGTTCTCCACGACTTATCAGGAGGAAGGAGCTGGATGCCAAGGAGTCTGTCTTGTACAACTGGGTGGTATTTAGTGAGGTGGTATTTATTTTTGTGGACAGTATTTTGCGGAGGCGGGCACGGATGAGGTAAAATATAGAAAGATCCGACTGGAGATACTTAGTTGCCTTTGAATTTTCACGGAGCTCGGGAAGGAAAGATGAGAGAGTTTTAACTTTGTCGGTGGCGGAAAAAAAGCCAAGAATGGACCTCTCAGTGAGCAGTGTCAGTGACTTTACTTACGTAACACTATGGCATTCTGTTTTGGCTTTTACTGAAGATTTCATTCCATAGACACTTTTGGAGCATTTATGTGTCAGGCATTGTTCTAGGGGCTGGAGAAATAGTGAAACCCTGAACTTATGCAGGTGGAATTCTACTAGAGGGGGTACTCAATAAACAGAAAATATTGATGAGGTAGTGATGACACATTGAGGCTGTGTTACGGTTTAGAGTGTGACGGGGGTGGGGAGGTGGGAATTATTTTCAGCAGCGTTTTGAGAAGTTCTCTTTGAGGAGGTAACATTTGAGCAGAGATTTGAATGTAGTGAGGAAGGAAACCATGTGCATATCTGGGAAGAGAACAGAAATGCTGACCAGAGATAGAAGTGTGCTTGGTGAGCCTGTGGTTTAGCAAGGCCAGTGTGACAGGAGAGGGCATAGTGAACAAGGGAGAGTGGGAGAGGAGGTTGGAAGGGTAATTAGAGGGCTTGAAGGACATCGTAAAAAGTTTGCATGTATTCTCTGTGTGACAGAAAACCACTGAAGGGGTTTGAGCAAAAGAGTGGCTTGGCTGAACACATTTTGACAGAATCACTGGTCCGCTGTGGGGCGAACAGGCTGTGGTGCGGCTAGAGGGAATACAGGGAAACCAGTTAGGAGGCTGTTACACCAGTGGGGGTGGGGTGGGGGGAAGAGAGCCTCCTACAATTATATCACCTTCCTACAAGGCATTTGCTTTGAGAGCCTAAGATAATTAAGGGTTGTGGATGCCATGCTAAGGAGTTTGGATATTGTTCTGTTTTCAGATATATAAGGATAATAATAATAAAATATTTATTGAGCACTAAATAGGTGTTGGGCACTTTCATAAGCACTTTACATTAGTATTGAATGTAATCCAAAGCTATGAGGTTTGCACTGTTAACAAATAAGAAAACTGAGACAGCGATATATTAAGTGCCTTGCCCAAGGTCTCATGTCTAGTAAGTGGGACCAGGAGTCCTGCTCCTGCTGATAGAGGAAAGGTGCAGAAGTTTCCTCCTGACTTGTTGCCCAGAATGGCTGAGCACTGACATACAAGGGCCCGAAGCTTCCAAAACTCCTGAAAAAGTAGTGAAACCTTCTACTGACCCATTTATCGGACCCATTTCTCCTGCTGCTCCCTCTAAGTGTTAATATTTTACCAGTTTGGGGTTATTGCATCCATCTTAGGCTTCAATACATTTTATTCTTCCTATCCCCCTTGTCTTCTGCCTTCTTTTGAGCCTTTAATTTTGCTACTGTCTTTATAATCTTCCATCTGTTTTCTACCCATCTCTCTGCCTCCTTCTTCCCCTCCATTTCTGTCCCGAGATCAGGTGGGGAACAAGAATATACATGAAGAGAAAGGAAGAAGCTGGATGCAAGGGAGAGACATTATTTAAAATCTTAAGTTTCTGAGGTTACAATTAATTCAGTGTTTCATTCCTCCTTAGTCCTTGCCTTTTCTAATCCCATAGAGGTCCTGTAGCCCAAAGAAACCAAACTGCTCAAATTCCAAACACTCAGAGTCCATGGGGAACCTCCTCCACTGCCACCCACAGATATCTTCTGTACCCATCGTTTCTTGATTCCCACCTCTCCCAGTGGAAAGTTTCCTTCCTCCTGTTGAAAAAAGATCCCTGCAGCCTCCACCTGTGCCCCAAATCTTATTTTCCCACTTTGAGCTGCACATCCCCTCCTTTCTGCACCTTCAGACTCTCCCATGCAGTGATAAACATGCTCAGTTCTTCTACCTTAAATCATACAAATGCTCTTGGCAGATTATTCGTTGGCTAAATCAACACCTTTCTCAATCCCCCCTTTTCCTTGCCTACCTCCTCTATAGAGGCTGGAAGAGCTAAGTACTTATTTTTTTCAGCCTCCTTTGCTCCTAGCCTCCATGCAACACAGCTGTGGTCAGTGAGGTTTAGGCAGAAGTCTGCTGAGGGGCTTCTGGGAAAACCTTTTCTGATAAAAGGCACAGATGTTGCTGGTGCTACACACCCCCTTTCTTCCTGCTCTGAATGCAGATATTTTACCTGAAGCTATAGGAGCCATCATGTGACATGATGAAAAAGTCATGAAACTCAAGGCATTGAATTATTTTGTCTGAACCAATGCCAACCACCTCCAGATTTGTTATGGGAGAAAAACAAATCCCTATTTGCTTGTAAGCCATTGTTATCTGGGCTTTCTATTATTTGTAGCCAAAAGCTCTTCTGATATATACACCCTCTCTCAACCACAATCTCTCTCTAGTTATCTTCCTAAATCTCTCCTTTCTCAAATTACTAAGTCCTTTCAACCTTTAAGTCACTCTTCAACCCACTAAAATTTATAGAGGTTATCAATAACCAAAACCAAAGGCCATTTTCTATTTTTATCTTACTTTAATTGTCTGTGGCATTTCAAAATATGAAATATTCCTATCCCTATGCTAAAATTCTTTTTTCTATGCCACCACCTTCTCCTGATTTTTGTTTTTCATTTTTCTTTTGCCTGTTGTTTCCCCTCAGCTTCTACTGATGACGCCTTCCACTTACTGCATTCAAAGACAGTACTTCCAGAAAACCCTTTATCACTGCCCCTTCTACTTATTCTACTGCCTATCAGGAATCTTCACTTGGATACCCACAGACTCATAAAATACCCCCAGACCAAACTCATCATTGCCCCACAAAGTCAGTCAACGTTTTGTGTTAATTATGGCACCCATCCACCCAAATAAATTCAAGTGCTCACATTTAATTGATTACATTACCTAGATTCTGCCTTATTATTGCTTGAATTCTTCCCTTCCTCTCCCATCCCACTGCCAGTTTCTCGGTTCAGCCCTTGGAAAACAAAACAATCTTATGCAGTTTGATTTCCTAATCATATTTATCACCTATTTAGCACTTATTAAATGTGTATAAAATAAATTGCCTTAACTATTCTCATAACTATAGATGTATAAAATCTTTCTCTATGATTGTTTTGAGTATGTTGTGAGTAGCAAAGATTTTGTTAATATGTCAAATTTTCATGTCTGTTAGTGTTCAGCCTCTTCTGCTTTCCACTTTGATAGAGTACAACACAAAGATGTATTTGAATCCTGTGTACTCAAAGACTATATTTGTTATATTGTTTTTTAAGTAATTAGCTTATTTAACAATAGTTTAATGACTGTTGATTGAGAACTTAAAACAGCATGCTATTGCATTAAGATTTGCACAATTATTCTACCATCTGGTAGCAAGCAGCCAATATTTCAGAGGAGAAAATAACAGGGAGAGGGGGAAGGACATGGAGGGATAATAGAAGTTGGTAGAGGTAGAGAATTTTGACTCAAAACATTCAGGAAAACCAGATTGTGGAATAGGAGCATCTAGATAACATATATAACATGGTGAAAAATCAAGCATATTTATGTTTGTAGCATTTTAGATCTTATAGCGATCTTGGAGCCTTCTAAATCTAAAATCCCTCATTTACCAAATAAGGACACTGGGACCTGGTGAAAGTAGGTGACTTGTCCAAGTTAGTGGCAGATCAGGACTACATACCAGGTCTTTGGGCTATCCAGTTAAGCACTCTCACATTTCCTCTCCAGTGTGAAGTCTCTGATGTCCAAAGGAGAATCTGCAGTATAATACAATAGAACTTATCTTCAGCATGAATCCTCATTGCTTAGAACATTAGCTACTTAAACCTTCTGGTATAAAGTTTTACTTTCTGAATCAAGATTTCTCCACTTTTATATGGTTTCTCTGCAGTGGTCTGTATTTTCTGATATGGTATATTATACTTCAACTAAAAGATTACTATAATCGTTATATTTATTAGGTTTCTACATCACATGACTGATCTGATTATCACTGAAGAGTTCATCACGGTGAAGGATCCCACAGAAGCTTCCCTCACGTATGAGTTCTCTGATGCCGTGTAAGATTTGTACTCCGACTGAAGGCTTTTCCACATTCATTACACTGATAGGGTTTCTCTCCTGTATGAGTTCTCTGATGCACTATAAGGGATGAATTCTTAATGAAGGCTTTTCCACACTGATTGCATTCATAGGGCTTCTCACCAGTATGAATTCTTTGATGCTCAATAAGGTATGCGCTCTGGCTGAAGGCCTTTCCACATTCACTGCATTCATAAGGCTTCTCTCCAGTATGAGTAACCTGATGTACAGTAAGGGATGATCGCCCAGTGAAATGTTTCCCACATATCATACACTCATAAGGTTTCTCTCCAGTATGAATTCTCCGATGCTGAGTAAGAGATGAATTCTTACTGAAAGCTTTCCCACACTGATTACATTCAAAAGGTTTTACTCCAGAATGAAGTCTCTGATGCTCTATAAGGTATGTACTTTGGCTAAAGGATTTCCCACACTTGTTACATTTGTAGGGTTTTTCTCCAGTATGATTTCGCTGATGCAGGGTAAGAGCTGAGCTCTTACTAAAGGCTTTTCCACATTCACTACACTCATAGGGTTTTTCTCCAGTATGGCTTCTCTGATGTACAGTAAGATGCATACTTTGACTGAAGGCTTTTCCACATTCATTACATTCATAGGGTTTTTCTCCTGTATGAGTTCTTTGATGCACTGTGAGATTCATACTTTGGGTAAAAGCTTTACCACATTCATTACATTTGTACGGTTTCTCTCCAGTATGAATCCTTTCATGCTGAATAAGGGATGAATTCTTGCGGAAAGCTTTTCCACACTCTTTACATTGATATGGTTTCTCTCCAGTATGAGTTCTTTGATGAACAGTAAGATTCATGCTCTGACTGAAGGTTTTCCCACATTCGTTACATTTGTAAGGTTTCTCTCCAGTATGAATTCTTTGATGTACGGTAAGCGAGGAGCGTTCAATGAAGTGCTTCCCACATACATTACAGTTATAGGGTTTCTCCCCTGTATGAGTCCTCTGGTGCTTAAGGAGGGATGAACTCTGGCTGAAGGTTTTCCCACACTCATTACATCCATAGATTTTCTTTCCTGCAAACATTCTTTGAGTTTTAATTAATTCAGCATTTTGTTTAGTGTCTTTTCCATGTGAATTCCAACTGTGAGGACTTTTCCCCACAGGAATAGTTTGTTGTGTATCAATGATTGAACCCTGACTGAAACATCTTTCAAATTCATTACCTCCACATGTCCTTCTCACAGTGAGGGTTTCCTTATGGGTAATGTGCACTTGGCCCAGATGTCTATCCTGGTTTTTCTGTTGCCCCTCTAACCAATTATCAGGTTCCCAGGTTTCCCCTAAAGAAGAATGCCAGAGACCTTCTCTTTCCATTATTACCCCATAAGATAAATCTTCAGTAATTAGGGCTTTGTAGTTGACTCTTTGGTTTCAAGTCTTATCTCCCAGTCTGAAAAAAATAAAAATTCAAATACACATTGGTTTCTGTGCTGAAAACTGTATAAGGCAGGAAGAAGAGAATGAAACTGAGAATAACTATAGGGCACATCTGAGAGCTTTCAAAGATGTCCCTATAATTAGGAAGAGAATTGGAAGGGAGGGAAAAACAGTGAGCCGTCCATAAATAACAGGGAAACTAGAAGCAGCGTAAGCAGAGGAAAGAGTGAGCCTATGCAGGAGGGATAGATACTGAAATCACTGACCACTGGACAAGACTAAATAATGAAGATCAAACTAAGGGAAGATATACAGATGAGCTGGGATTGGGAGAGGCAGATCACAAAGCCCTGGAACATTTATCTGGTACTCCTACCAGCAGTTTCTTCCCTCCCGAAGGCTGCCTATAATTCTGATACTAAAACATCACAGTGTGACACAGTGAAAAGATTGTTTACCCTAGAGTCAGACAAACGTGGGTTTAAACACTGGCTGTTAATCACTTATCATCTTAAGTAGTTGTTTCTCTGAGTCTGAGTTTTCAGAGATATAAAATGAGGATAAAATAATCTGATAAGGATTAAGTAAATTAATGTATATAAACTATGCTTAGGGAACATACTTGTCTGGAACATAAAATACCAGAACATACTTGAAACTTAAACTCTCAAGGGAGGATGGCAAAATCTAAAAGCTCCTCTGCTCCACAAGGAGCATGTGATTTTCTCACTCTCTTTAGGTAAGAGTCCTAAAGGGCCCTACCCTTTCCTAAATATCCATTCCTTACAGATAAGAACTAGTGGCAGAGGCAGGTAGGGGAGAATCTGTTGAACTGCTTGAGATGGGGCTGGAGGAAAGGCCTTGTAGCCACTCAGACTTTATTTTCTCAGATCCCATTTCTTATCCCAGACAAAACATCCTGGAGGCAGAGAGGCAGAGGACAGGGACTACAATCCAAGAATCACCTTGTCGGCTTGATCAAAATGATCAACACTGAATCAACAGACCAAAGGTCTGTGGGCAGGAGGTTTACTATGAAGCAAAAGATACACATGAACTGGACTTCCTCCTTCCAATCTGACCTGGTTACATAAAACAGAAAAAGTGGAAAGCCAAGCAGGCTCCACCTGTAAAACACACACACCACCAAGTAACCTCAGAGAGGACCTATCCAGTCAAGCATGAAATACCAACAGGCAACACATGAACTGGAGGCTGCCTCCTGCCCCACTTCACTCTATCATATCCAGCTATCCAACTGAAGTTCTTTGAGATCATTCCAAGTGCTACCCAGTAAACAACATAAAGGACATGGGACATCTATTCACATTGTTAGACAAATACAATGTCCAGACAGACAAAACTATTCAAAGATGAATGACACACAGAAAATATCAAATTTGGAAACTAGGTAGAGGTTCAAGAAAATTTTAAAATAATAAAAGCAGGAGAACAAGGGGTTGGGGGGAAAGCATTAAAACCAAATGGGATAATAAACATTGGAAGAATAAATGCTTCCAGTCATCAAAAGATGTGAAAAAAAAAAAAAAGATGTAAAAAAAAAAAAAAGTTACATACTGGGAGAAGGGATTTGCAACACATGACCCAAAAAGAGCTCTAGAACTTAGACTTGGAAAACAATATCTGTTTAACACTAAGCCCACTAGAAAAATGGACAGAAGACTTGAATAGACACTTAAGAAAAGGAAACCTGGGGACTTCCCTGGTGGCGCAGTGGTTAAGAATCCGCCTGCCAACACAGGGCACATGGGTTTGAGCCCTGGTCTGGGAAGATCCCACATGCTGTGGAGCAACTAAGCCCGTGCACCACAACTACTGAGCCTGCACTCTAGAGCCTGTGAGCCAAAACTACTGAGCCCACATGCCACAACTATTGAAGCCTGTGCGCCTAGAGCCCGTGCTCTGAAACGAGAAGCCACCACAATGAGAAGCCCACGCACCACAACGAAGAGGAGCCCCTGCTCGCCGCAACTAGAGAAAGCCCATGCACAGCAACGAAGACCCAATGCAGCCAAAAATAAAAATAAATAAATAAATTTATTTTAAAAAAAGAAAAAGAAAAGGAAACCTGAACAGTGAGTAAACATAAGCAAAGATGCCAATCCAACAGTAACCAGGAGAAGGTTGAGTAAAGCCTCAGTGAGATACTATTACCACATCCACCTGAGAAACAAAATTCAAAAATTCAAACTGACAGCCTCAGAATTTAGAAAGATGTGCAGTATGGGGAACTTCACATACTGCTGGTAGGAGTGTAATTTTGTTCAAGTATTTGAAAAACAGTTTAGCACTACCTAGAATGCAGAACAGGCACATAGACTATAAGATTTAGCAAATCCACTAGTAGGTACATACACTTAGGTAAATATATATTGTAAAGGTTCACCATGATTCATAATTTTTAAAGTAGCATTGTGTACAATAGCAAAAAACTGGAAACAATCCAAATGTCTACCAACAAGAGAAAGGATAACTAAATTGTCAAATACTTATACAAGAGAAATGAAAACAGTGAATGTTACGGATTTCACGTCTGCTTCTCCCCAAAATTCATATGTTGAAGCCTAATCCCCAGTGAGACAGTATTAAGAAGTGGGAGTCTTTGGGTCATGAGGGTAAAGCCCTGATAAGATTAGTGCCCTGATAAGAAGTGGCACACATGAGGGAACTTGCTCTATCCTGTGAACCAGGAGGGCCCTCACCAAAAACCCATCCATGCTAGCACCCTGATCTCAGACTTCCAGCGTCTGGAACTATGAGAAATAAATGTCTGATAAATTCAGTCACCTGATCTATGGTATTATGTTATAGCAGCCTGAACTGCTTAAGACAGTACACATTAATAAACTAAAGCCACACATATCAATATAAATGAATAATTTAAACAAAGTCACAGAAAAATAAATACAGTAAGAGTCCATTTAGATAAAGTTTAAAAACAGACTATAACTAAATATATTGTTCATCTGTGGATAGCAATACTATAAAGAAAAGCAAGGGAAGGGAGTTATCACAGAAGTGAGAACAGTGGTTATGTCTTGGGTAGAGGAAGAGGATGGGAATGAGGAGGTGCATATAAAGCTGCTAGGGTACTAGCAGTGTTCCGTTTCTGAATCTGAATCTGGGTTCTGGTGCCTGGGTGTTTTCTTTTGTTATTATTCATTCATTTTTATCATCATGAACTATAAAAAAAGCAGTACAATTAAGACAACAACTTTGCATAGGCTCCATCACTGTTAGCTGTGCGACCTTGGGCAGATTACTTAACCTGTCCTGTGCTCCAGTTTCCTCATCTGTTAAATGGTACCTATCTAGTGTTGGTATGTGAACAATAATTAGTTGATATTTATAAAGGGCTTAGAAGACTAGGCAGGTTTTTGCTAAGTAGTACCCATATTTTACACATTCTTCTGTATATATGACATTTCAAAAAACAAATGAGAAGAACAACAAAATATTTTCTATTTTGGAAAATACTGATCATTTTAAGTTGAAACATATACTGCAGAAAACTTAATAGTAAGGGTTCAGTATATCTTCATGGAATTTAGAGACCTAACTTAAAAAATTACCTCTGAAGATTTGTTGCTTAAGAAAAAGAAAAAAAATAGACTGCCCTACAAATTTTTTTAAAACTGGCCTAAGTGATCTCTCCAAGAACATGGGATGGCAAAGGACAGTGGAGTCATGTCTACAAAGGATTGAGGAAAAACTGATGTGACTCAAGAATTCCACATAGCCAGTACTCTATACATGCATAGGAAAAAAACAATACATGTTCTTAAATATGAAAGATTCAGAAATTGCAATACTCCTAAAGCATTCCTGAAATGTTACTTAAATGTTTAAATGTTTGAACAAAGGATTTATCCAGGAATTCCAGAATGCTCACTATTAAGAATCTAGTAATATATTAATAGGTCATGGGAAAAAGGGCATATGATCAACCTGATGGATGCTTCAAAGTATTTGATAATATCCAACATCCAATCCTGATTCAAAAACAAAAATATTAGCATTGTACCAAGCATAAAAAGAAAACACCAGAAGAATTCACACTAAAAAACAGAATCAAGGGCTTCCCTGGTGGCGCAGTGGGTGAGAGTCCGCCTGCCGATGCAGGGGATGCGGGTTCATGCCCCGGTCCGGGAAGATCCCACATGCCGCGGAGCGGCTGGGCCCATGAGCCATGGCCGCTGAGCCTGCGCGTCCGGAGCCTGTGCTCTGCAATGGGAGAGGCCACAACAGTGAGAGGCCTGCGTACTGCAAAAATAAAAATAAAAAATAAAAATAAATTAAAAAAATTAAAAAAAATAAAAAACAGAATCAAGGAAAGGATGCTTACTATTACTGCAACTATTTAATATTGTTCCAAAAGTGTGACCACTAGTAGACAAATGAGAGGGGAGGAAATTTCATTTTTCCCAGATTACATAACTGTCTCTGTGGAAAACATAGAATTGTTAAGGTGGCTTTACTCATATTAGTGAAGTATTGAAGCCTGGAACTGAGCACTAAATATCAAAACCATAGCTCTTTCAGGATTGGACGACATTTCCAATCCTTACCATTTTGCTCTCATTAAATAAGGACCTGTGACATGCACAGCTTTATGCTTGGCCACAATAAGAGGTCAATGATTGTTAGAGGTTATCATTATTATTTTATGTCAAACAATATACAGCTCTCTCTTCCATTCCTTTATTCCTAAGCAGTTCTTTCAAGTGATGGCCCATACTCCCTTATAGTCTTAGAATGCCTAGTTAACTTTAGGATTTATATTAACTTTGGTACTCATCAGGACATAAGAGTCCCCAGGACCAAGGGGTATGGGAAAGCACAGCTCTTTCAGTATTTATGGCTGGGACTGGCCACAGTAGAGGCCAAGAGCCTGCAGAGTATTTGACCAGGGGTCGGGGGCCTGGGTGAGAGACTTGGGCAGCAGGCCCTGCTCTTCCTAGAGCAAGCTGATTTCTTTCTTTTCTGCTTTTATATTTCTTCCAGCCTAACAGTTAAGTTACTCCTTCCATTCAACCAGACTATTTCAGTACTCAGCTGACTGGACTTCCTACGTAACACTCTTGCTACCCTACAGTGCATTCTCCACAAAGCAGCCAGATCGATCTTCTGAACGTGATAAATCATTCATTCAATAACTATTTATTGAGTGAGGCACTGTTCAAGGTGCTAGGGATACAGCAATGAACAAAAGTGCCCTGGAGGAACTTATATTTTAGTGAGAGGAAGAAGGGTAATCAACATAATAAATAAGTAAAATACTTAGTATTTAAGTGGTATACCTTATGGAAAAAATAAAAGCAATAAAATGGAAATAGGGAATATGATGGGTAAGGGGAAAAGTTTGTAATTTTAGATACAATCTTCAGGAAAGGCCTCACTGACAAGGTGACATTGAAGACAAGACTTTAGGGGCCAAGGAGGGTGTCACAGGACTATCAAAGGGAGAACATCCCAGGCAGAAGGAACCACCAGTGCTGAGAGCCTGTGCAAGGATGAACAAACTTTTTGGATTCACCTACATTGATTACAGTCTTTTAGATTAGTTTTCCTACTGGAAGCAAAGATATGTGCCTGTACTAACCATTAATGAGGCTCATTATGAAGGTGGCATGAAGGTACATGGGAACTCGGTAAGAGCACATAAATTCTCTCCCTTTGTGTGTGCATGTATACACACATATACATTTACTCACACAGAGAGGTAAATCAGATGATAGCTGGGGAAGAGCTGAGCACAGCACTTGGTTGCCGCTTTCCCCTCTTGGTTTTGGACAGCATAATGAGACTAACTGGCAGTAACATCAAAGAAAATCTAGAAAGAACAAGATCTGGAATTTGCACATCATCATGTTTTCTGAGCTCCGTTCTCTTCCTCCACTTTTCTGTGTCTTTATTTCCTTCTCTCCAACAGGTACCTCTCTGCTCTTGTAAATACATTCAAGTCTCTATCTCAGTAAAAAACAAATCAGAGGCATTCTACATCTGACTTCTTTCAGGTCCTGCCCTTTCTTCCTTTTCCTTCAAAGTTAACTTTGTTGAAAGGATAGTCTGTACTTAAAAGTCTCTCCTTTTTGGGGAGGTGGGGGGCGGGGTGGTGGTGGTGGGACTTGCCATAAGGCTTGTGGGATCTTAGTTCCCTGACCAGGGATTGAACCTAGGCCCTTGGCAGTGAGAGTGCAGAGTCCTAACCACTAGACAGCCAGGGAATTCCCCATAAAAGTCCTCGTTTACTTCTTCACTCTTCTCCCCAGGCACATGTCCTGCAGCACCAGAGTGCTCCTCCCTGGGTTACAGGCCACTTCCTCTACACTAAGACCAACAGCGTTTCTCATTTCTTACTTGGCACTGTTGCACTCTTCTCTGTTTTTCTCTCTTCCCTTGGCCCAGCTCTCCATAACTCTCTCCTCTCCCTCTGACCACTTTTTCTGTCACTTTTGCTAGAGCATCTTTGGCCCCCAGTCAAATGTTATTCCTCAAGATTCCATCCTTGCTGCTTTGCCCTTCTTATTCGCTCTTCCTGATAATTAAAATATTCATTGATATGAGTGTAATAAATATAATTTTCAAAGCTATAGTTTTACCTGATTACTAAAAATTCTACTTGATGTCATCTAATATTCACTCAATAAAGATATTAAATACCTACTCTCACAGACAACATGCTAGGCAGGGCATATAAATAAAAGTAAGCTCAATCATGACAATTCAGTGAGCCTACATACTAGTGGCTAGATAGATATTCAAAGAGACAAGAGAAATACAGTGTGAAATGTAATCATATGCAAGTGATAAATCTTTAGGATTCAGCCCAATAGAGAAGTTGGAAGGTGGGTAAAAAACTGGGAGAGGAAAATCCAGTATGAGCAATACCTTTGTTTGCCTTTGATGCTTCTAGAAAACCCACCAACATGACAGTGAAAGAATGAAAAAGTCATAAATAAATGCACTAAAATAATCTAGGGAGCAAAATGCTGCAAAAGAAAACCAAAACCAAAACAAAAAACCCCTACCAAAAATATAATTTATATATCCTCATACAGACAAGAGAATTTAATACATGCATTTTAAAAGATTGCTATTAAAAAAGAAGGAGCACTTAGAGATGAGAAGGCTCATAGAAATAAAAAATATGATAGTAGAAATAAATTTTTCCACAGAAGGACTGAAAGACAAAGTTTAAAGAAATCTTCACATCTCACATTTTCCCTTCAAACAATGCCACGCAATTTACCACAAGGTCTTTGCACCTGCTGCTCCCTGTGCCCAGAATCTGCTCCCACATGACCATCACTTTGAGTATCTGTTCAGTAGTCACCTTAAAGAAGAGGCCTTCCCTGATCACCCCTATAAAACAGCACTCCTGTTAACTGATTACTTCCCTTATGATGCTTTGTTTTTCTACGCAGCACCTGACTCTATGAATAGTCAGTCCCTCCCTTCTTCCTTCCTTTCTTCTCCCTTCTCCTTCCCTGCTTTCTTTCTTGATTAATTTATTGTTTCCCCGACTAGACTATAAACTCCACGTGGAAACTCTGCCTGTTTGGCTCATTGCTCTACACCCAATGTTAGGAACAGGGCCCAGTGCTCAAAAAACATTTGTTTGTTATTTATGTAAGAATACAAATAGCAATAGTAATTGAATCCACAGAAATCTGTAATAAAGTTAATTAAAGCTACCTTAAGCAATCATTCTATACCTAAAAATTAGCATGAAAAGCATAAGATAATATCCAAAGTTGTACAATATGTAGCAAGAGCCAGAAAAATGTATATATCCTTTGACACAGTGACTCTTCCAGAATCCTGTTCTTTAGAAAGCTTAATGGAAACAAGCAGCGATGGTCACAAGATGATTTTTTTCCTATCAATGTTTTTTTACTGATTTCTTTTATTGCTCTGTACTTAGATAGCCATACACTATCCAGACATCAAAAAATATCTGCCTAACTCTTTAAACAGTGTATGAAAAGAAGTGATCAACACTTTCACATGAGCAGAAAAGATAAAGGTATAAAATGCATTTTTTCAGAGAAAAGTCATGATAACATCTAATAAAGAAATTTCAGTTGTGAGGGGGATTAGTAGGCAGATAACAAAGATTACAAAGCATTAAATGCTTAGAGGAGAATGGGATTAAATAAGTAGTAGATTCAGATTAAAAATTTAGGAATGAGAAAGGAAATACATAAAATGTAAGGTTACTAGTAAAAAGAACAGGGCTAAACTCACTCGTCATTTGTTTTTAAATGAAGACTGTATAAAACACCTATATAATTCACAGGAAGAGAAATGTTAGTCTCCTTTTAAAAAGCTGACAAATGTTTAAATGAATAATGGAAAGGAAGCTATGGATATAGGTAATGGCCGAGAAGATTCATGAAAGAAAATAAAGAGAATAAAGTAGAGCGGGAGAGAAAGACAGGGATTGAAAGTACAGATGAGGGAAATCCCTGGTGGTCCAGTGGTTAGGACTCCATGCTCTCACTGCCAAGGGCCCGGGTTGGATACCTGGGGTCAGGGAACTAAGATCCCATAAGCTGCACAGCATGGCCAAAAAAAAAAAAAAAGAAAGAAAGAAAGAAAAAGAACAGAAAGCACAGATGACAGAAGAGGAAATAATAACTGCTGATATTTACTGAATGTTCAGTATGTTCCAGGCAATTTAAAAGAGTCACAAATGTAGTAACTCATTTAATCCTCATAAGATATTACCTCCCACTGAGGTAAGGACACATGCAAGACCTCAGCAGGATGAGTGACATCAACAATGCAGAGGCATTTGAGAAACACACAGCAAATGGTACAGGTCTCAAGAGACCCAGGGACCTCTGTAGTGGTTTCTCCCCAAGGTGACACTCATGGAACAAGTTCTTGCAGCCAGATCCTTACCTGGGGAAATGCACCCTGGATGTTCTTTTGTCATCAGGCTCAGTTCTCAATCCAGCTGAGATATCACATTTGGTTTGGAAAGCTGATGCCCTGCTCGGGAGGAAAAACACTAAATTTGACTTCTGAACTGAGTATAAAAACCACTCCCAGCATATGTCTTATCCCTTCATCTTCAGGGCTTCTGTAACAAAGGAAGGTGTGGCTTCTGAGATTTCCCAGTTTTCCATTCTCTATAGAGAAGGCCTTTCACCTTGAAAGACAGGACACTAAGGAACTACCCTAAAACAATGTCCTGTAGTATCAGGATTTCAAGTCCATATTCACAAATTTCAGAGGCTGTACAAGATGTCAATAGTGGGAAAGATGGCAATAGGTAGGTTTTGAGTTACAAGGAGAAGTCCTTACCCAGCGAAAGCAGGTTACTGTATCACTTTCCCATACAAGTTCCTCTGAGCAGAATTTAGATTGGACCCACTCCTCCCAGGTAAGATCTACAGACACATTCTTGAATGTCACTGATTCCTGAAACTATAAATTTCTACTGAACAAAGGATTATGCCAATAACACCCTCTATGGAAATTAAAAAACAAAAAACAAAAAAACAAGCAGCATTAGAAGGGACAGAAGAGATCTGTGAGAGAAAAATATTATCCTCCAAAAGAAACTAAACACCTGCAACAAAAACCGACATTATCATGAAATAATCAGAGACAAATATACAAAGTGCTCTGACATTTAAGGACAGGAAGAGGAGGTATAAGGAGTCATAGGGAAGGATAGTGAAGGCTGCTCTAGATTAGCACTGGAGAAGAGTAGGTGGTGTTCTGATTGTATCCTATTCACTCCATTGATGAAGGAGGGATTCCCCACCCTAAATAGCACACGGTGACCGAATATATGACACCCAGCACTGGACAGATGAGCCTGACAGGAGTTCATTAGTCACAAGTTGGCCTCACAACCCCATGCCATGCAAGACCACTCGGGGCCTGTACTCAGGAACAGTGAACCGCAGGGGCTGTGGGAGGCAGACTTGGTACTGACAGGAGGCTGAGGTGACCCTTGGTTCCCACGGGAAGATGTGACTGGCTTGTTTGAACACTTTCGTGGGCTGCTAGGGAGGTGAAAACCATTACGTTGAGGATTAGGAGGGGTGTACCTGGCCAGGCTGACAGGGGAGCTAGTTGGGTGTGGAGCCTTTCCCAGTGGGTGGGGGCCTATCCAGATAGAGCAGGGGAACTCACAACGAGGTCTTTGGAGCTCCCTAAGGCTCAGAGTTGTAGAAGCAGCACATGGAATTTTAGGCTTTACAATCACTGGGTGGGAATTCCAGTTAATGCGGGGAAAGCATGTGCAAACAGGATAAATCTAGACTGTGGTTGGTCTATGAGACAACCAACAAAACACCCAGCTGGACTTGAAAATGGCATTTCAAATTTATAAGCCCATTTGAGCTTTGTTTTCTAGCCCTTAGACTAGGAAATAAAACTCTGTAAGCATTCACTATCTGATGCGTATGATGGTTAATTTCATGTGTCAACTTGACTGGGCTAAGGTATGCCCAGAGAGTTGGTAAAGCATTCTTTCTGGGTATTTCTGTGAGAGTTCTCCCATTTGAATCAGTAGACTGAACAAAGAGGTGAGAGGGCATCATCCAATCTGCTGAGGGCCCAAATAGAACAAAAAGGCTGAGGAAAGGTGGATTTGCTCTCTCTGCTTGAGTTGAGATAGCCATTTTCTCCTGCCCTTAGACATAAATGCTCCTACCTCTTGAGCCTTCAGACTCAGACCAGGACTTACCACCATTGGTCCCTGGATCTCAGGCCTCCGCGTTTGGAGTGGGACTGCAGCACTGGCTTTCCTGAGCCCTACGAGTGTAGATGGCAGATCATGGGGACTCTTTGTCCTGCATAATTGTGTGAGCCAATTCCTCATAATCTCTTTCTGTATATCTACATATATCCTATTGGTTCTGTTTCTCTGGAGAACCCTAACTAATACAAGGAGGGAACACTAACTGAGTGGCAGTTACCATACATGATAACTCACATTATACTCAGTTCTGTACTAATAGGAGGTTCGTATGCCTCAGCTCATTTAATCCAAAGGACAACCTGCTAAAGTGACAGAATTAAAGTCATCATTTTACAGATGAGGAATCTGAGGAACAAAAAGGTTAAATAACCTCTCCAAGATCATAGAGCTTGAACCCAAGGCCATTCAACTCCTCATGTTGTGAGGAGAAGGCCAAGAAAAGACCCTAGCAATCCTCAGCAAGAGGAAGAGCGAGAGAAAGACAGAAAGGGAGATGGAAGGAGACTCAGGATTGAAGCTCAGGAGAAAGAGGGTTTCAAAGAGGAGGGACTAGTCAACACTATCAGAAGCTGGGTGGGTCAAACAGAATGATGATTGAAAAGAATCTGCTGATTCGAAAATTAGCTAATTTCAGAAGAGTCATGAAGGAAGAAGTCAGCTTACAGTGGAGAAGATAAGGAAGATAGGATCAGGAATCAGAAGCAGCCAGATGAAATTACTTCAAACTTTTTGTGAAGATGAGAGATAACACTGTATGAAAAGAAGTAAGGAATAAGTCGTGTAAATAAAGCAATGGAAAAGGTTTTCCTTTAAGGACAGAGAGCACTGTAATATGTGAATAGGCAAAGGGGAGAAAGTTAGTGGAAAGAAAAGGACTGGAGAGACCAGAGATGGAATGAAACCAATTTCCAAGCAAGTTGTGTATTTTACATCCTACTGGCTATGAACTCCAGAAGAAAGTGTCAACCCTGAGGCACAGAATTTATCATATATCTTTCTACCTCATTATTTTCTCCTAATACTTTTAAATCAGTATATCAAAATAACAAAAATATGTTAAAAATCACTGACAAATAGTGTCAAGAAAAGTAAAAGTAGCTACTAGCAGGATATAAATACATGGCAGAATTTTCATTTTATGAAAGGAAGAAAAGGAAACAAGAAAAATCATCAGTTCAAAAATTTAAAGCAAGGAGAAGAAAGGAAACAAGAAAGCATAATAAGGACAAATCATTAAATAACCAGAAAAAGACTTGATACATGCATAACAACAAATGTAAATGGGTTGACTTTGTCTATTAATAGACAAAAACTGTAAAATTGGTTTAAAACACAATTATATGGCACATACAAGAGATACACCTAAAACACAAACCAAAAAATTGTTAAAAAGGGGTGGTGATAGAGACGAGATATAGCAGACAAAAGCAAACAAACAAAAAGGCATGGAGGAGACCATATCAATATCAAATAACGTAGAATATATGTGGAAACAAAACATAAGCCCCTTCTTTCTGAAAAACAACAGAGCAGAAATATGACACTCTTTCCAAAAATTACTCTACTTTCAATAAATTAATTACAAGGCAATTGCCTTTTTAGCTGAACATATTGGGCAAAATTAAAAGCCCAAACTCAGACTCCTATGGGCTATATGCTCGTCTTCCCCACTTCCCTAGATTCTTCTATTCCCTAGATTCCCTTAAGTGCAGAACCTACCCACCCCCAACCTCCAGCCCTCGTGCTGCAGAGCTTGTCCCTACTATGTAACGTACTATGGAGCCCTGGGTAGATTAGTACAGAAAGGCATTTTAAAAGGCTGAAGTGAAACTTAACTGTATCGTTCATAAAATGTATTTGTTGTTAATCCCTTAAAATGTTTTCTGCCTTTCTCCTTTCCACTTATTATGCGTTTTTTCTCCCCAGCACTACATTAAGCATGGGGTAACTCAGGGTGTTTGAAATAAGCAGCTTCATGGGTTTATCTCCTTTATGCAGAGGTTTTCTTAAACCTGAAACACAGGCTTTTTTGATATTGTTATTCTTTAAAAAGATGAATTATCAAATGGAATAAATAGGGATATTTTAATAATGAAAGTATACTTTATAAAGAAGATACAATAGTGATGAAGTTTTAGGCACCACAACAGCAAAGTGTCTTCAAATATAATTCTTAGCAACCCAATTTCTTCTTTTTTTTTTAACAAAGCCACAATCATGGATAAATCCCAATCACAGTGCAACAAAAATGAAACACCTCAGAATATACTTACTAGGAATAAGCAAGAGCCTCATGATCAAAGTTAACAAAATCCATAATGAAAGATCCAAATAAAATGAAGGGTAATTTTTTTACTCAGTAGGAAGAATAAACATTGTAAATATGGTAATCTTCCTCAAACTGATACAGATTTAATGAATCCAAATCCAAATTGCATATTTTTTCTTTTTAACTGTTTCTGTTAGAACTTGATTATAGTTAACAAAATTTGACCCTAAGGATAAATGTATAAGAACAGTACAGTAACCAAAATTTTGAAAAGAAAAACAAGGGGGGGTGGATTTTCTTTATAAAATAACAAAATAAATTCTAAAACAAATAGTGTGTTACTATAGTAGAAATAGAGCAATAGAACAGAATCCAGAAAAATAAACTCATGCATGTATGTATGTGTGTGAATATATTATATGTGCACATCTTATATACATATATAAATTTAGTATATTTTAAAGGTAGCATTTCAAATCAATGGATAATAAGCAGATTATTCAATAGATTATTTCAACAGATTTACAACAGTTTGAATGCCATCTCCTCAAAGGTGCCCCGTCACACTCAGCCAGGCCACCCTGCTGCGTGGCCATCACAGCATGTAACCTCGTCCTCAGCAGTATTTCTTCTTCACTGCTGCCTCCTCTTTCTAGAAGAGAAGATCCAGGAGGAAGGGGTGTTACCTGTTTCATTCACTGCTACCTTCCTAGAACCCAGAACGCTGCTTAGCACATGGTAGGGAGGTGCTAAAAATCTGTTAAATGAAAGGATGGATGATGAAATGCCTCACCACACCATGTTAAATGAAGTTAGAATACAACCTCACATATATACAATAAATTCCAGATAGCTCAAGAATCTAAATTTAAAATGATAAAACTAATAAAAAATGTAGAAAAGTATTTCTATAACCTTAGGGTACAGAAAGCCTTTCACAGCAACGATCCCAAAGCCAAACAAGGGAAAAGGAAAGTTAACTGCATAGGACTTCAAAACTTATTTGTAGAAGATTATAAAAAATTTTAGAAGAAAAATGACAGAGAACAAGAATGACAATTTATGGGAAAGGACAAATATCCACATTATATAAAAGGCTTCTTTTATATATAAACAACTCAATATAAAAAGGGGCAAAGGATATAAAAAGCTATCTTAAAGGCTAGAAGAATGTACATCCATAGTTATTTTTGAGGATTTGACACCTAGAAATATATCTTATGGCCTTAATTTCTTTTTAGAACTATATGCCTAATATTTATATTCAGAAGAGGAAGATAAAATTTAAAGGCAAACACAAGTCATACTCGGGCAATTCACAGGCACATCACTGGCCAATGTAGGAAAGATGAAAATATTAGTAAAGATGACAAAAGGAATACAGCTCTAATGATGCACTGATACCTCCTAAATCAATCACTATACTCTTTGAAAGTGTCAGAAGTCATCAAAGACAAAGACTGAGAACTGTTCCAGGTTAAGGGAGACTAAGGAGACAGGACAGCTAAATGCCAGATGTGATCTGGATTAGTTCCTGGACCAGATAAAGGACATTTGTGGCAAATTAAGAGTAAGGTCTGTAGATTAGTTAACAGTAGTGTATCAGAGTAAGTTTCCTCATTTTGATAATTATATTTTGGCTATGTAAAACACGGTCCTTTGCTCAGCAAATGCCTTTTGGCTAAACTATTAAATATTTGTCAAGTTAATAATAGCCAATATATTCTCCACTGCATTCCCTGGGTGGGGCTCAGCACAGCCCTTACACTATATATATTTTTACTGCAGGCCTCAATCTATTACCATTCCCACCCTCTGACACTATGACAGCCCTTATGCTGGTGGGTCATGCCCCTCTCCCAGGAATGACCTTGCTTTGCTTATGCCTGAGTGAAAAATAAACATGTACCTTTTTCTACAAAAAAAATCCAGGGTCCTTATTTTTAGGAAACACATACTGAAGTATTCAGAAATCAAACCAGTGGTTGCCTGGGATGGGGATCGTGGACAGGAAGGGTATGGATACTTTCTGGGGTGATAAAAATGTTCTATAGCTTGACTGGGGTGGTGATGATGTTGGTGCATAAATTTGTCAAAACTCAATGAATTATATGCTTTAAGTGGGTTCTTTTATGTAAATTATACCTGAAAAATAAAGCTGATTTAAAAATTTAGTTAGTGCCATTTTAACTAAATAAAATAAAATCAAGGCTATTGACAACCATACCACAACCTACATCAACCAAAATCTTCTGAGTGCTCCCCCCTTAAAGCTTCCCCTCTTCCAGAAACTCCCTCTCTCTGATACCTATTTTTGTGAGTTATGTTGCCTTTTAAAACTGAGCTTGATAACATTGAGAAGAGAAAGTAGTACAAATAGAAATCACAACAGTTGGACTTCCCTGGTGGTACAATGGTTAAGAATCCACCTGCCAATGCAGGCAACACAGGTTCAAGCCCTGGTCTGGGAAGATTCCACATGTCACGGAGCAACTAAGCCCGTGTGCCACAACTACTGAGCCTGTGCGCCTAAAGCCTGTGCTCCTCAACAAGAGAAGCCACTGTAAGCCACACACCACAACAAAGAGTAGCCCGTGCTCACAACTAGAGAAAAGCCCGCGCGCAGCAACGAAGACCCAATGCAGCCAAAAATAAATAAATAAATAAATTTAAAAAAAAATCACAACAGTTAGTGCTTGTCTTCATGAAGCCTTTAAACTGGTTCCTCTTGTAAATAACCAAGTGACATATTTAAGAGAATCCTAACATATGATCTTATGAATAAAGAAAAACCACAAGTCCTTTGGGATGGGAGACAAAGTTAAATAAACCTAACCCTAAAAACAAAAACAAAAACAACCAAGAACTTAAGGTTTCCTGGGTAAAGTGCCCTGATGTCTTATTTCCTTTTCCAGAGAAGGAACAACTCCAGGTTCTAGCAAAAACTAGCAGGTTCCATTTTCAAGCAATCTCACAGGGCAAAAAAAGCCTAGGCTCCTTACTCACTTTTTTTCCTCTATGATTTCCTCTAGCTGACAGACACTGCTTCTTTTTTTTTTTTTTTTTGGTTATGCAGGGTCTTTGCTGCAGCATGCGGGCTTTCTCTAGTTGCGGTGAGTGGGGTGCGGGTTTCTCATCACAGTGGCTTCTCTTGTTGCGGAGCACGGGCTCTAGGCACGTGGGCTTCAGTAGTTGCAGCAGGCAGGCTCAGAAGTTGTGGTGCTCGGGTTTGGTAGTTGTGGCTCACGGGCTCTAGAGGGTAGGCTTAGTAGTTGTGGTGCACAGGCTTAGTTGCTCCGCAGCATGTGGGATCTTCCTGGACAAGGGATTGAACCCGTTTCCCCCGCATTGGCAGGCAGATTCTCAACCACTGCGCCACCAAGGAGGTCCAACACTTCTTCTTAGAAAAGCTCTTATCATGCCAACTCCCTTATTTAAATTCCTCTGACTCCTCCTCTACTCCCATGCCTACCACCCCACCAAACACACAAACTCCTCCTTCCTGGTACTTGACCCCAAACTGTATCTGATTCCCTCTCCCTTCCAGTCCCTTCTACCTTCGCTCCACCTCTAAAACTTATCACCTACAAATTGGCACTTGCCATCTACCCCTACAAGGATCCAATTACGAGCCACTACAGCTGCTGACTTTCAACATCCCCTGAAAGGAGTTCAGGGTGGAGATCAGCACTCTGCTCTGGGAACAACTGATAGTACAGGTCTTCAGATAGTTAGATATTTTCAAGAGACAATTTTATGAGCCCAATTCTTATATCTCCTCACATCTAGAAAAGCACTAAAATCCTTCATGGTGACGTCTGCTCCTCGTGACTAGCAGTAACCTTCACGAGACTAGCAGAAACCTTCTACAAAAAAAAAAATATGTGCTTGATTGCATGCACCTCCCCCACCTCACCAAAATCACATATATACTGACCTTCCCCCCTGCTTCTTTGGAGCAGTTTCTCAGAGCTATCTGAAATGCTGTCTCCCAGGCTATAGTCCTCAATTTGCCCCAAATAAAACTTAACTCACAACCCTCATGTTGTGCTTTTTTTTTTCAGTCGACAAACTCTAAAACACCAAGTTAGTGGCTGGAATAACGCTAAGAATGCCTACCGCTGAGCTAGTACCTTCAACATTTCAGGAACCAAAGCTGGGCTCTTTTTACTTACATTACTTATTTCATTTAATAATACCTACTTCATAAGTTTGTTGAAAGTTCAAATGAAATAAGTCCGGTGAAATTCTTATCAATGTCAAGTATGTGGCAAACACTCAGTTAACGCTGTTATTTCTATCATCACATGAGGAACAGATGCTTCAAGGGAAGTCAAGTCACTCGCCCAAGACAGTGCAGCTATTAAATGGTAGTCGGAATTTAAACTTGGGACACTCTGACTCCATTACAGCAAATCCTCTCCAGGTATCCCTACCCAACCCTACTTCTGGTCACCACACTGATCTTCTCTCTTTCCAGGTCTTGGAACACTGACAATGTGGGTACTTAACCATACTTGTTCTTATTATCATATACATGTACAATCATCATGACTGTTCCTTGTAGAGATGTGACCTCTTTTATGTTCCCTGAAAGTCCATAGCCCTATAAGCACCAGGACCATCTCTCACATGATTTTTGTTCCTTTTCTGACACTTGGACAATACCAACAGCTCAGCAGGCCAAGGCATCCTGCTGAATAAGGAACTGGAAGCTGAGAACCTAGCTGAGGAATGCTGAGGGGGAGTTTTGTGGAAAACATCCAACATTCAGAGATCTCAATGGCCCTGTTTTCTGTGGTGAGGCCCACCTACAGTACAGGAACAAGGAGTAAGGGAGAGGTTTAAGAGAGAAAAATGAGCTCACCTGAACTCCCAATAGTAGAGGCCCAGCAGCCATTGCCTTCTCCTTCCTTCCTGTGGTGTCCTTCCCAGGGGGTGGGCAGGATCAGAGGAGGCAGAGCTGAGGGAAGGAAAAGATGTGAGAAACAAGACTCCAGCAACAACAAAAAATATTCAGAAATGGAATACTGCCTGCCATATCAGTAAACAAAGGATGTCACAGTCATCAGCGATTGCAGCCACCACCAGTGAGTTGGTGAGCCCTGAGGGAACTTAGAAAGGAAGAGAATACCTGTCGTCAAGCAGCCATCAGACTGCAGCCACTCCCCACAGTGAGCCCTGAGGAAACTCAGGATGTGAAAACACAGGATACTGGCCCCAGATAGCTGAGGTACGTATCAAAGGAATGATTTCAGTGAACCCAGACTCTTATAGAAAAGTGCTAAATTCCTCAACTTGAGGTATCTGGTTTTCTTTAATTAACCATAATCTTCTGCCATTCAGACTACCTGCCCTTTGTTGCAAAACTCCTATATATCCTGCACCCCCCCAGCCCCCACCCACCCCTTGCCTCCTTGGGGCAGTTCTCTCAGGGTTACTTGAGATGCTGCCTCCTGGGCTTGAAGTCCTAAAAATTCCTGCGGAATAAAACATAACTCTCAACTTTTAGGTTGTGAATATCTTTTCTCATCGACAATATAATACCTACAAATAAACCAAATAAGAAGTGTATAGTATAAATGTAGAGAAAACTATACTTTTTATTTATTAAGCTTATTTAGATATATAAAGTAAGCTGAACAGAGAGAGACATACCATACTCCTGGATAGGATGTCACAGTATCCTAAGTTGTCACTTCTTTGAAATTAATTTATAAACTTAACATATTCCCAACCAAGTTACAGCTAAATAATAATCTTGTAAAGTTAATTATGGAAAAAATGATTTTTTTAAAAAAGTTAATTGTGTTGTATAACAATGGATGTGAGAACTTGCCCTCCAGATATTATAAAGCTATGATAATTAGAACATAGTGTTACTGTATAGTGTCACTCATTCACCAGATATCTTATTGACCACCTACTGTGTACCAGGCACCATTCTTAGGGCAAGGGATGAATACAGCTGTAAACAAAATAGATAAACTCTCTACCATCGCGGATGTTATAGTCTACCAGGGAAAAGGGTGAATAGAACAAATTAAAATCCTACCAACACAATCAGTTCAGAAAAAAAATTTATATATAAGAATTCAGGATATGAAAAAAGTGACATTTCACATCAATGAAGAAAGGATGAATGATTCAGTAACTTGGAACAAGGACTTACCATTTGGAAAAGAATAAAAATTTACGTATAAAGTGAAACTAAAGTACTACAAGAAAATGAAGATGAACATTTTGTGACATATGGAATAGAAGACCCTCTAACAATGATGTCAAAGACCCAAACATGAAGGGAAGGTTTGCACATCTGAACATATGAAAATGTAACATTTCTGCATAGAAATTGGAAATATACTTGTGTATCAGACACAATTTAAAAACACAATGCCAACTGCATAAAAATATTCACTAGTTTTCAATAAGCAAATCTAAACAACACTATTGTTTGCACCTCTCAGAAAGTTAGAGAATAGTAACACTCAGACTTGCTGTGGGTCAATCAGGCACCCTTACCTTGCAATGTTTATAAACTACTACTTTTCTAGAGAGAATAGGACAGGAGGTATCAAAAGCCTTACAGTATGATCTAGAAATTTCACTTGAAGAGATTTATAGAATGAAACAAGAATGCAAAGATATATGTAGCCAGATGGCCTATATTGTTTATAATACTAAACAAACAAAAAACCCCACAACAGCCCTGAGAAAGAAAACAAAGGCCTAAAGAGAGGATTAAATATGGCACAGACATACTTTTCCTCATGTTCATTAACAAGCAGACTTAGCTGTTCTTAAAAATTGGTATAAGTAGATAGTTTCAAAACTTACAAAAGTTTATTCTGCATCTTAAGTGGTACTACACAGATAAAAATATTTATTAAAAAATCACGGAGCTTAAGACTTGCGCACTCATTTTTGAAGTAAATGGAGAAAAGAACACTAATATCCATATATTTGCTTAAAAACAAAGCGTTTCTGTGTTTATACGTATATACATGCCGACATGCAGATTCTGACAGTTTTCAAATGATTTTTTCCTTTTTGCTCCTCTGAATCTTCTAGTTGTCCTACAGTGAACTTTTTTTTTTGGTAAGAGAAAAACTGCTTTAAATAAATAAAGGAAGAAAAGAAAGAAAAGGATTCCCTGAAGCAGAAATCTGCACAGGGTTGGCCTCCCCATTCTTACAGAGAGATGAGTTAAGGGGAGCCCACGCCATCACCCTTAGGAATCGGAAATCACTGAGGGCGGCCCCCGAGATGCGGTTTACACAAAGGGCAGGTGCTGGAGCCCGGAGACCCGCACCCTGGTCCAGCATCCCCCGAGACTTTCGAGGTTGGTCCGGGGGACAGCCCGCGACGGGAAGGAACCCAGGGTCCGAGAGACTTCCAGAGCCTTCGGTCCCTCACTTGCCCCTGGGACCCGTGGCCGCCGCGTCGGGTCCCCTGCCCTCGCCACTCGGGGGACAGGTGGTGGAAGGACCGCGTCCGGCGCCTCAGCTCTCGGTGTTCCCAACCCGGCTGGGCCCCCGGGGCGAGAGGAAGAACATCTGGAACTAGAAGCCCGGCGCTGCGCAGGGTCCGAGAGGTCGCGGCCCACCTGCAGCCCGCCCCGCCCCGCCCCTAAGGGGCCTGCCCGGCTGTACAGGACTCCTCCCGCCAGGCCCTCCGGCGCCCTCCAGACCCGGTGCCTCCCGCCGTGGCCCCGCACTCACCCTCTCCCAGCAGGAGCCAGGGCAACCAGCGGACCAATGCCGCCCCTCCCAGCATCTCCACCCCGGGGAGCCGGACTACATTTCCCACAAAGCTGCGGGGGCGCGGCGCGGGCGTCAGGAGTGCGCAGGCGCGGGCCTCGGATGGTGGGGGGAGGGGCGGTTCCAGCGGGACGGAAGGTGGTGGCTTCCCGAATGGCTACCTCATTTTGGTGGGGTTGTGGCTTGCCAAGCCAGGAGTTGACTGCGCGGTAACCTTACCCCGGCAACCCTAAAGAAGCCTCTCATTAGAACCTGTGGGTTCCTAACCCATGGGTAGGGAAGAAGGGGCAGACAGCCTTGGCTAAGCCTCACTTTCCTCCTCTGAAATAAAGGGAGCCTAGAGGAATCCCTTGCAAAGTTGTCAGAAGACTGAGTAGGTGTGGTAGTTAACATACCAGATGCAGAGTGAGCACTCCATGAATGGTGGCTACTGTACCTCCTTTCCTAGCTCAGTGTCGGGTGCTGCCGTATTTGCTTCAGAATTATCACTGTATAGAATGCAGACAAGGGCTTCGCTGGTGGAGCAGTGGTTAAGAATCCACCTGCCAATGCAGGGCACACAGGTTCGAGCCCTTGTCCGGGAAGATCCCACATGCGGCAGAGCAACTAAGCCCGTGTGCCATAACTACTGAGCCTGCGTGCTGCAACTACTGAAGCCCATGCGTCTAGAGCCTGTGCTCTGCAGCAAGAGAAGCCACTGCAATGAGAAGCCTGAGCACCACAACAGAGAGTAGCCCCCTGACCACCGCAAACTAGAGAAAGCCTGCGCGCA
Source organism: Orcinus orca (assembly GCF_937001465.1). Taxonomy (NCBI): domain Eukaryota; kingdom Metazoa; phylum Chordata; class Mammalia; order Artiodactyla; family Delphinidae; genus Orcinus; species Orcinus orca. The sequence goes on along the minus strand of NC_064561.1, from coordinate 16,499,813 downwards.
GCAAAGAAGGCCCAATGAAGCCAAAAATAAATTATTTTTTTAAAAAAAGGAATGCAGACAAAACCTCTAATTAAATGTGTGGCCAGAGCTGTCAGTTACAGCTGGGTCTGCCGCTGGAATTTGGAGAAGTACATGACATTTGGGGCAGATCTATATGGTAGCTTAGATTGTAATATTTGTTTTTCTAAAAATAACCGGTAGCTTCATCTGCCTCTTTCTATTGATGTGACAAAGACTCCACCTTTGACTAAACTTTAGGAAGGTTCCTATGAGACTTCTTTTCTACTAGGTCTCCTCCTTGAGCCCTGTCCTTGGCTTGTGGAGCCCAGTTTTAGCAAGAATACTGCTAAGTCAGCTTAGGTAGAATCCCGCATTATTAATATCTGATCAAATTCCTCATCCCCTACTCTTGATGTCTAAGTCCTTGGCCAGCCTTTGGCAAGGATCCCCCCAAATTTGCTGTCTCCTTTTTAGTAATTTTCCATCCACTGACCCCCTTTACCCTGCTTGTTGGAGCTGTAAATCCCCAGCTGTCTTTGCTCTACTGGGAGTTGAGTTCAGTTTTACTGAAGCCCCTATTGCAATAGTACTGAATAAAATATGTCTTTACTCTGTTAAACTAGTGTCCAACTCTGTTTCTTTTTGAGAGATGTTTGAACTATTTCAAAATATTGAAAAACATGAAAATCTTCACAGTTCATTTAATCAAGTGAAGGTAACCCAGATAGCAACAAACAAACAAAGTAAAAATCTACCACTGTATTTTTCGATTCAAACACCTTGAATCAGACAGTTGTTCCAGGACTACAAGGTCATTCGTACATCAGAAACTGCATGAACATATTCATCATGGTTTGGTGGAGAAATGGCCCTTGATAAAATTCACAACATAAGAGTGTGCAATTTCCCAACAAGTAGGCAGAGAATGTAGAATAGGGAGAGGGAGAAGGACCAAAAGAAACCAACACCCCCCCCACAACGCAACAACCCACAAACATAAAAACTCAGGTAAATAAAAAATATGCAAGAAGATGATAGCAATAATGCCAAGTCTATTAGTAATCACTACACATGCACATGAACCGAACTTTCCAATTGAAAGAAAAATACTGGCAGACTACATTTTTATAAATCTAAGCTATATGCTAAAACATAAGGATACACAAACGTTGAAAGTGGAAAACTTGCAAAAGATATACCTGGCAAATATTAACCCCAGAAAGTTAATGTAGCTACTAACACACACACACACACACACACACACACACACACACACACACATTAAAGCAAAAAATATTGCTAGAGGTGGAAAAGGTAATTACATAACAATAAAAGTTAATTCACCAAAAGAAAATATTCATAAACTTTTATGTATTTAATAATGGAGTTTCAAAATATATAAAGCAAAAATTGACAGAAGAGAACTGACAAATCTACTGAGTTATTTTTAAACTATTTTTCTCAGAAATTGACAGAAAATCTCACCAAAAAAATCACTAAAGATATAGAATATCTGAAGAACAAAATTAACAAGTTGTACTTAATGGACAAACACATAGAATATTGCATCCCCAAATTAATGAAAATAAGTTTTAATCATATGGTTATAAAAAAATGACCTTATGCTAGGTTATAAAAGTAGTCTCAACACATTTCAAAGAACTGGTATCATAAGTACCACATTCTTTGACAACAATACAATTAGACATTTTTAAAAGTACCAGAAAAGTTTTTAAAATTTAGGTAAATGGAATATTTAGAGATTAGGCTGGTCACACTCTAATCAGGCTCCTCTGAGCTCTTTTTCAACTAGGCCTCAAGAGTTGGGTTCTCATTTTTGTTTCTGCATTGTCAAATTTTAGCAAGAATACTACTAAATCAGTTTAGCCAGAATACCCCATCCTCCATATCTTATCACTCTTGATATCTGGTAATTCCTCCTCCACCATGCCTCAGGTGATGTCTGTTTTCAGCAAGTATTCTGTTAGTTTGGTCCCCCCTCACCCCGATGTTTCCTCTTAGTAATTATCTATTCTCTGACCACCCCCACCTGGCTCATTGGCTATAAATTCCTACTTGCTTACGCTGTATTTGGAATTGATCCCAGTCCCTCTTCCCAACTGCAAGATTCCATTGCAGTGGTCCCTATACCCAATCACAATGGCCCCCCTTGAATAAACTCTGCCTTACTGTTCTTTAACAAATATCATGAACAATTTTTTTTAACAGGTAGGATAATACTTTTTTCTCTAACAATATATCAAATTTTGTTCCCTTCCAAAACCTACTAAAGCCAAAATTAAGGTATTATTTGAAAAGTTAACTCACAAGTTCAGGAAAAACCAGGCAAGGACACACCAGCAACATTTTGGACCTGAAAAGTAGACAGATGTTATTTTCTTTGCAAACCTGAAAAATGCCAAATCCCCAGACAGCTATAAAAAAAAGCTGAAAGCCAGTTTGACTTTATATCTCAGAAACCTCAAACAGGAGTGGTAATACCAGATACTTCTGGAAGTGGGACTGAAGGTGGAGGCTAAAACAAAAAAAAGATAAAGAGGGCAAGGAGAAAACTCTCTGAGGCAAATCTTTAGATCTCCTTTCCCAATCAACATTACAGTCAATTTCCCTTGCCCCACCAAGTAGACATCTGGATAGTTAGTCTCTGGAAGGGGGAATTGGGAAGAGGGAAGTAAGACAGAGGCCAGCCATGTGGCAAGAGGTTGAAGCTTTAAAGAAAGCTGGTCAGTGCGGAAGTCTCAGGAATTTAAAGTAGCCTTGGGGAACACCTGAGAAAGCTGATGCCTGTTTTACAGAACTCTCTATTTTCCTTTATTTAATTTTATTTTTTAATAAACTTTTTTTAAATGGAAGTATAATATACAGACTGACAACTCTTAAGTTATGTGAAAGACTGTGAAATGGACCAAAAGGATTATTTGGTGTCTGCAGGAGAAAACTATGTGTCTAGAGCATGCCCTTCCAGGTTATCTGATTCCATAAGGTATGAACATTTCATTATCTTTGAGCTATTTTAAAAGTTTGTAAGTTTAAATATCAGTAGACAGCTGAAAACAATACAAATTACTCTTTTCTGTACACTGGCAAATAAATTGTCTGGTGGAGCAACAACTGATTTCCCTCCAGCCCCCTGCCCCCCACACACACAAAAACCAGTTCTGTATCTGTTTATAAATTCATTTCACGTCTTTTGCACCATTTGTAACTTTTTGTTTGTTCCTTCACTAGTTAACTTAAAATCTGTTCATTTTATACCTATATGACAGTCATAATTTTACCTTAAAAAAAGAAGCCCTATTCTTTAATAGCATACTGCTTAATGGGTCATCACAAGTTAACACTGCTAAATAACTGTAACCAAGCAGGACCCTATGGGACCTTCCTGGGACAGACCCCTCCCCTATATCCTCTGCTGTAGCTCCTCTCTGAAGTACCTATATGATAGTATCTGATGCACATTTCCTGAGTTGTTTTGCAAATGCTAAAACGCCTCCAAATGGAAGAAATTAACTACCTGATGACCATGAGCATGTTGCCACCAGGCCTACTGGCGGCTGAGGATTGGTAACGTTAACCCCAGTGATACCACCCTGTTACCTCACCATCAACCAATCAGAAAATTGTGCATGAACCGATCACAGACCTGGGACTCCTCCTCCCTCACCTTGTCTTTAAAAATGTTTTGCTGAAACCCATCCGGGAGTTTGGGCTTTTTGAGCACTAGCTGTCCCAGACTCCTTGTCTGGTACCTTACGGTAGACGCCGCACTTTCTTTCACCACAACCCAGTATAGTAGCTTGGTTTACTGCCTGCAGGCTAGGAGACCAAAGTTTGATTCCATAACACAACCACCACCCAGCTATATAACTGCCATCCAGGGAAATAGAATGTTTTCAGTACTCCAAATACTCCCCTCATGCCCTCCCAACAACTACCTCATCCCTTCTACCCAAAGGTAACTGTTACTAGACACTATTGGTCCCTCCTTGGGGTGCATAGCCAATGAACACACTAAGTACTTTCCATTAAAACAGAGGCATTTATTACTTTTGACAAGTAAGGAGACAGGGACATAACTCTCCATGAACAGCTGGACAGGGGAAGTTTTAAGCCTGGGGGTATCACACATATTCATGAAAGGGTAGGCATGATCGTTATAATGAGGCAAAGGTTACGCTAGGTTGCCAAAAACTGCAAGCAAGCAGGTTCTTGGTTGTTAGCACTGTGGTATCTTGACTGGAATGCACTGTAACCTTTTTGGAACATGGTGTGCTTCTGCCATTTAACTGATAGTTTCTGCAAAACAAATCACACTTTGGTTTAACTCTATCCTTTCCCTACTGCTGCCTAGCTAACATGACCACTATCTTGACTTCTAACACTGTAGATTATTTTTGCATTTTAAAAACTTTAAATAACTACAGTATACAGTATATATTCTCTTGTGTCTGACTTCTTTCATTCAACATTATATTTGGAGATAAACTCATATTGTTGTATATTGCAGCCCATTACTCTGTTATGTGAATACATCATAATTTATTTATCCCTTCAAACATTTGGGTTTTTTCCAGTTGCTGGATATTAAGAAGAATGCCGCTATGAATATTCTTTCACTTGCCTTTTCGTGTATATATATATAAAAAATAAAACTTGATCCTTTCCTTATCTTACTCACAAACTTAATAGTGTTGTTGAACCCTAGTTAGTGTGCTCAAAACACAATGAGCCCAAACCAAAACATCGGAGTTTGGAGCAGAGAAAGGTTTACTGTAAGGGCCAAGCAAGGAGAACAAGTGACTTGTGCTCAAAAAGACCAAACTCCCCAATAGTTTTCAAGGAAGAGTTTTTACAGGAAAAAGTTGAGGGAAGGGCTGCAGGGTGTGTAACCTTCCTGATTTGGTTGGTGGTGAGGTAACGGGGTGGGGTTCCAAGAATCTCAATCATCAGCCTCCTGGTTCCTACCAGTCTGGGCCCAGGTGCTTGTGCTCAGCCTGAAGTTACCATCCTCCACCTGGTGGTGGGGAGGCTAGTTCCTGTAGAAGAACGCAGAGACATATTGTTATGTATGTTCCTTGAGGAGGAACCAGGACCCTGCCCCATGCTGTACTCCCGTTTCTTTCTGTATTCTTTCACTGCCCTAATTAGTAACTATTTGATAATGCTCTTTGGAACTCAGGTAAGGTCTAGGAGGCTGAAAACCTTTTTCCTACAAACCAGAAACGGGGGACACAAAAAGTCTTTTGGGCCCAAGAGGGCCCCACAGGGGCCTGCTCAGTTTCAACCCCCGCCCCCCACCTTTTCTTTGATACTCTTCAATCTTGAGGGGAACAGGTGTTGAAAAAGAAAGAGAATAACATTTTGGATAGAGAGGTTAATCATAAATTTGTCAGCAGAACTCGATTTTAGGAGGACTCAGTTTCAATAGTATGTGGATTATAGATCTAAAGGTGAATGGTAAAGAAATGTAGATTCTAAATCAGTGCTGTTCAATAAAACTTTCTGTAATAGACATATCTTACACCTGCACTTGTTACCGAGTCCAAGCTTGCTCTGCTCGCCGCAGACAGGCCAATGAATCGGAGACGAGGTGTTGATGTTGCCGAGATATCGGCTTCCCTGTGCACCGATGCCGAACAGAAACACAGAGGCAGAGATTTTGGAGGAAGAGAGAGATGGCTTTATTTTTCTGCCAGGCAGAAGGGAAGACACAGCAGGCTAGCGCCGCAAGAACTGTGCCCTCCTGTCCTGGGGAATCACAGGGTGTCTTATAGGTGGAACTCGCAGTCCAGGATAAGTGATAAGGATCAAAGTGGTGAAGGTCTTGCATTCTTCTTCTTCTTGCAGTATTTTAAAACAGTCACTGCTGGCATCAGGCAACCTGGTAATTGGGTCCGTTTATCTCTGGGTTATGGCCTGAGTAAACAGTTACAAGGGGTGATTTGCTAAGAGAATGCAGCGAGGGTAAATGCTAGAGGCAGGGAACAATTCATATGGAATGAGAGTAATTAGCTTTGTTTAGCTTTGTGAAGTACAAGTCTAGTTACAAGTGTTCATTAGTAGTAACAGCTAAAGAATAACCAAGATTGCTTAACTCTTTCAGGCCTGTTTATGCTGTTTTCCCAGCCTGTTCACTGTTGCTTGTTTTCCTTGTTTATCAGAAAAGTCTCATTTCTATTTTTGCTGCAACAAATTCCCCACTGCTAGTTCATTCCCTCCATATCAATGGAGGAAGGGAAACGGGCGCCCTTCTTGTCTGACTGAGGACAAAACTTCAGTTTTGCTCCATTTGACAAACACCAGCTGTCCAGCCCAGAGGCCAATCTATCTTCCATTTCAAATCCCCCCTGAGACATGAACCCCAAGAAATCTTTATTGGGAGGATGAGGGACTACGGTCTGTCTTCTGTAGCTTCATCAGGCTGGCAAGGGGCTCGTAGACCCCACCTAGTCGGGGTCATGGAGCTCTTGCCCTGTTTTATAAAGGGGCCCCACGGTGACTTCTGCTGTTATTTTGGCAGGATCTGTTCTTAGAAATAGCTGGAATCTTTGCATCATCATTATCTTGATGTGAACCTGTTGTACCCTGGAGGAGACAGAATTTAACAAGTAGTTCAAAAAAAAAAGAGGCCAAAGATTAGTAAAAGAATTATTGTAACCAGGGGCCCAAGCAAGCCTAAGAGCCACGTTTCGTTTGGTAGTAATTTTGATCCTAGTCCAGATAAAGTCAGCACTTGTGTTACCCTGTCCAAAGGAATGGAGCCATTTGGCATGGTCATGTACTTTTTTTTTTTTTTTTTTTTTTTTTTTTTGCGGTACGCAGGTCTCTCACTGTTGTGGCCTCTCCCGTTGTGGAGCACAGGCTCCGGACGCGCAGGCTCAGCAGCCATGGCTCACGGGCCCAGCCGCTCCACGGCATGTGGGATCTTCCCGGACCGGGGCACGAACCCGTGTCCCCTGCATTGGCAGGCGGACTCTCAACCACTGCGCCACCAGGGAAGCCCTTGAGCGTTGTTTTAAGGTGATTTTGAGGTCAGCCATTCTCTCTGATAAGGGTCCTTTCATCCAGGTTGGAGATAGTCCTTTAAATTGTGTCTTTTCCAGTATGTATAATCCCCTGGTTGTAAGTCATAGGGCATCCGATCTTCATCTAAAGATAGACTACTGAGATAAGCTTTACAAACAAACTTAAGAGTTTCCTTTAATAATCTAATTAAACTTTTAGCAATATAACATAACAGCAAGGAACTATCTGGGAAGTGAGTCTTGGTAAACACAGACGTTAATTAACAAAACTAGAATTTAATATTTAGTGAAACATAATTTTTTTTCCATTGTGAGGGCATTAATCTTGTAGCCAGGGAAGGCTTTATCCTATCAAATAAAATGAGATTTATCAGGGAGACAGAAAAAGCCAAGTGGCCATCTTGGATTTTCCATAGCCCTGTTTAATTTACAGCTATTGTTTACCCATTTTAAACTTTCTGACTTAGGATAGACCGTTGCCATGCTACAAAGACATCAGGATAGCAAAAGTCTGACAATGAGGGGTTAATTTGTGTAGAAGCCAAATGAACTTTACGTGTGTCAAAATCTTCATAGATCATTGTGAAATAATACTTATTTACTTAACCAAAATAACGAGAGATTTTAAAAGCACATACAAATCACTTGAAGGCAAAGAAATTTACATAGTCTGTTATTAAAAGCAACACTCCAAGAAAACTTTGTTCTCTTAACAGAGAGAGAGAACCAAATTTCAGTCTGGTCTCAACAAACTTGGCCTGATGATTTATATAACTGTAATTGATCATATAGGCTTTTTTGCTTGCTGAAATTTTTATAAGGGGTCTCAGAGTGAACTTTTAAAAGACCTCTCAGGAAAGTCACACCAAGGGCTTGTCACAGATTTTGCTTACCAGATCTAGGTGAATTCCTCCCTTTTCAAGTTCTCCGAAATACCTTGAGGTTTCTGTACCTGTGAGATAGCTTTCCTAATTTATCTGATAAAGCTGCTGGGGACCTAAGAGTTTCCAATCTCTGGAGGGAGCAGATAGAGAGAAAAGATAAATGCTTTAATTTTACACACAGATGTAAATTACCAAATTATTGTAAATCATAAGTAGCTTGAGGAGAAGAGCTTCTTTATATCCAGTTTATCATTATGGTCTGAAAGTCAGAAACTTGTGTTTATGCAAAAGTCCTTTTTATAAATCTTCTTGAAGAGGAAGCATTTTTGCAAAGGCATCAGAGTAAAACCGTGTAAGTGTCTATAATGACAAAAGACTTAAGGCACGTTTAAAATCTGATTACAATGTAATTAACAAGGTAACTTGGTTACTGTTGAGACATATGACACTTAACGATAATAACTAGAATTATAACTGATAACATTTTACCACGACATATCAGAATTTTTTGAAATTCCATATATAATTTCTAGAATATCTGTATTAGTAACAATTACCATACAATATAACCTAAGGAGATTTATTACACATTTGACAATACTTCCCATGTACTTTTAAAATACCAAATGAACCTAATTAGTGTAATATCTCTCTTTGGGATGTTTCAGGGGCCCTTTGAAGCATCCCAAAGTTAGCTAGAGGTCAAAGAAACTCCACTACAGTTTGGTTTGGGAAGTTTTATCAAAAAAACAAAAGGGTTTAGAACACTCAGTCAGATAAGATCATATGTCACTGTGAAACAACAGTTATTCACTTAGCCAAAGTAACAGTAAAAGATTTTAAAGGCAAATATAGACCTGATCACTTAAAAGGTAAAGAATTAAAATCTGTCATCCAAGGCAGTTCAACATCTTAAGAAAACTTGTACCATGCACAAAACTCTTTTCTTGGGGTCCACTTTCCACAAACTTTTTTTATCACTTTCTGTATCCATCACTTTATTTTCCCATTCAGAAACAGCCACCTGTAAGTTAGTCCTACTTCCTTTTTCCTTAATAAAATGCAATTCCATTCCTCATACCTTTTTTAAAAATAAATTTATTTATTTTTGGCTACATCGGGTCTTCGCTGCTGCACTCGGGCTTTCTCTAGTTGTGGCGAACTGGAGGGCTGCAGTAAGCAGGCTTCTCATTGCGGTGGCTTCTCTTGTTGCAGAGCACGGGCTCTAGGTGCGCGGGCTTCAGTAGTTGTAGCTCGCTGGCTTCAGTATTTGTAGCTCACGGGCTTCAGTAGCTGTGGATCGCGGGCTCCAGAGCGCAGGCTCAGTACTTGTGGCACACGGGCTTAGTTGCTCCGCGGCATGTGGGGTCTTCCCGGACCAGGGCTCGAACCCGTGTCACCTTCATTGGTAGCGGATTCTTAACCACTGTGCCACCAGGGAAGCCCCCTCATACCTTTTTTACTAAAAACATACATCCTACTTTCCTTAAGCAACCATGAACTATCCTTTATATCACCACTCTGTAGGTTGGTAAATATACATCCAAATAATAATTTTTGAAGAATGTGCTTTCTTATAGAAAACATCTCAGTGTGGCACCAAACACATTTTTTAATAGTTCTAAACCTTTTGTTTCTCTGTAAAAGGAAGCCAATGTTCAGTAATTACAGTTTCAGTATCTTATTTTATTTGGAAACGGACTAGTTATTTAATAAACTTCCATCCTTTAACTTAATTTAGCACAACGCTAAATGTTTTAAGTTGTCGAATATCTAGAGAGATTATTCTTAAGTAGACGTTCCTAAAGCATAATTATTCCTAAAAAGTTCACCCAAGGCTCTTATCTTATTTGCATTTTTTTGTCTTGGAAGTTTCTTCACATCGAGTTATTTTCATTGTTGACAAATTTGTAACAGATATAATAAGATCTTATTTCATTTATATTAAACCTAGGCACAATAAAAGTATTATACTTAATGTTGCTGGCTCTAAAGACATGTCTATATTGATTAGATCAACAAACTTAAACATTAATACCAGGTATTAATTTAATATTGAATATTTCCCAGGTCACATGAACCTGAAATTTATTTAGCCTAATTTTTCTTGTATTTAGAATTGTTTTCTTTTAAGCCAATTAAATAGAGCTCATTTACAAATTAACCGCAGCAATATTATCCAAAGACAAAAACACATACTGAGACATACACATATATCCAGACAGAGAGAGCTCTCATAGTTTTCGCTTGAGATTTAAAATGTCTCTTTGCCTCTTTTTTTTTTTTCTTCTTGGCTTGAAGTTCTACTAATTAACTCAAGGCTGAAGTCTCAGGTAAGTGGGCTGTGTTTGTAGCTCAAGGACATGATAAGAGTTAACTTCAAGCTTTGTCCTAGGTATATTTTTGTTCTCTCAGGGTCAGAATTTTGAAGAGAAGTAGTTTAACAAGGTAGCTTTTTCTAATTGCACATGCCAAAAGGACTGGTTTTTGCAATTTTAAGAAAAAATTTATTTTAACCAATTTTCTCTGGAGTCTAAACAATATTGTGGCCATACTGTCGAAAATCATCTTTCTCTTTCTGTGGTCATGGTTTCATAGCTAAAAGTTAAACCAGATAGTGCTCAAATTGGCTCTGATAACAGGGGCAGACTGGTTGATAAAATGTTGTCCTAGCAGGGATTGTCCCTCTGGGGAGGTGGGGTCTTAGTTTGATCAGAAGAATCTGAAGGAGTAAGGGAACTTGTAGGAGTGGGGGAAGCTTGGTTCCCCCATCCTGAGAGTTGGGAGAAGTTAGAAGGGGATCATTTAGAATGTCAGGAGAGTTGGGTTTTTTTCCCTCAGGCTTTTGATTATGCAGCCACCCAGAGCAGGATTATAATAAAAGGGACATAAATTCCTGAACATAAGGGAACCTCAGTCCATTTTCCCATCGTGTGGCAATAGAGATTTAATTGTAGGAGACCCATTTTCAGGTCATTTTTCTTTGTCATTGGATCATAGCTATAGGTCGACCAGTCATTTAAAATTTTCCCCAAGGGTTCCCATGTTGGGGTGGAACCTTAGGGGAAGCGCTTCCTGTTTTGGCTCGAGCAGTTGGTAACAGACGTTAGATGTTAGCGCGCTCAAATCAAAACATAAACCTTCACCTCGTCAGCTGGAAGTCGCACATAAAACATAAACCGTAAAAGGAAACAGCAAAGGGATACTCAAAAAGAAAAAGGAGAAACATATGGCGGAGACGCACCCAAACGTGACTTCCGAGTCCCACTCAACCTGGACCGTTGCCCCAAAGCGGCGCCTTACATCAGAATCTCCCTTTGCAAGGAGAATTCCACATCAGAATTTTCCCTTTGCAGGGAGAATTCCACATCAGAATTTTCCCTTTGCAGGGAGAATTCCACATAAGGATTTCCCCTTGCAGAGAAATTCCCAAATTGGAACCGAAGTTCCCGTACGGGGACAGTCAAAGGTCATGGAGTGCACTCCGGGAGACTCACCGTAGGTGCTGACAGGTGCGTCTCGACTTCCAAACGCCCTCTTTCTGATCCTCCAATATTTAGTGTGTTCTTGGAGTGGAAGTCCAGGCCGACGCGGGCATGAGAAGAGAAGGTGTCCTCAAGGCAAAAGGAGCCTCGGCAGCTGCTAGGTTAGCCTCTCCCCCATTCTACGCCGCAGCCTCGGAGTTCCACAGCCGAGTCGGCGGGCGGGGTGTTACCCGGGCACAGCCCTGTGGCAGGGAGTCCCTGGCAATCTGGACTCAGAGATATTCTCCGACCCTCTGCTCTCCTGAAGGAGGCTGGCGTAGAGAGAGATCCCCGAGCTTCCGATCAAGCCCAGCGGCCCTGTGGGGCAACCTGCCCGTGAGCAGATCCCCATGTTACCGTGTCCGAGCTCGCTCTGCTCGCTGCACGACAGGCCAATGAATCGGAGAGGAGGTGATGAGGCAAGGAGTACGACTTTATGCGGAATGCCGGCAGACGGAGAAGATAGCAGATTACTGTCTCTGAAAATCCGTCTTCTCAGGGTTTGGAAGCCAGTTTCTTTTATAGCACAGAGAAGGGGAGGAGATGAGGAAGTAAAGTTAAAAGGCCATAAGTTTTGCAAATATCTCCTGGAGTGGCCAGCCTCGGTGAGGGGATGTGTAGATTTCTTCTTTCTTGCAGCCATCCACAGGTGGGCGGGGTCAGATTGTCTTCCGGTGAGCTGAACAGAGGCACTTTAGTTTAACATTCAGGCAGAGGGGCAGGGTTCCCTGAGGCCGGCCATTATGTATGATTATAATAACAAAAGCAACGAAAAGCAAAGGGTAAAGTGAAAGAAACAGATCACATAGAGTCCAATTTAGCTCTTCCCTGTTACAATTCCCCACTGTCAATGTCCAATCCACGATCTTGTGGAAAAAGGGGTGACAACGCTTTAACTGCTCAGTAAGATGGATCTTTCTGGGAGTGTCTGCCATCGGTGTCAGAGTTCCAAATGTTGAGATTTGTCTTTTGTTCCGCTTTGGAAGAGTCTACTTTACACCTGTAGACTTAAAAATATTTACAGCCTAAAAGTTGAGAGTTAACAGGAATTTTGAGGTCTTCAAGCCCAGGAGGCCACATCTCAAGTTAAGGAATTTAGCATTTTTCTATGTATGGGAAGATGCAAGAGTCTGGGCTCAATGAAATCATTCCTTTGATATATACCACAGCTATCTGGGGCCTGTATCCTGTATTTTCATATCCTGAGTTTCCTCAGGACTCACCATAGGGAGTGGTTGCAGTCTGATGGCTGCTAGATGGCAGGTATTCTTCTCCTTCCTGAGTTTTCTCAGGCTTCACTGGCTCACGTTGGAGGGCTGCAATCCCTGATGATTGATCTTCTCCTCTTGGTCAGGAATTTGACCAATATTTGGGAGACATTTTATGACCAAATTTTGTCCCACAGTGCTGGGAGGCTTATCCGAGGTCAGGTGAAAATTCTTGATATGCTACCCCAGATGCTAATTTTCGGATTAGGCCCTATTGATAATTAAAGATTCTCTGGATCCTCTGTCTAATTATGATCCAGAAGACATTTTCCCTTGTTGCTTCTTCCCATACCTAGAATCACATTATTACAATTATTTTATGTTATAAATGTGATCTATTTCCTTAAGATGTTTAGCCATAGAAGAAGTTTTGTTGGAGGCCTGGTTACACACTAGGTACTACAAGAGGCAACAATCTTATAAAATAGACAGGATATAAGTAATGTAGCTAGTAATATTGACAAAGATATAGTGCAGCAGGGAGACACAAAGCACAAACAATTTGGAAACAAAGAACAAATTAAAACAATAATTAGCATAATATTAAGTCCACAGGAGAGCCAGCTAGGGACAACAAATTCTGGCAGGATCAAGTAGAGAGAAAAAAAAGGTTTCATCTTTGTTTACAAAGGCATACTTTATCAACTTGTTGTAGGTCATAGCATAAGAGAAAAGGTTTTTCCGAAAAACAAAGATTAAAGCCAGTATATTTCCCAAAGTCATAAAGTTATAAATCATATTTACCAGTTCATTCAGTGCCATGTAATTAATTCCCGTTGATCTGGATGAAATAATCAGGTTTCCCATTAGTCTTGTCATTTGTTACCCAGTCCAGTGATATTATCTAAAGGCTAACAGAAACTTATATTTGTTTAAAAGTTCATTTTTTATCAGCCTTCTTGAAAATCTTCATTTTGTAAAAGCATCAGGACAAAACTTAAAATAGCATAGTTAAAGATTTGAGTACAATGCAATTAGCAGGAAACTTGGGTATACCACTTTAGAATAACTAGTATTATGATTGATAACATATCAGGACATATCAGATGTTAGGGATTCCATATAAATTTTGGAATATCTATATAAATGACATTTATCCATACACTATAACCTAAGATTCATCTCCAATCACTTGACAATGTTTTTGAAGTAGTTTAACATACCAAATAAACCTAGTTTGACATTTCTCTCTGAGATGTCTAGAGATGTTCTTTCGAAGTATCCCATAGTCAGCTGGAGGCTAAAAAGCTTAGATTTGATATTTGGGAAGTTTGTTAAAAATATCAGAACAGTTTTAAAACACAACAGGTCACTGTGAAACAATACTTATTCATTTAACTAAAGTCACAAAACGATTAAAAGAAAACAAATACGCATCACCTAAGGGCACAGAAACTTATATAATCTGTTATCAAAAAGAGCATGTCTAACAGAGAGAAATCAAATTCCAGTCTTGTATTAGCTTACTTAAAAAAAAATCCACTTACTTAGTTAACTTCAATCTAAATTTAGTTAATCCTGACCAGGTACAAAACTTTCTCAGCAAAATGTAATTCCATTTCTCATACCATCTTAATGGAAAACACACATTCTACCATACTGAAATGTTTTATTATTTTCAGTAGCTTTAATTATGTATTTAAATTAGAATCCCTTACTCTTAAAAACCTTGATTTCTAGTGACAACCAAGAGGCAAGTAATAGTTACTAAAATCTATGTCCATTGATTTTAGTGTTTTTCTAGATATGAGAAGATGCAAGAAATTGGGCTCATAAAATCTCTCCTGAAAATATCTAACTATCTGAAGGCTTGTTCTGCCGGTTTTTTTCCCAGAGCACAGAGTGACTCATTCCTGATCTCCACCCTGAACTCTTTTCAGAGTGTATTGAAGGTCAGTGACTGCAGTGGCTAATGACCTAATTCTTGTAGAGGCAGATGGCAAGTGACAATTTTTAGTTGGCATCACCATGCGTTCAAATTAGAATTTTCTGTTTATCAAAAGATAGTTAAGGTAATTCAAATGCAAGACACACAATGGGAAGAGATATTTGTAGCACACTTAACTGACAAAGGACACATCCAGAATATATGAAAAGCTCCTAAAAATAAATGAGAAAAAAAGCAGAAAATCCAATTTAAAAAGAACAAGTAATTTGAACAGAAAGATATCAAAACGGCCAATAAACTTTTTTAATTATCAGGGAAATGCAAATTTAAATCACAACACAATATTACTACATCCCCAGCAGAATGGGAAACATTAAAAGACTGACAATATCTAGTGTTCATGAGGATGTGCAGTAGCTGGCTGGATACAAAATGTGTATTGTACAACTTCTTTGGAAAACTCTTTAGCTGTAACTACTCAAATTGAACATTTACATCCTTATGAGCCAGCAATTCCATTAAGATGTCCATAAGATTCTTTGATTTTTAATAGTTTGAGTCTGTCACCAAGGGTATGCTCATTTTTGTTTGCCCTCAGAAAGTCAGTTTGTGAATCTGAAAGAGAACTGGACTCAAATCTGGAAATGCAGTTAGAAGCTGCCTCTAAGAAGGGCCTTCAACAACAACTAGCATCCCTTCATCAGAAGTCCTCCAAAAGGTAACCTAATTAGTACTTGAGGAAGTGGGCAGACAACTAAGATAATGAGAGGCAGGCAGTTGAGTGGAGAAGATATTTGTAATACTTACTTAAATATCTACAAAGACTTGAATTCATGAAATATAAAGGACTCCTAGAAATCACTAAAAAACAGACAACCCAATAGAAAGATGGGCATGAGACATGAATACACAAGGATATCAAAATGGAAAAAAAAAAGTAGGATATCCAAATAACCAATAAACATAGGGAAAGATGCTCAACTTGATTAGACACCAGGAAATCATAAAATAAAATCACAATGAGGTACCAATACACACCCACCAGATCCATTACAATAATAGATAGGCAACACCTTGTTTGCAATGATAAGGGAAATATAAATTGGTACAATCACATTATAAAATTGTTTGGCAGTATTTATTAAATATTAAAGCTGACACATGTCTACCCTACTATTCAGCAATTTCACTCCTATTTCCAACAGATATGGATACCTATACTCTCCAAAACACATGCAGAAAAGTGTTTTGTAGATCTAGTCCTTTTATTTTCTAGGAGGATAGTAATTAATCCTCAGTTAACATCAATTGATATTGGGCTTTGATAAATACTAATGCATGTGGTGCATTTCTAGGCTAATCACTAGAATAAAAATGACAGAGTGAGTAACTTCTGCTTGGAAGAGAGAAAAAAGATAGAATGATTAAAAGTTATTAATCCAAAAGAGTTCAAGGATGGGGCTTCCCTGGTGGCGCAGTGGTTGAGAGTCCGCCTGCCGATGCAGGGGACACGGGTTCGTGCCCCGGTCCGGGAAGATCCCACATGCCGCAGAGCGGCTGGGCCCGTGAGCCATGGCCGCTGAGCCTGCGCGTCTGGAGCCTGTGCTCCGCAATGGGAGAGGCCACAACAGTGAGGGGCCCGTGTACTGCAAAAAAAAAAAAGAATTCAAGGATGGAGAAAAGAGAGGGGACACAGAACAGATGGAACAAATGGAAAGCACAAAGTAATATGGCCTATTTAAATATAAACGTATCAGTACTTATGTTCAATGTAAGTAAGTGGACCAAATCTTCCAGTTAAATGACTTATTAGAGTGGAAAAAGTAAACAATATTTAATTATATGCATTTTATAAGCAAAACATCTAAAACAAGAAATAAAGGTTGAAGTTGAAAAGAGATTTGAGGGACTTCCCTGGTGGCACAGCAGTTAAGTATCCGCCTGCCAATGCAGGGGACACGGGTTTGAGCCCTGGTCTGGGAAGATCTCACATCCCACGGAGCAACTAAGCCCGTGTGCCACAACTACTGAGCCTGTGCTCTAGAGCCCACAAGCCACAACTACTGAGCCTGTGTGCCACAACTACTGAAGCCCACATGCCTAGAGCTCATGCTCCACAACAAGAGAAGCCACCGCAGTGAGAAGCCCGCATGCTGCAACAAAGAATAGCCACCGCTCATCACAACTAGAGAAAGCCCACATGCAGCAACAAAAACCCAATGCAGTCAAAAATAAATTAATTAATTAATTTTTTAAAAAAGAAAAGAGATTTGACTGCAACATTAACAACAACACATAAAGCTTGTGTATCTAAATGAATAGACTCGGAATACCAGTTCTGGAACCAGCTGCCTTTGCTGGGTTCCCCAAAGCCAGCAGGAAGACGGCAGGAACATTGGGTGTGTGCCCTGTGGCTGCAGGGGTTGCTGTGCCTAAGACCACTCTGGTCCTGACTCTGACACCAGTGTGGACTTTGAACTTTTAAGATTTCTGTCATATGCTCTTGCATTTGCCACCAGCTCTCCTAGCAGCCACTCTTCTCTACACAGTGGGGACCTATGCCCGAGTTGGAGCACAGTCTCTATAGGTGATGGCTTTGATGCTCATCAGCTGCAATTATTTGTGATTATAAAAAATAAAACCTTTAAACAACAAACAGTATCAATAACAAAAATTTCCACTAAGAGAACATTGCCTGTTCTCTGGGCAATAGAATAGGCCTTGAAAATGCAGAGAAAAGAAATACAGACTGCTCTCCAGAATTTCAGTGTTAAGTGCAGTTGAAATCTCAGCAATAAAGGAGGTACAATAGAGCTATCTACTTACTCTGCTTATGGCAGGTCACTGGCTTATGTGTCTTTCAGTTATTTCATATGTATTTATACAGCCCTGAAATATCTTCTATGTTTATAACAAATATTAAGTCACTTGTTTTCATAGAAACTTACAAGGAAGGTATTATTACAATCCCTATTTTCCAAAATAGAAAACTAAGGTCCAGCATGTTTTCCTCACTGGAGCAGGACTCCACAGTTGTAATTTTCAGAGCTGGGACTAGAACTTGCCACTTGGCCCTGGAGTGCATGACCTTAACCACTGTGCTATGCTACCATTCTAATTTTAATGAGAATGTGAAGGTGCTTTGATTTTTCAGCTCAGTTTATGTCTTTCACATCTCAGTTATTTATGTAATAGTTATTTTCAAGTCCTTGTCTACTAATTCTTTTATAAGTATCACTTATGGGTTTGTTTCTATTGACTGGTATCTCTCCTTGTCATGAATTGGATTTCTTGCATACCTTGTAATTTGGGCCTGGAGGCTAGACATCATTAATTTTATGTTGGTGGTCGGTAGACTGTATATATATATATGTGTGTGTGTGTGTGTGTGTGTGTGTGTGTGTGTGTGTGTGTGTGTGTGTGTGTGTATTTGTATTAGTCAGGGTTTTCCAGAGGACCTATTATATGTAATATACATATATCCCATTGTTTCTGTAACCAATATTATATTATATATAAAAGGAGATTTGTTATAGGAATTGGCTCACACAGATTTGTAGGCCAAGAAGTCTCATGATCTACTGTCTGCAAGCTGGAGAACCAAAAAAGCTGGTGGTATAATGCAGTCCAAGTCCAAAGGCCTGGGAAGCAGGAGCTTGGATGTTCAAGGGCAGGAGAAGATGAATGTCCCAGGTCAAGGAGGGAGAAAGAAAATTCACACTTCCTCCACATTTTTTTGTGCTATTTCGGCCCTCAACAGATTGAATGATGCTCGCCCACATTGGTGAGGGTGGATCTTCTTCGCTGAGTCTACCATACAAATGCTAATCTCTTCTGGAAGCATCCTCACAGAGACACCCAGAGATAATGTTTGACCAGCTATCTGGGCATCACTTCACCCAAACAAGTTGACGCATAAAATTAACCATCACAGAATTATTTTAAATATTTTTAGACTTTTAAAAATGATGCAGTTGCTTTAAAGAGCTTGGTCTTTTGAGGATACTATAAAAGCTTTGTAAGGCAGGACCAGGATAGGCTAATGTGGCTTTGCTAGTGGGGCAACACATTTCTAAGGACTCTATAGCATGACCCACCAGGTAGGAGGTTTTACATTCTGACTTCTGCGGACACAGAATGACCCACTTGAGTGACCCCGGGGATTGTTCAGCTTGCTCCCCTATCCATGGTTCTTATCCAGCCTGGATAGTTTCCTCATGTGCATATACTCATTAGTGCCTGTGCAAAGAGTTCAGCAAACACCCATGAAGATCTCCAGAGTTCTCTCTGTGCTCAGGAACCTTCTCTTTATACTGTGGCCCTAGATTTATAGCTGCCTTTCCCTCCTCAAAATTTTATCCCTGTTTCCTTAACTTAATTCACTCTCTGCCTGGATCTCCTCATCACTGTATCCTGGAAGCTCTGCAGGCTCTGAGCTGGGGCAGCTTTGGGCCTCCCCTCACTTGCTACCTGCCTCTAGACCACTGTCCTGCGCTCTTCTCATCCAGTGTCTGAAATATTTCCTTTACATAGTTCATCTGGCTTTTTACTCATTTGATGTTGGAAGGAAGTCTGGATCTTATTATTTCATTAAAGGCAGAAGGGGAGGCTCTGAAAGGATTTTGAAATAAATTCTTGATTATTAACTTGGGACTGAGAATCTTTGTTACTTTTTTTAAAAAAAAAATTTATTTATTTATTTTTGGCTGCACTGGGTCTTTGTTGCTGCATGCAGGATTTCTTTAGTTGTGGCAAGTGGGGGCTACTCTTTGTTGGGGTGTGTGGGTTTCTCATTGCTGTGGCTTCTCTTGTTCCAGAGCATGGGCTCTGAGCATGGGCTCAGTAGTTGTGGTTCGAGGGCTCTAGAGCACAGGCTCAGTAGTTGTGGTACATGGGCTCAGTTGCTCCGTGGCATGTGGGATCTTCCCAGACCAGGGCTCGAACCCGTGTCCCCTGCACTGGCAGGTGGATTCTTAAACACTGCGCCACCAGGGAAGTCCTGTTACTTTTATATAATGTAATTCTAGCTTACTTCTTAGTGTTAAGAATGTTAGATTTTTATTTTCAATAGTGTGATTTTCCATATTTTAACAGATTCACAAGCAAGGATTGTGAATTAATAGTGATTACCTCATGTTAAAATATCTTCATTTTTAAAAATTAGGTGATGACTGAAATATTAAAAATTTTAAGTCATTAAGAAAGAAAAGGAAACTCAGGGACAAGAGAAGCTTTCTGGTTACAACATTCTTATCAGTCACTTTTCTTTCTCTCTAAACTTTCTGTCTCAGCCTCAGGACCTGCACCAGCTCTAAATTCCCCTCCCAGGCCCACAGGGGCATCTCTGAGGCTGACAGGGCCTGTGGCTTCCTGTACCTACAGCTCCGTCTTTGTCTACAGAGTGGTAAGCAGAGGGTAATCAAGGCCCCTTCTGAGGATAGATTACATTCCTGAAACAAAGGATGAGCCCTTTCAGGCAGTGAAATACTTAGTCAAAGTCCTTGTGTTCTGTGAGTTTTCAGATTTCGTTATTCATTAGTGAACTTGAACAATACCCAGGCACACAGATGCTTCCTGACAAGCCCTTGAGTACAGGGATTGGACATTACTTTTCCCAATGATGCTGGCTTCTGACCTTCTTGTTAATGTTTTATCCTCTCCCACTGACAGACACAAAGGCATGTGTGGGCCTTGTCAGTGTAGGGGGAGGGTCTCTGAAAACCACTTGAATATACAGAGTGAGTCATGCCAAGGTGCATCCACATTTCTCTGTCCCTTCCTGGCCAGTCCTTGCTGTAAGAATGGGGAATCCTTTGGAAGTTTCATCTTGAGTCAAGGAAGAAGAATCATGTACAGCAAAGACAACTGCCCAGAGTCTCAAGCCCAGGGCCACAAAGAAGAACTGGAAACAATGTCCCCAGATTAGTTTGTAAGACTTGAATATTCAAGAGGCCAAGTGAACACTGGCCCGTCATTATGGAGAAGCCCTACAGCAGAACCTGGGCCAGATTGGGAGGAACATATCCCCTCAGGTGTATGTCTCTTCTATATTCCACTTCATGATCCTTAGGTGACCAACATGGGCTGGCCTAGCTCATCACACTGCCCGGAGCAGAGTAGAGAATTATGAGACCAGCCTCTGCCTATGGTCCTGTCTTCACAAGACTGGAAAGGACTTCACACACTGAGCTTGCCCTGCCTCTCTCTCCTAGCTGCTCCTCAACAACTGAGGCCCAAAGCAACAATGCTGAGGGAATCATCTGGGGATATTGTGTAGAATGTTCATGGCCCCTGAGAAAGGCAGGTTCAGAGGCAGAGAGCCAAGGAGTAGGTCTGGGCCATCTAACCCAGCCCTGATGGTGTTTGTTCCAGCCAGCTCTTTCCTGTGCACATGGCCACCTCCCACTTCCCAGGACCAGCTCCAGGCTTGGTCCATCCACATTTCTGAGGTTCAGAGCTCTGGATCTGCCCCCTCAAAAGTGAACTATATTGAGACACTGGAGTACTGTTATGGGTTCTGTGAACCTTGGGTCCTTTATGGTAATCTCGACACCCATTTCCTGGTCTTCTGTTGACAGACCTCAGGCCCAGCAGCAGTGGTAGACTCCATCTGATTCTGAACCAGATCCTGGTCTTAAAGACAGGACTTAAAGTCATGTAAATCTGGATCCCAATTCTGTTTGAGAGACAAGTGTTGCATCCATTGAATTGTATAATATCAGAAGGTTAACACCGTGAGTGGGGGGTGTGTGTGTGTGTATGTGTGTCTCTGGGGGGGGGGTAGAGTTTGCTAAAATAATCCAGCCAGTCATTAACAGTATAAATATGAACATAAAAGTAATGATCTACAGGTATTAGAAATACTCAAAAAATACAACAAAAGATATTCCAAAATACAACAAAAGATATGAGACACACAAAAAAATAGAAAAGCATGGCCCATACGCTGGAAAATAAGCAGGTACCAGAAATTGCCTGTGAATAGATGTCAGATGAAACAGAAAAATACTTCAAAATAGCTGAAAAAGTACAATTGAGATGAAAAACTTGCTAGAGTGTCTCAATAGATTTGAACTA
Organism: Orcinus orca; assembly: GCF_937001465.1. NCBI lineage: Eukaryota > Metazoa > Chordata > Mammalia > Artiodactyla > Delphinidae > Orcinus > Orcinus orca. The sequence continues at coordinate 16,478,126 of NC_064561.1, read as the reverse complement.
GTAGAAGAAAGAATTAGCAAACTTGAATGTAGATAATAAAAATTATGTAATCTGAAAAAGAGAGAGAAGAGAGAATGAAGAAAAATGCAAGGAGACTCACATAAATGTTGGCCATGGTTAAGTACACCAATGAATGCATAATGGGAGTATCAGAAGGATAGGAGAGAAGGGAGCAGAAAATTATTTTGAGGAAACAATAACTGAAAATAACACAAATTTATTAAAAAAACACAATAACCTACACATTCAGGAAACTCAACAAACTCCAAGTAAAATAAATGCAAAGAGAGCCACAATTATATACATCACACTAAAAATACTGAAAGCCAAAACAAAAACATAATCTTGAAGACAGCAAGAGAATAACCCCTTGTCACTTATAAGGGAAAGCTAATAAGAATAACAGCTAACTTCTTATCAGAAACAATGGAGTCTAGAAAGCAGTGGGATATTCAAAAAGCTAAAGGAAAAAAAAACCAAGCTGTCAACCAAGAATCATATATTCAGCAAAGCTATCTTTTAAAAAATGATGACAAAATAAAGACATCCCCAGATAAACAAAAACAAAAATTTGTTTCTACCAGACCCACCTAGCAAGAAACTTAAAAGGAAATTCTTCAGATTGTAGTTCAAATCCAAATGAAAAAAACAAAGCACTGGAAAAGGTAATTATGTAATTCTAATAGATAATATATATACATATTTCTTATATGTCTCAACTGATTTTAAAAAGTAGTTGAATAAAACAGTAATCATGTAATGTATTGTCAAGCCTAACATTTAGAAAGGTATTATATTTGTCAATTATAGTACAAAAAAGGTGGGTGGAAACAAAGCTGTATTGGGATAAGAAGATAATTCCAGATGGTAATCCACAGGAACAAATGATGAGAACCAGAAATGATAAATAATGAGGTTAATATAACAAAAGCTACAAACATTTACTTGTACTCCTTTCTTTTCTCAGCTTCTTAAAAGTCAAAACATTACATAAGATAATCATTATAACAATGTACTGTTGGGTTTGTTATATTTATAGATGTAATATGTATAACAATAATACTGCAAAAGGGGGGGAAAGAGAATATAATTATATAGAAGTAATGTTTCTATACATCACTGGAATTAAGTTAAAATAAATTTGAAGCTTATTTTGATAAGTTAAGATGTGTAAGGTAAGCCCTAGAGGAAGCATGAAGGAAACAACTTTAAAAATTATAATGAAAAAATCATAGAAATTAAAATGCTATTATGGAAAATATCCACTTTAATGTAAAAGACAGCAGTGTAAGAGGAATAGAGGAACAAAAAATACCTGAGACATAGAAATCCAAAAGTAAAATGTAGTTTGTAAATAAAATATTTTACATATGAGTAGATTACACAAAACATAATAAAAAGGCAGAGATCATCAGTCTAGATAAAAAAACAAGATCTATCTATATACTACCCATAGGAGACAAATGCTAGATTCAAAGATACAAAAAGATTAAAAGTAAAAGGATGAAAAATATATTTCATGAAAAGAACAAAGATAATTGCTGGAGTGGCTATACTAAAACCAGACAAGGTAAACTTCAAAACAATAAAGTTAGTAGAGATGAAGAGGACATTAATAGTGATAAAAGAGCCAATCCACTGAGAAGATAAAATAATTCAAGGTGCGTGAACCATTTTTAACCCCTCAGCTGTGTGAGTGTTCTATTGTACTATATCCTTGTCTGCACTTGGTATTATCAGTTTTTAACATTTAAGGCATTCTGGTGTGTGCGTGGTGGTGTCTCATTGTGGTTTTAATTTGCATTTCTCCAAACTTGCCTCCTTAGCAAAGTAGGCACTGTATCAGTCTCATAATTTTCATTTCTCCAATAACTATTTTTGAATAGCTTTTCATGTACTTAATTGACATTTATGTATCTTCTTTGGTAAAGGGTTCAAATAGTTTTTTAGGGGTTATTTGCCTTCTTATTTAACTGTGAATGTTCTTTATATATTCTGTGTTAAAGCCCTTAATCAGAGAAAAAGAAAATATAATAATTCAAAACATATATGAACCTAATAACAGAGCACGAGGCTCAGAGACCTCAGGGACAACATTAAGCACACCAACATCCGAATTATAGGCATCCAGAGGGAGAAGAAAAAAGAAATGGTCTCAGAAAATATGTGAAGAGATTACAGTTGAAAATTTCCCCAACATGGGAAAGGAAAGTGTCAACCAAGTCCAAGAAGTGCAGAGTCCCATACAGGAAAAACCCAAGGAGAAACATGCCAAGACATAAATTAATCAAACTAACAAAAATTAAAATCAAAGAAAAAGATATTAAAAGCAGCAAGGGAAAAGCAACAAATAACATAAAAAGGAATCCACATAAAATTAACAGCTGATCTTTCAGCAGAAACTCTACATGCCAGAAGGGAGTGGCAAGATATATTTAAATGATGAAGGGGAAAACCTACAACCAAGATTACTCTACCCAGCAGAATCTCATTCAGATTCAATGCAGAAATCAAAAGGTTTGCAGACAAGCAAAAGTTAAGAGAATTCAGTAACACCAAACCAGCTTTACAATGAAGGTTAAAGGAATTTCTCTAGGCAGGAAACATAAGAGAAGGAAAAGACTTACAAAAACAAACCCAAAACAATTAAGAAAATGGTAATAGGAGCATATATACCAATAACTACCTGAAATGTAAATGGATTGAATGCCCCAACCAAAAGACACAGACTGGCTGAATGGATACAAAAACAAGACCCATATATATGCTGTCTACAAGAGACTCACTTCAGACCTAGGGACACATACCAACTGAAAGTGAGGGAATGGAAAAAGATATTCCATGAAAATGGAGATCAAAAGAAAGCTGGAGTAGTTATATCTTCTTCTTCAATCCAAGAAGAAGATATAACAATTGTAAATATCTATGCACCCAACACAGGAGCACTTCAATACATAAGGCAAATGCTAACAGCCATGAAAGGGAAAATCAACAGTAACACAATAATAGTAGGTGATGTTAACATCCCACTTACACCAATGGAAAGATCATCCAAACAAAAAATAAATAAGGAAACACAAGCTTTAAATGACACATTAGGCCAGATGGACTTAATTGATATTTATAAGACAGTCCATCCAAAAACAACTGAATATACTTTCTTCTCAAGTGCACATGGAACATTTTCCAGGATGATCAAATCTTCTGTCACAAATCAAACCTTGGTAAATTTAAGACAATTAAAATCGTATCAAGCATCTTTCCTGACAACAACTCTATGAGACTAGATATTGATTACAGGAAAAAAAACTATAAAAAATACAAACATAAGGAGGCTAAACAATATGCTACTAAACAACCAAAAAACCATAGAAGAAATCAAAGAGGAAATCAAAACATACCTAGAAACAAATGACAATGAAAACACGACGACCCAAAACCTATGGGATGCAGCAAAAGCAGTTTTAAGAGGGAAGTTTATAGCAATACAATCCTACCTCAAGACACAAGAAAAATTTCAAATAAACAACCTAACCTTACACCTAAAGCAATTACAGAAAGAAGAACAAAAAACCCCCCAAAGTTAGCAGAAGGAAAGAAATCATAAAGATCAGATCAGAAATAAATGAAAAGGAAATGAAGGAAACAATTGCAAAGATCAAAAAAACTAAAAGCTGATTCTTTGAGAAGATAAACAAAATTGATAAACTATTAGCCAGATTCATCAAGAAAAAAAGGGAGAAGACTCAAATCAATAGAATTAGAAATGAAAAAGAAGTAACAACTGACACTGCAGAAATACAAAGGATCATGAGAGATTACTACAAGCAACTATATGCCAATAAAACATACAACCTTGAAGAAATGGACAAATTCTTAGAAAAGCACAATCTTCTGAGACTGGACCAGGAAGAAATAGAAAATATAAACAGACTAATCAGAAGCACTGAAATTGAAACTGTGATTAAAAATCTTCCAGCAAAAAAAAGCCTAGAACCAGATGGCTTCATGGGCGAAATTCTATCAAACATTTAGAGAAGAGCTAACACCTATCTTTCTCAAACTTTTCCAAAATATAGCAGAGGGAGGAACACTCCCAAACTCATTCTACAAGGCCACCATCACCCTGATATCAAAAGGAGAAAAAGATGTCACAGAAAAAGAAAACTACAGGCCAATATCACTGATGAACATAGATGCAAATATCCTCAACAAAACACTAGCAAACAGAATCCAACAGCACATTAAAAGGATCATACACCATGATCAAGTAGGGTTAATCCAAGAAATGCAAGGATTCTTCAATATGTGCAAATCAATCAATGTGATAAACCATATTAACAAATTGAAGGAGAAAAACCATATGATCATCTCAATAGATGCAAAAAAAGCTTTCGACAAAATTCAACACCCATTTATGATAAAAACCCTGCAGAAAGTAGGCACAGAGGGAAATTTCCTCAACATAATAAAGGCCATATATGACAAACCCACAGCCAACATCATTCTCAATGGTGAAAAACTGAAACGATTTCCTCTAAGATCATGAACAAGACAAGGTTGTCCACTCTCACCAGTATTATTCAACATAATTTTGTAAGTTTTAGCCACAGCAATCAGAGAAGGAAAAGAAATAAAGGGAATCCAAACTGGAAAAGAAGAAGTAAACCTTTCACTGTTTGCAGATGACATGATACTATACACTGAACAGCCTAAAGATGCCACCTGGAAACTGCTAGAGCTAATCAATGAATTTGGTAAAGTAGCAGGATACAAAATTAATGTATAGAAATCTCTTGCATTCCTATACACTAACAACAAAAATCAGAAAGAGAAATCAAGGAAACACTCTCATTTACCACTGCAATAAAAAGAATAAAATACCTAGGAATAAACCTACTTAAGGAGGCAAAAGAACTGTATGCAGAAAACTATAAGGCACTGATGAAAGAAATCAAAGACGATATAAACAGATGGAAAGATATACCATGTTCTTGCATTGGAATAATCAACATTGTGAAAATGACTATGCTACCCAAAGCAAGCTACAGATTCAGTGCAATCCCTATCAAATTACCAATGGCATTTTTCAAAGAACTAGAACAAAGAATTTTACAATTTGTATGGAAACACAAAAGACCCCGAATAGCCAAAGCAATCTTGAGAAAGTAAAACGGAGCTTGAGGAATCATGCTCCCTGACTTCAGACTATACTACAAAGCTACAGTAATCAAGACAGTATGGTACTGGCACAAAAACAGAAATATAGATCAATGGAACAGGATAGAAAACCCAGAGATAAACCCACGCACATATGGTCACCTTATCTTTGACAAAGGAAGCAAGAATACACAATGGAGAAAAGACAGCCTCTTCAATAAGTGGTGCTGGGAAAACTGGATAGCTACATGTAAAAGAATGAAATTAGAACAGTTCCTAACACCATACACAAAAATAAACTTAAAATAGATTAAAGACCTAAATGTAAGGCTAGACACTACAAAATTCTTAGAGGAAAACATAGGCACAACACTATATGACATAAATCACAGCAAGATCTTTTTTGACCCACCTCCTAGAGTAATGGAAGTAAAATCAAAAATAAACAAATGGAACCTTATGAAACTTAAAAGATTTTGCACAGCAAAGGAAACCATAAAGGAGACGAAAAGGCAACCCTCAGAAATGGGAGCAAATATTGGCAAACCAAGAAACTGACAAAGGATTAATCTCCAAAATATACAAGGAGCTCATGCAGCTCAATATAAAAAACACACACAACCCAGTCCAAAAATCGGCAGAAGACCTAAAGAGACATTTCTCCAAAGAAGACATACAGATTCCCAACAAACACAGGAAAAGATGCTCAACATCACTAATCATTAGAGAAATGCATATCAAAGCCACAATGAGTTATCACCTCACACCAGAGTGGCCATCATCAAAATATCTACAAACAATAAATGCTGGAGAAGGTGTGGAGAAATGGGAACCCTCCTGCACTGTTGGTGGGAATATAAATTGATATAGCCAATACGGAGAACAGTATGGAGGTTCCTTAAAAAACTAAAAATAGAACTACCATAATACTATGGTAGTTCTGATGGTGCATTCTCTATGGTATAAAAATAGAACTACCATGAGCGGCCATGGCTCACAGGCCCAGCTGCTCTGCGGCATGTGGGATTTTCCCGGACCAGGGCACGAACCCATGTCCCCTGCATCGGCAGCTGGACTCTCAACCACTGTGCCACCAGGGAAGCCCTGTTTCAAACATTTTTGAAATTGCTCATCAAAGTATTTTTATGATGGCTGATATAAAAATCTTTGTTAGATTATTTTAACATCTCTGTCACCTAATTCTTGATGTTTACTAATTGTCTTTTTCATTCAAGTGATCTTCCTGGTTCTTGGTATGATGAAAGTCTTTTGTTGAATCCTGGAAAACTTGGGTATTATGTTATGAAACTCCGGATCTTATTTGAATCTTTTGCTTCAGCTGACTTGCTTTGATACTGCTACAGCAAATATGGCATTATGAAGTTCCACCTCATAATGGCCATGTGGGGTAGAAGCTCAGCTTTCCTATTTGGCCTCCCTAGACACCCAAGGAGTTAAGGGTCTCCTTTTTATTCCTTGATGAGGGTGGGATTTCTAGTTCCTCACTAAGCCTTCACTGATACCACTCTGGCTGAGACAGATAAGAGTGCCTTGTTTGCTCCCTACTTGGCCTCCTATGGCACTATTGGGTGGGAGTGTGGCCTCATCACTGTTGAGCAGTGGTAAAAATTCTGTCCCTACACTAGGCCCCCTCTGATACCACCCCAGCAGGGAGAGGATGCGATGCTCTTAGTACTGAGTGGAAGGGAGGGTGGTGTCCCAGTTCCCCATGTAGTGTCCACTATTATTGCTGGGAAGAGAGGTTGTTTATTACCACCGGGCACGAATGAATGTCCTAGCTCTTGGCACTACACACACCAGCAAAGTTTTATGGCCCCTCTTTACAGCCTTATAAGGGTGGAAGTCTAGGCTCTCCATTCAGCCTTTGCTGGTGTGTGTAGTGATGGGACCAGTTTTTTCCGTGTTGTTTGGCTGGAGTAGAGTGTTATTACCTAAGAGTTTTCTGTCTTGCTAGGGCACCCTGTTCCTGGTCCTTTGGCTAATGAAAGTAGGCTTTGTTGGGGTTTTGTAAATTTTTTTGTGTCTATGTCTCTTGCTGTTTCTGGGTTCCTGCTTCTTCAGCTCTACACTTGGGATATATGAGGCAAAAAGAACTACCGTTATCACCGGTCCTGAGGTTCCTAGCTGGCCTATATGCTTCTCTCCATTCTTCAGAATCTTCTTATGATTGTTTTAAATATAATATACAGGGGTTTAAAATGTACTTAGTGGGCAAATAGCAAAAAGTATATATCTGCCTACTCCATCTTCCTAGAACAATTTGATTTTTAGATTGAAAATTTTAGTTTGTAATCTATAACTTGATTATTTTATCCAATAATATATGCTAATATTGTTACTAATGATGTTTCTACCCCCAAAATACATAAGATGAACATTTAAAAATTTGAGTTAATCTATACCATTAGGAACCGTGGAAAAACACCGTGGAATTTCTAGGGTTGAAAAGGCCAGGGACTATGTAACTTGAACCAGAATGGGGACAGGAAAACACACAGGTCTCTTGACTTTTTGTCCAATGCTCTCATTGAAAGTTCTCTCTCTCAAAGAAAACAACAAAAAAAACCTTTAAAAATAGTTCTTGAAAGTTGTATTCCTTAAACAACTGTTTTTATAACCTGAAGCATACTGACTTACAATACTAACTGAAATTATATGTTCTCATTTTGAAAGCATAACTGTACCTTAATTAAAAAGAAAATAACACTGTCAGCTTGAAGAATTTTAGCATCTGTGGTATGTCAGTTTGTGCAGAACAATTGTCAAGCACTAAGAGCAGAGCTAACCTCTGGTTTTGTTTTTGTTTTTTTATCTTCTCACTAAACATTTCTCACAGACTGTCCCAAACTACTATTCTCAAGAATCCATCCTTCAGCCAGTTTCTCAAGCCAGAAACTTTGAACCTTCTGTCCCATCAGTCTTCCTAAAACAGGTTTCAAATTGGCCATTTGCTCCTCAGAAATATACTGATTTAATATCTAAGGATCATATCCAAATTCCTGTACTCTCAGATAGCATTTAAAGTTTCTAATAACCTAACTCTAGTTTTCATTTCCAATATTATTTTTTCTTCTATCCTACCAGGAATCCTCCACATCAGCAAGGCTTGTTTACCTGCTGGTCTCTACAGATGCTACATACACTCTCCTTCTGAGCCTTTTGCTCCTGTGGTACTCTTGTCCTTGCCATCCCTTTCCTCTCTCTAGGTATTATGATTCCATTCATCCTTCAGATTTGGATGATAAAAAAATTTGCTCTGAGTTCTTAAACACATATTGGTCACTTCATCAAGTTTCTACTTATTAAGGAAGAAACCTGATCTTATAAACACATACAACGTAGATGATGATGTATCATGACCAGGTAGAATTTATTTCAGGAACACATCGGTTAGCATAAAAATTCAGTCCATATAATCACCTATTAAAAGTGTGAAGAGAGAAATTATGATTATTTCACTAAATGTAGAAAATAAATATGACAAAATACTACTCCCATTTATGATAAAAACTCATAGCACACTGGGAATACAGGGGTATGTTTCTATTTTGATAACAGATATCCACAGACAAATTAAAGGTAACATCATTAAATGGTGAAAAATGAATGCCATCATTCATATTCAACATTGTACTGGCTTGTATATAGTACTATAATGTAAGAAGAAAATTTTAAATGTATTACAACTAGAAGAGAAAAGTAAAATGGTCATTATTTACAGATGATCATTGTGTTTGCAGAAAATTCCAAAGAATCTACAAACAAGCTATTAGAAAAAGTCAATTTAGCAAGGTTATTGGCTATACGGTCAATATATAAAAATCAATTTGTTTCTATGTACTAGTAACAAATAATTGGAAAATGAAGTTTAAAAAATACTACTTACAAGAGTACAGTGAGGACATCATGTCCTCTTATGCTTCCTTTCCATTGCACAAACCTTTCCCCTATGTGAATGTCTTTCCATCTACCTCCACACACTTGTTGAACTCCTATAATCCTTTCCAGTCTCTGTTCAGACTTATCACTCTTTTAAAGCATTCTTTCTTATCCTAAGTACTTTCTAAACTTTAATTTACCAGCAAATTCTTTTCTTAAAAAAAAAAACACAAAAAGTAACACAGATATCAAACATATAGAATAAAAGTGGAGCTTTCTTACTGAAACATGAGTATAGAGTGAACTCAGAGCCATGACTTCCTAAAAAGTCTCCAGAACACAGATTGAAACTCATTAACATTTTTAAGCACCCAAAGATCCAAAAATTGCTACTATAGTCAACATCTTAAAAAAGTGAAATCCTTCTCCGGCTTTACAGAAAATAAGGTCGATAGAAATTCCTTCACCTTCAAATTAAACAGAAACTTATCTGCATTCCTATCTTTCTGTAGGCTACCTTTCTCTCCAGCCTAAGGTAAATTCTTCCACCTATGCTCTAATTCTTTCAGAATCTCTCAGAAAATATGTTCCACACAATGATCTCATTAGTTCATCTTCAACATGTGTATACATTGCCTCAATTATTAACACAGAAATGCTCCCTAAGTAATTTTCTCCCTTCTAAATGCAACCTTCTTTTCTTCCCTTTAAACTTCTTGAAACATAGTGTAAAACAGCCCACTAGTTCTCATCTTCTAACCTAGAATAATGTGGCTTCTGTTCACCCTAATTAACAGAAATTGCTCTTGCCAAGGTCTCCAACATTCTAGCTACCAATTCCAATTTACTCTGTTATGTGATCTGTGGCACCTGACACTCCAGAGATTCAGTTCTCCTTTGGGCTCAGTAACATCACTCTTCTGGCTTTTCTCCTACCTCTAGGGCCATTCCATTTCATCTTAGTTAAATTCCTTTTCCTCTACCAACTCCTTATTTACTGATATTTTTTGTGGGGTTTATCCATGATCCCTGCTTCTCATTCTAATCTGTACACTCTGCTGGCCAAGTTCACATAGTGTGGTTTTGACTACCAACTGTGTATTTTAATTACTCTGAATTCTAGTCTTCTGGCTCTAGTCTTCTAGGTTTGTCTGTTCAGCTGTCTTCAACCTCCTAAATTCAGTCTCTACACCTTACTGCCAGAACAATTTCCCTTATGTAAAATCTTTCATTGGTTCTAGAAATTTCAGAATCAAATTCAAGTTCTTTAGGATGGCAGTAAGACCTTCAGTTCTGCCTTCTTCTCAAGCTTCAACCTGTCATTCTCACAACTTGATGTTCTACAAACATGTCATGCTGTCACCCACCTTTACCTTTGCTTATGTGGCTCCCTCCCCTTGAAGCACTCATCTCACTCTCTGGAGAATTCCCATTATTCTTCCAAAATTGGGCTCAGAAATGACTGTCCCTGCTCCTTTGGGGCTCCCTTCATTAGGTCCATTCCTTCTTTCCGCATCCTGCACAAATCTCTACAGTATTTGTGTTCTGTAACATAGTATCATTGTATCATCTATTTCTCTGTGAAAACTACTCTAACACATGGTAATTTACTTACTTTGTTACCTCTTCAACCCCCTCCTTTTGCCCCTCAATTCATGACTTCTTGAAGGCCTGTTCTTTTCTCCTGAACAATTTCCAGTGCCTGGGATAATACCTGGCTCAGGGGTTAAAGAAACATTTACTGAGTAAACTGGCTTTTAAATGGTTTAGAATTCTTTCCCTTCTTTTATTTTCCTTTGGAGTCTGAGATTTTTAAAAATTAGAAAACCTCAAGTGGGGAAAACATGCTTTTATTTCATGAAGTTGATCCCTTTTTAAAACTTTGCTACAGGTGATAGGTTCTTAGGAATTCTTCTGCAGTGAACTAAAAAAATAGCTTTAACTTTAAAGTGATTACCTAATCAAAGTATATTTTTCCTACTTAAATTAGCACGCTGTATAGAACATAGCAAGTACAGTTATAGAATAAATATGACTTCAATACAACAAAGAAAAATAATTCAAAAAACAAAATTAGAAATTGCATAAAAATTTGGGAAACAGGTGTAGTTTGGAAGTAACTAGAAAAATAAAGGAGGAAGAGAACAGAGGGTTTTGTTTTTGTTTTGCCTCTTTTTTGATGAAAACCATGTACAAAGTTTGACAACAGTTTAAGAAAAGGCAAGTTCCAGACTGAGGTAGTTTGCAGTTTATTTTTATCTATTATTTGGTCCTTGGCTCTATAAATGCATATATTTTAAGATTTTGTTTGCTATTAAAATGTTAGTTGTAATAAATATGCTATTAGCTTATACAGTTGGTTTCTAATGAGAAATCCAGCACCCCTGCACCCAAATTTTTCTGTTTATATGTTGCATAAAGTGTATAACGCTGTATAAGAGAAAAACCTTACCTTTTATCTTACAAATGGCCAAAATCAATATTTTGTGATTTGTCTCAAGATATTTAAAAAAGTGACTGACAAGTATGAAAGTGTCCCACGTATTTATTACACAGTTAAGGTTTATCCTTAGACTTTAATAACTGTGAAGACTAAATTAAAATAGAAATTTTATCATATTCATTACATTTACTAAATCATTCTCTAGTATGTATACAGTTGTCCCTCATTATCTATGGGGGACTGTTTCCAGGACACCCCCCCAACAGATACCAAAATCTGAGGATGATCAATTCCCTTATATAAAATGGTGTAGAATTTACATATAACCTATGCACATCCTCTCTAAATCATCTCTAAATTACTTGTAATACCTAATACAATGCAAATGCTATGAAAATAGTTGCCGGTGTGTGGTAAATTTAAATTTTGCTTTTTGGAACTTACTGGAATTTTTTTTCTGAATATTTAAAATTTGCAGTTATTTGAATCAGTGGATGTGGAACCCAGAGATTAGCAAGGCCAACTGTATTCTAATAAGCTTTGGTTTAAGGATTTCACACATGCAAATCCACTTTGAAGGAGTTCTCTTCAATGTGAATTTTATAATGGTTAGTAAGGGACGACCTCTGGCTGAAGAGTTTCCCACATGCATTACATTCATAGGGTTTCTCTCCAGTATGAATTCTTTGATGCGCAATAAGTGATGAGCTCTGCCTAAAAGTTTTCCCACATGTACTACATGCAAAGGGTTTTTCTCCTGTATGAATTCTTTGATGTTGAATAAGAGCTGCACTTTGGCCAAAGGATATCCCACATTCCAGACATTGATACGGTTTCTCTCCTGTATGAATTCTCTGGTGATTACTAAGGGATGAGTTACACCTGAATGTTTTCCCACACTCATTACATTTATAGGGTCTTTCTCCAGTATGCATTCTCTGATGTTGAATGAGAGCTGAACTTTGTCTGAAGGCTTTCCCACACACTTTACACTTACATGGTTTCTCTCCAGTATGAATTCGCTCATGAATAATGAGTGTCGAGTGGGAACTTAAGGCTTTACCACATTCATTACAATTATACAGTTTCTCTCCCGTATGAATTATTCGGTGTCTATTAAGTCGTGAAATAGAAGTGAAACCTTTTCCACATTCATTACATCTATAAGGCTTTTCTCCAGTGTGAATTCTTTCATGTTGAATAAGAGATGCACTCTGACTGAATGCTCTCCCACATTCACTACATTTAAAAGGTTTCTCTCCTGTGTGAATTCTCTGATGATAACGAAGAGATGAACTAGACTTAAAGGTATTGCCACATTCATTACATAAATAGGACTTCTTTCTGAGATGAATTCTCTGACATCCAGAAGGGGATGTGCTACAACTGGATGCCTTCCTTCCTGGGTTATATTTGTGGGGATTCTCTCGAGCGTGGATTTTTTGATGTATAAAAAGGGTAGACCTTCTGCTGAAGGATTTACCACATTCTTTACATCTATAGGATTTTTCCACAGTATGGGTTCTTAGGTGTTTACAAAGGGATGCACTATGGCTGAAGGCTTTTCCACATTCTTTACATATATAGGGTTTCTCTCCCGTATGAGTTCTTTGATGTTGAATAAGAGCTGAACTTTGGCTGAAGGCTTTCAAACATTCTTTACATTTAAATAATTTCTCTCCAGTATGGTTTTTCTGATGTTTACGAAGGGATGAATTGTGAATGAAGGCTTTTTCACAAATGTTACATTTATAGCGTTTTTCTGCTGTCTTGATTTTTGGTTGGTTAAGTAAATTTGAATCCTGCCTGAAGCTATTTCTTTGTATTTCATATTTTGAGGGTGTTTTTTCTCTAGCAGTCTTTTGTTGCTTAACAAACACTGATTTCAGGCTGAAATTCTGGCCAAAGTCATTATTTTTATGGCTTCTTTCTACAGTGAGGATCTTTGTATGGGTGACTGAAATTATTTGTAAACTTTCATTTTTGTCCTTCTGTTTCTTTATTCTGTCTTCATATAAGCAGGATTTTTCTGATATGAAGTTCCAGGGTTCATTTTTTTTGAGTCTTTTCCTTACTGGCCCCCAAAATGATGAGTCTTGAGTTTGAGTTGACTTTGTGGTTTTAGGACTGCTCTTACATCCTGAAGAAAACAAAAAAAGAAAGAAATTGCCAATGATCCACATGATTAGCTGAGACTAAATGTGTAGAAGGACTAAATATTAATGATATCTAAATAAGGCATTGCTTTCTGGCTAAAAGAAACTAGCAAGAGGAAAAAATAGGAAAGTAACAGTGTTACCGTATAAAATAATAATGGATGAGAGCTGGAGTACTAGGGTGAATAAAACAAAGATGCTCATTTAAAGAAGGTGAGAGTATACACATTACCAGGAGAATGGAGAGAAGGCATCAGAGGAGGAGTATGAATTGGGAAATGCAGTCTAGTATCCAAAGCCTATGACAGACTCATACATTATCTCCATGACATCACTCTCATTTCTGTAATTATTTCTAATCTTGAATGTCTTCCCTACTTTTCCTACATGTCAAACTTCTCTGTAGCCTTCAGATTCAGTTCCAGTGTTAAGCTCCTCTTTGCACCCTTTCCTGACTCTGAGCTCCAAAAATCTATTCCCCTTATTATACCACTTAACCACAGTATATTATAATATGTACCTAAGGGAAAAAATTATGAGTATAGAGATAATGAGAAAACCTTAAAAAAATTCAGCACCACTGATAATAAAAATATTCAAGAAAAACAGGAATTGAGGGATGCTTCCTCAACAAGATAAATATATATACTTTAGTCCTAAAGCCAGTATCTTATTTAATGAAGAAACTCTAGAGACATTTCCACTATGATCAAGAACAAGGCAAGGATGCCCATTACTTTCACTTCTGTTCAACATTGTACTAGATGTATCAACCAATACAAGTACACAAGCAAAATCAATTAGAGGCATAAGCATGAGTAAAGAGGAAATAAAACTATCTCTATTTGCTGATGATATAATACTATAGCTGAAACTAAACCTCAGAGAATCAATGATAAACCTTGATCAGTGACATACCAGGATATAAAATTAACACACTAAAATCAATAATCTTCATTTATACAAAGATTTAGGGAAATGAATTCACAAGAAATATGAAAAACTTATATGGGAAAAAATTTTAAAGTCTTTAAAAATTTTTTTTAAGTTTTTTTTTATTGTTGTTGTGGACCATTTTTAAAGTCTTTATTGAGTTTGTTACAATATTGCTTCTGTTTTATGTTTTGGTCTTTTGGCCCCGAGGTATGTGGGATCTTAGCTCCCTGACCAGGGATCAAACATGCACCCCCTGCATTGGAAGGTGAAGTCTTAACCACTGGACTGCCAGGGAAGTCCCTAGAACAGTCTTGAATAACATTAAAGTCACCTGAAAAACCTCTCCTATTCTTGGATAAAACACTTCAATGTTATAAAAATATAAGGATTAAGAAATATAAAGATATTTTAAATCCTGCTGTAATTAACAACATAACTTTACAACTTAAGGAACTAGAAAAAAACCCAAACTAAACCCAAAGCTAGCAGAAGGAAGAAATAATAAAGACAAGAACTTAGATACATAAAACAGAAAATAGAAAAACAGTAGAGAAAAAAATCAACAAATGCAAAATCAGTTATTTGAAAAGATCTACAAAATTGACAAACCTTTAGTGAGACTGACTAAAAATAAAAGAGAAGACACAAAGTACTAAAATCAGAAATGCAAGTTGGCAACATTACCACGGAGTCAAAATAAAAAGGATTATAAGGAAAAACCATGGATAACTGTATGACAAAAAATTGTATAGCCTAGATGATATGGACAAATTCCTAGAAACACAAAACTTACCCAAACTGAATTATGAAGTAGAAAATCTGAACAGACATATAACTAGTAAAACAATTGAACCAGTAATCAAAGCCTCCCAATAGTAAAAATGCTCTGTACCAGCTAGTTTTATTGTCTATCAAATATTAAAGATGAACTAACACCACTCCTTCTGAAACTCTTCCAAAAACTAAAGAGGAGGCAATATTTCCTAACTTATTCTATGGGGCCAGCATTGCCCTGATAATAAAGCCAGACAAAAACCCTATAAGGATAGAAAACTAAAGACCAATATTCCTTGTGAATATTGATTTTAAAATCCTCAATAAAGTACTAGGCAAAGAGAATTCAGAATATTAGAATGATTATACACCATGAGATTTATCCTTGGAACGCAAGAATGGTTCAACATATGAAAACCAATTAAAGCAACACATCACATTAACTGAAAGAAGACACAAAATCACATGATCATCTCAAGTGATGTAGAAAAAAGCATCTGACAAAATTCAAAATTCAACACCTTTTCATGATTAAAAAAACCCCAAAACACTTAATAAACTGGGACTGGAAGGAAAATACCCCAACACAATAAAGACCATCCTTAAAGAACCCATAGTTAACATCATACTCAATGGTTAAAGACTATAATCTTTTCCTCTGAGATCAGGAAAAAGATAAGGATGCCCACTTTTATCACTTCAACCCAACACAGTATTGGAATTTCTAGCCAGAGCAATCAGGCAAGAAAAATAAATAAAAGATATCTAAATTCGAAAGGAAAAAGTAAAACGATCTCAGTCACAGATGACATGATCTTTCTTAAAAATTTATTTTTTTGAAGTATAGTTGATTTACAATGTTGGGTTAATTTCTGTTGTACAGCAAAGTGATTTGAGTTACACATACATACATTCTTTTCATATTCTTTTCCATTATTTATGGTTTATCACAGGATATTGAATATAGTTCCCTGTGCTATATGGTAGGATCTTGTTTATCCATTATATATATAATAGTCTGCAACAGATGACAACAGATGATCTTATATGTAGAAAATGTAAAGGTTCCACAAAAGAATTGTTAGAATACACAAATTCAGCAAAGTAGCAGGATAAAAAATCAACACAAAAACAGTTGTGTTTTTATCCTCTAACAATGAACAAGCCAAAACAGAAATACAGAAAAGGATTTCATTTACGATAGCATCAAAAAGAATAAAATACTTAGGAATTAACTCAAAGGAGGTAAAAGATTTGTACACTGAAAACTACAAACACTGCAGAAAGTAAAGAAGACATAGGTAAATGGAAAAACATCAGGTATTTACAGACTGTAAGATTTAATACTCATAAGATGGCAATACTACCTAAAGTGATCTAGAGATTAAATGCAAGCCCTATCAAAATTCCAATGCCGTTTTTTTTGCAGAAATAGTAAAACTCATCTTAAAATTTATATGGAATCTCAAGGGACCCTGAAAAGCCAAAATAATCTTGAAAAAGAAGAACAAATTTGGAGTACTCATACTTCCTGATTTCAAAACTTATACAAAGTTACAATAATCGAAGCATTGTGGTACTGGCATAAAGATGAACATATAGATCAATAGAATAGAATAGGAAGTCTAGAAATAAACCTTCACATATATGGGCAAATGAATTTTGCCCATAAAAAGGTGCCAAGACTATTCAATGGGGAAAAGACAGTCTTTTCAACAAATAGTGCTGGGAAAGCTGGATATCCACTTGCAAAAAAAATGAAGCTGGACCCTTTACATAACACCATACACAAAAATTAACTCAAAATGAATACATGACTTAAATGTAAGATCTAAAACTATAAAATTCTTAGACGAAAACATAGGGTAAAAGCTTCATGACCTAGGATTTAGCAATGATTTCTGGGATAGGATACCAAAAGCACAGGAAACAAAGGAAAAAAATAGACAAATAATTGGATTTCATCAAAATTAAAAGCTTCTGGGGGAATTCCCTGGCAGTCCAGTGGTTAGGACTCAGCACTCTCACTGCCAGGGCCAGGGTTTTATCCCTGGTCAGGGAACTAAGATCCTGCAAGCCAAGCAGTGTGGCCAAAAAAAAAAGAAAAATTAAAAATAAATAAAAGCTTTGGTACATCAAAGAACACTATCAGCAGAATAAAAAGGCAACCTACAGAACAGGAAAAAATATTTTCTAATTATGTATCTGATAAAGGGTTAATATCCAGAATATATAAATAATTCCTACAACTCAACAATAAGAAAACAAACAATCCAATTCAAAAATAAGCAAAGAACTTGAATAGACATATCTCTATAGAAGACATACCAATGGCCAATAAGCACATGAAAAGATGTTCAACATGTCAGGAAATAAAAATTCAAACCACAATATTCCACTTCACGTCTGTTAATATGGCTAATATATATGTGTGTGTGTATATTTTATATACATGTGTGTATGTGTGAGTGTATACACACAGAAAATAACAAATGTTGGCAAGGATGTGGAGAAACTGGAACCCTTGTGCACTGCTGTTGGGAATGTAAAATAATATAGCCACAGTGGACAACAGTATGGCAGTTCTTCAAAAAGTTAAGCAGAGAATTACCATGGGATTCAGTAATTCCATTCCTACAGATATACCCAAAAGAATTGAAAGCAAAGACTCAAAGAGATATTTGTATACCCATGCTCATAATAGCATTATTCACGGTAGCCAAAAGGTGGAAACAACCCAAATGTCCATTGACAGATGAATGGATAAACAAGAAGTAGTATATACATATAATGGATTATTATTCAGCTTTACAGAGAAATGGAATTGTGATAGATGCTACAACATGCATGAACCTTGAAGACATCATGCAGTGTGAAATAAGCCAGACACAAAATGACAAGTGTTATATGATTCCAATTCTGAGGATTCTAGAACAGTCAAATACAGAGACAGAAAGTAGAATAGTCATTACCAGAGGCTGGGGAGAAAAGCAGATGGAGAATTATTATTTAATGGGTAGAGAGTTTCAGTAAGGGATTATAAAAAACTTCTCCAGATGGATAATGATAATGGTTACAACACTGTGAATGTACTTAATGGCATCAAAGTGTATACTTACAAATAGTTAAAATGGTAAATTTTACATTATTTTTATTTTACCACAATAAAAAAAAATAATTTGGGGACAATAAAATGTTTTGTCGAGAATTTGGGTAAACTGGAACCTACATACATAGCTGGTGGGAATGTAAAATAGTAAATACAACTGCTCTGGGAAACAGGTTGGTAGTTACTTAAAAAGTTAAACATAGCCTAAACATATGACTCAGTAATTTCATCCTAAGTATACACCCATGAGAAATGAAACATATGTCAAAATAAAAACTTTTACACAAATGGTCATAGCAGCATTATTTGTAATAACCAAAAATGGAAACTCAAATGTCCATCAACAGATGAATGGATAAACAAAAGGTGATATATCCATACAATGGAATATTAGTCATCCATAAAAAGGAATGAGGTACTGATACATATTACAACATGAATGAATCTTGAAAATATGCTAAGTAAAAGAAGCCAGATAGAAAGAGCTACATATTATATGATTCCACTTACATGAAATGTCCAGAATAGTCAAATCCACAAAGACAGAAAGTAGATTAGGAATTCCCAGGGGTTAGGAGGATGCAGGAATGTGGAGTGATTGCTAATTGGTACAGGATTTCTTTCTGGGGTAATGAAAATGTTCTAAAATTAGTGGCAATAGTTGAAGATCTTTGTGAACATACTTAAAACCATTAAATTGTACACTTTAAAAGCATGAATTTTATAGTATATGAATTATACCTCAACACAGTTGTTTAAAAGAGAGAGAGAGAAAAAGCAACAATTCCCAGCATCATAGCCCTGTATGCTCCTGATCCTCACTTCCCCAGGTAAAAGGCTCTGTGATGAGCAATGGTAGACTGAAAAAAAAATGCCAGAGAAAGGAAGAACTCTAGCAAAGAGCCTGAAGAAGAGCTGAAGTGACCACCAGAAAGATTAATCCCACTTTGAACTGAAAAATATGAAACAAATAACCAAGAAGATCGGAACAGGAGCACAGGAAACATAAAGTACAGCTTAATTTAAATTCCCAGCTCACAACACTAGAAAAACTAAGTAAATGGAAAGAAAGCCATGGAAGAAAAAAGTAAGGATAAAAACAGGAATTAATAATGAAGAGAACAGATATCTCTATTCAAATCTATGAAAACCTATATGAAACAGATAATTCTCTAGAGAAATGCAGTTTACCAAAACTGACCCCATTACAATTAGAAAGCTGGGACAGACCAATTATCATTGAAAAAATTAAGTTATTAAAGAGCAATCCTATAAAAAAGCACTGGAGAATTCTACCAAATCTTGAAGGACCAGGTAGTCCCAAGGCTCTATAAATTATGCCAGTGCATTTAAAAGAAAGGAAAAGTTCCTAGTTCCTTTTATGAAGGAAATATAATATGAAAACAAACCAGATAATAATACAAAGAAAGAAAACTACATAACAGTATCAGTTATCAATATCAGTGCAAACATTCTAAGAAAATTATTTTTAGCAAACAGATTCCAACACTGCATTATTCCAGGAATGCAAGCAAAGTTGCTTCAATATTAGTATATCCATTAATATCATATAGTTTCCTCTTCTACCTTGTGGGCTATGACCAGAAATCATCCCCTACTCACTATAAATTCCTCAATATGGCACTCAAATTACAATTTTTGTTTTACTAATCTCCTTTAAACACAGTTTTTTAATCTTTTTGAACAATGTCAAATACTCTTAGTTGATATACACACATCTTTTAAACTCATATTAGAAATTGTATTATAGAATAGTTGGGTTGTGGGGAGGTTTCAGGACCAATCCAAGCAGGGAAACAGGTAGGCATTATTGAGGTAGTGTATGGAAGTGTCAAAATATAAGATGAAGCCAAAAGTTGTGAGCTAGGAAAAGCCAGTATGTGCCTCAAGCAAGAGGCAATAATGAATTGCATGCAATACTGAAAAGTCAAGGGTCAGTAATATGGACAGCCAAGGACAGAAGGAGGTAAAGGAGGGCTAACATGATAATAGTAAAAAACTGAATTCAACTAAAATTTTATTAAGGCCATAATTCAATGATTTCAGCTAGAATATTTATATGGTTCACTGAACTATAAAAGATAGCACAGGGTTTCCCTGGTGGTGCAGTGGTTGAGAGTCCGCCTGCTGATGCAGCGGACACGGGTTCGTGCCCCAGTCCAGGAAGATCCCGCATGCTGTGGAGCGGCTGGGCCCGTGAGCCATGGCCGTTGAGCCTGCATGTCCGGAGCCTGTGCTCCACAACGGGAGAGGCCACAACAGTGAGAAGCCCGTGTACCGCAAAAAAAAAAAAAAAAAAAAAGATAGCACAGTTTTAGTTTACAAAAAGTCAGATTTCAATAGGTAAGTTTTAAAGTAATGTTGGAACTAAAATGGAAAATAAAATATCCTGTAAATAAATCTCTGGCTCTGTTTTCTAAAGGAGCTCTAAACAATATCATCCCACCAGTACATGTGTGTTACAGTCTTCAAGATTTTGATCTCTAACACTAAAATGAGTGAGGACTCCTTAGAAGGATGGCTATTTCCTTTATGGCCTATGAGAGGTACAAAATATGTGTGAGATTTCTTTGTATGGGCTCTGGAAGGTGGTACACAGTGAGTGTGGGACATACTGATATTAGTAGAAAGCAAGGATGCTAACAAAATTTATAAGGTTAGTAAGATACACATTAAATTCATTAGCATGTTTGCCTATCGTGGTGTGGGGTGAGATAGGGAATAGGGAAGAGAATGGAGTAGAAATATAAGAATGAAAAAATGGGCCTTGTAGACATGAGTGTAAAAAATGTGCTACTAAACAGAGTGTGGCTAACTCAATCCTCTGCCCTTGAGATTCAAAAACATATATACACAAATATATACGTGTGTGAGTGTGTGTGTGTAAGGGCTGTGTCAAGGGACATAGGACCTGCTTTAAAAGAGTTCCTGATGACTAAGTCGACAAGCTGTATCAAAAATACTACATCATAAAAAGCCATGAGTTCATAATGATAATAGAAAGAAAAAAATATAATTCTTAATTTTAAAAAAAGAACTATAACTAGATTAATATTTTTGAGAAAATTATTATTCAGTTTTAAATATGTTATCAAGATTGACAGATGACTACCCACACATAAAGACTTGTATATTCATCAATAAAAAGTTTGAAGGAAAAAAAAAAGCTTCAAAAATCTAAAAGGAATAGTGTCAAGGACGCTCACTTTATATGCCAAATTATAAAGGTGTAGACTATTACAAAGCATTAAAAAACCATATCAAGACGTTCCATTCAGATAAGAGGCCCTATCAGTCGGCTTGGATGAAAAAAGGTCATGATCTGCAAGATAGGATGACAATCTTGTAAGCCTAGCTACAAGGTGCTGTATCAGTTCTACTCATCCCAACTACACCATCAAGTGCTAACACCAGAGTCCTAAATTCATGCAAAGAAGAGCCTTGGACCATGGCCCTGAAGCAAAGAAGAGCCTTGGACCATGGACCTCCTAAGTGTTCTTTATGACCAGCTTAGGGTTTTCTTCCTTTTATTTTGGTTTTAGCAAGGCCTACAAATCTATCTCCTGAAATGCAGATCAAACATTGGTCTATCTTAGACCAAGCCTGAGCTACCTCATGAACAAGTCAGAAGTTTATAGATACCAAAATGATCTTGCTTATCTCTCCTCTGCCAGGGGGCAGAAAGTCTAACAAATGACAAACAGTTGTCATCTGTGCATGGTTACCACCCTGACTAGTTTCTGTCATTAGGTCTAGATTCTCTCTCCTTGGCTCTTAAGACTCTGAGATTCTATCTTCAACCTTCTTCTTTCCCTAGTTGATTTTATCCACTCTAAATCCTGCTGCATGAATGACTATCCCAACTTTCCTCAAAATACTTTAAGTGGTATGTCTAACTGCCTACTAGCATTTCCATTTTAGTATTTTTCTTATACTTCACATTCAGTCTGTCCAAATCTGAACCTGGCACATGCTTTTTCAAACCTTTTTACTATTTTCCCTAGTTCAGAATGACATCATAACCTTACAGTTGCTCTGCCATAAGTTCTTAATCCCATCTCAAAACTTTCTGCCCCCTCCCTGCATTCCAAGCCTAGTCATCAAATGCTCTTAATTAAATTCCATCACTGAAATGTCTCTAACAGCCATCCCTAAAGTATGCCTAGGTTGAGGGTCTCATTACCCTATAATGGTTACTGCTGACTCTCACTATGTTCCTTTGATCCCAGTTTCCTACCCATCCAGTATTATTTTCCACTGTTTTTATCCTTAGAGAACTCATCTTGTGTATTAGTTTCCTATGGCTGCTGTAACAGAGTATCACAAACTTGGTGGCTTAAAACAACGCATTTTATTCTCTTACTGTCTAGAGGTCAAAAGTCTGAAATCAGTTTCACTGGGCTGAAACCAAGGTGTTACTAAAGCTCAAGGGGAGAATCCACTCCCTTTCTTTTTCCAACCACTAGAGCTGCGTTCTTTGGCTCATGGTCTCTTCCTCCACCTTGAAAGCCAACAGCATAGCATCTTATTTCTCTTTGCTTCCATCATTATACTATCTCTGCTTTCTTGTCAAATTTCCTTCTGCCTCTCTCATAAAAAGTCAACTGTGATTACACTTGGGCACCCCTAGATAATCCAGGATAACTTCACCATCTCAAAATCCCTAATTCAATCATATTAAGGTAACTTAAGGCGATATTAAGGTAACATCACAGGGACTTCCCTGGTGGCGCAGTCATTAAGAATCCACCTGCCAATGCAGGGGACACGGGTTCGAGCCCTGGTCCGGGAAGATCCCAAATGCCGTGGAGCAACTAAGCCCGTGCACCGCAACTAGTGAGCCTGTGCTCTGGAGCCCGTGAGCCACAACTACTGAGGCCCAACGCTCCTGGAGCCCATGCTCCGCTACAAGAGAAACCACCGCAATGAGAAACCCATGCACCCCATCGAAGAGTAGCCCCTGCTCACCACGACTAGAGAAAGCCTTCGTGCAGCAAAGAAGACCCAACACAGCCAAAAATAAATAAATTTAAAAAACAAAACAAAACAAAAGGTAACATCACAGGGTCCCAGGTTATCTTTAGGGGCCATTATTCAGCCTATCACATTCTGTTATTTAAAAGACACTGATTACTCTTTATTTTATTCATTCAACAAATATTTACTGTGTTGCTACAATGTGCCAGACTCTATTCTAGGCACTGGTGCTCTGTAAGACACCAGAGATCTAGTAATGAAAAGAAATAATTCGTTTCCTCCAGGAGCCTAATTTAACATTAGAAATGAATAATTCAACATGCAGTCACAACACAGTGTGATCATTTCTACAACAAAAACAAAAGATAGAAACAGAAGCAAATGTGAGCTTTGAATAGTATCCAAACTATCCTAAGATAGTGGAGGATGTAGGCAGGAAAGAGGTACAGGCAGTGGTTACAGTTTTCTAGGATTTTAGGGGATTGGCAGTTTGCTAGTGAAAATTTAAAAATTGAATCTTCCCTTTTGCCAAAAGGGAAAGATATGTGCCGCTACCCCTGCCCTTTTTCTTAGAATATTCTTTGAGAAAATTTGTATTTGTAAATCCTTCCTCTATGCCTTTGATATGTATGTAAACTTGTAAAGCCTCTGTGAGCATTACAAACCAGGAATGTTTTTCTTGAGAGCCTGGGAGCCATCTCTTTGAAATGTAAACATCAAGAAAGATAGTGATCCTATCTCCCTGTCATTGTGGAAGTTTACCTAGTGCCGAACTCCAAACTGTTACCACCTGCTCATCATAACCAGTTTTCTTTTCACTAGCACAGATAGCCCAACTGCCAGGTGAATTTAGGATAAATATGAAAGAATGTATAGCTAACTGTGTTGTCAGTCCCCTTAAATGAGGACAAATTACAATTAACTTCGAGAACATGTATATAATTGCTCAGCTACATTACAAAAACAGAAAGAAGGCTTCCCTGGTGGCGCAGTGGTTGAGAGTCTGCCTGCCGATGCGGGGGGCACGGGTTCGTGCCCCGGTCCGGGAGGATCTCACGTGCCGCGGAGCGGCTGGGCCCATGAGCCATGGCCGCTGAGCCTGTGCGTCCGGAGCCTGCGCTCTGCAATGGGAGAGGCCACAACAGTGAGAGGCCCGCGCACTGCAAAAAAAAAAAAAAAAAACAAAAACCAGAAAGAAACCCCACCCTTTTTAATCTCATCAGCAGGTTACCTATGATGCATGTGGAAATCTGGTTTAACGTTTATTCAATAGTAACTGTTTTCTGTCTTTTGGAGAGGTTTTTCTGAGTTGGCAGGAGATAAAAAAAAAACTTTCCCCAATACTACATGAAGGAATACGGGTGAGGGTTGAAGGCAGAATCAATATTTTTTTTTACCCCAAATGGCTTTTTGGCCTTATTTCCTGAAGTATTTCCCTGATTTATCCAATAATCAGTCAGATTCAATGTCATATCTCAATAAAAATGTGACTTTAATTGGCACTCTCACAGGGCTTTCTTGAGAACCAGAGGATTGAAAGACTTAAAATTGGTATGCTGGGAATTACACATAACAGTATAATTATAGATGGGTGCACATTTTGTGAACATCCTGTGTCTTACTGAAAAAAGGAATGCTGGTCTAGACAACTTGTTTTTCGTAACTCCAATTTTTAAAACTTTTTATTATGGAAAAATTTCAATATATACAAAAATAGAATTGTACAATGCAACAACAACCACCAACACTTCATATATAAGCTCTTACTCCTCCTCCAACAGACTGGCTAAAGCAAATCCTAAACATCATATCATTTCATCTAATAATGTTTCCAAATGCATTTCTCAAGGATAAGGTCTTAAAAAAAAAACAAAAAAAGCAAAACATCTCACAGCCAATGAACTTAACACTACTCACTAGTAGCATCTTATATACATGGAAGTGTTTGAAATTCCCTAATTGCTTCATAAATTTTTTCAATTAGGAAACAATCAAGGTTCACCCACTGTATTTGGTTGGTATGACTCTTAAATCTCTTAGTCACTATGTTATAAATGTAATCTGCTGAAGTGAAGGTCATTTGGCCTCCCAGAAAAATATCTTAACCTGATAAAGAGCATCTGCAGCAACCTAGAGCTAACAGTATACTTGATGGTGAAAGGTTAAATGCTTTATACTTAAGATTGGGAACAAGGCAAGAACGTCTGTTCTCACCACTCTTAATCAGTATAGTACTGAAAGTCTACTTAGTACAATATGGTAAGAAAAGGAAATAAAAATCATACAAATCAGAAAGGAAGAAATGAAACTATCCCTATCTTGAGATGATAGTACATTAAAAAAATCCCTAGGAATCTACAGAACATTTCCTAGAACTATTAGGAGTTTAGGAAGGTCACAGGATATAAGGATAAACATACAAAAATCAATATTATTTCCATATACTATGGACATGTGGACACTGAAATATTTATAATACCATTTATAATTACTCAAAAAATACTTAGATGTAAATGTAACAAAATATGTACAGGACTTGTATTCTGCGAACTACAAAACACTGATGAAAGAAATTAAGTAAGAGCTAAATAGGGAATTCCCTGGTGGTCCAGTGGTTAGGACTCAGCCCTTTCACTGCTGAGGGCCTGAGGGCCCAGGTTCAATCCCTGGTCGGGGAACTAAGATCCCATAAGCTGCACATTGTGGCCAAAAACAAAAACAAAAAAGAGCTAAATACATGGTAAGATACACCATATTGATGGATTGGAAGATTCAGCATAGTAAAGATCTGTCTCCAAGTTTACTTGGTTTACTGCAATATCTCAGCAAGATTTTTTCTTAGATATAAATAAGATTATTCTAAAATTTATATGGAAAAGCAAAGAAACTAGAATAGTTAAAGCAACTTTGAAAAAGAATAAAGAAATAATCAACCCATCCAATATTAAAGCCTATATATAGCTACAGTAATCAACACTGTGTGATGTGGGTGGAGGGATAAACACACAGATCAGTGAAACAGAACACCTAGAAACAGACTCACAAATGGGCTCAACAGCTTTTTGACAAAGGTGTAAAAGAACTGAGTGGAGGAAGATAGCTTATTCAACAAATAATGCTGGGACAACTGACTGTCCATAAGCAAAAAAAAAAGAATCTTGACCGAATCCTACATCTAATACAAAAATTAGATGCAAAAGAATCACAGAAATAAATGTACAGTGTAAAACTACAGCATTTTTAGAAAAAACACAGAAGAAAATCTATAAGATCTGAGGATAGGCAAAGAGTTCTTAGACTTGACAACGAAAGGACAATCCATAAAAGGAAACACTGATGAACCAGACCTCTCAAAATTAAAACTTTTGTTCCTCAGAGACACAATTAAGAGGATGAAAGGAAACTAAAGACTAGGAAAAAATATTTGCAAACCACATATCCATCAAATGACTACCATCTAGAATATATAAAAAACTCTCAAATCTCAACAGCAAAAAACCAAACAATTAGAAAATGGACAAAAGACACGAACAGACATTTCATCAAAGAAGATATACAGATGGCAAAAAAGCACATGGAAATAACATCATTAGAACTTAGGAAGATGCAAATTAAAATCACAGTGTATATCACCACATACCTATCAGAATGGCTAAAATAAAATTATTGACAACACAAAATGTTGGCAAGGATGCACAGAAACTGAATCACTCATATGCTGCTGCGTTGCTGGTGGAATGTAAATTGGTACAGCCTCTCTGGAACACAATTTAGCTGTGTCTTTCAAACTAAACATGCAACTACAACATGACCCAGTAATTGCACTCCTCCACATTTATCACAGAGAAATAAAAACTTACTTTTGCACAAAAACCTGTACACAAATGTTTACAGCAATGTTACTTGTAATTGTCAGAAACTGGAGACAACCCATATGTCCTTCAACAGTGAATGGTTATGTAACTGTGGTATATGTGTTTTACAAAAAACTATTCAGCAATCAAAAGGAATGAAATATTGATAAGTAACAAGGAAACACTGACAAGGAACTACTTGAATAAATTTCCAGAGAATTATGCTGAGTGAAAAGAAAAACAGTCCTAAAAGGTTGCATACTGTATGACTCCATTTAAATAACATTCCTGAAATGACAAAATTATAGAAATGGACTAGTGGTTACAAAGGGTTAAGAATAAGAGGAGGTGAGGAACAGGGACAAGGAACAAGATGAAAGTGGGTGTCTAAAAATGAGTAACAGGAAGGATCCTTATGGTGACAGAAGGAATTCTTCCATATCTTTGCTGTATCAACATCAATATCTTGTTTGCAGTCTTGAACTATAGTTTTGGAACTGGGTAAAGGACCAATGGGATCTCTCTGTACTACTTCTTATGTGAATCTAAAATTATCTTAAAATCAAAAAAAATTTTTTAAAGTAAAATTCCCTCTAAAGTAAAAAATCAAATTGGTATCATTCCTCCAAATCTGATCTCCTACTACCACTATCTCAGTGAATTATATCATTATCCATCCCTGAACAAGTCACAAACCAAGCAACCATCCTTGACAACTCAATCTCCTTTATCTTCCATATCCAATTCATCGTTAAGTCCTGCTGCATTTATCTCCTAAATGTCTCTGAAACTGGTTCTCTTCTTTCTGTGTCCATCACCACTAACCCAGCCAAGTCATTCATGCATTCATTAGCTGGAAGCCAACTCTGACCGAGCACTATTTTAGGTACTGGAGAAATGGGTACAAATGAAACAGACAACCCAGCACAAGAGAGTTTATAATTCAGAGGAAGAGCAGATTATAAATAAGTATGTACTATTTTGCAGTGATAAGTACTCTGAGCGAAAATAACACATGGTGAGGGCATAAAGACTGTGGAAGAATGCTGGAGAGGGTGTGGAGAAAATGGAACCCTCTTACACTGTTGCTGGGAATGTAAATTGGTGCAGTCACAATGGAAAACAGTATGGAGGTTCCTCAAAAACTAAAAATAGAGTTGCCATATGATCCAGTAATCCCACTCCTGGGCATATATCCAGAAAAAACTATAATTTGAAAACATACATGCACCCCTAGTGCCCACTCTTGCCACTATTATTCAACGTAGTTTTGGAACTCCTAGACACGGCAATTAGAGAAGAAAAAGAAATAAAAGGAATCCAAATTGGAAAAGAAAAAGTAAAACTGTCACTATTTGCAGATGACATGATACTATACATAGAAAATCCTAAAGATGCCACCAGCAAACAGCTAGAGCTAATCAATAGATTTAGTAAAGCTGCAGTATACAAAATTAATACACAAATCTCTTGCATTCCTATACACTAACAATGAAAGATCAGAAATAGAAATTAAGGAAACAATTACATTTAGCATTGCAACAGAAAGAATAAAATACCGAGAAATAAACCTACCTAAGGAGACAAAAGACCTATATGCAGAAAACTATAAGATACTGATGAAAGAAATCAAAGACTACACAAACAGATGGAGAGATATACCATGTTCTTGGATTGGAAGAATCAACATTGTGAAAATGACTATACTACCCAAAGCAATCTACAGATTCAGTGCAATCCCTATCAAATTACCAATGGCATTTTTCACAGAATTAGAACCAAAAATTTTACAATTTGTATGGAAACACGAAAGACCCCGAATAGCTAAAGTGATCTTGAGAAAGAAAAAGGGAGCTGGAGGAATCAGGCTCCCTGATTTCAGACTATACTACAAAGCTACAGTAATCAAGACAGTATGGTACTGGCACAAAAAAAGAAATATACATCAATGGAACAGGATAGAAAACCCAGAGATAAACCCCCACACATACGGTCACCTAATCTATGACAAAGGAAGCAACAATATACAATGGAGAAAAGACAGCCTCTTCAATAATTGGTGCTAGGAAAACTGGACAGCTACACGTAAAAGAAGAAAATTAGAATACTCCCTAACACCATACACAAAAATAAACTCAAAATGGATTAAAGACCTAAATGTAAGGCCAGACACTATAAAATTCCTTGAGGAAAACATAGGCAGAACACTCTTTGATATAAGTCATAGCAAGATCTTTTTTAACCCACCTCCTAGAGTTATGAAAAGAAAAACAAAAGTAAAAAATGGGACCTAATTAAACTTAAAAGCTTTTGACAGCAAAGGAAACCATAACAAAACGAAAACCCTCAGAATGGGAGAAAATATTTGCAAATGAAGCAACTGACAAAGGATTAATCTCCAAAATATACAAACAGCTCATGCAGTTCAATATCAAAAAAAAAATTAAAAAATGGGCGGAAGACCTAAATAGACATTTCTCCAAAGAAGACATGTAGATGGCCAAAAAACACATGATAAGATGCTCAACATCACTAATTATTAGAGAAATGCAAATCAAAACTACAATAAGGGGCTTCCCTGGTGGCGCAGTGGTTGAGAGTCCGCCTTCCGATGCAGGGGACATGGGTTCGTGCCCCGGTCTGGGAAGATCCCACATGCTGCGGAGCGGCTAGGCCCGTGAGCCATGGCCGCTGAGTCTGCGCATCCAGAGCCTGTGCTCCGCAATGGGAGAGGCCACAACAGTGAGAGGGCCGCGTACCGCAAAAAAAAAAAAAAACTACAATGAGGTATCACCTCATACTGGTCAGAATGGCCCATCATCAAAAAAATCTAGAAACAATAAATGCTGGAGAGGGTGTGGACAACAGGGAACCCTCTTGCACTGTTGGTGGGAATGTAAATTGATGCAGCCACTATGGAGAACAGTATGGAGGTTCCTTAAAAAACTAAAAATAGAACTACTATATGACCCAGCAATCCCGCTGCTGTGCATATACCCAGAGAAAACCATAATTCAAAAAGACACAGGCACTCCAATGTTCACTGCAGCACTATTTACAATAGCCAGCACACGGAAGCAACATAAATGTCCATCAACAGAGGAATGGATATAGAAGATATGGTACATATATACAATGGAATATTACTCAGCCATAAACAGGAGTGAAATTGGGTCATTTATAGAGACTTAGATGTACGTAGGGACTGTCATACAGAGTGAAATAAGCCAGAAAGAGAAAAACAAATATCGTATATTAACACATATATATGGAATCTAGAAAGATGGTATAGATGATCTTATTTGCAAAGCAAAAATAGAGACACAGACGTAGAGAAGAAACATATGGATACCGAGGGGGAAGGGAGAGTGGGATGAATTGGGAGATTGGGATTGACATATATACACTATTGAGACTATGTATAAAATAGATAACTAATGAGAACCTACTGTATAGCACAGGGAACTCTACTCAATGCTCTGTCGTGACCTAAATTGGAAGGAATCCAAAAGAGAGGGGATATATGTATACGTACAGCTGATTCACTCTGTTATACAGTAGAAACTAACACAACATTGTAAAGCAACTATACTCCAATAAAAATTTAAAAAAAAAGTAGACAGCTAGCCCTCCCCTCCACAAAAAAAGGAGTCAAGCCACTGAACTGTAAAGGAAATGAACAAAATTAAAACTATAAGTGAAATGGAGATTACACCACTAAAATTCATGTCCACATTTATTTTTTAGCTCTCTGAGAATGGAGACCTTCTTATAACATTTAAGTCTGTTGCTTGGATTTTACATATTTAACTTGCATGCATGTTTTAAAGAATGCATTAAGTATAAAAATGTTGTGTTTCCTTTGTCAAAAAAAAAAAAAAAAAAGAAAGAGGCGATACATGCACCCCTATGTTCACAGCAGCACTACTTACAATAGCCAAGACAAGGAAACAACCTAAATGTCCATCAACAGATGAATGGATAAAGAAGATGTGGTATATATACACAATGGACTACTACTCAGCCATAAAAATGAATGAAATAATGCCATTTGCAGCAACACGAATGGATCTAGAGATACTAAGTAAGCCAGAAAGAGAAAGACAAATACCATATGATATCACTTACATGTGGAATCTGAAATATGACGCAAATGAACTTATCTATGAAACAGAAACAGATTTGCAGATATAGAGAACAGACTTGTGGTTGTCAAGGGGGAAGGGGGTGGGGGAGGGTTAAATTAGGAGTTTGGGATTAGCAGATGCAAACTATTATATATAGAATGGATAAACAACAAGGTCCTACTGTATATAGTACAGGGGACTATAATCAATATCCTGTGATAAACCATAATGGAAAAGAATATGAAAAAGAATACATATATGTATAACTGAATCACTTTGCTGTACAGCAGAAATTAACATAACATTGTAAATCAAATATACTTCAATAAAATTTAAAAAAAAAAGAATGTGGAGGACAGAGGGCCATGTTCAGATGTGCTGTGTCTAATAGACAAAGTGCCATCTGAACAGAAACCTGTGCAACTCAAGGAAGTCAGTCATGTGGGCTTGTGGCTCAGGAAGAATGGTCCAGGAGAGGAAAAAACAAGTGCAGAGGCCCTGAGGTGGCCTGTCTGAAGAACTACAAGGAGACCCGGGGATTAGAGTTCTTGAATGAAGGGCAGAGAGGAAGGAGGTGAAGGTGAAAAGGTAGCCAAGACCAGACCACGAAGGCCACACTAGGGGCTTTGGATTGTGTTCTATGTGATAAAAGCTACTAAAGGTTTTGAGCATGGGAGTGAGATAACCTGATCTACCTTTTAAAAAGACCATTCTGGCAGCTACAAGGACAACAGATGTTGGTGGCAGGGGATGAGAATAAGACTAAATCAAACATATTAAACAGGACTACAGAGCATTTGGGCTCAACTTTCACCTTGTAAATTAACTCTTTAAAACCACTGCATGTTATGTTAAAACCACTGCTGCTCTAACCCCTACAGCACCTTTCTGCAAATTAAAAAAATTTGCAGATGCAGCCTCATCAAATCTTGGTGGGTGGAAGGCAGCCCACAAGGGACCCCTCAGCCAACGACCCTGCCAGGTTCAGTCTGCCCTGAATTCTAGCATAAATATAACAAAGAACGAGAAAAAGACAAACACTTTTTCATTGGAGGTAATTTACCTAATCATCCCTGAATTTTTAAATTTTTGATTTTAAGAATATTTTCACATTGGGTGTCAATCAAACTCATGAGACGTTCAAGTTGATTTAATCACATTAACCATATTATATATATATGTATATATGTATGTATGTATACATATATATATATACATATAAAATATTCCAGAAAAACGATTAGACTTTGGGTTCATTTCTTTTCTCATTTTTTTTTTTTTTTTTTTTGTGGTATGCAGGCCTCTCACTGTTGTGGCCTCTCCCGTTGTGGAGCACAGGCTGCCGACGTACAGGCTCCCGACGCTCAGGCTCAGCGGCCATGGCTCACGGGCCCAGCCGCTATGCGGCATGTGGGATCTTCCCGGACCAGGGCACGAACCCGTGTCCCCTGCATCGGCAGGCAGACTCTCAACCACTGCGCCACCAGGGAAGCCCTGGGTTCATTTCTTAAGGAAGAGACTCAGATGAGTCTCTTTGAGCCATTTCCTCCCATTTCTCAATATAATACATACAGAGCCAGGGGCGACACAGTTTGTTTTTTCTGTTCGTTTTATTTTTCCTAGTTGTAAATAGTTTTGATGTGAAAATAATATTTTAAAAGCACATTTGGAGGCAATTAGAGGTTCTAGGAGTCCTATCCTGGAAGCATAAGCTTTTCCGTCACCGGCTGTTCAAAGGGTCGGTTTTTGGTTCTGGTCTAGAGTTAATGATCAAGGTGCTTCCAAGAACATCCAGGTCCTTCACCTGAGCTCACAGGGAAGTGAGCTCCCCTTGGAAGGGAAACTGTTCCAAGGGCACTTTAGTCCAGGTAGATGGGAGATTCGCCAGGGTTGCAGGAGAGACACAACCACAGGCCAGCACTCCCAGGACGCTCCATCTGACTGTCACCTTTGACCAAAGAGAGGAGGTTCATCCCATCCAGAGAAACGCACACACTTATTGGCTCTGATGTCCTTACTTCCTCCAGACACCCAGAGTTTTCCTTCAGGGACAGCTTCCCAAACCTGAGAAGGACTTGACATCACCACTAGGTGTCTTCAGGGTCTCTCTGGACAGCTTTCGACTCCAGTCATACTTTCTATTCAGTTTAATCCAACTAACACTTCACTCAGGAAGGGGGACTCCTCATGGATCAGAGGCTCCCGAGGTGAATGGAAAGTGAACAATTCTTCCTTCTCTTCCTTTGATCTTCCAAGCCATACTCAGTCCACACCTGACGCCCCTCCTAAACTCTCCACTGGTTCCCTGCTGCCTGCGTTCTCTGTTTACTTTGTGGTGGTCTCCAGCAGTTCCCACAAAATTAGAATATTTCTCCCAAATGACAGTTAAAAGATATAAGGAGAGATAAGTGTGGTTCCCACATCAAAAGATCTCACCTTATATGGGAAAGGATGAGCTCTACTAAAGGTGTGGGCGCTTTAGGGATCGAGACAGCCTGTCCCACAGCCCTTCTGCTGGGCCCCCACTGTGAGGGGTCATCACTGACTTGTCTGGACCCGACAGCAACCTCAGACAAGTCCTACCACGTCTATGCCAGGTGGCTCCACATTGGTTGCAGGCTGATCCTTGCAGAATATAAACCTGGGCCCGTGGCCAGGGTACTTCAACTCCTCAGAGGCTGTGCCTGGCTCTCAGGTCCCGGCCCCCTCTCCCCGCTCCCGTCTCTACATGACGGCTTCCTTTGTCTGGACTCTCGGACATGCTCTTCCTGTGCCTGAACGCTTCTCACAACGTGGGATCCGGCCCTTCCTCGGGAAGCCTTGCCCACAGCACCCCTCCTGTTCCACGTTCTCACAGCACCTGTGGCTCTTCTCCCGAGGTCCTCACCGGAGTCTGTCATTCCACAGCCCTGTGTGCGCTTAGCCTCCCCCTCCACTGAGCTCCGCCAGGGCAGGACCTGCGTCCTTCTGTCCAAGGTTGCACTGCTGTTTATCACGGGACAGGAAAGCAGTGGGCGAGGGTTAGAACCTGGCTCCCCCAGAGCCTTGGCCTCCCCAATTCAACAGCTCTCAGTCCTCAACTTCCATGACAGCCGAATCTGCCAGTTTTCTCCTCTGGTGACTTCTTCTCAGGCTCAGCCACAGATTCTTCCTTCTTAACTCACCTCATAAACATTGAGGTTTCCTGGGACTCTGTCCTCTCCTCCGTTCCCTCGTCTGCTCAGCTCAAGGTTTCAAATGCTGCCTTCTCACTGACGGCTCCCTGACCTCCCTGTTGAGTTCCAACCCTGTATACCTTCTACAGCTGTCCACTGGCGACCTCTACCCATATTTCACTCACATCTCAAATGAAACCCATGCCACACCGAACTCATCCTGAACCCTTAACAAAGGGACCTCTCCTTCTTCCTTTTTTTAAAAAAAATGTTATATTTATTTATTTATTTATTTTTGGCTGCATTGGGTCTTTGTTGCCGCGCACGGGCTTTCTCTAGCTGTGTCAAGTCGGGGCTACTCTTTGTTGCAGTGCGCAGGCTTCTCATTGTGGTGGCTTCTCTTGTTGTGAAGCTTGGGCTCTAGGCACGCCGGCTTCAGTAACTGTGACGCGCAGGCTCAGTAGTTGTGGCGCACAGGCTTAGCTGTTCTGTGGGATGTGGGATCTTCCCAGACCAGGGATCAAACCCATGTCCCCTGCATTGCCAGGCAGATTCTTAACCAGTGCGCCACCAGGGAAGTCTCTCTCTCCTCTTTCCTGAACCCACTGCACGTGCCTTCCTGCAGGTAACATCTTGCCTGCATTACACAATAATCTCCAGACGGTTCCCACCTCTAGTTTTTCCTCACTTCAAATCTAAGACCAACAGTGTTTCCAAAGTGACCATTCTTATTAAATTGAAATTGCATAATAAGGACTTTATGAATATATTCTCTGTGAAAATTTTAATAACATTACATGTAAATAAAATCCCCTTTCATCAATACTCATTCTCGATCCTAATCCAAATGTAACTAGTTACCACCTTAGGTGTCCTGCGA
This sequence comes from Orcinus orca, assembly GCF_937001465.1. Lineage (NCBI taxonomy): Eukaryota > Metazoa > Chordata > Mammalia > Artiodactyla > Delphinidae > Orcinus > Orcinus orca. The sequence goes on along the minus strand of NC_064561.1, from coordinate 16,442,634 downwards.
CCTTTCTCTCAGCACTTACATGCATATTATGCATATAGACAAACAACCACGTAATTTTCTTTACACATAAATGGCGACATGTCATAATCATGCACTGTAACTAGCTTTAGTCCTTCACGTGCCTTGGAGCTCCACCCACACCAGTGCTTCTTGTTTCTGGCTGTGGTGCTGTGTGCCAGTGTAGGGACCCACCTCAGCTTCTTTAGCTATGCCTTTACTGAAGGACATTTAAAGTGTTTCAGACTCTGACCATTTTTTCTAAAATATCATGGACCATGTAATTCTTCTGCTTAAAATCCTTGAATTATTTCCAGTCACCCACGGACAGTTCCCATCTCTAAGAACTGTACCAAAGCACTTCAGAGTGTGGCCCCCACCTGGCTTTCTGATCTCATTTCCTTCCTCATCTCTTTCTTTTCCCACAACCCTGGGCTTCAGTCAGAACGAATTATCTGCAGTTCCTTAAATGGACTAAGTTTGCTCAGTGAATACATGAAAATGCAGCCCTCCTCTGAAACAAGAGGAAAGAATAAAGATCCTGAGAGATTTACCTGTGAAGTGATTATCAGACATGACGCAGAAGTTTGTGACCCTTCTCCAAAACTTCTTGAGGACTGGGAACTTGGAGAAATTTCCCTGACCAACATCTCCAAGTTGCACATGCATTCATTTACCAGACTGCTGCGTGCAGAGATTCCCCACCCACTCACCTACAGAGGAGCCTCCAGGGCTTTCTTTCTCTACCTTCCAGGGATCTTCTCCTTGCTGCAACAGGGAGATCACCTCAGGTTTGGAAAATAGGAGTCCTGCTCATAGAAAAAAAAACAAAAAAATAAAAACAACAACAAACTTGGTTTTGACACGAAGAGGTATCTGAGATCTGAGCGGAAACTTACAGGATGATATAAAGAGCTCCTTAGGGTGCTCAAGTTCTGCCCCCATGATGTGAGGGCTGTGTTAGGGAAAAAGCAAGGGACTTGTAAAACATAACAATGTAATAATTAGTTGCATGTTAGGAAAATACAATAAACATGTACCCTTGAAATAGGGTACCATTAGCTTTCTATAAAAGAGGAAATATAGGAGATGTACAGACTAAATTCATATTTATAAACAGGTATCTATGGAGAAGATACCAGGTAGACTGTTTAAAATGAGAACACACTATCTGGTTCCCTTTCAAATATGGATTATACAGTGTTCATCTAGCTGGAAAAGTGAACGGGAAAGGCAAGTGGTGGGTCAAAGAAGAGGGATGAAAGATGCTCTCTGCTTAGAGATGAGCAGACACATCATAGAACAATCATAGTGGGAAATGCCTGAACTATGAGGGAATTTCTAATGTGCAGCTCTGTAGACTGGCCCATCCGTGGGGCATGAGGCATCCATGCCTATTAGCAGGAAAAAGTTTTTCAGATTTATTTGTGGAGATCCAATTTGTACAGTGCTAAGGCAAAACTCAGCTAAAGTTTTGATGATCCATGGCTTTTATCCAGGGAATCAGATGCTGAGTTATCCCAATTTCTAAACAGAGGAAATTTCCTTACCCAATGACACCAAGTTGCTATAGTTCTCCAGCATCACATCTTGGTACAAGTTTCTCTGTGAAGGAGCCAGCTTTCTCCACTCATCCCGCGTAAAGAGCACAGCCACATCTTCAAACGTCACTGACAGCTGTAGAGACAAGCATCCCAGCTCACCCAAGACCACCCATCACACAGGGTGAAGAGGGCGGCAGTGGGAAGTAGACAGGCTACCATGAAATGCTTCTATATTATTCTAGGTTCTTAAGGTTTCAAGTCACTGGTTTAATGAACACTTGACCTGTGACAAATACATACTGAGTACCATGAAGTATGAACCAGGCCCTGTGTTAACCACACAGAGATGTGTGGAGGTATTAAGACCATTAGTGGGAGTGTTAATTAGAATAATCTTTCTAATAGCAATTGGGTAATACATATTAAGAGCTTTAAAATGTGCATACTTTTTAACTCTCCAATTACTATATTTGTTTGATAACGAACAGTGCAAAAAAATGCACACAAAAGGACATTTATTATGGTGTTAGTTAACAGCAGAGAAACAGAAACACCTACAACCTAAATAATCACTGACAGAGGCTTGGTTAAATAATTTAAGGCACTATCTGTGTGCTCTCTGCAGCCTGAGGACAGTAATAATGGAAATTAAAACAGCTATCATTAACTGAATGCTTTCTTCAGGACAAGTACTATTCTTAGAGCTTTATATTAATCTTTAGTGTAAATCTTTATTTTACCTTCACAACAACGCTAGGAAGAAGGTACTATTATTGTCCTCATTTTACACAAGAGAAGTCACAGAGAGGATAAGAAATTTGTCTAAAGTCACACAATTGGTCAGTGGTAGTGCTGGGATTCCAATTCCAGGTGGATGTCTAAGGCTCCATTCTTAACCACTCTGTAAAACTGCCTCTCAAAACCTACCAAATAGTTAATAAATAAATGAAATAATCCATACAATGTACTTAAAACCATACATGGCTCATATTAAAGCTTCAGATCTTACCTATTATCATGTCAATATAAAGTACTATGAATCATTAAAATTGATGGTGTAAGTCAGTATTTTTGACTTAAAAAGGCGTTCATAATAATGTTAAGTATAAAAAGCAAGTTACATATCAGTATGTATAGTTTGGTTCCATTTTTGAAAAAAAATTATATATGTACATAGCAAGTGATGCTGAGAGATGCAGAACAAATGGCTGACAGCGATCATCTCCAGATGGTGGGATTAAGGGTGATTTTACTTTTTTTTTGCATATACGGAAAAAATATATAGACAAATACATGTACATACACACATCTATGCACATATGTACATTTACAAGCATATATACATATACCCATATATATATATGTGCATGTTTTATTCTCTATAAAGTTTTTTGCCATGATCATGCAATATTTTTATAGTAAGAAAAGGCATTAAATTATTGGCACATTGGGAGGAATATAAGAAATGATCTCTGCTCTCAAAGAACTTACAATCTAACTGGCAGACAAGAAAAGTGCATGAATTTGAACACTAAAAGGAAAATGTGTAGCTGGATAGGACCATACACCATATCTGCTAATCCTCATTTTAGAGACAAGGAACACAAGATCCAGGACAGTCAAGATTCCAGGTCACATACTTTATTAATGGCAGAGACAGGATGATAACTAAAGTTTTCTTCCAACACAGCACTTGGTATACTCTCTCTCTTATCTTAAACATCCTATTACTGAGTTTTACACACAATTCCACACAGCAGGTGAGGTTAGGGAGAAATGTCACACAGGACTCACACACAGGGACAGAGAAAATTCTGGGCAAGAGAGCAGCTTGGCTCTGTTGGAATGGAATGTGAAAGCCTTAGAAAAAAGCAGTCCAAATATGCAAAGGCAGGTCCTAGCCATAGCCTCAGAAGATCAACCACCATGACATTTCGTGGGTCCAAATGATATACAACATCGCACTGCAGAGAGCTCTGGTAACACAGGGGCTGGGCCTGCCATGTGTTCTGAGAGATGCACCAGAGGAATGGCTGGACAATAACCAGCATGAACTCAGAGGCCAGACATACCTGGGTTTGATTTCAGGTCACTTGACTTCTTTAAGCCTCAGTTTCCTCATGTGTAAAATGGGGGTAATAACTGCTGCGCTGTTATGAGAGTGAGAACAAAGGTAAAGCCCTCGGGATATTCCCCCAGCAACATTAACTATTATTGTTAGATGAAAATGAGTACAGAATGAACAGTATTTTCTGGTTCCTAAAAACACTGTACAGTTAATTTTTATCTATCAACAGTAATAGTATCATGTACTAGAATAATATTGTTCAGCTACCACAACCACCACATATTCAACATCAACTATGTGCCCGGCCCTTACTGAAACACTTGCCATGCTGCAATTCCTCTCATCTACCCTATGAGGTACGCATGGTTGTTATTCCCATTCTACAGGTGAGGAAACTGAGGCACAGAGAGATGCAATTGCCTAAGGCCCATAAATGGTAACAGAAGATACGGGTTCAAACTTGGCTGTCTGGCTTGAGAGCCCCACTTCTAACTGTACACCCTGTATACCTTGCTTCTCCACTACTGATATCCCACAGCACCCTCCCTGCCACTTCCTGAGGAGTCTTCTCTCAGCTCTTAAAGTCAAGAGACCTCTCCATCTGTGTCCCCACCAAAATGGCTATCCTTTGTTCACACACCGCCTCACCTGGATGGGGTCCCACCCTCATTCCCACAGAATAAAGATGACAATGGCAGGTCAAGATCAGTTTTCAAGAGAGTGATAGAAGCAAGGCACATGATCCAGAAAGTTAAGAGGGAGAAAAAACTAAAAACTCTGGACTGGGAAAAGCCTGGGTAAGGTATCATGAAGATTCTCGGGGTGGAAAGAAAAAGAAAAGCATCCTGGCCAAGGGTAGGGAGGGGGACATGACTGAGCAAAGGAGGCAGGCCAGAAAGGAACTCTGCCAAGTGCGCATGTTTATTTGTTCTGACCCCAAGTGGTATAAGATATGTGGCATCTTACCTGTCTATTCAGTAATCATACAGTGAATTGAGATTAATGAATAAAAGAGTGTCTATCAGAAAAAAAAAAAGAGAGAGACACAACACATGGATTGGGGGGTTGGAGGCAAGCAATCCCTATGCAATCCACCATCTACCAGGATGGACCAACTCTTCAAAGGGAGAAGGACATGGGCTCCAAATCCTGGTGAAGACTGTACTGGGGACAGAACTTCAGTTTGAGGGTTAAAAAACAAACCTATTTGTCCGTAAGACTTGAGATGGTAATGCACTCACCTGAGACCTTGTTTCCCTCTGTTCAGTAGCCATGTCCTCTTTCTGGGCAGTTTCCCCTTAGGATGGGAGAAGTCTCCAGAAGCCAAATCTGAGAGAAGAAAATGGGAGCCAGGAGGAAGGCCCTTCTGCTTTGCACCCCTCAGAATCAGCAGCTCTGAAACCTTTACACCACCTGAGAATGATGCCATGTGCCCTCAGGAAGGAAGTCAGGAGCTAGGAGTAGAGAGGACCAGAGAGAAGGGCTGGGTCCTGGTCCAGGCCCAGCTCTTTCCCTGGCTCAGAGGAAAAGGTCCTAGGACTCCATCAGCAGTAGCAGCAACTCCCTGAGCCTCACCGCGTGCCAGGCACTACCTATCAATACATCATCAAGTCCCACAGCACAGCTGGCACTGTCAGCACCCCATTTTATAGATCAGGACACTGAGGGCAGAGTGGGAGCAACTTGCCCCAGTCCACACAGCCAGGGAGGGTGGCACCAGGATTCCAAGCACCGCAGGCTCCAGAGCACCTGCTCTAACCTCCCTGCGTGCATGTGACAACTTTTCTCCACCTCAAGCCTTCCCACCCAATTCCTCCCCCTCCTATCAAGGAAACAATTTCCAGATTTCTAGAGAAAGCTGCTTCGGAAAGGGAAAACATCAGCTCTCCTATGGCGGGGAGAGGGCTGCTGTCTTGAGGAAAGGGCACAGAAAACCAAAGACCTGGGTTCCAGTCCTGGCTCTGCCACTGGGGGAAGCCGGCGACTCACTTCTCGCGCAAAACAAGCCTGTCACTCGGAAGTGCAGGAGTGATGGTAAGGGGAGGAAATTTCTCACGTTCACTGCCGGCCCGAAACAAATTCAAATGCCGTAAGGCGCTGGGCAGGTAGCGCACTGGGAATGGGTCGGGAGGAAGCAGAAGGGTGGCTGGGTCCAGCCAATGGGGACGAAGTGCCCGACCTGTCTCGTTCAGGGGTACTGTGGGATGGCTGGTGGCGGCAGGCGGACAGAGCCGGGGTGCCCGGCCCTCGGCCCGCCGGCGCCCACAAAGGCCCGGCTCGCGCCTCCTGGGCCTTTGTCCCATACCCCGGCGCCGCATCCTCCCGAAGCCCGGTCCTCCCTCCCGCATCCTGCCGAGCCTCCGCCGCTCACCTCACCCAGGCCTCGGGTGTTCCGCGGGCCGCAGGCAGGAAGCTCCGGAACTGCCACGGCCTAACAGCAACTTCGGGTCGGGACTCCCCGGGGTGCTGTCTGGGCCGACCCCAGCCCAGAACGCCGCTCACGCCAGCGACAAACGCCCAACTCCCTGTGCAGGTCCGGAGCCGGGTAGTGAGGTGGAGGCGGGGGAACGGTCGCTAACCCCCTGAGAAATGTAGTCCACGCGAGAACCCAAGGATTCTGGGAAGTGTAGTTCTCCGCGCTTGCTGCGTGGAGAGGCCCGGCTGAGCCTGTCATGTGCCCGGGTACTCATTCTGGGCTAGTGGCCGCGCTCCGTGAGTTGCCGGCTCCTGGGTTCCCGGTTCTTCCGAGAGGAAACGGAGTTTCGCCGAGGACAGTGTATTGTAGCTCTGCATCTGCGTAAATGATAGTAAGGCAAGTAGACAACCTTCAAAAAACAAACCTATTTCCTCTTCAGTCTTTCAAAAAGTATATTGAGCACCTGCTACGCGCCAAGCCCTATTGTAAAGGATTTGAAATACCTCAGTGAGCAAAACAGAGATCATTGCTCTGGAGAACTTTTTTGGGGGGTGGGGGTGGGGAAGGAGGGAGGGAGCAGACAGTAAGCCATGAACATAATTATATAGCATTTTAGAAAATAAGCATTAACGCATTAACAGAAAAAGCGAAAGGAAAGCAGGGTTGGAAGTGTCTGGGGTAGGTACGGAGGCAAGTTGCAGCACGGATTAGGGTCACGAATACTGCTCTTTGTTAACATATTAGGAAACAATCTCGGTAAGGTAGAATGAGTATCCTTCCATAAGTTTTTGTTCAACTGTCTTAGCTATAATCAACTCATATGAATAATCATCATCGTGTCAACTTGTAAATAAAAATGCTGAGGCTTTGACTGGATTCTTTGAATCCATAAATCAACCTGAGGAAAATTAATATCTAACAATATGGACTTTAACAATCCATTAACATGGTACAGCGATCTTTTTATTTAAGTCTCCATATATTTTCTCCATAGCAGTATTACATATTTTTTGAGTTTTATTTGAGTATGTTTCATACTTTTTGAAGCTATTGTAAGTGGTATCTCTTTTTGAATTTCATTTGTAAAGTACCGGTTTTGTGTATAGCTTAGTGCCTGAAGTCTTATAAATTCCAATAATGAATTTATTGTGTTTTCGATTTTCTATGTAATATACTATGTGAATGACAGTTTGTTTCTTTTGCAAAACTTTTGCTTCTTTTATATTTTATTTCTTTTAATCGCCATATTGAGTGGGCTGTGATTTCTAGTACAATGTTAATATAAAGTCAAAGTAGAGGCACGTCAGAAAAATGGCTTAGCAGGGAACTCCAAGCCCACAGCCCCCCTTGGAAACATAAACAGCAACTAGAAACTGGCTAAAATAACCATATGAAAGCTCTGGAAAACAGTAAAATATCTACAGCAAAAAAACCCCGAAAACTCAATCAAGGAAAAAACCACATTTGAAATCATGGTAATACTGTGATGTTTTTACTTGCCCTTGCCCCATTCCTTCCTCAGTGTAGCAAAATCTTGGTCTGGAGTGGCCAAAGCTAAGTTCCCAATTCCTTGCTCCAACAGAGAGGGAACAGAGGAGCTTTTATTTGTAAAGTTCTACCCTGTCTGAGGGCTGCCAGAAGTACTGGGCTCTATCTTGTCTATCTCGGAACTCAGATGGGGAGAAGCAGTAGGCACTGCTCCTAAAAGTTGTGGGTGGACTACAGTCCCACAGACACCTGGGGCAAGACAGTGAGGGTAGAAACATAAGATAGACCATCTAAAACCCTGAGGAGAGGCTATGGTGAAGCTTTGGGAAATCAAGACTTAAAAGCAGCTGAAAAACCAACATAAGGCCCAACCACAAAAGATGTAAGGAGCTCTTAAGTTTTCACCTCCATCTGATCCCTAGGCTGAGAACAAGCCAGCTAATTAGTAAAGGACAGCTCTAGCAGAGAACCAGTCTGCAAAGACTGGGAGAGGTGACTAGTTTCTCGTTTTGTTCTGTTTTTTAAGAAAAGACAAAAAAGTACTAAAGAGCAGTTTTAGGTTCACAGCAAAATTGAGAGGAAGGTATAGCGATTTCTCATTTATTCTCTACCCCAGCACATCATAGCCTCCCCCATTATCAACATCACTCACCACAGTGGCACATTTGTTACAATTGATGAACCTACACTGACATATCCCAGTTACCCAAAATCCATAGTTTAGAGCTCACCCTTGGTGTTGTACATTCTATAGGTTTGAAAAAATGTATAATGAATGACATGTCTGCCATTACAGGGTAGTTTCACTGCCTTAAATCCTCTGTGCTCTGCCTATTCATCCCTCCCTGTTCCCTAACTGGCAACCACTGATATTTTTACTGTCTCCATAGTTTTGCCTTTTTCAGAATGTCATATAGTTGGTATCATAAAGTATGCAGCCTTTTCAGATTGGCTTCTTTCACTCTGTAATATGCATTTAAGTTTCCTCTGCGTCTTTTCATGGCTTGATAGCTCGTTTCTTTTTAGAGCGGAATAATATTCCATTGTCTGAATGTACCACATTTTATTTATCTGTTCACCTATTGAAGGACATCTAGGTTGCTTCCAAATTTGGGCAATTATGAATAAAGCTGCTATAAACAGCCATGTGCAAGTTTTTGTGTGGACATAGCTTTCAACTCTTTTGAGCATGACTTCTGAATCATATGATAAGAATATGTTTAGTTTTGTAAGAAACTGCCAAACTCTTTTCCAAAGCGGCTGTACCATTTTGCATTCCCTTCAGCAAAGTATGAGACTTCCTGTTGCTCCACATCCTCCACAGCATTTGTCAGTGTTCTGGATTTTGGCCATTCTAATAGGCATGTAGAGGTATCTCATTGTTGTTTTAATTTGCATTTCCCTAATGACATACAATGTAGGGTATATGACGATCTTTTCATATGCTTATTTGCCATATATCTTCTTTAGTGAGGTGTCCATAAAGGTCTTTGGCCCATTTTTTAATCTGGTTGTTTATTTTCTTATTGAGTTTTAAGTGTTCTTTGTATATTTTGGATAACATCTGACAGGTCCTTTATCAGATATATTCTTTTGCAGATATTTTCTCCCAGTCTATGGCTTGTCTTCTCATTATGTTGACAGTACCTTTCACAGAGCAGACATTTTTAATTTTAATGAAGTCCAACTTAACATTATTTCTTTCATCAATCATGTTTTTGGTATTGTATCTAAAGTCATTACCATACCAAAGGTCATCTAGATTTTCTCCTATGTTATCTTTTAAAGTTTTACATTTTGTGCTTTACATTTAGTTCTTTGGTCCATTTTGAGTTGATTTTTGTGAAGGGTGTAAGGTCTGTGTCTAGAGTCATGTTTTTTGCATGTGGATGTCCAGTTGTTCCAGCACTGTTTGTTGAAGAGACTATCATTGCTCCATTGTATTGCCCTTGCACCTTGTCAAATATCTATTGGCTATAGTTATGTGGGATTTCTATTGTGTTTCACTGATCTATTCTTTCACCAAGATCGTGCTATCTTGATTGCTGTAGCTCTATACAGGCATATCTTGTTTTATTGTGCTTTGCTTTATGGCACTTTGCAGATATTACATTTTTTACAAATTGAAGGTTTGTGGCATTGTGCCTGGAGCAAGTCTGTCGGCGGCATTTTTCCAACAGCATTTGCTCACTTTGTGTCTCTGTGTCACATTTTGGTAATTCCCACAATATTTCAATTCATTATGAATTCACAGTCATATTCATTACGATTATATTTGTTATGGAGATCTCCAATCAGTGATATTTAATGTTACTATTGCAAAAAGATTGACTTATTGGAGGCCCAGATGGGTTAGCATTTTTTAGCAATAAAGTATTTTTTAAACCTAAAAATAGAACTACCATATGACCCAGCAATCCCACTACTGGGCATATACCCTGAGAAAACCATAATTCAAAAAGAGTCATGTACCACAATGTTCATTGCAGCACTATTTACAATAGCCAGGACATGGAAGCATCCTAAGTGTCCGTCGACAGATGAATGGATAAAGAAGATGTGGCACATATATACAATGGAATATTACTCAGCCATAAAAAGAAACAAAACTGAATTATTTGTAATGATGTGGATGGACGTAGAGTCTGTCATACAGAGTGAAGTAAGTCAGAAAGAGAAAAACAAACACCAGTTGCTAACGCATATATATGGAATCTAAAAAACCGGTACTGATGAACCTAGTGGCAGGGCAGAAATAAAGACACAGACATAGAGAATGGACTTGAGGACACAGTGGGGGAAGGGGAAGCTGGGACGAAGTGAGAGAGTAGCATTGACATAATACACTACCAAATGTAAAATGGATGGCTAGTGGGAAGCTGCTGCATAGCACAAGGAGATCAGCTCGATGCTTTGTGACGACCTAGAGGGATGGGATAGGGAGGGTGGGAGGGAGGCTCAAGAGGGAGGGGATATGGGGATATATGTATACTTATAGCTGATTCACTTTGTTGTACAGCAGAAACTAACACCATATTGTAAAGCAATTATACTCCAATAAAGATATTAAAAACTATTTTTTTTTTTAAAAACTATTTTTTAGTTAAGGTATGTACATTGTTCTTTTAGACATAATGCTGTTGCACACTTAATAGACTACAGTATAGTGTAAACATAACTTTTATATGCACTGGGAAACAAAAAAATTCATGTGACTTTATTTTGATATTCAGTTTATTGCTGTGGTCTGAAACCAAACCTGCAATATCTCTGAGATATGCCTGTAGTAAGTCTTGACGTCAGGTAGCATTAGTCTTGCAACTTTGTTCTTCTCCTTCAGTATTGTGTTAGCTATTCTGGATCTTACGCCTTTCCATTAAACTTCATACTCAGCTTGTCAATATGCACAAAATAATTTGCAGGCATTTTGATTGGGATTGCACTGAATCTATAGATCGATTTGGGAAGAGCTGACATCTTGACAGTACTGATCCTTCCTATCCATGAAAAAGAAATATTTCTCCATTTATTTAGTTCTTCCCTGATTTTGTTCATCAGAGTTTAATAGTTTTCTTCACATAGATCTTACACATATTTTGTTAGATTTATACCTTAGTATTTCATGTTGGGGGGTGTCAGTATAATGGTATTATATTTTTGATCTCAAATTCTACATGTTCATTGGTGGTATAGAGGAAAGCAATTGATTTTTGTATATTAACCATGCATTCTGCAACCTTGCTATAGTTGCTTATTCTAGGAGTTTTTTGCATTTTCTACATAGATGATCATGTCATTGTTGGAGGAGGTCATCAAGAAGATGTGACTGCTAGTTGACCCAGGCAATCAGAGGCTCCTTAACCTCTCCCCCGTCCTTGGAATTTATGTTCCACCTACTATTTCCATACCAGTAGCCATTTTGAGGATGCAGCCTTGAGAGAGTAATGTGTTGTTGAGACCATCTGGACTGGATGTGTGACGAATCCCGTTAAAGCCTCTTTATAAACTTTTAAGATTCTGGCGGGAGGATGCAAAGATCTACTTGTCTTGCAACTGACGAAGATAGGCCTCATATGTAAGTTCCGTTGTTTATTAAAACTGCCACCTACTAGCCTGGAGTGCTCTGCCTCTTTCTTCAGTCTCTCCTTGCCCTCTGTGTATGGGGGCCAGTTTAAAATTTCAACCAGTGAAGTCCTGACTTTGCAAATGAACAGTCATCTGTGAACAAATATAGTTTTTTTCCCTTCCTAATCTGCATGCCTTTTATTTCCTTTTCATGTCTTATTGTATTAGGTAGAACTTCCAGTATGATGTTGAAAAGCAATGGTGAGAGGAGACATCCTTGTCTTGTTCCTGATCTTAATGGAAAGCTCTGAGTTTCTGACCATTAAGTGAGTTAGCTGTAGGGTTTTTATGATAGTTTTTATCATGAGTGGATATTGTTTTTTGTCAAATGGTTTTTCTGCATCTATTGATATGCTCATGTGATTTTCTTCTTTAGCTTGTTAATATGATGTATTACGTTAATTGATTTTCAAGTGTTGAGCCAACCAACCTTGTATACCTGGGATAAATCCCACTTGGTACTGGTGTGTAATTCTTTTCATACATTGTTGTATTTGATTTGCTAATATTTTGTTGAGGATTTTGCCTGGTATGAGGATATTCGTGAGAGACATTGGTCTTGTTTTCTTTTTATCCTGTATTTTCTTTGTCAAGTTTTGGTATTGGGGTAATGGTAGCCTCATAAAATGAGTTACCATTTTATGAGAATTAGAAGTATACCCTTCTAATTCTATATTGTGAAAGATATTGTAGAGAATTGGTATAGTTTCTCCTTAAATATGGTAGAACCCATCTGGGCCTGGTGCTTTTCATTCTAAAGGGTTATTAATTATTGACTCAATTTCTTTAATATAGGCATATTCAGATTGTCTATTTCTTCTTGCATGGGTTTTGGCAGATTGTGACTTTCAAAAAGAGTTAGTCCATTTTATCTAGATTATCAAATTAGTTGGCATATAGTTGTTCATAGTATTCCTTTATTATACTTTCAATGTGTTCTGTAGTGATGTCCCCTATTTCATATCTCATATTAGTAATTCATGTCCTAGCTCTTTTTTTCTTAGTTGGCACAGCTGGAGACTTTTTGATATTGATCTTCTCAAAGAACCAGCTATTGGTTTCATTGATTTTAACTATTGATTTCCTGTTTTCAACTTCATTCTGCTTTTTTATGATTTCTTTTCTTTTGCTTACTTTGGATTTAATTTGCTCTTCTTTTTCTAGTTTCCTAAGGTGGAAGCTTGGATTATTAATTTTAGATCTTTCATCTCCTCATAGATGTATTCAGTGCTATAAATTTCTCTCTAAGCACTGCCTTCCTTATACCCCACAGATTTTGATAAGTTGTGTTTTCATTTTCATTTCATTCAAAATATTTAAGAATTTCTCTTGAGATTTCTTCTTTGACCCATGTGATATATAAAAGTGTATCGTTTAATCTCCAAGAACTTGGGAGATTTTTTCAGCTATCTTCTGTTACTCATTTCTAGTTTAATTCCATTGTGATCTGAGAGCAGACATTGGTGTTATTTTAAATTTATTAAGTGTGTTTTATCGCCCAGAATGTGGTCTATCTTGGTGAATGTTCCAGGTTAGTTTGAGAAAAAAGTATATTCTGCTGTTGTTGGATGAAGTGTTCTGTAGATGTCCATTATATCCAGTTGATCCATGGTGTTACTGAGTTCAGATATATCCTTACTGATTTTCTGCCTGCTGTATCTGTCCATTTCTGATAGAGGAGTGTGGAAGTCTCCAATTATGATAGTTGATTCATCTACTTCTTGAAGTTTGATCAATTTTTACCTCATGTAGTTTGATGATACATTGTTATGTGCATTCATGTTAAGGATTGTTATGTCTTCTTGGAGAATTAACCCCTTTATCATTATGTAATTCCCTTTCTTTATCCCTGATAATGTTCCTCACTTTGACATTTCCTCTGTCTGAAATTAATAGTTACTCCAACTTTCTTTTGATTAGTGTTAACATATTATGTTTTTCTCCATTTATTTACTTTTACTTTGTGTGTCTTTATATTTAAAATGAAAACAACATGTCTTACAGACAACATACAGTTGAATCATGTTTTTGATCATGTTTGATCCATCTGACAATCTCTGTCTTGGTGCATTTAGACCACTAACATTCAAATTGATGTAGATTAATATTATCATATTTGTTACTGTTTTCTATTTGTTGCTTATGTTCTTTGTTCCTGTTTTTGTCTTCCACCCTCTTTCTGCCTTTGAGATTTTAATTGAGTGTTTTATTTATTTAAAAGTTTTTCTTTTAATTTTACATACTGTTTACTGTTTTTTTTTAAAGTTTTAATTTTTTCAATTGAAGTATAGTGGATTTACAATGTTGTGTTAGTTTCTGGTGTGCAGCAAAGTGATTTGGTTATTTATATATATATATTCTTTTCATATTCTTTTCTATTATGGTCTATTACTGGATATTGAATATAGTTCCCTGGTCTATACAGTAGGACCTTGTTGTTTATCTATTTTATATATAGTAGTTTGTATCTGCTAATCCCAAACTCCTAATTTATACTTCCCCCACCCCATTTCCCCTTTGGTAACCATAAGTTTTTTTTCTATGTCTGTGAGTCTGTTTCTGTTTCATAAATCAGCTCATTTGTGTCATATTTTAGGTTCCATGTGTAAGTGATAATCATATGGTATTTGTCTTTCTCTTTATGACTTACTTGACTTAGTATTATAATCTCTAGGTCCATCCATGTTGTGGTAAATGGCATTATTTCATTCTTTTTTATGGTTAACTAGTATTCCATTGTGTATATATACCACATCTTCTTTATCCATTCATCTGTTAATGAATGTTTAGGTTGTATCCTTGTCTTGGCTATTGGAAATAGTGCTGATATGAACATTGGGGTACATGTATCTTTTGGAATTATAGTTTTCTCCAGATATGTGCCCAGGAGTGGGATTGCTAGATCATATGGCAACTCTATTTTCAGTCCATTTTCTCCACACCCTCTCCAGCATTTGTTATTTGTAGACTTTTTAATGATGGCCATTCTGACTGGTGTGAGGTGATGCCTCATTGTATTTTTGATTTGCATTTCTCTAATAATTAGTGATGTTGAGCATCTTTTCATGAGCCTATTGGTCATCTGTATATCTTGTTTGGAGAAATGTCTGTTTAGGTCTTTTGCCCATTTTTTGATTGGGTTGTTTGTTTTTGCTGTTGTTGTTATTGAGATGTATGAGCTGTTTGCATATTTTGGAAATTAAGCCCTTGTTGGTCGCATTGTTTGCTAATATTTTCTCCCATTCCGTAGGTTGTCTTTTCATTTTGTTTATGATTTCCTTTGCTGTGTAAAAGCTTGTAAGTTTGATTAGGTCCCATTTGTTTATTTTTTATTTTATTTCTATTGCCTTGGGAGACTGACCCAAGAAACTATTTGTACTATTTATGTCAGAGAATGTTTTGCCTGTGTTCTCATCTAGGAGTTTTATGGTGTCATGTCTTATATTTAAGACTTTAAGCCATTTTGAATTTATTTTTGTATATGGTGTTAGGGAGTGTTCTACCTTCATTGATTTACATGTGGCTCTCCAGCTTTCCCAGCACCACTTGCTGAAGAGACTTTTCTCCTTTTATATTTTTGCCTCCTTTGTCGAAGATTAATTGACCATAGGTGTGTGGGTAATTGAGCATTATATATGGTTTCATTTTCTCGTTTCATAGCATTTCAGTAATACTTCTTTTTTTTTTTTTTTTTTTTGTGCCGTATGCGGGCCTCTCACTGTTGCGGCCTCTCCCATTGCGGAGCACAGGCTCCAGATGCGCAGGCTCAGCAGCCATGGCTCATGGGCCCAGCCGCTCTGCGGCATGTGGGATCTTCCCGGACTGGGGCACGAACCTGTGTTCCCTGCACCGGCAGGCGGACTCTCAACCACTGCGCCACCAGGGAAGCCCCGTAATACTTCTTTTATTATTTTCTTTAGTGGTTGCCCTGGAGTTTGCAATATACATTTACAACTAATACATGTCCACTTTCAAATAACACTGTACCACTTCATATGTTGTGTGAGTACCTTATAACAATAGCAAAATAATTCTAATTCCTCCCTCCTGTTCCATGTATCATTGCTGTCATTCATTTCACTTATATATAAGCATACAGAAGCATCTATCTGTCTTTTTATCTACCTATCTATATTATGTACACAAGCATACAAAATCAAATACATTGTTAATATTATTGTTTTGAAAAAGCTGTTATCTATTAGATCAATTAAGAATTAAAAAAACAAAAGTTTTAGTTTTATCTTTGCTTAATCCTTCTTCAATGCTTTTCCTTTCTTTATGTAGATCTGAGGTTTTGACTTATATTATTTTCCTTCTCTCTAAAGAAGTTCTTTTAACATTTCTTGAAAGACAGGTGTCCTGACAGCAAATTCTCTTAGTTTTGTTTGTCTGATAAAGTCTTTATTTCTCTTTCACTTCTTAAGGATAGTTTGCAGGGCACAGAATTCTAGGTTGGTGGGTTTTTTCCTCAACACTCTAAATATTTCGCTCTTCTCTCTTTTTGCCTGCATGGTTTCTGAAAATATGCTGTATGTATTCTTTGTTCCTCTAGGTAAGGTGTTTTTTCACCATAAAAGTTGCAGGGGCTCAGCTCTATTTGTAAAAGCTGGTTGATGTGAAAGCTTCTTCCCACAGAAGGGTAAAGACTGTTTCCCATAGAGAAAATGTATTTGTCTTACAGAGTGGTAAGACAAAAGTTTATACAGTTTGTACTTTCATGGTACGGAACACGTCCATAGGATTTGGAGTAGCTAGGGCCATGTTTGAGACACCTGAAAACCAACATTTTGAAACATGGCATCAAAAGTGGCGAGATGGTCTGAGATTGTAGGCAAGATAAGAGTGAAATCTTTGCCGATTGCATGCCAAGGCCTGCTTAACCCTTAGTAAGAGTATTTGTTTTAAAAGACGGATGCAACAATTTTTAGGGCACAGTGCTTTTTCAGGATGTGGAATGTACATCAAGTGAGTGAAGTGGAAAGTGATTTATTTCACAGTTGTCTATCACCACTGTTTCCAGGCTACTTTGAGTCTCTGCAAAACAGGTGTGAGAATGTAATCAATGGCCTTGTCAAGCTGCAAACCAAGAAGAGGCTCCTGAGCAACCGGAAGCCTTTTGGATCAGGCTACCAGCACAGAGTTCTTCCAGCAGTGTTTTCCCATCAAGGAGAGTTCTACCTTGTATGTGATAGAGGCAGACGTGTGTCCCTGGAACTTGTAAATCTAGCAACTGTAATTGCTAAGTGAGGTTGCGCTCAGTTTAGAAGGTGGCTTCTAAAGCTGCAAGATGCTCAGTGGTCCTAGGCGGAATGAGAGTGAAATCCTTGCAGACTGCGTGCCTAGGCTTGTTTCACCTGTAGTAAAAGCATTTGTTTTCACAAGATAGATGCAAGAATTTTTAGGGACAGTGGTCTTTTGGTGTATGGAAGGTAACCGAAGTCACTGAAGAAGGTAGTGATTTATTTCACAGACTTACAAGATGAGTGTTTTTTACAGACCACTTTGAGTCTTCCTCAAAACAGGTTTACTACCTGAGAATATAAGCAATGGCATCCTCAACCTGCATCCGATGAAGAGTTTCCCATGGTAACTATAATACTTCTTTTTGAGATATCCTTTAAAACTGTGCTCAGCTCTGAGTGTAAAGCACGTAAGTGTGAAGTAAGGAAAGTCCTGTTTCCCACAGAGATAATGTACATATCATACAGAGTAAAAGTAGCTGCTAGAGGCTCTGTGTTCAGAGGCAAAATGAGAGTGAAATTCTTCCAGACTTCATATGAGGGCTTGTTTCCTCCATAGTAAAAGTATGTGTTTTTCACAAGGTAGACGAAAGAATTTTTAGGCACAGTGTTCTTTCGTTGTTCATAACTGACCTCGAGTGACTGAAGCAGGTAGTGTTTTATTTCACAGATAAGAATGCACTGTGTTTTTTTTATTGAGTGGAAGTTATATTTGTTTATGATGCATGAAGTATGTTGTTAAGAGATCTGTAATACTTCTCTTTGGAGAGGTACTTTAAAGCTGCTCTCAGCTCTGTGTAAACCCCAATAGGTGTGAAGTCCTTTCACACTGTGGAATTGTCCAGATTTCCATAAGAAAATGTACTTGTCATACACGTATGAGGACTAAGTTTTATACATATTTTTCTTCCAGTGTATGGAATTTTTACCCATGATTTGGAGTAGCTAGTGAAATGTTTCAGAGACTGACAAACCAATCCTTTGTATAGTTGCATGGAAAGCTGAGAGAAGCTCTGTGTTCAGAGGCGAAATGAGAGTGAAATTCTTGCAGATTACATGTCAAGGCTTCTTCCCCCTTCTACCCCCTTGTGTGATTTTCACAAGATGGACTAAGGAATTTTTGGCACACTGTTCTTACACTGTATGGAACTTACTGCAAGTGACTGAAGACGGTGGTAATTTAATTCTCAGACATATATAACAAGTGTTTTCCAGGGCACTTTGAGTCTTTCCTCAAAACAGGTTACTAACTGAGAATATAATCACTGGCCTTGTCAACCCACATGCAATGAAGAGTCTCCCATCACAACCAGAACCGCTTTGCACCAGGCTACCATACCAGTACAAAGTTTCTCCAACAGTGTTGTTTCCATGAAGGAAAATTATACCTTGTATGTGATACGGGCAGAGGTGTGTTCCCTGAACGTGTAAATTGGCAACTGTAATTGCTAAGTGAGGTTGAGCTCAACTAAGTGTGCTCAATGCAATTGGAAGGTCAGGCCTTTCAGATGGCATAAACATGATTCTCACAGAAGGAATGTAGCCAATTGTTTCTGTTAAACTTCTATGCACTGTAGGTTTTTTTTTTAAGAGAGTAGAAGATGTATTTGAAGTGTGATGCATGAATTGTATTGTTTAAGAGATGTAATACAGTTCTTTCGAGGGGTCATTTAAAGCTGCATTCAGCTTTGTTTTTATGCCAGTAGCTGTGAAGGCCTTTCCCACGTAAGGAAAAGGACTGTTTCCCATAGAGAAAATATACGTGTCCTACAGTGTAGAAGGATGAAGTTTTATACACATTGATCTTTCAGTGTATGGAACATGTACCCAGGATTTGGAGTGAAATGTTTGAGAGACCTCAAACCACCCCTATGAAAAGTGGCATCAAAAACTGCAAGAAGCTCAGGGTTCAGAGGCAAAATGAGAGTGAAATCCTTGCAGACTGCATGCCAAGCCTTGTTTCTCTCATTGTAAAATATGTGTTTTTCACAAGATAGGTGAAAGAACTTTTAGGCACAGTGCCCTTTCAGTGTTTGCACCTTACCTCAAGTGCCCGAATCAGGTAGTGTTTTATTTCACAGCTGTCTTTAACACTATGGTTTTACAGGCTACCTTGAGTCTTTTCTCACAACAGGCTACTAAATGAGAATGTGATCAAGGGCCTCGTCAACCCTAATACAATGAAGAGTCTCCAGTTGCGACCAGAAGCATTTTGTGCCAGGCTACCAATACAGAGTTTCTCCAACAGTGTTCTTTCTCTAAAGTAAAGTTATACCTTGTATGTGATAGAGGCAGAGATGTGTTCCCTAAACCTGTAAATCTAGCAAATGTAGTTGCTAAGTGAGGTTGAGCTCAACTAAGTGTGCTCAATGCGATTGGAAGGTAAAGCCTTTCTTCAGAAGCCATAGTTAAACATGATTCTCATGGAAGGAATGTAGCCAACCGGTTTTTTACCATAAGAAAGAAATCCTATGCACTCCGTTCTTTCATTGTGTGGAAGATATATATGAATTGTCATGCATGAAGTATATTGTTTAAGAGATCTGTAATACTGGTCTTTGGAGAGGTACTTTAAAGCTGTGGCAATTGGTGTGAAGGTCTTTCACACTGTGGAACAGGCCTGGTTTCTATATAGAAAATATATGTATCATACAGAGTAGAAGGACAAGGTTTTATACAGATTGTTCTTTCAGTGTTTGGAAATTGTTCTCAGGATTTGGAGTAGCTAGTTAAATGTTTGAGAGACCTGTAAACCAACCCTTTGAAAATTGGCATCAAAAGCTGCGAGATGCTCCATGTTCAGAGGCCAAATGAGAGTGAGACTGTATACCAAGGCCTCTTTCCCCCATAGTAAAAGTATGTGTTTTTCACAAGATAGAGGAAAGAACTCTTAGGCACAGTGTTCTTTCAGTGTTGGGAACTGACCCCAAGTGACTGAAGTAGGTAGTGTTTTATTTCATAGCTGTCTAACACTATTGTTTTACAGGTAATTTGAGCCTTTTCTCAATACAGGTTACTAACTGAGAATATAATCAATGGCCTTGTCAACATGCATACAAGGAAGAGCCTCCCATCACAACCAGAAGAACTTTGTACCTGGCTACCAGTATAAAATTTCTCTGACAGTGTTCTTTTCATGAAGGAACGTTATACCTTGTATGTGATAGAGGCAGAGATGTGTTCCCTAAACTTGTAAATCTAGCAACTTTATTTGCTAAGTCCTGTTGACCTCAACTAAGTGTGCTCAATATGATTGGAAGGTAAAGGCTTTCAGAGGGCAGAATTAAACGTGATTCTCACAGAAGGAATGTAGCCAATGTTTCTTACCATAGGAAGGAACTTCTGTGCATTGCATTCTTTTATTGAGTGGAAGATGTTTTTGAAGTGTGACGTATGAATTATATTGTTTAAGAGATCTATAATACTGCTCTTTTGAGATGTACTTTAAAGTTTTGCTCAGCTCTATGTGTATACGTCAATAGGTGTGATAACCTACAGTGGAAGAGAATGTAAAAAAATATGTGTGTGTGTAACTGAATCACTTTGCTGTACACCTGAAACTAACACAATATTGTAAATCAACTATATTTCAATAACTATTAAGCTAATAATAAAAACTAAAAAAATATAAAAGGATTAATAAAGAGTCAATACCTGTCCTTCTCAAACTATTCTTAAAAAATTGGAAAGAACATTTCCAAACTCATTCTATGAGGCCAACATTACGCTGATATCAAAACCCAAAACACTTCAAAAAAAGAAAATTACAGGTCAAACATAAATATAAAAATCCTCGACAAAATATTAACGATCTGAATTCAACAATATATTAAATGGATCTTACATCATGATTAAGTGGGATTTATTTCAGAATGCAAGGAAGGTGCAGTATCCTCAAATCAATCAATGTGATACACCACATTAGCACCCTGAAGCATGAAAATCATATCATCATCTAAATAGAAGCAGAAAACTATTTGATAAAGTTCAATATCCATTTATGGTAAAACCTATCAACAAAATGGGTATAGAGGGAACATAATAAGGGCCATTTGTGGCAAACCCAGAGCCAACATTATACTCAATAGTGAAAATCTGAAAAATATCCTGTAATGTCAGGAACAAGACAAGGATGTCCACTCCTATTTAACATAGTATTGGAAGACCTAACCACAGCAATTAGACAAGAAAAAGAAATAAAAGGCATCCAAGTAGGAAGGGAAGAAGTAAAAATGTTACTGTTTGCAGATGCATAGGAAAAGAATAAAATGCATAGGAATAAATTTAACCAAGGAGGTGAAAGTACTGTTCTCTGAAAAATATAAGACACTGAAGCAAATTGAAGATGATACAAATAAATGGAAAGATATCTGTGTTCATGGATTGTAGGAATTAACATAGTTAAAATGTCCATACTATCCAAAGCAATCTACAAATTTAATGCATTTCCTATCAAAATACCCATGACATTTTTCTCAGAACTAGAACGAACAATCCAAAAATTTGTACCTAAATACAAAAGACCCCAGATAACCAAAGCAATCTTGAAAAAAGAATGCTCCCTGGCTTCAAACTATACTACAAAGCTAAGTAATCAAAACAGTATGGTACTGGCGCACACACACACACACACACACACACACACACACACACACAACACACACACAGATCAGTGAAACAAAATAAACAACCTAGAAATAAACCCATGCATATATTGTCAGTTAATCTATGACAAAGGAGGCAAAAATACATAGTGAGGAAGAGACAGCCTCTTCAATAAATGTTGTTGGGAAAACCAGACAGCTACATGTAAAAGAATCAAACTGGACTACTTTCTCACATCATACACAAAAATAAACTCAAAATGAATGGAAGACTTAAATGTATGACCTGAAGCTCCAAGAAAAAAACATGGGCAATAATCTCTTTGACACTGGTCTTAGCAACATTTTTTGGATATGTCTCCTCAGGCTAGGACAACAAAAGCAAAAAAACAGGTGGGACCAAATCTAACTAAAAATGTTTTGCACAGTGAAGAAAACCATCAACAATTTGAAAAGTCAACCTATTGAATGGGAGAAGATATTTGCAAATGATATGTCAGATGAGGAATTAATATCCCAAAATATATAAAGAACTCATACAACTCAATATAAAAAAATCTGATTAAAAAATTGGGAAGATGACCTGAATAGGCATATTTTCAAAGAAGACCTACAGATGGCCAACAGGCACATGAAAAGATGATCAACATTTTACTGAACTTAGATTGGGTCTGCTCACCAAATGCACAGCAAAGCCAGTCTGCTGATACTGAGTTGTATTAAAGGAAGGTACAGCTTTTATTGTAAGGTGCCAAGCAAGGAGTTCAGGTCTTTTTTGAGCATGAGCTGCTGATTCTCCTTGCTTGGTTCCCTGCAATAAATGCTTTACTTTCCTTAACCACAACCCAGTGTCATAAGACTGACTTTGCTGAGTGTCATGTGAGTGGACCCAAGTCCAGGTTCAGTAACAAATATCACTACTCATTAGGGAAATGCAAATCAAAACCACGGGATAGCACCTCATACCTGGTAGAATGTTATTGTCAAAAAAACTACAAGGGCTTCCCTGGTGGCGCAGTGGTTGAGAGTCCGCCTGCCGATGCAGGGGACATGGGTTCGTGCCCCGGTCCGGGAGGATCCCACGTGCTGCAGAGTGGCTGGACCCGTGAGTCATGGCCGCTGAGCCTGTGCATCCGGAGCCTGTGCTCCACAATGGGAGAGGCCACAACAGTGAGAGGCCCACGTACTGCAAAACAACAACAACAACAACAAAAACAAAACAAAACAAAAACTACAAATAACAAGTGTTGAAGTGGATGTGGAGAAAAGGCACCCTAGTACACTGCGATGGGAATGTAAATTGGTACAGCCAATATGGAAAACTTCATGGCAGTTCCTCAAAAAATTAAAAATAGAACTACCATACAATCCAGCAATTACACTCCTGGGTATTTATTTGAAGAAAATGAAAACACTATTTCAAAAAGATATATGCACCTGAATGTTTACAGCAGTACAATACTCAAGATGTGGAAGCATCCTAAGTGTTCATCAACAGATAAATGGATAAGAAAATGTGGTATGTATACACAATGGAATATTACTCAGCCTTAAAAAAGAATGAAATCTTGCCGTTTGTGACAACATGGATGAACCTGGAGGGTATAAGTCTTAGCGAAATAAATCAAAGACAAATACTGTATATTTTCACTTATATGTGGAATTTTAAAAAACCAAAGCAAATGAACAAATATAACAAGAGAGAAAATTACTCAGATACAGATAATAAACTACTGGTTACCAGAGAGGAGGAGTGGGGGAAGAGGTAAAGTAGGTGAAGGGAATTAAGAAGTACAAACTACAAGTTATAAAGTAAATAAGTCAGTGGAATGTAATGTACAGCACAGGGACTATAGTCAATATTTTATAATAATTTTGTATGGTTCATAATCTATAAAAATATTGAATCACTGTGTTGTACACCTGAAACTAATATAATATTTTCGTGAACTGCACTTCAATTTTAAAAAATTAAGTGAAATGGTAAGACACTTGTAATAAAAGGTGTTTCTAACAACCTGCTTGCCAGATGCATTCAGTAGAGTATTCTTTCAGTGAATGGAAATGATTCCTGTTCACTAAGGCATGTAGTGATATGGTTAGAATCTTGTAATAAAGGTATTTCTAACAAGCTACTTTGCATTATGCATTAAGTACAGAGTTCTTTCAGTGAAAGAAAGTGAAACCCACTATATAATGACTGTAAAGAATTGTGTCAAAAATTGAACTAAAGATTTTTCTATAGAGGTGTTCACAGGTGTGTTAACCATGGTACTCTTTCAGTATATGCAAGTGAAATCCATTCTTTAATTCATGTAGTATAGTGTTACCAAGACTTGTCATAGTTTCTAACAAGTTAATTGCAAGATGTGTTTGATACAGTGTTCTTTCCGTGATTGGAAGTGATAGTCATTCTGTAACGCATATACTGAATTGTTTACAATACTTGAAGTAAAGATGGTTATAACAAGCCACTTGCAAGTTGCACCACAAGCACAATTTGTTTTTCAGTTCATGGAAGTGATACTCATTCTGTAATGCATATCATGATTATTTAAGAGACATAATAAAAGTGTTCCTAAAAAGGTATTTGCATGCGATATTCAGCACAGTATTCATTCATTGAATAAATTGATATTCTTCCATAATGCATGGAGTGAAGTGTTTAAGAAACTTGTAGTCAAGGAGTTTCTAACAAGCTGCTTGCAAAATGCATTTGCTACGGTGTTTTTTCAGTGAATGAAACTGATACCTGTTGTGTATTGCATTTGAGAACTGTTTAGAGGACGTATAATAAAACTGTTTCTGAAAACACTTGCAAGCTGTGTTCAGTGCAGTTTCTTTCACTGAATGGACGTGATACTTATTCTGTAACGCATGTAGTAATGTGTTTATTTTTAAAAGTAATAAAGATGTTCCTTTCAGCCTACTAGCAAGCTTTGTTCAGCAGTTTCTTTCAGTGAATGGAAGTGATACCCATTCACTAAGGCATGCTGTGTGTGTTTTAAGTTCTTGTAAGAAAGGTGTTTCTAACAAGACACTTGCAAACCATGTTTATCACAGAGTTTATTCATTGGATAGGAGTGATATTTATTCTGTGATGCATTTAGTAAGGTGTTTAAGCGACTAGTAATGAAAGTTTTTCTAACAAACTATTTGCAAGCTGCTTTCAGCATGGTATTCTTTCAGGGATGGAAATAGATCCTGTAGTGCATGTAGTGAAGTATTTATGTGACTTGTAATAAAATTGTTTCTAACAAGGACTTGTAACAACAGTGTTTCTTAAAAGCCACTTGCAATATGTGTTCTGCATAATGTTCTCTCAATGAATGGAAATGATGTCCTTTCTGTAATGCATGTACTAAAGTGTTTAATAAACCGTAATAAACGTGTTTCTAGCAAACTACTTGCAAGATGTGTTCAGTTTAGTTTTCTTTCAGTGAATGGAAGGGAATCCCATTCTTTACTGCATATTGTAAAGTGTTTAAGAGACTAATAACAGTGTTTCTAATAAGCCACTTGAAAACTGCATTCAGCAAGTGATACTATTCTGTAATGCATGTAGCAAAGTGTTTAAGAAATTTGTGGTTTCTAACAAGCTTCATGCAAGCTATATTTAGCACATTATTCAGTGAATTGATGTGATACCCATTCTGTAATGCATGTAATGAAATGTTTAAAGTCTTGTATAAAGGCATTTTTCTAACAGCAAGATATTTTCAGTAGTGTTCTTCAGTGAATGAAAGTGATACCCCATGTGTAATGCATGTTGTAATATGTATAAGAGACTTGTAAGAAATTATTTTCTAAAATACCACTTACAAGCTGCATACTGCACATTGTTCTTTCAGTGGATAAGACTGATAACCATTCTGTAATACATGTAGTAAAGTTTTTAACTTTACAGGCATGGGCTGTTTGGTTAACCAGCTCTTTGCCCTAGGCATTTGGACTTTCCCTCAGCACTGGACTGGTAAACCAGTTGTCCATCTGAAGCTTCCAGATCACCAAATTATTTGCCTTGAGTGCCAGGCTGCCTGGGTGACCAGCTTTTCTTCCAAGCCATCCCAAAGTTGACCATGGACTCCAGGGTGCCAGATGACCAGCAGTTCTTCCCAAGCATCCCAGACTTAGAGTTGACCAGCTGTCTGTCCCTGGTGTCATGTACTTGGCCTCAGATGCTATGCTTTTGAGTCGACCAATTGTCCATCCCAGTCTTGGCCTTCAATGTAGGATCACCAATTCAACCAGATGTCAATCTTGGGCATCCCTGAGTTGGCCTCAGTTGCCAGGCTGCTGTGTTGACGAGCCTACCATTTGGGGTGTCCTGGATTTGGCCTCAGAGAGTGCTGCTGGATTGACCAAGTGTCCATCCCTAGCATCCTGGACTTGAGCTGTGGCACCACGCTGCCGAGTAGACCACTTGTCCATCTTGGACTTGACCTCCAGTGTTGGGCTGCCAGGTCAACAGGGTGTCCTAGACTTGGCCTCCAGATTCAGGCTAATGAGTTGACCAACTGTCTATCTGAGGCATCCTGAGCTTGGCCTCAGAAGCCAGGAAGTCAGGCCAACCAGCTGTCCATCTTAGGTGTCCTGGAATTGGCCTCCAGTGTCAGGCTGCAATGTCAAATAGCTGTCTTTCCCAGGCTTCCCAGGCATCCAACACTTGGTCTTGAGCTCTGGACTTTTGGATCAACCAGCTGTCCATCCTGGAATCCTGGACTTGGTCTTAGGTGCCTGTTTCCAGGTTGACCAGCTGTCATTCTGGTACATCCTAGACTTGGCCTAATGTGCTAGGCTGCTGGATTGTCCATCTTGGATGTCCCAAACTTGGTTTCAGGTGTTGGGCTGGTAAGTCAACCAACTGTCTATCCCAAGTGTCCTGGTTTTGGCCATGTAAGCCAAGCTTCCAGGTCAACCAACTCTTTGTCTGATGCATTCTAATTTGGCCTTGTGCACTGGCTTTCTGGGTTAATGAGCTGTCCTTCCTCTCTGCCCCAGAATTGGCCTTCCTTAAGTGCCAAGCTGCTGGGTTGACCAGCTATCCATCCTGTTTCCTGGTCTTGGCCTCAGGAACCATGCTTCTGGGTTAACAAGCTGTTTGTCCCAGCTGTCAAAATCCTGGCCTCAGACATCATGCTTCCAAGTCAACCAGCTTTTTGTTCATCTCACATCTGGTCTCAGTGTTGGGATGCTGGGTTGACCTGGTGTCAATCTCAGGTGTCCTGGGCATCCCAGACTTGGCCTTGGGTGCCAGGATACTGGGACAACTTTGGGCACCAAGCTGCTGGGTAGTTCAGCTTTTTTTCAGGCATCCTGAACTTGGCCTCAGGCGGCAGGTCTGAGGTTGCCCAGCTTGGGCATTCCATAGTTGACCTCACCACCAGGTTACCAGGTAAACCAACTGTCTGTCCCAGCCTTCCTGGAAGTCTTGGACTTGGTCTATAGTGCCAGGCAGCTAAGCTCTCCAGCTCTGTGTCTCAAACATCCCCGGCTTGGCCTTTGGTGACAAGCTTGGGTTGACCAGCAGTTTGTCTCATGCATTTTGGAAATCCCAAACTTTGCCTCAGGCACCAGGCTGCCAGGCCAATGAGCTGTCCATTCTGGTGGTCCTACACTTGGCCTCTGCCTTCAGGCTGCTGGGTTGGACAGCTGTCTATCCTGGGCATCCTGGACAACTCTGAGTGGGCCTTAGGTGCCAGAGTGCCAGCATGACCAGATATCTTTCCTGGGCCTCCCAGACGTGGCCTCTGGCACTGAGCTACTGGGTCAGCAAGCACACAATACTGGGTATCCTGTACGTCTGAGACTTGGCATCAGGTCAGGCTACTGGATTGACCAGCAGTCCTTTCAGGATGTCCTGGACTGTTTGAGAGTCCCAGACTTGGCCTTGAATGCTGAGCTGCCAGGTTGATCATCTGTGCATCCCATGGCATTCCAGACTTGGCCTCAGACCCTGGGCTGCCAAGTTGACCAGCTGTCCCTCAGAAGCATCACAGTCTTGGACTCCTGTATCGAGCTGCATTGACCAGTAGTCTGAGGTGCCCCGGACTGGGCCTCTGGTGCTGTTCTGTGGGGTTGATGAACTGTGAATTCTGTGGCATAGGGAACTTGGTCTCAGACACCCAGCTACCAGGTGAAACCAGTTGTTTTTCCCAAGCATCACACACGTGGTACAGTGTTGGGCTGCTGGGTCAACCCGGTATCTATCTGGGGTGTCTCAGACGTGGCCTCAGATGTTGTGAAGAGTTGACCAGCTGTCAATTTGAAGTATCCCAGACTTGGCCTCCAGTGTTAGGCTGCCAGGTCGACAAGCTGTCCTTCCTGAGCACCCTAGTGTCCTGGATTTGGTTGGCAGTTTCACCAGCTCTTTGACCTGGGCATCCCAAACTTGGCCTCAGGTGCTGGTCTGCCAGGTGACTAGCTGTCCTGTTTGGGCATACTGGATTTGGCTTTAAGTGTCAAGTTTCTGGATCAACCACATGTCAATCCTGGGCATCCCTTGTATCCCTGACTTGGCGTTGGGTGCTAGACTGTCAGGTAAACCAGCTGACAATCCTAGGAGTCCTAGACTTGGCATCAGGCACTGGGCTGCTGGGTTGACTTGGGTGTCCTGTGTGTCTTGGAGGGTCCCAGACTTGGCCTTGGGCACTGAGCTGCCAGATCGAGTTATCACTGGCATCTCAGGCTTCCTGAACTTGGCCTTGGATACTGTACTACTGGGTCAACCAGCCGTCCATCCCAAGTGTCCTGGACTTGGCCTCTAGTGCCTGACTTTAGTTGACCACCTGTATGTCCTGGGCCTCCCAGACTTAATCTTGGGTGCTGGGATACTGAATCATCCAGCTCTTTGTCCCATATGTCCTAGACTTGGCCTTGGGCACTGAGCTGCTGTGTCTACCAGCTGTTTTCCCTAGGCCTCCCAGACTTGGACTTGGGCGTTGGTCTTCTGGGTTGAAGAGCTGTTTGTCCTGGGCATCCCAGACTTGGCCTTGGTCACCACATTGCTGGGTCGGCCAGCTGTCTTTCCAGGGTGTCCCAGACTTGGCCTTTTGTGCCAGGCTGCCATGTCAACCAGCTGTCTGTCCCAGGCATCCTGGACTTGACCTCTAGTGCCAATGTGTGAGGAGACCACTGTCCTTTCTGGGAATCCTGGAGTTGGCCTCAGGCTTTAAGCTGTCGTGTTGACTTGTCTGATCCAATCATCCTAGATTTGGCCTCTAGCACCTGGCTGCCAGGTCAATCACCCATCTTTCCAAGGTGTCCCAGCCTTGGCCTTGGCCCTGGGCTGCCTGCTCAACCAACTTTTTGTCCCAGACTTGCCCTCTGGAATCAGGCTGCTGTTTTGACCAGTAGTTTGTCCCAGGCATCCCATATCTGGCATCAGGTGATGAGCATCCAGGTCAACCAGCTGCCTGGCACCCTGAACTTGCCTTAGGTAACAGGCTGCTGAATCAAACAGCTGTCTGTCCCAGGCATTCTGGATGTCTTGGACTTAGCCTCAGGCATGGGGCTGCCCAGTCAAACAGATATGTATCCTGGTCATTCAAAACTTTCCTTGGGTGACTGTCTGCTGGGTAGACCACCTTTCTGGTCCCAGGAGTCACGAACTGGCCTCAGGCACTGAGATACCAGATGGACCAGCCATTCATTCTGATCTTGGACTTGGCCTCGGGCACTGGGTTGGCCAGTTGCCTGTTCTGAGTGTCCCTGTCTTGGCACTGGCACCAGACTGGGGGGCCAACAGTCATCCTGGAATTGGCCTCACAAGACAGGTTGCTGGTTTAACCAGCTGCTCATCCTGGGCATCCTAAAATTGACCTCAGGTGCTGGACTGCCGGGTTGAACACAGTCCAGGATGGGCATCCTGGACTTGGCCTTGGGCACCAGGATACCGGCCTGTCTAACCATCAATCTTGGGCATCCCAAACTTAGCCTCTGGATTCAGGTTGCCATGTCAACTAGTAGTTTGCTTTAGACATTCCATACTTGGCCTGGGGCTCTGGGTAACCAAGTCAACCAGCTGTCCATCCTGGGCCTTCTGAACTTTATGTCAAGTGCCAGGCTGCCAGGTCTACCAGCTGTTTGTTCTGGGTATCCTGGACTTGGCCAGAGTTTCCAGGCTGCTGAATAGACTGGGCTATTCATTCTGAGCCTCCTGGGTGTCCAAGACTTGGCCTTAGACTTCAGAGTCCTGGGTCAGCCAGCTGTCCACCCAGAGGATCCCACCTAGGGTGCTGGGCTGCTGGGTCAATCAGTTGTTTGTACCAGTTTTCCCAGACTTGGTCTTGGGCACTAGGCTGCTGGGTTGGCGAGTTATCCATCCTGAGCTCGGCCCTGGGTGCCAGGTTCCAAGTGACCAGCAGTCTGACGTGGGCTCCTGAGCATCCAAGACTTGGCCTCAGGCACTGGGCTGCCAGGTCAATCAGCTGTTTGTCTTGGACATCCTGGACTTGGCCTTGGGCACTGGTCTGCTGGGTTGACTAGCTGTATATCAGTCCAATTGCCTTCCAATTCTGATGAAGTCCATTTGTTTTATATTTTGTTGCTTGTACCTTTGGTGTCATGTTTAAGAAACCATTGCTAAATCAAAGGGCATAAAGATTGGCCTCTATGTTTGTTTGTTTGTTTTCTTTCCCCTAAGGGTTTTGGAATTTTAGCTCTTGGATCCATTTTGAGTTAATTTTTGCATATGGTGTGAGATAAGGTTCCAACTCCACTTGTTTGCATGTTGAAAACTGGGATATCCAGTTTTCCCAATGCTATTTGTAGAAAGACTGTTTTTCCTTCATTGGATGGTCTTAATGCCTTTGTTGAAAAATCCACTGGCATGGGTTTAATTTTTAAGTCTCAATTTCTATTCCATTGATCCTGCAGCTTGACTGAATTCGTTTGCTAGCTCTAACAGTTGTGTGTATGTGTGTGAATTTTTTAGGATTTTCTACATATAAACTTTTGTCATCTGTAAATAATTTTACCTCCTACTTTCCAATTTGGATGCTTTTTGCTTTGCTTGCCTAATTGCTCTGGCCAGAGCCTCCAATGAAATGAATGTTGAATAGAAGTGGTAAAGGTGGATGTCTTTGTCTTGTTTCTGATTTTAGGAAGAAAGCTTTCAGTCTTCCAAAACTGAACATGATGCTAGTTGTGGGGTTTTATACATGTCCTCTATCATGTTGAGGATGTTCCCTTTTATTTCTACTTATTGAGTTCTCTTATTCTGAAAGCGTGTTGGCTTTTGTCAAATGCCTTTTCTTCATCAGTTGAGATGATCGTGTGGATTTTTCCCCCCTTCATTTTACTAATGTGGTATAGATTGCATTTCATATATCGAGCAGTACTTTAACCCCTGGGATAAATCCCACTTGACCATGATGCATAATCCTTTAATATGCTGCTGGATTCTGTTTGCTAGTATTTATCAAGGATTTTTGCATCTATACTCAAGGGGGATATTGGTCTCTAGATTTTTCTTGTGAGATCTTTGTCTAGCTTTTGTATTAGTGTAATGTTGCTCTCACAGAAATCCTAAGTGTTCCCTCCTCTTTTACTTATTGGAAGAGTTTAAGAATTGGTGTTAGTTTTTAAATGTTTGGTAGGATTCACCGGTTTTGTAATTTGTGTGCTTGTTAGAATTTTCCCATTTCATCTAGAGTATGCAATTTGTAGGTGTATAATTGTTCAGTTTCTTATAAACCCTTTTATTCCTGTGGGGTTGGTAGTGTTGTCCCAACTTTGTTTCTGACTTTAGTTACTTGAGTCTTCTCTACTTTTTTCTTAATCAATCTAGCTAAAGGTTCATCAATTTTTTCATTTTTTCAGAGAAAAAACTTTTAGTTTGTTGATTTTCTCTATTGTTGTGTTGTTCCCTATTCTATTCATCTCGGCTCTAATGTTTATTTTTTAGGTTTACTTTGCTCTTTTTCTGGTTCACAAAGGGCATCTTCTAACTGACTCCTGGCACTAGCTAGCCTCAGGATCACCCTCTCCAGGGTGAGCTAAAAACTTACAGACTGGAGTGGCCCAGGCCAGACAGGCACCGTGCTCCCAACGTGACAGCCCAGGCCACCTCCAGGCTTGTTTCACCACTGAACCTCTTCTGGCTGGGTATGACACCTAACAGTTGACAGGCTGACCTGGACTCCTGTGGACCTTCTTACTGCCTTAGTTGCCTTCTGCTCTCTGGGAACCAGAAGGCTAGTTAAGTTTAGCTGAGGAGCACTACCAATGGGCACAGTGCCCTGCCTGCTGCCAGATATTGCCCTCTGTACACGTCTCTCATTGCTTCACAGGTACCAGTCGTTGTCATCTGTGCCCACAGGCATCCCAGAACACTCACGCACCCAATGGGTCTGACAACTTCAGTTCTATCTTCATGACTTACAGCACCTGCCTGTTACCCTCCCAGGGGTCCTGGCCCTGCCTCCCACCGCGTTCTCAGGCTAGATTCCATCAAGGCCAACTGAGAGTGATGGACTTACCTACCCCCCTCCCCCAGTAGAGGAGAGACCCCACTTCACATACCTTGCTCTTCACCAGGTGAGGGGCAGCTGAGTCCCACTGATGTTGTCTGGTGCCACTGCAAGTGCCAGACACCAAGGACTTTATGAGACCACAGGAGATGGGGTCAGTGGGAAGGGAATAGTTCAGAGGAGGTGAGAGGGTGATTGATTTTTTTGTATAAAAGGTAAAAAAAAGGTTTACTATAGTTGTAAATAGCAAAAGCTGTACTGGAATATTATATTAAAATCCCATTTCTACTATAGCCTGGGAGTTGTGGTTTTGTTCTTTCATTTCTTGTGTTTCAAAAGAGATAGATACTCTCACTCTTCATTCAATAAGTCTTTAGGGCCATCAGTTTATTGTACGTGGGAGAAGTAGGAAGGGCCAGCTACCCTTCTCTGAAGGACATGCCCAAGTCCATCTTTCACAGAGATGTTTGTTTCAGTATCATTAAACTGGGCAAGGAGCTGAGAAAGCCCCTCAGAACTCAGGGGGCTTGGAGGGAGGTTGAAGGTACTTTCACAGGCATAGCAACAACCACTGAAAACTGGGCATCTTTAAAAGTAACTCTTGCCAGGACCATTTCCTGTCCCAGGACAATGGCTGCTTTTCTACACTCTGGCGAGAGCTTTTTGCTTCTCTCGCTGAGGTATCTTTTGACCACCAATTAGGAAACTGTAGGTCAAACTCTGGAATTCTATAAGCCCTAAGTGGGGAAAATGGTAAAAAAAAAAAAAAAAAAATACAACATGGAAAGGAAAAAGCCAGAGGAAGATTATTTGCAAACAGACTGAGGGCAGGCAGGATTTTTCATCATCCCTCCCCACCAAGGTCAGCACTTTACCTAAATTTGAATACTCCTCTGACTTCAGAATTCCTTTTCCTGCTTATTTCTTATCCAGGGGAAAGATTTGTGATGCAGAGTTTAGGCCTATAGCTGGGTGTCATTCTATAAGCATCCCTGCAATGCCCTGTATAATTGTTTTAACCCAGAAATGCCCTAGATGGCCCCCAGTCCACCATCAGGTACACTGATCAGGTACATCAGGTCACTCCTCTCTGGCTGGGGCCTGATGAATGTACTTTGGTTATGTCAAGGGGATGTCAACCTTTCATGTCGGAAGGGCTAAAAGATGCAGCCTGATAAGCAGGGGAGGAGGTGTACCACCAGGACCAACAATCCATGGGCAGCACAGACACAGCTCTACCAATTAAACACTACAGTGCTTCCAATCTGGGTGGGAAACACACACTGCCCTGCACTCACCTGAGTGCCCTCCTGGGGCTTCTCCCAGGATTGGAAGCTAAAGGGCTAATGCCAGGCACAGGGAGGGAGCCCCTGAGACCCTATACAGCCTTCAGCCTGCACCCTGTCACCTATTTTCAGTAACATCCCCTAAATATACAGCCTATAAAGGCAAGAGACAGATGAAATGCAGGGCAATTCTGAGCTACCTTTTCCTCCGTGACGGCTCTGTCACTCAGACACAGAGCAGGGCTCACCTCTGCCAGGCCCTAAGTGATTTGTGCAAGTGACTGTTGAATGCAAGTGGAAGTGCAAGAAGCGGACACAGAATAGAGCAAAATGGAGCAAATGGTTGTTGAACTACAGATAGCAATTGCAAAGTTGATTATTGATGGCTTAGTGGAATTAGGATGGCGCAGAATGTGCAAGGAAAGATTGATAAGTTGACAGAAACGTGCAAAAGAGTAGTTGTTTTGCAGTGAGTGCGCAAGCACTGACTTAAATGGCACACAGTGGCTGTATAGGAGGGGAAGCTGGAAGAATAGTGAAGAGTAGTTGATAACATGGCCCCAGGGAGTATTCAGTGACTCTTGCAGTGGGTGCAACAAGACTTTGTTGAATAGCACACAGTGGGTGTGTGAGAATAGAAAATTTGATGGTGAGCATGGGAGGAGCAATTGTTAAATGCTGCAAGAGTGTGCTGGAGTGAAAGTGGGATGCACATGCATAGATTGGCTGTTGAACTGCACATGGTGAGTGTGTAAACACTGAATGGCAGAGGTGTGCAAAGTGTGAAGTCAAATGGAAATGACAGTCATTGGCTTTTGAATTGCACAGTGAGTGAGCAAGGAGACACTGGTCAATATCATAAGAAGTGGGCACTGGATGAAGCAGAGTGACCAGTGAATACGCGGGGAGTGATTACAATGGTGCATTTTATGTGCCAGTGTGGTCAGGTCATGGTGCACAGTTGTTTGGCTAAATGCCAGTGTCTGGATGTTGCTGTGAACTCAACAGACTTTAAGCAGATTACCTTCCATAATGTGGGTGGGCCTCATCGAATCAGTTGAAGATCTTAAGAGCAAAGGACCTAGGTTTCCCAAAGAAGCATTTCTGCCTCTAGACTGCAACACAGAAACCATGCCTGAGTTTCCAGCCTTCAGACTCAAGACCGCAAGGTCAACTCTTCCCTGGGTCTCCAGCCTATCCTGCAGATTTAACAATCAACAGCCCTTAACACCTCTCTTTCTACACATACTCTATTGGTTCCATTTCTCTGGAGAATCCTGAAACTCTGACTATTGGGTGTAATATAGGTGTGCAAGAAGTGGAAACTGGATAGTACATACAAGTGTAAAGAGTCTGCAATGACAAAAAATTCTGGACGGGGCAGAATGAGTGCACAAAGAGTCGTTGTTGAATCAAACACTGTTTGCAAAGTGACTTTAGATGGCGGATAGTGGGTGTTCAATGAGTTGAAGTAGTATGGTGCAGAACAGGTGTATGAAGTGTGGAAGAGGCCCAGGTTCCAGCTGGCCTTTTGGGCCCTACCTGGCCTGCAGGGAGACCTTGGGCAAGGCCCTCTCCCTCACTGGGTATGCAGCTGCTAGGGTTGGCTTAGTCTCTGAAGGGGAAAGGTGGTGCTGTAGCAAGCAGGAGGGGGATGAACTCACTGGTGCTTTGCCTTGCCCTACTGGCAGCACGGCCCAAGCGGCACGTCAATGATGTACCTATGACACTTGCGGGGCTTGCATGAAGGACAGCACACGAGGCCTAGAGCCCTGACCAACAGACATCCTTGGCTTAGGATCCTGCTGGGGAGGAGGTGGGCACAGGTGGTTCTAGTGTGGGATAGAGACACAGGCCTTTGGTCTTGGGGCTGCCTTGGGGCCCAGACCCTCCCACTGATGGTCTTGCTCCAGTGGGAGATGTGTGGACTCATGCAGGGATGTGGTGCTACTGCAGAGGGGGCCCTGCCAGACGAGCCAGCTGCCCTGCACTGCTGAGGATGGGAGGCCTGTCAGCTTGGATGCTGGCCTTTGCTGAGGGAAGGCTGGGGGGTGGGGGAGAAGAAAACCTAGCCACATGCCACCCCCACTCCTGAGTCCCCAGCACATTTCCAGCCTCCTTGCTGTGGGTCCAAATGACCAACACCTCCCCATGCACCCCCCCTCACCGGATCCAGTTCCCAGTCCTGGCTGGGCCTCACGAGGACAAGGAGCCTGGACCCTCTGGACAGGCATCGGGGCCCCAGGGATGCCAAGAGACAGCCAGGACATATCAGACCCCAAAGAGCAGGAATTGTGCCTGGGACGCCGAGGTGACAGTTCAACAAGGAGGTGACACATCCCAGGCCACAAAGGAGGACAGAGCTTTATTTCCAGAAGGGACCCTTGCACAGGGTGACTGCCTTCCACACTGGTGCCTCCAGGGTCCCCCAAGGATGTGCTGCACCTGATCCTTGCAGCATGCACTAAAGGGATGTGGTGGTGGCCACAGCCTCCTCCAGCTGCTGTAGGAGCTCCTCTGGCCGTGGTGAGAATGCACTGGTGTCCACTCTCTGGAAGTCAGGGTGGGCCACGACGGACTCCAGCACCTCAGCTATGCGGCAAATGTCAAAAGCGGCCTGCTGGGGGCCCAGCCTGGTGCCCTTGCCGCCCTCCACCTTGCCAGGACCCATCCCCTTCGCCAGGAGGAGAAGCCTCCTTTCAGCAACGACCTTGAGGAAGTGATAAAATTCCTCGAAATTAATCCCGGAGCAGGACTTCATGATGACCTGGGCCAGAAAGAACAACCAGTGAGCTGCTGCTCACTCACAGCTCTAGGCAAGTTCTGCTGACCCTGCATCGAGTCTAGGCTACAAAGGGCCCTGAGACACAGTCCAGTCCTCGAGGATGGAGACACCTGGGGGCCAGCCAGTGATCAAATGGGTCTGAGTCCTGCAGCCTGAAAGCCCCAGAACCCTCACTCAAATAGGTAGGCCTGGTTGCCACCAGGCCCCCAAGACTACAGATCCGACCTTAGAGACCACACCCTCCCTTAAGACTGCAGGCTGTCCTGGGGCTTTTCCATACCCTCCCCACACTGACGCCCTGGGCCAGGTGAGCACCCTCTTGCCCTTGACTGTGGTCCTGGTTCAGGTGAGCCCCCTACCAATCCTCCCACTATAGATAGCCCTGGTGAGCCTCATCCTGTGCCCCCCTCCTGCTCAGACCAGTTGTCCCACCTGGCAGTGGTGGTGCCAGTCGGGCATGCTGTCCCTCCACTCAATGATCTCCTGCTGCACAGCACAGAGCTCCTGCTGCAGAAAGTGCCACATGTTGGCCAGGTTACAGCCGTTGACCCAGTTGTGGTTGATGGAGATAGTGTCCTCCTGGAAGGGGTAGGGCACAGGCTGTCCCCGTGAGCCCACAGGGGGCACCATCCCCTCCCCGTCCTGAGGTCCTCTCAGCTTTCCTCCGCTGGGAGGAGCTGCTTCCATCTCCCAATGGGAGCCAGCAGAGAAGAGGGAGCTGGGATCATTTGAATCCACAATTAGCCCAGAATGGGGCTCCGTAAGGGCTGGGACACCACAGTGTGTGGACCCCTTGCCCACTGTTGCCCAGGAAAGCAACATGGGAGGGAGGGAAAGAGGCTGGGGGCCCTCAGCAGTGCTGCGTGCAGGGAACCAATATAGCCACACGCAGTACCAGCCTTGCCCATGGCCTGCCCCATCCCATACCCAGGCTCTCCCAGAGGGACAGCCTGCCCACTCTATGGGATCAGGGCGGGTGGGCTCAGCCCTCTCTCTGCAGGAACGCATTTAGGAAGGTGCCGAGGGCAAGAAGAGCTGCTGAGCAGGCCAAGGGGCACAGGTGAACGGGGGTAAGAGTCAGCTCAGTGGAGCCCTGTGGCCTGTCTCCCTGACCCATCTGGGCCACAGCACATGGGGTAGGGAGTGCCCAGCATACCAGGTTGTGGACTTGATGGTGCCACCCACTGGGCACAA
This sequence comes from Orcinus orca, assembly GCF_937001465.1. Lineage (NCBI taxonomy): Eukaryota > Metazoa > Chordata > Mammalia > Artiodactyla > Delphinidae > Orcinus > Orcinus orca. The sequence goes on along the minus strand of NC_064561.1, from coordinate 16,405,412 downwards.
ACACCATCTCGCCTGCCTCCTGTGTGACCTCCAGTGGGGGGCTACAGTGATCTCGCATGGGGTGTAGGCGGCTATCCAGGAGTGTGGGGGAGGTCACGTCGTAGGGCAGGCTACCGTGGCAATCCCGCAGGGCTTCTTCTTGCCCCGGTGGGAAGAAGAACCACTTTTTCCTCCCGCAGATGTTGACGGACCAGCTGAAGGAGCGGAAAATGTCAGCATGGAACGGCGACCTGTGCGAGAGCTTCTGTTGGTGCTGTGTGGCTTGGATGTGGGCTTTGCTTCTTCTGAGTAGACTGGCCAGGCTCAGTGGTCCCCAGCTCTCACACCTGGCCTGTGAGCCAGGTGGGAGGGCCAAGCCTCCCCCACCCCAGAACATCACACAGGAGGTGCACGAGCTCTTTCCACAGAGGAAAGAGATAAGTGGGCTTAGAAATGCCAGACCTGGCAGCCGACTCCATTACGTGGCTAACAGGAATCTCTGAGAGGCTCTGGGCAAGAGCTGACACACCAGCAGGAAGGTTCAGGAGAGTGACCAGGGACGGGGTGTAGGATGGTGGGTGGGAGCAGACAGGCGGTTACCAGGTGCCGGTGGGCCCCATGTAGATGAAGCGGTAGTCATCCACGTCCAGGGCATCCCAGTACTCGTTGAGCCAGTCAGATGAGAAGTATATGGGCAGGGTGAACACGCCCTCCGCCGAGGAGTCCCTTTAGAAAGTGGCATGAAGCTACAGAAGTGGCTACAAGCCAACCTCCTGGCACCCACGTCCTGAGTGCATGAAATATCATGAGAGCTTTGAAATTATGTGAATGACCCCTGACCTGCCTTCTGGAGTCAGCACCAACCACCAGAAGTGGGGCCACCTCAGACCACCCAGCCATAGACCCGCCACCAGATGACCACAGCCCCAAGTAGCCCTAGCTGATCCCTGCCCAAATGACTGAACCAGAGTTGTAAGCAGATGAAATGGTTTTGGGGGTGCTGTGACACAGCCTAGACAACTTGTACAGGCAGTGACCTAGATGTTCCTGGCCACTCCCACACCCATTCCAGGATTTCAGCTTCGGGCTGAGCTGGGGTTTAAATGCATCATCTGCATCATGCTGGTTTCCAGAATTTGGGGGCCTCCTCCACTTTTTTAACCACACCAGTGACCTTGATTCTGCCGAGAAGATTCAAAGCCACAGGCCCAGGCGTGAGGACAGCCCAGGTACACGGAGGTCCTTTTCAACCCCTCACTTCCCTGGATCCATCCCCACAACCCAACCAATGGGGTCCCAAACAGAGGAGCATTCTAAACCAGCCCAAGGGAGAGTGCAGTTCTACCAACATGGTCACACAACACTCTCGGTCAGAGCCCATGACAGGGGAGAGCCTTAGTAGTGCCAAACCACCAGTAGTTCCCCAGAACACCATGCAGGTCCCTCCGCTGCCATGCCTTTGTACAGTGACAGTCTCCTGCTTATCGTTCAAAACCCTGCTCAGATATCACCTCCCATGTGGCTACCCCTGCGTGCCTGATCCAGGCCTTCCTTTGTTCTTTTTATTTTTGGGTTGCCAAGGAAAACACAAGACACTTCCTCAAGACTGAATTTCAAATAAACAGTGAACAAGTTTCTAGGATAAGTATGCCCCTTGTAATACCTGGGACATACTTATACCCAAAAAACTACTCGTTGCTTATCTGAAGCACAAATTCACAGTGCATGAGTGTCTGAATCTATGAGTCCATCTGTGCTGTTGGAATATGAGTCCGTGAAGTCTAGGACCAGAGTCTGGTTGCATCTTAGTGACTGTCTGCCGGGCCAGGTCTCTCTGACAAGTAAGAAGCTGTGTGGCAGACAGTACCAAGGGCAAACTTTGAGCAGGATGCTCGTGCCCTTCATGTACTCTTGGATTGCTCTTGGGAATCACAAGGGCCTGAATTTTTTTTTTTTTTTTTTTTTTGAGTCTTAGTTCCTGCATCAGCAAAACAAGAATTCCACTGTTCACTCATTCATTAAATGAGCACCTGATCGGTGCCAGGGCCCTGTGCTAGATGGCGGGGGTCTGACTAGGACCTCCTCTCTGCTTGTGAAAAGCATACCCCTGGCAGGGGAAATGGCTACAAAACCTAAGGACCACCTCAGAGAGTGGGAAGGCCAGCAGAAGGGGTGGGGCTGCCTTCAAGAGCGAGGCGTTTCTCAGAGCACATCCTTTGAGCTCCCCAGGTGGAAGAAGCATATGGTAGTGGCAACAGATCTCGGAAGGCCTTGTTAAAGAGTTGGCATTGCTTGTTAGTGATGGAGATTTTAAATGGTTGGGGCACAGTCCTGCTTGAAAGCTCACTTGGACTTTAGCAGTGGGGTGCAGGACTTGAGGCGGGGCAGCTAGTCTGGAGACTGGCAACAGCCAAGGTGGATGATAACAGGCCTGACTTGGAGAAGTAGGTCTGGACAGGGGAGGCTGGTCCCAGGGGCATCTGAGAGAACAGGCAAAGGCTGGATGCTGCCAGTTAGATGGAGGTGAAGCTGACAAGCATGGTTCTGGGCAAATGTGACAAAGAAGAGGTGAGTAACCATAGCCCATCTGTGCCTCTGCCAGGCCCACATTCCTCATAGCAACCAAGCCTGTGCAGGCATGGTGAGATGGCCATGATTGGAGAGAATGACACTTCCAACCAGGCCGAGGAAAGTGGGTTAAATTCCGAACTGGGGAAAAGATGAGCTCCTCCGTGTGCAGCCAGGGCTCACTCAGAACTGAAAAGCAGTGCTGTGGCCAGTGCTCCAGGCTCCTTTACCTGCACAGATGCCAGTCTTTGAGATAGAGACAGCCCCGTGAAGAGGAGTAGTTTCCCTGAATGTACTCTTTCCAGTAGCTGATGTAGTCCCTGAGGGTCATGTGTTCTTTGGGGTTGGAGTTGTATTCCCGGACCCCACAATTTGCAACAGGTACAACCACGTCTCCTGAAAGGAAAGGGTCAGGGACAAGACTTTTCTGAGTCCTCCAGCCTGTCAATCCTCCCTGACCCTGTCTGCCCTCCAACTCATTGCTACACCGTCTCCAGGTGAATTCTTCTGGGGAGTGACTCATGCCTTGCCTCCCTCAAGCCCTCTGTGGCTGTCCTCATTTGCGCCCTCCCTCACAGTCCGACCTAAGAGTCTAGTCCTGTGTTTGCACTCCATGCTGTTCTTGCCCGGGGCACTCGCGCTCAGTCCTTACCATAGTTCTGAAGCAGATAATCGAAGTTGGGCTTTCCACTGGGTGTCACCCAGAGCCTCCTGCTGCCCCAGCCCTCGGTGAAGGCGCTGGAGAAAACACAGGGTAAGTTAGGGAGCAGGTAACCCTTGAAAAAGTCGGCGTAGGAAAAGGAGTCCGGCTTCTCGATGAAGTCCACGCGGTCCAGTTTCGGGCAGACCCTGCGGGGGAGACACCCCTCAAGGCCTCGGAAGTGGCTCTCGGCGAACACGCGCGCCTCCCTGTCCATCCCGGGCCAGGTTCGCCGTCCCTGGCGTGCGGGATGAGTGGGGTGGGAGTCTGCCGGGGGGATCTGGAGGGCTGCCGGGAACAGGGCGGGGCTCGGGGGGGGGTGTCGGAGGAGCTGCAGGGCACAAGGAGGGCTGCGGGACGGTCACAGAGGCTGCGCGGAGTCGGAGGAGCTGCTGGGGACGGAGTGCTTCTGGAGGCCCAGAATCCGGCTTCCGGCTTCCCACTTCTCTGCTCTTTAAACAGGGAGGTGAAAAAGGAAGTATTTGTTAAACCTGCTTCCGGAGTACACGCTCTGAGCACCCGCGCCTCACAGCCCCGCGCCGGCCAGAGCGAAAGCGGCGAGGTACAGACACTCATAGGCCGCGGTCGTCCCGGAGCACTCGAGCGGAACCTAGAGCCCGCGGTCTAAGTTCCTGGCCGAGCCTGAAACACGGCGAGCCAGTTCTTGGGCGCATGCTCGCTGCATTCTACGGCCCTCACCCGGCGCAGGCACAGGAGCGGCCCACAGCACGATCCTCCCAGCTCCAGGTTCCCCCGCCCCCGCGGCTTCAGAGATTGTTGAACGGTGTCGGCCCCCAGTCTTGTCGACTTCGCGCCTCCCCCGCGACTCAGGTAAGGCGTGTCTCCAGTCTGCAGCTGGGCCTGTGCTCTTCCGTCAGGGTCCCTCCTAACGCTACCGCCGAAGTGAGGACTCCTCCTCTTTTCAATGCTCCAAGGACTACGGAAGGTGGTGGGATGTGGGCTGGGCTACCAGAGAGGCACAAGGGCCAAAGGTAGTGTCCTGAGGGATGCTGGGTGTCTAAGGGGATGCTGGGGACCTGGAGGGGATGCTGGGGGACTAGGGCGATGATGGAGGCCTAGGGGGCTGATGGGGACTTGGAAGGAATGCTGTAACTTGCCGGTGATGGTGGGACCTGGTGGGGATGCTGGGAGACTAGGGAGGTTCTGAGGGCCTAGGGCGATGCTGGGGACCCGGAGGAAATGCTGTGGACCCGGAAGAAATGCTGTGGACTAGGAGAGGATGGTGGGACCTGAAGGGCATGGTGGGGACCTGGAGTCATGCTGGGGGACTAGGGCAATGGTGGGGACCCGGAGGGGTTGCTGGGGGAATAGGGTGGGTCTGAAGTGAAGGTGTGGGGGCATCAAGGGTGGGGATATGAGGCTGTGCACACCAGCAGACCTGAAATGGGGGACATCAAAGAGGAACTTGGGTGGGGGTGACACGTCAGGGTCTCAGCATGTTGGAGAAATAGATGTCTTTCCTACCCATATCAATATGGAAAGGAAGAAAACAGTTTCATTACTGTATGAGCAGATTACATGCATGTAAGGCATCTTCAAGAGAGTACAGAGCTGGGCAGAACGTCACACATTTTATACACAAGGAAGTAGAAGAATGAACTGTTAAGACCTCTCTCATCTCCTTGAGGGAAAAATAGATGCACCAGTGTAGTCTGCAGCTGATGAGTGACTCCTGCCTCAGTTCTGGAGGTCCGTGTTTACTGCTCTGAGTCAGCAGGTGGTGACTGTGCCCTGTAAAATCTGAACACTGAGTTTGTTTCATTCTTGACTAAAGGAAACACTCAAAGGGCAGGGAAGGGGCAACTTCTTCCCCTTTGTTAAACAGTGAAGATGTAATCTTGTTTATTTACCCTTATAGATGGCATAAGTGAGATTCTGGGGATATGAGGGCTCTGAGCTTTGGAGCGGGGCTTGAGGGGGGACTCTTTCCAAGGGGTATGAAGCTTATGCAGAAGGTGAACAGCGAGGACCAGAAGTGGGGAAAGGCAGAGAAGGGGAGGACTAGGAAAAAGTGAGTTAGGGAGCGTCTGAAGTCCAGGTATAGGAGGGGTCTAAAGTGGGAGCTGAGAACATGGGCAAGATGTTGGAGTGGAGAGTTCGTTGCAACCAGAGCAGTGTGAGGGGTTGTGTGATTCTGTGTGCACTGTGCTCCCTTCCCAGTCTGTCTCATTGTACCTCACATGGTCAAGCTGTGGAATTCTTCATTGGGCCAGTGTTGGGCAGAAAGTTAGAATGCACTGGGAAGTTAAAATGGAGAAAAAGAGTCACCCTTAATTCCATCCAGAGATGAGCAGCTTTTGTTTCTTGATATAGAGTTATCCTTCCAGGCATGCACTCATTCATTCATTTTTTTTCTCTTTGTCCCTCCCTGTACACACACACACACACACACACACGCACACACACGCGCGTGCGCACGCGCGCGCACATACACAAAGACACAGTCTCTCTTTCTATTTTATATGTATGTAAGTTTATATATATAAGCTTTTGCTGCTTTTAACTTTTTTAAAAAGATTAACAGATGTCAATTTCTTGCCACATATTGACCAGATGTTCCTTAATTATTTGGTTTTAGTTGTGGTGAGTGCAGATCATGGAAGGCAAATAGAAAAAGTGTGGGAAGCAGAATGTTCATAATTGTCTAAAGAACTGAGAAATATGGCTCAAAGTTTGCCTCACAGGGGAAATATGAAATTCAGATAGCCATTGCCTGGGAAGAATCCCAGGATTCTAGCTTCTGAAGCTCTGTGGTTGAGACTAAGTTTCATAAGAAAGGGGACGCTTTAGGCCAGCAGGTCCACATGCTCCCCAGGATTGTTGGGGCAACTGAACCAGTAACTCAGGGTAGGAAAGAAGGTCTCCTTTCTTGAGCATTTGCCCTGGGCCAGGCATTTTGTCCTGTATTTCCCCTAGTTCACATGATGGCTCGCTGGTGTTGACAGTATTATCACAACTATACGCATGAGGCCCTGACATAACTAGTGAGAACAGGGGACTGGAACACAGGTCTGTGTCCCTCCAAGGCCACTAGACGGCAGCCCTGGCATCACCTGGGAACTGGTGGGAAATGCACATTCTTGGGCCCCACCCAGACCTGACTCAGAATCTGGGAGCAGGGTACTGCTCTAAGCCTTGTCACATCTCAGTGACACACCCCACAGAGGGCCAGAAAGAAAAATGGCAGGAGTGGAGTTTAAAAGTTAGCATTTTGTAGGAGATGCAGTGGGAATAACATAAAATCCTAGTTGTCTGCTCTGAGAGGTTAGAAAGATAGCACGTACCATGTGAATAGGCTATGTTATTGTAATGAAACGAACACCTGCAAACCTCCCCGGTTGAAAGTGAGAGCCTCTGAGGAGCGGGAGGTGAAGGTAATGGAAAAGACTGGCCACTGGTGCCTGGAGACACTGCTCCCAGTGTTCTGACTCTAAGCCTTCTTGTGGTCAGGAGTTATTGGAAGGTGTATAAAATGTTGCTTAGTCTGTTACTTTGGAAATTAACTAAAAATAGGATGTTTACTTGATACTGAGTCTACTCCAGAACACAGGTCTGATGGAAGTGCTAAGAGAGATCCATTATACTAATTGCAGTGTGTTAATTAGTTCAGTCCCTGTGACCATTCATTTCTTCCCCAGGAGCATCACTGTGTGGATTAGTCTCAAAGACTCTTGAGGTACCTTGCCATGACCTCTTCTCCCTAATTCAGCAGGCATGTTGTGTTTTCACTGGAAGATGTGGGTTCCAGTTTACAGCAGGTGAGGACCAAATAAGGACTCTGTGAACTTAGCATAGAGTGAAGATCTAGTTCAGCAGATAGATGGAAGAAAACTGTCCACAGTGGACACAGTTAATGTTTTCACATCATATGATTTGTGGTTCACTCAACACGTATTTAATGGGTTCCTATGAAGCACCAGCATTGTGCACAAGGCACCCTCCTTGTAATGTTTGCCTTCTCCATTGTTTTGACTGAGTTGGTCAACGTGTAAGCACATTCACAGGCTTTTTGGAATTATGGTGAGTACTGTGGTTGATGAGTGCTGTGGTTGGTGAAGGGGCAAGGATGCCACTGGAGCAGAGGCCTGGAGAGTGAGGTAGAGTTGGCTGTTCAGAGTCCCAGGAGCAGCAAGTGGGGAGCCTGAGACAGGAACAGAGCAGAGCAGAGAGAGGGTACGGGCTGGTCGGTGAGGCTGTAGTTAGTAAAGCCTACATGACTTGGGTGGCGACTTTGGACTTTACTCGAGGTACATGGGGAAGGGTTTCAGCAGAATAATGATATTTTCTAATTTTGTTTTATGACTGTCACATTGGCTGCTGGCTAGAGAACGGGTAGTGGGAGGCAGAGTGAAACAAGGAGGTCAGGTGGGAAGTTGTCCAGGAGAGTAATGACAGTGTTGCATAGTCGTGTGGCTGTGGGGATGGGGGGCGGTGCAGACGGCAGATGTGAGATACAACTGCCAAAACTTGCTGACAGATTGAGAGGGATGAGGAAGAGGGGATCCAGGAGAACTCACCTGGCAGTGCCTTCACTGAAATGCAGGAGCAGAAGGAGGGGCTTGCTAAATTGCAGATGCCTGTTAGATGGTCATGTGGAGACGCCCAGGCAATACTCAAGTCTCAGAGAGTCTGGGCTGGAGAGGAAAGTTTGGCAGGCCAGGCAACAGCTGGAAGGTGATATTTAATGCTGTGAAACTGTGTTGACTCACTTAGAGAGTATTGATTAAGAGGACCAAGGTTGTGACCTGGTCATTCCAGCATTTAGCAGTCAGGTGGAAGAGGAAGAATCAGCAGAGGAGACTGAAGACAGGCCCCAGGGAGTGGGAGACCAGGGGAGCATGGTATCCGGGAAACCAAGACGTGATGTGTCTCAGGAGATGGGCAGGTGTGTTGGACAGAGGTTAGAACAGATGTGGGCATTGGATTTGGCCACCTGGAGGCCTGGACAGAGAAGTGTCAGCGAGTGGCGGGGACAGGAGCCTGTCTGGAGGGGGAGATTCCTGGCTGGTGGTTGGGGGGCAAGCACAGGGAAGCATTTGGAGTCTCTTGGAGGAGCAGTAAGTGGAGAGGACTGCGGGGATGTGGGGAGGGTGTCTGTTTTAAGATGGTCTTAGAGCGTGAGTGTAAACTGATGAGATGATCTAGGACGGGTTGGTAAACTATGGCCCATGGGCCAAGTCTGGCTGCCACCTGTTTTATAAGTGAAGTTTTATTGGAACAGCCACACCCCTTTGTTTCTGTATTGTCGCTGGCTGCTTCTACTCTACAATGGCAGAATAGTTTAAGGGAGACCATGTGCTCACAAAGCCTAAAATATTTACTACCTGGCCTTTAGGGGAAAAAAAGCATGCCCTTTCCTAGTGTCGAAGGGATGGAGACCAGACTAGAATCTGGTCTTTGAGGGAGGGAGCGGGGACACTGCTTCCCGCAAACTGTGCATGGAGACCAGAGGAAAGGCAGGACACCCAGGAACAGGTGTGGTATCAGAGTCCTCAGCTGAGGGAGAGGGAGGGTGTGGGTGGGGTCATTCTAATGCACACGGGAATGTTGTTCTCACTTTGGCCCTTCCACTTAATCCTCATTTATTTTGGTCTGTTGGGAAAGCTGCCATGGAAATCTGTGGTAGGAAAAGTTGTGGCCACAGGTTTTTCCTTTTGCTTTTTCCTTGGTATTTGTCAAACCTGAGTACTTTTCTCATATTTCTTGTATTAGTACAATCATGAGAAGTGTTTCTGTTCTTCTCTTAAATTTTCTTTCCTCTAACTTTTCTCTCTTTTTGAATTTTAGAATAATTTAGAGCTGATATTGCCCTTAGGTCTTTTAGTTATTTTCATGGTTAAACAGAGGCCCAGAAGATGAAATAGCTTTTCCACAGTCATAAAGTTTGTGGCAGAGCTGGAGTTGGAACTACAGCATGGTTCCTTGGATGCTGCAATGCCAGACTCAGTAATTCTTTGGGGAATTTGTGCATAATCTCACTCAGTGCTTAGGGAATACCTCTCAGTACACACTCAGGAATGACAGCTTGGGTCAGGCAATTGTTAATATAAATTCAATTTTCATGCTAAATCAAAGTCTCAAAGTATGGGGAATAGCGGTAAACAAGATATGGCCCCTCCTCGACTCTCTTGGGGGTGGTTCATGGCAGACAGGGGGTGGCCAAGTGGCAGGAGGCTCTTTTCAGCCAGGAGGACCAGAGTCTAGCTGGTTTCAGGGGCTGACCCGAGCTGTGAGCACATTGCAGTGACCGAGGCCAGAGGTACCTTGCCTCTGACATTTGTTTTGGACGTGGAAACACTGAAAACCATGGTTGATGGGGTTAGTAGTCCCTAATGCTGAGAGTAAAAACTTTTCTATTATTCACATCTGAATAACTGCCGAGTGGCCTCATGGCAGGACAGTGCTAGCAGGTTGTGCCGGTGGCTCGCCGGGGACCTCACAGCTCATGGGGGACTGTAGGTGTGTCAGTCATAAAAGCTGAAGGTCTACACACCCTTGCTTCCCTGTCCTGTGAGAAGCCCTAGTCCAGCGACACTCTGTAGTCTTTTTTATGTCTGTTTCAGAGTGCTCAGGTGAGTGTCCTTCTTACTAGGGAGAAAGGTCTGATGAAGACACTTTGGCTTTACAGTTCCTTTTGTCCAGAGTGAACCACTGTTAAAGAGGAAAGGCACCCTCCCAGCTGCTCTGCCCCACGCAGGGAGCTTCCACACAGTCCCACTGTGTGCAGGGAGCTCACACATAAAGCCCCTAAAGAAGACACCAGTCTTCTGTACAGGAGGTCAGGAGTTTTAAACACCTGAGATCTTCGTTAGCGTTCCAGCGACATAAGAGCATGGGTTTCCTGGATCCTTTACAGAGCCCTGCTGAGTTGGGAGTATGAGATTGTTTGTTTGTAGTGTTGAGATTCCCCTTGGTCTGGCATTCATCATCATGTTGCCTAAGAAGATGGATTCTTGGGTTTGTGTCTCCTTGGGGAAGTTTCTGACCCCATAAGCCTCAGGCTCCTCTGTGACTCAGAATGGTCATTCCTACTGACGCACAAGAAGGTGGCACCAGACCTGAGAGTGGAAAGTCTCTGCTTCTTCCTGCTCCAGCCCTGCTACATTCTTCAAGTAGGAGGCTTGCCTTCCTTATAATCTTAATCTGCAGTAGTCTCTTCTAGAATGTTCTTTACCACTTACTGTTTTTGCAGTTCAGTGCAAGTATCTGCAGTCTAATTGTTGCTTATCTTTAACTGTATATGTTCTGTCTCCTTACCCCTGTACCCTCTGGTCCCTGCACTGTATTGTATCTCCTTAAATATGTAGGTCCTAAGGCTATTGCTTTTTCAGAACTGACACTCAGAGAAAACACTTGAAGATGGTAATACTCCTGAAAGAGTATTAGCCAAGCTATCAGTGGACTTTTAGAGCTTCTGCCGTGATAGAGTTGTGCTCATTCATTTGTTGAATGAAGTGAGTTGGAGATGATCTCTGTGGTCCCTCCAGCCCTGACATCATTTTGTCGTGATGACAAAATTCTCATGCTTAATATGGCAGCTTTCTTTTAGGTTTGTCCTAATTTCAGGTATTAGTAATTAGCAGAGCTGGTAGACTGGACTGATTTGTAATACTGAGTAACAGGGGTTGATTGGCACATACGCATATCTGGGAAGTTTGGGTCAGCCCTTGCTACTGTGATTAAGAGAAGTTCTAGAGTGTACTTGGGAAGTACTTCAATCTGATTAACATAGGAGTTAAATTTATTTCTCTTATAATGGAATCAAGTTGTTTGGCACTTTAATTTTGTGTACACTAGGCACATTCTTCCTTCTTTCTTTCTCCTCTTTTTCACTGTCATGTTTGTTTTTGTGGCCAGGTGCTGTCTATAGCCAACTCTGATCAGGTGGTGAAAACTAATGAGACCAAATAACAGATTCTGGGTATGGTGATGTATTAGCAGTCGTTAAAGAAATGGAATCAAGAGTAGACTCTTCACATTCCTAATAGATGAGCTGAGTTAGTTCTGTAGATACTTTGTAGTATTCACAATGATTGTAATAACACCTATAGCATATATTAGGTGCCAAGTACTCTTCTAAGCACCTTTCACATTATCAGTTCAGTTAAGCCTTACAGCTGCAGTGTGGGATAGGTACAATTATTATCCCATTGACAGATCAGGAAGTGGAGGCAGCGGGGCTGAGTAGCCAGGGGTCACACACAGATGAGTGGGAATACCTGCTGTTGTCCATATGAAAGGTTTGTGCTGTAGTCTTCCAGCTGTGCTGCTACCTAAGGCAGTGATTTCAGATGTTTTTGAAATTGTAATGCCCAGCTGAAATTTAGTTTTGGTATATCTTTCATATGTACATTTATTATTAATTTTTAATAAAATCTTATATTATTACTAAATATTTAGTAAATCCTTCATTGAAGTATTAATGAAGAAAAGTGAACAAATCATAAGAACCGAAAATGCACAAATCTTGAATTATCAGAAAATTAATACACCCAGGGCAAGAAATAGAACATTACCAGCACCACAGAGTCAAGGCCTCCTTTCTCCCCAGTTATAACCACCATTCTGACTCCTGTTTCTGAACTTTTCATGTACTTATTTTTAAAATGAATTAAAGTTTGGGGAAAGTTTTAATTCCCGTAAGTCAAATAAGAACATCCTAGGGTGTTATGAATCAATAGAGTTGATTTGTAGAGTTTGCTTCCTAAATATTTAGCTTAATAGAGATTCTCGTATGAAGAACCCATACCCAAAGTAGAATGATCTTTGTGTTGCACATCACTGTTGGGGATTGTGAAGGGTCTGAGACTTTATTGCGGGTTGAAGAGTGAGCCTGCCATAGTTTTGTAGATGTGGCAGAAGAGAGGAGGCCCTCTGTCAGAAAGGGCCTGTTATGCATGGCACAGCAGGATTCATGTGTGCATCTGTTCCCCTTGCCCCCTACATTCTGAGGGCACAGGTGGATGCTGCATATACCATGGGTTTGTGTCACAGCTTATGAGGGGGCTGCTAGCAAATCTGTCCAACACTTGCCTCCAAGGGGACACTGACCTATTATCCTGGTCAGGAAACAGATCTTCTTTCAACCAGGAGGGAGACACTGTCCACAGTTACAAGGAAGATAGCCTGGGACAGTTTTTGGTACATAAAATTTTATGTCAGTTTTTGACATAAAATGTGGAGAAGCACCGTGAAGAATTGCCTCCATAATGTCCATACCTTGTATGTGCAGTATTTAATTAAGCAGTAGGATGAGACCAGCCTGAGCATTGACCTCAGCTATGCTGAGAGTCACAGATGGACAGATACCATAAACCACGAGTGTCTGTTCCATTTATTCAGTCACAAAGTGTTTCCTGAGTTAGGATTATGAATAAAATACGGTCATTGCCCTTTGAGAGCTTGCAGTCAAATAACAAGTGGTCATCCTACCATTTAACAGGTACAGTAAGTGTGCATAAGTTCCATACAACCCCACAAGGGAGAGAGAGAGTGGGAGCGGCCGAGGGCTGGATGGGGCCTCTCTTACTGTGGAAAGAAAATTGCAGTGGCAGTGGGGGGGTATTTTGGAGTACCAAAGGCAGGAGACCAATTAGACTGCCACTGTAGTCCACTTAAGACTTCCTTACATTCCATATCATGCCTACAACCCTATGAGCTTTGGGGTTTTGTTTACATTAACATATTTCATATTTGATGATACATTGCCTAATCTCAAATCACTTTGTTTCTTCATAATTAGGAATCTCAATTCAATTCAGGTTCTTCAGGTGTAGGTACTGCCTTTTTCTTTTGCTGTCCAGGCTTGTGCTGCTTGATGTGGCGTCTAGCACAGTAATTACATTGAAGAGTCTGAGTCTTTAGAATATAACTCAATGAGGAAGTTTATAGAATTCCAGTGGACTCTAAGCTCCATGAACCAAGGACTATGTCATTGTTGTTTCTTTTGTACTTGCAGCCCAGCGTGGCATGGTGGGGGCTTAAAACTTGTTAACCAAATGCAGAGAATCCCTGTACCATTCTGTAAAAGTCCACACGTTTCAACATTTTTAGGGATAATATTATGTCTTCTCCTGTTTTTATAAGTGAAATCATGTCATAATTAAACTCGTGTGTGTGTGTGTGTGCGCACGTGCGCGTGCATGCGTGCAAGAGAGAGAGAACGAGGATTTGAGCAAGGAGGGAAGGAAGGAAAGAAAGAAGGAAAGAAGGAGGAGAAAGGAAAGAAGAAACGCCATATTACAGGTGGACCTCTAATTGGAAGAGCATTGGACTAGGCATTACCCTGCCTAGTTCTAGCCATGTTAATATCATGAACTTGTGGTTTGACCTTGTACAAAGTCCTCATCTTTTCTTGGCCTTATATCCTTTATCTGTACAATGAGAAGGTTGGACTAAGTGTTCTACAAGGGTTGTTTCAAATCTGTCATTCATGACTTTAAAATGCATCCACAGGGAATTCCATGGCAGTCCAGTGGTTAGGACTCCACACTCTCACTGCCGAGGGCCTGGGTTCAGTCCCTGGTCGGGGAACTAAGATCACACAAGCCGTGCAGCGTGTCAAAAAAAAAAATGCATTGATAAGTGCAAATGGTGAATAGTACACCTTTGTTATGTATAACTATATATAAAATATATACATATAATTAAATAATTATGTAGAACCCTATAAAATTAGTTGGGATTACAAGAATGGAAAAGGTTGTCTGTAAGATTATTTTCTATATGAAACTAAGTAAATTTATAAAAATTTCAAAAGGAGAATGTTAGTTTGGAAACTTGTAGAGTGTGTAGTTGATAGGGGTCATCACAGCTGATGGTGTTCCTATGAAGAATCCTTGGGTGGTCTTTTCCAGTGATTTTCTTCTTTTGGTCACATCAGCTGTGGACCCTGGTCCCAATGTGGGTGCTCTGGTGAGTGAAGAGCCCCTGGGGACCTTGATGCTTTGGGTCAAGCACAAGTCTGGCCCCAGCCCTTACCTCTCTGCTGAGTAGGGCAAGGTCTTCATCCTGCCTATCACAGGTGGTGTGAGAGTCCTTGCTAGGTGAGGGCTTGGCCATGTGCTGGAGTCTCCAGTGTGCTTGGAATCCAGACCATATCCTTGCTGTCAGTGTCCTAGTATCTCTAGTCCAAGTGTGATGTCCTATTTTAGGCTCATCTATCCACTAATTTGTCCCCCTCTCCTTCAGAGGCAGAGTGACCTTGGCCGTAGTACAAACCGACGTAGGAACCAGATGAGCAGAGACATCTGCGTCCACACCTGGCCATGCTCCTATTATTTAGAACTTGAGAAGCAATGGGTCCCTGGAAAACTTTCATTAACTTCTCTCTCACTAAAATTTATGACTGATAAAACTAGAGAAACTCTTGTCAACTTTCCTCTTTCTAGTATAATTGAGATCAAGAAAGAAGCTTCTTATTTTATCTTCAGTTCTATTACCATCCTGGAAAAGGACCACAACAAGCACTGGTTCAGTTCCTTGCAGCCTAGTCGAAATGTCGTTTTCAGCATCATCGAGCATTTCTGGAGAGAGATGCTGTTGTCCCAGTCAGGAGCTGCTGTTGAGGAATCATCCTCCCCCATGACCAAGGGGAAGGAGTTGACTGGTCTGATGGCCTGTACCCAGAAGCGTCTGGAAGACACAGCCAGAGTCCTTCACCATCAGGGCGAGCAGCTTGACAGTATCTCGAGAGGCCTGGACAAGATGGAATCTGACCTGGATGTGGCTGACAGGTAAACAAACACTGTAATCATAACCTGGCCTTTGGATGGCTGAGGTATGGTATCTTTTCCATCATCCCGTATTTATTACACATTCAGCCTTCTGAAAACACATGCTGTGCCCCTGTTGTGGACAGTTACACTGGGCTGACTGCTGTGGGCGTGCAAGTAATGAGGGCCAGCGTTCGCTAAGTGTGCAGTATGTGCCAAGGACAGTTTTAAGTGTTGAAGGGGGATTACCTCACTGAATCAGCAGACAAGTCAAGAAGAGTGTGTTGTTCTTCATTTTACCCATGGGGAAACTGAGGCTGAGAGGCTGGGTAATTTGTTCAAGATCACACACACTAAGTTCGTTAGCGTAGTTTATCTTAATTTCTTTTCCATAGCTGTAGAGCAGCAAGGTTTGAGCCAAAGCATTTTGGCTTCAGAAGCTGCCATCTTAGCCACTGCACTAGCCACTCTCAAACCTTCAGTCTTGGGGGCCGCTCCACCCACCTTAAAAACTGAGGACCCAAAGAACTTTTGTTGATGTGGGTTATATATACCGATATGTACCATATTTTTTTAAAACTAAGAAATTAAATAATTATTTATTTAAAAAGTACAATGATAAATCCATGACCTAGTAACATAAATAACATTTTTTTAATGAAAAATAACTTTTATAAAGCAAAACGTGTAGTGAGAAGAGTGGCACTGTTTGAGATTTTTGTACCTCTCTTTAAAGCTTAGCAGAAAACAGCTGGATTCTCATGCCTGATTCTGCAGTCAGTCTGCTGTGATTATCACAGGTCACATGGTCTCTGGAAACTCCACTCTACACTCATGAGAGAATGAGAGTAAAAAGCCAAATAGCCAAATAGTGTTGTGGTATTGTATGAGGTGACTTTGACCTCCCAGACTCCTTTGGAGGGTCTCAAAGACCACACTTTGAGAAGCGCTGCACTGACTATAAGACATATAAGGTAAGTCAGGGATCTTAGAGTCTAGTAGGAATAACCTCTCCCCCATGTCTGGAATGGTTGCTTGAGAGCTCAGGATGAGGTGGCAGCCTCTCAGTGATGGGCCCTGAGTGTGGGCCCCCTGTCTCAGACCAGGGCTGCATGGCTGCTGTTTGTGAGACCCCTTGCCTCTGAGTGACCCCACTCTGCAGTTACCACCTGTTGCTATTTCTAAGCACTGTGTGGTAAAGGGCATCGTGCTAGAGCTACAGGGAACAGGGCCCTGCATCTTATTCTTAGAGGGGGTGCTTATGGTGGTTGAGATGTAAGATCACCAGACCTTTGTGAGTTTTCCTCATGGGAACATGGCTAGACATTTTTCCACCCTCCCTTGCAGTTTCGGGTTTATATGACTGAGTTGTGGCAGAAGTGATGTAGGTCACTTGCAGGCCTAGTCTCTAAAAGCCCTGCTACCCAATCTCTAGTACTGTCTTCCCCTTTACCTGCTGGAATCCTCCAGGACTCGAAGGCCCTAGGACAGAAACATTAGACAGACAGAGTTTAGGGCCTCAAATGGCTTCCCAGAGCAGAACGCTGACCCCAGCCCTCAATTGGACTACAGTGTGAACAGGAAATAATCCTCTATTGGGGCTAGGCCCTTAAGATTTCGGGAGTTGTTATAGCAGTCAGCCCTCGCAGAATAACACAACATTCCTGTAGGAAATTGAGACACCTATTAAATATCTTCAATACATAACAGGACATAGAGACCAGAGATTTAGAAGAATGTTCATTTGCACTGGAAATCAAAGAAATGCACACTAAAATAATGGAAATCTAGGTTTTAATGATCAAATTAGTAACAATTAAAAGTAAGAATACACAATACCAACTGAGGATAGTGAATAAGCATTTTCATACACTGCTTATTAGGAATGACAATTGGTATAATCCTTTTGGAGAACAATTGGGTGGTTTGTAAATCTTCTTTTGACAAACAACAGAGTGAAAGGATGAACCTGAGGCTGGGAGAAAGTATTTGTGATACCTACCCATATCCCAACAAAGGATTAATACCCAGCTAGTTAAAGGCAAAATGAGAAAAAGGCAATTCAGCAGAAAAGTTAGTAAAGGCCGTTGACTGGAGTTTAGACTAAGAAGCTACTATAACAGAGATCCAAAAATATTGTGGTTGAAATAAGCTAGACCTCCATATAATGATCCAGAGGAAGGTAGTTATCCCAGGCAGATAGAAAGCTCTGCTTTAGGCCTTCACCTCTGGCTGCATGTTGGCTAGAAGGTCTCCTGTCTTACCACATGGCACCATCACTACATCAAAAGTTGCTGGTATCACTCACTCGCAGCCAACGGGAAAGGGGAACAAAGAGGGAGGCCAGGGAACACAGCCTTGTCTTTAAGAAGGTGACCCCAAAGTTGCACATATTACTTCTGCTCATATCCTACTGGTAGGGCTTAATCTCATAGTTACACCTAGGAACAAAGAAGCGGGGTAGTTGTGAGAGATTACTCAGGTATTCCATTATGGAAGGAAGAACAGGAAAATGGATACTAGGGATCATTAGTTGTCTCTGCCACAGTGTCTCACAAATGAGAAATCCCAAAAGACCAATGAAAAGGGAGTTTAGCATCCCTACTGATTAGGGAAAGGTAAATTAAACCAACACATGTATTAGTTGGGTAGCACCAGCTGTTGGTTAAGATGTGGGGTGATAAGAACTCTAATGTTTTTGTCAGTAATATGAAATGGTTCAGCCACTTAGGAGAGCAGTTGTCAATACCTAGTGAAGCCAGAGGTGCACAGACCCCATGACTGTGACCTTGCTCTTTCAGATATGTATCTTAGGGAAACATTGGCACTTGTGCACAGCATGTGTGGACATGAACTTTCATTAAAGGATTGTGGATGGTAGCGAGCGATTGCAGTCAGTTGCTTCTCAAGGGGGATTGGGTATATAAGCTATGTTTTAGTCACAAAATAGACTAATTCTTTCATGGTAACTGTTATATGTTAGATCTATACATATCAGCTTGAATAAATCCCAAAGCAGTATTAAAAAAACAAAGCAAGTTGCAGAGAGATGTGTACAGCAGGATACCATTTATAAGGCTTTTTTTTTTTTTTTTGCGGTACGCGGGCCTCTCACTTTTGTGGCCTCTTCTGTTGTGGAGCACAGGCTCCAGACACGCAGGCTCAGCAGCCAGGGCTCACAGGCCCAGCCGCTCCGCGGCATGTGGGATCTTCCCGGACTGGGGCACGAACCCATGTCCCCTACATCGGCAGGTGGACTCTCAACCACTGCGCCACCAGGGAAACCCTATAAGGATTTTTTTTTAATATGCCAAATAATACTGTAGGAAAAACATTGAGTTAAAATATGAAAACCTGAACAGGAAGGGTGCATGCAGGGCACCATACTGTGTAGCTCTGTGGTTAGTTATCCAGAGAGCAGCTGACTGGTGTTCCTGGAGTGGTCTTGGGGTTCATGATACTCTTTGGCATGGGTCCTTTCAAGCCGATTGTGGTAGGCCCTCAGTGAGCTCTCTAATTTGTCCATCAGAGCTGGGGAAATTTCCTGTATTATTTCTTTGATAATTTTTCCCCCTCAGTTTTTAAAATGTGTTCCTTTTGGAACTTCTCCTTTTTTTGTTATCTGACTTCCTGAACTGATCTTCTAATATTGTTCTCATTTTTCATTCTCCTCATCCTTTTGTTCTGCTTTTATTTCTTGAATTTTATCTTCCTACCTTCTATTTGTGTTATCATGTTTGTAATTTCCAAGACTTATTTTTTGTTTTCCAATGTTCCTTTTGAATAGCAGCCTATTATTGTTTCATGGACGCCCTATTCTCTTATCTCTTGGGTTGTTATGGATAGCCTTGTCTTAGTATGTTATGTCTTGTATGGGAAGGCCTGGGTGGACTGTGAAATTTTTGGTTCTGCTGACAAGGGCTGTGGTCACAGTGTTTGAAAGCAGTGCTCTGTGGTCTGAGAATATCTGGTCTCTCTTCCCATGACAGTCCTAGATTTATGCAGTTAGTGTTTTCAGTAGTCTTCACAAAATGTGGTCTCTTCTCTTTCTCTCTCTCTCTCTCTCTCTCTCTCTCTCTCTCTCTCTCTCTATCCCTATGTCCCTCCTTCCCTCTCTGTCTCCCTTTCTATCTCCCTGGCCCCCTCCCTCTTTCTCTTTCTGTACTGAAGGGTGAGTTTTATGAATTCTAAGGTTTTTGGAATCTCTAATCTGATTATATTTAAAGCGACTAATAACTCTTATTTCAAGTGGTATAGAAGGCACTGATGATGTGGCAATGGTGATATGTAAAATAATCATCATGGGATACTCGTAATCAAATATTTTAAAAAGGCTCTGAGTGACCATGTATTTGATACCTAATAACATTTTTGTCAAGCTAATGAGTAATGAGATTGGCTGGCTGCTCTAACTCTACTGGACAAAGTGTGGAAAGGAAAGGATGAGTTCAGAGTGCCCAATAATGACCTGAACATTTCTATATCTGCCTTGAAAGAAAACCTTAGGTCCCGTAGCTGCAGCACTGAGATTTCTGAAATTCAGATCCGGAGTGTCATCCTGTGAGTGACTAAATTACAATGTAAATTGAAATCTCAAATTTGCATGGTGTCTGCTGTTAAACTGAGGGTATTGATAGGGGAGAAATGGGATCCTGAAAATTGGAATGCAGACATATGGGAAGATCCTGATGAAACTGAGAAAATAGAACCCCTAAATTCTGATGAGTCTTCTTTGCCAGTAGAAGCAGCCCTTCCTCCCCTATCTGAGGTGATTAACCACACTTTGCCTGAGGAAGCTATAATGGCCTCCCCCGAGATAATTGCTTTGCAAGACGGTGCAGATTTCTTTCAAGACCCACCCCCACCACCCCCCTTTGCTTCCAGGTATATTGTTAGAGTTAAGTCTCAGCACAGCCCAGAAGATGAGGCATAAAGTGTGGCCCATGAAGAGGTGCACTGCACTCTGAAAGAACTGCATGATTTTTCCAATTTATACAGACAGAAATCCTGTGGGAATGGATATCTTGGGTGTGGGGTGATGGTGAGAGGAATATGAAGTTGGATGGGGCTGACTTTACTGAAGTGGACCCACTAAGCAGAGATCTTGGATTTGGTACCATGGCTCGAGGAGTTAGAAAGGCTCTAACAGTTTGGTTGGTTGGCTGAGATGTGGACTAAAAGGTGGCTTACTCTAAATGGAGTCTGAAATGTCAGAACTGCCTTGGTATACTCCAGAGGAAGGATCCAAGACTTGAGGAAGATTGGAATGGTAGAATAGATTTATTATGTGAGATCTCCTCGCCCATCCTGGCAGGGTCCAAGAAGACACACTTTTTACCATGACTGTGAGAAATAAATTTTTAAGGGGAGCCCCAGCATCCTTGAGCTGTGTGGTTGCTCTTCTCTGTAGGCCAGAAATTACAGTGGGAAGTGGCTGGGATCTGAGCTGGGAAGCCACTGAGCTGGGATCCTTAAATGCAGCAGGGATAATTGGATCCTGGGGTGGCAGGGCTAAGTGGTAAGCACTTAATCACCAAAGACAATTGGGGTTGGTTACCATAATGGACAGCAGAGTCAAAGCAGCAATCAGAATAGTCTGACTCCCAGAGACCTATGGCATTAGCTAGTTGGTCATGTGCCCCTAGAAGAGAAATAGTTGGGCAGTCTGCTCAATTCTTACTTGATCTGTTAAGCAGAAGAGTTCTAGGTCATGTGAACAAGCATCTAACCTGAATTAAAAAAAAAAGTCATGGCTCCTTAATTGATTTCTAGATTTGACCCGGTTTACACACCCAGAACACCTTGAATGACAGGGAAGGTGGGTCCCCTTGTGGAAGGACCTCAGTATGCTACCAAATTCTGTACTGTTAATCTTTCTCCCAGCCTTTCCCAGAGAGACATACGGCATTTTACCAGGGTGACTGTGCATTGGGGAAAAGGAAATCAGATTTTTCAGGGACTACTGGACACTGGCTCCAAACTGACACTGATTCTAGGAGACCCAGAACATCACTGTGGCTCACCTAGGGGCTTATGGAGGTCGTGATCAGTAGAGTTTTAGCTCAGGTTCATCTCACAGTGAGATGGCCCCTGAACTCATCCTATGGTAATTTTTCCTAGTTCTGGAGTATATAATTGGAATAGACATACTCAGTAACTGGCAGAATCCCCACACTGGTTCCCTGACCTCTGGAATGAGAGAGATTCTGGTGGGAAAGACCAAGTAAAAGTCACTAGAACTGCTTCTACCTAGAAAAATAGTATACCAAAAGCAATTTTGCATTCCTGGAGGGATTATAGAGATTAGTACCACCTTCAAGGACTTGAAGGATGCATGGATAGTGAGTCCTACCCCATCTCCATTCAGCTCACCTATTTGTGCAGAAAAAAGATGGATCTTTCAGGACAGTGGATTATCTTAAACTTAACCAGGTGGTGACTATAATTGCAGTTGCTATTCCAGATGTAGTTTTACTGCTTGAGCAAATTAACACATCCTCTGGTACCTGGTATGCAGCACCTGCTCTGGTAAATGCTTTTTTTCCATCCCTGTTAGTAAAGACCACCAGAAGCAGTTTCTATCAGCTGACAAGGCCAGCAATACACCTTCACTGTCCTACTTCAGGGGTATACCAACTTTTCAGCCCTATGTCATAATATAGTTCACAAAGATCTTGATGCCTTTCTCTTCCACAAGATAGCATGCTATTAATGCTGATTGGACTGAGTAAGAAGTAGCAACTACTCTAGACTCATAAGACATTTGCATGTCAGAGGATGGGAAATCTGACAAATTCAAGGGCCTTCTACTTCAGTGAAATTTTTAGAAGTCCAATGGTGTATGGCTCATTGGAGTATCTCTTCTATGGTGAAGGTTAAGTTGTTGCATCTGGCTCTTCCTACAACCAGAAAGGAGGCACAATGCTTCTTAGTGTTTTGGAAGCAACATATTCCTCATTTGGGTGTGTTACTCTGGCACATTTACCAAGTGACTCGAAAGCTGCCAGTTTTGAGTAGGGCCTAGAGCAAGAGAAGGCTCTGAAACAGGTCCAGATTGCCACAGAGCTGCTCTGTCACTTGGGCCATATGATCCAGTGGTATATGATGGGTCAGTGGCAGATAGGGGTGCTCTTTGGAGCCTTTTGCAGTCCTCTGTAGGGAATCACAGTGCTTACCCTTAGGATTTTGGAGCAAAGCCCTGCTATCCTCTGCAGATAACTACTTTCCTTTTGAGAAACAGTTCTTGGCCTGCTACTAGGCCTTAGTTGAGACTGAACACTGGACTTTTCAGCTTCCAGAACTGTAAGAAATATTTGTTGCTTAAGCTACCCAGTCTGTGGCAGCCCAAGCTGACTGATAATACTCTGGAAATCTAATTCTCCTATGCCTCAGGGGTTGCTGGGTTTTGCTTGCTGAGGGTTGGAACTGACTTTTTGTGACTTTTCCAAATTATTTTTTCAAAGTGTGTATTCCTTGTTAAGTGTGGTCACTGAATTTCCGAAGAAGGAAAAAGTAAATAGGTCTTGTTTCTCTCAATTCCCTCCTGGCTGGGAAGCCACTTCAGCTCATGGTGGTAGAAAACTCTATGCCAACCTCTCAGCAATCAGAAGCCCCAATCAGACTCACAGTCCCAGTTTTTGGAGGAAAGGTCTTTATTGCCCACCCTGGCTTCAACAGGCCATACTAAGAATACTTGCGGCTGTCCCACAGCTGCCAGTTATGGATTTGTGGGATGGGGGTTGGTAGCTGCTACTGCTTGAAAGCAGAAGTTGATTGAAATTTATTGGTCTCTCCATCAAACTCACTGCTGGATGCTGCAGATGTTCTACTTGACCTAGAGTTCCAAAATAGTTGCTTCAGACAGTTCTGCCAGTTCCTTCATTTTGCTGGAGGGACAGATTCCTGCAGCTTCCTATTCCACCATCTTCCCTGCTGCCACTAACTATATGGCTTTCATGAATAGATGCTGCCCTTCATGTACCATTTCATTCTGGGGCAGATTTCATGGAGGTTTGCTGTTTTTCTGTATTTAGCAGTTTTCAAGGTAATGACTTTGTTCTTTATCCTCAAAAGATGTTCAGTTATTATTTTTAAAATCCTTTTGAATCCCTGGATTTAAAAATATTTGAGTTTCAATCCGTTGCAATTAGTATCTTATTGATCTTTAAACTTCCATCTTTGAGCATGTTGTGACATTTTTAATCCAATAATTTAGCAAGGAGTAATGTCTAGGATTGTAAACCTTAAATTATATAATATCATGGGTTCCTGGACAGTTCCTGTGACCATTTTTTACACTTTAAATATAACTGTGTTGGGTGAATGGGCAGACAAATACCAGGTAAAGTCCACATTACAGAGCAGAAGCAAGGGGTGGCGCAGAACGTCAGAGTGACTGGAGCAAGTCTTGTCAGTGAGGTTGGCATCCAGAGGCTTTATTTGCAGCTGCCTCTTGGGAGGGAGTTAAGAGCCCTGGTTCCCTAATGCTCATTCAACAGCCATGCCATTCTTTAATCAGATCTTCACCACTTCCTCACATTCTGTGGTAAAATAAGGACTACATAGTGAATTTTTAGAAAACAAAGTTTATTTACATATATTAAAATTCTGGATTAGACACTTCCTACTTTTTGGTATTATGTATGTCAACCGAGAAAAGAGGCACAGCTAAAATAAAAGAATTTATTTGGTGTCTTAGAACCATCACCTCAGTTGTTTGTCAAGAATTGTGATTGGAAGATATAATTACAATTTACGTTTCATTGGGTTTCTAAGCACTTTGCATAGGATACTAGGAAATCTATTGTTGGAGTGTCCAGATTTTATCTTGGAAATGTGGCCATAGCAGTCATGTGGTCAGCCATCTGCCTTTGCCCAGTACAAGAGTAAAATTTGGTTCATGCTATATCAGCATAAGGTGGAGGTCAAATCCAAAATGCAGTCTGTTCTGTTCAGTTAAGCACACAGGTTCACACATGTCTCTTTAAGTGAAACAAGGACGTGTTAGTAACGCAGACTTGATCGCAGTTTGCTGGAATCTACTTGGTGAAATAATTGGTCTGATTCTGTTTTCACTGGGGTTTGTGAGTAAGTAGTATTGTCTCAGTCTTTATATGTTGGAAAATGCCTTTATTTTACTGACACTCTGAACGATAATTTGGCTCTTCACAGTTGAGCCAAATTTAGCTCAACGTTTTGAAGATGTTTTTCCATTGTCCTCTTTGCGTATGTTATTGCTAAAGAGAATTTACTGTTTCTTTGTGGCTAATGTTTTTTTTCCCCTATTTTAGATGTTTTTTTACTCCATTGTGTCTGTGTAGATATTTTAGAACAGCTTTCTAATTTACATACCACAAAATTCACTCATTTTATATGAACAATGATTTTTAATAAATTTACAGAGTTGGACAAACATCACTATAGTTCAATTTTAGGACATTTCCATCACCCCCAAAAGTTGCCTCAAGCCCATTTGCTGTCACTCTCTGTTCTCACCCTAGCCCAGGTCACCACTAATCTATCTATTCTCTTTTCTCTATTGTATAGGGTATTATCTTTTGGGACTCTGGACATTATATTCTGTTTTAGCAGATCTTTCTTTGACACATTGCCCCGGGGAGCAAGAA
This sequence comes from Orcinus orca, assembly GCF_937001465.1. Taxonomy (NCBI): domain Eukaryota; kingdom Metazoa; phylum Chordata; class Mammalia; order Artiodactyla; family Delphinidae; genus Orcinus; species Orcinus orca. Next base: position 16,380,804 of record NC_064561.1, on the reverse strand, counting down.
GCTGATTCTTCTTACTGCCATGTGGGGATGAGAGTCCAGATTATTCTCTTGGCCCTAGTTTATGCCTTGGGATGGAAAAGGACACCTGTTGCTACTGACTGGGAGTGGAATTTCAGGTTTCCCCATAGGCCTCTGCTAATACCACCCTGATTGGGAGAATGAGGGCTGTCTTGTTACCCCCTCCTGGCCTATGTTGACCTGTAAGGTTTCCCTCATTACTGCTGGCTCCTCACATGGCCTTCTCTGACACTACCCCAGTTAGGAAGAAGTACCCCTCAGTGCAGGTAGGAGAGGGTCCATGTCTAGGCTCCTCATGTGGTGTTTGCTAATGAGGGTGGGAGTGGGCTGCACTTCTTTCTGGGGAGTTTGGCTGGAGTAGAGCTGTTATTGACTAAAAGTTCTCTGTCTTGTCAGCTTCCCCTTTTCTATAGGGTAGGGAGAGTAGGCTTTCTTTTATTTATTTATTTATTGTCTGTTTATCCAGGTTTCTGGCTTCTTCAGGACTCAGTTCAGAATATAGTAAATAAAAAGAGAACTCGCTTCCTCAGAGTTTCTGAAGTCCTGAGACCTACCAGCCTGACTTTTTCTCTCCACTCTCCATAATCTTATGTGTGTTTCATATATAATATCCAGGGTTTTAAGCTGTATTTAGTGGGGAGAACAGGGAGAAGCGTATCTGCTCTATCTAGTCCTCGAATTGGAAGGCCTTCAATAGATCTTGTCTTGTATCCAGCCAACTTTCTGAATTCGTTTATTAGTCCTAGTGGCTTCTGTGTGGATCTGTAGGATTTTCCACCTGCAGAATCATGTCTTCTGTGAATAAAGATTGTTTTACTTTTTTGCTTCTAATCTTGATGCCTTTTATTTCTATTTCTTACCTAATTGTACTATCTAGAATTTGTAATACAGTGTTGGCTGGAAGTGGTGAGTGCAGACATCCTTTACTTGTTCCCAGTATTAGGGGAGAAAGCATTCAGTCTTTCACTGTTAAGTTTGATGTTGCCTGTAGGTTTCTGATATCAGATTGAGGAAGTTCACTTCTATATCTGGTTCATTTAGTGTTTTTATTAAGAATGAATATTGGGTTTTATCAAAAGCATTTTCACCATCTATTGAGATAGTCATGTGGTTTTTGTCCTTGATTCTGTTAATACAGTGTAGTATCGTAATTGATTTTCAGATACTAAACATTTCAGATATTTTTGTTCTTTTGATAAGTCCCACTTGGTCATGGTACATAGTCCTTTTGGGTTTGGTTTGGTAACTTTGTTGGGGATTTTGTGTCTGTAGTCATGAGGTTTATTGGTCTGTAGTTCTCTTTCTTGTGATGTGTTTATCTAAATTTGGTTTGGGTAATACTGTCCCTCATCTGTAGTTTCTGGAGAAATTTGTGAAGGATTGGTATTATTTCTTCTTTAAATCTTAATAGAATTTACCACTGATGCCAACTGGGCCTGAGTTTTTTATGTGTGTGGAGTATAATTACCAATTCATTTCTTTACTTGAATAGGTATATTCAAATTTTCCTTTTCTTCTTGAGTCAGTTTAGTAGTTTGTGTTGTTCTAGGAATTTTAAAATGTTATCTAAATTGTCTAATGTTGTAGCGTGAAGTTCCTTGTGGCTTCCTTTATAATCCTTTTCATTTATGTAAGGTCTGTATTAATGTTCTGCTTTCATTCCCAATTTTAATAATTTTTTAAAAGATTATTTATTTAATTTGGCTGTGCTGGGTCTTAGTTGTGGCACGCAGGATCTTAATTGTGGCGTGTGGGATCTTTTAGTTGCGGCATGAGGGCTTCTTGTTGCCACATGTGAACTCTTAGTTGTGGCATGCATGTGGGATATAGTCCCCCAACCAGGGGTCAAACCTGGGGCCTCTGCATTGGGAGCGTGGAGTCTTACCTACAGGACCACCAGGGAAGTCCTGATTTTAGTAATTTTTGTGTTCTTTCTTCTTGGTTGGTCCAACTGAACAGTTTGTCAATTTTGTTGATATTTTCTAATAATTAATTTTTGTTTAAAATGATTTTTCTTTTATATTTCTCTTTTCCATTTCATTGATTTCCTCCCCTCTTTAATTTGCTGTTCTATTTTCTTGTTTCTTAATGTGAAAGCTTATGTTTTTGATTTGAGATCTTCTTTTGTAATACAGGTTTTATGGTTATAAATTTCCCTCTAATTACTGCTTTAGCTGCATCCCATAAACTTTGGTATGCAGTATTTTTATTTTTATGTAGCTCAGACCATTTTCTAATTGTCCTCAGGATTCTTTCTTTAACCTATTGGTTATTTGGAAGTGGGTTAATTTCCAAATATTTGTGGTCTTCTGAAATTGCGTTCTGTTGATTTCTATTTCATTCCATCATGGTCAGGGAACAAAGATACTTTGCATTATCTAAATCTTTTTGAATTTATTGACACCTGTTTTATGACTTAGCAAGGAGCTGGCAAATGACAGCGGACTAAATTCATCCCACCTCCTATTTTTACAAATGAATTTTTATTGGGACACAGCCATGCCCATTCATTTGTGGTTGTTTTCCTGGTCTAATGGAAGAGTTGAATATTTGTAACAGAGACAGTTGGTCCTCAAAGCCTAAAATATTTATTGTTTGGCCCTTTGTATAAGAAGTTTTCTGACCCATGGTCTAGCATAGCATCTATGTGGGAGAATGTTCCATTTATACTTGAGAAGAGTGTATATCCCAGTGTTGTTGAATGAAGCGTTATTTAGATACCATTTAGATGGAATTGGTTGATAATGTTCAAGTGTTCTGTATCTTTGATGGTTTTTTCAGTCCATTTTGAGAGCAGGGCATTGAAGTCTCCAACTATTATTGTTGAATTGTCTATTTCTCCTTCAATTCTGTCAATGTTTTCATAATGTATTTTGTGATTCTATTGTTAGGTGTGTATATATTCATAATTATTGTTTCTTCATAATGAATTGACCCTTTTATCATTATAAAATGGCTCTCTTCATCTGTGTTAATTTTAAAAAAATTTTTATTTTGTCTAATAACAATAGTATAACTCTATACCTCCCTTAGGATCACTGTTTGTGTGGTGTATCTTTTCTCTTTTTACTTGCAGTCTATATCTTTGAATTTAAAATGTGTCACTTATGAACAACATATAGTCTGATCTTTTTTTTTAATCCAGAGTGACAACTTCTGCCTTTTGATTACAGTGTTATTCATTTACATTTATTCTAATTATTGGTATGGTTGGATTTACTTCTGTGACTTTGCTATGTGTTTTCTATATGTCTGTAGCTTTTTTCTTTCTGTTTCTCCTTTACCACCTCTGTGTGTGCATTAGATTTTTTTCTAGTGTACTGTTTAAGTTAGTTCATTAGTATTTTAAAAATTATTTTCTTAATTGTTATGTTAGATATTACAATGTACATATTATGATCTATTTCAGATTAATGCCAATTTAATGTACTCCATTATAGCTTCATTCCCTCCCCTACCTTTGTGCCATTGTCATATATAGTACATCTATATATATTTTAAACGCAATAAAACAGTACTATAATTATTACTTTGTACAGTCTTGTATATTTTAAAGAAATTAAGAGAAGAAAGAAAAATATAGAATATTTTATTCTAATCCAAAAACTGCTTTCAGTACACATCATTTCTACCTGTGGACCTGAGTTACAATCTGTTGTCACACTCCTAACCCCCTTTTATGCCATTATTTTTCATATATATTATATCTTTATATGTTATAAGCCTCAGTATAATTTAAAATTATTATTTTATGCAATTATCTTTTAAATCAGTTAGGAAAAGTAAACAAAATACTTATATTCTCTAATTACCTGCATGATCTCATTACCAGTGCTTTTTGTTTCTTTGTGTGGATTTGAGTTTCCTTCTGGGGGTGTCTTTTATTTTCAGCCCAAGGAACATCCTTTAGTCTTTTTTTCAGGAAACAGGCTTGCTAGCAGTGAAGTTTCTCAGCATTTATGTGTTTGGTAATGTATTTTCCCTGATAGTTTTGCTGGTGTAGAATTCTCTACTGGCAGTTTTATTTCTCTCAGAACTTGGCTTTTGTCATCCCATTACCTTCTGGTGCTCATTGTTTATGATAGAGGTCAACCGTTAATATTATTATGATTCCCTTATTCATGATAAATCATTTTTCTGTTGCTGCTTTCACAGTTTTCTCTCTCTCTTTGGCTTTCAGTGGTTTAACTAGGATGTATCTTACTATTGTTTTAATTTAAGAAATTCCATTTGGTTCTTTTTTATATAATTTCTCTCTCTGATTTGATAGTCTCTGATGAATCATTGTCACTATACTTTTCTTTACTCTTCTTAACATGGTTTTCTTTAACTCTTGAACATTTATAATTACTTCTTTGACATCTTCACCTCTTAAGTCCGGTATATGAGTGCTCTCAGAAATGGATTCTGTTGACTTTTTTCCCTACTCCTGTGTATGAGTCACATTTTTCTGTTTCCTTGCATATCTAATACTTCTTTGTAGAAAACTTGGCATTTTAAATAATACATTGTTGCAACTCTGGATTCTGATCTCCCTCCTTGCCACAGGATGGTGGTGTTTGTGGTTGTTTTTATTTGTTTACTCATTTTAGTAATTTGCCTGAACTAACTCTGTGGAGTGTGTTTCCACTGTCATGTGCAGCTTTTTTATTTTTGTTTTTTTTTTATGTTTTAATTTTTAAGCATGGTTTTAAGGCTTGGTTCTTGGTGGTTGTCCCTGCATCAGCATAGCTTAGTGGTCAGCCATTGATTAGTCAGAGGTTATGTTTAAGTGCCTTGTGCTGACAAGGCTCTACCCTTTGCCATTGGATCTCTGTGTAGATTTGGGGAATACTTTCAAAATTCAGATACTTTAGAAGTCTGCCCATTTTTAAAAATTTGTTTCTGATCTTAAACAGAAGACATTGACTTTTTCAACATGAGGCATACAGTTACATGTCCGTTTTTTTATAGATACATACATGTATGCTTTTATAGATGTCCTTTATCAGATTGAAGAAATTTCCTTCTAGCTTGCTGGGGTTTTAACATGAATGAGTACTGAATTTCATCAGAATCTGTTTTTGCATCTTTTGTGATGATCATACAGTTTTCCTTTTGTTTTTCTACCAATGAAATAAGTTGCGGTGATTAATTTTCAAATGTTAAACCAACTTCAGTTTCCTGGGATTAATATCACTTAATCATGATATTATATTCTTTTTTTATATATTATTAGATTTGACTTAATATTTTCACGGAACTCTATCTGTGTTACTGAAGGATATCGTTACGTACGTATTTCCTTGTAATGTCCTCATCAGGTTTACGTATAGGAGTTATATTGGTCTTGTGAACTAAATGGGCAAAACATTCACTCTTGTTCTGTTCTTTGAAAGAGTTGGTATACAGTTATGATGATTTCCTCTCTATATATTTGGCAGAATTCATCAGTGAAGCCACTTGGACCACAGTTTTCTCTATGGCAAGATTTTAAATTGCAGATTCAATTTCCTTGTGAGGCTATTCTTATTATTAAACTATTTCTTGCCTCAGTTTTGAAATTTTGGGTTTTTCAGGTGTTTTGTGTATTTCATGTAAGTTGTCCCATTTATAGGTATAGAGTTGAGTATAAAATTCCCCATAAACCTTTCAAAGGCTAAATGATCTGTGGTGATGCCCCTTTTTTTATTCCTGATATTGGTAATTTGCATTTTCTTTATTTTTTTCTTTATTATTTCTTGCTAGGTGTTTAATTTTTAAAATTACTTCAAAGAAGCAACTTCTGGCTTTGTTAATAGTTTGTATTTTTTCTGTTTTCCATTTCATTGAGTTTTTAAAAAATAAATTTATTTATTTATTTATTTTTGGCTGCATTGGGTCTTTGTTGCTGCACACGGGCTTTCTCTAGTTGCAGCGAATGGGAGCTACTCTTCATTGCGGTGTGTGGGCTTCTCATTGTGGTGGCTTGTCTTGTTGTGGAGCATGGGCTCTAGGTGCATGGGCTTCAGTAGTTGTGGCACATGGGCTCAGTAGTTGTGGCTCATGGGCTCCAGAGCGCAGGCTCAGTAGTTGTGGCACACGCCGGCATAGTTGCTCCGCGGCATGTAGGATCTTCCCAGACCAGGGTTCAAACCCGTGTCCCCTGCCTTGGCAGGCAGATTCTTAACCACTGTGCCACCAGGGAAGCCCCCATTTCATTGATTCCTACTTTTCCTTTCTTCTACTTACTCTGGGTATAATCTGTGACTTTTTGAGGTAGAGACTTAGATCGCTGATTTTAAACCTTCCTAAGAAGTTTTCAAATATATGCATTGAGAGATATGAATTTCCCTCTTATGACTGCTCTATTTGCATCCCCGTTTTTTTGTGTATCATGTTTTTAGTTTCGTTCACTTCAAATATTTTCTAATTTCCTTTATTTTAGAATTGTGTTTAGTTTCCAAATATTTGAGGATTTTCTAGTTAACTTTTTGTTATTGATTTCTAGTTTCATTTCTTTGAGGACAAAGGATGTGCTCTATATAATTTCAATACTTGAAATTTATTGAGACTTGTTATACTCTTTTTTTTTCTTTCAGTGTTATTGAGATATAACTGCCCTACCATACTGTGTAAGTTTGATGTCCAGTATAATGATTTGACTTACATACATTATGAAATGATTACCACAGTAAGTTTAGTGAACATCCATTGTCTCTGATAGATACAAAATAGAACAGAAATTTTTTTTTTCCCTTGGGATAAGAACTTACAGGATTTACTCTCTTATCAACTTTCATGTATAACATACATCAGTGTTAATTAAATTAATCATGTTGTATACATTACATCCCTAGTACTTAATCTTATTATTGGAAGTTTGTACCTTTTGACTACCTTCATCCAATTTCCCCTTCCCCCAGTCTCCACCTCCAGTAACCACAAAACTGATCTCCTTTTTTATTAGTTTGTTTCTTTGTTTTTTTCTTTTTAAAGATTTTTATTTATTTTAATTGAAGTATAATTGATTTACAATGTTTCAGGTGTATAGCAAAGTGATTCAGTTATACATATATATGTGTATGTATATTCTTTTTCAGATTCTTTTCCATTACAGATTATTACAAGATACTGAATATAGTTCCCTGTGCTATACAGTAGGTCCTTGTTGGTTATCTGTTTTATATATGGTAGTGTGTATCTTTTAATCCCAAATTCCTAATCTTTCCGCTCCACCTTCCCCTTAGGTAACCATAAATTTGTTCTCTTTTGTCTGTGATGCTGTTTCTGTTTTGTAAATAAGTTCATCTGTATCATTTTTTGAAGTGTAATTTACCTACAGCACTATATTAGTTCCAGGTGCACAACATAAGTGTTTTGAAATTTCTGTACATTACAAAACAATCACCATGATAAGCCTAGTTACTGTCTGTCACCATTCAAAGATATTACATTATTATTGACTATATTCCCCATGCTGAATTCATCCCTTTGACTCATTTATTTTGTGCCTGGAACTTTGTACCTCTTAATCTTCCTCACCTGTTTACTCATCCTCCTCTCCCTTCTGGCAACCACCTGCTTGTTCTCTGTATCTTTGACTCTGTTTCTGATTTGTTATGTTTGTTCATTTGTTTTGTTTTAGATTCCACATATAAGTGAAATCATACAGTATTTGTCTTTCTCTGACTTATTTCACATTGCACAGTACCCTTCAAGTCCATCCATGTTGTTGCAAATGGCAAGATTTCAATCTTTTTTTATGGTTTCCATTCTATATATATACCACATATTTATGCATTCATCTGTCATGGGCACTTAGGTTGCTTCTGTAATTTGGCTATTGTGATTAATGCTTCATTGAAAATAGAGGTGCATATATATTTTTGAATTAGTGGTTTTGTTTTCCTCAGAAAAATACCCAGGAGTGGAATTGCTGGAACGCATGGTAGTTCTAGTTTTAATTTTTTGAGGAACTTCCATAATGTTTTCCATAGTTTTCTGTAGCTGTCCCAATTTACATTCCCGCCAACAGTGTTCCAGAGTTCCCCTTTATCCATTTATTTGCCAGCATTTCTTATTTGTTGTCTTTTTGATAACAGCCAACTGACAGATGTGAAGTGATATCTCATTGTAATTTTGATTTGCATTTCCCTGATAATTAGTGATATTGAGCATCTTTTCATGTGTACGTTGGCCATCTGTATGTCTTCTTTGGAAAAAATGCCTGTTCAGGTCCTCTGCCCATTTTTTTAATTGGGTTGTTTAGTTTTTTTTGATGTTGAGTTGTATGAGGTCTTTGTATATTTTAGATAGTAACCCCGTACATGTATATTGTTTGCAAGTGTCTTATTTTTCTTATGTTTCCCTTGCCTGCGGAGACATATCCAAAAAATATTGCTAAGACTGATGTCAAAGGGCGTACTGCCTATGTTTTCTTATAGGAGTTTTATGTTTTCAGATCTTAAATTTAACTCTTTAATCCATTTTGTGTCTATTTTTGTGTATGGTGTGAGAAAGTAGTCCAGTTTGATTCTTTTGCATGTAGTTGTCCAGTTTTCCCAACACTATTTATTGAAGAGGCTGTCTTTTCCGGGTTGTATATTCTTGCCTTCTTTATTGTAGATTAATGGACCATATAAGTGTGACTTCATTTCTGGGCTATCTGTTCTGTTCCATTGATCTTTGTGTCTGTTTTTGTGCCAGTACCTTACTTTTTTGATTACTGTAGCTTTGTAGTATAGTTTGAAATCAGAGCATGATACCTCCCACTTTGTTCTTCTTTCTCAGGATTACTTTAGCTATTTCTGCATCTTTTGTGTTTCCATACAAATTTTAGGATTTTTTTTCTAGTTTTGTGAAAAATGCCATTGGTATTTTGATAAGAATTGCTTTGAATCTGTAGATTGCTGTGGATAGTATGGTCATTTTAATAATATTAATTCTTCCAATCCATAAGCATGGTATCTTTCCATTTGTTTTTGTCACCTTTGATTTCTTTCATCAGTGTCTTATAGTTTTCCAAATATAGGTCTTTAACTGCCTTAGTTAGATTTATTCCTAGGTATTTCATTCTTTTTGATGTAATTGTTAATGGGATTATTTTTTAATTTCTCTGATAGTTTGTTATTAGTGTATAGAAATGCAACATTTCTATACACTAATAACAAACTATCAGAGAAATTAAAAAATAATCCCATTAACAATTAATGCAATGTATTTTACTGAATTTTACTGTATTTTACTGAAATTTTACTGAATTCGTTGATGAGTTCTAGTAGTTTTTTGGTGGCATCTTTTGGATTTTCTACATATAGTATCGTGACATTTACAAACAGTGGCAGTTTTAATTTTTCCTTTCCAATCTGGATTCCTCTTATTTCTCTTTCTTGTCTAATTGCTATGAGTTGGACTTCCAATACTATGTTGCATAAAAGTGGTAAGAGTGGGCATTTTTGTCTTATTCCTGATTTTAAGAAAATGCTTTCAGCTTTTCACTGTTGAGTATGATGTTGGCTGTAGGTTTGTCATATGTGGTGTTTATTATGTTGAGGTATGTTCCCTCTAGACCCAATGTTGAACATTTTTATCATAAATCGATGTTGAATTTTATCAGAAGCTTTTTCTGCATCTTTTGAGATCATATAATTCTTATTCTTCAGTTTGTTAATGTGGTGTATCACATTGATTGCTATGCAGATACTGAGCCATTCTTGCATCCCTGGGATAGATCCCACCTGATCATGGTGTGTGGTCCTTTTAATGTATTGTTGAATTTGCTTTGCAGATATTTTGTGGAGGATTTTTGCTTCTATGTTCATCAGTGATGTTTGCCTGTAATTTTCTTTTTTTGTAGTGTCTGTCTAGTTTGGTATCAAGGTGATGCTGGCCTTGTAGAATGAGTTGGGAAGCATTCTTTCCTGTTTAATTTTTTGGAATACTTTGAGAAGGATAGGCATTAGTTCCTTTTTAAATGTTCTGTGGAATTCACCTGTGAAGCCCACTGGTCCTGGAATTTTGTTTGTTGGGAGTTTTTAAATTAATAATTATAATTAGTCTGTTCGTATTTCTTCCTGACTCAATCTTGGAAGATTGTACATTTCTAGGAATTTATCCATTTCTTCTAGATTGTCCGTCTTATTGGCATGTAATTGTTTGTAGTAATCTATTACAGTCCTCTGTATTTCTGAGGTTTCATTTGTAACTTCCTTTTCATTTCTGATTTTGTGTATTTGGGTCCTCTCTCTTTTTTTCCTTGATGAGTCTGGCTAAAGATTTATCTTTTCAAAGAACCAGCTCTAAGTTTCATTGATCTTTTCTATTGTTTTTTTAGTCTCTATTTCATTAATTTCCACTCTGATCTTTATGACTTCTTTCCTTCTAACTTTGGGTTTTGTTTGTTTTTCATTTCCTGCTTCCTTCAGGTGTAAGGTTAGGTTGTTTATTTGAGATTTTTCTTGTTTCCTGAGGTAGGCATATATCACTATAAATTTCCTTCTTAGCACTGCTTTTGCTGTGTCTTACAGATTTTGGATTGTATGTTTCCATTTTCTTTTGTCTCCAAGTATTTCTTTATTTCCTCTTTGATTTCTTCTATGACCCCATTGGGTTTTACTAGCATATTGTTTAGCCTCCATGTGTTTGTGTTTTTTGCAGTTTTTTTCTTATAGTTGATTTCTTGTCTCATAGTACTGTGATATGAGACTAGAGTTATCTTAAACTGTCCTCATTTTTAAAAATTTCTCTTTCTTTTTTCTGTTCAACTTGGGTGATTTCAACTACTCTGTCTTCCAGATCACCTGTCTGTTCCTCTGTATCATCTAATCTATTGATTCCTTCTAGTGTATTTTTTAGTTTCAGTTACTATTTGGTTCTTCTTTATATTTTCTATCTCTTCTTAAACTTCTCACTGTGGCCATTCATTCTTTCCCTGAGTTTGTTGAGCTTCTTTATGATCATTACCTTGAACTCTACTGGGTACGTTGCTTATCTCCACTTCACTTAGTTCTCCTGGGATTTTATCTTTTCCTTCGTTTGGAACATGCTCCTTTGTCACCTCCTTTTGTTTACCTAATTTTCTGTGTTTATTTCTATGAATTAGGTAGGTTGGTTATGTTTTTGATCTTGGAGAAGTAGGCTTGTGTAGGAGACATCCTATGGTGCCCAGCAGCACCAGAGTTATATGATCTAGGGATGCCCCTGTGGGCATGTTGGTAGGCAGGGCTGTCCCTGTCCCAGTTGGCTACCAGGCCTTGCCTCGTGCAGAGGCTGTTGGCCACTGGTGGGCAAGGCTAGGTCCCAGAGCGGCCAACTGAGTGGCCCTGGGGTTTCCTGAGGCATATCTCAGCCTGCTGATGGGTGGTGCCTGGTCCCAGTGCAGTTGACTTTGGGGCCTGGGGGGCCTTGGACTGCTGTCTGCAGGTGCTGACAAGTCCCGGTACTGGTGCCGGCTTGCTAGTATGTGGAGCAAGGGCCTTGAAACTCCTGGGGCTGGTGCCAGCCTGCTTGTGGGCAGAGCTGTGTCCCAGTATGGTCGGCTATAGGGCCTGAGGTCCTGGGGCTGGCTCCAGTCCATTGGTGGGTGGTGCCAGGTCCTTGTGTGGCTGACTACAGGGCCGTGGGTCCAGGACTGGTCTCAGCCTGCTGGTAGTCAGGGTCATTTCCTCATGTAACTGGCTTGTCAGTGTGGGAGGTCCCAGGACTGTGGCCAACCTGCTGGTGGGTGGGACCATGTCCTGGTGCAGATAGTCTAGACACGAAAATGGCCCTTGCCAGCACCAGTGTCCTCGTGGTAGAACCTAAATGGCCCCCATAAATGGCTGCCACTAGCATCTGTGTCCCCAGGGGGAGTTCTGGTGGCCTTCTTCCTCTCTGGCAGCCTTCTCCAAGTTCAACAAGTGGGACTGACCTAGGCTTCTTTCAGATTACTCCCTCTGTGGTGGGTCTAAGAGCATGTGAGATTTTGCTTGTGGTTTTTTTTTTTTTTTTTTTTTTTTTTGCGGTACGCGGACCCCTCACTGTTGTGGCCTCTCCCGTTGTGGAGCACAGGCTCTGGACACGCAGGCTCAGCGGCCATGGCTCACGGGCCCAGGTGCTCCACGGCATGTGGGATCTTCCTGGACTGGGGCACGAACCCGCGTCCCCTGCATCGGCAGGCGGACACTCAACCACTGCGCCACCAGGGAAGCCTGCTTGTGTTGTTTAAGAGCAGAGTTTCTGTTTTCTACAGCCCTCTAGCTCTGTCTTATGTAAGTCCCACTGGCCTTCAAAGTCAGATGTTATGGGGGCTTATCTTCTGTGTAATACTGGGCTGGGGAGCCCAGTGTGAGGCTTGGACCCATCACTCCTTGGGGAGAACCTCTGCAATTGTGATTGTCCTCCCTTTTGTATGTCACCTACCTGGGGATGTGAGTCTTAACTATACTGTGTCTCTGCCCCTTCTACCCATCTCATTGTAGTTCCTTCTTGATAACTTTAGTTGTGGAAAATTTTTCCTTTCTAGTCTTCAGGTCCTTCTCATCGTTAGTTCCTCTGTAAGTAGTTGTAAGTTTGGTATACCTGTGGGAGGAGGTGAGCTCCAGGTGTTTCTTCTCTGCCATGTTGACCACTCTGTTATATAGAATCTTTTTGTTGTTATTGTTTATATTCTGAATATACTTAACAGAGTGCATTCAGCATTTGGATGATGTTTCTGTAAATATCAGTCAGGTTTGAGATGGTTGAATAGTGTTGTTCAAAATGTCTATATTCTTATTAATTACTTTTGTCTTCTTGCTGTATCAGTTGTGGAGAGCAGTTTGTTAAAATCTACAACTACAGGTATGATTGTCTATTTCTTCTTTTAGTTTTGCCAGTTTTTGCTTAATGAATTTTGAAGTTCTGTAATTAGATGCACGCATATTTACTATCATTAAGTCTCTCTTTTGGATTGATCCTCTTATTATTACGCATTGTCCCTCTTTTTCCCCAGTAACACTCCTTGTCTTAAAGTTTACTTTTGGCATGATTCTTTTTACTTTACTTTTCCAATCCCTTTACTTTCAGTGTATCTGTATCTTTATATTTCACATTGCTTCTTGTCAACAAGATATAACTGTGTCTTGTTATAGACTGACCATCTGCCTTTAAAGGCTGACAATCTGCCTTTTAATTAGAGAATTTAGTCCACTTACATTTAGTATGATTACTAATATGGTTGTGATAATTCCACCATCTTGTTACTTGTTTTCTGTTTATTCCATTTGATCTTTGTTCCTTTGCTTTTCCTTTCCTGCTTCCACCGTTTTCCTCTCTTATTGTCTTTTTAGATATATCTCTGGATATTATTAGTGGTTAATTTAGAGTTGTCCAATATGGTAGCCACTAGCCACATTAAAATTAAGTTTAGGGCTTTCCTGGTGGCTCAGTGGTTGAGAGTCCACCTGCCGATGCAGGGGACACAGGTTCATGCCCCGGTCTGGGAAGATCCCACATGCCGCGGAGCGGCTGGGCCCGTAAGCCATGGCTGCTGAGTCTGCGCATCCGGACCCTGTGCTCCGCAACGGGAGAGGCCACAACAGTGAGAGGCCCGCGTACCGCAAAAAAAAATAAATAAATAAAAGTTTAAAATTCAATTCATCATTGCATTAGCTGCATTTCAGGTGCCCAGTAGCCACATGTCCCCATTACTGGATTAGGCAATACAGATTACTGAAGAAAGTTCTATTAGACAGCTCTCTAGAGATTATGATCAGGATTTATTTTGGTCAAAATTACACCAGGTCAAGTGTGAAAAGAGCAATATTCTAGTCACAAGATGTGTGTTTTTGTTGTGTGTCTACTTCTGGTTAGTTTTGTATCTGTAGGCAAATGTCCCACTGCTCTTAGCCTCAGTTTTCTTTTCTAAAATGTGGGGATAATAATGCCTGCTTTATGGAGTGCTTGTGGAAAAGAAAACTATAAAATGGTAACATTCTTTATAAAAGTCAAAACAGTTTTCAAAAAAAAAAATTAACTCATTGACTACTTTCTGTGTTGTGTTTGCTTTTTTAGGCTGCTGACAGAACTGGAGTCTCCTTCTTGGTGGCCCTTTAGCTTCAAGCTTTGGAAGATGCCATCAGAAACAAAGCCCAAGTGGGACGCCTCAATGGCTAGTTCCAAAGCTTTTGGAAAAGAAGGGATAGTGATCAAAATTCCTGCTGTTATTTCCCAAAAAACAGAATCTCATGTTAAACCAGGAAGGCTCACCGTCTTTGTTTCTGGGTTGGAAATCCACAACTCAGATTCTTTGCTCATGCACAGATTTGAAAGAGAAGAAGTAGATGACATCAAGGTTCATACACCTTATGAAATTAGCATCCGCCAGCGGTTCATTGGGAAGCCAGATATAGCTTATCGTTTGATATCTGCCAAGATGCCAGAGGTTATCCCCATTTTGGAAGTGCAGTTCAGCAAGAAGATCGAGTTTTTAGAAGATGCCTTGATGCTCAGAAGCACTAGAACCTCTCCCCTAGCAGAGAAGGGCTACTCAGTCTGGCATGCAGGTGAGTGATCATCAAAACAATCCGTGCGCAAGACCTCTAAAGTCACAGTCAAACTCAACACACCCATGGTGCGTTGCCGTGATGCATCACATAGAGCAACTGCCAGTTTCAGCTCACTAGTGACTACCTATTTGTTTGTAAATAAAAATAATTTCAGACCATTTTCCTTAGTACTTGCCACCTGAATCTCAAATCACTCAGGTTTATCATGTACTTGAGAGCTGTGCCTTTTCAAATAGGTCAGAAATGGTTTTGGTGATGCTTTCAGAACAAAGGAAAGCTCCAAGTTAGATGTTTTCACCTCTTTCCTCTGTTTGATTTGAGAACCAACACTTTAGGGTCTTAACTAGCATCATCCCCACCTGCTCTGGTGTGTCTCCAGTTCCTTCCCCTGACCCAGCATCACACTCGGTTTTCTTGGCACTTAATTGAGGTATTCCCAGCCCACCGTCCAGATGGGCATTTGGATATCAGAATTTTTTGAAAATTACGCAGCATAGTTTCTGTGTGTTTTTTTTTTTTAGCATCCCAGAAGTATTGTGAAACCCTTGCTTTTCTTGGCATTATGGCTGCATTTAGGTCTCTGTGGGGCATAGACGGTATAGCTGAGTTTGGCCTGAGGTTCTAGTGTGGGTGGCAGGACATGTGGATATGTCCCCAGGTCCCAGCCTCCTCCCTAGCATAGAATAACTTGGTGGTATCTGACTTCTCGGTTTTGCCATTCTGACTGATGTCAAGTGGTATCTTAAAGGTATTTTTATTTTTTTGATTGATTGTGAGGTGGAGCATCTGATGCCTTTTAGTTGCTTTTTGGTCCCACAGATTTTGCTCTGTGGGTTGCTTGTTCTGGGTTTTTTGTTTTTTTTTTTCCCCCTACTGGGCTTTTTTTTTTTCCTCTCTGATTTGCAGTAGTTCATTATTCATTCTAGATATTCATCCCTTGTTGACTTTAGAAGCTACCAATACTTCTCCTAGATTGTCAGCTTCCATTACAGAAATCTTTAATTTTGCTATGGTCAGATTTACCATTTTTCCCCTTAAGTTTATTTTTGAGCCCTGCTTAAGGAATCCCAAAGTCATAAAATATTCTAATACTAGCATTATAGGTGACATTACTTCTATGTTATAGTGATTTTTCTAACAAGTAAGTCTTTTCTTATTAACTTCGATTGCTAGAGTTTGTTTAAAGTAAGAGATATGGGCTTCCCTGGTGGCGCAGTGGTTGAGAGTCCGCCTGCCAATGCAGGGGACATGGGTTTGTGCCCCAGTCCGGGAAGATCCCACATGCCGCGGAGCGCCTGGGCTCGTGTGTCCAGAGCCTGTGCTCTGCAGCGGGAGAGGCCACAACAGTGAGAGGCCCGCCTACCGCAAAGAAAAACCAAAACCAAAACCAAAAAATAAAGTAAGAGATATGTTTGTTACTATTCCAGTTCCTTTTCTTTTTTCCTCTTAAGTGATTGATTTCAATTCCAATATGTAATCTGTTTCCCTAACATATGAATATTTTGATGTTATTCTAGATGACTTCAAGTTTCAAAAAGAAATTGCTTGATAATAGATCTGGTCCCATAAGTATCAAAATGTTGGAAATGTTAATGTAAAAACTTAATTTAGAAACTTACTTTCTTAATTTAGAAACTTACATTTCCAGATTTTTCTTTGGCCCCTCATTCAAGGCAGGGCTCAGAAGCTGGCCCATAAAAGGGCCAAGAAGGGTACACTGTACCAGCCAACATAAGATCCTGACCAGAAGGGCCCTTCAGGAAAGGCCATTTGCAAGCTCAGCTGGGTAGCCTCTCTGATACCCCAAATCTCTGAGTCCCCCTCACTGCTGTTTTCCTCTGGGAGGAGCCTCAGCAGTGAGAGGAGGGAGGAGGCCCTGGCTGGTGGGACCAGATGCAGAGCACCGTGGGCTGTTGGTTCTGACAGTGCTGTTGGAGAATCCCTCTGTGCCAGGCATGGTGCCAGGTACCTACTGTCCTGAAAACAATCCTTCTTCTTACGGAGCTCTACCATATTCGTGGGTTTTATGTTAGGCATGGTGGTTTCAGAGAGAGAACACGACATAGAATGTTACAAATGAGATGGCAGATGCGAGCATGTCACGTGTGTCACAGAAAGTCACACTGTACAAGTGAGAAGGGTGCAAGCTTGCTGTGCCTTGCTGTCATGGAGGGTGGGTCCCGAGGAAGATGGGATGGTAAGCTCTGACTCCAAGCATACAGGTGGCAGATGGGCCTAGAGAGGAGGGAGTGAGTGCCAGGGCCTCTGCAGCCATAATCAGACTGCAGGAAGCTGAGTGAGTGCAAATTCTGCAGGGCCACCCATCAGGAAGGGGAAAATGAACCTCTTGTGCACAAGCTGAGGCTGCTGACCAGAGGCTGACCGTCTTTCTCCTCAAGGAAGCTGCAGATATACTTTTAAGGTTTTTCAGCTGATTGAACCAGGCCCACCAGATTGTCTAGGACAGGCTCCCTTCACTAAAGTCAACTGACTGAGAGCCTTCACCACGTCTACAAATACCTTCCCAGTAACACCTAGATTAGGGTTGGATTGAATAACTGGGGACTATGGCCTCACCCATCACAGTAACGGATTGTATATGTATGGAATGAGCTGAGCCGCATCCACGGTGACAGATGGGTTTTCATCTCAGTGCTAACTTTAGCCTGTGGGTAGGATCCCTACAGTGTGTCTGAGTCTGGACTGAGCATGAAGTGCCATCCTCCCCTGGTGAAGCCTCCCTGCATAGGCGAGGCAGGTGTACCTTACAGCTGTGGATTTGGAGAGGTACAGGTGACAAGGAGTTATGTTTGGAAGAAGCCGGCATGCTGAGTTCAGTAAGCAAGATGGTATCTCATTTGCTTGGAACTTCACAGTAATCCTGCACAAGCCCAGCAATGAGAACTTACTTCTCATTGTTACCTCTCTTGTTGTTGCATCTGTCAGCACCTCTGTTTTTACTATTCTGCACTGGAAACTACAGAAACGGTGGAGGTAGAAACCATGACTTTGACCTCTCAGAAACAATTTCTCTCCTCGATGAGCTATTTTGGTAAATTGTGTGTGGCCAGAAGGTGGCGGTCTAGTAACAGGGGACCAGTGTCCTAGAAGAACTTTCCAGAGACCTCTGTAGTAATGTATAGAGTAGACAGGTTGAGGGCCTGGGGTGGCCAGGCCAGGACTGGGGGAGGAAGAGAGTCTCCTGGGCTTCAAGGGCTGGAAATGATACAGGTGGGCAGATCCCACCTTAAGGAAGAGCAGTTGCAAATTGCTGTTTTTCTGCATAGTATCTTTAAAATAATCTTTTAAATTTTAGAATAGTTTCAGACTTGAGAAAAAGTTGTGAGGATAGTACAGAGAGTTCCCATGTCTCCCACACCCAGTTTTCCCTATTCTTGTCATCTTACATTAGTATCGTTCATTGTCACAACTAATGAGCCTGTACTGATACACCTTTATTCACTAAAGTCCATATTTTATTCAGATTTCCTTATGTTTTACTGTTCCAGAATCCCATCCAGGATCCCACATGATATTTCGGCATTTCATCTCCTTGGACTCTTCTTGACTGTTACAGTTTCTCAGACTCTCTTTGCTTTGATGATCTTGATGGTCTTCAGGAGTAGTGGTCAGGTTTTTGTAGACTCCCCTAGTTGGACTTTGTGTCATGTTGTCTCATGATCCACTGGGGTGATGGGTTTTGGGAGGAAGCCCACAAAGCTCTTATCATATAAGAGCAAGGTCCGTGCATAGCATTTTTAAAGAGTTTTTTTGGTACTGATTTTTGTTTTCACTGTTTGCGAATTGTCGCCTTCTGAGAGGGGCCTTCTCTGACCACCTAATTTAAGAGGACTAGTTTCCCATTCACTGATCCTATAGAAATCTTGCCTAGCACTTGCCCTCTGGTGCTGGTACCCTCTAGTTTGCTGTTCAACTTCCCACACTGGGATGTGTGCTCCAGAATCAGACACAAGTCTGTCTTTTCTCACCCCATCTCCAGCACCCAGGACAGGCCCAGGTAACCAGAAGGCACGCGCATCTCTGTGTAATGATAAATAAACTTCTGAGGCATTGAAGTCTCTGCATAGGGTCATTAATTTAAGATCATCTTTTGAAATAGTGAAGTTCTGACCCTGGGACACAGCACCATGCTGACCACCAACAGACTTCATGTGGTCACTAGATATGGGTATCAGGTTGACCACCAACAGACCCCTCCATGTGGTCACTAGGACACAAGCACTGCACTGACTTCAGACAAGCCCCATGTTATTAGTTTATTAGGACATGGTGACCCCCTGACTATCGACAGACCCCCGGAGAGCTGCTTGGCCCTCACCCACTTGATCCCTTCCAAGGACCCATGAGTCAGTTGAGACTGCTGTCTCTCTCCATTTCAGTTTTCTCTCTGTTACACTTCCTGTTGTATTGAGAACATGGGATGTTTTGTTTTTTTTTTCTGAAAGGGCTTCCCACCCCAGTTATATAAGCTGTTGTATCCATCCCTGGGTAGAGTAGGCATTTTCCTGTGTCATCAGTGAGGCGTACGGGGCCCAGAGACAGGGAGAAAGATTTGCTCAAGGCTGGACAGGCTTGGAGCGGTTTTTCTGCTCCCAGGTCAGGCCCTGGTAGTCTTTGGTCTGAACTTGCAATGAGGTCAGGAGTCTATGTCTGATGCACAAAGGAGACTGGCTTCCCAGTGCTGCCCCTGCCAGCGCAGTCCTTACTCAGGGTTTCCCTCGATGCCTCCTTGTTCTTGGAAAGTGGAATCATCTGTAAGGTAGCATGTAGCTTGAACAATTTGTGATTATTTTGTTTAACTGAGATAACTAATGACTTTTGAGACAAAAACCATCTTATACTGAACTAAATTAATTTCTTCAGAAGATATTTCAAAGCATTGAAGTAACTGAGTCAGCAACCCAAGTCTCAACACAAAGTTCACGGGGGTGGCCGAGTTTTGTATTAGGCAGGATCCTGCTGATCCCACAGCTCGTTGTGAAAAACATCTCTTATTAGTATGTTCCAGGAAGAAAAATCCTCAGTTTTGGTTTTCTGGTTGTTTAAGTAATCCCATTTGTTAAACATTCAAAAATAGTATGTCTCTAACTGTAATATAGTGTAGGTGTTGAAATGGAAACCAGAGTGACAGTGCAGGAGCACAGTGCTGGGCACAAGTGTGAATTAGACATGGGCCGTGCTCTCAGAGAAGCTAGCTGGGGAGATCCCAGTTTGAAAAGATGCTGAAAAAGGTAAATAGCAGTGCAGTACCAAGCAAGTGACTGTCAAAGGTGTGTAAACTGAATGGTACCAGGACAGATGAGGGAAGATTGCTGCTAATGGAAGGGCTGAGTGGAGAACATGTCTCCAAACTTGGGCTAGGGGACATCTGTCTGCATGACATGTGCAGAGCGGGGGCAAGGTGGGCAGGAATAGCATGCTGGGGCCAGGGTGCCGGGGTGGCTGGAACAGGAGTCTGCAGGATCAGGAGCAGACTAGGAAGGAGGAGGGTGTAGGCTGAATGGGGAGTTTGCTTCCACCCATTAGGCCATAGAACCACTGTTAACATAGACAAGTGAAGTGCGCTTTGCCATCATGTTATCACTGATAATGTTTTAACGTCAGGTGTGTTAGTTGGCCTTTCCTTTAGGCTAATAATATCTAGTAAAACATGTCCTCTGTTGTCTAGTTTAGCTCTGATGGTGTTCTATTGCTGTTTTAGAAAAGTGCTTTTCATTATGTAACTAACATGTTAGTGACATTTAGATCATGTAAGACCAACCGACAGTGAGTTGTATGCTATGGAAAGTTCTGTGCTAATTAATAAGCCCTTAGGATGTTGAAGTAGTGGCACTTTGGAGATTCCAGGACACAGGTTGTAAAATCAATTTGGTTGGTTGCAACCAGCTTTTATATAAAGAATAGAATAGAAAAGCACATCTGAGTACATGGTGTGTACTAAGGTTTTTGTCTTGTGAAACTTTTTCAGACCTCCAAGGTGCTTGTACGGGTGTAGCAGTTCTGTGTAGGAAGCACTTCGCACAGTGGTGCACAGTTAAAGGGCACGAAGACTCTCACAAAGGGCCTCCTTCCCAGTGGAGATGGGCCTGGGGAGGGCTCAGGCCCACAGTGTGGAACCCTCGGGTCTTGCCTTCATGCAGGTTTTGCTTCGCATCAACTGGTTCCTGAACTCACTCCATCTGGCCAAGACCCTTTTCCTCTCTAGGATCCCAAGAAACATGCTTTCTTGTCATCATGTCTTCTTTGCTCAGCTAGGTAATCTCAGGGAGTGTTAATTTGTAAGAAATTTTTTGAGAAATAAGAATAAGGGGATGTTTGTGTACCTGCTGGAGGTGGCTGGTCTCTCCCTGGGGAGGAGGGGCTTGTGCAGTTGGTGTGTCCTGGATTCACCACCTGGGTTCCTGCTGTTCAGGCCCAGCAAGACCTTTACCCCAAGATGGATTTCCTTTCCTAACAATGCATTTATCAGTTGCTCCAGGCTGCTCGGATGAAAGGCAGCTCTGCTGACTGCCACTACGGTCCTAGGAAGGAAGTGGGGTGTCCTGCTTTTGCCCTCCCATTTTGCTGAAGCAGAGAAATCTGCTCAAAGGAGTTGGTGCTGGAATCCACACTGCTGGTTCTCACCCCAGAACGCTTTCCAGCATCCTAATAAATAAACATGGCTATATTGACACATCTGAGGTGGTCTGTATTATGGAGAAAAGCAGGTGACAGACTCTAAGCTATGCTCTTATCTGGGCCTTACAGTGCCAGGGTTGCAGAGGGAGGCAGCTCTTTAAATAAAGGATTTTCACGGTTCCTTGCCAAGCTGCTCTTCTGCTTCTTAGCAAGACTACCCAGGCATAGATGTGTGAATGGAAACACCCCTGAGCAATGCCTTGCCACGTGCAGCAGTCTGGCTCACCCCTACCTCAGTACAGCTCCACATTCAACTTTGCTTGACCTGACTAGCTGACCATTTCATGTGCTCTCTAGAACCAGTGTTTTGTGGGGTAATCAGATGGTAATGCAGTTCCTAGTAGTGTATTTCATGTACATTTCACCAGGGCTCAACAAGTATTATGTTTCATACTCCAATCTATTGTCCTCTCAAAAAGAAAAAAATCACTCCTGGATAAAGCATCTTTCTTCTAAAAGCCAGTTAGAGAACTAGATCCTGAGTATTTACAGTGTTGCACACTCTGATCAGTGTGGGGTAAGGAAGCAGCCCTGGATTGGGGTAGAAGGCCAGGCTCAGGTGGGTCCCACATTCAGTCAGCTCAGCAGAGGTTCAGAGAGGTGGACTCACCGCTCCCGCAAACACAGAAGCTCTAAACAGTAAATGCCTGGGAAAACACTTCGTCAACCCAAAGAGCTCTGACGGTCTTAAACACTTTTTGTAAAGTTCTGAATGCCCTTGCGTTGTTCACACCTTCTAGAAGATGCCACTCTGTTTGACTTTCCATTTCAGCATCTGGGCTTTTGGACCGAGCCATGCACTGTGAGCCCTCCTCAGGGAACCAGGAAGGGAGGCCACTTCAGCTACAGATGAGCGAACCGTTAATTTCCGAGGGGGACAGCCAGGAACTGAGACAGGTAACATGCATTCGTAGTGTCATGTCCTTCCCTGCAGGCAACTCACTTTTCTTTCTTGTCTAAAAACAACTCTCCACTGATTTATGCTTGTCTGTCACCTGCACGGAAATGCTGGGACATCCACCTGATTTGCTCAGCTCCCTATAGCTTGAGGAAGGGCGGTGCCCATTCTGAGTCCTTGCGTTTTGTGGCATGCAGACACACATAGCATTCCTGTGCATACACAGTGGTCTTGGCAGCTGCCTATGTCTGTTGTATGTGTGTGTATGTCTGTATATGTGGGCTCAGATGCACATGTAGGCTGTGTATGTGCACGATGTGTGTGTCCAGGTGGGCTCTGTACACGTACATGTATGCATGTGTGGCGTGTGTACTGTGTGCACACGTGTGCAGCACCTGTATGTGTGTGCCATCTGTGTGTGCACTACCTGGGCATGTACAGTTGAGGGCACTTGCTCTCAAGTGCTCGACACAGGTTCTTGCGGAGGCTTGCCACTTTTTGTCCAGGAAGTTGAAATTTAAACAATGTTCGATAGAAATACTTGCAACTTATCTTCCTATGTTAATGCTGGACAACACAGTGGCCTTTTCTTTTTCCTTTTTTAATAATTATGTAGCAAATACCTAGACGTTATATCATTTCATTCATAAATATTTCAGTATGTAGCTTTAAAAGATAAGAACCGTTTTAAAAAATCAGCACAATACCATACTCACCTTAAAAAAGTAAAAAGTAAATTCCTTGGTATCATCAGACATCAAGCCAGTGCTCACATTTCCCTAGTTACCTCATTTAGGAAAATGTGTTACATGTTTATTCAGATCAGGATCCTCATGAGGCCCGTGTGTTGCATTTAGCTATGTTGCATAAAGCTATGCCTTTAATGCATAGCTTTCTTTCCTCTGTCATCTTTTTCCTTTGAAGTTTATTTGATGAAAAACCTAAATTGTTCCTCTGTCAAGATTTTGCAGCTTGTATCTTCCTGACTTGGTTTCCCCAGCTCCCAGCAGGTGGTGAACTGCCTGCTCTCTGCCCTGGTACTCTTGTAGGTCGGTTTGTACCTCTAGAGACTCCATCAGATTCAGGCTCCATTTTGGAGAGACTGTTTCATTGGTGGCAACCCACACTTAACATCAAGGCATACAAGAGACTGTATGTCTTTTAAACCTGTTTTTAAATAATTTTATTCTGTGTGTCTACATAGGCATAGACTCCTTTAAGCTCAGCCTTTTCTATTTTGGGAAAAAAGTGTTCATCTTTTGCTATGGGATATTTTAAATATACATGATTTGTCACTTTTTCCTTCTGGTCTAACTTTTAATCTAAGTAATGACACAGAGACATGCCACTTTCTAGCTGCAACTAGGAAATTCTGCAGGTTACTGATCACTTCTTTTGATAGGCTTAGTGACTCCAGAACACTGCAGATCTTGTCTGCCTTGGGGCTTGAGAAACCCTCATACTATAAAGGCAAACTTAGCCTGTTCTCATGAAAGTGGGTAAGATTGCATATAGGCCTCAGGCTGGTAGGATCTGAGACCCTCCTCTCCCATCCTCCAATGAAGGTGTCTGTGGCTGAGATGAGCTCTTCTATGTCCCACAGTTGTGTTGAGGCTGAAGCAAGAACATGGGTTTTGTAGGACATGGGAAATGTAGGAATTTTATCTGTTAATTCTAGTGGTGGCCATGTAGTTTGAGAGGGCCCTTGCAGTTTCAAATAACCAATCGCTACTACCATGTATATACAACGTACCCTTCCCCTAAAAGCTGTGATAGAATGGTGTAGGATGAATGCACCAACAGCTGTGAGTAGAATAAAATTCCTCAGTGACCACTGAGGTCACCATTCTTTCCCATGAAAGTGTGTTTCTTATGTGGTTGGTCCTGACTGTCATCAACAAGTCTTAGTGAGCCCTGTGGCGTCCATGCTGGGAACAGCAGATGCCATGGTCGTGAATCAGGAGGCTGGCTTGGGGGCAGAGGACACGGTGATCCCTGAGCAGTTAGGCTGGGAAGACCCACCCACAGGAGGGGCAGGACTTTGTGCTAGTTAGCTGCCTCATTCTCCTTCCCTGCAGGGAGAACCTAATTTCATAAGAGATTGTCCTTTTGAGGTAAAACACATGTTTCATATTTAGAGAAGAATTCTGAGCTGTGTAGTTGAAGCTCAAGCATAGGTAGGAATGAGTTAAATTTCTGGGGAAAACGAAAATGCAAGAAAATCTCCCTCCATTCATCTGTGGTTTCTGTTGCAGATGCTATTAAAGTCATTACGTGGAAATGGGTTTTGGTGACTTAAACTGCAGTTGGGGTGCTAGAGAGAGGATTTGCCGTGATTTCCTCAGGGAGCAGCCGTGCTTAGTGCAGTGTGCCAGCTCCCTCTGTGCTGGGCCCCTGGAGCGGGCATGTGGGCTGCGGTTAGGCCCCATCTGCTGCGTAGCTGTGGCCGTCCACCATCCGCTGTGGGAGGGCACGTGGTGGAGGAGGCTGGGAGAGGAATCAGAGTCCCTCAGATGGGTTTGGCAGAGTCCCTCAAATCATTTCCAGTGTCTGATGTGCTAACCTTTCCTGCCTCAGAACTCCTGCTCTTTCGTTACTAAGTCTGTGGCTACCATATATTTGATACAACATTTGGAAGTGATAAAACAAAAAGCAGCATGGCTCTGTCCTGAGGACATTGCAGTTTTACATAAAGTTTCTTCATAACTTCTTAATCTGCACTTCTCTGTCTTGTCCTGCGTTTGGTGTTTTTTCATCCCGCCTCCCTCTTTCACCAAGAAGGAATCAGAATGAAAAGCTGACCCAGGTCTGGTCTCATGGTTTATCAGGCTCTGCAACAGCCCTGGCACTGGGAACAGCAATGAAGGAAGACTTGCACTGGATGTTCTCATCATTTCCAATAAAGAGGGATGCACAGAGTGTGGATTCATGGCGAGTTTTTAGGTCATAGTTTTGAACTTTCTGTTTGATTATATTCGGCATTTAGTCTTCCTACTGTATGTGGTATCTTTATAAACAGTAAATGCAAAACACAAAAATTAAAAACTGAGGTGATTAATTCAGTTCAGTCAGAAAGTTCGTTTACTGGAAAACCTAGCTAGTCAGCTGGCGTGAGGAGAAGAGTTTATTGAAAAGGCAGCCCTGCGGATGCCTGTGCTGGGGAGATGAGTGAGGCCCAGGGCTTTTGTCTCTGTGTTGCTTAGCAGAGCCAAGTTCCACATGTATCTGCACTGGCAATTCACTGGATCTTTCCTGAAATAATTCTAGGCCGGAAAGGATGCTGTGGTTCTCTACTTGCTGTGAAACTATCTTAAGAAATTAATGTCCTTCTTTTCTTTTTTTTTTTTAAACAGATACATATATTCATTTTCACATTCTTTTCCATTATGGTTTATTATAAAATAATCTTATTTTCTTGTTTTAGGAATTATAGAATACATTTCATCTTCAGTAACTCCACCATTCTGGTCTTTTCCTCTGTACTTTGTTCCCAGTTAGTTAAATTTGTCCCAATTCATCTGTCTCCTCTCCTACTAGTCAGGGGAAAAAAAAAAAAAATCTGTCATTTCTTGCATACCTAATCTATGTAAAAGAATTGTGTTTAGCAAGTGTTCTTCAGCCTAAACTAAATGTCTGAATCAGTGAATTATTTAGCTGTGGCTTCAGTGAGTTATTTGGAGAAGACAACAGATCTGGGTTTCCTTGGATAATTGTCAGGACAAAGTCATGAGATAATGAGCAAGGGGTGATATCCATGATGCTTCTCATCAGTTGTGGCAATGGACTAGACCACACTTCTGGAATGCAGATTCCAGAACTGATACTGCTTAGGAAGGAGGGGATGGCTAAACTGGTGGGCCCTCAAAAGTAGAAAGGCAAGGGCAATGCACTCCAGCTATAGGACCACCGAACAGTGCTGGGACGGTGTGTAGACACCTTGTTGGAGTGAGCTCTGTGGAGGGGTCTGGGGACAGAGAGCTGGACATGTCCACTTATCAATACCTTCATTTAGTCTGGGCTTTGTCCTGTAAGCAGTTTGGAATCATTGAAGTTTTTAAGCAAGGAGTCATGAGATAATTTCAGATTTTTACCCATTCTCCTCAGGTTCTCCTGTTGTCCTCTGCTGCCTTCTGAATCTTTCAGGCTGTATCATTTCATTCGTTAATTATGGGGCACAGTTAGATGGTTAGTGTTTTTATTTGTGGCTTTGATACCAGCCTGGATATTAGCAATGAGCTAGGCCGTTTATTTAAATATGTGTTACTCTAATTGTGAATTATTAATAAATGTTTCTGACATCATATCCTATGTCACTTCTAAACGTTAAACCATAAGAAGAGCCTTGGTAACCAGGAAAACATACCTAGTAACTTTTGATGTCCACACACAGTGGACATTTCAATAAGAGGTCATGTGTCTTAGGATGAGCCCTGGCCTAGGAACCTGGCATCCTGGCGCTGGTCCCAGCCCCTCCCTGTCAGCTCTGTAGTCCTGGGAAGGCTGGTTTGCTTCCCTGTCCTCAGTCTCCAGCTCTGAAAAGGGCACTGACTTGTAGCGTATTCCAGTATCTACCGTCTAATGTAGAATCCACCGCAATGAAATGAAAGCTGAGTTACAGAAAAATGTCACGCCTTACTTTTAAATATTCGTTCATGGTTTTCCTGTCTGCTCTGTTGGTTAACTAGGTCACTGGTAACGATGAGCATTACTTTGACAGACAGGAGACAGACACGCGGTGCCCCCACCGCTAGCCCAGCCCTGCCTGCTGTGGTTTCATGTGCCTCCCACTGCTGCCTTCTGTAATTGCCTGGGACAACCAGCTCTTCTCCACAGCAGCATTCAGAACTCCCATTATGTTGGATGTGGTCACCACTCTAGCAGAGGCCCATGTTGTCTGTGGCAGTGGTTGTTCGGAGTGGGAGGACCTGTCAAAGCGTGTGGCTGTGTGTCCTCTGCAGTTGACAGAGAAGGCTATGTGGGCACACCGGACCTCCCTCACATAGAGGCCATGGTGTAAACGTGAGTTGCATGGAGGTGGCATCTGCCCTTCAGGTCCAAATACCCATGCAGATGAATCTTGGGGGTGTATTCTGTCCCTTCCACTGCCCCTGGGAACTGTGGACAGGGGGGAAGCTGCCAAATAAGGAACTCTAAGATACTGTGCCAAGGGCAGGATTCCAGAATGTACCAGCATCTCAGCGAACAAATTCTAGAGCAGCTGCTTGGCTGTGCAGAAGGTAGAATGCCAAGGAGCAAGAAACAGATGCTCAGGCATTTAGACTGGGAGGATGACTTGTTCCCCCTTTGGAACATTTTCCTGTGCTCTTGGTCAGCTTTCAAATGAACCTCAAGTCTTAAAATCAAGTGTTTGATTATATTGTTATTGAGTGCTTGGCTATGGAAGGTTTCATATATTATAACGATGTTTTTTATTGTGGTAAAATATATAGAATAAAATCTTGCCATTTTAACTATTTTAAGTGTATAATTTAATATCATTAATTACATTCAAAATATTGTGCAACCATCACCGCTATCTATTTTATTTTCAAAGCTCGTTTATCACCCCAACAGAAACTCTGTTACCATGAAGCAGTAACTCCACATTTTGCCTCCCCCCAGTCCCTGGTAACCTCTAATCTTCTCTCTATGAATTTGCCTATTCTGGGAACCTCCTATAAGTGTAATCCTTTTGCATCTGGCTTTTTTCACTTAGCATAATGTTTTCAAGGCTGATCCATCTTGTAGCATGAATTGGTACTTCTTTCCTTTTTATAGGTGAATAATATTCTGTTGTATGGTTAAAACATACTTGGTTTATCCATTCATCACCGATGGACACTTGGATTATTTCCACCTTTCAGTTCTTTTGGACATATACCTAAGAGTAGAATTGCTTGGTTATAGGATAATTCTGTGTTTAACTTTTTGATGAGCTGCCAAATTATCTCCTTAGCAGCTACACCATTTTACACTCTCACCAGCAATGTATGAGGATTCCAGTTTTTCCACATCCCTGCCAACACTTATTTTCTTTTTTGAAAATTTTAAAATTATTCTAACTATCAAATAGAATAGATAAGGAGGTAAGTGTTGGAGGTAAGGGTCCAACTTCATTCTTTTGCATGTGGCTGTCTAGTTGTCCCAGCACCACTTGTTGAACAGACTATCCTTTCTCCATTGAGTAGACTTGGCACCCTTGTCAAAAATCTGTTGATCTGAGGACTCTTTATTCCATTAGTCTATTCTTATGCCAGTACCAAGCTGTTTTTATTACTATAACTTTGGGTAAGGTTTAAAATCGGGAAGTGTGAGTTTAATTTCATTCTTTTTCAACTTGTTTTTACTATTCAGGGTCCCTTGCAATTCTATATGAATTTGAGGATTAGCTTTTCCATTTCCGAGTAGGGGGGCTGTTGGAAATTTGATAGGGATTACATTGAATCTGTATATCACTTTGAGGAGTATTGCCCTCTTGCCAATATTGTCTTCCAGTCTAGGAACACAAGATGTCTTTTATTTATTTAGGTAGTCTTTATTCCAGCATGATTTTATAATTTTTAGTCTTTCACCTGCGTGGTTCTTTTTTCCTAGGTATTTTATTCTTTTGGATGCTATTATAAATGGGATTATTTTCTTAATTTCTTTTTCTGATTCTTCATTGCTGCTGTATAGAAACACAACTGATTTTTGTGTGTTGCTCTTGTATACCGTAACTTTGCTAAATTTGTTAATTAGTTCTTCTAGTTTTCTTGTGGATTCTTTGGGATATTCTATATATATAGGGTCATGTCATATGAAAATAGAGATAGTTTTACTTCTTCTTTTCCAGTTTGGGTACCTTTTATTTCTTTTTCTTGCCTACTTGCTCTGTCTAGGACTTCCAGTGCATAGCAGTACTGTGTAGCAGTGGTGAAAGTAGGCATTCTTGTCTTTTTCTGATCTTAGGGCTTTCAGTCTTTCCCCATTGAGTATCCTATTAGCTGAATTTTTCATAAGTCTCCCCTTTTTTTTTAAAGTGTTTTAAGTTTTTACTTTATTACAGGCTTTTCTATTTCTAATCATTACAAATGTTTTCAACATTTCATTTATCTGCTCCATTGTATTGCATTTATATTTCATTATGATTCCCATCTGTCTATCATATATTCAAGTTATGTCTACTATTTTCTTTTTTTTTTTTTATTTTATACTGGAGCATAGTTGATTAATAATATTGTATTAGTCTCAGGTGTACAGCAAAGTGATTCAGTTATACATATACATGTATCTATTCTTTTATAAATAATTTTCCCATTTAGGTTATTAGAGAATTTTGAGCAGAGTTCCCTGTGCTATATAGTAGGGGTTTGTTGGTTATTTTAAATATAGTAGTGTGTACATGTCAATCCCAAACTCCCAGTCTATCCCTCCCTCCCACCCTTCCCCTCTGGTAACTATAAGTTCATTCTCTAAGTGTGTGAGTCTGTTTCTGTTTTGTAAATAAGTTCCTTTTATCATTTTGGGGGGGGGGTTCTGCATATAAGTGATATCGTATGATATTTGTCTTTCTCTGTCTGACTTACTTCACTTAGTATGATAATCTCCAGGTTCATCCATGTTGCTGCAAATGGCATTATTTCATTCTTTGCAATGGCTGAGTAATATTTCATTGTATTATTTCATAGTAATATTTCATTTCATTGTACCACATCTTCTTTATCCATTCCTCTGTCGATGGACATTTAGGTTGCTTCCACATCCTGACTATTGTAAATAGTTCTGCAATGAATGGTGTGCATGTATCTTTTAAATTATGGTTTTCTCCGGATATATGCCCAGGAGTGAGATTGCTGGATCATATGGTAGCTCTATTTTTAGTTTTTTAAGGAACCTCCATACTGTTCTCCATAGTGGTTGTAGCAATTTACGTTCCCACTAACAGTGTAGGAGGGTTCCCTTTTCTCCACACACTCTCCAGCATTATTGTTTGTAGATTTTTTAATGATGGCCATTCTGACCAGTGTGAGGTGATACCTCACTGTAGTTTTGATTTACATTTCTCTAATAATTAGTGATGTTGAGCATCTTTTCATGTGCCTCTTGGCCATCTGTATGTCTTCTTTGGGAAATGTCTATTTAGGTCTTCCGTCCATTTTTGGATTGGGTTTTTGATTTTTTTTTTGATATTGAGCCACATGAGCTGTTGTTTGTAAATTTTGGAGACTAATAACTTGTCAGTCACATTGTTTGCAAATACTTTCTCCCATTCTGTGGGTTTTTTTCGTTTTGTCTATGGTTTCCTTTGTTGTGCAAAAACTTTTGAGTTTCATTAGGTCCCATTTGTTTATTTTTGGTTTTTTTCCCATTATTCCAGGAGACGGCTCAAAAAAGATATTGCTGCAATTTATGTCAAACAGTGTTCTGCCTATGTTTTCTGAGTTATTTTTGTGTATGGTGTTAAATAATGTTCTAATTTCACATGTAGCTGACCAGTTTTCCCAGCACCATTTACTGAAGAGACTCTCTTCTCTGCATTGTAGAGTCTTGCTTCCTTTGTCATAGATTAATTGACCATAGGTGTGTGGGTTTAGTTCTGGGTTTTCTATCCTGTTCACACATCGGTCTATATTTCTCTTTTTGTGCCAGTACCATACTGTTTTGATGACTGTAGCTTTGTAGTATAGTCTGAAGTCAGGGAGCCTGATTCCTCCAGCTCCATTTTTCTTTCTCAGGATTGCTTTTGCTATTTGGGGTCTTTTGTGTTTCCATACAAATTGTAAAATATTTTGTTCTAGTTCTGTGAAAAATGCCGTTGGTAATTTGATAGGGATTGCATTGAATCTGCTGGTTGCCTAGGGTAGTATAGTCATTTTGACAATATTGATTCTTCCAATCCAAGAACATGGTATATCTTTCTGTTTGTATCATCTTTGATTTCTTTCATCAGTGTCGTATAGTTTTCAGAGTACGGGTCTTTTGTCTCCTTAGGTAGATTTATTCCTAGGTATTTTATTCTTTTTGATGTGATGATAAATGGGATTGTTTCCTTAATTTCTCTTTCTGATCTTTCGTTGTTAGTGTATAGGAATGCGAGAGATTTTCGTGTATTTTGTAACCTGAAACTTTACCAAATTCATTGATGAGCACTAGTAATTTTCTGGTAGCTGTTTAGGATTTGTTATGTATAGTATTATCTCATCTGCAAACAGTGACAGTTTTACTTATTCTTTTCTAATTTGGATTCCTTCTGTTTCTTTTTTTTTTTTCTTTGCGGTATGCAGGCCTCTCACTGATGTGACCTCTCCTGTTGCAGAGCACAGGCTCCAGACACGCAGGCCCAGCGGCCATGGCTCATGGGCCCAGCCGCTCCGCGGCATGCGGGATCCTCCCGGACTGGGGCATGAACCCACATCCCCTGCATTGGCAGGCGGACTCTCAACCACTGCGCCACCAGGGAAGCCCGATTCCTTCTATTTCTTTTTCTTCTTTGATTGCTGTGGCTAGGACTTCCAAAACTATGTTCAGTAAGAGTGGCGAGAGTGGACATCTTTGTCTTTTTCCTGATCTTAGAGAAAATGCTTTCAGCTTTTCACTGTTGTGTATGATGTTAGCTGTAGGTTTGTCATATATAGCCTCTATTATGTTGAGGTTTATTCCCTCTATGCCCACTTCCTGGAGAGTTTTATCATGAATGCGTGTTGAATTTTGTCAAAAACTTTTTCTGCATCTATTGAGATGATCATATGGTTTTTATTCTTCAATTTGTTGATATGGTGTATCACGCTGATTGATTTGAGGCAGTGAAAAATCCTTGCATCCCTGGGATAAATTCCACTTGATCATGGTGCATGATCCTTTTAATGTATTGTTGGATTCAGTTTGCTAGTATTTTGTTGAGGATTTTTGTGTCTATGTTCATCAGCGATATTGGTCTGTAATTTTCTTTTGTGGTATCTTTGTCTGGTTTTGGTATCAGGGTGATGGTGGCCTCATAGAATTAGTTTGGGGATATTCCTTCCTCTGCAGTTTTTTGGAATAGTTTCAGAAGGATAGGTTAGGTGCCTTTTATCATGTTGAAGAAGTTCTCTTCTAGTCCCAGTTTTCTGAATTTTTATCGTGAAAGGGTGT
The DNA here is from genome assembly GCF_937001465.1 of Orcinus orca. NCBI lineage: Eukaryota > Metazoa > Chordata > Mammalia > Artiodactyla > Delphinidae > Orcinus > Orcinus orca. The sequence goes on along the minus strand of NC_064561.1, from coordinate 16,348,593 downwards.
TGGGTTTGTCGTTGCCATTTCTCCATCAATTGAGTTGATTGTGTTTTTTTCCTCTCTGTTCTAATAATGTGGTATATTGCATTAATTGATTTTCTAAGGGTGAACCACCCTTGTATTCTGAGATAAATCCTACTTGGATTCAGTTTGCTAGTATTTTAGTATGTTGTGGTTTTGTTTTCATTTGTCTCAAAGAATTTACTAATTTCCCTCTTTGACCCACTGGTTGTTTAAGTGTGTTGTTTGATTTCTACATACTTGTGACTTTTTTAGTTGTTCAGATTTCCAGTTTCATTTCACTGTGAAGGTACTTTCTATTACTTCAATCTTAAGTTTGAGGTTTATTTTGAGGAATACCATGTGGTCTGTCCTGGAGGATGTTCTTTGTGCACTTGAGAAGAATGTGGGTTCTGCTGATTCGGATGGAGTATTTCGTGTATGTCTGTTGGGTCCAGATGGTCTATAGTGTTGTTCAAGTCTTCTGTTTCCTTATTGATCTTCTATCTGGGTGCCTTATCCATTACCAACATCTTTTTATTAACTTTTAAAAATAGTTAACAAGTATTAGACGGTTTTTGGGTTCAGGCTGGGAAGTTGGTTTTGTGCAGTTTTTAAATGTGAAATTGGACTGTATGCATGAACACAGTGTTGAGTAGGCTGTGTGGCCTTGGGCAGCATGTGTCTGTCCATCCCATCTGTGGCATAGGGCTGGGGACTGATTGTTGGAAACATGGTTTCTCGTAGCCAATAAGTACCTTTGCCATGTTAGCCATGTGGCCTTCAGCAGGCTTCACATTTCCCTGAAAAAGTACTATTATCACTTTTTACACAACAGGGTCCTGCCTTAAGGCTTGCATGGGTTTGAAGTGAGGATGAGGCCTGTACTATATGGAGCAGAATTCTAGCACATATTGAGATATAAATAAATGTATCAGTGGGACCCCAACTGTCTTTGACCTAGTCAACTCTGAAGAGCCCCAAACTTAATGCATTTTCTGTCTGTTTCATATTCTGAGAATGTCCCTGCTGAGGCATTTACTTCCGCATGTAAGATGAACCTTCAGTTTATTGAGCATTTCACTTGGTAGGGATTCCATTGCTCTCTTAAAAACGTGGTTCTCATCATGGGAAGCTCTGATAGCAGCTTGGCTCTCAAGACCCCTCTCTAGTCCTGGGAGGTGCTTTCCCTGCCCAGACCTTGAGTTACAGGGGCCATCTTTGCTGTGGGCCATTGGGGCCATTTGTAACTGGAGGCCAGTCAGCAGACTTCAAGTGAGGGCTAATAGATCCCTGAAGACTCAGCTCTGAGTCTTGCTATACAGACACAGCCATGGTGCCTAAGGCAGGTTTGTGCTCATCCACCCTCTGCCCTGAGAGGGGGTCGTGAGGAAGGGAGCATCGTGGTGGGGGAACTCCTTAAAAGAGAACCCTGTGCTGCCCCTGTTCACCCACAGAGCATCCTCAGGTCCTCAAGGAATGCAGCGCAGAGGACAGGGTGGGATGCAGGGGGTGGTCTGTGAGTGCTGAATGTGACAGGTTGCAGCTTAGGATATTCTTTACAGCCTCCAGAGCTTTGGCTGAGAGGGAGCCAATTTTTCCCTCTTTACCTTCTTTACAGCATGTTCTACCCCAACTGGTAGAATTGCAGACAACTTGATTTATCCCAGCTCTATTCTTAAATGGTTGCTAGTTTCTCACTGCAAGAAAATTCAGTTTTTCAGTGGGTCAGTTTAATAACAAGATCAAGGCAAACAGTCTAGCCAATACTAACTCACTTTAGGTGCTTAATATTAATATACTAATACTCTAAATCCTGGAGTTCTGTCATGAGGTAGAGCAAAACATTTTTTTCAGACTATAAGTTGAGGCAACAACTAGCATATTGTAGACATTTTAGAAATATTAAGGCCCGTACTTGTATGTACCATGTCCTTACACAGTGAAAGCACAAGCTTGGTTGTTTCAGGACCCCCTTGGGGGCACAGCTTACAGCAGAGCTTGGGGCCTCTGATTCCCAGACTTGCACACCTTGATAGCTGGCATGAGGCATACAGTTAAATACATCTGTTTTGATAAGTGAACCTCCTCTACTGGATGAGCTATTTTTCCATAATTTATTTTCTGTTTTTATAAACAAAATGGAAATGGTTGGAAGGCTAAAATGTCTCCATATCAGCTCTTATATCAACCCAGACGGTGTCTGTGCCACCTTTCTGAGGTCTGTGGTATTGCAGAGATGGAGGTCACTGTAGCATGTGACCAAAGCAGAAGGTCTTCCTCTTCCAGAGAGGACAATAACTTCTTCTCTGCCCTGGGGACCACGTGGTGCCTCCCACTTCCTGCCTGAGTCATCTCGGCTATCCCCCTTGCCGGTTACTGACGCTGTGAGTGAGCCCAGCATCCTGCCTGTGGGGAACCAAGCCTCCTGCTCTGGCTTTGTTGAGCGCCTGTGACCCCTGAGCTGAAGAGCACTGAGTGTTTCTGTGGGTTTTATTTCCAAGATACTGCTCCCAGAGGTATTGGCATGTATGTTTCTATGTCTTAACTTGTGGTTATGTGCATTATATATTTCTTTGGAGTTAGTTTCTCCTACAACTCAATGTACTGTTAATCAGGTAATTTCTGTGTAGGTACAAATGTGGCTGGAAAGATGGCTGGCTGCTGGGTTTATTTATTAGTGGAGCAGAAACTTGGGGAAAAGTCCATTTTGACCCTGGTCTTTGACTCAGAGCCCAGTGAAGTCTCATCTGAGAGGCCAGTTGATATTCCAGAGGCTGGCAACATCATACATTGATGACTAGACAGCTTGTCATCCTGGGCCACAGAAGTAACAACTGTTTTTAAGGTTTGGCCAGACTTCATATTCTCCATTCTTTCCATCCCATGTTATATGGAATGCACACGATGCCATTTAATTACTTCAGTCCCTTTCTTAAAGGAAAAAGACACTGGACCAATATTCCAGTGGTACTAGTAGTTTGAAAGTTTACTCAGTAATTTTCTTTGCAGACTTAGTAGCTGTAAAGATCTCGTTTATATTTTTGTGGTGTTAATTAATTTCAAGTGCAGTTTTGGCAGACCAACCAAGGGTCTCAACAGGCTGCATAGAATGGGTGCTATTTTTAAGGCCATCATCTCAGTGAAGCTTTTTCCAAATGAAATTCAACAGGAACCAGCCTTTATTTGGACTGTACACTCAGTAAAATGCTCAACTTTTGTAGGCATGTCAGCAGTTCTTACAAAATAAGTTGTATGTGCCTTTTATTACTGTGCTTATTAAGTGTAGACTCAGGAATGTTGGTGTTCTTGCTTTTGCCACTGTTTCATTTTGGAAAGAGGCAGTTGATTCATTCTCTAGAGAAAGATGGCCATGGAAACGTAGGACACATAAGGTCAGTCACACAAAGTGGCCCTTGGTGGAAGTGCTATCATGTGGTGATGTGGTCCTGTGCTACCTGGCACAGTAGCCACTGGCTACTGAGCACTTAAAAAGCAGTTGGTCTGTGACTTCCCTGGTAGCACAGTAGTTAAGAATCTGCCTGCTAATGCAGGGGACACAGGTTCGAGCCCTGGTCCGGGAGGATCCCACATGCTGCAGAGCAACTAAGCCCGTGCACCACAACTACTGAGCCTGTACTCTAGAGCCCGTGAGCCACAACTGCTGAGCCTGCCTGCCACAACTACTGAAGCCCGCGCACCTAGAACCTGTGCTCTGCAACGAGAGAAGCGACCGCAGTGAGAAGCCCGCACACCACAATGAAGAGTAGTCCCCGCTTGCCACAACTAGAGAAAGCCTGTGTGCAGCAATGAAGACCCAACACAGCCAAAAATAAATAAATAAAAAAAATAAATTTCTTAAAAAAAAGCAGTTGGTCCAAGTTCATACTAGCTTGCTAGGACTTCATATAAAAAAAGAATATAAAATATCTCATTAATAATTGTTTCTATTGACTTCATGTTGAAATGCTAATGTTTTGGGTTGATGGGTTTAAATAAAATATATTATTAAAATTAATTATACTATTTACTTTTTATTAGAAAATTTGAAATTACAGGTATGGCTCTCCCCTAACTGGACATCTTGCCACAGTTGCTCAGGGCTCTAAGAGCTGGCACAGGTTCTGGGGTGTGTGAATGGACTGCCTATTCCTGGTGGGAGCCCTTCTGCCATTTTTTAAGGGTCTTAGGCAATTTCTTTCAGTGTCTCAGTGATGTGACCTCTGAGTCATGGCCATGACATCTATTGTCCACGCAACGGTCATGTCAGGGCTGTTCTGGGAGCTGGACCCCAAGAGCTTGAGCAAGTCACCCACCCTTCTCAACCTCAGCTGTGAAACAGAGTTAGATCGAGGATCAACAGGGAATAGTTAGGGCACATTGCAGGGGTCTCATAACTCCTATCCTTATTTAGGATAACTGGAGGATGAGGAAACAGAAAACAAAACCATGTATATATATATATATATATACTTTAATCCCCAGTTTTTCTTTTCTCTGAAAGTGTACGGATGTTGGGATGAGAAAGCAAGATGAAATGGCCACACAATATTATCAGCAGTGCTTATCTGATAGGCAGTAATTTGCATTTGAATTTTGGAGGAATTTTATTTTCTCCTCTAAGTTCTGTTTCCTGGTTTTCTATGTGCACTGTAATTATCGGAACAGAACAGGACAGTTGACTATCTGTGTGCACTAAAGGGAATACATGGCTGCCTTGCTGAAAGCCCATCTCCTGCCATCAGTGCACGTGCAAACACTGATTGTTTACAGTTCAGAATCTGGTGGTCCTGAAAGACAGTTCAATTGAAAATAAACTTGACCACATTTTGATATGATTGACAAGGATGTAGAGGTAGCAAAGAGAGCCGCAAGGTCTGTGCGGGCTGATCACTCAACATAGGAGAGAGATTTGACACCCTCCTCGAGGGTGTCAAATCGGATGCAGGTGTGTGACAAAGGGGACATTTTATGCAAGTTCCTGGTAGAACGGCCTTATTATCACACTAAAATGGAGGTAATGAGGAAGGAATAGTTGACCAGAGAGAACAGCATGGAAGGACCTGCCTAACATAGTGATGAGTGGTGACTTTTTTATTATGCTCTCTGGGCCTCAGCCATATGAGATCATAGAAATGAGAGATGGAAAAGACCTCCTGTATTAGGTCATCCAGCCCATCCCCTCCAGAGCTGACTGACCCCACAGTGTACTTTCCAGAGCTCCGTCCAGTTTTTCAAGTGACTCAACTGATGGAGTTTCCACCAGCTCCCAGAAGGTGCAGAAAGGTGGTGTCTGAGACAGCTAACTTGGATCTGGATTTATTCTTTCTCATGATGAAGATCCCAGCGATGATGCTTTGTTCAAAGAGAGATGTGGGGGTGAATCCCACCTCTGTCGCTAACTTGCGGATGACTGCGGATGACCCCAGCTCACCTCATCTCCACATCCCCCTCCAAAAGTGGGGGTGCTTTGCTGGGCTCCTTCAGTCTGAGTGTTCTAAGACTTGGCGGCGGCACCTTACATAGCACTTTATGGTTTTCACAGCTTGTTCACATTTGTGATCTCATTTGAGCCTCACCATTCTTAGGGCAGGAGTTGATCTTATTATCCTCCTGGCCGTCTCCCTGCCTTTATTGTTTCTTGTTAATCAGATGAAGCAGTTCTCCCAGGCAGTGGGTGCTGGGCCAGGTGGTCAGGCATTCCTTTTGATTCTAAGCACAGAGCTGCTTCCTTTTGACCTCACGGGTACTATTATACCTTCTGAGACACCACACGGGTACAGTTTACTCTCCTTGAGGTGTGGCCTCCTTTCCCGGCACTAGCACTGCTCAGGATTGTCCCAGGCCTCCTGTGCAACCTAGAGCTTTCTTGCCTGTGTCACCTGGTGGGACCTCTGGGAGCAGGGGGCAGGATTTCAGTGTGGAGTATGATATATTATCAATAGATTGCACTTGGGGTCCTCTGAGGTGGTCACCCAGGCTGTTCACTAGTAACATCCATCCCTGTGTGATAAAGGACTTTGAATGGATCTGTAGGCAGGTTCATCCACTGGGAGTTAGTAAGCAGGGCACCAAGGGCTCATCTTAATAATTCAGATTCTGCAGTTCCTTTTTCTTGACCTAACCAATGATCTGAAACTTTCCCTAAAAGAAAAGAGGTATTAACATTTATTGCAAGTAGTTTGGTCATTAAGATTTCTCTTAAAATCATTACTTTTTGTTTCGGCTTGGGGATATTAAATTTTTAAACCAAGGTTCAGTAAGTATGTAATTAAAGTACATTTCACAATGCAACTAGTCCCAATAGAATTGTAATACAGTGCTGCTCTTAACTAGTTTATGAAACTGTATGAAGTATGACATGAGTCACAGAAATGGGGACGAGGAGCTGCCATCCAGCCTGGTCGGCTCCCTTGGTCTAGCCATGCTGGAGCAGCCCTGCACGCTGTGGGCGCCATCCTCCCCTGTGGCATCACTGTGTGTTTATGGCATTTCTGAGTGTCCTCCACGTGTCTGCGCCCACAGATATCCTTTTTGCCTCTCCACAGAACCCTGCCGTCTCCCAGTTTTTCTCAGTAGGCCCACGGGGTTATGTTGTGTAACTGCTTCATCACCTTGGGTTATTTGTGCTGTGTTTTGTTCTGCCTTTTGTATTTGTATGTGAAATATTTCAAACATACAGACAAAAAAGTGTTTTGCCTTTCTTCTTAAATTTTGTTTTTCCAGCTTCAGTCTGCAGTTAGGCACTTGGATACAGAAAGGTAATGAAAACAATGATTGGGTGAGAGCTGGAACTCAGATCTGAGTTGTAGGATCCAGATCCCTGGTTCTGCCCTGTGCTGCTACTGTTTGCAGGAATTCCACGTGGATGTGGTAACATTCCCAGCAGGGCTGTCAGGGTTGGTGAAACAGCAAACCGTGGGTTGGAAACAGCAGTGCCGCAGGGGTGCATCTCCTGGGGCTGTGTGGTCAGTCTCCTTGCTTATGGCTTGGAGCAGGGCCAGAGAGCAAATACATCATCTTCCAACAGCTCTACCTCGCTGAAGGTCAGTGCCAGAAAGTGGCAGAGCTGAGACCCAAACCCAGAGTCAGAGCTGCAAGCTCTGGCTCTGCTCAGTGTGTTCATCATTCCCATTGACTTACAAATTTTCTTAAGTACTGTAAAAATAACGGAAAGAAATATTGTCTGTTTTTGAGAGTATAAGAAAAGGCACCCCTCCTATCATTTGTGCTTCCCTTGCAGATCCTGAGGAAACTAAAAGATCTCGCGTTGGATGCCGAATCAGAGCTGGAGAGACAGGATGAGGCCTTGGATGGCATCACTGCAGCTGTGGACCGGACAACCTTAACCATTGACAAGCATAATCGACGAGTGAAAAAACTGACCTAGAAGGACAAGAAAGCATAGAGGTGACTGCTTTTGTTGAGAATCACTTCTCTGAGTACGTTGTTCTCAACTCCTGCATGCTTCCTTTGAGATGAAGACCCCAGGAAGTCATTCCAAGCGCCCTGCCCCAGGAGGTGCACAGCTGCCTCAGGGTGAAGGGCTGCTGTTGACAGCTGTGAGCAGCTTAGCTTGGGGTGATTGTGGCTTCCACCAAGGGATTCCCTTGCAGGGAGCTGAAAGTGCAGCTGAAGGAGAGGAGTTCTGCCTGCAAATACAGCGAGCCGCTTCCTCCCAAGGCCCTCTCGGGCTGCTTGTGGAGTCAGGAGCACACACACATTCAAACATGGGCTGAGCCCTATTGAGGTGGCCATGACAGCAAGGCGGCTCTTCATTCTGAGGGTGGGCTGCACCCAGCACTCAGGGACCACTTTGCTTGGCCACAATCCCAGGTCTCCAGTGGCACAACTAGCTGCATTTTCATCCTTTTTCCATTCTTGATAAGCATAAAAAGGTTGGTTTAAGTCTCTGTGAAAGAAATCTACTTATTTCTAACCCTCTGCCTATCTGAACACTCTAGGCATATCCTATGTCAGCAAAATCTCTTCTCCAGGATCACATTCAGGTCTGAGCCTGCCTCTCCTACATGGGCTGCTCAGCACAGACCCCACTGCCTTCACTTTGTTCCATTTTTCTTTGGTGAACAGGTCAGTTTCTTTTTGGTTGTATTATAATTTCAAACCATAGCTGAGTCTAGTATACCTCAAGGTCATCCTATAAGCACCTGAAATATTTTCACTGCTCAGTTTTTAGTCAAACGTGAAAATAGTACATACTGCACCTATTTTAAAAAGTGTTAATTTTTGCTTTTTTGCCCCATTTCTACCCGGAAACAAAAGAGAAATGCTAGCTTTAGAATATTTTTTGAAGCTATGCATTGATGCTGCTTTTTGCTTGGTTTTGGGTATCTTAGTGTGTCCCTGGGAGAGCCCCTCATGGGGAGACAAGAGGAAAGTAGAGAAGTGGGTGACCTCCCCTGATTCTCACAACAAGCCACCTCCAGACTGCTTTGAAATAGCATCCCAAAGAACCTTGCACAGAGAGGCTCATTTAGACCTGTAGAGATGTTACTTTGAAGCGCCTTTCCTACAGCCCTCCTGGGATGGCGCTCGCAAGCCCTATGCTGCCTTGCTGCACCACTCCACTTGCATACTAAGTCCTGGATCGTTTTAAGAATTAATTCACAGATGCAGTGTAAGTTTTCTGGGGCTGCCCCAACAAAGTACCACGAACAAGAGGCTTACAACAATAGGAATGCACTTCCGGAGGCCAGAAGTCCAGGATCGAGGTGTAGGCAGGCTGTGCTCCTTCTGGAGACTCTAGGAGAGGATCATTCCTGCCACTTCTAGTTACTGGTACCTCCATGTATCCCTGAGCTTATGGCCACATCACCCCAATCTCTGCCTCCATCGTCATGTGGCCATCTTCCTGTGTTTCTGTGTCTCAAATCTCCCTCTCCTCTCTCTTATAAGGATCCATCCTAATCCAAGGTCATCTTATATTGAGATCCTTACCTTGATGACATCTACAGAGACCCCATTTCCAGATAAGGTCACATTCAGAGGTTCCCAGTGAGTATGAATTTTGGGTTACCTAGGGATGCCCAGCCTTGTCATAGCTGACCCATTCCAAAAAGACATGGAAAGTAGCACTTTTAGAAAGTAATGTTCATAGGGGTCTTTCAGTTCTTTCCTGTTTTGCAATTTGGTATATTATATTCCTAGTCTCTGTTTGTCTTACTTGGTTCGTGCTTACTAACCTCCAAAATGACAGGTGGTTTCTGTCAAGGTTTCTCACGCTAATGCAGCATGTGAGCAGTTTGCTCTTGACCTTTCCTGGCACATCAAGTGGTGGAGCTCTTGGAGCTCATGGTCATTCCAGGGGGTCTGAGCCCCGTGCAGCCCCTTCTAGTGCTTGATGACAGGGAGGTCGGGGAGGACACGGCAGGTGTGAAGATGTATCAACAAGGACATTTATTGAGAGCTCATGCCTAGAGGCAGCGGCAGCTGGATCACGTCCCTAGGGAACTTGGAGGAATGCTGGAGGAAAGGCAGCTCGTGCCCTGGGCACAGGGCAAGTGCAGGTGTGCAGGCTGCGCCCAAATACTGTAGCTTCTCACAGCAGCCCATGAAGAGTGAGTTCCCCTGAGGTAGAGTATGTGGTTCTCACCGTGGCCACACACTGGGTTCATGCCAGGAACTCAGAAGATACAAACACACACGCACACACGCGTGCACTGACCCCACACCCCTCAGTCAGAATCTCTGAGGGTATATACATTACCCAGATGTTTCTAATGAGCAGAAGGGGAAGATCCACAGGCCAGGTGACTTACTGCCACTAGACCTGCTCTCTCTCTACATCTAGCTCTAGAGAGCCCTGAACAGCTGAAATGAAAACGAATCTGTCCCACTCATGATGCTCTTCTGAATCCAGGTGGGCACTGCTCAAGAGTTCCCAGTGCAGCCTCCAGCGGCCAGCCAGCCTCTGCTTGTCCTGAAAACAGATACCACCCAGCACTCATGTGGCATCAGGGCTGCACACACCTCGGCTGCTAACAGGCCTCTGGAAAGCAGGGGGCCAGGACTCTTGGTGATCCCTCGCCAGGAGCAAGCCCTGAGCTCTCTGGGCCTCACGCTCTCCTAATCCGTCACCTGGGGATGCATAAAGCCCAGACACTCTGGGCATGAAGGTGTGTGGTACAGAAGACATTGTACTGTTAGAGGATTATTCTCCAGGCCTTTTCTCTCCCATGAATAGTTAAATTGATAGAGACTATGGTCTGTTTATGTGGAGACTTACAGTGTAAAAAAAAAGGCCATCAAGGGCCATTTTATGCTATTTTTTTAACCTTGGCCCTAGAGTTAACTTTTTTAACCTTAACCCCTTCCAGTAGCAGAAAATCCATGTGCCAAACTGTTAGTCACCAAGGCTGAAACAAAATTGCCAGGAACCGTATAACACCAAGCATTGATTCCCACAGCACACTGATTCCCCACCCCAGGTGCACTAATTCCACCTCCCATTGCTCCCTCAACTTATGGTGCACTGACTCTGCCTCCACACTTCAGACATGGGAAGGACACGAGGGGGAACAGATATTATGATGCTCCTAGAAGCAGTACCAGGGGAAGGAGATGAGCAGGTAGGCTGGTGATCTCTCCTGCCATCCTCAGGCAGCCCAGGTGGTAAGTGCCATGATGGTTAGAACCAAGTGGATCCCATCAGGTGAGTAGACCCTCTGGAGAGTGGCAGGAAGGGCACACTGAGCCTGTTGGCATCATCATCGCTGGTGTTTGGATCAGGACCTATTGTGTCTCCTGTTTTGTTTTTTACTTTCCTGATGTGGAGTATATCCTCTAACATTGACATTGGGTTTATGTGTGGGGTCAGGCTCACCCACATGAGTACCAAACTCTATTTGCCGCTGTTTAGCCTGTGACTGAGGGAATTATGAGGGGATTATGTTAGTTTGTTGTCACCCCGTAAGGTGTTTGTACTTCCTAAAACATGTAACACTTTGAGCTCAGTTTTACACTCTGTAGAGGTGGGCAGAATACAAGACCCACGTCTGATGCAGCTGTGAGACCAATATTGAGCTGAAATGAAACTGCTTTGACATTTCATCAAAAATGGCTGATCCTTTTGTTTGTTTTGTTTCTATATAAGGGTCAGGTAGAAAATACTTCATCTTTCAAGCCATATGGTGTCTGTTGTGAACAAATGGCCATGCTATGTTCCAGTAAAACTACCTGTGAGATTAGAATTTCATACATGTCATGTGTCCTGAAATGTTATTCTTGTTTTGATTTTCTTCGTTCAACCATTTGAAAATTCAGACATGTCCTTAGCTTGCAGACCATAGGAGAACAGACTGCAGGGCTTTGTAGTCACCTGCCCAGGTGGGTGTGTTCCCTTTGAGGTTTCACATAAAGTTGTCCAGCATTGTCTGTGCTGGAGGGCAACTTACTTCCCTCCTCAGCCCCAAACTCAAGCATGGCCTGAGCTCTTCACATGCCACTGCCGCTGGTGGCCAAAGCTGAGCCTAGGGTTGTGGCTGGGAGGGTTCTGGGTATTTTTGCCATAAAAAATAAAAAGGGCATAATGAAAAAGACAAAAATGGCATAATGAAACATGAAAAATTAATGACAAAATCTTTAAAAGATTTTATTGTGGAAAAATGAAAATACTAAAAATATTTTAATACAATTAAAATGTGTGTAGATTCATGGTTATAGTTGTATTTGGGTATAACTTAGAGGAAGTGATGATACTTCCTTTCTCAAAGTCAGTCATTAGGGATTCAGGATCTAATGTCAATTGTAAGTTCTTTACGATATAAAAAAATCTGTTGTCTCTTCAGGTTTTTCTGGAAGTAAAATAACAGATGAAGGATGCTATTTCTTATCAATATATTTCTTGTGTATAACTGGTAGTACATATCTGGACTACATTTAAATGTTCCATCACATGTCCAGTTCTTATATTTAACCAAATCATCTAAGCAAGATCTGTGCCAAATGCCAAAATTCTGGTTACATCATGTACTCCGCTATCAAATAGCAAAAACGTTTCACCATTTTCAAGAAACTTATGCTCATCAGGAATCATGTAACCATTTATTTTTGTGAGGGATAGGAGGTCCTAGATTCTTCTTTTCCCTCCGACTTCTAATATTGCATAAGTTTGGTAAAGAAAGCATTAGAGAACAAGCTGCCATATCTAAATTAGCTAAAGAATCGATAATGCTCTCAAAGACTGTTGTGAATTAGTTACTTTATCTTTTATGGCACAGTTGCCATACAGCCAATTAGTTGTGTGACCGAAATGCTTGCAGCAAAGATGCTTACAGCAAACATACCGGTCATAGGCTGGGAGACCCCTACCACCTTGTTTCTTGACTGTGCTCAGCTGTTCAGAGCCTCAAAGCCTGCACTGATGGCACAAAGTCAGTCCTGTTCCTTTTAAAGGCAGAAACAGGAAACTGTAGAGAGAGGGGAGTGAGATGGGAAATGGCAGGTACTGGTTTCCACAAGTGATCTTCTCTGGAGGCCCCAAATCAGCACACACACAAATTTTAGGAGAGAGGAAAAAACAAAAGTCAATCCTTGAGGGCTTCCCTGGTGGCGCAGTGGTTGAGAGTCCGCCTGCCGATGCAGGGGACACGGGTTCGTGCCCCAGTCTGGGAAGATCCCACATGCCGCGGAGCGGCTGGGCCTGTGAGCCATGGCTGCTGAGCCTGCGCGTCCGGAGCCTGTGGTCTGCAACGGGAGAGGCCACAACAGTGAGAGGCCCGCGTACCTCAAAAAAAAAAAAAAATCCTTGAGACATTTTCAAATAACACAGGAAACTCAACTATATGCAGTCAGTTGGGGTGGGGGCTTTGGTTTTGGGTTTGATGAAATGGCCTCTTGGAGACACTTGTATTGATTGGGGCCTCAACCCTGGCATGAGACCACACGACAAGCAGGTGCCTCCAAGGCTCCACTGGCCTCACCTGTGAGGAGCCCTCTCCCCTTTCACTGCTCCCAGTTTAATTATTAGCTATGGGTTTGAATAAAACTTGAAACACTTGCAAATTGTAATCAGTTTTCACGTTTGCAACTGATTTCCACAGCCACATAATATCTCAAGCTTTTGGCACCCATCTGGAAACTAAGAACAGCAGTGGGTTTGCTCAGGAGGTAATTTTCCCTGACTCATTTTGAAAGTGAAAAGTCACAGGGTTGGTCCTTCAGCTAGGGTGGTCCTGCTTCCCAAAAGGACTGCTCAGTCTCATCCCTCAGCTTCCTCCGTGAGAAGTAGACTGGCATGGGCAGAGTGGGGAAGGCATAGATTCAGAGACAGCAGGAGCTGCTCGCCAGCCCAGGAGAGCCATTCAGGGGCCACATGCAGTGTCCAGGTGAGGAGACCCAGGCTGCAGGGGTGGGGAGCTATGAGCAGGACCATGGTCAAGGCTGTGTTCTGTGGGCCTGACTCATGTCCTGGGCTCTCGCTGGTTAGGCAACCAAGTCCAGGCCATCCCATCATGAGTGGCTACTGTCCTGGGGGGCACTGGTGCCGCACTAACTGTCCAACATGTTCTCCCACCAGGTCTGAAGCAGCACTTGTTCCTCAGAGCCCTCTGAATTTTACTCTTATCACCTATCACAACCTCTGCCCCTTTGTCTCACCCTGGGGAGGCAAGTGTGAGCTAGGGAATGGGCAACTCACTTCCCCCATCTATCCCTTCTGGAGGTCGGAGGGTTAGGGAGATCTAGGGCATGTTTCCTAGAATGAGTAAAGGGCAGGGTGCAGAAACCCAGCTGTACATGAAGGAGGGTCAGGGCCTCACAGGTGTCCCAGGATGCCTCTTCCTCCACACTCTTAGGCTGCTTCCACCCATCAGCAGTGGCTGTTCTGTTCCCACGCCTGGCCCATGGAGCTGGTGCTGAGAGATTAATGAGGCTGGCCGTTTTTTAGAGGCTCAGGGCAGATGCCTTGGAAAGGGGTGGGAGGTGAGGTGCAGCCATTGGGCTCCCACACCATGGAAGGTGAGGAAAAACAGAGAATGCACAGCCTTGTGAAGTCCCTTGGGTGTAGTTGTTTGGACCTTGCGCTGCATTTTCCAATGGAAATGACGCTCTAGAGGGCAGTCTGTTTCCTAATGTGATGGCAGCATTGAGATGCGCAGCATGGGAATGAAGATGATAGGGATGGGTCAGAGGGCAAGGCCAGGGATCCCATTCCCAAGTGCCCAGTAAGTGGGTCATCTGTGAATCAAACACTCAAGTCTGCTCATGTGTGCTTGCCTTGCTCTGAGTGCTTACCTTGCTCTGAGTGCTTACAGAAGCTCCCCAGAGGGGAGCTCTGTTTACCTTTCTTATGGGCAAGGAAACAAACACCTAACTCCCACCCAGGGTCGGCACTCAAGCCTCTGGGGGCTGCTGAGATCCTGACTGCCCAACAGGAGCAAACCCACAGGAGGGACTGTGGGGAGAAGGGAAAGTGTCCCAGGTCGTGGGTGTGGTCTGGATGAGCCAGGGTTACTTACAGATCCAAACCCACCCATTTATGCCCCATCTCATAGAAAACTGGTTTCTTTTCGGAAGCAGTAGCTGCCTGCTAAACTTTCAGACCACCTTTCTTACCAATTGGCTTGTTCATGTAGGACATTGCCTTGGTGCAGGAGGGTCACAGAGAGGGGTTGAAGCAGTAGCTGGGGAGGCGGTGAGATGCCCTCTGGGACACTCACTGTCCTGATCCCTCCAGCTTAACCCCAAATCAGGAGGTGCCTGAACCTGGAGCCTCACTCGCTCTGTGTGCTTGCTGCAGTGTGCGGTCATGAGGAAAGACACCATTGCATCTTGTTCAAGCCCACTCTGACCTCTGGGTCCTATGAAGTAAGCACTCTGCCCTCTTGGCATCATAAGCTAGCCTGAGGCTGCTCACAGCTCCACCCACTCTTGCTTGCTTAGCTCTCCCTTGTCACACTGCCCAGCACAGGAACATCATCATGGGTGGGGTCTCCGTGTTACTCTGCCCTCAGGGTCCACAGACTTCAGCATGGGTGGGTTCTCCCCATCACCCAGCCCTTCACTCTTACCAGACCTTACAGCATGGAGTAGGGTCTCCCCCTCACCTGGCCTGGCTGCAAACTGTACAAAAGAGCAGATGGAGGTGTATGATCTTCCTGGGGCTGCTATAACAAAATACCATGAACTGGGTGTCTTGAAACACCAGAATTTAAGCTCTCACAATTCTGGAGGTCAGAATTATGAAATCAAGGTGTCGGCAGGGCCCTGCTCTCCTCAGAGGCTCTAGGGGAGAATTCTTTCACCTTTCCACTTTCTGAGGCTACGTCTCTCCATTTCCACTGCATCTTCGCATTACCCCTTCCTCTTCTGTGTGTCTGTCTCAAAATTCCCACTGCCTCTTTCCTATAAGGACACTTGTCAGTGGATTTAGCATCCACCAGGCAATCCCGCATGATCTGCTCATCTTAAGATTCTTAACCTAACTGCATATGTAGAGACACATTTTCCAAGTAGGTCATATTTACAGGTTCCTGGAATTAGGATTGGACATATCTTTTGAGGGCAACAGTTCAGCCTATTATAGTCTGCCTGCTGTTCCTCCTAAATTCACATTCATCCCGCATACAAAATACATTCACTCCATCCCAACATCTCCAAAAGTCTCAACCCATTATATAACAGCTCTTCATCCAAAATCTCATCTAAATATCATCAGCTCTGATCTCATCATCTGAATCATCTAAATCCAGTATTGGTGAGACTCTTGGTATGGTCCATCTGGGGCAAAATTCCTCTCCATCTCTGATCTGTGAAACCAGAAAACAAATTATCTGCTTCCAAAATACAGTGGTGGGACAAGCATGTGATACATGACAGACTGTTCCTACTCCAAAAGGTTGGGGGAGGAGAGGGGGAGTAGAAGTTAGGAAGGGTCACCAGAGTTGCTTGTTTCCTGTCTGGCATGTGAGGAGCTGGGAAGTCGCCACTCCATCTTAACAACAATTTAAAAACTGAACAGACTGAAAATGAACAACCCTTCTTGGATCCATTAAAGAAGTGAGTTCACAGGGCAAACCTCCTAACTCATTCTAGGAGGCCAGCATTTCCTTAATACAAAATCAGACAAAGGCATTACAAGAAAACTACAGACCAATATTTCTCATGACCATAGATGCAAAAACCCTCAACAAAATATTAGCAAACCAAATCAACAATGCATAAAATGATTACACACAATGACCAAGTGGGATTTATCCCATGTTTGCAAGGCTAGTTTAACATTCAAAAAACAATCAATATAGTCCATCACATCAACAGACTAAAGAAGGAAAATCACATGATCATATCAATAGATATAGAAAAAGCATATGATAAAATCCAATACTCATTCATGATAAAAACAGCAAACTAGGAACAGAGGGGAGATTGCTCAACTTCATAAGGAACATCTACAAAAAAATCTACAGCAAATATCATAATGGTGAAAAACTAGATGTTTTCCTGCTAGAATCAGGAACAAGACAAAGGTGTTCTTTCTCACCCTTCCTTTTCAACATTGTACTGAAAGCTAATGGCAATAAAATAAAAAGAAAAGTATACTGATTGGGAAGGAAAAAATAAAACTTTATGCTTGCAGAGAATACGATTGTCTATGTAGAAAATCTGATAGAGTTGACCAAAAAAACCCAAACAACCTGCTGGAACTAATAAACCGTTATAGCAAATTTGCAGGATACAATGTTAATATACAAAAGTCACTTTCCTATATACTGTTGATGAACATGTGTAATTTGAAATTAAAAACAATGTCATTTGCATTAGCACCCCTCCAAATGAAATACTTAGGTAGAAATCT
Source organism: Orcinus orca (assembly GCF_937001465.1). Taxonomy (NCBI): domain Eukaryota; kingdom Metazoa; phylum Chordata; class Mammalia; order Artiodactyla; family Delphinidae; genus Orcinus; species Orcinus orca. The sequence continues at coordinate 16,331,783 of NC_064561.1, read as the reverse complement.
AACAAAATATGTACAAGATCTCTATGAGAAAAACTACAAAATACTAATGAAAGAAATCAAAGAAGAGCTAAATAGATATTCTATGTTCATGGATAGGAAGACTCAATATTGTCAAGATGTCAGTATTTCCCAACTAGATCTATAAATTCAATGCAATTCCAATCAAAATCCCAGTAAATCATTGTGTGGATGTCAACAAACTGATTCTAAAGTTTATCTGGAGAGGCAAAAGACTCAGAATAGGTGACTTAATATTGAATGAGAAGAACAGAGTCAGAGCATAACCTGACTTCAAGACTACTATAATGCTATAGTAATCAAGATAGTGTGGTATTGGTAAAAAAATAGACAAGTGAAACAGAATAGAGAGCCCAGAAGTAGACTCACATGAATATAGTCAATGGATCTTTGATAAAAGGGCAAAGGCAATACAATGGAGCAAATATAGTCTTTTCAACAAATGGTGCTGGAACAACTGGACATCCACATGCAAAAAATAAAAAATATGAATCTAGGCACATACCTTACATCCTTCACAAAAATTAACTCAAAATGGATCATAGGCCTAAATGTAAAACATGAAACTATACCTAGAAGATAACATAGGAGAAAACCTAGATGACCTTGGGTATAGTGTTGCCTTTTAGATACAACACCAAAGTCATGATCCATGGAAGAAATAACTGATAAGTTGGACTTCATTAAAATTTAAATTGTCTGCTCTGTGAAAGATAACTGTCAAGAGAATGACAAGTCAAGCCACAGAATGGGAGAAAATATTTGCAAAAGACATACCTGATATCCAAAGGACTGAATGAACAAACTGTGGAGCATCTAGACAATGGAATGTTAGCACTAAAAAGAAATGAGCTATTGAGTCATGAAAAGACATGGAAGACCCTTAAATGTGTATTACTAAGTGAAAGAAAACAATATGAGAAGGCTACATACTATACGATTCCAACAATATGATGTTCTGGAAAAGTCAAGACTGTGGAGACAGTAAGAAGACCAATGGTTTCCAGGGATTTCAGGGAGAAAGGGATGGATAGGCAGAGCACAGAGGGTTTTTAGGGCAGTGAAACTACTCTGTATGATACAAACATAATAATGGTTATATTTGTCAAAACCCATAGAATATAACACCAAGAGTGAACCCTAATGTAAACTATGGTCTTTGGGTAATAATGATGTGTCAGTGTAAGCTTATCGATTATAACATATGTACCCTTCTGTTGTGGGATTTTGGTAGTGGGAGACACTCTGTGTATGTAGGGACAGGGAGTACCATCTCTATACCTTGCACTCAATTTTGCTGCATAAATCTGCTCTAAGAAAGAAAGACTACTTAAAAAAAAAAAAAACAGGGAAAGGAGGGAAGGAGAGGGGGAGGTAAAGGAAGGAATGAAAGCAGTCTCCAGTCCCAAGCAATACTAGAATCCAGCAAAGTCCTTTCAGTTTCAAGACCTGAGAATAATCCTCTGTGATTCAAGGCTTTGCCCTCTGGGCCCAACTCCATTCTTGGAGTCATTCTTCCTTTTTCTTGAAGGATAGAACATGTCAACAGCTCAGTATTTCTATCAGCCTGTTTGCTGCCTGTAGAATTTCAGAAGTCCAACAGCCCTTTTTTCGCTCCATCCCTTTCAGTTTAAGCTGTCAGTGTTTCTGCTGATTAACATTCTCAAAAAACTTGTGGGTTGCCTGTGTTTGTCATGGGGATCCACACCACAGACAAGAAGATCCTCCATAGATCCTTCCTGGGTAACACCATCTCTATTCCTGGCTTCTGCTGAGATGGTTGAGTGCATCCATGAGGTCACACCCTTAATCTCTTCAGCCACACTGTTGGCTTTCTCACCAGTGCACACTTTCCCAACCATGAATCTCCTAATTTTAGCCTCTTTTGCTATCTGAACAGGCTGAGAATTTCCCAAACCATCAGGTGCTCATCATTTCTGTTAGTTCCTTCCTCAATTTATCTCTTCCCTCTAAAATGTTACTATAAACAGCCAGGAGGTACCAGGCTACACCTTCAAAACTTTGCTTAGAAATCTATCTCTTCATGTTCATTTACAAGTTGTGCTTTCCACCCAACAGTAGAATACAGTTCAGCTGAGTTCTCTGCCACTTTATAGTAAGTTTCCTCCAGTTTCCAATAACATGTTACTCATTTCCTTCTGAGCACTCACTGGCAGAGTTTTTAACATCCATATTTCTACTAATAGTCTATTCAAGGCAGTTTAGGCTTTTTCTATCACGTGTCTCAAAACTTTTCAAGGCATTACCTAATTCTAAAGCCACTTCCTTATTTTTAGGTATTTGTTGCAGTGGCACCCCACTCCTGGGTAATAGAATCTGTATTTGTTTCCCGGGACCATAACAAAGTGTTACGAACTGGGTGGCTTGAAACAACAGAAAGTTACTCTCATAGTTTCGGAGGCCAGAATTCTGAAATCAGGGTGTTGGCTGGGCTGCGTCCTCATCTGGGCTCATCTGGGGCTCCAAGCTCATCCAGGATGTTGGCAGAATTCAGCTCCTTGCAGCAGTGAGACTGAGGTCCTCATTTCCTTTCTGGCTGTCAGCTGGGCCGCTCTGAGCCCTTGGAGGTCACCCATGTTCCTTGCCACATGGCCCCTCCATCTTCACACTAGCAGCAGAGGCCAAATCCTTCTCATGCTGTGAGCCTAGGACTCTCCCTTTGCAACCAGCTGGAGAAAACTACTTTTAAAGGAAGTCATGTGATTAGGTCAGGCCCACCTGGATACCTTCCTATCTTAAGGTCCACTGATCTGGGACTTTGATTCTATATATCTGCAAAATCCCTTTGCAACAGCACCTTATTAGTGTTTGATCAAATAACTGGGAGAGGCTGTGTGTACACCAGGGCAGGAATTTTGAGGGTATCTTAGGATCTGCCCCTCTCTGTTTCCAGTATCCAGGAAAGCTGTGGCCCGGCCCTCATTCCTCACCCACAAGGAGTAGACGCATCGACCCACAGTGCTGGCTCTCCTTGCTGACTGTAGGACTTCAGTAAGTTACCTCCCACCTTTGAAGATTCATTTCTGCACCTATAACAGGTGGATTCTGAAGATCCACTGTCACAACCAGGCAGAGCCCCTGGCCCAGGCTTACTTCCTCTCTGCTTCTCTGTGAGACGCCCCCACCCCTGACGGCTGTGAGATGTCCTCACACTGGCTTCAGGAGCTAGGAGAGAGTGAAGAAAGGGCTTTATGAAGCCACTCCTGTTCCAGGAGGCTGTTAGTGCCGAGGGCCTGGGAGAAGTCCCCTTCCTCTCCTTCACGCGTTTGAGGAGACGGAAGGAGCACAATGAAGCCAATCATGAGGGCTGCAGCTGTGGGGAAGAAACCCCCTCACCCTCTTGGCCTGGAGGGCGACGTGACCAGGTGCCTTTGTCGTCTCAAAAGGAACCTCTTGCTATGGTTCTAGCAGGCTGTTTTCAGGGTGACAGCCAGACCAGAACCTGCAGCGGGCCAGGGAGGTACAGCTGGGGACTTCCAATGAAAATGGCCAGCTGGACACCAGCCCCATCCACAGAAATGTTCCTATTTGTTCCACATGTTCGGCATGTTTTTAGTTTAATGGTTTCTATTGTGGTGCACAGTGTTTCCAGCAATAAAGTCAGGACAGACAGGAGGTAACTGTGGGCCCAGGATCCCCATATAGCGAGTAGGGCACTGCCCAGTTGCCAGTGACCAGGGGTGTGAGTAAGGGTCTGAGAGGGGACATCGTGGTTTGCTGCTGTTTGTGGGTACAGCTCACACCAAGAGAAGGGCAGTGCAAAGGGAGAGCAGGAAGAGATGCAGACCTGAGGGGTGAGGCCTCTACGGAGCTCACTCTGCTCCATGTGGGGTCCCTCAGCGCTCTGCGTGCTGTGGATGGATTGGCGAGACAGTGTTTCTGATGGGAAACTGGCTCTGCCTGATTGGAGAGCAAGTCCAGAGCCCCCTGCCCTCTGGGGCTTGAACCTTGTCTGTTTGAAAGCAGGATCCCCTTGAATTTAGTTGCTTCCCACAGCATTTCAGTGCAGTAGACATCAAGCATTTCTGACAGTCATCAAGCACAGGTGGTGAGCTCCTATCACTGGAGGTGTTCCAGGAACCAGGACACGCTCGAACAGTGACTGTACTTTTTTTGGAGAAACTGCCATAGGGACCTGTCCATCATGTAACATCATGTAATGCTGTGGTTCAAAAACCCGCCTTCCTACCTGCTTGTTACAAGAAGGTCACTAACTCAAATTGCTCGTGTTTGGGCCTGAGACAAGTCTGGCCCTCCTGGTCAGCACTGAGATCAGCACTTTGTTCAACACCCTCAACAAACACCCCTCAGCTTCTGGGAGGGAAGAGAGGCAGTCCCTGCCTTGGAAGGGCTCAGCATCCATGGAGAGAGGGGCCGAGGCCCAAAGTGGGGCAGGGATCTTTTGATAGCACCCAGGGCACTAGGAGGCTCCCTCTGATTGAAACAGAATGGGGAGAACTAGCCAGGGCGTCTGAAGTTCTGGGTGAAGTTCTCAGTGCTGTTGACAGATCTTGTGATGAATTGACTGACTGCACGGAACAGAGCTCACCTGTCCAGTGCCTGGGAACCTTTCTGGAAATTGCCATGGAGTGATTCTCTGGGAGACAGAGATGCAGATTCTCCAGGTGGCAGCCCCTTGGGACTACCGTCTTCGCTCTCCTCTTTGCACCAGGGCTGCAGGAACCCCGTGGGGAGGGACCCACCTGTAGGAGGGTGCTTGGCAGAGGAAGCAGAGACAAGGCCCCAGTCTGTGCTCTCTGGCTTTGGCCCCCATTCCCCCTGGGGAGATAGGGCAGGTGGCTGCAGCATGCTGGCATTCAGGGTGAGCCCTAAGCAGGCCCAGAGGTGATACTGGAGCCCCCATTAGGGTCTAGGTGCATCACCTATACCCACGTGCAGCTGGGTTCCTCCACCCTTCCAGTGGGGCCTGCCAGGGGTCAAGTGGGCACATTTATACCCATAAGGGCATTCCTGGCACACAGTTGGCATCAAACCCCATTTAGGGTCATGGCTACATGAAGTCCAGTTGGATGGCATAGAGGAGGGCTCCTGATGTGTATGCCGCTGGGAAAAGCTATTTTTATTGCCCTAAACCTCAGCCTCCAGCTTGGGTGTGTCTCTGAGCAGGGGAGTGGTGAGCATGGGTGGTGGGAGTGAGGAAGCAGAAAGCAGAGGGCCTGGGCAGCGTCCTGGGGAGAGGGAGGGGTGGGCGTTCCTAAGGCCCCTTCCTGTAAAGAAGAAGGCCCCATTGCTTGGGACAAGAACAGTCCTGCAGGAGGGTGTCGGCGGTCCCTGTGGAAGGACTCCACACTTGGCATCCGCCTCTGACCAGTCTCTTATTTTAGAAAGAGGGCCGGACATTTTGTGCATTTGTATGACTGAAGTTGCTGTGTGCTTGGCATGACTAAATCGCAGACTCTCACCAAAAGCAGATGTTTATCTCCAGATGCCATCCCAGCGAGCACATGGCCTGAATAAATAAATAAATTACTCTGCAATTTCAGAAGTAAAGCATGCCTGTCAGTATTGGCTTTCAGTAATTTTCAAGGGAGAAAGTTCCAAAACAAAAGTCTGCTTGGATTTGGAAATGATACCTCCTTCAAAGCTTAATTCTTTCCTTATGTTCAGAGTCTGATAAAAATGAGATACAGATTGAGGCCTATTTTAATACAGTCCTGCTATCTGTACAGTGCTAAAGGATCAAGATAAAATTTTGTGCGGGAAGTATTTTGCTCATTCATTTGTTGAGCACACTCACCTCTGAGTGTGGGCTTGCCTGGACCCCCGCTTCAGGACCCCTGGGAAGATGTGAGAGTGAGCTTATAGCCACAGCGAGGCAGAAGTGGGCTGGGCAATGGTCAGATGGCAGGGAATTTGGACACGGGCAGGGGGAGGGCATCCAAGTGGAGGGGACAGGCGATGGAAGGGGCAGGGTGCAGCTGGTGCAGAGCTCAGGTGGCATCTCCCAGCAGCTGGAATCTGGGGTGTATGGAAGGTGGGAAGGGGTGGACTGTGATGAGCTGCTTGTCTTTGGTAAAGCGTCAGGGTGGGGGGAGCAAAGGACCCACACCCTCCAGGCACCAAGCCTAGAGAGGGAGACGGTGAAACCCTGATGGGTGTTCTGAAAACAATAACTGAGCTGATACAGTGGTACCTGCACACACCGTGGAGCCTTCCGGACAAGTGTTTCTGCACGTAGGCTGCCCTCAGCTTGGGCAGACATCAGCAGACCACGGGAGGCTCCCTGCTCCTTGATGAGCGTCCCACCTGTTTTTTTTAAAACTTTTAATTTTACATTGGAGTATCGCCGATTAACAGCGTTGTGATAGTTTCAGGTGCACAGCCAGGCAGCTCAGCCATATGTATACATGTATCCATTCTCCCCCAAACTCCCCTCCCATCCAGGCTGCTACATAACATTGAGCAGAGTTTCCTGTGCTGTACGATAGATCCTTAGGATCTCACTTTCTGACCAGACCCCTGGCCTCCTCAATCCCTAACCTTCAGCTCCTCAGGCCTTGGTCACCAGGGTTTGCACAGGATACTAACCAGGAGCCCTGCCCAGGGCCGGCCTCTCTCCCTCCCGATTCCAGAGCTGGGTTTGGTCAGGGGATGCATGCCTGGGGTGTCCAAGGGTGCAGCAGGAACAGCCTTGTGGAGTGGAAGAGAGAGGGCTAGCCTGGCTCTAGGGCAGAGGAGCCAGTGGGAGAGAGTATTCTGACTTGTAGCCCACCAGGCTTCCTTGGTGCTGTTGCTGTCAGTGTTCCTGAGCCTGGGTGAAGACACATCACGGGACAATGGTGTGTGTACGTGAGTGTGTGTGTGTGTGTGTGTGTGTGTGTGTATTGGGTGTGGGGTCAGGTGTGTGTGATGGAGGGTATGTGGGTGGATTTAGAGGTGTGTGTGTATGGGTATGTGTGTAGGTTTCAGTGTGCATGAGTGTGTATGTGCATGGGTGTGTGTATATGTGTGTGCGCATGTGGTTTTAGGATTTGTGTGAGTGTGTGGATGTGAATGAATGTGTGCATGAGTATGTATATGGATTTGGGTGTGGGACCTATGTGCACGTGAAGGGGTTGGGGTGTGAGTGTGTGTGCATGGGTGTGTGAGAGGATCTGGGTGGGTTGGGAGCCTGGACCAGGGTGCCCTGTGGCAGGACAAGGAATTCTGCTTCCTAATAGCCGAGGTCAGCCATGTTCTGTTCTGTCGTCGGGCAGTAGCTGCCAAAGAAGCTGTGCAGCCCTGGGCAAGGGTGGATCTGAGGCTGTCTGCTCCAGACTTTCCCCTCTACCGCCCACAGTACGTTAGTTGCAACATCTGAATTAGGAAATGTGAGTATTCTCAGCCACGGCGGTTGAGGGAATGGCGCTCGTTTGGGTGGTGTGCCAAAGATACTTAGCAGCCACTACTGTCAGCTGCACGTTGGTGTCCCTTAGGGAGATGGAAACCTGTGTCTGGGGCAGAAGTGTTGTCGTCTCAGAGGGACTTGAGTTTGGTCTCCACGTGTCTGGTCAACCCTTGCTCCTTGCCCACTCCAGATCCAGCGTGTGATACCTGTGCTCTGTGTGGGCTCTGGCTTCCCATCCAGGTGTGTGGTCCTTCCATCTGATGTTGAAGCCTTCCTATTGGTGACAGCCAGGTTGTACTGGCACTAGTTTTTCATACTCTGTGCACTCCCCATGCAACAGTTAACTAGTACCACCTCAGCACAGAGCAGAGCAGTCCTTGGACTACATCACTCCATCTGAGTGGCCCACCAGTGTGAGTCACAGGTCACAGGACCCAGTAACTATGGAAGACCAGCAATCTGTGCCCTATCCAGTGGACACCAAACAGTACTGCTTTCATCAAGTTTTGGAGCCACCATACGAACTTTTTACTCTTCTCCCAGTCTTCTGCTTCAGTCACAGACCCTGGACCTTTCACACCCCAGGGAGGAGTTTCCCAGGATGTGGGACTTTGGCATGAACACTAGGATGTCACTTCCCTGTCCTGGGACCTGAGGAACCCTAGTGAATGCAGGGTCCACATGGTCCCTCTGAAAAGGCACAGCGGTAAAGAAATTCATTAGCCAAAGTGGCTTCACAGCGCTAAAACCTCCCACCTGTGTTTCTCAAATAAGCAAGGCACACACATCCTTTGTGGGGGCATACTACACTAGTTTCCTGTGCTCTCCCATCTCCACCTCCACTGCTTCCTCCCTCCATGCGAGAGGGACCACATGCTCATCAGAGCACTCCAAGGACTAGCTGGGAAGGGCACAGGATGTGCACAGCCACGGGGCTCCCTTTGGCCCATCTGCTGCTGGCTTTGAGTGGCCCAACGCCCCACCGGACACCAAGGGCCCTGTTCTTAATGCACCACCCAGGGAAACTTGGGTCGAGCTCTGGACTCTGGGAAGGCTGAGGAAGCTGGGTCAGACATAGAATTTCTCTTGGAAGGACAGGAGTTGTGGCACCCCAAGTTCTCTGCAGACCAGCAGAGAATGGTATCACCATCTTCCCTGGTATCACCCCACCCTCCTGCCCCCCTGGGTGGGGTGCCACTCCTAGCTGGCCAGGCTTTGGCTCCTGGCCAGCTGAGAGCCAAGGATGGGAGAAGGAAATGTGCATGAGACAGCTACACCAGCTCACCTAGGCCCAGGCTCCAGACAGGGATGGTGACCCCTGCGGGTGGGCCCACACCCAGCTCCTCACTCCAAGGGGAAGTAGGACCCTCATGGCCTCATCTCTTGGACCCCATCCTCCCTGAGTGCTGTCAGTTCCTCCCCAGTTGCTGTTGGTCCCACTCCCCACTGCAGTGTATGCAGTGCCTTGTTACAGCCAAAGGAAGCCTTTGGGCCAACTTTCCACTGAGGAAAGGGAGGCTGCTGTCCAACCTCCCTTCCTAAGCCTGGCTCATCTTCTCCTTGAGTGATGGACGATACTGCACAGAGCTCAAGGAGAGGCAGCTGAGGAGGGTTTAGGAGGAAGAGAGGCTCCTGTTTTAATCTCCACCCCCTGACAAAGGGAAGGGAAGCTGAGGCTCTGCAGAAGGAGAGTGGACCATCCCCTAGGCAGCTCAGGGCCCCGCTGTGGTGAGAGCCAAAAACAGTATTACCCTGAGAAGGAGCATAGGGCAGACAACCTGTGAGTCCACCCTCTGGGCCAAACCATCCTGCCCAGGAGGTCAGGTGTTTCTCCCCAATTCTAGTCCTGTATTTTCAGGTCTTCACTGAAAGAGGCCAAATGAGTTTCAAAAATGTTAAGGAAATCAAAATTAAAAAGTAGAAAAATTCACAAATACAGAATCTGCAAATAATGAGGGTCAACTAATTAATGGTTTGTGTTTACTTTCTCTTAGAAAGGATCATGCTGGCTTAAAATAAAAACATGTATATGGAATGCTTAAAACTGGAAAAAAGCTTAGGAAACTCTGGCTTGTGGAGGAGGAAACAAACCAGGATACTGGGTGGAGTCACCTCGGGAGGCTAGGCCAAGGCCAAACGGGCATGTAAATACCTACTTTTGTCATATCTCTGGATGAATGTGGGCAAGCTGAAGAGTTCACGGCAGAAATAGGTTTTTCCCACACGCCACCTTCCATGCAGAGCCGTCTGGGGTCCTTCTTTAAGGTACTAACTGCATGCTGCAGGTCTGGAACCCTCCTGGTTCTTCCGTGACCCACAGACATTGGAACTAAATGTCTGCATAGATTAGGGATGGCCCCAGCGTCCTTGCAAGTGTTGGGTGCTTCTTACTGACTTTTCTAATTTATGATTAAAAATGCAAGCATCTGTGTGGAGCTTTGCAACACAAGTTTGCCTTGCCTGGAGCTTCTGGATCAGTGTCTTGACATTGCAAGGCAAACTTAAAAACAAAACATTAAATTTCCTGTAAAACCAACAAATAAATTGTAGCTGAGACTGCCCATAAAACAGCCTCTTCCTTGACTACCGTGGTAAAAGTCACAGTTTAAACACATAGTAGTAAGTGTATCATTAGACTGATTTGAAATCAAGCTTTAAATCCATGATCTTCTCTCTGGGATTGTTCTTCAATTGCAATTCTCATCTTATTTATGGATTGACCATTAAACATTAATTCCTATGATAATAACTGGTCCTGAAGAACTGTTTGCAGTAGTAACTGTGCAGACACATTTTCACCAGGTGCCCTGCAGGGTGGGAGCCTGTGCACCTCCCCTCCAGACTGATGGTTGCTTTTTAGTACACCTTGTAGTGATATTCTCAAAACTATTTTAGCAGATATTCTTTGTGAGAGGAAAGAAGAGGGGAAATTTATGCTGGAAAAATGGTTTTCTTCCCTAGTTACTTTTTAATCTACATAAGGAAAAGGAGGTTATTTTCAGGTAAAACTCTGACTTGCAGACACAGCTAGAGTGTTTGACTCTGGAAGCCCATGCTCCAAGGGCCATCAGAAGAACTTTCTGGCCACGCATGCCCTGAGGAGCAATGCCAACCATGAGCTGCTGTCAAGTTTCGTGTCTTCCTATGATGTCAGGTACATTTGTAATGTTATGCAATGTTTCTATACATTCAAGATTTTGTCACACAAACTTCTTTCCCATGGAACTGGGCCCAGAAGGAGGAGGTTGTATCTCCATCACCTTTGGTGGCCACTCCATGGAAGCAAGCCTTCCAACACATGGGCTCCTGGAGCATGTGCTAATCCACTAAAACCAATGTGGGGGAGCTGTTCTGGGACTTCATCCCCCACCAACTCAGAGGTAATTATGCAGTTATTTATTCATATGTCCCTGTGTGTGCACACACAGAGGCATACACACACACACACACATATGTGCAGACAGACTCAGGCACATGATGCTCATGGAGACACACAGGCATGAGGAGACCTGCAGTCCCACACAGAAACATGCAGACACACAGACACATGGAAACGTGCAGGCACATGCAGACAGGCACACACACAGCATATACTCAATATACCTTGTTCCAAAAGTTTTTAGAGCAGCTTCTAAAGGATGCATAAAATATCTCAGAAAATAGATTAGTTACAAGAAAGAAAATTTGGGAAAAGGATAGTGACTTCAGATGGAGGTAGGAATAAAAGCTAACAGAAAGCATAACGATGCTGATGCAGTGACAGCTAGCTCACCACGTGCCTGGGCTGAGGCATGTGTGATTATCCTGCATCTCCCAGGTGAGAAGCTGCATGTCCAGCCACCTCTTCTGGCATCTTTTGATGGTGTCATCATGTGAAGCACAGAACCACCCATCAGGAACCCCTCTGAGCCACGTTTGTGACCAGCGCCAGGCAATGCCTCGCACAGGTCGGTGCCTCTTGGTGACAGAACGGGAGTCCCTCCTGAGGTCTCTGTGTGTGTGCTCTGCTCCTGCAGCCTGTGTCTGGCATCTCTCATGCCCCAGATGAATGCTGTGGCTTTGGCATTTACAAAGGCCATTGCTGGAGCGTTGTGGACTGTTCTCTTGGGCCCAAATATGGTTTGGAGTCAGAGAAGATATTTTAAGGAGGGGTGGGGGGGCTCCTGTTTGGACAACCCCTGTGTCATCATCTCTGTCCTTTTTGTTCAGAGGAATGATTGGCAGCCAAGAGACCTGTCCCAGCTGTATGGCCATGTGGTCCCAGGCATTTCCTTCCCTCTCCAGGCCTTTCCAGCTTGGCCACCTGGTCAGTAAGGGCCTGCTGCTTCTTGGGCCCTTTATTTATTTATTTTTTTAGGCAAGGAATACGACTTTATTCGGAAGGCTGGTAGATCAAGAAATGGCAGACTAGTGTCTCTGAAAAACCATCTTCGGGCCCTTTAAATGAGCTTGTTTTTCTGGTAAGACTAGACTCTGCACTCACATGATGGGAATAGAAACCACAGGCGGGACCTCAGAACAGAACAGGTGCAAATTCTCAACTGATAGATACCATCTGGCAGCCTGGAAAAGCTAGAGTGGAAGAGAAGCAAAAACTCAGGTAAAACCCCACCAAGTGAACAGGAGCCTCATGGGGCAGGTGCATGGTCAGGATCCTGCCAGAGTCTTTGTAGCACTCCTACTGTCTGAAGCTCTCCTGTGTGTTTAAATCCTTATCTGTCCCCACCCAACAACTGCGGTGTAAGACCCATAAGACCTGGGACTTTATCCAAAATTATTGATGAGTTGGAGGTTCCATCTCAGGTGCACATCGGGCCTCATTGGCAGCCTGAGTGAGGTGGAGCAGCCCAGGCGAAGTAGAGCAGGTATTGAGACAGAGGCCTCAAGAGAGGAGAAGGTCCAAGGCCTGCACATGTGTACTTCACTCTCTGAGCAACAGCATGCTGGAGTTGAGTCACAGCTATAGCCCCCCAGGGGACAGTTTGAAGGGTGCTCAGCTGTCATACTTGGTTGTTTCTGTCCAAGCCTCATCAACCATGCAGTTTCCTTTAATGAGGACAGGAGCACATCGTGTAAATCTTTCCCATCCTCCCCAGTGGTCCCCAGTGGCTTTAATTTAGCTGATTATGGTCTCTGTTACAACTAGGTACTTAACTCTGCCGTTGTAGAGTAGAAGCAGCCAGCGACAATATAGAAACAAAGGGGTGTGGCTGTTCCAATAAAACTTCATTTATGAAACAGGTGGCAGTCAGACTTGGCCCACGGGCCATAGTTTACCAACCCGTCCTAGATCATCTCATCAGTTTACACTCACGCTCTAAGACCATCTTAAAACAGACACCCTCCCCACATCCCTGCAGTCCTCTCCACTTACTGCTCCTCCAAGAGACTCCAAATGCTTCCCTGTGCTTGCCCCCCAGCCACCAGCTGGGAATCTCCCCCTCCAGACAGGCTCCTGTCCCCGCCACTCATTGATACTTAACATCTACCTGTGAGGTGCTTGGAGGGTACCACCTATGAATTCTATCTGTGATGTCCTGGGAGGGGACTGAGCAATGGGATACAGGGTGGCCTCACCACTGTAGAGAGGCCCACAGTGAGTGGGAGCTCCATGCACACTCACAGTCAGGTTTTTTGGAGCGAGGAAAGGGAGACCTGGGGTCTCCTGACCAGAGTGGGACTCTGGGTGCTGACCAAGGGATGCTCTGATTCACAAACCATGCAGCCCTGGATGCCCATGGATTGTTGACGAACTGTTGGGATGTAACGGGGTTTGCAGGGGGTGGCAGAGGGGCCTTGGCTCAGGAGGACATGCTGGAACTTCCCTAGTCAGAGACAGCAGGGGAGGCCAGGCCCAGGCTCCAGGAAGCCGCTCTGAATCCCAGTTCCTCTTGGCAGAATCTAGACTCAGGTCCCCAGATGCTGGAGAGACACTCGGTGGGCTCTGTGGGGCAAAGCAGTAGGGGTGGGATGTCTGGGCTGCAGTCTGGAGGAGAGAGGGAAGGGACCAGCTCCTGGCCTGTCCCTCAAGGCTGCCTCTGACCCATGTGATGGACCGGAAACGTAATTTAGAAAATCCTCATGGCATCACCGGAACTAGACTGGCCTGCTGCTTCCAGGAAGGGTGGAACCGCCCTCTTGTTCCCTGGGGTAGGCCAGGACCAGTGGGGCCACCAAGATGACTCACAGGAGGGCCAAAGGCCCACAGCCAATCCCAGCCTTGAGTTTCTGGTGTCTTAGGCCCACAGGTATATGCTCTCTCCTGGGCAATCAGGCCTGGGCTCTGCAGTCAGGGTTTTCCTTGTGCTTAGGCAACCCCTGGGTTGGCTGGGACTGACGTACACATCACCTCCTTTAACCTGCCCCCTATTGCCCTTGGAGGGGTCCCTATACCCCAGGCTGGCTGCACTCTCTGAGTAGGGATGGACCTCCTGAATGAATGAGAGGGTGATGCATGAAAGAGAGCTGTACAGGCAGGAGAGAGGCCCGAACTTGCCCTGGGTGGCTAAGAGCTGGGATCTCCCAGGTACCCCCAGCATCTGGTCCTCAGGCCAAGCGGGTCTTGCAGCCCCAGCTTGGCCACCATGTCCCACCCAGGCCCCGCCCCGCTCTTGCCTGGGCTCCCCACCCCAAGGACGCTAAGCTCATCAGTCCCCTCCTGGCCCTGCCCCAACTCCCCAGAGACCCCTCCCAGGCAGGGGCTTTACCTCTCTCTGCCAGCAGTTCCCGGCACCCTGCTCCTGCTCTCTCCTGCTGCACAAGCTTGGCCAAGACCCCAGCTTACCGGGATAGTATAGTTCCTTCTCTCAGAGCTCAGCACAGGCTGTTCCTCCACATAGCATCCTGGCCCGCTGGACCCCAGAGCGTCATCCCTCAGAAGGGCTAAAAGAGGTGGGCTGTTGCCCAGGGTCTCACCCACTGCTGCTGCCTCTGGCCCTGCATTGTCTCCTGAAAGTTTTGGAAAGTCCTGAATGGTGAGATACTCAGAATATCTGATTTCACACATACTCGACAGACTTCAAGAACAGGAGTGGGGCTTCCCTGGTGGCGCAGTGGTTGAGAATCTGCCTGCCAATGCAGGGGACATGGGTTCGAGCCCTGGTCTGGGAAGATCCCACATGCCGCGGAGAAACTAGGCCCGTGAACCACAACTACTGAGCCTGCGCATCTGGAGCCTGTGCTCTGCAACAAGAGGGGCCACGATAGTGAGGGGCCTGCGCACCGCGATGAAGAGTGGCCCCCGCTCGCTGCAACTAGAGAAAGCCCTCGCACAGAAACGAAGACCCAACACAGCCATAAGTAAATAAATAAATACACAATAAAAATGAAGGAATTCCTTTAAAAAAAAAGGAGTGGCTGGGATCTCTGCTTCCTTCTCTGGAGTTAGCCTGTCTTAGCATCCGGAGTGTGGGCTTCTTGAGGGCCGTGTTGGTTTTCTGGGTGTCCTCCCCTCAGAGAGCCAGTTGAAGGAGGAGCCTCAGCTGTAGCACCCAGCACATCAGTGGAGTTGCTGGGTCACCGAGGGAAGGGGCTTCAGGGATGCAGCTGAGTTGGGCAGGGGAAGGGGTGACACCCTCCAGCACCTGAGGCTCACTCCTTCAGGGTCTGTAGGGCTCTGACCCCTCCCTGCCTCACCTGGGTTTCAACGTACAAATACAAATTCCTGAGCCCCACAACAGGCCAGGACCAGAACCCTAGGGAGCCCAGAGATCTGCATTTGTAGCCTAATGACTCTGAAGCCTGTGGCGTGTGAACCCCTTTCTCCAGAAGCGATAGTACCCAGTTAGTAAGACCCCTCCCCTGAAAAAAGTCTGACGGAAGTACTCCTTGTTCCACATGACCCACACAGCCAGGGAGTGGTCACCCATCATGGCAGTGTGCCCTGGCCGTGGGCTCCATGACTGGGGTTAGGGTAGAGTAGGCTAGAGGACTCACCTGTGGTAGGGTCTGGAGGGTGTGGCCCAGGGCCTGGGGGTGCAGTAGAGGGGCCAAGGGAGACTGCTGAGAAGGCCGCAGGGTGGCCAGGGCCCTGGGAGGGGAGGGAGCCTCAGTGTGGACACCTCTGAGCTTTCCCTGAGGGGCGGCCCAGAGGCACTAAGACAGGTATCACTGAACTTGTATGGACCAGCTGGCCTGCCTGTGGTGGGAGATGGCTCCCTGCAGGCCCAGGGTGGGCTATGATGCTAGGTACATGGGCCAGCGGCTTCCAAGTCCTGGGCCCCACCCTCAGGCAGCAGTCTGGTGTCCACTGGGGGAAGCCAACACTACAGGCATGTTTGCTGACCCCCCATGGCCATCTACCCTAGGCAGGTGTGGCTTGGCCCTGTCTGACTCTCCTTTTCCTTGCCTGTCTTGAGTCAGCACAGGGGCCTGGGGTGCAGAGGTGTTGATGAGGCTGAGGTGCTATGGGAGAGGTCCCACCTTTCCTGGGACTCCCCAGTCCACACTGAGCGGGCTGTCAACAGTCTCTGAGAAGACACCACTGGTGGTCCCCTCATCCCTACAGGACAGAGTCTCTGCTCCTGTCCTACTGCACTCTCTCTCTGTGCACCATGTCCTGGTCACCCCCAACTACCCCACCTGCCCTTATACTTTTTATTGAGGTGAAATTTGCATAACATGCAAGTAACCATTTTTAAGTAACCTTTTTTATTTATTTATTTATTT
Organism: Orcinus orca; assembly: GCF_937001465.1. Taxonomy (NCBI): domain Eukaryota; kingdom Metazoa; phylum Chordata; class Mammalia; order Artiodactyla; family Delphinidae; genus Orcinus; species Orcinus orca. The sequence continues at coordinate 16,315,729 of NC_064561.1, read as the reverse complement.
ATTTATTTATTTATTTATTTATTTATTTATTTTGTGATACACGGGCCTTTCACTGCTGCGGCCTCTCCCGCTGAGGAGCACAGGCTCCGGACGCGCAGGCTCAGTGGCCATGGCTCACGGGCCCAGGCGCTCCGCGGCATGTGGGATCTTCCCGGACCGGGGCACGAACCCGTGTCCCCTGCATCGGCAGGCGGACTCCCAACCAGTGCGCCACCAGGGAAGCCCTCTAAGTAACCATTTTAAGTTCAGTGGTATTTGGTGCATTCACAATGTTGTGAAGCCACCATCTTTGTCTAGTTCCAGAACATTTTGTTACCCCCAAATAAAATGCCAATAAACAGTTTCTCCCCATTCCTTTCCCCCTGGCCCCTAGCAACCGCCAACTTGCTTTCTGTCTCTGTGAATTTGCCTGCTCTGGACATTTCATATAAATGGAATCAAATAAAATGTGGCCTTTTGTGTCTGTCTTCTTTAACTTAGCACAATATTCTTGAGATTCATCCATGTTGTGGCATGTGTCAGTACTTCATTCCTTTTTATGGCTGAATGATCCATTGGTGAATATTGGGCTGTTTTCATTTTTTTGACTATTGTGAATAGTGCTGCTGTGAATATGGGTGTACATGTATTTGCTCGACTCCCTGTTTTCGGTCCTAGGGACTCCATTACCTAGGAGTGAAGTTTCTGGGTCATATGGTAATTCTATATTTGATTAACCATCATTCTGTTTTCCACAGTGGATGTACCACTTTACATTCTCACCAGCAGTGTACACAGATTCCAATTTCTACACATCCTTGCTGACAGTTGTTATTCCCCCCCCCACCCTTTTTCTTGTATCTCAGCATGTGTAAAGTAGTATTTTGTTGTGGTTTTAATTTGCATGACCCTAATGACTGATAATAATGAACATCTTATCATGTGCTTGCTGACCGTTTGTATATTGTCTTTAAAATGTCTATTAGTCCTTTGCCCATTTTAACTGGGTTGTTTGTCCTTTTGTTGGTGAGTTGAAAGAATTCCTTATATATTCTGTATACTAAACTCTTTTCAGATATATGATTTGCAAAATTTTTCTCCTGTACATTGTCTTTCACTTTATTAATAATGTCCTCTGATACACAAAAGTTTTTAATTTTGATGAAGTCTGTTTTTCTTTTATTGCTTGTAGTGTCATATCTAAGAATTCATTGCCAAATCCCAGATCATGATTTGTCCCTGTGTTTTCTTCTATGAGTTTTATAGTTTTACATCTAGGACCCATTTTGATTAATTGACGTGGGGGGTTAATTTGAGCTAGGGGTCCAACTCCATCTTTTGTGTGTGGCTATCCAATTGTCCCAGCATCATTTGTTGATGAGATTCTTCTTTCCCCAAATGGTCTTTGTACTCCTGGTGAAATCCACTGGCCATAGATGCTTGATGTGTCCCTGTACTCCCAGCTCCATCCCATTGGTCCTATGTCTATCCCTGCGCAACAATCTGCCTTGCATTTGAACCATCACTGTTCCCTCAGCTTCACCAGGACTCACATTCTTCCTGGGTACCTGGGTCCTGAGCCTCTTCCCAGCTTTACCTCTGATTTACTGTCCCTGCCTGAAGGGGGGTTAGACATGCTTCACACTAAGTCTACTCCAGCTGTGGCCTGTGGGTACCTGTGCTGGCCCTTCTCCACCACTGTTACCTGTGTCCATCCTGGGTAGTGCCCCACTAATGAGGAGGGCAGTGGGTCCTTCTCACCCAATTCTCACCCTCCTCCCCTCCTTCCACCTCCATGCAGTTGGCCCTTTCCTGAGCGGGGCTGGACCTGGCTCCCTGCTCCATGTTCAAGTCTCAGAGCAGAGGTCCAGCACCCCTCATCCATGAGCCATCCTGGTCGGGAGTGTGGCCCCATCAAAACCCTAGGGCTATGGGGAAGCCCCAGATCTGGGAATTCAGGACTTGTTGGTGATCCTGTGTATGTACATGTAAAGGCCCAGTTCTGACACCCACGCCCATGGGCTCAGCTCCCAGCTCGACCACGTCCATGGTCTGAACCTGGACTGGCTGCCCACCCTGTAGTAGACAGTGACCTAGTGCCGTGAGGGGCTGAGCCCATCTTTTCTACCTCTGCTTGGGCCTGAGCCTTCAGAGCCCCTGGGAAGACTGCAGCCAGGGTGAGTCACTGCTGATTAAACCAGGCAGGAATTTCCTGGGTGGGGTTATGTTCCTGGAACAGTCCTGCCCTCAAGAAGCATGTGGGAACAGATTACCACTGCTCAGGTATAGGATTATAGATAACCATCTGAGAGGCTTGGCATTGCAGAGTGGAAGCCTGTAGGAACTGGACCCTGAGGGCGGACCACAAGCTGACCAGATAGAGGGAACAGGGAGGGTGTGGGGGGCAACTGAAACTCAAAGTCCAGAGAAGAAAAGAGGATGGCTTGTATGGGTGAAGGTGGGCACAGCTGGTGTGACCAGAGCACATGTGAACCTGAATTCTTATGAGTTCTTATGAGTGTCATCACATGTGTGCAAGTGTACCTGTGCATGTGCAAATGTGTGCATATATGTACAAGTGTGCATACATGCAAGTGTTTGTGTGTGTGACTGCATGGGTGTGGGTGTAATGTATACATGTGATTGCATGTGTGCAAGCATGCCAGAGTGTGTGCAATGTGTTCATGTATGTGAATGCATGTGTGAAATTGCTCATGTGTGTACATGTATATTGTGTTCATGTGACTGCATGTATGCCAGTGTGCTCGTGCATGCAAGTATACTAGTGTGAGTGTATGCATGTGTGAATACAAGTGTGTGAGTGTGTTATGCAAGTGCACCTACAAGTGCATGTGTGTGCATATGCAAGTGTTCATTTGTATGTTTGCCCATGTGAGTACAAATGTGTGTGTGTGTGCACAGTGCATATGTATGAGTATGTGTGTGCACGTGTGCATTCCAGAGTACCTGTTTGTGTGTCCAGTATGGACCAATGCCCTAGATGGTTGATAAAGGGCAGGGGCTCCAGCAACACCCTCCAGGTGGACATCCTGCAGCATCAGTGAGGCCTCCTAGGGTGTGGAGCAGAATTGCTATAGATTGGTGCAGACAGGCTCCTAGAACCCAGGTGGTGAGGACCAGGGTCAGATGGAGGCTGAGAGCTATGGTCCAAACAGTAAGAGGGACAAGCCCAGAGCACAAGTGAAATGGACAGATAGGTGGGTACCCAAGGGAAGTGGTGATCCTCAGTTGAGAGTAAAGAGGTCTCAGGACTTGGGAGCAAGAGACCCTGTCCTGCCAGATTCCAGGTAATCTGGAATCACAGACCCCCATAGCCGGGTTGGACATGGGCCTGAAGGGTCGCACTCAAGGACGGGTCTGGCTGGCTCCCAGACTGTGGAGCAGGGTCAGCTCCACCTCCTGAGTCCCTGTTGGTCTCAGCTAAGGTTTGGACCACTCCTCCAGCACAGCCTGGCTGGCACTTGTCCCCAGGGTCCTGAGCCCCATGACCAGGATCTCCCAGGGCCACCAGCTACCCAACCTGTGCTGCCTCAGGGCCTCCCCTACAGCTGGTACCTGAAGGCAAAGGGTCCCAGGACCTAGAACAGTCTCTAGCTTTCTCCTCAGTGAGACACAGTGAAACCCCAGGAGGCCCCTGGGGTCAAGAAGCCCTAGGGGAACATGCCCCAGGGCAGGTGGGGAATAAGGAGAAGTGGACACTGGGCATGAGACCCAGCCTAGAACAGGAGCTCAGTGCCCCCTGCCCCACCTGCCCTTCTCCCAGCAGGCCCCACCAAGAGGCCACAGGGTCAGGTCTGAGAAGACCAGGTCTGAGAAGAAGGGCAGCATGTTTGGCCAGGGGCAAGCCTCATTTCCTGTTCTAGAGAATGAAGACTCATGGCAGCTTCCCTCGTGGGCCTCAGGGACAGTGGCTGAGGCCTCTGCTCTCCGGAGGGACATGCCAGTGTGAATCTCCCCTGTCACCAGGGCCAGGCTGGGGGCTAAGAACCAGGGGCACCAATGGCCCCTTCATGATGCCCCCAAGAAAAGTGCACAGGACACAACCCCTGTACCCACACATGGCACCCACACACAGCTCCACACGTGTGCACAGCCAGGCCACAATCCCTGCTGTGCATGCATGGCATGTCCTAAGGATCAGCTTCCCTGGGGTCAGGCCTTCCCCATCCCTTTAACCTTCATCTGTACAATGCCAAGGAGCCCCCACAGTGGTGTGGGGAGGACGTAGCAACCTCCAGGCAGGTGGGGCAGGGAGTTCAGCAGCAAGCAAGGACACTGGACCCTGGTCATTCCAGCTTGGGTCTCCTGGACAAGGGATGATGCCCTATGGCTTGGCCTGTCTGGGGGCAGACACAGGCCAGGTGGACAGAATGGGGAAAGAAGACAGGCTGGGGCAGGTGGAGATGTGGGCCCACAGCACAACTTATGCAGTGCTCAGAGTTTTGACTCCACAGGCACAAGCAGGGTGGGCTTCTGGGGGTCCTGGGGCAGCTTCTTTCCTTCCTTCTCACTGGGTAGGCCCTCGCAGGGTAAGGGGATCTCTCTCACATCAGAGGACAAGGGTGGTGTTTGGTCCTGGAAGTGGGGCAAGCAGCCCAGCCTCCCTCAGGGATGTAAAAAAAAAATTAATGAACAGAAACCCCAATTAAATGGAGTCAGGAGACCAGAAGGGGGAGCTCTCACACCCTGCAACTCCTCTTCTTTCCTGGCAAGGACTCAGCCAATGAAAGGTCATAGACTCTTTGTTTACTGTAGCCCTCCCAACTTCCTTTTCCCCTCTATAAAAGTGTTCTCCTACCCTAGCCACACAAGGACTTGCCTGTGGCTCACCATGGTTGCAGACCCCAAAATGCAATTCTCTGCTGGAGTAATAACTGGCAGTCTGTTTTAGGTCAACATTTTGGTGGCCCATATGGGGGGTCAGAGAAGGTTCCAGAGCTGGTAATCAAACAGGTGTGAGACCCCACTGTCACTCACTGCTTTTCTTGCTGACCCTGGGATTTGAAGGTACATCTTTCTCCTGGATCTGAGCTCATGTTCTCTTTGCATTTTGAAGCTCTCCAGGTTTTACTTGGGATCAATTTAAAGTTTCATCCTTTCTGGTTAAGGCCTTGTTTTGTATGTGAGTACTCATTTGGCATTCTGTGTTAACCTTCAGCAAATTCCCTCTGGAACAGGAGCTGTTTCTCCTGGAAGTGGCTAGTCTTCAACCCATTCCTTTGGAAATGGGGTAGGGGGTGAGGGGGAGGCTGGTTTATTGGAGCTGTGCCAGTTCAGCCTTTGGCCCATTCCTTTGAAATAGGGGTTGTCCTATGGGAACTGGGCTGAGCCTTCGGCCTGGCTCCTCCAGGACCAAGCTGTTTCCTTAGAACTGGCTGGTATTAGGCCTGCAGGCTGTTTGAGTTTCAAGCCTCCAGAGCTATCTGAGCTCTTTAAACTGTTTGAACTGTAAACTGTTTGAGCTGTAAGCTGTTTAGGCCATTTGAAAATTATTCTTCCACTCTAGAGAAGAAACCCTGATAAACGGGATCCTAGTTACCTAAATATTTTGAGGTTACCCCCCGACACAGGGACTTTGCGCTGACTTTATGTTTAAAAACCACAGCCCTTCCTCATGCACAATTCTAACTAAATGGACCAACCTAACCAAAGGCAATTTAGAAAGTTAATGACCATTATGGGAAAGTTTGAAATCCCCAAATTTAATTTTCTTAAAACCAAATTAGACTACCATAGCTCTAAAATTTCCCAAACTGAATGGAATGCCTATTTTGATTGGTATTTTGAGGCTATACTCTCAATTCCCCTATCTTATTTCTGTCACCAAATTTCCCTTTTCTCTGAAACTCTCTCCACTCCCCTTTCCTCTGAATTTGTTAGAATCTGTTCCTTTAAAATTAAGTCTTCTAAGGATCCAGAGGCTAAATCTTTAATTTCTTATATGTCCTACACTAAAGCTGAACTGTGAGTCATAGTCAAGGAATTTCCCAAAATAACCAAAGATCCTCAGATATTTTCTGAGGAATTTAATACAGTCATTCAAACTTATCAACCTGGTTTCTCTGACTTACATCAGCTAGTTCATATGCTTGTCACTGAAGGCCAGGCCCAGCATTGGATGAAAACCGATAACTGGGAAAACTTTGAAAGGTCTCTAGTATTACAACCAGGAGATCAGCCTGCTAACTTATTATATGATTAGGTTCAGGCAATCACTACACAACTTCATTGGACAATTCCTAGGGCTTTTCCAAAGGTTGTTGATTGGGACAAAAGTCAGACTTGCACACAAAAATCTGAAGAACATGTTCATCACTATTATAATTGACTTCGGATTATTTTTAAAGAAAATTCTTGTCTTCCTTCAGATATTGATTCCACCAAGGTAGCTTTTAACTCTATGTTTATTAATGGACTGAATCAGGGCCTTACCTTTCTAGTAAAAAGGACCAGGATGGAATGGGAAACTGTGTCTACTCCACAGATTAGTTAATTAGTTAATTAGTTAATCTGGCAAACAAACTTTCTAAATGAGTCACCTAAAAGGAAGACTGCTAAAATGCTTAATCTTCAACTCCAGCAAATGAGGGCCCCTAAGGGAAACCAAAACTCTTCTTGTTTCTGCTGTTACTACAAAACAATGATATTGGAAAAGAGATTGTTACAAATTTAAGTGCTTTAGGCACTTGCAGCCCTTTGACCAACTTTTCCAATGTCCATCCAGTTCTCAATGATGAGGCTCAAAGGAACAACAGAGGCTCTTCCCAATATTCCCTCTTAATCATCTTGGAGAAACACTTCTCCAGATTATGGTTGGGTCTCTTCCAGTACTAACTGACAAGAGAGCCATACTCTAGTACCAGAATGTTTAAATAGTGGGGATCTCTAATGAACCTCAACAGATTCCTGTTTCTGAACCTATTCTGTTTTTCTTACGCTCTCTGAGAGATCCACACCCTTTTCTCTTTAGTTCCTCTGCCCCTATCCATTTATTAGGCCAAGATTTCTTAAAGAAGTATTATGCTGGAATTTTCTCCAAAAAGAGTAAATAATTCTAGAATTTGACAGTAGTCATCAAAGTAAACAATCAGGTGAATTAAATGACCTTTTGACACCTTTTATTTGCTCTGTCTCTGATAGCAGAGCTGATTCTGGAAACACTGATAATTTGTCCATATTGAATTAGCTACCATCCTCCTTTGGGCAAAATCTCCAACTGATTTTGGCAAAATTCACATGTACCTCTCATCAAGATTCAAATATATCCTTCAAAGCCTCTTCCCAGAATGTATATATATAGTAATATAAGTAAAGAAGCCCTTTAAGGCACAAGGCCCATAATAGAAGATTACAAAGTTCAAGATCTTATTATCCCTCGGACTAGCCCCTGTAGCACTCCCATTTTATCAATGATAAAACCTAAGGGCCAAGGGTGGAGGTTTGTCCAGGACCCCCAAGCAATAAACAACATTGTTATCCCTCGACACCCTGTTGTTCCTAACCCTTGTACTAACATCCATTCCTACCAGAATTGCTTTGTGCAGTGCATTCTTCATACTCCAGTTGATAGAGCTAGCTGATACCTTTTGCCCTCACTTGGGAAGAAAAACAATTCACCTGGACAGTATTGCCTCAGGGTTTTACTGGGAGTCTCACAAATCCTGAAGGCTGATACGGATGACATTAGGTTCCCTAGAGGGTCTACTCTGTTGCAGTATGTGGATAATTTGCTTCTTTGCTCTCCTTCTCAAGCCTCCTCACGGAAAGGCACCTTCCACTTGCTAAAACTTTTAGCCTTAAAGGAATATAAGGTCACTAAAGAAAAACTGCAGTTTGACCAGACCCAGGTTTGATATTTAGGGCATCTGATATCAGAACAAGGGCTATATCTAGATCCAGATATGCTTCATTGTGACCTAAGTTTCCCCAAACCCAAGAATAAGTGCCAACTGCAAGGTTTTCTTAGGTTAGTCAGTTATTGGTGAAATTGGATTCCAAATTTATCTCTTATGGCCAAATCTCTGTATTTATTTATTTTTTTTAACTAAAGAATAACAACCCCAACCCAATTTTATGGGCAGAACCGAATAATATAACTTTTAAGGCCTTAAAGGAGAGTGTGAGGAACCCACCTGCCCTTGGGCATCATAATTATCAGATTCCATTTTTCTTTTTTGTATGTGAAAAGAAAGGGAATGCCCTTGGGGTACTCACCCAAAAACAAGGGAACCGACATCAACCCACAGAGTATTATAACCAGAAGCTGGGCCCTGTGGCATGTGGATGACTCACTTTGCCTTAGGGCCATTACTGCCACTGTCTTTTTGGTGAAGGTCACTGAGAAAATCACTGTGGGATCTTCTTTAACTATTTTTGTACCTTGTACAGTAGAAGCTCTCCTGAATTTTCATCCCACCCAATATTTCTCAGCCAGCTGCCTCACCTCCTGTGAAGTCCTTTTGTTAACTGTTCCTCATGTAATGCTTTTGCATTGTGGTAACTTTAACCCTGTTACTCTTCTTCAACTGCTTAATGCTGATGGACCACCTCCTGACTCCTTGTGATGAAGCTCCTCTGCGTAATGCTGAGTCTCATGGTTCACTGATGGTTCTTATTTAAAAGGTAACAATGGTCACCACAGAGCATTGAGTAGAGTTCCCTGTGCTATAGAGTAGGTTCTCATTAGTTATCTATTTTATACATAGTAGTGTATATATGCCAATCCCAATCGCCCAATTCATTCCACCACCCCCTTCTCCCCTTGGTATACATATGTTTGTTTTCTACATCTGTGTCTCTATTTCTGCTTTGCAAATAAGTTCACCTGTACCATTTTTCTAGATTCCACATATAAGCAATATTATACAATATTTGCTTTTCTCTTTCTGATTTACTTCACTCTGTATGACAGTCTCTAGGTTCATCCGCATCTCTGCAAATGGCACAATTTCTTTCCTTTATATGGCTGAGTAATATACCATTGTATATATGTACCACATCTTCTTTATCCATTCCTCTGGACACTTAGGTTGCTTCCATGTCCTGGCTATTGTAAATAGTGCTGCAATGAACATTGGGGTACATGTATCTTTTTGAATTATGGTTTTCTCCTGGTATATGTCCAGGAGTGAAATTGAAGGAAATTCAGAAAAGAGGGGATATATGTTTATGTATAGCTGATTCACTTTGCTGTACAGCAGAAACTAACACAACATTGTAAAGCAACTATACACCAATAAAAATTAATAAAAAAAGAAATTAAAAAATGAGGTTTAATATCATCTTAGAAGTAATATCACCATATTATAATCCAGATAGTCATCATGTTTATGTATTTTTCTTTTACCTTTCTAGGGATAATCACATAATTCAGGATTAAAATGTAGCAGCCATTTATAAGAAAATAAATAAAAGGTAACAATGGTAAATATTGTGCTGGGAATGATGTTGCAACCCCTTTTGATGCTGTTGAGGCAGCATCTTTACCTGTGGCTACCTCAGCCCGATACATTCTTACATAGGCTTACCCTTTAGCCAAGGACAAAACGGACAATATTTATGTTGATAGTAAATATGCTTTCAGATAGCCCACGATTTTGGGATATGGTGGAAGCAATGTGTCTTCCTTACTTCCAGCAGAAATAAAGTTTAAAATGACCCCTATGTTCAGGAATTATTGGATACGATATTTTACCTGATGCTTTAGCTATTAGTAAGATTCTGGGGTATCCTATACTTGACTTTCTGGAAGCTAAGGGAAATCACCTTGCTGAAATTTCTGCAAGGAATGCTGCCTTTAAAGGAACCAACAGCAGCCAAACCTCTGTCGTGGTCCAAAGGAATATTTCCCCCAAAGGATAACTTAGAAAAACTGGCTAGAGAAGCCCAACAACTGGCCTCAGAAAAGGAAAAATAAGATCGGAAATCCAAGAATTGTTGGTTCCATAAAAAGAGAAAGCTCTGGTTCAGACCAAATAATTTGGTTCAGACCAAATAACAGCCCAGTCCTACTGGAGACTCTAAAATTCCCACTCCTCACCACGGTACATGCCTCAATCCAGTGGTCCACTGAAAAAAGATAGCCTTCATGAATCAATATTGATGGGGAAACATTAACAAGGCTACAAAAAGTTCCTACCTCACTTGCCCTGCTGGTCCAAATCACAGCCCAAGGAGGCCTACTTGTACTGCTCCTGGACGTTTTAAACTGCCTAATGGACCATTTGAGTTCTGGCAAATGGATTTCATACAACTTTCTCTGTCTAGTGGATATAAATATGTTTTAGTCATGGTATGCATGTTTTCACACTGGACTGAAGCTTTCCCTTGCAGACAGGCTACTGCCTCTTTTGCGGCTAAAGCCCTTTTGGAAAAAATTATCCCTATCTGCAGAATTCCTCTTGAATTCATAGTGATCAAGGAACCCATTTTATTGGTCAGGTACTTCAACACGTCTCTACAGGTTGGCTGATTTTACGACTCTTTTATTGCACTTACCACCCTCAATACTCTGGTTAGTCGAAGGCACTAATGGCACTATTAACACTCAATTGGCAAAATTCATAGAGACTCTCCAAATACCTTGACCAAAAGCATTTCAGAACTCATAAACTCTCACCCACTGAGATAGTCAGAGGATGCCCAACGTACTTACCTCCTGTCTCTTTTTACCCACTACTGATAAAAGGAGAGAGACTCCAATATTGCAAAGATCTAATTGCTTCTATTTAAAATTACCATGTTTTGGTTGAACAATCTTTTCACAGTGCACTCTCAAGAGATGAAGACCTTAAGCATCATACCTTGAAACCTGGATACTTTGTCTATTGGAAAAGGTACCTCCAGAAAGACTCTCTTCAACCTCACTAAAAAGTGTCCATCAAATACTTCTAACCAACTGTTGTGCCACCAATCTCCAGGGAATAAACCTTTGAATTCACATGACACACCTAAAGAAAGCACCAAACTCTGACAGGACCTGCACATCATCTGGTGACCTGAAAGTACAGATTTCCTAGAATTAAAGCAGATGACATCTGATGAGACAACTTTCCTAAGATATCCAGACCAAGCCTTGGTATGATCTTGATAACATATGGACTTTAGATAAAAAGTGCCTGAGAGTTCTCCCTCCTACCCCTCCTTGTTACTGAAATGTAACTTCAATAGTTTTCCAATCTGTGTACTTACCCTCCAACATAGGACACTACACCCAGGAAAGGTCCTTCTTGGCTCTGAGAGAAAAAAAGCTGCTGAAACCGGAAAACCTGACTCTTGATCTGCAATGCTTTCAGAGATCAAAAAGAGAGAAATGTAAAAAACTAATAAACAGAAACCTCAATTAAATAGAGTTGGGACACTAGAAAGGGGAGCTCTCACTCCCTGTGTCAATAACACAGCCCAATAAGAAGAAGAAAGACTCCTCTTTTTTTCTGGCAAGGACTCAGCCAATGAAAAGCCATAGACTCCTTGTTTACTGTAGCCCTCCCAACTTTCTTTTCCCCTCTATAAAAGAGTTCTCCTTTCCTTGCTGTGCAGGAGCTTGCACATGGCTTGCCATGGTGGCTGACCCTGAATTTCAATTCTCTGCTGATCCCGAATAAACCCATAGTCGCTGGAGAAATAGCTGGCAGTCTATTTGTTTTAGGTCAACGGGACTCAAGCCAAAAGCCAGTGGCCCCAGAAGCTAGGCCACAAGAAGGCGGCTCTCCAAATAGCTCTCTTGTTGGAATGGGCCACATCCAGGGCTCCTCTTCCTGGGAGTCCCTGCCTGCCCTCTGTAGCCAGTTGAGAATAAAGGTCCAGGAGGGCAGGGTTGAGGAGACAGGAGCATGCTGCTCCGCCTGCTCCCAAGGCTGGAATGTGGAATGAGAGAAGGATCAGGTTTCCTCATTTGCTTGACAAGTTCACTTAACCAGTGGGATCTGAGCCCTGTTCTAATGGGAACCAGCTGTGGGAGGGGGAAGCTGTGTCTGGAAGGAGCACAGGCCACGTACTCCCTGCTCAAGTCATCTCCCAGGGAAGACTTGGTATAACACTTCTTTTGCAGCTGGGGAAACTGAGGCCCAGGGAGGTGGGCCACAATAGACCCATGTCCAGGGCTCCTCCACACAGACTGCAGCTGGCGATCCTTGAGCCAGGCCTCCATATGGCTTCTCCTTGAGGTCACTGCCCAGGGGGACTGTCCTCAGGCCCAGGCAAAGCTCCCCAACAGGGTTGGCCCAGCTCCTGGTCTGTGTGCCTCCCACCCAGCCCTCCTTGACCAGAACCTGCCTGTCTGGTTTCCATGCTCCCCAGGGTGAGACTTGCATGTTCTGGCTTGCTCTTGTTTGCTTTGCTTCCCTTTAGTACCCTCACAGCTTCCCCTCAGGTTAGGGCACTCAGGAGTGAGGAGCGTTTCTTCCCACACCAGGTCTTGGGGGCACACAGGCTTTGTACATTGGGAATAATTCACAGATCTGTCAGCTTAGGGTTGTTTCTGGGAAGGGTAATAGCCATGGTGTGGGGAGTGTAACCCCAGCAGCCTGCCACTGGCAGTAGGAGAATCCAGGCTTATCCCAGCTGCCTGATCTTACCCCACCACATGATCTTCAGCCCTAGACATCTTTAAATTCAGCTCTTACTACCTCTTACTATGTATCAGTTAGTTTTTGCTGCATAACAGACCATTCCCAAACTTGATGGCTTAGGACGACAGATATGTCTCATTTCTCATGACTCTATGGGCTTCCCAAGTGGCTGGCTGGAGCTGAGTGTTATGATGTCTTCACACAGGTGTCTGGAGGGCCACAGGGTTCAGAGGCTGGATGGCACTGGAGTTACAGCTCATTGGGGCTTCCAGTTTGGTTGAGCCCTCCTGGAAAGGGCTAGGGACAGGGGTGGGGAACTGCAGTGGAGTGAGAGGTAGAGTGAGGAGGATGCCCATGGCCTGGTTTAGGCCTGGCAGAGGCTCCCAGGCAGGAGGCAGGTGGGAGCTACTTGGCCCAGCCCCTGGGTCTAGGCTCTGAGCAGAGGGACATGGATCAGACCTATGTCAGGCCTGAGGATAAATGATGACCACACCTGGGGTTGATGCCTGGACCCAGGACCCCATGCCACTCGCAGGCACTCAGGACCTATTGCAGGGCCAGGCCTCTCCTTCCTGGCCTCCTAGGTATGTCCTGGGTCTGTCTGGCATGGAGTTCATGGGGGTGAAGAGTGGGTAGAGAACACTGAGGGCATGAACCAAGGTGTGGGTGGGCTGGTCCCCGGGCAGGAGCCCAGTATTGTTCCTGATATTTTCCTGCTATGCTGGCCTCAGATAGCAACTCCAGGGAATCAGAGGCAGCCTGGTCTGAGCCCATCTTGCAGCTCATCCACCCCACCGACCCTGACTAAGGCCCATGAGGCCCAACATGTGGGGTGGGGAATCCTCAGAATCGATCCTGGGAGAGGTTGCCCCACAGAAAGCCCCCACAAGGGCAGGTTCCCAGGGATAGCCTGAGTCCTCCCACCCAGGGACATCATCCATGCCAGCTGGAGGGCAGCATGGCTCTGCAGAAACAGGCCCATGAAGTGGAAAGCGCAGTCAGGAGGGTCTAGGGGGCCACAGTGGACTCCTGGGTCAAGATGAACAGAGGAAGAGCCATATCGCAGGGATGGGAAGTACTAGTAGTGGACAGCCTGGGGTGGAGGGAGCAGGTCTCCCTCCCCATGGGGGACACATGGGTGGGGCAGGAGGGAACATGGAGGATGGAAGGAGTAGGACTGTGGGGGACAGTCGGAGGTATAGAGGGGGACATGAGCGTAGAAGGAGCAGGTCTGTGGGAGGACAGCCCCAGGAGGACAGAAGGAGACCTGAAGGATGCAGGAGGGGACTTGGGATGGTGGGGAGGAATAGGCCTGTGGGGAACAGTTAGTGGGAAGGGAAAGAGAAGACATGGGGGGTGGAAAAGCAGGCCTGTGGTAAGGACAGTCAGGAGCTGCAGTAGGGGACATGGGGGATGGCAGGAGCAGCCTTTACGTGGGGACCCACACTCACAAACAACAGTGAATTCCCATGGTTTTCATGAGCTGTGTCAGGGGTCAGCAAACTTTTTCTCTGAAGGGCCAGAGGCCTGGGCCCTACAGTCACATCCCTTACCTCTGTGGCTGTCTCAGAAAAGCAGCCAGGATGACCCATAAATGATTGAGCATGACTAGGTTTCAATAAGACCTTATTCATGCACACTGAAATTTGAATTTCATATAATTTTCACGTTATGATATATTTTACTTCTTTTTTCCATTCATTTAAAAACATAAAATCACTCTTAGATGGCAGGCAATCCCAAAGCAGGTATAAACCAGAGTGTTAAGTTGAGCTAGAATGGCAAAGCTTTTAAGAATTATAACATGAAAATACAATAATATGCAATACTCAGCTGGCCGTGGAGATGGGCAACTGTGTGTACTGCTGGTAAATGCTGTCAAGCAGCCCAGATTCTCCTAGGAAACTCCTTGGCAGTGTATTGGTGGGAGTTTAAGCTAGTACAGTCTTTTCAGGGGAATTTGACAGTGCCCACCAACTTTTAAATATGCTGACCTTCCAACCAGCAATTGCATTTAAAAGAAAATCCATCCCACAGGAATACATGTTGAGAGTGCAAGAATGTGGCATTATCTGTAAGACTGGAAAACTGTGATTTTTACTAGGGGGTTATTGAGATAGTTAACATCTGTGAAAGGATGTGTTGGTTACATGGAACATACTTCTGTATGTTAAGTGGGTTCACATCCATTTCCACCTGTGTCTACACATTATCCCTTAGTGATGGTCGTGAGGATTGGGGCCTCTCCCTGGTCGTGGAGGAGCTGGGACAGTCTTCGTTGAGAGGCGGTGGAGCTGGAGCAGCAGAGGGGAGGGGGCCTCACCCGTGGCTGCCCTAGCTGGGGCGGGAGGCGGATTAGAGAACATTCCGCAGATGCCGCTGCCGGGCCTTCCTCGCCTGCCTGGCGGCAGCCTTTTGAGGCCTCTGGCTGACCCGGCTCCTGGCTCCTCCTCGGAAGGCAGCCCGAAGTTCCTGTCAATGTGCACCTGGCCAGGCCCCTCCTCATGATGCGATGCTCATCTCTGAAAGCCTTCGGGGAGGAACCCTGCCAGGTGAGGGAACCCTGCCAGGTGAGGGGTCAGAGGGGGGAGGGGGAGGAACCTCTTCGGGTCACGGGTGGCTGGATAGCATATATCTGTGCGGCCCCTGGGGACAGTGGTCACTGACAGTTCCCTGAACAGCTGTCGGGTGTCCTGGGTGAGGGCACAGGCCAGCACAGCGCGCAGAACCCAACCTTAAGGCCCTAGCAAGTGCAACAGCCTCTCGGCTCCCTCTGCCAGCCCCCAAAGTAGGAGATGCCCTTGCAATCACACTGTGGTCGTGGTTTTTTTTCATCACTGCAGCTCAGTCCCAACCCCCAGGGCTCATGGAAGCTCCAAACACTGGTGGTGAAAGTGCCAGGAAGAGGTCAGCGTGGCCAGCCACCAGCCCTCACTATCCCACCATCAGACGCTTTTCTGACTGTAGGAATCTGCCTCCCGTTTTCCCAAGTTCAAAGGCAGATGGCTGATCTGGGTGTGTCTGTCCCTGCTGCTTCCAGCTCCCAGGTCTTGTCGCATTAGCCAGGGAGGCAGGGGCTCTGCTCTGATTGAAGGCCTCTGACCCACAGAAGTGCTGCAGGAGCCCTCTGACTGGGGCCCCAGCAGCAGACTTGATTTAGGTGCTGGGCTGGTTGGAGCAGCACTGGCTCAGCTGGTCTCCAGTACATGGTGCTCTGTACTGACTCAGCTCCTGGCTGACCCACATATAGGGCCTCTGAGCTCTCAGAGCTTCTCAGCAGATTCTCCCATAACCTCTGTGCTAACCTAAAGTTCAGAGTGCAGGCCTCCACAGTCCTGCTCACACATGGTCCCCTCACCAGTAAAAGGATATTTACGAGGTGTCCCCACATGGCAGGTACAAGGAGGACCTACCAGTCTGTGAGCTTGGGTGGTCTGCACTTCTCCCACCTCTTACCTTAGCTCTGAGTTTGAGCCTAATAAAAGCCCTTGCTGCCTCCCAGGCAAGTTCAGAGCTCCCTGCCACCCCCAGGCCTGTGCTAGGACTCCCTGTCTCTCCCAAGCTATCCTAGAACTCTCAGCCTCAATCAGGCCAAAAGGTGGAAACAACCTAAGTGCCCATCAATGGATGAATGGATAAACAAAATGTGGTATATCCATACGATGGAATATTATTCAGCCTTAAATAGAGATAAAATTCTGATACATGCTACAGCGTGGAAAGTCCTTGAAAACATTAAGCTAAATGAAATAAGCCAGACAAAAAGGACAAATATTGTATTATCCCACTTACATGAAGTTTCTAGAAGAGGCAAATTCATAGACATGAAAGGAGAAGAGAGGTTACCAGGGATTGGGAGGAGGAGGGTAACGAAATAATTTAATGTGTACACAGTTTCTATTTGGTGTGATGAAAAAGTTTTGGAAATAAATGGTGGTGATAGTTGCACAGCATTGTGAATGTGCAACTTAATGCCACTGAACTGTACGCTCATAAATTGTTAAAATGATAAATATTATGTTATGTATATTTTACTATAATAAGAAGACATATGATAAGAAAATTCACTAAAACATTATTTGTAGTAGCGAAATAGTAAACTAAATATCAATCAATAAACTATGGAAAAACATGCAGTGGGACATTGAACATTAAAGAGGAAGGAAAGCTAAAAACATTTGCCATCTCTGATGACATTTATGGCTCAACATTCTTTATACCCCAACATGTCACGATTTCTGTTATTATTGGCACTTCAGTCCTAATCATTTTTTCCAACTTTATGGATTAATTTAGTTCTTGAAATTAAGCACAAGTTTTTACACACACTTCAGGTTAATCTTTTCCCCCTATGTGTTTATGAACCAAAGTCAAAACTGCTCATTTTATGTACTGCTTGCACATATGTAGGTAACATGCAGGTTTGAGTAATGGCACGACAGATTAGTTTTTTATTTTTATTTTTTGCAGTACGCGGGCCACTCACTGTTGTGGCCTCTCCCATTGCGGAGCACAGGCTCCGGACGTGCAGGCTCAGCAGCCATGGCTCACGGGCCCAGCCGCTCCGTGGCACGTGGGACCCTCCCGGACCGGGTCACGAACCCGTGTCCACTGCACCGGCAGGCGGACTCTCAACCACTGCGCCCCCAGGGAAGCCCCAGATTATTTTTTACTCTGAAGTCCATCCAAATCCTATTATAATCCCATGAATAGTATGAGCTTTAATTTACGCCACTTTATGAGCTTTAAATATTTTGGAAATTTTAAAATTACCCTTTTTACTTACTTTTTTACTTTCTTGCTTTCTGATAATACAGGCATTTTAAAAGTGCTTCTTTTGGGAAAGATACTTGTTTCTTTTCTTAACTTTTTATTGTGAAATGATTATAGATTTATAGGAAGCTGCAGTTATAGTACAAAGTGACCCAGGTAACTTTCATCCAAGACTGACATCTTTTACAAGTGTAGCATAATGTCAAAACCAGAAAATTGACATTGATACAATACAGGGAACTAGACTACAGACCTTAGTCAATTTTCACCTTTTTAAAAACCTACGTTCATGTGTGTGTGCATGCATGTGTGCATGTGTCTAGTTCCTTGCAATTGGATCTCATTAATAACCACCATCAAGGTACAGAACTGCTCTGTCACCACAGAGGAGCTCTAATACTGCCCCTTTAGACTTACACTGCCCCGAAAACCCACTTCTCCATAAAGCAACATCAAAAGTTGTCAAAACCAACTTTCTCAGTACTCTGGAAACTAATCAAAAATTTGCCACAACCCGAGGAGCATTTAATAAAGAAAAATATATAAAAAGGATTATATACCATGACGAGGTGTGATTTATATCACATTTAAGAAAACATTGGCTAACCCAAAGTCATGAAGATTTACTTTATGTTCTCATCTAAAAGTTTTAGCTCTTACATTCAGGTTTTTATGATCATTTTGAGCTAATTTTTATGTGTAATATCCTTATGCCAACACCACACTGTCTTTGTGTAATTTTGCAGCTTTAAAATCAGGAAGTATGAGTCTTCCAACTTTGGGTTTTGGGTTGTTTTTTTTTTTTCAAAATTGTTTTGGCAATTCTGAATCCTTGAATTTTCATATAAATTTTAGGATCAGTTTGTTGAATTATGAAAAAACTAGGCACCTGGAATTTTGATAGGAATTTTATTGACTCTGTAGATCAATCTGGGGAATATTGCCATCTTAACAATATTAAGTCTTCTGATCCATGAACATTGAATGTCTTTCTGTTTATTTAGATATTCTTTAAACTCTTTCTAGAAGGCTTTATGGTTTTCAGTGTACATAGCTTCCACTTCTTCTATTTAAGTATTTTATTCTTTTTGATGCTATTGTAAATGGAATTGCTTTATTAATTTCATTTCAATTGTTCAGTACTTCTTATTTTCCAATCTGGATACTTTTTACTTCTTTTCTTGTCTGATTTCCTTGGCTCCAGCAAAATGCTGAATAGAAGTGGTGAGAACAGACATCTTTGTCTTGTTCCTCATCTTATGGAGAAAGCATCCAGTCATTCACTATTAAGTATGATGTTAGCCGTGTAGGTTTTGCAGACACTCTTGATCACATTAAGGAAGTCCTTTATATTCCCAGTTTGTTGAGTGTTTTATTGTGAAAGGGTGTTGAATTTTTTCAAATGCTTTTACTGCATCTATTGAGATTATCAATAGATAATGTAGATATGTAGACTTTGTTCTTAATCTATTAATGTAGTTTATTACATTAATTGATTTTGGGGTGTTAATCCAACCTTGCATTTCTGGCATGAATCCCACTTAGTCATGGTGTATAATTCCTTTCATTTGTTGCTAGATTCGGTTTGATAGTATTTTACTGAGAATATTTATGTCTACATTATATGAGATAATAGTCTGTAGTTTTCTTGTGATGCTGTTGTTTGTCTTTGGATCAGGGAAACACTGGCTTCAGAGAATGAGTTGAGAAGTGTTCCCTCTTCTATTTTCAGAGGAGTTTGTGAATGAATGACATTAATTCTTTAAATTATTGGTAGAATTCACTATTGAAGTCATCTAGTCCAAGGCTTTTCTTTGTGGAAAGTCTTAAAAATTACTAATCCGATCTTTGTAATAGCTCTATTCAGATACTCTCTTTCTACTTGAGTCTAGGTTGTTTGTGCTTTTTTAGGAACCTCTCCATTTCATCTAAATTATCTCATTTGTTGGCATACAGTTGTTCATAGTATTCCCTCATAAAACTTTTTTTTTTGGTAAATCATTCCTGATTATAGTAATTTGAGTCCTTTTTTTCGTTGTCAGTCTAATTAAGATGTTGATCAATTTTGTTGCTCTTTACAAAGAACAAATTTTTGGTTTTGTTGATTTTCTCTATTTTGTATTCTATTTTTTTTATTTCATTGATTCACTCTAATCTTTATCAACTCCTTCCTTTTGTTTGCTTTGGGTTTAGTTTCTGCTCCTTCTTATTACTTAAGGTCGTTATTGATTTGAGAACTTTCTTTTCTTCATGTAGGCATTTGAAGCTATAAAGTTACTCTTAAGACTTGGTTTAGCTACATCTGATGTTTTGATGTGTTATGATGCTGTGCTTTATTTTCATTTATCTAATAGTATTTTCTAACTTACCTTGTCATATTTTCTTTGACCCATTGGTTATTTAGAGGTGTGTTATTTACTTCCCATATATTCGTGAATTTCTCAGATTTTATTCTATTATTCATTTCAGACAATTCCATTTTGGCTAAAGGACATAAGTGGTATGATTTTAATCCTTTAAATTTATTGAGGTTATTTTTTTTGACCTCGCATGCAGTCTATTCTAGAGAACATCCCATGTGTTCCAGAGAAGAATTCGTATCTTGCTGTTGTTGGGTGAAGCATTCTATAGATCTTAGGTCTAGTTGGTTTATGGTATTGTTCCAGTACTGTTCATCATTGTTTATCTTCAACTTTTGTTTTATCTATTATTGAAATGTGTTATTAAAGTATTCATCTTGACATTAATTGTCTATTTCTCCCTTCAATTCTGTCAATTCTTGCTACATGAATTTTGGACTCTGTTTTAGATGCATATATGTTTATAATTATGGTATCTTCATGATGAATTGACCCTTTTATAATTTTTTATATCTTTATTGAAGGATAATTGCTTTACAATGTTGTGTTAGTTTCTGCTGTATAACAAAGTGGATCAGCTATATGTACACATATATCCTCGCTCTTGAGTCTCCCCCCCACCCTCCCTATCCCACCCCTCTAGGTCGTCACAAAGCATCGAGCTGATCTCTAGCAGCTTCCCACTAGCCATCCATTTTACATTTGGTAGTGTATATATGTCAGTGCTACTCTCTCACTTAGTCCCAGCTTCCCCTTCCCCCACTGTGTCCTCAAGTCTGTTCTCTATATCTGCGACTTTATTCCTGCCCTGCCACTAGGTTCATCAGTACCATTTTTTTAGATTCCATATATGTGTATTAGCACCCAGTATTTGTTTTTCTCTTTCTGACTTACTTCACTCTGTATGACAGACTCTAGGTCCATCCACCTCATTACAAATAACTCAATTTCATTCCTTTTTATGGCTGAGTAATATTCCATTGTATATATGTGCCATATCTTCTTTATCCGCTCATCTGTAGATGGACACTTAGGTTGCTTCCATGTCCTGGCTATTGTAAGTAGACCTGCAACGAACACTGTGGTACATGTATCTTTTTGTTTTTTTAACATCTTTATTGGAGTATAATTGCTTTACAATGGTGTGTTAGTTTCTGCTTTATAACAAAGTGACTCAGCTATACATATATCCCCATATCTCCTCCCTCTTGCATCTCCCTCCCACCCTCCCTATCCCACCCGTTAAGGTGGTCACAAAGCAGTGAGCTGATCTCCCTGTGCTATGCGGCTGCTTCCCACTAGTTATCTATTTTACATTTGGTAGTGTATATATGTCCATGCCACTCCCTGATTTCGTCCTAGCTTACCCTTCCCCCTCCCTGTGTCCTCAAGTCCATTATCTACATCTGCATCTTTATTTCTGTCCTGCCCCTAGGCTCTTCAGACAATTTTCTTTTTTTTTTAGATTCCATATATATGTGTTAGCATACAGTATTTGTTTTTCTCTTTCTGACTTACTTCACTCTGTATGACAGACTCTAGGTCCATCCACCTCACTACAAATAACTCAATTTCATTTCTTTTTATGGCTGAGTAATATTCCATTGTATATATGTGCCACATCTTTTCTTTTTTTTTACATCTTTATTGGAGTATAATTGCTTTACAATGGTGTGTTAGTTTTTGCTTTATAACAAAGTGATTCAGTTATACATATACATATGTTCCCATATCTCTTCCCTCTTGCATCTCCCTCCCTCCCACTCTCCCTATCCCACCCCTCCAGGCGGTCACAAAGCACCGAGCTGATCTCCCTGTGCTATGCGGCTGCTTCCTACTAGCTATCTACCTTACATTTGGTAGTGTATATATGTCCATGCCTCTCTCTTGCTTTGTCACAGCTTACCCTTCCCCCTCCCCATATCCTCAAGTCCATTCTCTAGTAGGTCTGTGTCTTTATTCCTGTCTTACCCCTACGTTCTTCATGACATTTTTTTTCTTAAATTCCATACATATGTGTTAGCATACGGTATTTGTCTTTCTCTTTCTGACTTACTTCACTCTGTATGACAGACTGTAGGTCTATCCACCTCATTACAAATAGCTCAATTTCGTTTCTTTTTATGGCTGAGTAATATTCCATTGTATATATGTGCCACATCTTCTTTATGCATTCATCTGTCAATGGACACTTAGGTTGCTTCTATGTCCTGGCTATTGTAAATAGAACTGCAATGAATATTGTGGGCCATGACTTTTTGAATTATGGTTTTCTCAGGGTATATATCCAGCAGTGGAATTGCTGAGTCATCTGGTAGTTCTATTTTTAGTTTTTTAAGGAATCTCCATACTGTTCTCCATAGTGGCTGTATCAATTTACATTCCCAACAACAGTACAAGAGGGTTCCCTTTTCTCCACACCCTCTCCAGCATTTATTGTTTGTAGATTTTTTTTTGATGATGGCCATTCTGACTGGTGTGAGGTAATACCTCATTGTAGTTTTGATTTGCATTTCTATGATGATTAGTGATGTTGAGCATCTTTTCATGTGTTTGTTGGCAATCTGTATGTTTACTTTGGAGAAATGTCTATTTAGGTCTTCCACCCATTCTTGGAATGGGATCTTTGTTTTTTTGGTATTGAGCTGCATGATCTGTTTGTATATTTTGGAGATTAATCCTTTGTCAGTTGCTTTGTTGGCAAATATTTTCTCCCATTCTGAGGATTGTTTTTTTTGTCTTATTTATAGTTTCCTTTGCTGTGCAAAAGCTTTTAAGTTTCATAAGGTCCCATTTGTTTATTTTTTATTTTATTTCCATTATTCTAGGAGGTGGTTCAAATAGGATCTTGCTCTGATTTATGTCATAGAGTGTTCTGCCTATATTTTCCTGTAAGAGTTTTATAGTGTCTGGCCTTACATTTAGGTCTTTGATCCATTTGGAGTTTATTTTTGTGTATGGTGTTAGGAAGTATTCTAATTTCATTCTTTTACATGTAGCTGTCCAGTTTTCCCAGCACCACTTATTTAAGAGGCTATCTTTTCTCCATTGTATATTCTTGCCTCCTTTGTCAAAAATAAGGTGACCATATGTGTTTGGGTTTATCTATGGGCTTTCTATCCTGTTCCATTGATCTGTATTTCTATTTTTGTGCCAGTTCCATACTGTCTTGATTACCATAGCTTTGTAGTATAGTCTGAAGTCAGGGAACCTGATTCCTCCAGCTCCCTTTTTCTTTCTCAAGATTGCTTTGGTTATTCGAGGTCTTTTGTGTTTCCATACAAATTTTAAAATTGTTTGTTTTAGTTCTGTGAAAAATGCCATTGGTAAATTTGATAGGGATTGCATTGAATCTGTAGAATGCTTTGGGTAGTATAGTCATTTTCACAGTGTTGATTCTTCCAATCCAAGAACATGGCATATCTTTCCATCTGTTTGTACTTTTATAATTTTTAAATGTCCTTTATCTCTAGTAATATTTTTATTTTAACATCCATTTTGTCTGGTATTGGTATAGCTACTTCAGTTCTTCTGTGGTGTTCATGGTATATTTTTTTACAACCTTTTCTTTTGGCCTATTTGTATCTTTGTGTCATTTGTGGACAACAAATAGTAGGATCTTTGTTTTATTTTGTTTTATCCAGTCTCATATTTTCTACATTTTGATTGGATATTTTAATCCATTCATAGTTAATGTTATTGTTGCTATTGTTGCATACATGTCTACCTTTTGATTTTTGTTTTCTATATGTCTCATAACTATTTTGTTCTGCTTTTTGTTTTCTATATGTCTCATACTTATTTTGTTTCCCCTTACTGCTTTCTTTTGCATTATTTTTAACATTTTCTGGTGTAACATTTTAATTAATTTAATAATATTTAACTGTATGTTTTGTGTGATTTTCTTAGTGATTGCTAAGGCTTACAATACAGCCATACCTTGAAGATATTGCAGATTTGGTTCCACACCATTGCCATAAAACAAATATTGCAATAAAGCAAGTCACATAAATTTTTTTTGTTTCCTAGTGTGTATGAAAGGTATGTTTACACTATATTGTAGTCTGTTAAGTGTGCAATAGCATTATGTCTAAAAATATAATGTACAGACCTTAATTTAAAAATATTTTATTGCTAAAACATGCTAAGCATCATCTGAGCCTTCAGCAAGTCATAATCTTTTTGCTGGTGAAGGGGTTGAAATATTGCAAAAATTACCATGACACAGAGAGGTGAAATGAGCAAATGCTGCTGGAAAAATGGCACCAATAGATTTGCTTGATACAGGGTTGCTGCAAACCTTCAATTTGTAAAAAAGTGCAGTATTTGCAAAACATAATAAAGTGAAGCACAGTAAAATGAGATGTGCCTGTATAAATCTTAACTTATCAAAGTTGACTCCAGATTTATATTAACTTAAATCAAGGATATGTAGAAACTTTACTCCTTTATAGTTTTACTTTTCCCCCCTTTTGTTGTATTACTATACATATTTTACATGTATGTGTGTGTGTGTTACAAACACAATAATACATTGCTATAATTATTAATTTACCTAATTTTATGTCTCTTTAAGTAATCCGAGGGAAGAAAGAAGAGCAACCATACAGTTATAGAGTTTATGTTAACTTTCTCATTTGTCATCTTTGTCTATCTTCATGTCTTCCTGTGAATTTGTGTTGCCATCTAATGTGACTTCCTTACCCAACCACCACCTTTGTGCTCTTATTATCATTATCAAATGTATTACATTTATATGTTAATGACCCCCAAATACAATTATATACATATAGCTTTATGAAATTGCTCTTAAAATAAGTTAAAGGAAGAAAAGAGAGGGTGTATACATTATACTGTCTTTTGTAATTACCTATATAATTACCTTTACCGGAACTCTTCATTTTTTCATATGGATTCAAATTGCCATCTGTGGTCACTTGCTTCCAGCCCAAAGAGTTTCTTTAATAAATCTTGTGAAGAAAGTCTGCAAGCAGAAAATTCTCTTATCTGGGAATGTTTTTACTATGCCTTCATTTTTTTTTTTTTTTTTCGGTACGGGGGCCTCTCACTGTTGTGACCTTTCCCGTTGCGGAGCACAGGCTCCAGATGTGCAGGCTCAGGGGCCATGGCTCACGGGCCCAACCGCTCCGCCGCATGTGGGATCGTCCCGGACCGGGGCACGAACCCATGTCCCCTGCATCGGCAGGCGAACTCTCAACCACTGGGCCACCAGGGAAGCCCCATATGCCTTCATTTTTTAAAGATAGTTTTACTATATAAGATTCTTAGTTGATGGTTTTTGCTTTCAGCATTTTGAATATGTTATCCACTGCCGTCTGGTTACCATTGTTTCTGATGAGAAGTCTGTTGTTAATATTTTGGAGTTCCCTTTTGATGATTCATTTTTCTTTTTCTGGTTTCAAGATTTTTCTCTTTGTCTTTGTCTTTCAATATTTCGACTATGATGTGTCTGGGTGTGTATCTCTTTGAATTTCTTCTACTTGAAGTTCTTGAGCTTCTTGGATGTTGTGTTAGCTTCCTATTGCTGCTGTAACAAATTACCACAGATTTAGGGCTTAAAACAATACAAATTTATTCTCTTATTGTTCTGGATGTCAGAAGTCTGAAATGAGTCTTACAGGGCTAAAATTAAGATACCATCAGGGCTAGTTCCTTCTGGATGCTCCTGGGAAGAATCTGTTCCCTGTCTCCTCTAACTTCTGGGGGCTGCTGATATTCCCTGGTTTATGGCCACAGTAATCCAATCTCTTGCTACTGTCATATCTCCTACTACTCACTCTGACCCTCCTGCCTCCCTCTTATAAAGACCCTTGTCATTACATTGGGCCCACCCAAATAATCCAGGATAAGTCTCCCTTTCTCAAGATCTTTAATTTAATCATTTCTGCAAAGTCTCTTTGCCATACAAGATAATGTTCTCTGAGAATTAGGGTGAGGACATAGTTGGGGAGGCCATTCTTCAGCTTACAACAGGTATGTCAATTACTATTTTTCACCTAATGTGGAAAATGTTCAACAATGATTTCTTCTAACATTTGTTCTGTTCCTTCCTCCTTACCTTCTGGTATTCATGTTATGCATATGTTGCCCTTAATGGTGTCTAACATTTCTTGGAGGCTCTGTCAGTTTTTCTTCACTCTTTTTTCTTTATTCCTTCAGATTGCACAACTCTCTTCAAGATTGATGATTATTCTTCTACTTCAAATCTACTGTTGACTTCTCTAGTAAATTTTTCTTTTTGGTTATTGTTCCTTTTAGGTCCATAACTTTATTTGATTCTTTTTCATGATTTTTATCTCTATTGATATTATCTGTTTGGCCAGACATTGTCATCAGTTCTTTGAACATATTATAATAGCTTCTTTGACATCTTTGTTTACCAGAATGTTAGTGGCTTAAATATACAGGCTCTTTCACAGGCAGTTTCTATCACCTGTTTTTTTTTTTCTTGTGTATCAGTCACACTTTACTGTTTATTTATATAGATTTTGTTAAAACAGGACATTTCAGATAATATATTGTAGTAACTTTGAATACTGCCCCCTCCCCCAGAAATGGGGCTTGTTGTACTGTTTCCTTGTTCAGTTGTTTAGAGCCCTGGCTGGTCTAGTTCAGTGAAATCCATTTCCCCTGCAATGTAGCCTCTGGTGTTGCTCCACAGAGTTAACAGTCTTGGGAATGTGTGCAGTCTCCCTGTCCACCAGGATGACTGTGGTTTTAGCTGGCTCTCTTTGTCTCTGTGTCCAGTCTCCCCATCAAGTTTTTGGCTGGTCTGCCTCTACTGGTATCACACCCAGCTGTTAGCCTCCACTAACTGCTAGCTGACTCCTCCAATGTTTATAACAACCCTGTGACATAAATTGCCTCACAGTCTGATCCAGTTAAAGTCAAACTCCTTGGTAGGGGCAAGGGTGTTGCCAGTCTTTGAGGCTTGCTCCACCCATCCCCTAGGAAGTACTTTTGTGCTATGGAATAGGAGTTGTGTGTAGGGGCAGTGCGCAGGAGCAGGTATTGCTTTCCAGTTCCTGACACTACCCACTATGGAGCTTCCACAGCTCAGAACCAGGAAGGAGGGGATCTGCATATGTTCACTGGCTGTTGAATCTACCCAGAATAGTTCTTCTGCCCCAAGAAGCTGGTGGAGATGAGAGTTGCAACTCTGCTGCTAAGAACACCAAAGTAGCTTCCCCAGTACACAAAGCTGTTTTGGAAAGAGTTTCTGTACTCTTCACCAGGCACCCACCCAGATCCTCCCTACATGGTGGAAGGTGAGGGTGGGAAGATGGATGTTGCCTGGCTGCCACCACCCACTCAAGATAGGCCTTCTGTAGCATTGAGCAATGGAAGATAACATCTGCTGATGTTCACTGGCTGCCAGACCCATCCTGAATAGCTCTTCTATACCATGGAATCTGAAGAGATGGGAAATGCAACCTGGCTGCCTACTGAACTGAAACAGCAAGACAGAGATGTGAGGGAATGGATGCAGTCCCTAGCTTGAACACCACAGTCTCCCATTTATTGAGTTTCTATAGATTTTTTTTTTTTTCTTTTTTTTGAGGTACGCGGGCCTCTCACTGTTGTAGCCTCTCCCGTCGTGGAGCACAGGCTCCGGATGCGCAGGTTCAGCGACCATGGCTTACAGGCCTAGTCGCTCCGTGGCATGTGGGATCTTCCTGGACTGGGGCATCGGCAGGCGGATTCTCAACCACTGCACCACCAGGGAAGACCCCATAGATTTTTTAAAATAAATATTTCTCAATTTGTTGTAAGCCCTTTGATCAATATCTAGTCTTTAAATGTTTATATCTGCAAATTTTGGCCAGGCTAATAGATGTCTCTCCAGGGGAGAGGTTTCCTTAAGCTCTTCACACCACCATTCTGGAAATCTTACCACATTCTTTTTATTGCTGAGTAGTATTCTTTTGTATGGATGTAATAGAATTTGTACAATCATTCACCCATTGAAGGACATTTAGATTATTTCCAGTTTTTTGCTATTATGAGTAAAGCTGCTATAGACATTCACATATAGATTTTTGTGAACAAAAATGCTCATTTCTCTGAAATACATGTGCAAGAGTGCAATTGCTGGCTTGTATGGTAAGTGCTTGTTTAATTTGGGAAGAAACTGCCAAACTATTTGCCAGAGAGCCTGTGCCATTTTACATTCTCACCAGCAATCTTTGAGAGGCCTAGATTCTCAATACCCTCACCAACATTTGGTATTGTCACTATTTTTAAAAATTTTACCTGTTATATTAAGTGTGTAGTGATATCTTATTCCCCTAATAGCTAATGATGTTGAACAGCTTTTCATTTGCTATTTACCATCAACTTTACAATCCCTTTGATAAAATGCCTATTCATGTCTTCTGCCCTTTTATAATCAGATTGTTTGTTTACTGTTGAGTTTTGAGTGTTCTTCATGTCTAGGTGTGAGTCTTGTGTCAGATATATAATTTGTAAATGTTTTCTCCAACTCTTTATCTTGTCTCTTTATCCTCTTGGCATGGTATGTCATAGAGCAAAAGCTTTTAATTTTGATTATGTATAATTTATTAATTTTTTCTTTTATGGATCATACTTTTGGTGTCTCATCTACGAACTGTTCACCTAGCTTTAGGCCCTGGAGATTTTTCTCCTAATTTTTTTTTAGCTTTTAAAATTTATTCATAAACCCATGGTCAATTTTGAAATAATTTTTTATGAAGTATAGAGTTTGGTTTACACTTTTTTACCTTATGTATGTCTAATTGCTCCAGCATCATTTGTTGAAAGACTATATTTACCCATATTTAAATGCTTTTCTGCCTTTGTCAGAAATTAGTTGGGCTTATTTGATTGGTATATTTCTGTTTGTCTTTTTTATTCTAGTGATCTATGTGTCTTCCCTCCACTAATATCACACTGTCTTGATTATTGCAGATATTGTAGTAGGCCTTAACATCAGATAGAGTAATTCCTCTCACTTTATTCTTCTTTAAAATTTTTTTTTGGTATGCAAAAGAACCATTGCCTTTCCATATAAATTTTAGAAGAAGCTTATTTAGGTCTACAAAAATTTTTTTTCTGGTATTTTGATAAGAATGGTGTTAAATCTATAAATCATGTCCAAAATAATCCCTGGGGCTTAGGTTTTATGGATTTTACTCCCATGATTATTTATGTTATATGGCACAGTTGACCTTAAGATAGGAAGATTATCCTGAGTCTGACCTAATCACATGAACCCTTGAAAAGCAGAGAGCTTTTCCCAGCTGATAGCAGAAGGAAAAGTCAGAGAGATGCAAAACACAAGGATTTGATGCACTGCAGCTGACTTGAAGATGGAGGAGCCATATGATGAGGAATGTTGGTGACCTCTAGGAGCTGGAAGTAGCCCCTGGTTGACAGCCAGCAGGTAAACAAGGACCTCAGTTATACAGATTCAAGAAATTGAATACTGCTAACAAGAATAAGCTTGAAAGTGAGATTTTGCCCAGAGCCTCCACATGAGAACTCAGTCTGGCTGACAAGTTGATTTTGGCTTTGTGCAGAGAATTCAGCCACAGCATTCTGCACTTCTGACCTAATGAAACTGAGATAATATATATATACTTTTATTTAAGCTGATAGGTTTGTGATAATTTGTTATGCAGCAATAGAGAACGAATACAGATTTTGGTACCAAGCATGAGCTGGTGCCTTAATAAGTACCTAAATGTGGGGTGGGTTTGAAATCTGGCAGTGGGTGGTGGCTAGAAATATTTTGTAGAGTATAATGGGAAAAGACTAGATTGTATAGAAGAAAATGATAGTAGCAGAGTGGATGTTGAGAATGCTGCAGGTGACTGGAAGAAGGAGGATCCTTGTTATGTAGTGGAAGAATGCTTAGCAAAAATTGTTTCCAAACTTCAAGAGGAGGCCTGCTTTCTACTTATTGCTACAGGAAAAATGCAAAAGGAGAGATAAATTGAGGGAAGATCTGTTAAACAAAAAGACACCAGGGCTTGATGATTTTGAAAATTCTCATCCATGCTGTTTGCTTTTATCAGCAGTTTTCCCTTTACATTGCACAGTAGTATTCTGTCATATCAGTGTACCACAGTTTGTTCATGCATCTGTCAATTATAGGACATTTGGATTGTTTACTCTTTTGGCAATTAGGAATAAAGCTATAAACATTTATGTACAGGTTTTGAACAAACATAAGCTTCCATTTCCTTTGCATAGATAACTAGATGTGGGGTTGCTGGGTCATATGGCAAATGCACATCTAACTTTACAGAAGATTATCAACTGATTTCAAAGTGGCAGTACCATTTTGCATTCCCACCAACAATAGTTCAGAGTTCCAGTTGCTCCACATCCTTGCCAGCACTTGGTAATATCAATGGTGTTGTATGTATAGCAGTATCACATTGTTGTTTTAATATGCATTTTCCTAATAACTAATGATGTTGAGTATCTTTTCACATGCTTAATTGCTATACATATATTTGATGAAGTGTCTTGAAATATTTTGCCAATATTTTTGTTATTTTCTTATATTAAGTTTTGAGATTTTTATATATTCTGGATATGTCACCTATCCGACATGTGTTTTGCAATTACCCCTACCCTCATGGATCATCTTTTCATCATTTTGCCAATTTCTATGAAAAAAAAAAGCTTGCTGGGATTTTTATGAAGACTGTGTTGAATCTATAGGTCAATTTAGGGGAAGCAGCTATTCTTAAGCAATATTGAATCTTCTAGTCCATGAATGTGGTATATCTCTACATTTATTTAGGTCTTCTTTGACTTCCTTTATTATACACATCATTCAGCATTTAGATATTACACACTTTTCTATATTTATGCCTCTGTACCTTATGATTTTTAGTTATTATTACAAGTAGCATTTTTAAAACGTTCAGTTTCCAATTGCTCATTGCTATTATGTAGAAATACAGCTGATACTTGTGTACTGACCTTGTATCCTGCAACCTTGCAAACTCATTATTTCTAGTGGCTTTTTTTTTCTTAAAAGTTTTTCTGATCTCCTTGACTGTAGCACACACAAAAAGTGACAGTTCTCCCAGGCTCCACCAGGAGTAGAGGAAGAGCAGAGGACAAGAGTGCAGAGATTTCTTTTTCCAGGCCTAGGCTTGTGAAAAACGATGGCCAAGTGTTAGTCCTCAGCAGGGCCCACAGAGGGGCTGTATTCCTAGTCAGCCCTCTTGAGTCTGGAGCATCAGCATCTCCAAGAATTCATTTATATTCAAGAAATATGGGGAGGGAAATCCACTGTTACTTGTTGAACTGGAAAGAATAGACCCCATGGTCTGAGGGAGCATCCACAGTCACTTGATTTTGCTGGCCGCTGCTCTCCTCAACTGAAAAAGAGGAAGGCACAGGGGTGTATTGGGAGATGTAAGCTCCTTGCATAGCTGCAGCTGTTGGCATATATATGCCCTTGCTGCTCAGGGAAAGGTGGCCCGGTTGCTGGGTAAGAGACCCCATCATGGAGGCAGGCTGGAGAGAAATGGGATGATACATTCCTGGTGTCAGAACTGAACCTGAAGGCTACATGAGATATGACTGGTGGTGCATCCAAGATGGGTTAGATACTTATAAGAGGAGATTTCTGAGTTATTCTCTGATATGAAGACACAGGAGATGGAAGATATGGGGACAGTGCAGACTGAGCAAGCATCTTGTTGGGGGTGATGTTATAAGGAGCCAAGTAAAACCCATTCTGAAGAGCTGTGGTGGGGTCATAGGTCAAGGCCATACCACGCATGTCTGCATTCCTTGGCCAGGCTTTCCATTTTGCATAAAATTTCCTTGGTTCTGTCATTTCTTTGGACCCCCATCAGCAAATTTGCAAAGCAAGGGATCAGATGGGGCTGGTACACCAGGAGGTGCCTTAATATATTTTCCAAAGTGATGATAGTTTTACACTTCTCTGTGGGGGCTCCATCCTTGCAAAGCCAACCCCTCTGCTGGTTCCACTGGTATCTCGAAGGATTCGAGTGGAGATAACCTGACCAAAGGACTTTAGCATTCCTTCCAGTTTTGGCTCATCCGTTGACAATGGGAGGTTTGAGATGTATAAATTTGTGGGGTTCTGCTCCAGTTGCTTTGCCATCTGTGCTTGTACACCACTGGTTTTCAGTGCTTTTACAGCTTTCTGTGCTGCTGAAGGGCTGTCAAAGTCCACAAAGCCATAGCACTTGCACTTGTTTGTGGTCTTGCCTAGTATGGCCTTAGTGGAGACAAACTTGCCGTATGGCTGACACAACTTGACTAGGTCCTGGTCAGTAGTGCTTGGCTGCAACGCCCTGATGTAGAAGTTGATTTCACTCAGCTGGTCATTTACAGGTACTCTCACTGCTGCTCTTAGGGGTACTGTTGACTGGACTTGGTGGTGCCATTTGCTAAGACAATGGCACATATGACCAACCTGAAATTTATGCCCAAGCCGAAGTTCACAGAGTTGGGATGTTTGTTCAAACTGTCTCTGAGCAAAACCGCATGCTGGAGTCTAGGTGTTTGTTCGACCTCCATGCCGCACTGTGAGGTGGGGTACTGAGGGCCGCATCTGGCCTTCGAATGTCGAAGCTCACTAAGAGACTTCTTGAACAGAGCTCACTCTTATCTGAGTGTAGAGAGGGACCGCTCTCCCCTCTCTCCGAGAATTCCATCATTCTGACGCTTCCGCATCCTCAGCCTTTGCAACTGTCCCACCTCAGCGTTCCCGCCCTCAGCCTCTAGTAGCTTTTTGATAAATTATTTGGAATTTTCTACATGGGCAACCATGTGAATAGAAATGGATTCACTCCTTACTTTCTCTTTTTATAAACCTCTTTTTATTTCTTTTTCTTCTTTTGTTACACTGGCCAGGAAATCCAGGACAATGTTGAATAGGAGTGGTAAGAGTGGACATCCCTATCTTCTTTCTGATGTTAAGAGGAAAGCCTTAACTGTGATGTGAGTGGTAGGTGGCTTTCTCTTTCACCCAAGAATCCTCTAGAAGTTGTGGGGTTTTTTTTTTTTTTCAGATTTAGAGATGTTTTGGAAAAGCCCCACATTTTACTACTGATTTTGAGCTTTAAGCCATTGTAGTCAGTGGACATGACCTGTATTATATAAAAATTTGGGACTTGTTGAGATATTGCTTGTAGTCTATTATAGGCTTTTATTTGAAAGACATTCTACCTATGTTTTAAAAGAATGTGTATTCTCTCTCCAGAGTTCACAGTTATAAATCTTAATCCAACATTACAATAAGAATAGTATTTTTCTTCATCTATCTGTAAATGAACATTCCACTTTGCAAGCCCAAACTGCTTGTTACGTAAAACTAGATCTCACTTAGTTCAGGAGTTATCCCCATCCTGGGAAGGATGATGACTTTGTTTATGCCAAGGCATTGACATGGGGATATCTCATCTTTGGTCATCATTCATCTTGCAGATGTGCATGGATTTTAATGGGACTCTGGTCATTGGCTCCTGTCCCTTCCTGGATTGACCTCCTGATCCAAAACACATGGCTCCCACTTTCACTGGTCTCTGGGCTCCATTCAGCCCCTCAGAGATATATCCTCCTGGGAAATTTGAGCTGCTCTCAAGCCCACCATTGATATGCTCAACACCAATAAGCTCCCTATACCCATAGGGAAACTCTGGTTTTGTTGCTTTATGCCTACTTATTCAGGAAAAGGGAGTGTATTTCCACTACAGCTCTCCTGTCCAACACTTTTGTGGGGGTCTGGCTTCCCAGAACAACAAGGCACAGGGCCCTTTGGAGAGCTGTTTTGAGATGTATCTCTCTTGCTTCCCCTCTGTCACCTGCCCCTCAAGTTCAGACAATTTTCCATACTCTGAGGGTAGAAGGGAAGACAATTATTTAATTTTGAAAGAAAATAGGTTTTTATATTAGACATATAAACATTTGGTGAAAATATAGTTTTATTCCCTTCATAAAGATTAGATTAAAATTTTTATTGTGATGAAATATACATAGTATAAAATCTCTTTTAAAACATTTATAGTGTACAGTTCAGTGGCATTAAGTACACTCATAGCATTGTGCAGCCATCACTACCATCCATCTCCAGAATTTTCTATTTTCCCAAACTGAAACTCCGTCCACATTAAACTAACTCCCCATTTCCCACCTCCCCCTGCCCTTGGTTGCCACCACTCTACTTACTGTCCCTATGAATTTGCCTGTTCTAGGGATCTCATATAAGGGGAATCATACACCATTTGTTCTTTTGTGTCTTGCTCATTTCACTCAGCATAATGTTTTCAAGGCTCATCAATATTTTAGAATGTATCAAAATTTCATTCATTTTTAAGACTGGGTCTAAACTGTTGTTAAAGACATTCAATGAATTCTGAACTTTGATTTTTGTGTTTTTCATTTTTGGTTCTTTTTTGAATCTTCTATGTCAAATTTATAGTTTCCAGTTGTTACAGAAATTTACAAGCTTGGTTTTATCCCCTTGAACATAATAAGGACATTTGTTTTATAGTTTACATTTGTGTTACTGATAATCCAAGTATTTGGATTTCTTCAGGTCTGTTTTTCTTTTTTAAAAAACATTTAGTGCTTAAAATCCTTTGGAGGGAACACTAGTTTTCAGTTGCTATTCTACCTGGAATTCTATACCTTTCCCTGGTATAACTTTTTATATTTTGAAGGTATTTTGAAAGTCTGGAATGAGATTCAGAATTAGTTTATCTATACCAAATGAGTTCTTTTTAGAAGGACTGACAGACTAAATTAAAACAAAGAAAAAGAGAGAAAGATAGGAAGGAGGATGGAAAGGAGGGAGCAAGGGAGGGAGGGAGGGAGGGAAGGAAAAAAGGAAAAGAAACCTTTAGAATGGAATATTCAATAATTTTTCTTTTGTTTGTTTGTTTCAAATATACTTTTTGTGTTTTGGAGTTTTCTGCATGAAACCTATGCTGTTTTACCAGCATTGTTTTACAATCCAGACATTTAGAAGGGAAATAATGTTTATATATAATGAAAATAACATTTATTATCTTCTATTTCAAAGCATCTACACCCTTTGAGGGCATTAATATCTTCTTCATTACCTACTAAAGAATACTGTTTATTCTATTCCTATGTTATTCGCCTTCATCTGTCTAAATAGTTTATATCTAGTTGAGTGCAACCTATTTATAAACTTGGAAAACTTACAATTCAAAAAAAAATTTGCCTAATTATTCCTATTTGATTCCTTTAGAACAGAGGAAAATATTTTGACAGTATGGCCTGTGGGTCTTATCTAGCCCTTCACCTTTTACTTATAAATAAAGTTTTATTGAAACACAGCTGCGCTCATTTCTTTATATATTGCCTAAGGCTGTTGCCCTATAATGGCAGAATTGAGCAGTTGTGACAGAGACAGCGTGACACACAAATTGTAAAATATTTTTTTATCTGGCCCTCCACAGAAAAAGTTTGGAGACCCCTGCTTTAAAGGATTGCTGTCCACTAAATCTTACTAATTGTGGAAGTCTGATTACTTCCTTTCCCAGATTTTTCTTTTTTTTATAGAAGTATAGATGAATTACAATATTATATTAGTTTCTGGTGTACAACATAGTAATTTAATATTTTTATAGATTACACTCCATTTAAGGTTATTACAGGTTAATGACTAAATTTCCCAAGCTTTACAATATGTCTTTGTTGCTTATTTATTCTATACATTGTAGTTTGTGTTGCTTAATCTTATACAACTATCTCACCCCTCCCCCCTTCCCTCTCTCTACTAATAACCACCATTTTGTTCTCTATATCTGTGAGTCTGTTTTGTTATATTCATTACTTTTATTTTTTTAGATTCCATATACAAGTGATAACATGGAGTATTTGTCTTTGTCTGTCTGACTTATTTCACTAAGCATAATATACTCTAGGTCCATCCATGTTGTTGCAAGTGGCAGAATTTCATTCTTTTTTATGGCTGAGCAATAGTCCACATCTTCTTTATCCATTCATCTGTTGATGGATACTTAGTGTGGTTACATATCTAGGATATTGTAAATAATGCTGCTATGACCATTGGTGTGCATGTATCTTTTCAAATTAGTGTTTTTATTTTCTTTGCATATCTAGCCAGCAGTGGAATTACTGGATCATATGGTAGTTCTATAATTAGTTTTTTTGAGAAACCTCCATACTGTTTTCCATAGTGGATGCACCAATTTACAATTCCACCAAGTGTACTAAAGTTCCTATTTCTCCACAGCCTTGACAATATTTATTATTTGTAGACTTTTGGTGATAGCCATTTTGATAGGTGTGAGGTGATATCTCATGGAGGTTTTGCTTTGCATTTCTCTGATCATTAGTAATGTTGAGCATTTTTTTCATGTACCTGCTGTTCATCTGTATATTTTCTTTGGAAAAATTTCTATTCAGTCTTCTGCCAATTTTTAAATTAGATTCTTTGTTTTCTTGATATTGAGTTGTATGAGTTCTTTATATATTTTGGATATTAACCCTCATTGGTCATATCATTTGCAAATATTTTCTCCCATTCAGTATGTTGTCTTTTTGTTTTGCTGATGGTTTCCTTTGCTGTGCAAAAGATTTTAAGTTTAATTAGGTCCTATTTGTTTATTTTTGCTTTTATTTCTTTTGCCTTAGGAGACAGATTTCAAGAAATATTGCTACTATTTATGTCAAAGAGGGTTCTGCCTGTGTTCTCTTCTAGGAGTTTTATAATTTCAGGTCTTACATTTAGGTCCTTAATCCACTTTGAATTTATTTTTGTTTATGACATAAGGAAATGTTCTAATCTCATTCTTTTACATGTAGCTGTCCAGTTTTCACAGCACCATGTGTTGAAGAGACAGTCTTTTCTCCATTGTATATTCTTTCCTCCTTTTTCATCAATTAATTGACCATAAGTGTGGGTTTATTTCTGGGCTCTCTATTCAGTTCCATTCATCTATGTGTCTGTTTCTGTGCCATGCTGTTTTGATTACTGTTGCTTTGTAGTATAGTCTCAAGCCAGGGAGTGTGATACTTCGAACTGTGTTCTTTTTTCTCAAGAATGCTTTGGCAATTCAGGGTCTTTCTGTGGTTCAATATAAATTTTAAGATTATTTGTTCTAGTTCTGTAAAACTGTCATGAATATTTTGATAGGGATTGCATTACATATGTAGATTGCTTTGGTAGTATGGATATTTTAACAATATTAATTCTTCCAACCCAAGAACATGGGATATCTTTCCATTTCTTTGGATCATTTTAAATTTCCTTCATCAATATTTTATAGTTTCCAAAGTATAGGTTTTTCACCTTCTTGGTTAAGTTTACCCTAGGTATTTTTTTGATGCTATTTTAAACGGGATTGTTTTTTTACTTTCTCTTTCTGATAGTCATTATTATTATGTTGAAAAGCAACAGGTTTTTGTATATTAATCTTGTATCTTGCAATTTTATTGAATTCACTTATTAGTTCTAATCGTTTTTTGGTGGAGACTTTTTCTTTTTCTTGTATGATTGTTGTGGCTAGGACTTCCAATACTATGTTAAATTGAAGTGGCAAGAGTGGTCATCTTTGTCTTGTTTCTGAATTTAGAGGAAAGACTTTCAGTTTTTCACAGTCGAGAATGATGTTAGGTAAGATTTGGTCATAAATGCCCTTTATTATATTCAGATATGTTTCCTCTATACCAACTTTGATGAGAGTTTTTATGATGAATTGATGTTGCATTTTGTCAAATGCATTTTCTGCATCTATTGAGATGATCATGTGATTTTTATCCTTCTGTTTGTTAATGTGATGTATCACATTGATTGAATTTACCTTGTGAATATTGAATCATCCTTGCATCCCTGGAATAAATCCCACTTGATCATGACATATAATCCTTTTTATACATTGTTGGATTTGGTTTCAATATTTTTTTTTACATTTATAGGCACATGAAATAGCTTTTACTATTATTTCTGTTAACAATATATAACAGATTATCCAGTTGTTAATGATTTATTTCACATTTCAATTTGGATTTTAAAAATTTATAACATTTCTTCAATTTCCAGATATTTAAGAAAATAATTTATCTCTTTATCTCTTATTTTCTTTAAGAAAATTATTTTTTAATTTGATTTTTATTTTATATTGCAGTATAATTGATTTACAATGTTGTGTTAGTTTCAGGTGTACAGCAAAGTGATTGTTACACATATACATATATCCATTATTTTTCATATTTTTCCCCATATAGGTTATTACAGAATATTAAGTAGTGTTCCCTGTGCCATACAGTAGGTCCTTGTTTGTTATCTATTTTATATATAGTAGTGTGTATATGTTAATCCCAAACTCCTAATTTATCCTTCCCCCCAATGATGTTTCCCCTTTGGTAACCATAAGTTTGTTTTCGAATTCTGTGTGTCTGTTTCTGTTTTGTAAATAAATTCATCTGTATCATTTTTTTCGATTCCACATATAAGTGATATCATATGATATTTGTCTTTCTCTGTCTATCATACTTCACTTAGTATGATAATCTCTATGTCCATTCATGTTGTTGCAAATGGTATTTTTCATTCTTTTTATGGCTAATATTCCATTGTATATATGTACCACATCTTCTTTATCCATTTCTCTGTTGATGGACATTTAGGTTGCTTCTATGTCCTGGCTATTGTAAATAGTGCTGCAGTGAACACTGGGGTGCATGTATCTTTTCAAATTATGGTTTTCTCCAGATATATGCCCAGAAGTGGGAATGCTGGATCATATGGTAACTCTATGTTTAGTTTTTCTAATGAACCTCCATACTGTTCTCCATAGTGGCTACATCAATTTACATTCCCACCAACAGTGTAGGAGGGTTCCCTTTTCTCTGCACCCTCACCAGCATTTATTGTTCACAGACTTTTTCATGATGGCCATTCTGTTTGGTGTGAGGTGATACCCCATTGTAGTTCTGATTTGCATTTCTCTAATAATTAGGGTTGTTGAACTTCTTTTCAAGTGCTTTTTGGGCATCTGCCTTTTTTGGAGAAATGTATATTTAGATCTTCTGCCCACTTTTTGATTGGGTTGCCTTTTTTTTTTTTAATTGAGCTGCATGAGCTGTTGGTATATTTTGGAGATTAATCCCTTGTTGGCTGCTTTGTTTGTATTTATTTTCTCCCATTCTGTTGGTTGTCTTTGATTATAGTTTCCTTTGCTGTGCAAAAGATTTTAAGTTTAATTAGGTCCCATTTGTTTATTTTTGTTTTTATTTTCATTACTCTAGGAGGTGGGTCCAGAAAGATATGCTGAGATTTATGTCAAAGCGTGTTCTGCCTATGTTTTCCTTTAAGTGTTTTACAGTTTGCAGTCTTACATTTAGGTCTTTAATCCATTTTGAGTTTATTTTTGTGTATGGTGTTAGAGAATGTTCTAATTTCATTCTTTACATGTAGTTGTCCAGTTTTCCCAGCACCACTTACTGAAGAGCCTGTCTTCTCTCCTTCATATAGTCTTGCCCCCTTTGTCATAGGTTAACAGACAGTAGGTGCATGGGTGTATTTTTGGGCTTTCTATCCTATTCTATTAATGTATATTTCTGTTTTTGTGCCAGTACCATACTGTTTTGATGACTGTAGCTTTGTAGTATAGTCTGAAGTCAGGGAGCCTGATTCCTCCATTTTCATTTTTCTTTCTCAAGATTGCCTTGGCTATTCAGGGTCTTTTGTGTTTTCATAAAAATTTAAAAAAGTGTTTGTTCTAGTTCTGCAAAAAATTCCATTGGTATTTTGACAAGGATTGCATTGAATCTGTTGATTGCTTTGGGTAGTATAGTCATTTTGACAATATTGATTATTCCAATCCCAGAACATGATATCTCTCCATCTGTTTGTATCATCTTTGATTTCTTTCATCAGCATCATATAGTTTTCAGAGTACAGGTCTTTTACATCCTTAGGTAGATTTATATCTAGATATTTTATTCTTTTTGTTGAGATGGTAAATGGGATTGTTTCCTTAATTTCCCTTTGTGATCTTTTGTTGTTAGTGTATAGGAATGCAAGAGATTTCTGTGTGCTAATTTTGTATCCTGCAACTTTACCAAATTCATTGATGAGCTCTAGTAGTTTTCTGGTAGCATCTTTAGGATTTTCTATGTATAGTATCATGTCATCTGTAAACAGTGGCAGTTTTACTTCTTTCCAAATTGTATCCTTTTATTTATTTTTCTTCTTTGATTGCCATGGCTAGGACTTCCAAATCTATGTTGAATAAAAGTGGTGAGAGTAGACATCCTTGTCTTGTTCCTGATCTTAGATGAAATGCTGTCAGCTTTCCCCCCACTGATACCAGTGTTAGCTGTGGGTTTGCCATATATGACCTTTGTTATGTTGAGGTATGTTCCCTCTATGGCCACTTTCTTGAGAGTTTTTATCATAAATCGGTGTTGAATTTTGTCAAAATCTTTTTCTGCATCTATTGAGATGATCATATGGTTTCTATTCTTCAATTTGTTAATGTGGTGTAGCAACTGATTGATTTCTGGATATTGAAAAATCCTTGCATTCCTGGGATAAATCCAACTTGATCATGGTGTATAATCCTTTTAATGTGTTGTTGGGTTCCCTTTGCTAGTATTTTGTTCAGGGTTTTTTGTCTATGTTCAACAGCGATATTGGCCCATAAACTTCTTTTTTTATGATATCTTTGTTTGGTTTTGGTATAGGGTGATGGTGGCCTCATAGAATGACTTTGGGAGTGTTTCTTTGTCTGCAATTTTTAGGAAGAGTTTCAAAAGGATAGGTGTTAACTCTTCTCTAAATATTTGATAGCATTTACCTGTGAAGGTTTGCTAATATTTTGTTGAGGATTTTGCCTCTTCATTTATCAAAGATACTGGTAATTTTTTTTGCATTGTCTTTGTCTGGTTTTGATATCAGGGTAATGGTGGCCTCATTTATTTTTGATTTTACAATTTCTTGGCTATTAATCTTTGTACTAGCATATTTAAGTGGTTGATACTCAGCCATTACTATGTATTTGTTTTTTTAAAAAAAATTATTGGAGTATTGTTGATTTAAAATGTTGCATTTGTTTCTCTGTACGGCAAAGTGACTCAGTTATACATACACATATATCCACTCTTTTTTTAGATTCTATTCTCATATAGGTCATTACAGAGGATTGAAGCTATAAACTTCCCTCTTAGAACTGCTTTTGCTGCATCCTATAGGTTTTGGATGGTTTTGTTTTCTTCGTCATTTGCCTCTAGGGATTTTTTTATTTCCTTTTTTATTTCTTCAGTGATCCATTGCTTGTTTAGTAACATATTGTTTAGTCTTCATATGTTTGTGGGTTTTTTTTTTTTTTTACAGTTTTTTTCCCCCTGTAATTGATTTCTGATCTTATAGCCTTGTGGTTGGAAAAGATGCTTGATATGATTTCAGTTTTCTTAAATTTACCAAGGCTTGATTTGTGGTTCAAGATGTGATCTATCCTGGAGAATGTTCCATGTGTACTTGAGAAGAAAGTTTACTCTGCTGCTTTCAGATAGAATGTTCTGTAGATATCAATTAAGTCCATCTGATCTAATGTGTCATTTAAGGCTTGTGTTTCCTTATTAATTTTCTGTCTGGATGATCTGTCCATTGGTGTAAGTGGGGCATTAAAGTTCCCCACTCTTACTATGTTACTTTCAATTTCCCCTTTGATGGCTGTTAGCATTTGCCTTATATATTGAGGTGCTCCTATGTTGGGTGCATATATATTTACAATTGTTATATCTTCTTTTTGGATTAATCTATTGCTTATTATGTAGTGTCCTTCCTTGTGTCTTGTAACAGTCTTTATTTTAAAGTCCATTTTGTCTGATATAAGTATTGCTACTCCAGCTTTCTTTTGATTTCCATTTGCATGGAGTATCTTTTTCCATCTCCTCACTTTCAGTCTGTATGTGTCTCTAGATCTGAAGTGGGTCTGTTGTAGACAGCATATATACGGGTCTTGTTTTTGTATCCATTCAGCCAGTCTATGTCTTTTGGTTGGCACATTTAATCCATTTACATTTAAGGTAATTATCAATATGTATGTTCCTATTACCATTTTCTTAATTGTTTTGGGTTCGTTTTTGTAGGTCTTTTTTCTTCCCTTCCTCTTTTGTTCTCTTCTCTTTGGTTTGATGACCACTTTCAGTGTTGTGTTTGGGTTGCTTTTTCTTTTGTGTGTGTGTGTGTGTGTGTATCTATTGTAGTTTTTGGGTTTGCTGTTCACATGAGGTTTTGATTCATCTGTCTCTATATATACAAGATTGTTGTAAGCTGCTGCTCTCTTTCCCATCTAAAGAATTTCCTTTAGCATTTGTTGTAAAGCTGATTTGGTGGTGCTGAATTCTCTTAGAGTTTCTCATCGGTAAAGCCTTTGATTTTCCATCAAATCTGAATGAGAGCCTTGCTGGGTAGAGTATTCTTCATTGTAGATTTTTCTCTTTCATCACTTGAAATATATCCTGCCACTCCATTCTGGCCTGCTGTGTTTCTGCTGAACAGTCAGCTGATACCTTATGGGCATTCCCTTGCTTGTTATTTGTTGCTTTTCCCTTGTGCTTTTAATATTTTTTCTGTCTCAAAATTTTTTGTCAGTTTGATTAAAATGTGTCTTGACATGTTCTTCCTTTGGTTCATTCTGTATGGGATTCTCTGCACTTCCTGGACTTGATTAAGTGTTTCCTTTCTCACGTTAAGGAAGTTTTCAGCTATAATATGTTCAAAAATTTTTTCAGGCCCTTTTTCTTTCTCTTCTTCTTCTGTGACCCCTATTATGCAAATGTTGGTGTGTTTAATATTGTCCCAGAGGTCTCTGAGACTGTCCTCACTTCTTTTCACTCTTTTTTATTTATTCTGCTCTGTGGCATTGATTTCCGCCACTCTGTCTTCCAGCTCACTTATTCGTTCTTCTGCCTCTGTTTTTCTGATACTGATTCCTTCTAGTGTATTTTTCAGTTCAGTTATTGTAGCATTCACCTCTGTTTTTTTGTTCTTTAAATATTCTAGCCCCTTGTTAAATATTTCTTATATCTTCTTGATCTGTGCCTCCACTCATTTTCCAAGATTTTGGATCATCTTTCCTATCAGTACTCTGAATTCTTTTTCAGGTAGGTTGCCTATCTCCTCTTCATTTAGTTGTTCTTGTGTGTTTTTATCTTGCTCCTTCTTTTGCAACATATTTCTCTGTCATCTCATTTTGTCTAACTTTCTGTGTTTGTGGTCTCCTTTCCACAGGCTGCAGGATATAACTGCTCTTATTTCTGGTGTCTGCTCCCTGGTGGGTGAGGTTGATCCAGGGGCTTGTGTACGCTTCCTGGTGTGAGGAACTGGTGCCTGCCCTCTTGTGGGTGGAGCTGGGTCTTGTCCCTCTGATGGACAGTGCCATGTCAAAGGGTGTGTTTTGACGTGACTTTGAGCTCAGTACAACTTTAGGCAGCCTGTCTTCTGATGGATGGGGCTGTGTTTCTATCTTGGTGGTTGTTTGGCCTGAGTCTTTCCAGCTCTGGATCCTGCAGGCTGTTGGGTGGGGCTGGGCCTTGGTGCCAAAATGTGGACCTCTGGGAGATCTCACTCCAATCGCTATTCCCTGGGGCTTTCACTACCAGTGTCCTTGACCTCACAGTGAGAAATAGTCAACTTCCACCTTCCCAGAAGACACTCT
Source organism: Orcinus orca (assembly GCF_937001465.1). Taxonomy (NCBI): domain Eukaryota; kingdom Metazoa; phylum Chordata; class Mammalia; order Artiodactyla; family Delphinidae; genus Orcinus; species Orcinus orca. The sequence goes on along the minus strand of NC_064561.1, from coordinate 16,272,328 downwards.
AAGACCCCTAGGTAGGTGTAGCCCAGGGTTCTATGGAGGTACTGCTTTGTGCTGGGTCCCAGTGCAAGTGAGACCTTGTGTGAGCCCTCCAAGAGTGGAGTCTCTTTTCATCCAGCCCTGTGGAGCTCCTGAACTTAAGCCTTGCTGGCCTTCAATCCTAAATGCTCTGGTGGTTCTTCTGCCTGATGCCAGCCCCTCAGACTGTCTTGGAGGACTATTTTATGTAAGAACATCCTTGTGTAGCCTGTGTGGGTTTAATACTTTTTGGTGCAAGTGTTGTTTTTATTATAGATGTCTGCCACCTCTTTCCTCAGTGTATGCTGGCCATTATCCCCTTTATAGGAAGTGTGACTGATGTTGTGAGGACCAGAGCCTGCACTGGATATTGAGTAGGGCCTCCCCTTTGCTCTGTGGTTGTCACTGCCCTGTCAGAGGAGGGATCTGCTCCTTAGATGTTGAAGTATAGGCCCCCAGTTCTGTTTCTTAGCTGTGTTTCTGATCTGCGGTGTGAGGTAGGTGGGATTGGAGCACTCCCACTGGGAGGGAAGCCACTGAGTATTCCTCCTCTGGAGTTGTTCACCTGTGGGTGTGCTCTGTTGTGTCACCTTTCATCCATTGTGTGAGCTCTCAGATTACACTGTTGTTGGCACTGCCTATGGCCCCACCTTAACTATGGATATGCCGGCAATTGGCCCTGGTGTCTCTCAGACGTTGTTTTCACCAGGCCACCAGTGTAGATCCACAGAAGTTAGGTTCCAGGATTGCAGTAATCATGGATCTGGACCCACTGTGGGTGCTATGGGGGCAGTTCTGACTCTAGCCTGGCCCAACCCTCCTGTGTATGTGACCACAAAGTCTACAGCTGCTAAAGCTAGGCCTGTCTTAGCTGTGGGAGCACTTGTTGTCCGTTCAAATGTTCTGTAGGTGCTAAGTTGACAAGGCCAGTTGTAGGGGTATCAATTCATGGTTTGCACAGCTGCAAGGAGAGATTTCAGCTTTACTTCCTTAGTTGCATGTCCCCAGGGGCTCAGCTGTAGTTTCGGCCCCACCTCTGCATGTGGGCCACCCACACAGGTCTGCTCCTGAGGCTTCCCTGGAGCACACAAGTCTGCCCCAGTGTGGAGGAGGTACAGAGGTGGCACAGTGGCCAGGGATGCAGGAGGCCCAGTGGCAACAGGTGCGTAGGGAAGCCAGAGGCCATGGGCACAAAGGTCAGCCCTGGCAGGGACCCTTCCTACTGTCTGGCCACACATGTGAGAGAGCCGGCCCCAGCAGTGACTAGGCACATGGGGGAGCCAGAAGTCGTGGGCATGATAGAGCCAACCCCAGCAGAGACCCTTCCTATTGCCTGGCTGTGGGTTCAAGAGAGACGGCCCTGGTGATGATGAGGCATGTGGGAAAGCCAGCAGCTGTGGGGTGAGAGAGCCAGCCCTGGTGGGGGCCTTTCCTAATACCAGGGGAGGCAGGGACAGGTGCATGGGGAGAGAGGCTGCAATGGCAGTTCTGCCCCGTATGTGTCACTTAACAATGGAGCTTTGATTCTATGGCAGTCTGGGTTTCCTCCACAAGCATTCCCAGTTGAAGATTTCCTCACTCCCATCCCCTCAGGCTGTCTCCTCACAGCCAACAGCTGTCCTCTTCCTAGTTTGTTCTCGAAACCCCATGTTCCAACACCCAGCCCTCATCTGCACCGGAGACACACGTCTCAGCCTGGGGCATGCAGCAGGGCTGTGGCACGGACCATGTGTGTAAGTCTTACTCTATCCTGCCTGCCACAAACCAGTTGCTATACTCTCTTCTGATAGCACCCAAAGCTCCCCTTCTTATCCCAACTGTCCTCTCCACAGGTGAGGGGGTCTTCCCTGGATGCGGGAACCTCTCCTCACCTACAGCTTCTCTCCCAGGTGTGCCGTTCCTATCCCATTTCCTCTCCTCTTCTTTTTATTTTCTTTTTTCTTTCATCCTACCCATTTACATGGGTATATTTCTTGTCCTTTTAGGTGTCTGAGGTCCTCTGCTAGTGTTCAGCCAATGCTCCATGAGAGTTTTCCATTTGTAGATGTATTCTTTTCTTTTTTTTTTGTGGTACGCGGGCCTCTCACTGTTGTGGCCTCTCCCCTTGCGGAGCACAGGCTCCGGACGCGTAGGCTCAGCAGCCGTGGCTCACAGGCCCAGCCGCTCTGCGGTATGTGGGATCTTCCCGGACCGGGGCACGAACCTGTGTCCCCTGCATCGGCAGGCGGACTCTTAACCACTGCGCCACCAGGGAAGCCCTGTAGATGTATTCTTGATGTATTTGTGGGGAGAGATGAACTCCACACCTTCCTACTCCTCCACCATCTTGATGCCACCTACATTTGTCTTTACTAGTGGGATTTTTCCTTTCCTATATATACTTACTTCTTATTATAGCCTTTTCTTTTCCAATTAGAGAAAAACATGTAACATTTCTTTTAGAGTTGATTTAGTATTAATGAACTCTTAGTATTTGCTTGTCTGGGAAGTTCTTTATCTCTCCTTCAACTGAAATGATAGGCTTGCTGGGTAGAGTATCCTAGGTTGCAAGTTTTTCCCTTTTAGCACTTTAAATATGCGTATTATGTGTATGCCTTCTGGCCTGCAAAGTTTCTGCAGAAAGATCACCTGTTACCCTTATGGGAGTTCCTTTGTATATAACTCTGTTTTTCTCTTTCTGCCTTAGATTCTCTCTCTAACTCTTGCCGTTATGATATGTCTTGGTGTAGCTCTTTGGGTTCATCTTGTTTAGGACCCTCTGTGTTTCCTGTACCTGGATATTTGTTTCCATCTGCAGCCTTGGGGATTTTTCAGCCACAATTTCATTAAATACATTTTCAAACCCCTTATTTCTCTCTTCTCTTTCTGGGACCCCTATAATGCAAATATTGTTACACTTCATGTTAACCCAAAGATCCCTTAAATTGCATTCATTTTTTATTTGTTTTTCTTTTGAGGTGATTTTCATTATTCTATTTTCCAGATCACTTATGCATTCTTCTCTATCACCTAGTCTGCTGTTCATTCCTTGAAATGTGCTTTTTTATTTCAGTTATTGTATTCTTCAGTTCTGCTTGTTTCTTTTTTAAATTTTCTTGTTCCTTGTTAAAATTCTCACTGTGTTCATCTATTCTTTTCCCTAATTCAGTTAGAATTCTTATTACTAACGCTTTGAATCTTTATCTAGTAAATTGTTTTTTTCTGTTTCATTAGTTGTTTTTTCAGGGTTTTTTTCCTCTCTCTGTCAATTGAGACAAATTCATTCCTCAGTCTTCTCATTTTGCTTATCTTCCTCTGTCTCTATGAATTAGATGACACAGTTACCTATGGTAGTCTTGAAGGATCCCTATACAGTCTGTGTGTGTCCACTGGCTTTGGTGGGAGAGCTGGATTTGACACGAACACAAGTCATGTCTTTCCTCAAGGTGTGCTGGCAGCTATCACCTTGGTAGGAGGTTGGACTGGAGATGGAGGGGTTAGGGCAAGAGCTAGGTGTGAGGTGGGGCTCCTCCCCTGCTCAGTGGCTGTCAACACCCTATTGGGGGTGGGGTCTTTTGTTGCTGGAGCAGAAGGCCTGAGGGTCAAGTCCTAGCTGACTCAGTTTCCTTTAAGTGTGTGTTCTTCTCCCTACCAACCCCAACACCCTTGCCCCAGAGGGGAGCAGTGCTGGAGCAAGTGTGGGTATTTGGCAAGGGTCAGGGCACAGGCTGTTGTGGTCTGGCCACCCTCAGAAATCCAGACAGCCTCTGATGCACCACCTGTGCAATCGCCAGTAATGGCTGTCCTCTCCCTGTTCAGAGTCCCCTCAACATCTCACCACTGGCTGAGCTCTTTCCTCAGTCATAGTAGCTCTCACTCAAGTGTGGAGCTGTGACATGAGGCAAGTGGTGCTAGAGCATTCCCTTGGCTCAGTCTGGGGCATGTGCTGGGCTGGTCACAGGAAACAAGTCAGCTACCCATGCAATTTTAATTTCAATCCGCTCCCTCCACCTTGCCTTGGGAGCAAGTAAGTGTCTCCACACTCCTCACAAGTGGATTCTAGGCTTCCTACAGCCCTCCTGTTAGTCCTACCAGCCCTCCAACCACTGCTGGGGTTCATCTTCCCTTTGTTGGACCCCAGGGCTCAGGTGCCCAATATGTGGCTTGAACTCCTCTCTCCCCAAGGAGGGTCTTCCACCTTTCCTTCTGTGTCCTCTCCCAGGGGCACAGGTCCTGGCCTGATTGCTTTTCTTCCCTTCCTCTTCTCTTCCCACAATTCTATGTGGATGTTTCCTATAGCCTTGGTTGTATGGGAGTCTTTCTGTTTATCTCCAGTTAGTTTTCAGTAAGAATTGTTCCACATGTAGGTGTATTTTTAATGTGTTCATGGGGAGAGGTGAGTTCCATGTCCTCTTACTCCGCCATCCTGATTCCTCCTTAGGGCTGTTTTTCTTCTGTTTCTCAGTCATGGTATATTGTCTCAAGTTTCTGGTCATCTCTGTTTGTGTGCTGGAAAGGAATTTAAATGTTACTTTTGGGAATAATTTAAAGCTAAGGATGATATTACCATTTTTCTAAGAGGATATTTGCTAGGCACAGGGTGCACTTGCAATCTGGAGTTACCTTACACCAAGTTCAGTTTTGAGATTTTCTGAGCCACCAGTGTGATTCAAGGCTAGGCTGCTGGCCCTCTGCTGACTCATTCCTAGGGTGAATCCTTACTTGTTTCAAACCAAAGCAGGTGTAGTTCATCATGGTCCACACCCTTGGTGAATGCTGGACTCCTACTTTTGTTTCCGTAATCCCAAAAGACTGTCAAAAGTGACACAAGGGTCTTCCCTGGTGGTGCAGTGGTTGAGAGTCCGCCTGCCGATGCAGGGGACACGGGTTCGTGCCCCGGTCTGGAAAGATCCCACATGCCACAGAGTGGCTAGGCCCGTGAGCCATGGCTGCTGAGCCTGTGTGTCCGGAGCCTGTGCTCCGCAACGGGAGAGGCCACAACAGTGAGAGGCCCACGTACCGCAAAAAAAAAAAAAGTGACACAAAATCATTTAGCTGCCATTTCTGAGGCAGAAATAGCCTTGAATGCCTAACTTACCTCTAGATCTTGGAGACAGGTATTATGTTTTGTCATGAATTTTTAATTGTCTTCATTGAGAAGATCATATTACATTGTTTGCCATTATTGGAAACGTATCCATACTTAAACTAAAAGTTTTAAAGTCTTTTCTCTGTCATTTATATTTATTTTTGTATGAAGTGTGAAGTAGAGTTCTTATTTTATTTTTCTTCTTGTGGATAGTCAATTTTCCAAATACCTTTTATTGAAAAGCTCCTCCTCTCAGTGTTGATTTCTCATGCCAGTGCACTTACATCAAAGGTCCATATACATAAAGCTTTAATCTTGGGCTCTATTCCATTATCAATTACCAGTCCATTTTTATCCTGGCATATGCACCACTGAATTTTTTGGGGGGGGTTGGGTTAATTTTTTTAAAAACATTTTTATTGGAGTATAATTGCTTTACATTGTTGTGTTACTTTCTGCTGTATAGCAAAGTGAATCAGCTATACATATACTTATATCCCCATATCCCCTTCCTCTTACGTCTCCTTCCACCCTCCCTATCCCACCCCTTTAGGTGGTCACAAAACACCGAGCTGATCTCCCTGTGCTATGCGACTGCTTCCCACTAGCTATCTATTTTACATTTGGTAGTGTATATATGCCAATGCCACTCTCTAACTTCGTCCCAGCTTATCCTTCCCCCTCCCCATGTCCATAAGTCCATTCTCTATGTCTGCATCTTTATTCCGGCCCTAACCCTAGGTTCTTCAGAACCATTTTTCTTTTAGATTCCATATATATATATGTTAGCATATGGAATTTATTTTTCTCTTTCTGACTTACTTCAGTCTGTATGACAGACTCTATGTACATCCACCTCACTACAAATAACTCAATTTTGTTTTTTATGGCTGAGTAATATTCCATTGTATATATGTGCCACATCTTCTTTATCCATTCATCTGTCGATGGACACTTAGGTTGCTTCTATGTCCTGGCTATTGTAAATAGTGCTGCAATGAACATTGTGGTACAGGACTCTTTTTGAATTATGGTTTTCTCAGGGTATATACCCAGTAGTGGGATTGCAGGGTCATATAGTAGTTCTATTTTTAATTTTCTAAGGAAACTCCATACTGTTCTCCATAGTGGCTGTATCAATTTACATTCCCAACAACAGTGCAAGAGGGTTCACTTTTCTCCACACCCTCTCCAGTATTTATTGTTTGTAGATTTTTTCATGATGGCCATTCTGACCGGTGTGAGATGATACTTCATTGTAGTTTTGATTTGCATTTCTCTAATGATTAATGATGTTGAGCATCCTTTCATGTGTTTGTTGGCAACCTGTATATCTTCTCTGGAGAAATGTCTGTTTAGGTCTTCTGCCTATTTTTGGATTGGCTTGTTTGTTTTTGTGATATTGAGCTGCATGAGCTGCTTGTAAACTTTGGAGATTAATCCTTTGTCAGTTGCTTCGTTTGCAAATATTTTCTCCCATTCTAAGAATTCTCTTTTTGTCTTGTTTATGGTTCCCTTTGGTGTGCAAAAGCTTTTAAGTTTCATTAGGTCCCATTTGTTTATTTTTGTTTTTATTTCCATTTCTCTAGGAGGTGGGTCAGAAAGGATCTTACTGTGATTTATGTAAGAGTGTTCTGCCTATGTTTTCCTCTAAGAGTTTTATAGTGTCTGGCCTTACATTTAGGTCTTTAATCCATTTTGAGTTTATTCTTGTGTATGGTGCTAGGGAGTGTTCCAGTTCCATTCTTTTACATGTAGCTGCCAGTTTTCCCAGCAGCACTTATTGAAAAGGCTGTCTTTTTTCCATTGTATATTCTTGCATCCTTAAACAAAGATAAGGTCACCATATGTGCATGGGTTTATCTCTGGGCTTTCTATCCTGTTCCATTGATGTATATTTCTGTTTTTGTGCCAGTACCATACTGTCTTGATTACTGTAGCTTTGTAGTATAGTCTTAAGTCAGGGAGCCTGATTCCTTCAGCTCCGTTTTTCATTCTCAAGATTGATTTGGCTATTCGGGGTCTTTTGTGTTTCAATACAAATTGTGAAAAAAAAATTTCTAGTTCTGTGAAAAATGCCATTGGTACTTTGATAGGGAATGCATTGAATCTGTAGATTGTTTTGGGTAGTATAGTCTTTTTCACACTGTTGATTCTTCCAATCCAAGAACATGGTATATCTCTCCATCTGTTTGTATCATCTTTAATTTCTTTCATCAGTGTCTTATAGTTTTCTGCATACAGGTCTTTTGTCTCCTTAGGTGGGTTTATTCTTACGTATTTTATTCTTTTTGTTGCAATGGTAAATGGGACTGTTTCCTTAATTTCTCTTTCAGATCTTTCATCATTAGTGTATATGAATGAAAGGGATTTCTGTGCATTAATATTGTCTCCTGATACCTTACCAAATTCATTGATTAACTCTAGTAGTATTCTGATAGAATCTTTAGGACTCTTTATGTATAGTATCATGTCATCTGCAAACAGTGACAGTTTTAATTCTTCTTTTCCAATTTGGATTCTTTTTATTTCTTTTTCTTCTCTGATTGCTGTGGCTAAAACTTCCAAAACTATGTTGAATAATAGTGCTGAGAGTGGACAAGCATGTCTTGTTCCAGATCTTAGAGGAAATGGTTTCAGTTTTTCACCATTGAGAACCACGTTGGCTGTGAGTTTGTCATATTGGCCTTTATTATGTTGAGGTAAGTTCCTTCTATGCCTACTTTCTGGAGTTTTTTTTAATCATAAATGGGTGTTGAATTTTTTCAAAAGCTTTTTCTGCATCTATTGATAAGATCATATGGTATTTCTCCTTTAATTTGTTAATGTGGTGTATCACATTGATTGATTTGTGTATATTGAAGAATCCTTGCATTCTTGGGAAAACCCCCACTTGATCATGGTGTATGATCGTTTTAATGTGCTGTTGGATTCTGTTTGCTAGTATTTTGTCCAGGATTTTTGCATCTCTGTTCATCAGTGATATTGGCCTGTACTTTTCTTTTTTTGTGACATCTTTGTCTGGTTTTGTTATCAAAGTGATAGTGGCCTTGTAGAATGAGTTTGGGAGTGTTCCTCCCTCTGCTATATTTTGGAAGAGTTTGAGAAGGATTGGTATTAGCTCTTCTCTAAATGTTTGATAGAATTTTCCTATGAAGCCATCTGGTCCCGGGCTTTTGTTTCTTCAAAGGTTTTAAATCACAGTCTCACTTTTAGAGCTTGTGATTGGTCTGTTTATGTTTTCTATTTCTTGTTGGTTCAGTCTCAGGAGGTTGTGCTTTTCTAAGAATTTGTCCATTTCTTCCAGGTTGTCCATTTTATTGGCATATAGTTGCTTGTAGTAATCTCTCATGATCCTTTGTATTTCTGCAGTGTCAGATGTTACTTCTTTTTCATTTCTAATTTTGTTGATTTGAGTCTTCTCCCTTTTTTCTGGATGAGTCTGGCTAATGGTTTATCAATTTTGTTTATCTTCTCAAAGAATTAGCTTTTAGTTTTACCTTTGCAATTGTTTCCTTCATTTCTTTTTCATTTATTTCTGATCTGATCTTTATGATTTCTTTCCTTCTGCTAACTTTAGGGTTTGTTGTTGTTGTTGTTCTTTCTCTAATTAATTGCTTTAGGTGTAAGGTTAGGTTGTTTATTTGAGATGTTTCTTCATTCTTGAGGTAGGATTTTATTGCTATAAAATTCCCTCTTAGCACTGCTATTGCTGCATCCCATAGGTTTGGGGTCTTCATGTTTTAATTGTCATTTTTTTCTAGGTACTATTTTTTTTTTCGGTATGAGGGCCTCCCACTGCTGTGGCCTCTTCCACTGCGGAGCACAGGCTCCAGACACGCAGGCTCAGCAGCCATGGCTCACGGGCCCAGCCGTTCCACGGCATGTGGGATCCTCGTGGACCAGGGCATGAACCCGTGTCCCCTGCATTGACAGGCGGACTCCCAACCACTGTGCCACCAGGGAAGCCCCTGTTTCTAGGTACTTTTTGATTTCCTCTTTGATTTCTTCAGTGATCTCTTGGTTATTAAGCATTGTATTGTTTAGCCTCCATGTGTTTGTATTTTTTACACATTTTTTCCTGTAATTGATATATAGTCTCATAGCGTTGTGGTTGGAAAAGATGATAGTTGATACGATTTCAATTTTCTTAAATTTCCCAAGGCTTGATTTGTGACCCAAGATATGATCTATCCTGGACAAATTTCCATGAGCACTTGAGAAGAAAGTGTATTCTGTTGGTTTTGGATGGAACGTACTATAAATATCAATTGAGTCCATCTTGTTTAATGTTTCATTTTAAGCTTGCATTTCCTTATTTATTTTCATTTTGGTTGATCTGTCCATTGGTGAAAGTGAGGTGTTAAACTCCCCTACTATTATTGTGTTACTGTCGATTTCCCCTTTTATGCCTGTTAGCATTTGCCTTATGTATTGAGGTGCTCCTATGTTGCATGCATAAATATTTACCATTGTTATATCTTCTTCTTGGATTGGTCCCTTGATCATTATGTAGTGTCCTTCTTTGTCTCTTGTAATAGTCTTTATTTTAAAGTCTCTTTTGTCTGACATGAGAATTGCTACTGCAGCTTTCTTTTGATTTCCATTTGCATGGAATATGTTTGTCCATCACCTCACTTTCAGTCTCTATGTGTCCCTAGGTCCCAAGTGGGTCTCTTGTAGACAGTATATATGCAGGTCTTGTTTTGGTATCCATTCAATCAGTCTATGTCTTTTGGTGGGAGCATTGAATCCATTTACATTTAAGGTAATTATTGATATGTATGTTCTGATTACCATTTTTTAATTGTTTTGGGTTTGTTATTCTAGGTCTTTTCCTTCTCTTGTGTTTCCTGTCTAGAGAAGTTCCTTTAGCATTTGTTGTAAAGCTGGTTTGGTGGTGCTGATTTCTCTTAGCTTTTGCTTGTCTATAAAGGTCTTAATTTCTCCATCGAATCTGAATGAGATATATGCTGGGTAGAGTAATCTTTGTTGTAGGTTTTTCCCTTTCATCACTTTAAATATGTCCTGCCACTCCCATCTGGCTTGCAGAGTTTCTGCTGAAAGATCAGCAGTTAACCTTATGGGGATTCCCTTGTATTTTATTTGTTGCTTTTCCCTTGCTCCTTTTAATATTTTTTCTTTGTATTTAATTTTTGATAGTTTGATTAATATGTGTCTTGGCATGTTTCTCCTTGGATTTATCTTGTATGGGACTCTTTGTGCTTCCTGGATTTGATTTACTATTTCCTTTCCCATGTTAGGGAATTTTTTGACTATAATCTCTTCAAATATTTTCTCAGACCCCTTCTTTTTCTCTTCTTCTTCTGGGACCTCTATAATTCGAATGTTGGTGTGTTTAATGTTGTCCCAGAGGTCCATTCTTCTGCCTTAGTTATTCTGCTCTTGAGTCCTTCCAGAGAATTTTAAATTTCATTTATTTTGTTGTTCATCATTGTTTGTTTGCTCTTTAGTTCTTCTAGGTCCTTTTTAAACGTTTCTTGTATTTTCTCCATTCTATTTCCAAGATTTTGGATCATCTTTACTATTATTACTCTGAATTCTTTTTCAAGTAGACTGTCTATTTCCATTTGTTTGGTCTGGTGGGTTTTTACCTTGCTCCTTCATCTGCTGTGTGTTTCTCTGTCTTCTCATTTTTCTTAACTTACTGTGTTTGGGGTCTCCTTTTCGCAGGCTGCAGGTTCATAATTCCCATTGTTTTTGGTGTCTGCCTCCAGTGGGTAAGTTTGGTTCAGTGGGTTATGTAGGCTTCCTTGTGGAGGGGACTAGTGCCTGTGTTCTGATGAATGAGGCTGGATCTTGTCTTTCTGGGCAAGACCTCATCCGGGTGTGTGTTTTTGGGTGTCTGTGAACTTATTATGATTTTAGGTAACCTCTCTGCTAATGGGTTGTTTTGTGTTCCTGTCTTGCCATCTGTTTGGCATGGGGTGTCCAGCACTGTAGCTTGCTTGTTTTTGAGTGGACCTGGGTCTTAGTGTTGACATGGAGATCTCTGGGAGAGCTTTCACCATTTGATAGTATGTGGAGCCAGGATGTCTCTTTAGGACCAATGTCCTGAACTCGTCTCTCCCACTTCAGAGGCACAGGCCTGACACCCGGCTGAAGCAACAAGACCCTGTCAGCCACTCGGCTCAGAAAAAAAGGGAGGAAAAAAAAAAGAAAGAAAAAAATAAAAGAAATAAAGGTATTAAAATAAAATATTTTTAAAATTATTAAAAATTAACAAGTAATAAAAAAAAGAAAGAAAGAGGAGAGCAACCAAACCAAAATACTAATCCAGCAGTGATAACAAGTGCTAAAAACTATACTTAAAAACAAAACAAAACAAAACAAAAACGGACAGATAGAACCTTAGGACAAATGGTAAAAGCAAAGCTATACAGACAAAATCACACAATGAAGCATACACATACAAACTCACAAAAAGAGAAAAAGGAAAACAAATATATGTATCTATATATATTTTAAAAAATGGAAGAGAGCAACCGAAGCAATAAGCAAACCTACCAATGGTAATAAACCCTAAATACGAAACTAAGATAAACATAAAACCAGAAACCAGTCAGTTGCATACAGCAAAGCCCAAGTCTACAGTTGCTCCCAATGTCCACCACCTCAATTTTGGGATGATTCGTTTTCTATTCAGGTATTCCACAGATGCAGGGTACAGCAAGTTGACTGTGGAGATTTAATCCGCTGCTCCTGAGGCTGCTGGGAGAAATTTCCCTTTCTCTTCTTTGTTTGCACAGCTCCTGGGGTTCAGCTTTGGATTGGCCCCACCTCTGCGTGTAGGTCACCTGAGGGCGTCTGTTGCTGCCCAGACAAGACTGGGTTAAAGTAGCAGCTGATTAGGGTGCTCTGGCTCACTCAGACCAGGGGGAAGGAGGTGTACCGAATGTGGGGAGAGCCTGCGGCAGTGGCAGACTGGCATGACATTGCAACTGTGTGAGGCATGCCGTGTGTTCTCCTGGGGATGTTGTCCCTGGATCACGGGACCCTGGCAGTGGTGGGCTGCACAGGCTACTGGGAGGGGATGTGTGGATAGTGACCTGTGGTTGCACACAGGCTTCTTGGTGGCTGCAGCAGCAGACTTAGAGTTTCATGCCCATCTCTAGTGTCCACACTGATAGCCGTGGCTCACGCCCATCTCTGGAGCCCGTTTAGGAGTTCTCTGAATCCCCTCTCCTCGTGCACCCCAAAACAAACGTCTCTTGCCTCTTAGGCAGGTCCAGACTTTTTCCTGGACTCCCTGCCAGCTAGCTGTGGTGCACTAGCCCTCTTCAGGCTGTGTTCACGCAGCCAACCCCAGTCCTCTCCCTGGGATCTGACCTCCAAAGCCGGAGCTTCAGCTCCCAGCCCCCACCCATCCCAGCGGGTGAGCAGACAAGCCTCTCAGGCTGGTGAGTGTTGGTGGGCAGTGATCCTCCATGCAGAAATCTCTCCGCATTGCCTTCTGCATCCCTGTTGCTTCTCTCTCCTCCGTGGCTCCAAAGCTTCCCCACAGCCCATCCCCTGTCTCCACCAGTGAAGGGGCTTCCTAGTGTGTGGAAACTTTTCCTCCTTCACAGCTCCCTCCCCGAGGTTCAGGTCCCATCCCTATTCTTTTGCCTCTGTTTTTTCTTTTGCCCTACCCAGGTACGTGGGGGAGTATCTTGCTTTTTAGGAAGTCTGAGGTCTTCTGCCAGTGTTCAGTAGGTGTTCTGTAGGAGTTTTTCCACATGTAGATGTATTTCTGATATATTTGTGGGGAGGAAGGTGATCTCCACATCTTACTCCTCCATCATCTTGAAGCTCCCCTCTAGTTTAATAGCATTTTGTTGAGAATTTTTGTGTCTATATCATAAAAGATAATGATCTGTAGTTTTCTTCTGATGTTTTTATCTGGTTTTGATGTCAGAGAAATTCTAGCCTCAAAGAATGAATTAAAAAATCTTCCCTCTTCTATTTTTTAGAAGAGTTTGTGAAGCGTTGGTATTGATTTTTTAAAATTTTTATTGGAGTACAGTTGCTTTACAATGTTGTGTTAGTTTCAGGTGTACAGAAAAGTGAATCAGTTATACCTATACATATATCCACTCTTTTTTAGATTCTTTTCCCATATAGCCCATTACAGAGTACTGAGTAGAGTTTCCTGTCCTATACAGTAGGTCCTTATTAGTTATCTATTTTATATATAGTAGTGTGTATATGTCAATCCCAATCTCCCAATTTGTCTCTCTCTCCCTTTTCCCCTGATAACCATGTTTGTTTTCTACATATATAACTCTATTTCTGTTCTGTAGGTAAGTTCACTTGTACCCTTTTATTAGATCCCACATATAAGCGATATCATATGATATTTGTCTTTTTCTGTCTGACTTACTTCACTCAGTATGACAAACTCTAGGTCCATCCATGTTGCTGCAAATGACATTATTTCATTCTTTTTTTATGGCTAATATTCCATTATATATGTGTACCACATCTTCTTTTATTCCTCTGTCAATGGACATTTAGGTTGCTTCCATGTCCTGACTATTGTAAATAGTGTTGCAATGAACATTGGGGTGCCTGTATCTTTTTGAATTATGGTTTTCTCAGGATATATGCCAGGAGTGGGATTCCTGGATCATATGGTAGCTCTATTTTTAGTTTTTCAAGGAACCTCCATACTGTTCTCTATAGTAGCTGTACCAATTTACATTCCCACCAACAGTGTAGGAGGGTTCCCTTTTCTCCACACCCTCTCCAGTATTTATTGTTTGTAGATTTTTTGATGATGGCCATTCTGACCAGTGTGAGGTGATAACCTCATTGTAGTTTTGATTTGCATTTCTCTAATAATTAGTGATGTTGAGCATCTTTTCATGTGCCTCTTGGCCATCTGTATGTCTTCTTTGGAGAAATATCTATTTTGGTCTTCCACACATCTTTTGATTGGGTTGTTTGTGTTTTTTTGATATTGAGCTGCATGAGCTGTTTGTATATTGGGGAGATTAATCCCTTATCAGTTGCTTCGTTTGAAAATATTTTCTCCCACTCTGAGGGTTGTTTTTTTGCCTTGTTTATGGTTTCCTTTGTTGTGCAAAAGCTTTTAAGTTTCATTAGGCCCCATTTGTTTATTTTTGTTTTTATTTTCATTACTCTAGGTGGTGGATCGAAAAAGATCTTGCTGTGATTTATGTCAGAGGGTGTTCTGCCTATATTTTCCTCTAAGAGCTTTATAGTAGCCAGCCTTACATTTAGGCCTTTAATTCATTTTGAGTTTATTTTTGTGTATGGTATTAGGGAGTGTTATAATTTCATTCTTTTACATGTAGTTGTCCAGTTTTCCCAGCACCACTTATTGAAAGACCGTCTTCTCTCTATTGTATATTCTTGCCTCATTTGTCATAGATTAGGTGACCATAGGTTTATCTCTGGACTTTCTATCCTGTTCCATTGATCTATATTTCTGTTTTTGTGCCAATACCATACTGTTTGGATGACTGTAGCTTTGTAGTATAGTCTGAAGTCAGGGAGCCTGATTCCTCTATCTCTGTTTTTCTTTCACAAGATTGCTCTGGTTATTTGTGGCCTTTTGTGTTTCCATACAAATTAAAAAAATTTTATTCTTATTCTGTGAAAAATGTCATTGGTAATTTTATAGGGAATGCATTAAATCTGTAGACTGTTTGGGTAGTATAGTCATTTTCACAATGGTGATTCTTCCAATCCAAGAACATGGTATATCTCTCCATTTGTTTGTGTCATCTTTTATATTTCTTTCATCAGTATCTTATAGTTTTCTGAGTACAGGTCTTGATTTTTATGTCTGATAGAATTTACCATTGAAGATTTTGGAGCCTGGACATTTATTAGTGGGAAGTTTCTACTAATTCAATCTCTTTATTTGTTGTAGATCTATTTATATTTTGTATTTCTTCTTGAGTCAATTTTAAGAAATTGTTCATATACAGGAAAAGAAAAAAAATTAAATATCTTACATACCACACAATGAAATAACAAAATTTGACAGTATAGTAGAACAAAACAATGCTGTTTTATATCTGATATCTCATATTTTGATATTTGGCTCTAGTTTAGTCATTGGTATAAATTTTGTTTTATTGGTTTATATTAAATATTTCTAATAAAAAATGTGATTTTCTAGTTTTCAAAAAGAAAAAATAAATTGTTCAGTCTGTCTACATTATCCCATTTGTTGGTATAGTTGTTCTTGGTTTCCTTTATAATCCTTTTTATTTCTTTAGGGTTGGTAGTGATGACTTTGCTTTCATTCCTGAGTTTAGTAATTTGAATTTTCTCCCTTTGTTTTCCTTGGTCAGTCTAGCTAAATCACATTGATTCTTTAGGGTTATCAATAAGAGTATAAAGTCATTCTTTCCCAATTCTTCAGGTTATTTTCTCCTATCTGATATTGGGCTAATAATTTCATAGTAGGTTATTCAGTGAATTAGTTGCTTCATGGGGAATGCATCTGGGATTTTCCCTTAAGAATATGATGAATATTATGCATCCATAAATTCTTTTTTTTTAAGTGTTTTAATGAGAAATTCATTGTACATTTAATGTAGTGTCATCATTACCCTTATTTCTATAGTGATGCAATTTTGGTTCTTCTTTCATCCTTTCAATGGGAAGAGAAAATGCATCTGTGGTACCCCCTCTTAAGTTGGGAGGGAAGTCAGTGCTGTCATTCTAACACACTGTGGTGTCATTTAAAAGGTTTGCTGCACAGAGTTCCTCTTCTCATTTCAGGCTGCATTACTTGGTTCTCACAAGGTTCCTGTGGCTACATGTATAGATCCCATTCATGTATATGCAAAGGAATCATGGAGTCCTGATGTCACAAAGTCAAATGAAGAAATCCTAGGGCCTCTCAGTTCATAAACCTTTAAGGAATCTATCAGTACCTTAGGGGCAATTATCATTCAGTAGAGACTATTTTCTCTTACATCTAGTCCCTGGAAATCTTGCATCCCATAAGTGTGCTTCAGGACCACCACCCTTCAAGGCTTGCCAGATCCATGCCCTGCCTTCAGGGGTGTCTGAAATCCTGAACTGTCTCCTTCAATCCCTCACCAGACCCCCAGGCTGGAGCACACTCCTATGGATGGCCCTGACTCTTCGGACAATCCATGAAATTGGCAGAAAACAAACAGCAATTTTGAGAAGAAAGCCCACCCTATTTGAAAAAGCAGGGACAGGAGAGGGATGGTGAAGCAACCTGGGAAGGAGGGTCTTGAGAAATTTTGTATGAGCCTGGTAAAGAGACCACATCATGGTAAAGAGACAAGCATAGTCACCAGGTGATGAATTTGCCCACAGGTCTAAGACCTATATTTTTAGTAGGTTAGGTGGAACAGATGGATAGGGAGACAACTCTTGCAGTCATACTGACCCATTCAATATGGCTGGCAACATTAATGAAACATAAGAATATGGCATGTTTCCATTAATCCTTGAGCAATTTGGGCCAGATCATCATTCTGATTTGTAGCTGTTTTCTGTAAGTACAGCACCCTGGGAAGAAAGAGAGTTTGCTTTCAGCTGGAAAAAGAGTGGGCTTGCCTGTCTCCCACCCTCACAACTCAGTCCCCAGGATTTCATGGCCAAGTGCCCAGGGTGGCTATGCTGGGAACCAACCAAGGTCTGGATCTGGCCAGCTTATGAGGTGTCTCTTTCCATATGTTCCTGCCCTAAAGACATGTCTCACCTCTCCTCACCTCACCTAAGTGAGCTGCAGAGTCCAGGGGTTATGATTCTGTGCATGAAGAGTTAACCAACACCATCCTGCAGAGCTTGAAGCTCCACAGGAGAGAGGAGAACTGAGGAAGAGAGGACACTTGGAAGCCTTTCTCTCCACAGACCTGTAGGCCAGGGATGCCCATGGCTGCAGTTCCCACATCTTTGGACCATTGTGCTATAATGAATCTTGCAGCCCTAGGCAGTTATCACTAGCTCTAGGCCTCAGGATTCTGGCCTTTTCTGCTTTTACTTCCTTGCCCCAGGTAAACCCTTGCAGAGACTTTCCCATAATCCAGACCAGAGCGTGCAGTCACGTTCCTGGGGTCAGTGACTAGTGTCCCATACTTAGACCCAAATGCAAGCTTCTATTTGGTGAAAGCAGTCCCTTAAAAAACTAGGGCCTTTGAAAACCATTAGCTTTTCCTTCTCATTTCTTCTACAACCATCCACCCACACATTTGTGGCACCCATTTCACAAGAAAACTTTGTTCTATCATCTTGACACATAGCATGTTACCTTGGACACTTCCTAGGTAAAAACTCTAAAATTTGTTAAAAAGAGCACCAGGATACATGTGCATTTCAAGCTCCTAGAGAAACTCTGAACTTATGGCTGTTAGAAGAAGGGCTAAGAGCTAATGGACAAGAGGAACACTTTCTTTCATTTCTTCAAGCCCCAGTGGAAAACATGAGGTGTAACCAACAAACCAGGCATAATCATCATTGAGCATAAATGGATGCAAACACACTAGGGCAACATGCATTCATGTACCAAGTCTTATCCATGCACCTGTGTTTCATGGTGGAGACAAAAGTGCTTAAATTCTCACTTCTTGAAAATGAAAGCACCAGCAAGCATAGTAACAATCATGGCTGAAGTTGACAGGGATCAGTGCTGAGGTAGAGAATCAGGTGAGGAGATCCAAAGCAATGCGAAATAGAATTGTGATAGCACTCTTTCTTATTCCTGATTTCAGAGTAAATGCTCTAGATTCTCCCCAGTGTCAAATAAAATGGTGATAGCATCTTTTCCTATTCTCGATTCTAGAATGAATTCTTCTAACTTCTCCCCAACGTCAAATTGAAGGGTGACAACATCCTTTTCTATTTTCAATTTTAGAGTGAATGCTCCTAGCTTCTCCCAATGTCAAATAAGACAATGATAGCATTCTTTCCTATACCTGATATCTAGTTTCTGCCCTGTGTCTTATATGATGGTGATAGCACCCTTTCCCATTCCTGATTTTAGAGTGAATACCCTAGCTTCTCCCCAGTGTCAAATAGAAATATGATAGCATCCGTTCCCATCCTGATTTTATAATAAATAGTCAAAACTCCTCCCCAATTATAATGATGTTTCCTACAGGCTTTGTTGTTGTTGGTGGGGTTTTTTTGATACTCTCCATCAAGTTAGGCAATTTCCCTTCTGTTTCCACTTTACTAAGATTTTTAATCATGTGTTTATAATGACCATTATTAAATGTCTTCTCTATTGAAATGAGCTCTCTTTTATTCTATTAATGAGATTGTTATTCTAATAATAATTCTATTATTTATATCATTACATTCCTGCAATAAAGAAAATGAGAGAGGAAATAACTGTGTCATATATAGATAACCTGGGTTCTACACTGAAAAGTCAGAAGAATCTAAAGAAAAATTATTCTAGCTATAGAAAAATTTAGCAAATTGACTGGATTGAAGATCAAATATAAATAATCATATTGTATATATAAGCAACAAACATCTGGGACACAAATTTAAAAAGATGACAGCATTTACCATACAACAAAAATATTCAAGTATTTAAGATAAACCAACAGGGACATCCCTGGTAGTGCAGGGGTTAAGGATCTGCCTGCCAATGCAGGGGGCACAGATTCGTGCCCTGGTCCAGGAAGATCCACATGCCATGGAGCAAATAAGCCTGTGCACCAAAACTGCTAAACCTGCACTCTGCAGCCCACGAGCCACAACTACTGAGCCCACGAGCCACAACTACTGAGCCTGCATGCCACAACTACTGTAGCCTGCACACTGAGAACCTGTGCTCCACAAACAAGAGAAGCCACTGCAATGAGAAACACATGCACCGCAACAAAGAGTAGCCCCCACTGTTGCAACTAGAGAAAGCCTGCACACAGCAACAAAGACTCAACACAGCCAAAAATAAATGAAATAAATAAATTTTAAAAAAAGATAACAAAGGATAAGATAAATTATAAATGGTGAGATACCCAATGTTCATGGATACAAAGACTTAATGTTATAACTATAGTTATCTTCCAATCAATCTATAGATTTAAAGAAACATTAAATTTTGATTAAAATTTTGATTTTAATCAAAATCCTGACATATTTGTAAATATACACTAAAAACTTGTATTAAAAAGTATAATTTATGTGGAAGGGTAAGGTCCAAGAAGAATATGGTAGATAAATTTTCCCTCAAGATACCAATTTATTATTATGATGCTATAGTACATAAAATTCAGTGGTGCGGGAGATTGACTGAGAGCACCGGTTTGCCATGTGGCTGACAGACTCTTGGTGCTCTGGCTGGCTGTCAGGCCTGAGCCTCTGAGGTGGGAGAGCCGAGTTCAGGACATTGGACCACCAGAGACCTCCTGACCCCATGTAATATCAATCAGCAAGATCTCTCCCAGAGAACTCCATCTCAACACTAAGACCCACCTCCACTCAATGACCAGCAAGCTACAGTGCTGGACACCCCATGCCAAACAGATGGCAAGACAGGAACACAGCAAAACCCATTAGCAGAGAGGTTTCTTAAAGTCATAATAAGTTCACAGACACCCCAAAACACACACCAGATGCAGTCTTGCCCAGAAAGACAAGATCCAGCCTCATCCACCAGAACACAGGCACTAGTCCCCTCCACAAGGAAGCCTACATAACCCACTGAACCAAACTTACCCACTGGAGGCAGACACCAAAAACAACGGGAATTATGAACCTGCAGCCTGTGAAAAGGAGACCCCAAACACAGTAAGTTAAGAAAAATGAGAAGACAGAGAAACACACAGCAGATGAAGGAGCAAGGTAAAAACCCACCAGACCAAACAAATGGAAATAGACAGTCTACTTGAAAAAGAATTCAGAGTAATAATAGTAAAGATGATCCAAAATCTTGGAAATAGAATGGAGAAAATACAAGAAACGTTTAAAAAGGACCTAGAAGAACTAAAGAGCAAACAAACAATGATGAACAACACAATAAACGAAATTTAAAATTCTCTGAAAGGAATCAAGAGCAGAATAACTGAGGCAGAAGAATGGATAAGTGACCTGGAAGATAAAATAGTGGAAATAACCAGTGCAGAGAGAATAAAGAAAATAGAATGAAAAGAATTGAGGACAATCTCAGCGACCTCTGGGACAACATTAAACACACCAACATTCGAATTATAGGGGTCCCAGAAGAAGAGAAAAAGAAGGGGTCTGAGAAAATATTTGAAGAGATTATAGTCAAAAAATTCCCTAACATGGGAAAGGAAATAGTAAATCAAATCCAGGAAGCACAAAGAGTCCCATACAAGATAAATCCAAGGAGAAACATGCCAAGACACATATTAATCAAACTATCAAAAATTAAATACAAAGAAAAAATATTAAAAGGAGCAAGGGAAAAGCAACAAATAAAATACAAGGGAATCCCCATAAGGTTAACTGCTGATCTTTCAGCAGAAACTCTGCAAGCCAGATGGGAGTGGCAGGACATATTTAAAGTGATGAAAGGGAAAAACCTACAACAAAGATTACTCTACCCAGCAAAGATCTCATTCAGATTCAATGGAGAAATTAAAACCTTTATAGACAAGCAAAAGCTAAGAGAAATCAGCACCACCAAACCAGCTTTACAACAAAGCTAAAGGAACTTCTCTAGGCAGGAAACACAAGAGAAGGAAAAGACCTACAATAGCAAACCCAAAACAATTTAAAAATGATAATGGGAACATACATATCAATAATTACCTTAAGGGCTTCCCTGGTGATGCAGTGGTTGGGGTTCTGCCTGCCGATGCGGGGGACACGGGTTCGTGCCCCGGTCCGGGAGGATCCCACAAGCCGTGGAGTGGCTGGGCCCGTGAGCCATGGCCGCTGAGCCAGCACGTAAGGAGCCTGCGTGTCCACAGCCTGTACTCCGCAGCGGGAGAGGCCACAGCAGTGAGATGCCCGTGTAACGCAAAATAATAATAATTACCTTAAATGTAAATGGATTAAATGCTCCCACCAAGAGACATAGACTGGCTGGATGGATACCAAAACAAGACCCGCATATATGTTGTCTAAAGAGACCCACTTGAGACCTAGGGACACATAGAGACTGAAAGTGAGGTGATGGACAAACATATTCCATGCAAATGGAAATCAAAAGAAAGCTGCAGTAGCAATTCTCATGTCAGACAAAAGAGACTTTAAAATAAAGACTATTACAAGAGACAAAGAAGGACACTACATAATGATCAAGGGACCAATCCAAGAAGAAGATATAACAATGGTAAATATTTATGCATGCAACATAGGAGCACCTCAATACATAAGGCAAATGCTAACAGGCATAAAAGGGGAAATCGACAGTAACACAATAATAGTAGGGGAGTTTAACACCTCACTTTCACCAATGGACAGATCAACCAAAATGAAAATAAATAAGGAAATGCGAGCTTAAAATGAAACATTAAACAAGATGGACTCAATTGATATTTATAGTACATTCCATCCAAAACCAACAGAATACACTTTCTTCTCAAATGCTCATGGAACTTTCTCCAGGATAGATCATATCTTGGGTCACAAATCAAGCCTTGGGAAATTTAATAAAATTGAAATCATATCAAGTATCATCTTTTTCAACCACGACGTTATGAGACTCTATATCAATTACAGGAAAAAATGTGTAAAAAATACAAACACATGGAGGCTAAACAATACACTACTTAATAACCAAGAGATCACTGAAGAAATCAAAGAGGAAATCAAAAAGTACCTAGAAAGAAATGACAATTAAAACATGACGACCCAAAACCTATGGGATGCAACAACAGCAGTTCTAAGAGTGAAGTTTATAGCAATACAATCCTATCTCAAGAAACATCTCAAATAAACAACCTAACCTTACACCTAAAGCTATTAGAGAAAGAACAACAACAACAAAAACAACAAATCCTAAACTTAGCAGAAGGAAATAAATCATAAAGATCAGATCAGAATTAAATGAAAAAGAAATGAAGGAAACAATTGCAAAGATCAATAAAACTAAAAGCTGTTTCTTTGAGAAGATAAAATAAAATTGATAAACCATTATTCAGACTCATCCAGAAAAAGAGAGAAGACTCAAATCAACAAAATTAGAAATGAAAAAGAAGTAACATCTGACACTGCAGAAATACAAAGGATCATGAGAGATTACTACAAGCAACTATATGCCAATAAAATGGACAACCTGGAAGAAATGGACAAATGCTTAGAAAAACACAACCTTTGAGACTGAATGAGCAAGAAATAGAAAATATAAACAGACCAATCACAAGCACTAAAACTGAGACTGTGATTTAAAACCTTCAAAGAAACATAAGCCCAGGACCAGGTGGCTTCACAGGCGAATTCTATCAAACATTTAGAGAAGAGCTAACAACTATCCTTCTCAAACTCTTCCAAAATATAGCAGAGGGAGGAACACACCCAAATTCATTCTATGGGTCCACCATTATCCTGATACCAAAACCAGACAAAGATGTCAGAAAGAAAGAAAAGTACAGGCCAATATCACTTATGAACACAGATGCAGTAATCCTGGACAAAATACTAGCAAACAGAATCCAACCCCACACTAAAAGGATCCTACACCATGATCAAGTGGGGTTTATCCCAAGAATGCAAGGATTCTTCAATATATGCAAATCAATCACTGTGATACACCATATTAACAAATTGAAGGAGAAAAACCATACGATCATCTCAATAGATGCAGAAAAAGCTTTTGACAAAATTCAACACCAATTTATGATAAAAACCCTCCAGAAAGTAGGCATAGAGGGAACTTACCTCAACATAATAAAGGCCATATATGACAAACACACAGCCAACGTCATTCTCAATGGTGAAAAACTGAAACCATTTCCTCTATGATCTGGAACAAGACAAGGTCGTCCACTCTTACCAGTGTTATTCAACATAATTTTGTAAGTTTTAGCCACAGCAATCAGAGAAGGAAAAGAAATAAAAGGAATCCAAACTGGAAAAGAAGAAGTAAAGATTTCACTGTTTGCAGATGACTATACATAGAGAATCCTAAAGATGATACTATACATAGAGAATCCTAAAGATGCTACCAGAACATTACTAGAGCTAATCAATGAATTTGGTAAAGTAACAGGATACAAAATTAATGCACAGAAATCTCTTGCCTTTCTATATACTAATGTTGAAAAATCTGAAAGAGAAATTAAGGAAACACTCCCATTTACCATTGCAACAAAAAGAATAAAATATCTAGGAATAAACCTACCTAAGGAGACAAAAGACCTATATGCAGAAAACTATAAGACACTGATGAAAGAAATTAAAGATGATACAAACAGATGGAGAGATATACCATGTTCTTGGATTAGAAGAATCAACATTGTGAAAATGACTCTACTACCCAAAGCAATCTACAGATTCAGTGCAATCCCTATCAAGCTACCAATGGCATTTTTCACAGAAGTAGAACAAAAAAATTCACAATTTGTATGGAAACACAAAAGACCCCAGGTAGGCAAAGCAATCTTGAGAAAAACAAAAAAACAGAGCTGGAGGAATCAGGCTCCCTGACTTTAGATTATACTACAAAGCTACAGTAATTAAGACAGTATGGTACTGGCACAAAAACAGGAATATAGATCAATGGAACAGGATAGAAAACCCAGAGATAAATCCACGCATGTATGGTCACCTTATCTTTGATAAAGGAGGCAAGAATATACAATGGAGAACATATACACGTCTTCAATAAGTGGTGCGGGGAAAACTGGACAGCTACATGTAAAAGAAGGAAATTAGAACTCTTCCTAACACCAGACACAAAAATAAACTCAAAATGGACTAAAGACCTAAATGTAAGCCAGACACTATAAAAATCTTAGAGGAAAACATAGGCAGAACACTCTATGATAGAAATCACAGCAAGATCCTTGTGACCCACCTACTAGAGAAATGGAAATAACAAATATAAACAAATAGGACCTAATGAAACTTAAAAACTTTGCATAGCAAAGGAAAACATAAAAAATACAACCCTCAAAATGGGAGAAAATATTTGCAAATGAAGCAACTGACACAGGATTAATCTCCCAAATATACAAGCAGCTCATGCAGCTCAACATCAATAAAACAAATACCCAATTCAAAAATGGGGAGAAGTCCTAAATAGACATTTCTCCAAAGAAGATATACAGATTGCCAACAAACACATAAAAGGATGCTCAACATCACTAATCATTAGAGAAATGCAAATTGCAACCACAATGAGGTATCACTTCATACCAGTCAGAATGGCCATCATCAGAAAGTCTACAAACAATAAATGCTGGAGAGGGTGTGGAGAAAAGGGAACCCTCTTACACTGTTGGCGGGAATGTAAATTGATACAGCCACTATGGAGAATAGTATGGAGGTTCCTTAAAAAACTAAAAATAGAACTACCATACAACTCAGCAATCCCGCTACTGGACATATACCCTGAGAAAACCATAATTCAAAAAGAGTCATGTACCACAACGTTCATTGCAGCACTATTTACAATAGCCAGGATATAGAAGCAACCTAAGTGTCCATCGACAGATGAATGGATAAAGAAGATGTGGCACATATATACAATGGAATATTAGCCAGAAAAAGAAACAAAATTGAGTTATTTGTAGTGAGGTGGATGGACCTAGAGACTGTCATACATAGTGAAGTAAGTCAGAAAGAGAAAAACAAATACTGTATGCTAACACATATATATGGAATCTAAAAAAAAAAAGTTCTGAAGAAACCAGGGGCAGGACAGGAATAAAGATGCAGACGTAGAGAATGGACTTGAGGACACTGGGAGGGGATGTGTAAGCTGGGACAAAGAGAGAGAATAACATTGACATATATACACTACCAAATGTAAAATAGATAGCTAGTGGGAAGCAGCTGCATAGTACAGGGAGATCAGCTCGGTGCTTTGTGACCCCCTAGAGGGGTGGGATAGGAAGGGTTGGGGGGGAGATGCAAGAGGGAGGAGATATTGGGTTATATTTATATGTATAGCCGATTCACTTTGTTATAATGCAGAAACTAACACACCATTGTAAAGCAATTATACTCCAATAAAGATGTTTTTAAAAAAATGGTATTAAACTGAATTCAGCAACATAGTAACAGGATTATACACCATGACCAAGTGGGATTGGTCCTGGAATGCAAGGTTGTGTTAACATTCCAAAATTAACTAATATAATAAAACATATTAATAGAATAAAGGCCAAAACCCCACATGATTATCTTATACATGTAGAAAAAGCATTTTACAAAATTCAGCACCCTTTCATGATTTAAAAAAACTCAACAAACTAGGAATTTGAGGGAATTTTCTCGCCCTTATAAAGAGTATCTAGGAAAAATCCACAGCTAGCACCATAGTTAATAATGAAAGACTGGAAGCTTTCCCACTAAGACCAGAAACATGGTAAGGATGTCTGCTCTTGCCACTTCTATTCAAAATTAGGTGAGAAAATGAAATAAAAGACAATTAAAATTTTAATCCAGATTGGAAAGGAAGAAGTAAAATGATCTCTACTTGGAGATAACATGATCATGTATATACAAAAATCCTAAAGAAGCCACTAAAAATCTGTTATAACTTATAATAGTTGTAGGACATAAGATCAATAGACAGCAATCAATTGTATTTGTGTACACTAGCAACAAATAATCCAGAAATGAAATTAGGAAATTAATTTACAGTTGCACCAAAAAGAATAAAATATTTAGGAATAAATTTAATGAGAGAAATGCAAGACTTGGGAGAAATATTGAAAGAAATTAAAAATCTAAATAAATAAAAAGACATTCGTGTTCATAGATCAGATTTAATTTTGTTAAGATTGTGTATTAGTTTCCTAATCCTGATATAGAGGTCTTTGTTCCACAGAGAGGAATGCTTCCATAAGGAAACATAACAATGATGCCATTGAATTGGAATTTAAGTCTGCCACCCAGCTAGTTTTTGCTCCTCATGCTTCTGAATCAACAGGCAAAAAAAGGGAGTTACTAGCTGGGATGATTAAGCCTGATTACCAAAGGGAAATTGGACTACTACTCCACAGTGGAAGTGAGGAAGAATATGTCTGGAACCCAGAAGATCCCTTACAGTGTCTCTCCATATCACCATGCTATGATTAAAATCAATGAAAAACTACAACAACCCAATTCAGGTAGGACTAGTAATGGCCCAGATCCTTCAGGAATGAAAGTTTGAGTCACTTATGACCTATGAGATAAAGAACCATGACCATCTTAGGGTGCTTGCTGGGTAAGGGGAATATGGAATGAGTCGTGGAACAGGGAAGTGTAAAAACCAGCTAGGACCATGTGACCATTTGCAGAAACTAGGATTATAGGTGTTATGAGTATTTTTTCCTCATTTTTCTATGAGAGAGAGAGTGTGTGTGTGTGTGTGTACGTTTCAGGATGCCAAAGAGAAGAGACAACATCACTCAAGGACTTGGATTTTCTCCTGGGAAAAGGGTTACTGCATTTTCAGTTGTACTCAGGATGGATACATCATGTTAGACAGAAGTATGACTCTGCTGTTGTCTTTATTTGGAGATTAAGTATGGATTAAATATGTATGGGTGCCAAGTTGAGAAGGGAGGACTGTCTTGGTTAATTTTATGTGTCAACATGTCTAGGTTATGATGCCCAATTGTTTCTTCAAATGTTGTTTAAATGTTGCTGTGAAGGTATTTTGTAGGTGTAATTAACATTTACAATCAGTTAACTTTAAATAAAGGAGATTATCCCTGATATGTTAGTGGGCATCATCTGGTCAACTGCTTCTTATAAAGACACCAGTTATATTGGATTAAGGGCCCACCCTACTCCAGTTTGACCTCATCATAACTTTAATTTCATATTCAATAACCGTATTTCCAAATGAGGTCACATTCTGAAATACTGAGGGTAGGACGTATCTGTTGGGGAATACAATTCAACCCATAACAGATGGTAATACTCTCAAAGTTGATCTACAGATTGATTGCGTCCTTATGAAAATTCCAGCTGGATTTTCTACAGATATTAACAAGCTGACTCTAAAATTCATATGGAAAAATACTCAGACTAGCCAAGACAATCTTGAAAAAGAAAAAAGCAAAGTTGGAAGACTTAAATTTTCATGATTACAAACCTACTACAAGATTACAGTAATTGTGACAGTGTAGAACTGGCATAAGGATAGAAATATAGATCAATTACAATTAAAAGTCTAGGAAAAAAATCCCCTTACACTTATTATCAACATTTTTTGGCCAGGATTCCAAGAAAATAAGTGAGAAAAGATTAATCTGTTCAACAAATGATGTTGGGACAACTGAATATCCCATGCAAATGAATGAAGTTGGACCTCCTACCTCACATCATGACACAAAATTTAACTGAAAATGGATCATAGGCCTAAATGTAAGAGTTAAAATGATAAACTGCTTATAGGAAAACACAGGAATAAATCTTTATGACCTTAGGTTAAGCAATGGTTTCTTAGATATGACACTAAAGGCCCAAATGGCAAAAGAAAATAGATAATTTGGACTTCTTTAAAATTAAAAATTTTGTATGTCATAAAGCACATTTAAGACAGTGAAAAGACAGCCCACCTACTGTGAGAAGATATTTGCAAACAATATATCTGATGAGACTCATATCAAGAATTTATAAAGCATTCTTACAACTCAATAACAAAAAAAGTATCAATGTGAAACTATCACAAACTGAAAGAATATTCAGTAAAGTAGCATACAAAAACCAAATAGCCTGCATATATAAAATGATAACATGTTAGGGAATTCCCTGGCAGTCCAGTGGTTAGGACTAGGCACTTTCACTGACAGGGCCTGGGTTCAATCCTTGGTCAGGGAACTAAGATCCCACAAGTTGGGTAGCACAGGTAAAAATAAATAAATAAATAAATTAATTAATTAATAACGTGTTAGAAGATACCAATATCAGGAATGAAGGTGGGTGATAACTACAGGCATTGAAAGAATAATAAGGGGATGTTTACTAACTTTAGAAATGTAAATTCAACAACTCAGGTGAAATGGATAATTTCCTTAAAAGATACAAAGTATTAAAATTAACTCAAGAAGAACTCAATCATTTGAATCGTCCTATATGTATTACAGAAATTAAATTCATGGTTAAAAACTCTTCAGAAAAGGAAATTCTAGGCCCAGGGATTTTACTGGCCATCATATGGATGAACCTCAGTTGCATTATGCTAAGTAGAGGAAGCCAGACTTAGAAGACTATCTATATGACATTCTGGAAAAGGCCAGACTATGTGGATGGAAAACTAGATTAGTGGTTTAAAGGGGCTGGGGGAAGAAGGAGGGCTTGACAATAAAGGTGCACAGGGAAAATGGTGGTGGGGCTGAGGGGGTACAATGGAACTCTTCTATAGCTTGATGGTGGTGGTAACAGGACTGTATATATTTGTCAAAACTTGCATGATTGGCTACAATTTACTGTTTGTAAATTATATCTTAATCAAAAAGGTCTTGGCAAGTGGATGGCAGATCTATAAATAGTAATTGACCCAAAAGAATTAAGTACAACATGGAGAAAGCTGAAAACAAAATGATCTATAATACAGAATTCTCAAAAAGAACCGGTGTGTCTAGATCTGACTAGGAAGGAAGGACCATTGGGAGAAAAGTGGTTTGAGAAGCAGTTATATCCCTAAAACTTCTCCCCACTCCATATCTCTAGTCTAGAGTACCTTACAGACTGTTGCAGAAATCTGGAGTTTTGTTTTCTGCCAGGAGTGAAACAGGTAATTCACATTGAGGAGTCTCAGGCCAGTTTAAGGCCCTGGATGCCAAAACTGGAAGGTTAGGAGATGACATACTTAATGAAGAATGTTAAGACATAGCCATCTTTGGGCTTCCTTGGTGGCGCAGTGTTTAAGAATCCGCCTGCCAATGCAGAGGACAAGGGTTCAAGCCCTGGTCTGGGAAGATCCCACATGCCATGGAGCAACTAAGCATGTGCACCACAACTACGGGGCCTGCACTCTGAACCTGCGAGCCACAACTACTGAAGCCTGTGCACCTAGAGCCTGTGCTCCACAACAAGAGAAGCCACCGCATCAAAGAGGAAATCAAAAAATACCTAGAGACAAATGACAATGAAAACATGATGACCCAAAACCTATGGGATGTAGCAGAAGCAGTTCTAAGAGAGAAGCTTATAACAATACAATCCTACCTCAAGAAACAAGAAAAATCTCAAATAAACAACCTAACCTTACACTTAAAGCAATTAGAGAAAGAAGAACCAAAAAAACCCGAAGTTAGCAGAAGCAAAGAAATCATAAAGATAAGATCAGAAATAAATGAAAAAGAAATGAAGGAAACAATTGCAAAGATCAATAAAACTAAAAGCTGGTTCTTTGAGAAGATAAACAAAATTGATAAACCATTAACCAGACTCATCAAGTGAAAAAGCGAGAAGACTCAAATCAACAGAATTAGAAAAGAAAAAGGAGGATTAACAACTGACTCTGTAGAAATAAAGGATCATGAGAGATTACTACAAGCAACTATATGCCAATAAAATGGATAACCTGGAAGAAATGGACAAATTCTTTTTTTTTTTTTTTTTTTTTACGGTACACAGGCCTCTCACTGTTTTGGCCTCTCCCATTATGGAGCACAGGCTCCAGACGCACAGGCTCCGCGGCCATGGCTCACGGGCCCAGCCGTTCCGCGGCATGTGGGATCCTCCCGGACAATGGCATGAACCCATGTCCTCTGCATCGGCAGGTGGACTCTCAACCACTGCACCACCAGGGAAGCCCGGACAAATTCTTAGAAAAGCACAATCTTCTGAGACTGAATCAGCAAGAAATAGAAAATATAAACAGACCAATCACAAGCACTGAAACTGAGACTGTGATTTAAAATCTTCGAACAAAAGTCCAGGACCAGATGACTTCACAGGCGAATTCTATCAAACGTTTAGAGAAGAGCTAACAGCTATCCTTTTCAAACTCTTCCAAAATATAGCAGAGGGAGGAACACTCCCAAACTCATTCTATGAGGCCACCATCACCCTGATACCAAAACAAGACAAAGATGCCAGAAAGAAAGAAAACTACAGGCCAATATCACTTATGAACACAGATGCAGTAATCCTGGACAAAATACTAGCAAACAGAATCCAACCCCACACTAAAAGGATCCTACACCATGATCAAGTGGGGTTTATCCCAGGAATGCACGGATTCTTCAATATATGCAAATCAATCACTGTGATACACCATATTAACAAATTGAAGGAGAAAAACCATATGATCATCTCAGTAGATGCAGAAAAAACTTTTGACAAAATTCAACACCAATATATGATAAAAACCCTCCAGAAAGTAGGCATAGAGGGAACTTACCTCAACATGATAAAGGCCATATATGACAAACCCACAGCCAACATCATTCTCAATGGTGAAAAACTGACACCATTTCCTCTAAGATCTGGAACAAGAGAAGGTTGTCCACTCTCACCAGTATTATTCAACATAATTTTGTAAGTTTTAGCCACAGCAATCAGAGAAGAAAAAGAAATGAAAGGAATCCAAACTGGAAAAGAAGAAATAAAGCTTTCACTGTCTTCAGATGACATGATACTATACATAGAGAATCCTAAAGTTGTTACCAGAAAACTACTAGAGCTAATCAATGAGTTTGGTAAGGTAGCAGGATACAAAATTAGTGTACATAAATCTCTTGCATTCCTATACACTGACAATGAAAAATCAGAAAAAGAAATTAAGGAAACACTCCCATTTACCATTGCAACATAAAGAATAAAATATCTAGGAATAGCTCTTTAGGAATATTTAGGAATAAACCTACCTAAGGAGACAAAAGACCTGTATGCAGAAAACTATAAGATGCTGATGAAAGAAATTAAAGATGATACCAACAGATGGAGAGATATACCATGTTCTTGGACTGGAAGAATAAATATTGTGAAAATGACTACACTACCCAAAGCAATCTACAGATTCAATGCATTCCCTATCAAAGTACCAATGGCATTATTCACAGAAGTAGAACAAAAAAATTCACAACTTGTATGGAAACACAAAAGACCCCAAATAGCCAAAGCAATCTTGAGAAAGAAAAATGGAGCTGGAGGAATCAGGCTCCTGGACTTCAGACTATGCTACAAAGCTACAGTAATCAAGACAGTATGGTACTGGCACAAAAATAGAAATATAGACCAATGGAACAGGACAGAGAGCCCAGAGATAAACCCATGTACATATGGTCACCTTATCTTTGATAAAGGAGGCAAGAATATACAATGGAGAAAAGACAGCCTCTTCAATAAGTGGTGCTGGGAAAACTGGACAGCTACATGTAAAAGAAGGAAGTTAGAACTCTCCCTAATACTGCTTACAAAAATAAACTCAAAATGGACTAAAGACCTAAATGTAAGGCCAGACACTATAAAACTCTTAGAGGAAAACATAGGCAGAACACTCTATGACATAAATCACAGCAAGATCCTTTTTGACCCACCTCCTAGAGAAATGGAAATAAATCAAAAATAAACAAATGGGACCTAATGAAACTTCAAAGCTTGTGCACAGCAAAGGAAACCATAAACAAGACAAAAAACAACCCTCAGAATAGGAGAAAATATTTGTTAATGAAGCAACTGACAAAGGATTAATCTCCCAAATATACAAACAGCTCATGCAGCTCAATATCAAAAAAACAAACAACCCAATCCAAAAATTGGCAGAAGACCTAAATAGACATTTCTCCAAAGAAGATATACAGATTGCAAATATACACATGAAAGGATGCTCAACATCACTAATCAGAGAAATGCAAATGAAAACTAAAATGAGGTATTACCTCACACCAGTCAGAATGGCCATCATCAAAATATCTACAAATAATAAATACTGGAGAGGGTGTAGAGAAAAGGGAACCCTCTTGCACTGTTGGTGGGAATGTAAATTGATACAGCCACTATGGAGAACAGTATGGAGGTTCCTTAAAAAACTAAAAATAGAGCTACCATATGACTCAGCAATCCCACTACTAGGCATATACCCTGAGAAAACCATAATTCAAAAGAGACAGGTACCACAATGTTCATTGCAGCGCTATTTACAATAGCCAGAATATGGAAGCAACCTAAGTGTGCATCAACAGATGAATGGATAAATAAGATGTGGCACATATTGCAATGGAATATTACTCAGCCATAAAAAGAAAGGAAATTGAAGTATTTGTAGTAAGGTGCATGGACCTAGAGACTGTCATACAGAGTGAAGTAAGTCAGAAAGAGAAAAACAAATACTGTATGCTAACACATGTGTATGGAATCTAAAAAAAAAAAAAGGTTCTGATGAACCTAGTCACAGGACAGGAAGAAAGATGCAGATGTAGAAAATGGACTTGAGGAGACAGGTAGGGGGAAGGGTAAGCTGGGACGAAGGGAGAGAGTAGCATTGACATATATATACTACCAAATGTAAAATAGAGAGCTCGTGGGAAGGATCTACATAGCACAGGGAGATCAGCTCGGTGTTTTGTGACCACCTAGAGGGGTGGGATAGGGAGGGTGGGAGGGAGGTGCAAGAGGGAGGAGATATGGGGATATATGTGTACATATATCTGATTCACTTTATTATACAGCAGAAACTAACACAACGTTGTAAAGCAATTATACCCCAATAAAGATGTTAAAAATATTATAACTAAAAAAATTAAAAAAGAGAAGCCACTGCAATGAGAAGCCCGCACACCGCAACAAAGAGTAGCCCCCACTCCCCGCAACTAGAGAAAGCCTGCGAGTCACAATGAAGACCCAATGCAGCCAAAAATAAAATAAATAAAATAAATAAATTTATTAAAAAAGACATAGCCGTCTTCAACCTGAGCTGCCAGAACCCTGCAGTAAGACTCCTGCCATTCAGGAAGGAGTTTGGGATCCTCTGGAGAAGCTGACAAGCCCAAGAGGGACTACCTAATGATACTGACATCAGCAGCTCTCCCATGACTCATCCTGTTCTCTCACTTGGAAGCTCAAAGTAAACAAGCCATGTCCACATCCCAGAGTTTCCAATCACCTTTTTTTCCAACACTCATAATTTCAAATAGACCAGATATCCAAGGAAAGCCTCTAAACACAGAAAATAAGCACCAAATCAATCAAGTTGAAAATAGCAATTCGTAGGAAACAAACTCAGCTGGGAGAAGAAAACAATTAAGTTATTAAAGATTTCAAGTTCCTTAAGGCTTAGATAAAAATGATGAATACATTTCATTTTATTCCTCCCACTGATCACAAGGCCACAAATCACCTACTAGAAGATTCTGAAATGTAGACAAAAGGAGGCAGACTAGCTAGGGATTCCAGGACTTGAAGAACAACCCAGTGGGGAGTTTCCTGGGGTTTTCTTTCCTCCCATGTGTCCAACTTGGGGTTAGAGAAGCCTGCAACCTCGAAATACCAACACACGATCACACACACACACACACACACACACACACACACACACACACACACACACGCCTTAAGAAAAGTCAAAGGCCCAGAAAAGGGTTGCCCACCATGACAGAAACATTTTCGCCACTCTGCCTGTTTTTGGGGCAAACATGAGGAGAGCTGCACCCCTCTGTTCCCTAACAAGCATCGCAGACACTGAGTTCACTGGTAAGAGGCTATGTTCCAACCACTTTGCCCCGCAGTAAGGTGCTCCTCGTGGAACCTATAAGCCAAGATATCTCAACCTCAGCATTATTGACATCTGGGGCTGAAAAAGTCTTTGTTCTGGAAGGGTATTCTATGCATTATAGGATGTATAGCAGTATCCCTGTAAAACCCACCAGATGCCAATAGCACACTCCCCCAATTCTGAAAATCAGAAATGTATCCAGTTATTACCAAATGTGCCCTTGCAACATCACCCCTGATTGAGAACCAGTGCTATCTGACTTCCACAACCCCCTGCAGGAAGGATGGGACACACAAGCCAGACACATTGTGGAGACTGTCTTCTCTCCCCACCTGTAGTAGGAGGTAACACCATTCCCCATCTCAAGCCAGCACTGAGAAGACCGTGAGGTGGAGTCCTGTCATCTGGGAAACATGCAAGTGGACAGACCA
Source organism: Orcinus orca (assembly GCF_937001465.1). Classification (NCBI taxonomy): domain Eukaryota; kingdom Metazoa; phylum Chordata; class Mammalia; order Artiodactyla; family Delphinidae; genus Orcinus; species Orcinus orca. The sequence continues at coordinate 16,238,049 of NC_064561.1, read as the reverse complement.
GAATAGCCCTGCAGAGACGTGATAAACTAAACTGCTGTTGGAACCACAGTCCACCAGAGTGAGCCAGAATGTGCGTTCTGAACCTAAACAGGTTTGCAACTTGCTAAAATATCAATAGAAGATTTAAGTGGGAACCAGAGAGTCTCATAGAGTAATACTCAAAATGCCTAGGACACAGTCCAAAATGACTTGTCACACTAAGAACTAGTAAACTCTCAATTCCAATAAGAAAAGACAATTAATAGACACCAACATCAAGCTAACATAGCTGTTGAATTATTAGACAAGGATTTTAAAGCAGCCATTATAAAAATTCTCCATTGAACAGTTATGAACACACTTGAAACATATTAAAGGACAAGGAACAATGAAGAAAGAGAAATTATTGGCAATACATATAAAAGACAAGCGATTAATATCAAGAAATAGAAGGTACAGAGATTTCCCAATACCTCCTACCCTAACACATGCATTGCCTGCCCCATTAACAATATCTGTGCCTTGTTTAATTTTGCTGTGATCCCAAAACTGCTATAGAAAATAAAATCTATTTTAAAAAATGAGATATAAGAAACAGAGTAGAGGTTGGCAAACTACCTGTTTCTGTACATCTGAACTAATGTACATCTGTACATTCTGAACTAAGAATGGTTTGTACACTTTTTATTGCTTGGGGGTAAAACAAGAGAATATTTTGTGAGACGTGAAAATTAAATGAACTTCAAGTTTCAGTGTCTGTAAATACAGTTTTATTGGAATACAGTCCTGTTCATTTCCGTATGTATTGTCACAGCAGCAGAGTTCTGAAGTTTCCAGAGAGAAGGCTTAAGTAGTATAAGGCATTTTTCCATCGCTTTTTTCCCAACACCTGTATAACTTGCTCTATTCAATGGCGCATTAGCAAATATGATCAAGAAGAGGCGTGAAAAGTGTTTGTACATTTCTGGAATGCTGCAACTGAGACATGACCAAACCCCAGCTTACTGGCTGGATGTTGGGAGACACAGGACGAAATTCTTTCCATTGCATCAGCCAAGAGTGGGGAGAGAAACCAATGACCACCACCATCCGGGGAGCAAGACCACCCAGAGTCTACTGACTACCCTCTAGGGAATGAGACCACAGCGAGCCAGCCATAGCGGGGGTGAGGGGTGATGGAGGGGAGGAGCATTGAGAGCTGGCTCCCAGCTGAGGAGTGACAGAGCCGGTGTTTATGCTGTCGCGCTTTAATGCCATCGTGTGCCTGGGCACTGTCGCATGTTTGTGACGTCACAGGTTGCGTGCTCTAGCCCTCGCATCCATGAGGCACTCCCACCTCATGGCCGCCAAGCTGACCGGCCCTCGCACTGGGCCTGGAGAGTCCAGGACCCCGAGCCTCCTTCTGCTCCTGTTTCTCCTGCCTCACACCCAGGCTGCAGCCACGGCCCACAGGCACCCTGCCAGTGAAGGGGTCGCCTTTAGCCGTGATGTGGGTAGGACCCCTCCAAGCCCGGGTTGGCGGTGGTCCCTGCGGTGAATCCCGGCCTTCCTCCCCCCAAGGGTGGAGACCCAGTCTTCCGCGGCCCTCCCCCTTTTCCCTCCTCCCACTCACCCTCCTCGGCTTTGCCTGTGGCCAACCCTGCCCTGGTGCCACTGCTACTCGCATACTCGGTCCTTCTTTCCTCAGCTTGTGGCCAGCGTCATAGGCAGGGGAGGATCATGGGAGGCGAGGATACCCTTGAGGAAAAGTGGCCGTGGCAGGTCAGTGTGCACTATGCAGGCTTCCACATCTGTGGTGGGTCCATCATTGATGAATACTGGATCCTGTCAGCCGCCCACTGCTTTGGCAGGTGAGTGGGCAGTGCTGGATACCATTCCCATGGAGGTCTAGGGCTGCACGACCAACCACGTGGGTCACATAGGACTGGGACTTCTTGGAGGCAGGGGAGAGAGTGGGACCCAGCACACAGCTCCATCCACTACAGTTTCTTGCACAGGGCCGAGGACTCCTTTAGGGACATCAGCTCTTCCAGAAAGGTGTGGAACCACATAATAGGATGAGAGGTGAGGAGAGGAGCCACATCTTAGATGAGAGAAGAGAGGACAAATCACAGGATGAGAGGTGATGAAAGAGTTATCTTCATTGGCAGCTCATTGTACACCTGACAAGCTCACCATCCTGGGCTGTCCAGCAGGTCTTGGTGGGTCCCTGAATCCTCCATGGGCTCAGGTCAGGACTTCGTTGGGAGCAATTCTGCCAGACAGTCAGGTCCCTAATGTGCTGGAAGGGCTTGCTTTCCACATCCTGGCTGAGAGCTTGGATACCCAGGCTGCCATGCTCCAGGACTCCCTGAGTCTGTGATCTCATGGAAGCTCCTCTTCCCAGGTTCAAAGTGCTCAAACCACTATGCCTTTGTCCTCTGTCCCTACAGGAACAAGGTCATTGAAGCATTTGATATGTATGTGGGCCTTGTGGACCTCAGGGTTGCAGGCAATCACACCCAATGGTTTGAGGTGAATAAGGTGATCATACACCCCACATATGAAATGTACCATCCTGTTGGAGGCGACATCGCTCTGGTGCAGCTGAAAACTCGCATTGTGTTTTCCGACTCTGTGCTTCCCATCTGTATTGCACCCCCAGATGTGACTCTTTCGAACCTTTCTTGCTGGGCTACAGGATGGGGATCCATCTCCCAACAAGGTAAGAAAACAAAGTGCAGGGTCGATCCCATTATTGGAGCTTGTGGAAGGGATGATGGCTCTATGACATTACAGGAGAGAACATGTTCTGTCCATTAAGGGGTTGCAAGTATCTGAGGACTGGAATCCCTATCCATCAATCGCTATCTGTTTCTCTGTCAATGTAGAATTTTGGTTTACTCCTGGCTGGCTTTGTTGTTTACAGAGAAGTAGTTACATCTACTTTGAGTGTGGAATGAATATTTAGTATACTGAGAACACAAATTTCCAAACATAGTTTTTCTTACGATTTTAAATTCAATTTAGAGATAATCTTTTTTTAACCTATGAAAAAACATTGTATTTATTCTAATTATCCATAAAATCCTTGCACTTTCTTTCTAGGTTTAAATCTGCATAATTTAGAATTTTTATGGTTATTTAAAAGATTATTTTTAATTGCATTTGCTAATCAGACACAGCTGTTGATTTCTGTGTGTTGATCTTGTTTCCAGCCACCATATAGTACTCATTTATAATATTTTGTCAGTTGATTATTTAATTGTTCTAGATTTTTTAATATCATATTTTCTTAAAATAAATATTGTTTCATCACTTCCTTTCCTATATTTTATCTTTTATTTATTTTTCTTATTGCAATGGTTAGAACCTCTAGTAGAAATGTTGCTAGGTCTACTTTTCTTGTTTTTTATTTTAATGGAAATGCTTCTAATGGTTTACTATTAAGTCTGTGGCTTGGTTTGGAGATTTCAGATTCATATCTTATACCAATTTAAGAAAGTTTCATATCTGGTTTACTTAAGTAAAAAAACATTATTGCAGTTAAGTGGATATAAATTCAGATTAGAATGTTAAAACTTCAAATGTTAAATATAGTCCCCATGGTAACCACAAAAGGAAATTAAGAAGGAATTTAAACATTTCACTACAAAAAATCAACTAAATGCAAAGAAGACAGGAATACAAGAAAATGAGGGGGGAAAAAGCTATAGGGCACGTAGAAAATAAGTAGCAAAATGACAGAAGCAAGTTCCTCCTTGTCAGTAATTACTTTAAATGTAAATGGGTTAAACTCGCAAATCAAAAGACAGAGACCAGAGTTAGGGAGATATAGCCAAGATGGTGGAATAGGAAGACCCTGAGCTCACCTCTTCTCACTGGAGCACCAAAATTACAACTACTGATACAAAAACTATTGATGAGAAAGACTGGAATCCACCAGAAAAGGTTTTCTACAACTAAAGATATAAAGAAGGAACCACAAAGAGATGGATAGGAGGGGCAAAGTCATAGTATAGTCAAGACGTATACCCTTGGGTGGCTGACCCATAAACAGGAGAATAATTACAAATATGGAGCTTCTCCCCAAGGAGTAAAGGGTCTGAGCCCCACATTGGGCTTCCCAGTCCTGGGGTCATGCACCAGGAATATTTGGTTTTGGAGGCCAACAGGGCTTAATTTTGGGAGACCCAGAAAGCTGTGAGAAATAAAGACTCTTAAAAGGCACATGCAAAATCTTACATGCTCCAGGACCCAGAGCAGAAGCAGTGATTTGAAAGGGGCCTAGGTCAGACCCACCTACTGATCTTGGAGGGTCTCCCAGAGAGGCAGGAGGCAACTGGAGTTCACCCTGGGGACACAGACACTGGTGGCGCTATTTTGGGGAGCTCTTTTTACCACATGGACATTTGTGTTGACAAGCACTATTTTGGAATCCTCCATCTAGCTTATTAGCCTCAGAACTCAGCCCTGTCCTTGCCCACCAGCCTATAGTCACCAGTACTGGGACTCCTCAACTCTAGCAACTAGCTGGGCTGGATACAGGCCCATCCACCAATAGACAGGTTACCTTAAGACTTCCTGAGACAACAGCCACCACTGGACATGGCCCTGTCTACCAGATGGCTCAGGACCTGACCCCACATGTCACTGTGCAGGCAGTAGACCCAGGGCACACAAGGCCCTGAAGCCAGAGACACCAGGACACAGTTCCATCCACCAGTGGGGAGGCACAAGCCCCAGAAACCCCTGGAGCTTGGCCCTACTCATCAGTGAGCTGGCTCTGGCCTCAGGACCAGCCTCACCCACCAGTGGGTGGACAACAGGCCCAGGACAACTGCAGACACACAGCCTACTATGGCAGGATCCAGCTCACCTTCCATCAAGCTGGCACCAGCCCTGAGACAAGCTGGGCCTGAGCACTGCCCACCAGCAGAGCAATACACAAGATTTGGGGCCCCTAGGATCTGCAACGAGAAACCCCAGGACCTGGCATCTGCCCACCAGTGGGCAGACACCAGGTCCAGATCTCCTGGCCCCTGGCCCCACACACCACCAGGTGTATGCCAGCCCCAGAAACACCACAGCCTTTCACCCCAGAAACACCACAGCCTTTCACCCTATCTTGTAGGAAGCAGCCAACTCACCAGCAGACCAACACCAGCTCTGAGATATCTTGGACTCCTCAGCCAACCACCCTGGGATCCAGCCCCACTCACCAGTAGGCCAACACTAGATCCAAGAATCTTGACCCCACAATCACCCACACCAGAACCTTGACTCTTTCCACGAGTGAGCCAGCACTAGCACCAGGACCCCACAGTGTTACTCAGGCAGCCACCTCATGACCTGGCACCAACAATCAATTGGCAGCCTCCACACAAAGCAGGGCCTGGCAACCAATCTGACTGGGGGTCAGCCATGCCTACCAGACAGTCCTCAGAACTCAGCTTGCCACAGTAGGAGGACCCACGCAGCCCACATATGGGGCATCACTAGAGCATATAGCTCTGGTGACCAGAGGGGATTACACTGCTGGGATGCATAGAATGTCTCCTACAAAAGGCTATTTATCCAAGGTGGGAAAATGCAACCAACATACCAGATACATAGATATTAACACAGCAAATTAGTCAAAATGAGGTGACAGGGGAACATGTTCCAAATAAAGGAACAAGATGAAACCCCAGAAGAAGAACTAAGTGAAGTGGAGATAGGCAATCTACCTGATAGAGTTCAAGGTAGTGATCATAAAGATGACCAAAGAACTCAGGAGAAGAATGGATGAACAGAGTGAGCAGTTAGATGTTTTAACAAAGAATTTGAAAATATAAAGAAGAACCAAATAGAGATGAAGAATACAATGACTGAAATGAAAAATACACTAGAAGGAATCAACAATAGATTAGATGATACAGAGGAACGGATCCGCAAGCTGGAAGACAGAGTAGTGGAAATCAGTGAAGCTGAACAGAACAGAAAAAAGAAAAAATAGAGAGAAATGAGGATGGTTTAAGAGACCTCTGGGACAACATCAAGCATACTAACAATTGCATGATAGGAGTCCCAGAATGAGAAGAGAGAGAGAAAGAGGGAGAGAACATATGTGAAGACATAATAGCTGAAAACTTTCCTAACTGGGGAAAGGAAACAGACATCAGGTCCAGGAAGCACAGAGTCCCAAACAGGATCAACCACACCAAGACACATTGTAATTAAAATGGCAAAAATTAAAGATAAAGAGAGAATATTAAAAGCAGCAAGGGAAAAGCAACAAGTTACATACAGGGAACTCCCATAAGGCTATCAGCTGACTTTTCAGCAGTAACTCTGCAGGCTAGAAGGGAATGGCATGGTGTATTTAAAGAGTGAAAGGGAAAAACATACAACTAAGAATAATCTACCTGGCAAGGCTTTCATTCAGATTTGATGGAGAGATCCAAAGTTTTACAGACAAGAAAACTTAACAGAGTTCAGCACCACCAAACCAGCTTTACAAGAAAAGTTAAAGGGACTTCTCTAAGTGAAAAAGAGCCACAACTAGAACATGAAAATTATGAAAAGAAGAAACTCATCAGTAAAGGCAAATATACAGTAAAGATAGTAAATCAACCACATACAAAGCTAGTAAGAAGGTTAAAAGATGAAAGTAACAAAACCATCTATATCCACAGTAAGTAGTTAAATAATACACAAAACAAAAAGAAGTAAAATATGATGTCAAAAACAGTAATCTTGAAGAAAGGGGAGTAAAAATGCAGTGTTGTTAAAATGCATTTGAAAATAAAAGATCAGCAATGTAAAATAATCATGTGTATATATAGAAGCATTATATAATGCTAACCACATGTTAACCACAAAGAAAATCTATAATAGATACATATATTTATACATTATTTATCTTGATATTTTGATTTCACCTTCATGTCTGAAGGATAGTTCTGTTGGATACAGAATTCTTCCTTGAAGGGTTTTTTCTTTCAACACTTTTGAGCCTGTTGTTCTACTGCCTCTGGCTTTCATTGTTTCTGGTGAGAAGTCAGCTATTAACCATACTGTTTATCACCATGTAATTGGTTGCTTTTCTCTTATTGATCTCAGGATTGTCTTTTGTCTTTGGTTTTCAGAAGTTTAATCATATTGTGTCTAGATGTGTATCTCTTTGTGTTTATCTTTCCTGAGGTTCAGTGAGATTCTCAGATATGAAGATTCTTTTTCTTCAAATTCAGGATGTTTTGGGCCACATTTTCTTCAATTTTTTTTGCACTTCTCTCTCTCCCTCCCCCCCTCCCTTTCTCTCTCTTTCCTCTCCTCTTCTCACCTCTCTCCTTTCCCCTCTTTCTGGCAGTCTTGTTACATGTGTGTTGATGTGCTTCATGGCATCCACAGGTCTCTAGGGTCTGTTCACTTTTCTTCACTTTTTTTGCTCTATTCTTTTTTTTAAATGAATTAATTTATTTTTGGCTGCATTGGGTCTTCATTGCTGCTCTTGGGCTTTCTCTAGTTGTGGTGAGCAGGGGCTACTCTTCATTGCAGTGCATGGGCTTCTCATTGCAGTGGCTTGTCTTTGTTGTGGAGCACAGGCTCTGGGCACATGGGCTTCAGTAGTCGTGGCTCGTGGGCTCTAGAGTGCAGGCTCAGTAGTTGTGACACATGGGCTTAGTTGCTCCACAGCATGTGGGATCTTCACAGACCAGGGCTTAAACCCATTTCCCCTGCATTTGCAGGCAAATTCTTAACCGCTGCGCCACGAGGGAAGTCTATGCTCTGTTTTTTAAATTAGATAACTTCTACTCATCTAACTTCAATTTCACTGATTATTTTTTCTGCTATCTCATATCTTCTGTTGATCCAACCTACTGAATTATTAATATTGGTTACTGAACTTTTCAACGTTAGAATTTTCATTTTATTCTTTTTTTTATAGTTTTTGTATTTCTGCTAAGATTCCCTATGTGTTGACTCATTATCATGATATTTTCATTTAACTTTTTTTTTTTTTTTTTTTTGCAGTACACGGGGCTCTCACTGTTGTGGCCTCTCCCGTTGCAGAGCACAGGCTCCGGCCACTCCGCGGCATATGGGATCTTCCCGGACCGCGGCACGAACCCGTGTCCCCTGCATCGGCAGGCGGACTCTCAACCACTGCGCCACCAGGGAAGCCCTTCATTTAACTTTTTTAATGTAGTTAAAAAAATTCTTTAAACATACTTATAACAACTGTTTTGAAATATTTATCAACTAAAATCAACACCTGGAGCCACACAGAGCTTCTTTATATTGACTTGTTTTTTCCTGAATGTGGGTTATACTTTCCTATTTTTTGCATAGAATTTTTATTGTTGAAAATTGGACATATATAAAACATTGTAAGAACTTTGGATTCTGATTTTCCCTGAAGGTTTTGATTTCTTTTGCTTTGTTTTGAGTAATTTGCCTGGACTTAGTTTGCAGAATCTCTCTTGTAGTTTGTAGTTGCTGAGGTCTGTGCTCATTTTTTTATTCTTAATTCTTCTATTTATTATTTTTATTCTGTCTTCCTAAGTGTCACCACTGTGTCTTAATATCTCATTGGTTAGCCAATGATTTGGGCATCTCAAACTTCTAAGTCTTCCACCTTTGACAGTGGGTTTTGTGCGGAGGCTGAACACATTTAGAGTCTGTGTGACTCTTGAGTCTGCCTCAGCTTTTACTTTTCACTTTATACATATAGTTACACAGTCATTCCAGGGATCAGTGGAGATTTATCTAGCCTTTCTATTGCTCTCTTATTTCCAGAGTCCCCATAAATTTCCATCAGAGACACTGTTCACCCCACCCAGAATGACAGTCTCAGACCAATACTGCTTTAGGTCTTCCTTACTCATTTCCTACAAACCTAAATAGTTTAAATGACAGTACAAAGTGTTGTTTTTTTCAGCTGTCCCCTCCAAATCAAGTTCTCTCCCTCTGGCAGAAAAACTGCTTTCCCAGCCAGCCCTACCAAGGTAAAACTACCACAGTGACAGAGCAGAGATAGAGGAGTGTCAAGAGTGGTGAAGCCCCAGACAACTAGGTCAGACTTTTGCCATTGTTACCCAAAGTTCTACCAGTTGTTCATGAATAAGCACCTCTCAAGTTTCCTTTGCTTTTGTTTGACCTATGGAGCCCTGAAGTTTTTAAAAATAATTTTGTTCAGTTTTATACTTGTTTATTGGAGAAAGGGTTTGCTGACCTCTTCACTCCATCCTAGCCAGAAATCTCACGTGTAGACTTATTTCTAAATTATTATTTTGTACTGTCTGTTTGCTGCTTTCTTTTAAATATTTTCCCTGTCATTCTCCCTTTCCAATAGACTGATTTCCTTTTTTAATTAATTAATTTATTTTATTTTGGGGTGTGTTGGGTCTGTTTCTGCATGTAGGCTTTCTCTAGTTGCTGAGATTGGGGGCTACTCTTCGTTGTGGTGCACGGGCTTCTCATTACAGTGGCTTCTCTTGTTGTGGAGCATGGGCTCTAGGCATGTGGGCTTCAGTAGTTGTGGCACACAGGCTCAGTAGTTGTGGCTTGCAGGCTCTAAAATGGAGGTTCAGTAGTTGTGGCACATGGGCTTAGTTGCCCCGTGGCATGTGGGATCTTCCCGGACCAGGGCTCAAACCCGTGTCTCCTTCATTGGCAGGTGGATTCTTAACCACTGTGCCACCAGCGAAGTCCCTGATTTTCTATATTACTTTTTTACTGTCTACTGTTCTGCAAGTTAAATTTCCAATTTTTAATCTTCTTGTAGCTCTTCTTAACTTTTTAACATGTATACCTGAACATACATGAGTTATGAACATATATACTCATGTATGTTCAGTTATACATGTTATCCAAAGGAAAAAATACCCTGTTTCATATATTTATATATATGAACATATATGTTTTATTATTTCATATGTTACTTCCATTTTGTATGTTACTGTTTTCCAGTATTTTCATTCCATCTTTTTTATACAATCAAGATTATTCTCTTTTACTGCTGTTTTATACAGCACATGCTTATCTGGCTTTATGCACATGTTAATCTAATTTCTTTATTCCTAGCATTATACTTCTTTCAATTAGGTTTACTTTCCTTATTTCCAAAGAATATGTTACAACTCTTAAACAAACAAGGATTAAAGGAGAAATCACATATTAAATTAGAAAATATTTTGAGATGAATAAAAACAAAAACACATTACCAAAACTTATAGAATGCAGTGAAATCAATGCTCAGAGGGAAATTTATAGCTATACGAGAAGTCAGACCTCAAATAAATAGCTTCATTTTATGACTTAAGGAACTGTAAAAAGAACAAGCTAAACCCAAAGCTAGCAAGAGGAAGGAAATAATGAAGATTAGAGCAGAAAAAAATGAAACAGAGAATAGAAAAAATTAGAGTGAATGAAATAAAAGTTAGTTATTTGAATAGATTGACAAAATTAACAAAACTTTAGCTAGACTGACCACACACAAAAAAGATAAAGTACAAATAGCTAAAATCAGAAATGAAACAGGGAACATCACGACTGACCTTACAGAAATAAAAAGGATTATAAGATAATAATACAATGAATTCTATGTCAAAAAATTAGACAATTTACATGAAATGGGAAAATTACTATAAACAGTCAAATTATCAAAACTGAATCAAGAACAAATAAAATTTCTGGATAGATTTATAACAAGTAAAAAGATTTAATCAGTATTCAAAAACCTCTCAACAAAGAAAAGTCCAGGACCAGATGACTTCACTGGTGAATACTACCAAACATTTTAAGAAAAATTAACACCAATTATTTTCAGATTCTCCAAAAAATAGGAGAGGAGCTCATTCTATGGGGCTAACATTACGCAGACACCAAAGCCAGACAAAGATGCCACAAGAAAAGAAAATCACAGACCACTATCCCTCATGAATATATATGCAAAAATCATCAACCAATACCAGCAAACTGAATCCAACAGTATATTAGAAAGATTATACACTACAACAAAGTAGGATTTATTCCTGGAATACAAAGGAGGTTCAACACACAATAATTGATCAATGTAATATACCACATTAAAAAGTGGAAAAAAAACCATATGATAATCTCAAATGATGGATAAAAAGTATTTGACAGGATCCAACATCCTTTCATAATTTAAAGAAACAGTCATAAAACTAGGGATAGGAAGATACTTCTTCAAGATGATTAAAGGCATTTATGAAAAACTCACAGCTAACATTATATTCAGTGAAGAAAGACTGAGAACTTACCCCTAATATCAGGAACAAGACAGGATGCTAATTTTCACCATTAGTGTTCTATGTTGTACCAGACTCTAGACAGATACATTAGGCAATAAAAAGAAATGAAAGGCATCCAAATAGGAAATGAAGAAGTAAAACTATCTCTCTTCACAGATGACAGACAATAAACAAATTCAACAAATTTGCAGGGCACAAGATCAACACACACACACAAAATCAGTTTCTATACACATTAATGAACAATTGAAAAAGGAAATTAAGAAAACAATTCCATATCATCCAAAAGGAAAATTACCTATAAATAAATTTATCCAAGGAAGTGAAAGACTGGTATACTGAAAGCTACAAAACATTGCTGAAAGAAATTTTACAAGACCTAAATAAATGTAAAGACAAGTCACATTCCTGAATTGGAAAACTTAATACTGTTAAGATGTCAGCACTCCCCAAAGTGATCTACATACTCAGTGCAGTCTCTATCAAAGTTCCAACATTTTGCAGAAATGGAAAAACTGATCCTCAAAATCCTATGGAATTGGAAGGGAACCTGCATAGCCAAAACAGTCTTGAAAAAGATCAAAGTTGAAAGACTCACACTTCTTGATTTCAAAATTTTCTACAAAGCTACAATAATCAAAACAATGTGGTACTGGCATAAGAATAGATATATAGATCAGTGGAATAGTATTGAAAGCCCAGAAATAAATGCATACATCTATAACCAATTGACTTTTGACAAGGGTGCCACTCCATTAAATGGGGAAAGAATAGTTTGTTCAACAAATGATGGTGGGACAACTGAATATCCACATTCAGAAGAATGAAGTTGGACCCCCATCTCACACCATACACAAAATTTTAAATGGGTCAACAACCTAAAATTAAGAGTTAATATAAAACTCTTAGGGGCTTCCCTGGTGGCGCAGTGGTTCAGAGTCCGCCTGCCAATGCAGGGGACACGGGTTTGTGCCCTGGTCCGGGAGGATCCCACATGCCGCGGAGTGGCTGGGCCCGTGAGCCATGGCCACTGAGCCTGTGCATCCGGAGCCTGTGCTCCGCAACGGGAGAGGCCACAGCAGTGAGAGGCCCATGTACCGAAAAACAACAACAACAAAAAACCCTCTTAGAAGAAAACATAGGAGTAAATCTTCATGACCTTGGATTTGGCAGTGGAATCTTAGATATGCTTTGTCTTTTTTTTTTTTTTTCCGGCTTACTGTTCTGCCACATGGATCTCTCCAGTACAACAGTGCTGTGTTTACCATAACTTTATGATGAGTCTGGTCTTAACACATCCTCCACAGTTGTTTCTCTTCTTCAAGATTATCATGAGCATTCTGGGTCCTTTGCATTTCCATATGAATTTTATAATTAGTTCCCCAATTTCCACAATAAACCTGCTAAGATTTTGAATGACTCATTGTTTTCCATGGATCTTGGCACTGTTCTCTGAGATATCCTGCTCCTTAGCTACTTCTTAAAAGGGCCTTGAAAAATACCACATTGAGCAAATTTCCCAGCCTCTCCTGGGGCCCAGAGCCTTTTCGAGATTTCGAACATCACACTACCTTTTAGCCCAGACTGGCAACACTTTTACATGAACAGGTCTTGAGCTGTGTGGTCCTGCTGGTTATGGCTGAGCTTGCCTGTGTATCTAATGGTTGTCTCTCTATGGGCTGGCCTGTGACAGACTGAGCTGGAGTGCTAGACTCTGATTCATGCATCTTTCACTGTCCAGCAGACTGGTCAGAAAATGTACACAGGCAGTGGTGGAGAAACACAACACCTTTTTTAAAACATCTTTTTGGAGTATAATTGCTATAGAATGTCGTGTTAGTTTCTGCTGTATAGCAAAGTGAATCAGCTATATGTACACATATATCCCCATATCCCCTCCCTCTTGCATCTCCCTCCCATCCTCCTTACCTCACCTGTCTAGGTGGTCACAAAGCACCGAGCTGATCTCCCTGTGCTATGCAGCTGCTTCCCACTAGCTATCTATTTTACATTTGGTAGTGTATATATGTCAATGCTACTCTCTCACTTCGCCCCAGCTTCCCCTTCCCCTTCCCAGTGTCCTCAAGTCCATTCTCTACATCTGCATCTTTATTCCTGTCCTGCCCCTAGGTTCTTCAGAATCTTTTTTTTTTTTTTAGATTCCATATATATGTGTTAGCATACAGTATTTGTTTTTCTCTTTCTGACTTACTTCACTCTGTATGACAGACTCTGGGTCCATCCACCTCACTACAAATAACTCAATTTCATTTCTTTTTATGGCTGAGTAATATTCCATTGTATATATGTGCCACATCTTCTTTATCCATCCATCTGTCGATGGACACTTAGGTTGCTTCCATGTCCTGACTATTGTAAATAGTGCTGCAATGAACGTTGTGGTACATGACTCTTTTTGAATTATGGGAGAAACAAAACACTTTTTGAAGCCTTTGCTTGCAACACTTCTGCTCAAATCCCATTGACAAAGCATGTCATGTGGCAAAATTCAGACCTAGGGACTGAGAAAATACATTACACCTCTCAACGGGAGTGACTGCAAAGACATATGGCAAAGGGCATATATGTAGGAAAGTATGGAGAATTGGATTCATTAATGAAATTCATGTCCCCTCAGTTTATAGTTTACTGCTTAACAGATAAACACTTAACATAGTATAACTCCATTTCCCCCTTCAATTCCTTATGCTATTGTTCTGTATTTTTCTTCTGCACACTATATTGACATTATTGTTGCTTTAAACCTTCAGTAATCTTCCAACATACTTTTCAATAGTCTCATTTTTAACCTCATTCAGGAAATGATTGACCCAAGGCTCAAATTCAGTTTACTCTGAAACCAGGACCACTCATCTCCTAGCAATATTTCTCGTCCCCCAGGTTTATCTTACAAATGTCTGCACCCCAACCTCTGCAGGGGAACGGGGGGATGCACACCCACGATCTCTGTAGGCCCAGATCATATGAATTCTCCACGATATTCTCATTCTAGGAGACCTTTCCCAAGTTCATCCCAGTCCTCTCTCCCTTATCAGACATCCAGTGTCATTTCATATGTCTGGTATCTGTCTATCTTGCTTTCTTTGGCCATCAGGGGCAGAGAATGGGAGTCATCCTAATTCATGGTTCAAAAAACATTATTCATTGGTTCATACGTGATCCTCTTTATGTTTGTTTGTAATAATATAATGCATACCTATGTAAACATCTCTCAAATAGGGAAATTAGTACAGTGTAACTTGTATCTGCTTTACGATCCTGACCCTCTTGGGTCTTCTCATTTGAGGGAACTTCTTAGCACAAATCTTTTTTTTTTCTTTACTGTGTTAAAATACACAAAATATAAAATTTACCACCTTAACTATTTTTAAGTGTTCAGTTCAGTGGTGTTAAATACATTCACATTGGTGTGCATCCATCACCACCATCCATCCCCAGGATTCTTTTCATCTTGTAAATCTGAAACTGTATACCCATTAAACTATATATATATATATATATATATATATATATATATATATATTCTTTTTCAGATATTTTTCCATTACAGGTTATTATAAGATATTGAATATAGTTCCCTGTGCTATACAGTAAGTCCTTGTTTATCTATTTTATATATAGTAGTATATATATCTCAGTTTGTCTCCCTCCACCCCCACTATCCCCTTTGGTAATCATAAGTTTGTTTTCCATGTCTGTGAGTCTATTTCTGTTTTATAAATAAGTTCATTTGTATCATTTTTATAGATTCCACATATAAGTGATATCATATGATATTTGTCTTTGTCTGACTTACTTCACTTAATATGATAATCTCTAGATCCATCCATGTTGCTGCAAAAGGCATTATTTCCTTCTTTTTATGGATGACTAATATTCTACTGTGTATATATACCACATCTTCTTTATCTATTCATGTGTCAATGGACATTTAGGTTGCTTCCATGTCTTGGCTATTGTAAATAGTGCTGCTATGAACATTGGGGTGCGTGTATCTTTTCGAATTACTCTGGGTGATATGCCCAGGAGTGGGATTGCAGGATCATATGGTAACTGTATTTTTAGTTTTTTAAGGAACCTCCATACTGTTCTCCATAGTGGCTGAAGCCACCAACAGTATAGGAGTGTTCCTTTTTCTCCACACCTTTTTAGCATTTATTATTTGTAGTCTTTTTAATAATGGCCATTCTGACTGGTGTGAGGTGATACACCAGTAGTTTTGATTTGCATTTCTCTAATGATTAGCAATGTTGAGCATCTTTTCATGTGCCTGTTGGCCATCTGTATGTCTTCTTTGGAGAAATGTCTATTTAGGCCTGCAAAATTTCATTCCTTTTGAAGGCTGAATAATATTCCATAGTGTGCATACACCACATTTTGGTAATCCATTCATCAGTCAGTGGACACTTGGGTTGCTTCCATGTTTTAGCTATTGTGAATAATGGTGGTATGAAAATGGATGTACAAATAGCTATTTTAGCCCCTGCTTTCAATTCTTTAGGTATATACCCAGAAATAGAAGTACTGGGTCAAATGGTAATTATATTTTTAATTTTTTGAGCAACCTCCATTCTGTTTCTCATAGTAGCTGTACCGTTTTATATTCCCACCAAGAGTGCACAAGTGTTCCAATTTCTCCACATCCTTGCCAACCCTTGTTGTTTTCTGTGTTTTGATGGTAGCCATCCTTATGGGTGTGGAGCGGTATCTCATTGCAGTTTTGATGTGCATGTTGAGCATCTTTTCATGTGTTGATTGGCCATTCATATGTCTTCTTCGGAGAAATGTCTATTTGAATTCTTTGCCCATTTTGGAATCGGGTTGTTTGGGTTTTTTTGTTGTTGAGTTTTAGGAGTTTTCTATATATTTTGGATGCTAATACCTTATAAGATATATGATTTGCAAATATTTATTCCTAGACCATAGGTTGCCTTAAAAAGGCAACTGTGGATAGTGTCTTTCGTGTACAAAATTTTAAAATCTTCATGAAGTCCAGTTTGTCTATTTTTTCTTCTGTTACATGTGCCTTTGGTGTTGTATCCAAGAAATCACGGCCAAATCCAATGTCATGAAATTTTCATCCTATCAATATTTTTAAATCTATTGAGATTTAATTTGTGGCCTAAAATATGGTCTCTCCTGGAAAATGTCCCACGTGTACTTGAGGAAAATGTTTATGCTGTTGTTGGGTGGAATGTTTTGTATATGTCTATTATATCTAGTTGATTTATTGTTGTTAAGTCCTCTGTTTCCTTGTTTATCTTATGTCTGATTGTCCTATCCATTATTGTGAGAGAGGTATAGAAGTCTGCAAATATTATTGTAGAACTTTCTATTTCTCCCTTGAATTCTCTCAGTTTTTGCTTCATATATTTTGATGTAAATATTTATAATTGTTATATCTTCTTGCTGTTTTGAGTCTTTTATTAAAAGACTCAAATGTCTTTTAATAAATGTCCTTCTTTGTCTCTTATAAACTTTTTTGATTTAAAAATCTATTTTTTTTGCTGATATTAGAATAACCACTCCTGCTCTTTTTTGGTTACTATTTGCATGAACTATCTTTTTCCATTTTTTCACTTTCAACTTGTTTGTGCCTTTGGATCTCAAGTGACTCTTGTAGTCATCATATAGTTAGGTCCTGTGTTTTTAATCCATTCTGAAAATCTCCGCCTTTTGATTGGAGAGTTTAAGTCTATTTAGATTTAAAGTAATTATTGATAAGGAGGGACTTACTTCTGTGTTTGTGATACTAGTTTTCTATATGCCCCATAGCTTTTTTTCTCTAATTTCCTGCATGACTATTTTTTTGTATTTAGTTGATTTTTTGTAGTAAAATGTTTAAATTTCTTTCCTTTTGTGTATATTTTATAGCTATTTTCTTTGTGATTATCTTGGGGATTACCTTTAACATTCTAATTGGAATTTACAACAGCTTAACTTCAATAACATACAAAAACTCTGCTCCTTTAGAGTTCCATCCACAGCCAATCTGGTTGTTGATGTCACAAAATTACATCTTATACATTTTGTGCTCCCAAACATAAACTAACAATTCTTTTAAATGCATTGGTCTTTTAAATCATGTAGAAAACAAAAAGTGCAGTTACAAAACATTGCTACAATAATATTGGCTCTTGGGGCTTCCCTGGTGGTGCAGTGGTTGAGAGTCCGCCTGCCGATGCAGGGGACATGGGTTCATGCCCCGGTCCGGGAAGATCCCACATGCCGTGGAGCAGCTGGGCCCGTGAGCCACGGCCGCTGAGCCTGCGCGTCCGGAGCCTGTGCTCCACAACGGGAGAGGCCACAACAGTGAGAGGCCCGCGTACTGCAAGAAACAAACAAACAAACAAAAACAAATAATATTGGCTCTTATCACTAACAATGTATTTATTTTTATTGAGATCTTCATTTTTTCATATGCCTTTAAGTTACTGTCTAGTGTCTTTTTTTTTTTACCTGCAGTACTCCCCTGAGCATTTCTTGCATGGCAAGTCTAGTGGTCACAAACCCACTCTACATTTGTTTATCTAGGAATTTCTAAGAATAGCTTGGTTCCTCCCCACTTTGGAGAGACACTTTTGCCAGATTAAAATTCTTGGTTTGACAGTTTTTCTCTTTTATCACTTTAACTATATCTGTCCATTGTCTTCTGGTCTCCAAAGTTTCTGATGAGAAATATACGGATAATCTTATTGAGGATCCCTTGTATGTGATGATTCTCTTCTCTTTTACTGCTTTCAGAATTCGCTCTTGGGCTTTGGCTTTTGAAAGTTTGATTATAGTGTGTTTCAGTGTGGATCCTTTTTTTTTTTTTTTTTTTTTTTTTTTTTTTGTGGTACGCGGGCCTCTCACTGCTGTGGCCTCTTCCATTGTGGAGCACAGGCTCCGGATGCGCAGGCTCAGCGGCCATGGCTCACCGGCCCAGCCGCTCCACGGCATGTGGGATCTTCCCGGACTGGGGCACGAACCCGTATCCCCTGCTTTGGCAGGTGGACTCTCAACCACTGCACCACCAGGGAAGCCCTGTGGATCCTTTTGAATTTATCTTTCCTGGAGTTTGTTGAGCCCCTTGGATTTTTATATTTATGTCTTTCATTAAATTTGCAAATTTTCAGCTATTATTTCTTTTTTTTTTTTTTTTATTTCTTAAAATACTCTTTCTGCCCCTTTATCTCTCTCTTCTCCTGGGACACCCATAATGTGTATGTTGGCTTCTTGATGGTGTCCCACAGGTCCCTTAGGCTCTGTTTGCTTTTCTTCCATCTTTTTTTTTTTTTTTTTGCGGTACACGGGCCTGTCACTGTTGTGGCCTCTCCCGCCGTGGAGCACAGGCTCCGGACACGCAGGCCCAGCGGCCATGGCTCACGGGCCCAGCCGCTCCGCGGCATGTGGGACCTTCCAGGACCGGGGCACGAACCAGTGTCCCCTGCATCGGCAGGCGGACTCTCAACCACTGCGCCACCAGGGAAGCCCTTCTTCCATCTTTTTTATTTCTGTTCCTCAACCTCAATAATTTCCATTGTCCTATCTTCAAGTTCACCGCTTCTTTCTTCTGCCTGCTCAGAGCTGCCTTTGAATCCATCTAGTGAAGTTTTCATTTCAGTCATTGTACTTTTCAGCTTTGGAGTTCCTTTTTGTTTTGTTTTGTTGTTGTTGTTGTTTGCGGCACGCGGGCCTCTCACTGTTGTGGCTTCTCCCGTTGCGGAGCACAGGCTCTGGACGTGCAGGCTCAGCAGCCATGGCTCATGGGCCCAGCTGCTCCGCGGCATGTGGGATCCTCCCGGACCAGGGCACGAACCCATGTCCCCTGCATTGGCAGGCGGACTCTCAACCACTGTGCCACCAGGGAAGCCCCTCCTTTTTGTTTTGTTTTTAGATTTTCTATCTTGGTTGATAGTTCCACTTTGCTCACACATTATTTTCTTGACTTTCTCCACATCTTTCAGTTCTTTGAGCATTTTTAAGACCATGTTTTAAAGTTTATCTAATATATCTGCCTTTATGTCTTTCTTAGGGACAGATTCTGTTAATTATATTTTTCCTTTGATTGAGCCATTTCCTGTTTCTCTGTATGTCTTGTGGTTTTTTGTCAAACACTGGACATTTTAATCTAACAATGTGGTAGCTATGGAAATCAGATCCTCCCCCTTACCCAGGGTTTGCTGTGTTTAAAAAAATTTGTGTGTGTTAGTGATTGTTGTAGGCTGTCTCTGTGCAGAGGACCAGTCTGAGGTTGAGATCTTATGTTTTTTCTGAACCTTTACCTGGGCATGCATGGTTACTTTCTAATTTTCCCCATATATTCAGTTGCTTTTGAATGTCCTAGTCTTTAATGTCTGGATCCCAAAAACAGAAAAATGAAGGGAGAAAAGGGCCATGGCCCCATAAATTCCCTAGAAGTCACTTCATCTGGAGCAGGAGGTGCTTGTGACAATTGGGAGAGATGCAACAACAATGGCTGCCTCCCTCTTTGTGTTCACCTCTGTGATCAGAACAGCAATCAAAGCACAGATCCCCAATATACAGAGGACAGGGTCTTCTTTGCTCACCTTGGCTCTCACATACTGTGTGCAAGCTCTCCAGGAATATGTGTACAGCCACCTGTCCCAGGGGTGGGGGTTTGTAGCTATTACTGTGCTAAGAGCTGAAATTGACTAAAGTTGACTGCAATTTACCCTCCAAGCCTTCAACAGATTCTAGAGTTCCAAAATACTTACATCAGACAAATTCTGCCAGTGCAGTTGTCCTGGTGGGAGACAGATTCCATGTTTCCTGCTTGGCCATCTCCCAGGATCCTCTCCACAAATCTCTCACAGACAATCATGGTATATACATGGATTCCAGGGCATAGAATCCACTACCCCTCAGGAACTAATGCCACAGATTGGGAAGCTTGGACCTAAATAAAAGAATGGCAGGTTCCATTCTCTTCTAGCTGGAAGCTGCCTTTATATATCTTCTCATCCTGTATGAGACCCTGGGCCTGACTTACCCTTCATTCAAGATACAACCACAGCGTTATGGCCTTCCCTCAGCAGAACTCAGTGAGAGAACCATCTAGAATGCAAGAACATGCTCTAGGATGCACAAATCAAAAGTGGTCCAAGGGCTTCCCTGGTGGCGCAGTGGTTGAGAGTCTGCCTGCCGATGCAGGGGTCACAGGTTCGTGCCCCGGTCCGGGAAGATCCCACATGCTGTGGAGCGGCTGGGCCCATGAGCCATGGCCACTGGGCCTGCACTTCTGGAGCCTGTGCTCCACAACGGGAGAGGCCACAACAGTGAGAGGCCCGTGTACCGCAATAAAAAAAAAAGTGGTCCAAGTAACCCTAGGGCCACCTAATGCAGTTTTGCAGTTTCTCAGTCAAGGCCAACAAACCAAAAATAACTAGAAAGTAGCCCCATCTTTATTTAGGTCGCTTAGATAACATTACATGCGTTCTGACTTCAATACAATACATATTTCTTCTTTATTTCCCTCTTCTCCTATTCCACACCAGCAAACCTCTGAAAATTACCAACAAAAAGAACTCTCTGACACTCAGCTCACAAGACCACACTGTTTCCCACTCACTCAACTCTTCTTTGAATGTTCTTCAGTGAGCTTCTCTGGCCTTTTTTTTAGCTTTTAGGATTGTTTCTTTTTCTTATAAACATTCATGAAACTCTCAAATCAATACATTTAACATTTTCATCAACTCAAAAAGTTCTCTTACTGCTTTGCAGCCAAACTCTTTCTTCTAAGGTAAGTATTGTTCTCATTTCTGTCCCCATTAATGAGTTTTATATTTTTGGACTTTATATAAATGGAGTTACAGTACTCTTTTGCTCAATATACTCTGTAAGATTTATTCATGTTTTGCATATATCATTAGTTCCTTTTTGATTATTGTTGAGGAATATTTAATCACATAAATACCAAAATTCATTTGTCTATTCTTCTGTTGACTGACATTTGGGTTGCTTCAGTTTGGGGCTATTGTGAATAAAACTCTTATGAACATTCTCTTACAACTCTCTCTACATATGTGCTTTCATTGCTCTTGGGCACATACATGACAATGTGTTTACTTATTTATGCAGTTCTGAGAAACTACAAAGGATTTTCCAAAATGTATGTACAATTTTACACTGTTAGCAATGAATAAGAGTTACAGATCTCTTTGTCTGAAGAAGTCTTTATTTTACCTTCAGTTTTGAAAGATAATTCTAGATACAGAATTCTGGGTAGATGGTTTTCTGGTTTTAATTTGCTTTGCAAGAGGCTGCTTCATTTTATTCTGGTTTGCATAGTTTTTGATGATAAACTTGTAACTCTTATTCATGATATTCTGTATGAAATATTTCCCCACCCTCCCTGTCTTCAGGCTTTTCCTTGACTTTGTTTCTCAGCCATTTGACTATGATTCTTTCTTTCTTTCTTTCTTTCTTTCTTTCTTTCTTCTTTCTTTCTTTCTTTCTTTCTTTGTTTCTTTGTTTCTTTTCCTTCCTTCCTTCCTTCCTTTCTTTCTTTCTTTCTTTCTTTCTTTTCTTTCTTTCTGCCATGCAGCCTGCAGGATCCTATTTCCCTGACCAAGGATTGAATTCATGCCCCCTGCAGTGGAAGGGCAGAGTCCCAACCACTGGACCACCAGGGAATTCCATTGACTATGATGTTTCTAAGTGTATGTGTTTGCTTGTTTTATTCTGGCCTGGGGCTCTCTGAACTTCTTGAATCTCTGGTTATTATAGTATTTAATTTTGGAAATTTCTTGGCCATTATATTTCCACATATTTCTTATCCCCTGTACTCTCTTCTTCTGGGAATAATTCCACATATGTTACGCTGCTATTGTCCCACAGCTCATAAGTGCTCTGTTTTGCTTTATTCCCCACTCTTTTCCTTTTGTGTTTCAGCATGGGTAATAGCTATTAACCTATCTTCACATTAATTGATTTTTTCCTCATTTGTGTCCAGTCTGCTGATACACCCATTGAAGTAATTTTTTAATCTCTGATAATGTGTATTTCTGGCATTTCCAATTGGTCCTTTTTTTTTTGTAGTTTCCATATCTCTGCTTAAATTCTTCATTTTTTTCATGCTTGTTGTTTACTTCTTAATAATTTCTTCAACATATTAATCATAGTTATTATAATGTTCCTTAAATATACTTTCAACATTTTGGTCATCTCTGGGCCTGACTGTATTCAACGTTTTATCTCTTGACAGTGGGTCCAGTGTTTTATTCCTGCCTTCCCCATACCTTTGTGTCTGTGCATGTGTGTGTGTATATATGTGTATCTTTTAATTTTTGGTTGAATGTTAGACATTATAGAAGAATATTTAAGACTAAAGTCTCTGTACCCCAAAATAGGCATTCCTCTTCTTCTGCCAAAGCATTAGTAGGGTGGGACAGGGCTGATTCAGGCTAGTGAGAACTTGAGCTGGGTTGTGGCTTCTGTTGTTGCTCTTACTGACTTCAGAGTACCAGAGGCCTCAGGTCCCTCCATGGTGGGCTGCTGCAATGTTGTGCTCTGTGTGAGACCTGGGGTGTTTCTCTGTTCCTGCTTCACCCTTCACTTCACATCTCTGTACATCCACAGCACATTTTGCCTGCCCTCCAGAAGAAAATTGCTGTTCTTGGTATTCATTACTAGGCTGCTATTGAGAAGGAGGAAACTTGATCCCCTGACCCAGCCTCAGCCTCAGGCAGAGCTGTAGGTCTTAGATTTGGAAATGGACCTCTGTGCACCACTACTCTACCTTTGGGGCAGCTAAGCTCTGCTTTGTATCTGTGATGGTTCTGAGAGAATCTAGACCCTGCCCTCATGTTAGCAGACCTCTCATGTTACTGATGTGGGCTCTTGGCACCTCAGATTTTCCAGGGATGTAGGGCTTGTTTCTACTCTTCCTCCAGATTAGTCCACCTGTACCAGGTCCTGAGGGCAGGAGTATGTGGTGGCCCCACACACACAACCCGTAGAAGGCTTCTGCTCCACATGTGAGTAGGGAAGCAAGCTGTGTTCTTACAGGTCCCCAGTGGTAGTGGTCATTTTCTGAACACCTGCACTGAGGTGCCCTCTCTGTGGACCCCTGCCATGCCCCGAGTATATTTCATGAGCTGCTAGTGGAGACCTAAGGGAAAGACCTACCAGTGAGTGCAATCCTCCTCTTGTCTGATTTCTCATCATTCTGAACTGGCACACTAGCCCACAATTGAAGAACTCATTGAAATTACAGCTAGCTGACTTCTCCCTTCCATTCTGTGATACACCTCTTCCTTTGTGCTGTGCTAATAATTGTGCAGAGCTCATCATTCTGGCCCTCTGTCCACCTGGTTCCATGTGGGCCTTGGCATCTGTGTAAGGGATATTTTACCCTGCATCTACACTGTTTTCACTCAATGTCTTGGTTGCTCCACAAGACTCTCCACTCTTGACTCTGGGAACTGTGAAGTCTAACCTGGCCATCCTGCCCTTCCTGTGGAATTGTACATTCTGCACACATGGCTCGGGGTCCAATGGCAGACTTGGGGCACTGAGGCCCCCTGTGTTCCCTCTAGGGTCCTTCTCTCTGGAGCACCCTCCTTCTGGCATCTGCCTTTGCGGATTCCAGCTGCCTGTGCTCCTCCTCATGCCACAGCCTGGAGTGTGCCCCAGGCAGGATGATGGGGCCCTTGTAGACCTTGCCTCATCTGTTCTCTTTGCTCAGGGGCCACAGCCCTGCCCTGACTCAGGTCCAATGGGAAATAATTGCCTGCTGGGTAGACATGTTTACTACTAGCTTCTGGTAGAGGGAAGTTCACTCCCAGTCACCCCACTGTGGGCACAATGAAAGGCCTCAGGTAGATTTTTAGCTGGCTTAGTAGTTAAAAGTATTTCCTAACTGCATTTCACTGTGTTGCTTCTCCAGCATCCCCCACCCTGAGTTTTTTGACTCCTTCTATTGCTCTGCATTCCTATTTGCAATCATCTAATTCTTCCATGGCTCCTCTCCTGATATTAACTTGCCAACACAGCAGCAACCACAAACACTGCTGATATTCTGCTTCCCATTTTCTTCCTTCGAGGTACACACTCGTTAGCTCTAAAACTGATTCCCCACCTACCGCAGGCTATGCCATCCCCAAATACATGCCCCCACTTGATACCCAATCGTTTGAGTCTTTAACCTGTGAGAACAGCTCCTTTCCAGGTAGAGCAGGCCCACTTGCACATTGGTCAGGAAAGTGCAAGTTTTCTGGGAGCAATTACTATATCCATTGGCATAGACAAGGACACATGGAGTGACAACCCACAAAAATTGGAGGCTACTTTCTTGCACACACTGTGTCATCCGCTCACTCTCACCCAGGGACTCAGCTGATGGAGCTGTTTGCACTTGAGCCACGGCAATGGGAATGTAATGGGCTGAACCAAGTCCTGGCTCTTACATCTCTCTTAGGAAGTGTCATGTGACATATGTTTAAACTTTATTGACCAAAGCCTGAGTCCCCATTGCAGAGAAAGGAGCCATGTGGAGGGTGGGAGTAAGAGAAGGAACTCCAGTGTGAGCCCACTAGGCCTTGGGGCTTGGTGTGCCCTGTGGAACAGGTGTGAGAAGACCATTCACTGGGCCTGCACTCCTTTCTGACAGGAGACACTTCAGACAAGCTGCAGGAGGTGCAGCTGCCTCTGGTCCCATTGCCCCTATGCCAGCTGCTCTATGGACACACATCCTACATTCTGCCGGACATGCTGTGTGCCGGGGACCTCAGGAACATGAAGACTGCTTGTGAGGTACAACCCACTGTGGGGGCGGGAGGCTAAGCCCAGGGATTTCAGATCTTCCATCTGCTTTAAGCCCGGGGCACTTCTGCCAGTTGGGTAGGTGGTCCCAGACCACCTGGCTCCTGTGGGGATCAGAAGTACATCTCCATGCAGCCATGGGTTGAGTGGGAAGCCACAGGGTAGCTTATGTGCAAATGGAACACAGGCCTCAGTCAGGCCCTGTGGACCCCAGTGCTGGCCAGAGCAGCCCAGGGCTCCACGTCTGCCCAGGGGCCATGCCTGCTGACTGTCACTCCATAGCACCCACCCTCTACTTGCAGGACAATGCAGTGAACACTGCTTGCCTGCAGCAGGGCCTCTTCACTGACAAGGTGGGGCTGCATGAGTGGCAGGATCCTGGCCCCATCCCACAGTGTTGGCACTGGGCCACCCTCATGCAGGAGGCCCCAAACTCCCAGTTCACAAGAAACTCCTCTTTTTTCCAGGGTGACTCTGGGGGCCCACTTGTCTGTGAATTCAACAGCACCTGGATGCAAATTGGAGTAGTGAGCTGGGGGCGTGGTTGTACATACCCTATGTATCCTGCAGTTTATGCCCGAGTCTCCTTTTTCTCAGAATGGATTCGTTATCACATAGAAAACACACCCTTACCTCTTCAGCCACTCCCTACCCTCTCCTCCACTCTGGGGGCTGCCATCAATGTCCTTGTGACTTCACTGGCTGTCCTGTCAATGTTGTAAGGACCACAGCCCTCATCCAGCTTCTTCATGGCTGCATGCCTCTGTTGCTACCCAGCTCCAGCCGAAGTCTTCACACACCTGAGCAAGGTGTGGGCAATCAGCCAGGCCCACATGCGAGGTCCAAGAGGAGGCTGACCAGGGCCACACCCAGGAAGGCAGAGGCTGGTCTCATCACAGAAGGGCAGGGGTACATGGGAGAGCAGAGCACATTGGTTGAGTGCTCTGGGCACCTGAGATTTGGTAAGATATTAAATATTTACAAAGCAAGTGTCCCAGAAGTCTTATGTTCATCTTTCTATCCAGAGTGCAGGCTCCCTCGTGCACACAGAGTATGTTCATCACCCTGCCTTATCACAATGACAGGCAGAAGGGTGAGAGGAGAAGGATAAACCAAACTGCAGCATCTCTAGAAAGGATAGCCATACAAACCCTGGTGTCTGGATATAGAATCCAGGGTGTGACCAAAGCCAGGGCAAAGGGAAGGTCGTCATCTTAAAAACTTAGACCTATCAATATCAAAGAGTTTTAAATATTCAAACATCTAATTTGGAAAATGGAAAACATGAGCTGAGAGTCGGCACACAAAGGAAACTAAAAAAGATAAAAGCAGAAATAAATAGCCAAACATCAGAAAACACTAAAACTAGCATTTTAGAAATATAGATTTTGAAAAAAAATCAAGAAGTAGGAAAATAAATCACGAATATAATCAAGATATAATGTGAGGGGACTTCCCTGGTGGTGCAGTTGTTAAGAATACGCCTGCCAATGCAGGGGACACGGGTTCGATCCCTGGTCCGGGAAGATCCCACATGCCGCAGAGCAACTAAGCCCGTGTGCCACAACTACTGAGCCTGCACTCTAGAGTCTGTGAGCCACAACTACTGAGGCCCGCGCACCTAGAGCCCGTGCTCCACAACAAGAGAAGCCACTGCAGTGAGAAGCCCGCGCACCTCAACGAAGACCCAATGCAGCCACACACAAAAAGAGATATAATGTAAGACCAAAAATACACAAAACAAGAAACGACAATTAAGCGCAGAAAATTTAAGAAATCATGAGAGATACTGTACACCTCTATATAAATAAATTCAAAATGAAAAGTATCACTTTTTAGGAAATAACTAATTTACCAAAACTAACCACAGTAGAGACAGAAGACTAGAGACCAGTTTCCATAGAAGAAATGGGGAAATTTAAGAAAAAATTCTCCATCCTAGTAAAAGTCCTTAGCTGAGATGGCCTCCTTGGGAATCATATCAGACCTTCAACCACAGGATTGTCCCAGTGCTGTCCATGCTGTTCCAGACACAGACAAGGGAGCAGAATGTTGTGAAGACAAAAACTGATCACACAGAAAACAATTAAGACAATCCAACTTGTCAATTAAAAAAAAATCCTGATGAAAGATTAACAAACAATTCAACATTATTTTTTAAATAGTACATTATAATCATGTAGGATTTATTCCAGTAATGCAAAGATGATTAAGTATTAGAAAACCGATAGATATAATTCACCATACTAATTGCTTTTCTAAGGAGAATAAAATTAATGAAAAGGTGCTTAACAAATTCAAAACCCATTTCCAACTTTTAAAAAAGGAATCAATGGATAATAAGATATATATACCTCAGCCTAAATGTTAGCACTTTCCTTAGTGAGGAAACATTGAGTGCCTTTCTGCTGAAGTTAGGGTCACAGAAATGTTGCTCCTCTATCCCCTGCTGCTTAATTAACACCGTATTGGAAGATTGGCCACCACAGCGGCACAAGAGGATCAACCAGGGAAATGGAAAAGAGCCTTTAAAACTACCTCCTATTATAAAAAGAGAGCATATCTGGAACACCCAAGAGAAAACTATGAAACTACCACAAATAGTAAGAAAATTCGGTAAAGTCATTAGATAAAACATGACAAAACCAGTCTATATTCCAGTTAGAAGTTACATAATGGAAGACAAGACTCCAATTATAATAACGAAAGAGATAAGATACCTATGACCTTAACAAGAAATGTGAACATAGATATGAGGAAATCTTTAAAATACTCCTGGGGGAAAAAACAAAACAAAACAAAACATCACACATACATACAAAAGAAAAAGATTTGGATGAATGATAAGGCAGCCTATATTCTTGAACAGATCAACTCAAAATGTGTGTGTGTGTATTTTTTTTCTGGAGCTAGATAAATTGATTTCAGAGTTTGTATCAAAACACAAAAAAGTGAGAAAACCCAGGAATAAAACTAAATATGAAGGCCATGGTGGGGACTAACCCAGCAGAAATTAAAATATCCCATAAAGATGCTGCAATTATAACATGTTGTAAAGACTTGACAGTTTGTGTCTGTGCATACACACCAGTGGATAAAACACTCAGAACTGGGCCCAAGTACATGTTGGAAAATCAGTATATGGGAAATGTGTCACTTTAAATCACTGAAGGTATTTAAGTTTTCAAAAGTGCAATTCGGCATGGCCATAAAAAGTTGGTCCCAGAAACAGTATACATCCTGACCAAGTAGACTTTATTCCAGGAATTTTGGAATGATTGAACACTACAATTATTTTAATAGTCAAAACATAACCACATTCATTCCATGCAACAGTCACAAAATATTTGTTGAACACTGCTGTGTGCCAAGCACTGTCAGGACCTTGGAGTGACAAGAGGCACCTTGGCGTGAAGATGAGATGAAGCTGCACTCGGGGCCAGAGCAATGCATTCCCATCATTGTGATCTGTGATGTTTGCAACACTTGAGTATTTTAACAGCAATTGGTTAAGACAAACTTTAACTGCATTTGGTGTCTTTCCCTGCCTCTCCTTCATTCTCATCCAGGGCCACTGGGGATCCAGTTAAGGGAGAGTCAGTGTGTGATACATCTTCCCACATTGCACTTATTTACATGGTATACATCCTTCTGTGAAAAGGTGAGTAACTGCTAGCCATTTGGGTGCAGCAATGCTGCCAGGAACACTCATGTCCTGTACTGTGCGGCACAGAGGCACAAGCTCGTCTGCAAGCGAGAGTTTAGTTCTTACCACACAGGTCAAGATGGAAGCTCTCTGCTGTCAGGAATATAGCTGATAATGCAGCATGTGCAGTAGTAAACATACTAAACATCTCCTGTTTGAATGGAATTTCAGGAAGTACAACTTACAAATCCCTGTGTCAGTTGGCCAGAAAACTTAAAGTACACAATGGCAAAGTGGCCATTGAAGCTGAGTGCTTCATGCATCCCAGATGACCTGCATGCCTTAGTTCCTCTTCCTGGTCTGCCTTGGCAAAGTTTTGTTGGTTCCTGGTGAAAAAACAACACACTGTGGCTGCAGATGCAGCCAAACTGCCTGGAAAAGTAAGTGCTCCAATGACACAACTCCTACACACATGTCAGTGCATCAGTGACCACCACTCAGTAGAACAAAGTGGCAACTTAAAATGCATCTTGAATTGCTCTTGTGGAGGCCTTAATATCAAATTAATTTGTACATTTTTTCAGTATTCTTGATCATATTAAAATGCAAATAATGACAGGCAGGGAGTAACCTAGTCAAACAATAATCAAGAGAAAAAGAAGCCAAGAATGCAAACCAGAAAAAAAAAGAAAAGACTTCAGAGACAAAACTTCTCTTATTACATCCAAATGCAAACTAAAGACTCTGGTAGTCAAAATCATGAAGGAAATAAGGATGACAGTCATGAGAACCAGTTGAGAGAGAATGGAAATGACAACAGAAGAGTCGAAGCAGTTTATGAGAACAAGGACATTCTAATCATG
Organism: Orcinus orca; assembly: GCF_937001465.1. Classification (NCBI taxonomy): domain Eukaryota; kingdom Metazoa; phylum Chordata; class Mammalia; order Artiodactyla; family Delphinidae; genus Orcinus; species Orcinus orca. The sequence goes on along the minus strand of NC_064561.1, from coordinate 16,208,533 downwards.
AACTGAAACAGCAGAAGTGAAAGTGACAACACATAGTGAGAGGGCCAGAAGGGTGGGCACAGCTGGTTGTTTTGATGAATTTGTTGATCTTGGTAAGTCCCATGTTCTTCCACTGTGAGTGCAGTTCATCAACACTGCTAATGTGAAAGAATTTGTTTTTCAGGCATGATCACAATAATATTTACAGAGAATCGAAGAGAACACACATCTAGAAGGTTCAACCAATGTTTAAACAAGGTATTAGGTGGTCAAACTTTTATGATGTCTTGGTAAGTTCTCCAAGACTAAAGTTTCCACTTACTGTTTTGTTTTAAACTTTTTTCTTTTTTTATTGTGGTAAATACACATAACGTAAAAATTAGCATTTAGACCATTTAAAAGTGTACAGTTATTTCAGTGGCATTAAGTTCAGTTTACATTGTTGTACAACCATCACCACTACTCATCACCAGAACTTTTTCACCTTCCCAAACTGAAACTCTTTGCCCATTAAACAATAACTCTTATTCCCTCCTTCCCTAGTCCCTGGAACCCACCATTCCACTTTCTGTCTCTATGAATTTGCTACTCCAAGAAACTCATATAAGCAGAATGACACAGTATTTGTCATTTTGTGTCTGACATTTCACTTAGCATAATGTTTTCAGGGTTCTTCCATGTTGTAATCTGTACCAGAATTTAATTCCTTTTAAGAGTGAATAATATTCCATCAGATGTATACACTACATTTTGTTTGTCCATTCATCTGTCATTGGGCATTTGCGTTGTTTCTACCTTTTGGCTAATGTGAATAATGCTGCTATGCACATTTGTGTACATACAAATATCTGAGTCCTGCTTTCAATTCTTTTGTGTATATACCCAGAAGTAGAATTGCTGGATCATATGGTAATTCCATATTTAATTTTTTGAGGAACTTCCATACTGTTTTCACAGCAGGTGCACCATTTTACATTCTCAGCAGCAATGTACAAGGGGTCCAACTTCTCCACAACTTTGAAAACGCTTGTTTTCTGGTTTTTTATAATAGCCATTCTAATGTATGTGTAGTCTTGTGTTTGGATTTACGTTTCCCTAATTATTAGTGATGTTAAACATCTCTTCATGTGTTTATTGGCCATTTCTTTGGAGAAATGTTTATTCAAACCCCTTGCCCATTTTTTGTTTGGTTGCTTTCTGTTGTTGTAGAGTTTTAGGCATTGTTTATATATTCTGAATATTAATCCTTTATGTGATTTGCAAATATTTTTTCCAATTCTGTGGTTTGCCTCTTTACTCATTTTTAGATTTTTTATTGTGGCAAAATACACATAACATAAAGCTTACCATCTTAACCATTTTTAGTGTACATTTCAGTGGTATGAAATACATTCATATTGTGTGCAGCCATCACCAACATCCATATCTTTTCATCTTGTAAAACTAAGACTGTATTTATTAATGACTCTCCACTTCCCTTCCCCCAATCCTGCAATCCTCATTCTACTTTCTGTCTCTGAATTTGACTGCTATAGGATCATATAAGTGGAATCGTACAGCATTTGCTCTTGGAATCATACAGTATTTATTCTTTCGTGACCAGCTTCTTCCACTGAGCATGTCCTCAAGATTCATCCATGTTGTAGCATATATCAGAATTTCCTTCCTTTATTGAGCTGAAACTATTCCATTGCCAACACTTATGTTCTGGTTTTTGATAGCAAGCATCCTAATGGGTGCGAGGTGATATCTCATTGCTTTTGATTTGCATTTCTCTAATGAGCATCTTTTCACGTACTTGTTGGCCATTGGTATACCATCTTTAGAGAAATGTCTATTTAACTCTTTGCTGATTTTTAAAATCAGGTTGTTTCTTTTTGTTGAGTTATAAGTGTTCTTTGTATACTCTGGGTATTAACTCATCACATATATGATTTGCAAATATTTTCTCCCATTCTATAGGGTGCCTTCTAACTCTGCTGATTATGCCCTTTGATGCACACTTTTTAAATTTAGTGTAAACCATTTGTCTATATTTGCTTTGCCTTTACTTGTGGTGTCATATCCAAAAAATATCATTGCCAAATCCAATTTCATAAAGTTTTTCTCCTACGTTTTCTTCTGGGACTTTATTAGCTTAAGGTCTTATGTTTAGGTCTTTAATCCATTTTGAATTAATTATTGTATATGATATAAGATAAGGGCTCAATTTTTTAAAAATGAAGTACAGTTGATTTACAATGTTGTGTTAGTTTCAGGTGTACAGCAATATATATTCTTTTGCAGATTCTTTTCTGTTATAATTTATTACAATTTATCTCTCCCCCACACCCCACTATCCCCTTTGTTAACCATAAGTTTGTTTGCTCCTAAGTATTTTGTTCTTTTTGATACTATGGTAAATTGAGTTATTTTCATAATTGCATTTTTGGATTATTTGTTGCTAGTGTACAGAAATACAATTTATTACTGTCTATTATTCTTATGGCCTACAACTATTATTAGTTAGAACATATTTTTTATTTTTTATTGAAGCATACTGGATTTGCAATATTGTGTTAGTTTCAGGTATACAGCCTTTGATTCAGATATATATGTATATATATATATTCTTTTTCAGATTCTTTTCCATTATAGGTTATTACAAGATATTAAATATAGTTCCCTGTGCTATACAGTAGGTCCTTGCAGTTTATCTATTTTATATATAGTAGTATGTATCTGTTAATCTCAAACTCCTAATTTGTGCCTCCCCACCTTTTCCCTTTGGCAACCTTAAGTGTGTTTTCTGTGTCTGTGAGTCTATTTCTGTTTTGTAAATAAGTTCATTTGTATCATTTTTTTTTTAGATTCCACATGTAAATGATACCACATGATATTTGTCTTTTTCTGTCTGACTTACTTCACTTAGTACGATAATCTCTAGGTCCATCCATGTTGCTGCAAATGGCATTATTTCATTCTTTTTATGGATGACTAATATTCCATTGTTATATATATACCATATCTTCTTTATCTATTCACATGTTGATGGATATTTAGGTTGCTTCCATATCTTGGCTATTGTAAACAGTGCTGTTATGAACATTGGGGTGCATGTATCTTTTCAAATTAGAGTTTTTATCTTTTCCAGATTTAGGTGCAGGAGTGGGATTGTGTGATCATATGGTAACTATTTAGTTTTTTAAGGAACCTCCATACTGTTCTCCACGGTGGATGTACCAATATACATTCCCACCAACAGTGTAGGAGGGTTCCCTTCTCTCCATACCCTCTCCAGCATTTATTGTTTGTAGATTTTTGATGATGGCCATTCTGACTGTGTGAGATGATAACTCATTGTAGTTTTGATTTGCATTTCTCAAATAATTAGCCATGTTGAACATCTTTTCATGTGCCTCTTGGCGATCTGTATGTCTTCTTTGGAGAAATGTCTATTTAGGTCACCATTTCTTGACTGGGTTGTTTGTTTTTATGCAATTAAGTCACATGAGCTGTTTGTAAATTTTGGAGACTAGTCCCTCATTGGTCGCATCATTTGCAAATACCTTCTCCCATTCTGTGGGTTGTCTTTTTCATTTTGTTTATGGTTTCCTTTGCTGTGCAAAAGCTTTTGAATTTAATTAGGTCTCATTTGCTTATTTTTGTTTTTATTTCCATTACTCTGGAAGACAGATCGAAAAAGATATTGCTGTGATTTATGTCAGAGAGTGTTCTGCCTATGTTTTCCTCTAAGAGTTTTATAGTAATAAACTTTTAGCCAGACTCATCAAGAAAAGAAGGGAGGGGGCTCAAATCAATAAAATTAGAAATGAAAAAAGAGAAGTTACAACGGACACCACAGAAATACAAAGAATCATAAGAGACTACTACAAGCAACTGTATGCCAAAAAAATCGACAGCCTGGATGAAATGGACAAATTCTTAGGAAGGTACAATCTCTGAACCAGGAAGAAATAGAAAATATGAACAGACCACCACAAGTACTGAAATTGAAACTGTGATTAAAAAACTCCCAACAAACAAAAGTCCAGGACCTGATGGCTTCACAGGTGAATTCTACTAAACATTTAGAGAAGAGTTAACACATATCTTTCTGAAAAGGTTCCAAAAACTTGCAGAGGAAGGAACACTCCCAAACTGTTCTATGAGGGCACCATCACCCTGATACCAAAACAAGACAAAGATACCACAAAAAAAGAAAATTAGAGGCCAATATCACTGAACAACATAGATGCAAAAATCCTCAACAAAATACTGGCAAACTGAATCCAACAATACATTAAAAGGATCATACACAATGATGAAGTGGAATTTATCCCAGGGATGCAAGTATTTTTCAATATCCACAAATCAGTCAAAGAGTTAGACCACATCAACAAATAGAATAAAGGCCATATGATCTCCCTCCCTCCCACCGTCCCTATCCCACCCCTCTAGGTGGGAGGGAGGGAAACACAAGAGGGAAGAGATATGGGGACATATGTATATGTATAACTGATTCACTTTATTATAAAGCAGAAACTAACACACCATTGTAAAGCAATTGTCCTCCAATAAAGATGTTTAAAAAAAACAATTTGAACATACAACAAAAAATTAAAAAAAAAATAAACTTCTAGGATACACAAATAAACCTAAATTTTGATGCCAAAATTTAAAAAAACATATGGTCACCTCAATAGATGCAGAAAAAGCTTTTGACAAAATTCAACACCCATTTATCATAAAAACTCTCCAGAAAGTAGGCATAGAAGGAACATACATCAACATAATAAAGGCCATATGTGACAAACCTACAGCTGACATCATTCTCAATGGTGAAAAGCTGAAAGCATCTCCTCTAAGATCAGGAACAAGACAAGGATGTCCACTCTTGCCACTTTTATTCAACATAGTTTTGGAAGTCCTAGCTATGGCAATCAGAGAAGAAAAAGAAATAAAAGGAATCCAAATTGGAAAAGAAGAAGTTAAACTGTCACTGTTTGCAGGTGACATGATACTATACATAGAAGATCCTAAAGACACTACCATAAAACTGCTAGAGCTCATCAATGAATTCAGTAAAATTGCAGGTTACAAAATTAATACACAGAAATCTGTTGCATTTCTATACACTAACAATGAAAAATCAGAAAGAGAAATTAAAGAAACAGTCCCACTTACCATCGCATCAAAAAGAATAAAATACCTAGGAATAAACCTACCTAGGGAGGCAAAAGACCTGTACTTGGAAAACTACAAGACACTAGTGAAAGAAATCAAAGACACAAAGAACTGGAAAGATATACCATGTTCTTGGATTGGAAGAATTAATATTGTTAAAATGACCATACTACCCAAGCAATCTACAGAGTCAATGCAATCCCTATCAAATTACCAATGGCATTTTTTACAGATCTAGAACCAAAAGTTTTTAGATTTGTATGGAGACACAAAAGACCCCGAATAGCCAAAGCAATCTTGAGAAAGAAAAATGGAGCTGGAGGAATCAAGCTCCCTGACTTCAGACTATACTAAAAAACTACAGTAATCAAGACAGTATGGTACTGGCACAAAAGCAGAGATATAGATCAATGGAACAGGATAGAAAGCCCAGAAATAAATCCCTGCACCTGTAGTCACTTAATCTATGACAAAGGAAGCAAGACTATACAATGGAGAAAAGACTGTCTCTTTAATAAATGGTGCAGGGAAAACTGGACAGCTACATGTAAAAGAATGAAATTAGAACATTCTCTGACACCATACACAAAAATAAACTTAAAATGGATTAAAGACCTAAATATAAGATTGGATATTATAAAACTCCTAGAGGAAAACATAGGTAGAACATTCTTTGACATAAGTTGCAGCAATATTTTCTTGGATCCATCTCCTAGAGTAACGGAAATAACGAAAGTAAACAAATGGGGTCTAATTAAATTCAAAAGCTTTTGCACACAAAGAAAACCATAAACAAAACAAAGATACAACCCACAGAATGGGAGAAAAAAATTTGCAGATGATGCCACTGACAAGGGGTTTATCTCGAAAACTCACAAACAGCTCATGCAGCTCAATAGCAAAAAAAACAAACAACCCAATCAAAAAATGGGTGGAAGACCTAAATAGACATTTCTCCAAAGAAGACATACAGATGGCAATAGGCACATGAAAAGATGCTCAACATGGCTAATTATTAGAGAAATGCAAATCAAAACTACAATGAGGTATCACCTCACACCAGTCACAATGGGTATCATCAAAAAGTACTAACAATAAATGCTGGAGAGGGTGTGGATAAAAGAGAACCCTCCTACACTGTTGGTGAGAATGTAACTTGGTGTAGCCACTATGGAGAACAGTATGAAGGTTCCTTAAAAAAACTAAAAATAGAGCTACCATATGATCCAGCAATCCCACTCCTGGGCGTACATCCAGAGAAAAGCATGGTCAAAAGTATACATCCACCCCAATATTCATTGCAATGTTGTTTGCAATAGCCAAGACATGGAAGCAACCTAAATGTCCACTGATAGATGAATGGATAAAGAAGATATGGTATATATGTACAATGGAATATTACTCAGTCATTAAAAAGAATGAAATAATGCCATTTGCAGCAACATAGATGGACCTGGAGATTATAATACTAAGTGAAGTAGGTCAAACAGAGAAAGACAAATATCTTATGACATCACTTATATGTGGAATCTAAAAAAAATGATACAAATGAGCTTATTTCCAAAACAGAAACAGACTCACAGACTTACAAAACAAATTTATTGTTACCAAAGGGGAAAGGTAGAGGGGGAGGGATAAATTGGGACTCTGGGATTGACATATACACACTGCTGTATTTAAAATGGATAACCAACAAGGACGTACTGTATAGCACATGGACTCTGCTCAATATTCTGTAATAACGTAAATGGGAAAAGAATTTGAAAAAGAATAGGTATACGTATATGTATAACTGAATCACTTTGCTGTACACCTGAAACTAACACAACACTGCAAATAAACTATAGTCCAATATAAAATTAAAATTTTAAAAATAAAATAAAGTAAAAGACTGCATAACAGAACATACGATTAGGGTGGAGGAGGTAGAGCTATATGCAAATCAATCAATGTGATAAACCATACTAACAAATTGAAGGAGAAAAACCATATGATCATCTCAATAGATGCAGAAAAAGCTTTCAACAAAATTCAACACCCATTTATGATAAAAACCTGGCAGAAAGTAGGCATAGAGGGAACTTTCTTCAACATAATAAAGGCCATATATGACAAACCCACAGCCAACATCGTCCTCAATGGTGAAAAACTGAAAGCATTTCCACTAAGATCAGGAAAAAGACAAGGTTGCCCACCCTCTCCACTCTTATTCAACATAGTTTTGGAAGTTTTAGCCACAGCAATCAGAGAAGAAAAGGAAATAACAGGAATCCAAATCAGAAAAGAAGAAGTAAAGCTGTCACTGTTTGCAGATGACATGATACTATACATAGAGAATCCTAAAGATGCTACCAGAAAACTACTAGAGCTAATCAATGAATTTGGTAAAGTAGCAGGATACAAAATTAATGCACAGAAATCTCTGGCATTCCTATACACTAACAACGAAAATCCTGAAAGAGAAATTAAGGAAACACTCCCATTTACCACTGCAACAAAAAGAATAAAATACCTAGGAATAAACCTACCTAAGGAGACAAAAGACCTGTATGCAGAAAATTATGACACTGATGAAAGAAATTAAAGATGATACAAATAGATGGAGAGATATACCATGTTCTTGGATTGGAAGAATCAACATTGTGAAAATGACTCTATTACCCAAAGCAATCTACAGATTCAATGCAATCCCTATCAAACTACCACTGACATTTTTCACAGACGTAGAACAAAAAATTTCACAATTTGTATGGAGACACAAAAGACCCTGAATAGCCAAAGCAATCTTGAGAATGAAAAACGGAGCTGGAGGAAGCAGTCTCCCTGACTTCAGACTATACTACAAAGCTACAGTAATCAAGACAGTATGGTACTGGCCCAAAAACAGAAAGATAGATCAATGGAACAGGATAGAAAGCCCAGAGATAAACTCACGCACATATGGTCACCTTATCTTTGATAAAGGAGGCAGGAATGTACAGTGGAGAAAGGACAGCCTCTTCAATAAGTGGTGCTGGGAAAACTGGACAGGTACATGTAAAAGTATGAGATTAGATCACTCCCTAACACCATACAAAAATAAGCTCAAAATGGATTAAAGACCTAAATGTAAGGCCAGAAACTATCAAACTCTTAGAGGAAAACATAGGCAGAACACTGTATGACATAAATCACAGCAAGATCCTTTCTGACCCACCTCCTAGAGAAATGGAAATAAAAACAAAAATAAACAAATGGGACCTAATGAAACTTCAAAGTTTTTGCACAGCAAAGGAAACCGTAAACAAGACCAAAAGACAACCCTCAGAATGGGAGAAGATATTTGCCAGTGAAGCAACTGACAAAGGATTAATCTCCAAAATTTACAAGCAGCTCATGCAGCTCAATAACAAAAAACCAAACAACCCAATCCAAAAATGGGCAGAAAACCTAAATAGACATTTCTCCAAAGAAGATATACAGACTGCCAACAAACACATGAAAGAATGCTCAACATCATTAATCATTAGAGAAATGCAAATTAAAACTACAATGAGATATCATCTCACACCAGTCAAAATGGCCATCATCAAAAAATCTAGAAACAATAACTGCTGGAGAGGGTGTGAAGAAAAGGGAACACTCTTGCACTGCTGGTGGGAATGTGAATTGGTACAGCCACTATGGAGAACAGTATGGAGGTTCCTTAAAAAACTATAAATAGAACTACCATATGACCCAGCAATCCCACTACTGGGCATATACCCTGAGAAAACCATAATTCAAAAAGAGTCATGTACCAAAATGTTCATTGCAGCTCTATTTACAATAGCCCGGAGATGGAAACAACCTAAGTGTCCATCATCGGATGAATGGATAAAGAATATGTGGCACATATATACAATGGAATATTACTCAGCCATAAAAAGAAACGAAACTGAGCTATTTGTAATGAGGTTGATAGACCTAGAGTCTGTCATACTGAGTGAAGTAAGTCAGAAAGAGAAAAACAAATACCGTATGCTAACACATATATATGGAATCTAAGGGGAAAAAATGTCATGAAGAACCTAGGGGTAAGATGGGAATAAAGACACAGACCTACTAGAGAATGGACTTGAGGATATGGGGAGGGGGAAGGGTAAGCTGTGACAAAGCGAGAGAGAGGTATGGACATATATACACTACCAAACGTAAGGTAGATAGCTAGTGGGAAACAGCCGCATAGCAGATTGAGATCAGCTTGGTGCTTTGTGACCGCCTGGATGGGTGGGATAGGGAGGGTGGGAAGGAGGTAGACCCAAGAGGGAAGAGATATGGGAACATATGTATATGTATAACTGATTCACTTTGTTATAAAGCAGAAACTAACACACGATTGTAAAGCAATTATACTCCAATAAAGATGTAAAAAAATCAATCAATCAATAAAATAAAATAAAAGACTACGTAACAGAACATATGATTAGGGTGGAGGAGGTAGAGCTAAGTTCTCATATTATTCAGGATGACTAAAAGTTCTGGTTAATTTTATTCTTTGGTTAAATTATGATTATAAATTACAATTTTTAGAATAAAAACTGAAAGAATAGAAACAGAGTGTATAATTATAAATAATAAAGGAGGAAGTGGAGAACTTTATCAGCCAATCCAAAGGCGGCAGGAAAGAAGAGAAAATGAACCAGCGTAAGGGAAGGAAGAATAGGAAGCATGGAATAAAGTAGTAGATTTAAACCAAACACACCAGCAATTACTCTAAATATAAATGTACCAGACACTCCAATGAAAATCAAGCATGGTCAGGCTGGTAAAAAACAAACAAAAACAACAACAAAAACCATATACTATTACAAGAAATGTACCTAAAACAAGAGAAGTTAATTAAATAGAAACTAAACATGTGATAGAGAGGATCTATAAAGTCAAAAGTTGGTATTTTGAAAAGGCTATTCACTTTTCAAAGTCTTTAGGTGGTTGTTTTTTATGTTTTATCCAAGTTTATAGTTGTTATCTGCAGGAAGTTTGGTCTGATAGGCACTACTTAGCCATTCACAGAAGCAGAAAACATATTAATTGATTAACAGAGAAAAATCATATGTTTATTCCAATCAATGCAGAGAAAACATTTCATAAGCTTCAACTCTATTTTTGATTAAAATACACCCAGGGCAAACTGAGTATACATCAGGGAAACATCCTGCCTTGGCAAAGGCTCTACGCAAATGTGAGAACTTTCACTGTGGGAAAACATCTCTGTGCAGCCTTGTCCAGACTGGGAACTCCAAAAGAGTACTCAGCATGCCCCTTAGTGCTTATAGCATACTGACATCTTGGCCAAGGCTGAGTAGAGGAAGGACTGGAAGGGAAGTAAATCTGATGATATTTCAGATGATAGGCTAGCCTGTCCTCCTAGAAGAATCAACAGAGTCAACAAACTATTAAAACAATGTTTAAAAATTCAGCACGTTTTCCAGACACACAATCAGCCTACAAAAATCAATAGCATTTTTTGACACAGCAATAACTAACCAGGAAACATAATCACAAATAAAGATAAATGGAACTGTAAAGGACACATAAAACTTCTCTGGAGGAAACTTTCCAAATCTAATAAAGGCAAAGAAGGCATAGAAAGTGAAATGGAAGATAAAAAGACATTGCACAGTCTTGAAAGAGATAATGCAATATTAATAAATGTCCATTTCATTCCAAATAAATCTATAAATTCAAAATTCCAAAACTTCAGTTTGTAAAAGAAATTCCATAGATTTAATTTCTAAAATGTATACAGTGGAATAAAGGTTTTTAAATAGCTAAGTCAACATGAAATGTAAGTGTGAGTATATGAATGAATACCTACTTCAAATCCATGGTGGTTTTCATAACAAGAGTTTGATTTTGGTGAAAGACAGATAGGCCAATGGAACAGAAGAGAGAGCTCAAAGAGACCCAGGTGAAAAATGTGCCCCTGACAAGGAAAGGCCAGGCTGTTTAGTGTAGACAGCGTCAGGAAGAAGGGCTCACCACAGGATGGAAAACAAAACTGGTTTTACCAGCTCCACCTATGGCAGTGGCCTCTAGACCAATTAAAGACCTAAACACAAAACTGAAAAATAAACATCAATCAAAAATGCAGAACATCTCTGCAACCAAGGAGTGGAAAAGAGCTTCTTATACAAAAGTTTCAAAGCACAAACCATCTGGGGAAAAACAGTCATTTAACTCCAGCAAGTTAAAGAACGTCTTTTCAATGAGGGACCACGTGGACAAAGTTCATGGACAACTGGAAGAATGTAAGAAGTCTGAAATGCCTAAAACCAACAGGTGAATAATGTCTAAATACAGAGTGTAATCTTGCAAATCAGTCAGAAAAGGCAACAGCTCAATAGAAAATGGACTAAGGCGTGAAGACTCAATTTACATATGAAGAAACCTGACAAGTTGCAGTATACAGGCAGAGATGCTCAGCCTCATCACCAACCACTGCTGCGAGGAACGTCCACCGGTGCTGGCCTGCCAGGACACGCAGGCACTGCTGCTTGAGGTGAATATACATTCACCCTAGGACCCAGCAAGTTCCTGCCTGTATCTCCTTCCCCCACAGATCCTGGAAGGGACAGGGGAGGATTCGAGTCACTGCAATTTTTGGGCTGGGGGGCGGCTGCCCACCATTAGGTAGGTGAAATGTGGTGAGCTCACCATGGAATAAGCTGCGAGGCAAATAAAGTCAGGGTCTAGGGGCACACGTAACACCGCAGGTGACCTTACAGACCTCACGTTTGGAGAATAAGGTAAAACAGAATGAAAGCTAAAACGTAAACTGTTTATATAAACTAAAAATGCATGTGTACAGGCTCAGTGGCTGGGGTGATCACTGTGGTCGTTCATAAAGAGTTAAGCATGCAGTTACCATATGACCCAGCAATTCCACTCCTGGGTATGTACCCAAGAGAAATTAAAACAGCTATTCAAACAAATGTTTGTACGAAAATGTTCACAACAGCATTGAGTAACAGCCCAAAGGTGGAAACAACCCAAATGTCCATTAACAAATGGTAAACAAAGTGTGGTTCATCCACACAATGGAATATCATTCAGCCATAAAAAGGAATGAAATTCTGATACATGCTGCAGCATGGATGAACTTCAAAAACATGTTAAGTGAGAGAAGCCAGTCACAAGAGGACACATATTGTATCATCTCATTTATGTGAAATGCCCACAAGAGGTAAATCCAAATAGACAAAGCAAATTAGTGGTTGTTAAGGGCTGGAGTGAGGGAAGTCGAGTATGACTGCTAATGGTTATGGGTTTTCCTCTTAGGGTGATGAAAACATTTGGAATTGGAGGTTGCACAATAGTGCAAATGTACTTAATGCCCCTGAACTGTTCACTTTTAAATGGTTAATGGTTAATTTTATACGTGAATCTCACCTAACTTTAAAAAAAGGCAAGCTCACAGAATAATAATACACACATTGCAAGGACACATTCCAATAAAAATGCACCTTGAAAATATGTAAATAATTGCCTCAGGTGGAGGGGCTTAAGAGGACTGGTGTGGCAATAAGTGGGCATAAAGAAATCCATAGATAAAACTGAGAAGAGGTGGACCTGCCCACCCAGCAGGACAGAGGTCCCAAAGAGAAAAGGAATGAAGCAGAGGATATCCTCCCAGTGGTCAAGGGGATGGCTGGTAAGCCCCCCGACTGTCCCAGTCTCTGGCAGCTGGACCTCTAAGCGCACAGCCCCCCATAAATGGACACATTCCCTGGGGCTGGCGGGCCCTGGGCGGCACTCAGGCGGGAGAGATGCCCAGACCTGAGGGGCAAGAGAGATGGGAGGCTGCTAGCAACACAGGCTTACTTACCTCCTGGGAGGCTAGGCAAGCCTATCCACTGTCTGTTTTTCCTCTGATGCGGCAGTGCTCGATCCTCTCTCTCACTGCCTAGTAAGTTTTGCTTGAATGCCAGGGTCCTCTGCATAAGAATGGTGGAAGTTAGGGGTCTTTTGGTTCCCTCTGCTGGGCAGGCGGCAGGCGTGGTCTGATGACCTTAGTTATATGGGGACGACCCAGGATCAAGGCTCTGTGCAGTCTGGTCACAGCTCCAGGAACTTCAGAGAAATCCTGTGTGTTCCCCAAGGTCCTACTCAGGTCTCCACATCAAAGACAGCTGGAAAATGTGTTTGTCTCTTGAGACTTTTGTCTTGGACCTTAATCTGCTGTCTGAAGTTTCAGAATTTCTCCTATTTGGGAAACAGTCTTTGTCTTTGTGGCTCTTCCAGCTTGTCACCCAACCCAACAAGCTGCCAGGACTCTGCTGGTCCCTCTTTTCCAGCCACCCACAGCCAAGCCAAGCCACAACATGGCTGATAGGAGGCCCAGAACTGGCAAGTGCCCTTGGAAAGGCCTTCCTGGTCCTCAACTCACCCCACCAGGGCTCTCTCCAGCACTCCTCCCACTGACTGGCCTTTGTTTCCCCAACACCACAGGACTGTGGAAACGTTTATTCTGTCTGCAGAGCATCTCAGCCTGTCCTCTAACGCTGCTGCCTACAGAGGTGCAGTCCTGAGAGGCCTGGCAGGGAGACCCAGCCCTGCGTGGAGACCTCCTCAGTTTCAGTGTTACTCAGGTCCAACATGTCCATCCAGTGGTCTGCTGCTTCTCACCATCAACACGCAGGGGCCATGGAGGGCATGGACCAGCAGGTTCCTCCTTGCATCTGCCCTGAATTTCTGCTGTTCCTTGGGTGGCTGTCTTGGCATGTGGTCACATGTCAGCTTGCCTGTGAGTTTGTTCCAGGCTAGGCCATTTTCAATTGCTGTAGGCCATGTTAGGTTCTGACAATGTGATTTTCTTACAAATGAGACTGTGAGGACGGCAGGCACACGGGCTGCGGTTTTCTCCTGCTCCTGCTTCCTGTGAGCACAGTGATGCCATAGGGCCACACCCGCCACCAGCTCCTGGGCAGGCAGTCTCCAGGCACCCTCCAAGTAGGGCCATCCCTCGGTGGGCTGTAGAATCAACATTTGATCTCTGGCCTGACAAGGGCTCTGCAGAGCCACAAAGTCCCTTAGTGGCCACCTCTGAAAGTCTCACCTAGCGACTTGTTACTTAAGAGAGATGCGTAATTATTCTGTATATTGATCTCCAATCCGTTAAATCTGATCAACTCTCCAAGTGTTACAATATTTGTCTGTAGATTCTTCTTAGGTTTCCAAGTTAGGTCATCAATCATCTGAAAATAAAGGGACTTTACTTTCTTTATTTCCTTTGTTTGCCTTTCATTTTCTTATTACTCCTAGGAAGGCAATGATAGTTTTACAGTAGAAAACACGTTAACTACGATTAACATCAAAAGAATAAAAGAGAAAACACACAGGAGCGTTTCTAACACTTTTGATAAAATTCAACATGAAATCATGATTCAAACATCACAGGTCCATCCACCTAAACCACACTGTGCACACAGGCAAGCATGCAGGCAGGCCTGTATACAGAGTCCTGGCGTCAGCCCAGCACTGCTCAATCCCCTGCCAGCTCCAACTCACACCTCAACGTTCCTCCAGGAACTGACAAAGTAAGACAAGAGGCTGCTTTCTCAGTCATGGCCTGAGCAATCCCACTGCCAGGGGGTCTTTCACAGTCAGCCCAGGAGCAATCTCCTATCTCCCAATTTGTCTGTGTGGGTGAGTTTCTATACCCAGAAAGACCTGCTGCAGGCAACTGTGAAGGGAGCAATGCCTGGCTTGGAGGTGCTGAGTTACAGTAGCAAAAATGGCAAGTTGAATCTAGCAGTTTCCAACATTTCACTTGTTTGAGCAGGGGGAGCTTTGAGATGGAGCCCAGGTGTGCACAGATCATAGGGGCCTAGAAGGCCTGGCCCTAGGGACTCCAAGAGCATAGCTTCATGTCTAGTCAAGCCCTGCAAGAGCAGCTGCAGGGGTGCTTGTTGGGCAGGGACCAGCGAGCAGGGCGCCTGGCGTCCAATGGACTGCAGCATGTGCAGATCTCAGGCTGGGCACTGGGCCCCTCCCAGTTGGCCCCTTGGGGCAGGGGTCCTGCAGTGTGTGTATGCCTACCCCAGCAGGGGTTGCGGGAAGGGAGCCTCAAGGGTGATGTTCTTAGGAGCCCTCTGTTCTGCAGGCCAGTGTCGGGGATACCAGACGCCCGTGTGCAGAAGGATTTCAACTCTGGCCTTTGGAGCCTGTGTCTGTGAGTGAGCAGGCAACTGAATCCAGAGCGGACAGAGGAGTTGCTCCCCACCAGCCTGGTCTGCCCCATCCAGCTCTTGGTCAGCTCCCAGGGGATGCCTGACCACCAGATTCTGGTGGATTATGGTGCCTGGTGATCAAAGTGAGAGTTCAGGAAACAGGAGGGCCAATCTGCTCCCAGCCCACAGCAAACTCTTCTCTTCAGGGGAATTCTGGGGGACTGCTGGTCTGTAAATCGAGCCACATCTGGATGCCACGTAGAAAAGTGACGAGGCTGCCCTCCCTGTGTTCCCAGGCATTCGTGCCAATTCTCATACTGTGCAGAATCGATGGATTTCATATCGCTAAGTATACTGCCACCTCCTCAGGGGTGTGTCAGGCCCCACAGGGGACCCTGCCAGCATCTCAAGGTTGCTCTATGTCTCTCAAGACACAAAGGGCTCACCCTGCTCTCCAGGCTTCTTAAGCTCCAGCCTTTTAGGCAGCATATTCTCTCTCCCCAAATCGCTTTACCTTCTGTCCCTTTGCATCTGTCATAGTGGTCACCATCTGGGTAAATGGACTGCGGAGAGACTGAGTACAAGAAGTAAGAACAGGCTTTGGGTGCCAGAGCTTGAAGCAAGACTAGACGGGGTGTGGTCCTGAAGTGGCTGATGGGCACCCAAGGATTACATGCAGGAGACGAGGGCTGCTCTGAGCTGTAATCGTGTCTGAGATTTTATAAGGTCATTGAAGCTTTACAAAAAGGGAGACCCGGAATTCCTGCATTTGTTACCCTAACATCAGGCCCCTTGACCCCTTTGCACACACAATGTCTCAGTGTAGCAGCTGCTCAGAGCCAAGGCCTTTTTTTGTTCACCAGTCTGGGCTCCTTGGTCTTGCTGGCAATCTTGCTACTTAGGGTCTGCTTGCATTCAACACCTCTGTGCTCTCTCCTCTAGACTTGAGGAAACCAAGATGGGTGGGTAGCTGAGCTCCTCAGACTGTGGCTTCCTGGGAGAGCAGAGGAATGAGGTCAGAGGACCCTCTGCCTAGAGAGGGTAGCTAGAGTATAGGTTGAAAGCACTCTTTACTATTGAACACACACAGACATAATAGAAAAAACAAACTTGACATGTACACAACCAAAAGTCAGTTGGGAAATAGCATAAAGAAGGTAAATCTGACAGAAGAGCTTAGATCAAAAGAAATGGAATAATAGAGCAGTTGCTTTGATAAAGAAGATGTGGTACATATATACAATGGAATATTACTCAGCCATAAAAGAGAATGAAATAATGCCATTTGCAGTAACATGGATGGACCTAGAGATTGTTATACTGAGTGAAGTAAGTCAGACAGAGAAAGACAAATACCATATAATATCGCTACATGGTATATAAAAAAAGGGGGTATAAATGAACTTATCAACAAAACAGAAATAGAGTTACAGATGTAGAAAAAAAATTATGGTTACCAGGGAGTAAGTGGGGGAGGCATAAATTGGGAGATTGGGATTGACATATACACACTACTGTATATAAAATAGATAACTAATAACGACCTACTGTATAGCACAGGGAACTCTCATCAATACTCTGTAATGGCCTATATGAGAAACGAATCTAAAAAAGAGTGGATATATGTATACGAATAACTGATTCACTTTGCTGTGCAGCTGAAACTAACACAACATTGTAAATCAACTCTACTCCAATAAAATTTTTTTTTAGCTAGAGCAGTTCCTAAAAGGACTTTAATTAGCATATTTAATATATTCAGAGAAATAGAGGATAGAGTAGCACCTAGGGTACAATGACAGGATGCTCTGAAGTAAATAGAGATGGCTGAAAATGTTAATTTGGGGAATTAAAAATATATAATCACTGAAATTTAAAGATCAATAGTGTCTACAAAGTATTCCATAGCAGCAAAACTGTCCTTCAAAATGAAGGAAAAATGAAGACATTCCCAGATCAGCCAAAGGTGAGGAAGTGTATTATGAGTAGACTTGGTCTATAAGAAATGCTAAGAGGATACCTTCAGGCTGCAATGGAAGGACACTGGACAGTAGTTTGAAACTGTGCAAGAAATAAAGAACACTATTCATCATAACTGCACAGGTGAATATAAAGGCCAAGTATTACTGTGTTTTGGTTTGTGACTCCCCTTATGTTCTTATATGATTTAAAAGACACATGCATAATACAGTAATTAGAAATCTATTATAATGGGCACACAAATGTATAAAGGATGTAATTTGTGTGAATGTACTAAATGCCACTGAACTGTACACTTCAAAATGGTTACTGATTAATTTTATGTTATGTGAATTCGACCTCAATAAAAACAAATAAATAAAATCAGTAGAACAGCTTGTCTTAGGCCAGTCTCCCCAGGAGCAGACCCTGAGATGAAGATTGTTGTGCAGGCAGATTATTAAGAAAATATTCCCAGGAGAATACATGGAGGCAGAGGAGAGCCAGACAGAGATGAGGAAGACTTGATGGAGGTAATGTCCAGTAGGAGGTGGCCTCAGCCTGGCCCTGCAGAAGGACTGTGAGTGCCACTTATGCCTCAAAGCTGTCTTGACCTGATTCAGGACATCTGGGCTTTCAAACGTTCATACCCAACTTTCATTGGCTGTGGTCCACCCTGGGGGACACAAACTTCCAGGAACTTCCTGTTCTCTGCAGGCATACTGGCGCCAGAAGTCAAGGTCAGCTTGCCAAAGAGGGGTCACAGGTGCTGATGATTGAAGTTCAAGTATACTATGGTCTAAGGAAGAGAATCCCTGGAACTTGGGTGGTCTGCAAGGGTCTGCTCCAGGACTTAAGGTCAGAATTGGCCTCACTGACAGCCCTGTTAGTTTGCTTGCATATCAACTAGAGAGAAATTCCCAGCATACAAAACAGATAGAAGTAAAGGTTACGAAATATGGAGGACAACGCAGAGCAACAACATACTTCTAATAGCAACTTTGTAAGGAGAGAATAGATAGAATGGTAGAGAGGTAAAATCTGAAGATACAGTGGCCAATAATTTTCCATTAGTGAAAAGAAAGTTATGAGTCTTCTGTTTGATTAATCTCACTAAAGACCTAGATGCACATTCTTTTAAAGGTCCACTTAGACATATCTTTGTAAAACTTTGGAAAACCAATAGCAAATAGAAAAATCATAAATGTTCAAAATAAAAAGATAGAAAGAAAGAGATGCAAATTGAAATCAGACTACCTAATAAGGAATATATTGAATAACAGAAGACAATGCAGTCATATTCTTGAAGATTAAGGGAAAACAAATTTGAAGTTTCTACACCCAGCTAAATCAGTCAAATAAATACGAATGGAATAAAAATATTTTGTCAGATATACAAGGACTCATGATGTTTACCACACAGAATCTCACTGGAAAATACTATAGAATGTACTGCAGTGAGAAGAAAAATGATCTCAGAAGTATGTTCTCTGATTACAGTGAAATTAGACTGGAAATCAGTAACAGAAAGATTTTCTAAATGAAAATCCCAACGTGTTTAAAAATTAAGAAATACACTTCTAAATAACTTTTGAGTGAAAGAGGATACTAGAAAATATTTCAAACTGACTAACAACAAAAATGAAAAATATCAAAATCTGCTCTGTAAGACCTACCCTACAAAAAATGCCAAGGGCATCCTTCAGGCTGCAAAGAAAGATATTAACAGGTAGCTTGTAGCCATACAAAGAAATAGCAGTGATACAGGTACCTATGTTGATAAGCATAAAGACCTGTTGAATTATATTATGGTTTGTAACTTCTCTTCTTTCCCTATATGATTTAAAAGACAAACACATAAAACAATAATTATAAATCTAAGTTAATGAGCACACAAGGTATGAAGATGTAATTTGTGACAATGACAACATAAAGAAGGAGGACAGAGCTGGATAGAAGCAGGGTTTTTGTACACTATTGAAGCTAAGTTGGTAGTAATTAAAACTAAATTGTCATAAGTTTAACGTGTTAATTTAATTTAATTTAATTATTTATTTATTTTTTGCAGTACGCGGGCCTCTCACTGTTGTGGCCTCTCCCGTTGTGGCTCCGGACGTGCAGGCTCAGCGGCCATGGCTCACGGGCCCAGCCGCTCTGCGGCATGTGGGATCTTCCGGACTGGGGCAGGAACCCGCGTCCGCTGCATCGGCAGGCAGACTCTCAACCACTGCACCACCAGGGAAGCCCTAACGTGTTAATTTTAATCCTCAAGGTAACCACTAAGAAAGTAACTAAAAAATATACAGAAATGGAACTGAGAAGGGAATCAGAACAGTTTGGTAGAAAAACTCAAACAAAAAAGAAGGCAGTAATGGAGGAATTGAGGAAGAAAAAAGATATAAGACATATAGAAAATAAATAGCAAAATGATAGAAGTAAGTCCTTCCTTATCAGTAATTATTTTAAATGTAAATTGATTAAACTCTCCAATTAAGAGGCAGAGACTGGAAGAATGGTTACAAAAACAAAAGTATGACCCATCCATATGCTGTCTAGAAGAGATTCACTTTAGATACAAAGACACAAATAAGTTGAAAGTGAAAGAATGGAAAAAGATATTTCATGCAAATATTAACCAACAAAGAGCTGAAGTGGCTTTACAGACAAATTAGGCTTCAAGTAAAAAATGTTATAAGAGACAGAGAAGGACATTATATATTGAAAGAAGTCCCAGTCCATTAAGAAGATACTATAATTATAAACATATATACACCTAACAAGAGATCCCTAAAATATATGAAGCAAAAATTGACAGAATTGAAGGGAGAAATAGACAGTTCTACAAGGATAGCTGAAGACTTTATGCTGCACTTTCAATGATGGATACAACAACAGACAAAAGATCAATAAGGACATAGAAGATTTGAACAACACTGTAGATCAACTAGACCTAACAAAACTAAACTCAAGCTAGCAGAAGTAATGGACTTGAGCTAGCAGAAGTAAATATTAGAACAGAACTAGAGAATAGAAAAATAGAGAAAATCAATGAAATGAAAAGTTGGTTCTTTGAAAATATCAACAAAATTGACAAACCTTTAGCTAGACTTGACTAAGAAAAAAGGATAGAAGACTCAAATTGCTAAACATTAGTAAGTGGGGACATTACTAATGACTTTACAGAAATAAGACTGTAAGAGAATGCTATGCCAACAAATTAGATAACCTAAGTGAAATGGGCCAATTCCTAGAAGCACACAAACTACCAAAACAGCCTCAAGAAGAAATAAGAAATCTGAATAGACATATAACAAGTCAAGAGATTGAATCAATAAGCAAAACCCCTCCAACAAAGAAAAGCTGAGGACTAGGTGGCTTCACTGGTGGATTCTATCAAACATTTAAAGAAGAATTAATACCGATCCTCCTCAAACTCTTCCAAAAATTAGAAGAGAAGGGAACACTCCCTAATTCATTCCATGAGGCCAGTATTATCCTGATGCCAAAACTAGACAAAGACACCACAAGAAAACTAAAAACAAACAATATCTCTTATGAATATAGGTATAAAAATTCTAAGTAAAATGCTAGTAAAAGTGAATCCAACAGAATATTAAAAGTATTATACACATCAACTATACTTCAATTAAAAAATAACTTTTAGGGCTTCCCTGGTGGCGCAGTGGTTGAGAGTCCACCTGCCGATGCAGGGGACACGGGTTCGTGCCCTGGTCCGGGAGGATCCCACGTGCCACGGAGCGGCTGGGCCCGTGAGCCATGACCGCTGAGCCTGCGCGTCCGGAGCCTGTGCTCCGCGACGGGAGGGGCCACGGCAGTGAGAGGCCTGCATACCGCAAAAAAACCCAAAAAAACAAACAAACAAACAAAAACTTTTAAAAAAATAGTGTATACCATGACCAAGTGGTATTCATTCCAGAAATCCAAGGATGGGTCAACGAACAAAAATTAATCAATGTAAAACACCATATTAATAGAATAAAGGGAAAACACACATATCCATCTGAAATAATGAAAAAAAAAAAGCATTTGACAAGGTCCAGCATCAGTTCATATATAAAATAACATTCAATAAACTAGGAATAGAAGGGAACTTCCTCAAAATGATAAAAGGCCTATGTGAAAAACCCACAGCTAACAACATACTCAGTAATGAGAGACCGATGAGTTTCCCCTGAGATTGGGACAAGACAAGGATGTCTGCTTTCCCCACTGCTATTCAACAGTGTATTGGAATTCCTAGTCAGAGCAATTAGACAAGAAAAGGAAATAAAAGCCATCCAAATTGGAAAGAAGAAGTAAAACTATCTCTATTCTCAGATGGCATGGTTTTATATATAGAAAATTTAAAGAAGTCACACACAAAAAAAATCAGACCTAATAAGTGAATTCAGCAAAGTTGCAAGATACAAAATCAACACAGAAAAATCAGTGTATTTGTATACACTAGTAATGAACAATCTGAAAATAAAATTAAGAAATCAATTCCATTTATAATAACATCTAAAATAATAACATACTTAACCAAGAATACTCACCAAGGAAGCACAAATTTGTACATTGGAAACTCAAAACATTGTTGAAAAAAATTAGAGACCTAAATAAATGGAAATACATCCTATGTTCATGGATTGAAAGACTTAACATGGTCAAAATGGCAATACTCCCCAAAGTGATCTACAGATTAAATGAAATGCCTATCAAAACCCCAACGTACTTTCTGCAGAAGTGGGCATGCTAGAATATGTCAGTTATATGAAACCAGAAACCACCAGCTGCCACATTCCACAGGAGGACCTCGAAAACACTGCATGTATCAAGGGCATATGGTGTACCCCAGAGAGCTGTCCTCTGTGGGCAGAGCCAAATGTAGGAGATGCTGTTCCCAAACTGGGCTCCCTGGTAACTGCGGGGATGTTGGGCTCTGGAATAATGGAGGTCAGGGCAATGCATGACTATCAGAAGCAGGATGAGCAATTACCATAGTGGGCAGCAAGGTCAGAACGGCAGCCAGGGGAATCTGACCCTCAGGCGTCTAGAGAGATGAAATTGATAAGAACTTGGTATTTCTGAGGCAATATAGATAGGCAGATAATACACAAAAATATCAGAATTAGAATCCACTGGACCCACCACCTCTCCCAGCAGTGGAAGCTGCCTTTGATTGGCCTCTGGAAGGTGTAGATTAGGCACCAGCTTAGAGGTAAAACCCTGCAAGGATGGGGCACTGTGTCTCAGAATGTGGCATGCACTTTAAATCAATGGCTGCTATATGGTGTAGAGATCTTGGTTCTGAAAAAGAGAGAACTCTACCAGGCAGTGCAGTAAGAGTCCCACCAGACTTCAAGTGATAGCTTCCACCTGATTGAGCACCTCTGCTGGCAGGGCTAGTGGGCCTTGATCATCATGAGGGGTTGGGCTGGAGCCATAGAATGGAGGCAGGGGCAGAAAGAATATGTTTTGGACCCAGGCAATCCCTGGGGGTGTCTCTCGCTCTTCCCATGCCCAGTTGTGACTGTTAAGTGGCAAATGAAGTCACTATGGCCTGAGGAGTGTCTCAAATTCCTCAGGGATGAGGACCTGGGTTACCCCCTGCCCCAGGTAAACCACCAAGGCCAGCAAAGGGCAGTGGGAAGTAGAGTGGGGAGGAGGAGGCTGATGAGTATCATTGGGTTCAGGACCTACTGCAGCAGCAGGATCGTGGTCTATCCCACTGACTGTCCTCTTCAACATTTTCTAAGAAAGTGTGACCAACAAAATCTCAAGGAAGCTAGCCAGACAGAGTGGATTTAATAAGAGAAGTGAGGATGTGGTGGATGCCCTTGGTTTTTCTCCCAGATCCTCTGTAGCAGCCGGTGTGCCCACAGCCAGCTGCTGTGAGTGTTGGCTGGAGCAGCTCACAGCTGCTCTTCTCAAGAGGGTTATACTTGTCCAAGTGGGAGTGCCTGGTCTGGGAAGCTAGCACCACCCCCCTGCAGGGCAGACCTGAGCCTGGGACCATGAAAGATCTGACAGGATGGCCAGCCCTTTGCCTTAAGGCTGCAAAAACTCTGCCACCAGCTCTTGTGCAAGAGTTTTCCTCTGGGCTTCAGTGCAGACCATATCCTGGCTTAGCTTCCTCTTCCGCCTGCACTGCTGCTCCACGCCTCTTCTCCTGAGACCACTCCCTCCCTCCCTGAGTCTGCTTTAACACATTCAATAAACTCAGCCTAAGACAGGTCACCATTTACAACAGAATAAAAAAAAATCATCTACCTAGGAATAAATCTAGCAGAATATGTGCAAGATCTCTACCCAAAAAACTACAGACGGTGTTGTAAGAAATTAAAGAACCCCTAAATTAAATGAGAGCTATGTCATGGCCATGAATTGGAGCACCCAATGCAGTAAGGTATCAATTCTTCCCAAACTGGACTACAAAGTCAATGCTATTGCAATAAAAATTCCATTGTATGAATTTACAAGCGGATTCTAAAATTTATATAAAAGTACAAATGTACTTAAAACGTACAAAAGCACACTATCTTAATTACTATGATAAAGCTATAGTAATTAAGATAGTGAGGTACTGGTATACAGATAAACAAATGGGCCAAGGGAATGGAATAGAGAACTGAGAAGTAGACATATCTCCACGTGGACACTTGCTACAAGACAAAATGATTTCAGAGTGGTAGAGAAGGGGTGGTGCTTTCAATATCTACCTGGAAAAATAACGAAACTCAACTCTTACCTCTCTCATTGTCAACTGCAGGTGCATGTAGATCCAATTGTGAAAGACAAAGCTGCTAGAATGTCTTCACAACCTGGTTGTAGGCAAATATTTCTTTAAAAGAGTGTATGCACACACAGAAAAGCATTAGCCATGAGGGAAAATATGAAATTTTTGATATTGTAATTAAAATTTTCTTTTCATCGGAAGACACTATTGAGATAGTGAAAAACCGTGGAGTTTAAGAAAATATAACTCATAAAACTGACAAATATGAAGAATTCCAAAAAAATCAAGAAAGACAGATAACCCGATAGAAAAGTGGATGAGACTTGACTGGACACTTCTTAAAAGAGGATATTCAAATAACCAACTTATTACTCATCAGGGAAATGCAAACTTAAATCATAGTGAGATACAATTACATACCCACCACAATACCTAATATTTTTTAAAAAAAAGACCATATGGAACAATGAAAATTTTCATGAGCTTCTGGGAAAAGTTTAAATTGGTTCAATTGTTTTGGCAATATCTACTGAAGTTGAATATATCTCCATCCTTTGACTTAACAAACCATTTTGAGGTATATACCCAAAAGAAATATGTGCACATGTACACCAAGAAATACAAATAAATTATGTTCATAGCCTCATTATTCACAATTGTCCCAAACAGGGAAAAAACCCAAATATCCAGCAACAGAAGAAGGTATTTTTAAAAGTGGTATATTCGTACAATGGAATACTACACAGCAATGAAAATAAACAGATTACAACAAGCAGCAACATGCATGAATCTCACAGCTCTAATATAGAGTAAAAGAAGGTGAACACAACAAAACACATACTGTGTAGTTCTATTTATATAAAGTTCAAAAAACAGGCAAGGCTAAACTATGGTGTTTAAGAATACAGGTGTTAAGAAAAGCAAATAAATTGCTATTATAAAGTTGGGACAGTGGTTGCCTAGAGGAAGTTACAAGGGGGAGGAAAGAGAGAGTTATTAGGAGGAGCACACAGATGCTTCTGGGCTGCTAGATGCATTCTATTTCTTGATCTGGGTGGTGTTCCCACCATAAAGGCATTTCCTTCATGATAACTTGCAGCTGCACAATCTTGTTTTGTGAAATTTTATGTATAGATGTTATTTTTTAAATGAAATGTTTTTAAAAATGAAAAACAAAGGATGCAATTACACAGCTAGCTTATAAAAGCAAACCTTCAGGAATTAGCAGGATTTTTTTAATGTAAAAATGTAAAATATAATCACTGAAATTTTAAAGAGAGATGCACATAGTGGATGGGTTCAGCAGCAGATTAAACATAGTTGAAGAGAGAAGTTGTGAAGCAGAAGGTGTATCCAGTGAATTTATCCAGAATGCAACAGAGAAGATGGAAAATATGAAAAAGAGATTAAGAGGCACAAGGGGATACAATGAGAGGCTCTAGTCTGTGTCTGGAATCTCTGAAGAAGAAAGTGGTAAGAATTTATTTGGAAATGGCCACAAACATTAAGAGCTATATATTAAGAGAATTTCCCAGAAGTGATGAAAAATATAAATTCACAGGTGTAGGAAGCACAACATATCCTACACCTAGACATATTATAGTAAAATTGAAGGATATCCACAACAAAGAGAATATCTGGCAAGAACCCAGAGAGAGAGAGGAGAAATCACCTATAAAGGAAAGACGTATGGACTTCTAAACAACAACAATTGAAGCTATTGTTGTAGCCTCCAAAATGGCCTCCAGTAACCTTCACCTCATTTGTGCCTTTTTGTAGTCCCCTCCCACACTGAATAGGGTTGGCCCTGTGTAATCAACAGGATATTGAGGAAGTGATGATGTATGACTTCCAAAGCTAAAACATGAACAGCATTCATGCTTCCACCTCGGTCTCTTGGACTGCAAGTTCTGGAGAAAGTCAACAACCATGGAAGGGGAACACTCAGTAGACCTGTGGCGAGGTCCTTGTGGAGAGAAACTGAGGCCTTTAATCAAGAGCTACGTGACTGGCCTACCCTGGAAGCAGATCTCCAGGCCTTCAGACAGTATCCAACCTCACAATAGATCTTGAGGCAGAACAGAACAGCCAAGCCACTCCCAAATTCCTGATCCACAGAAACTGTGGAAAATTATTTTTGTGTTAAGCCGCTAAGTTTTGACGTAATTTGTTTTGCAGCAATAGATTCAATTCATTAGAATAACAGTTACAGAGTTTTGAGAGAAAATGAATGCCAACATAGAATTGTATACTGAGCAAAAATCTATTCCTCAAGGACAAAAGCAAAATAAAATCATTTCAAGATGAACAGAAATGGAGGGAATTTAACATCAGAGCCTGCTCTCAAGGAATTCTCGAGTATGTGCTTTGAGAAGAAGGAAAATAATCCTAGAAGGACAGTCCAGTGTGTAAGAAGAAATGATCAACAAACAAAACAGTAATATGTGGATGAATCCAAACAACCATTGTCCATAAGACAATAAAACAACATCTAATTTGTGAGGTTAAAGAAAGAACTAAAACATTCAACAATACTAAGCTGGAAAGCGATGATTGGAACTAAAACGTTCTAAAGTACTTTTATTGCCTTGGAGGTAATCAAATATTATTTAAGTCTCTGTTAAACAGTCAGGTAACAGCTCAAGAGGCAGCACTGAAAGACTAGAATCAGCAAGTATAAACTTCAGGCCTGTATAGAGAAAAATCAATAAGTGGGGGGCGTGGAATATTAAAACAAAACTCTCCATTAAGGCAAGAAAGTAGAAGAAAAAGAAATATTGGTTAAAGTGGAAACAAAAACATAAAATGAAAGAAACAAGTCCAAATATATCAATAATCACAGTGAATACTGGGCTATTCTTGCTACTTAAAACACAGGATCATATTGGTTTCTTTTTTTTTAAAAAAAAAACTACAACTCCAAGTTCTATGCTGTTTTCAGGCAACACAGTATAACAATGGAACGCAGGGAAGTTGAAAGGAAGAACACAGGGAGAGATACATCAGGCAAATATTGGCCAAAAGAAAAATGATATAGTTATAGGAATATCTGACTCTGAGAGAACACATGGCAGAGAGGACCAATACTGATGGGGAAAAGGCCTCACATAAGCTTGCTCTGGGGCACAGGCCCTCCTGCTGCAGCAACAGCAACACAACTTCCCAGGTGCTGGCAGCCCCCATAAAAATTCCCCATCTCTTAAGCCATAACACAGTTTCCAACACCATGTGTCATATATCAATGTCTCTCACTGCAAAACAATTCAATTAGAAGTTAATACCACAGGACTTCCCTAGGGGACGCGGGTTCGAGCCCTGGTCCGGGAAGATCCCACATGCTGCAGAGCATCTAAACCCATGTGCCACAACTACTGAGCCGGCGCTCTAGAGCCTGCAAGCCACAACTACTAAACCTGCATGACACAACTACTGAAGCCCTCGTGCCTAGAGCCTGTGCTCTGCAACTAGAGAAGCCACCGCAATGAGAAGCCCGCGCACCGCAATGAAGAGTAATCCCCACTCCCCGCGACTAGAGAAAGCCCGCGCTCAGCAATAAAGACCCGATGCAGCCAAAAATAAATAAATGAATAAATAAATTTATAGGAAAAAAAAGAGTTAATACCACAGGATAATTTTTTTTCAATCCCCATACATTTGGAAAGAGAGTTTCTAAAGAAGTTTAGCAAGGTGCATGGATTTGAGACCAATATAAGAAGTCACTTGATCTTTCTATAGCAGCAGGCATTAGAAAATACTACAGAAACACCATTTACAGTAGCAACTGCAACCATTAGCAAAAAAAAGGTAGCTGAGAATCAGTCTAGAAAACGTGCAAAACCTGCATATCATAAAATCATGTCACACATCATCACACACTGCCAAGAGAGTTAGGACCCACGACCGGAGCCTTCCCAGGAGCATCAACCCCTCGAGGACCCCTCCCACATGGCAGCCAGGCACAGGACCATCGTCCTGGGTGTGAGCAGCCATTGGGCACCTGCTCCGTCTCTGCAGCTGCCTGCTGGTGAGCTCCGTATTTCCACACCCTGTCCATCTGACCCATTGCCCCCCCACCCCCGCCAGCCTAGGAACCCCCAGGCGGTAGGCAGCCATCCTGGAGGCTCCAATGGGCTCAGCAAGCAAGTGTAAGAGGAGCAGGTGCAGCCTGTCCAGCATGTCATGCCCTCGGCCTCCTTGCTGATCACAGTGAGAACAGGAGCGCACAGGTCTCTGAAGACCTGAGGGGTGGAGGACGCTGAGGTCTCTTTATAAGGTGGACATTCATGAATGCCGCATGCTTGCGAAGGATGCCTCCCCTACCCCATTCCCACCCCAAACCAGCGTCAGGTGTGCCCCACAGACGCAAGGTAAGGTCATTGAGGCAGTGCCTGGGCCACCACACCTGCCATGTACAGCATCACCATCCTCACCCACAGCTGGTGCTCACAACACCCACTGCTGCTGCTAGTGAGTCTACAGTGAGTCTGCAGAGCTAGGCTAGGGTGGCTGGGGACAGGCTCTCCATGGGTGGGCCAGGCCAGGGTGGGGCCAGGCCAAGGGCGGGGTCATGGTGGGCGGGGTCATGGTGGGCGGGCTCTCTGAGTGGAGGTGGGGCTAAGCTTGAGGTGGGGCTCTCCATTAGTGTGGTCAGGGCCTAACTGAGGTAGAGCCAGGTCACCCTGTGTACTTGTGGCCCTTCCGAATCACAAGGGTGGAGGTGGTCTGGCAGGTCTGTGTCCAGGAGCGAGGGGAGAGAGCAGGACCCCTGTCAGTGGGCGCCATGGGTGGGTGGAATTGCCCCTCGGGGAGGCAGCACAGGGGTCGGATCCTGGAGCGGGCTCAGCGTGGAGAGAAGTAGAGGATCATGAAGTGCAGAAATGTCATGTGGCCTTTAAACACTGACAAACACCCCTATTCCTGGACATTTTCGAAATGTATTGCGTATACAGTAGTTTCATTAGCCAACGATTCTGAGGGCTACCCAAGGATGAGCCATGGAAGTCGATTTGTCCCCAGTCTCCAAGGGACATGAGCATCTGGGCCGGGAGTGGGCCATCCTCCCCTGCTTCGAGGTTCTGGGATGAGGGACATCCCCGAGTCTCCAACATCAGTTTGCTTGTCTCAGCAGCAGGCATCTGTGCACCCCATGTGTAGGTATGCAGTAAGAATTAGGGTAGGTGGGGGCACTCCACAGTGAGGGTGAGGGACTCTGTTGTCTGAGCCCCAAAATATGCAAGAATGTCCTGGGCCCTGGGCCAGGGCAGGAGAAGGGCACAGGAGATAGGACAGGAGGAGAAGGGAGAAGGAGGGAGATGGGGAAGGAGGGAGGAGGGGCAGGAGACAGGAGGAAAAAGGAGGGCAGGAGAGAAAATGTAGGAAGAGGAAAAGGGGGGGGGGAAGAAGGGGACAGAGGGAGGAAGAAAAGGGGAGAAGAGGAGAAAGGAGGGGGGCAGAAGAGAGAATGGGGCAGGCAGGAGGGTCATCAGAACCAGCTCCCACCCCTGTGTGGTCTGTCTCTAGGGGCCAGGGGAAGCAGAGGCTGCCCAGGTACAGATACAAGAGAGTCATGAAAAGGTTAGAGGTCAGGGACCTGCTCAGGGTTGGGAGCTGCTGGGGCAGCATGGTGGGGGGCGGGGGGGTGGCGCAGGGCAGGCCCAGGTCTCAAAGTGGAGTGACACAGGTCTTTCCAGGACTTTCTGGCCCCTGATGGCTAAGTTAAGCTACCTCTTCCCCTCAGGTCCATCAGAATCAAGGATTTGAGTCCTCGTGGTGTATCACCAACCCCAAAAAGCAAAGCTGGACAAGCCAGAGGACCAGATAAAGTCTTGTGTCCTGCCCGTACTTACTGAGCAAGTCGAGGGTCCTGGTCACGTTACAGCCAGAGTGCTTCTTGACCACCATCCTCACACCTTCCAGACATGGCCACTGGGAAAGTTCTGGATCCCAGACCAGGCCAGGGGCCAAGCTGTGGGCAGGTGGGCCACCTGGGTGTGGCAGGGAGCTTGTCCAATTCTAGCTGAACACATAGTGTCTAAGTGTTCAATGACCATGCAGGTGCCGGGACAAAAACAGCCTTCCCCTGCACACAGATGGGGTGGGAGAGTTGTAGGCTGAAGCCTCCTCTGCAAGGCTGCACATGATGCAGAGAGGGGAGTGGAGACATGGGGGCGCTACAAGGTGGGAGGAAGGGGAGGGGATCTGAGTCCACCCCTCCCTCTCTCTCCAGCACCACCTCCACTGTGGCCCAAGCTGACAGCTCGGCCTCTGAGCCTGTTATCCACGTGTCTGGTGGGGACGTGTGGAGAGCATCTGGTGTCAGGAGCCTGGGGTAGTGATAACTGCTGACCCCTTGCTCCCCTCCCAGGTTCTGCATCTCACACAGTAGTGTCGAGGTTTTGGAGGGGGGGAAGTCAACAAGACTCTTGTTCCTCAGAAGTTCTCACAGCTCAACAGAAGAGATGCTCTCAGGCCCTCAAATCCCAAAAGTCAGACAGCCCTCCCATCCCCCAACAAAGACCTAGCATTCAACCTGACGAATGACACAGCCGCACGTACCAGCCTTGCCTGCACACCCCTGCATCCTCACAGCCATGGCTCTGCAGGCCACCTGCCCATACTTCACAGGTGAGGAGACCCCACAAGGAGCCTGAACCTGGTTTTGTTCCTACCTGGGTGTAATGAGCTATTTTAACCTTTCTGAGATTGTTTTCTCACCTGTGAGATGGATCACAACAGGCTGCCATCCTGAACAGCATTCAGAGCCAGTGTCCACGGGTGGTGCCCCCCCCAGCCCCCGCCTGCTGAGCCCCGAACCAGGAAGGGCCTGGAAGTTACCTGGGACAGATGTGTCCTTCCTGGAGGGCCAATGCCCAGATGGACAAGCCGGTGAGGGGACAGAGCAGGAGACAAAAACAGGAGGTCTACTCTGGCCCAGCACAACCCCTCTCCACAGAATAGCCTGTGAAGACCCTCCATCAGGCCCAAGGGTTCAGAAGGGACGATACCTGCCAGCTGTACCTGGGTCAGGGAGAAGGCTGTGCCCCACCAACCTCAGGGTCAAGGCTATGACCTCATGAGGAGGCATCACCCCTTCCCCACCTGCTCAGGGATAAGTGTCCAGGCCAGGCCTGTTCCTGCCCCTGGCTGGAGACAGGAGGGTCGTACAGACCGTGCCAACCCAGACCCCAGTCTGTCCCTTTGGTTGTGCTGCCTGTCTAGGATTCCATCATGGCAGTCCCCTCCTGGAGTCATTCCTGAGACAAGGGTCATTTGATCTCCTGCAGGGCCCGTCACTTCTGAGTGGATGGTTCCTCAGGCCAGTTCAACTGCAGTTCCTGGCAGAGGCCGAGGTCTCTGGTACCCCAACCAGGGCAGGATCTGGAGCATGGGATGGCAGCCCCTACGAGGAGAGCTCCAGGGCGCAGAAGCCCTTTCCCCTCTGGATTAAGCAGGACACTTGTTGTTGGGCCTGGGAGAAGACCTCCCAGCCCCACCGCAAGCCCCTCCTCTTCCAGGGTCTCCAGGGGCCCCTGATCTGCGAGGCAAAGGATCCCTGCCCTGCAGCTCAGCGCTGAACTGGCAGGCTGGGCCGGGCTGCGGCCCCACCCCTACACCGCGTCCCAACTTACCGCAGAGAACATTAGAACCCTGGCAGCCAGTCCCACTCCCGCCCCTGGCCCAGCTGCTGTGGCCACCGCTGCTGCTCAGGCCACCTCCGGGCTTGCGGGAGCCTCCGCCCCTTCTCCTTCTTGGGACCTACCCCCTCCCCTCTGAAATCCCCTCTCCTCGCCCAGCCCCTTTCCCAGGACTCTCCCCCCAGCCCCTCCCCTTGTCCTACCCCTCCCTCTTCTGGGGACTTCACCCCTCTGACAGCACCTCGTCTCGCCCCGCCCCCTCCGGGGGACTCCCCCCACCGCCAAAGGTTTTTCCCTTTTTCCTTCCCTTTCAGGCTCTCCCAGGCCAGTTCCGTTGTGAGCTGCCTGCTCCCTGCTCCAGGGATGTGGGACAAAGAGGATGCGGCTGCTGTGAGCAGGGTAGGCCTGGAGCTGCAGATTTAAGTTTAATGTATGTCTCTGTGCAAACCGCAGGTGGAGTGCTTGCTGCTGTGGTCGCATTCTCCTGCCAGCCCTTATTCTGAGGAGCTCTGTCCCAGAAAGGCGCCTGTATACTCCAAGGCATGCACCCTCTCCCCCTCTGTAAGTGAGTAACAAGCGGGAATGCAAACCAGGACGCTGCCTTAGACCCCACCCATTCACCCAAGGACCTCTCCCACTTCTGCTTCCTCCCCCTCTTCATTACTGGGTGCTGCATACTGTCAGTGCTTAATAAGTGCTGGGGACGGACACCCCACTGTGGCCTCCGGAGGGGTGGGAGTAAAGATCTTCACCCCAGGAAACGGGTGGAGGGGGCAGCAGGGTCCCCTCACCTACCCACTGCGCCTGGACAACCCCCCACCCCTTCTACCCTTGACTGTCCTGGAGCTTCAAGAGAGAGGCCCACTTTAAGTGCTGCACCCCCAGGCTATGTCCTGGGCAGGCCGGCCCCCTAATCCACAGCCCAAGGTCTCGCTGACCACTGAGTCCTCAGGAACCCCAGGGAGGGTGGGGCCGTTGAACCACCCCCTAATCCCCCAACCCCAACCCTAGCTGTCCTCTACCCTTCTGCCTGGCCCACGTTCCCCAGAGCCGAAGAGAAGACCCAAGTGGACAGGCGCTGTGGGGGTCATGGGAATGCGGGCTGCTCTGAGCTCCCACCCCACCCACCCAGGCCTCACAGTCGGGGGACTTTCTCAGGCTTCTCTTGCCCAGTGGCCCAGGCACACGCAGGCCCTGGTGATCACGAAAACAGCACTTCACCTGCCCCATGCTCCTCCCGCCCCCCCACCCCCCACCGCTGCTACAACTCTCCACATAGCTTAATGCCCAAAACAGACTGAGGCCACAGGCGCTTGGAGGCTGGGGCCACGACAGAACCCAAGAGTGGATCACACAGCGTTCCTTCCCTCCATCTCCATCTCAGAGAGCTGTGAGTCAGCTGGGGTGGCCCCGACGGAGGTGGGGGGCTGTTCTCATGCGCCACCATCTCCCCAGCCCTGGCCAGAGCTGGCAAAAATACATACATACATTCAATCTTTAAGAAAGTGGCTGATATTTCTATATGGAATTACAGCATCAGCTCCCAGCTCCCCCCACCCCAAGAAGATCTCTGGGATACTCTCCCAGGACAGAATGAGCCCAGCCCCTCTCCCTCCAGGAACAGGAGAGAACTTCTATCCCATGAAGGCCTGGGAAGGGAGGGGACTAGGGAGGGGTGTTCTGCAGCAGCAGGGAGCATGTGCAGGGTGGGAAGAAGCGGGGTGGTGGCCAGCGGATATCAGATCTGAGGAGGGGCTGACTGGGTCCCCTACAGGACCCTTCTCCCCAGGAAGCCCTTCTCCAGGACACCCTCCCCTAGAACCCCCTCCCCCAGAAGTCCTGCCTAAGCCTCCCTCTCCCTGACTGGGGAGCCAGCCCAGCTCTCAGCTCCTAAGTGGGGCGCTTGGTTCTTTCTGAGTCTCCTACCCCATAAAAGGATCACCGCTGCGCACAGTCCAGAACCTCTGGAAATAGCTGACAGCAGCCCTGCAGGCCCTGCCAGGCCCCTGGCAGCCCTGGGCTGGGCGGATGGGAGAGGGGCTGCTCTGAGCGTGGGAAGTATGGGCTCATGACCCACAGAAGCATTACGGTTGCTCCGTCTCAGGTCTTGGTTTCTCAGTGGGCCTGGTTCTGGTCTCTGTGGCCTGGGGAGCTGCAGCCAACCTGGCCTTGAACGTGGGACAGCTGCAGCCCTGCCCTGCCTCCAGCCCTCCCACTGACTGAGGCCCAAGCCCCTCCCAGGAATGTCCAGAGGGACCAGGTGGGGATTAACAGCAAATGCCTCCGATTAATAAAAGGTTTGATGGGAATTTCATATGTTGATGCAGATCCTAAACATTTTCCAGGAACATCTGGCAGAGGTGGAGCCCTGTTTATGCTCACAATGAGAGTGTATTTTTCCAGGTCCTCAGCCTGTCTCCCTCCCTGGGCCCCAGTGGGGTCTCTGGGTTGCCACCCACCGCCTCGGCCTTAGCCCACCCCTTACCCGGGAGCAGAGAGTCACTGGAATGGGAGCCAGAATCCAGGCCCACCCCTGGGAGGGGCCTCAAGTCTGAGTCTTCCCACTCACCTCTGCCTGCCTCCTTCCTCCTCCTACCAGTACGGGAGAAGAGTCCTTCCTGGACGCCATCAGCCCTACAGGTGCACAACCTGGGGAGGGGGGCAGCCGGGAGGCGGCGCCAAGCCTCTGCAGTATGGGTTGGGTTGGGGTGTGGCCCCCTCTGGCCCTTACCCACGGTAGCTGCCTCCAGCCTACACACACACACAAACACACACTCTCACACACACGTGCACACGCGCACACGCACCCACGCACACACGCACGCACGCGCACACTCACACCAGGGCCTGGGGCTTCTGCGGTCCCTGTGGGTAGGCTCCAGAAAAGACAGGGCAAAGCAAACCAAGGTCTGCCTGAGGTGGTGACAGGAGAGAGCTGGACTCCAGGGGTAGGTTGGGCCCAGGGTAGACCTGGAGATAAGAGGTGGGGTGAGGGGTACCCAGGGCAGATCTGGAGGTGACAGGTCAGGGGCGGGTCCCTAGAAGGGTCAGCACCACCCCAACGCCGCTGTTTGACAGGCCCCGTGGCTGCCGGCGTCCTCAGCAAAGACCTCATTTGAGGCTATGTGGGGCTCAAAGAGATCTCGTGACAAGTCAGGCTCCAATCAGAACTATGCCAAGGGGGTAAGGGCCAGGCGAGACTCGTCCCCCAAGCTGCCTCAGCCTTAGTCCCTAATCCCAGGGCAGCAGGTAGACAGTGAGCATGGAGCCCTGGACTGACGCCAGTGAGACTCGTTAGTACTAATCCCACCCATAGGGCCCCCGTGGGGGTTGGGAGCCAGCGTCATGGGGGCGGGGCTCCTGTCAGCAGGGCACAGCCTGTGGCCCCCCGTTCCCCCAGCTGCCTCATGCCATCTGTGTGGCCCTTGTAGGAGCCACTGTTTATTTGTTTTCTTTTCTCTTTTTTTCCTAATAAAATGCAGCGGAGTGGCGGCAGACGCCACATCCTATCTCCTTATAAAATGCATGTGTGTGTACTGTGGGCCCGTGGGCAGCTCCAGCCCAGCAAACTGTCCCCACTGACCTGGGTCCCAGTGGATCTCAGGGCCAGCCTTGGAGACCCCCAGACACTTGCACATGGAGGCTGGGTCGGCTGGAGAGCATACCTGACTAGGAGGGTATGGGTGGCAAGGTCCCCCTCCACTTGGGGCAGCCTGAAAGACAGCCCCGGGCACCCAAAAGCAAGATGGGGCCCACCGTCCTGGGCCCTGACAAGGTGCCCCTGGGGCCTGGGAGCACAGGGCCACGCTTTGGCACTGGGGCTCAGGGATTATTCCTGCGTCCCGTTGGAGTGAGTAGATGGGGAAGGGGACTGTTCTCTATCCCCTACTGCTGGGCTTGCGGTGTGGAGTGAGAGGGGCCTGTGTGGGCCTGTGTGAGGGTGCCCGGCTGCTGTGGGGCGTGGTGGGAGCGTGAGGCCTCCCTCAGGTTGGGGCGGGCCCCCATGTAAGTCTCAGCACCAAACATTTGCTCCAAATTACAGCCAGTGTGTCTTAATGTTTCATGCTTTTCCTACAGAGCTAATCTCTGCTGCCTGCAACACCCACCAGACAGACATCCTCAGCCAATCCTGTGTGAATAGGCCCAGCCCAGCCCTCCCGGTCAGGGCCCAGGGGACATGCCACCCCCACCAAACCACAGTGGCGCCTGGACTAGGTAGACACACGAGATCGCCTTAGGCCCAGATGTACCAGGCTCCAGGTGTCCGCAGCCCAGGTGGCCATGACCCAGATGATGCCCACAGCCCAAAGGACAGGAGGGTGGATGGTCTGGGGCCAGCTCTCCATCTCCACCTCAGCCCAGCAGCAGGGCTGCGTTATCAGGTGTCACCTTCAGCTGCCTGCCCCTATCTATCCGGGAGCCTGTCCTTCTGCCAGCACTGATAGGACCTCCTCTCCAGCACTCGGCACAGATAGCTTACCTGTCAGCCCGGTGCCCCCCACCTGCCTGCATGGCCCCACATGCCAAGGAGCCTGGGAAGGTGGGGCCTGCCCTCAGCACCTCATGTGGGGAACCTGCCCCCATCACCTCCTCTCTGTACCCACCCACCCTGGGGCCCAGCCAGGCTACCCCTGAGGCCGGCTGTGTCCTGGCCACTCTCCTGCCAGCTGGGCCAGAAGCCACTTCTCTCCCCACTTTCCCCTAGCCATCAACCCTCAGGGCCAGCACCTGTCAAAGAGGCCCCTCCCAGGAGACCCACTCAGGAAAGGCCCCTCCCAGCTTCCAGCTCCCACGCCAGAACCGTCCAGCCACACACACCCCGGCCTCCCTCCAGCCGACAAGCCCCCTACAGTCCCCGCCTGGGCCTGCCTTTTAGGTCTCAGAGTCCCCACCTCCATCCTGCTCTGTTCACCTCTAGACTCCCCTGCCCAAGGGCACTGGAAGTTGCCCTCCTTCTGTGACCTCCAAGCTCGGCAAGCTCCTGCCCTGCCCCAGGATGAGCCACACTCACCTCAGGTTTCCTAGAAATGTCATCCCAACCACTCTGCTGCCCCCTGGGTGGAGATGGAGGGAGTTGGCTGTTTCTGCTACCCAGAATGGCTTCCGTCTACTTCCTTCTCGTCCTGAGGAAGGACCTCTGACCCCACCCCTATCCTTTGGAGAGTACCTGGGAGTGGGCTGTCCCTGGGCCCTCCCCCAAGTCCCTCAGCATCTGTCAGAGGCATTGGTCAGCGCCTCTTGGCAAGAATCCTCCAAGGACACCTTAATCCGCGGCCTGGTTTCCAAGGCCAGAGGCCCCAAAGTGCCTCCCTTGCCTTCCAGATGAAGGTCAGTGACCCCAGGAGGGAGGGATGGTAGGGAAAGGAAGGACCCACAAAGGGTGGGGGCACAGAGGGGATGCAGCTGGACCCCGCACCCTACGATGCAGCTGGGGGTTCTCTCCATAGGAAGGTATCTTCAACGTTTCCTTCCCTGGGTCCCAGCCACTCCATGTCTGTCTGTCAGTCTGTCCTCTGTACTGGGCCTGGGGCTTCCAACTGTCTTGCCTGGGGTCAGGGTCAGGACTGGGAAGAAATGAAGCCTTTTCCACGAGACTGCAGCTTACCTGGCCCTGAGTCACAGACCCTGCTCAGCATCCCCTTGGTGTCAGCTGCGTGCTATTTTCACTAAGCAATCTATAACGAGCCTTCTCCCGTGTGAAAGCAGCCATTCTCAAGACGGACCTCCGGGCCTTCATGCCGTTGGGGGTTATTTTAACTGTGAGCTAAGGGTAGCCATGCAACCAAGCAACTCCTAGGTGAGGTGAGCACTGCCGAGGACCCTGGACCACCTGCTCTGGGGACAAACACCACTGTGTCGCTCAATCAGCACTGTGGAGAGACCCTCATAAGAGACACTGAGGCCTTGGCCACACCAGCCTTCTCCAGCCCAGCAGTCACGGGTCAACCCTCTTGGAGAACAGCTGCTAGTGAGAGGCCTCAAGGCAGAATGGCCGGGCAGACTCCAAAAAGAGGAAGCAGATGGTTGTTGATAATTGCATTGGTCACTCAGGTTGGGGCTATTTCTTACGTAACCAGAACACATTCCCCCTGAAGCCACTGCCGGGTGGTTTTCCAGGTGTCCATGTGTGTGATCTGCCATCCTGAGGGTGAGTCATGCCAGGCCCACCAAGGCATGCAGCACATGTGTGCCCACAGAGCTGCTAGATCCCAGAGCTCCCGGGATTGTACCCAGTCACCCCCCTGACTGTCAGTAGGGATATCTGTCCACATGTATCATAGCCAGGGTGTGACATGAGGGCCCCTAAAGGGTACAAGAGAGCTGGTTCCCAGGCAGAGGGAGGAGGGAGGATGAGGATACACCCACTGGGGCAGGAGGCCTAGGACCCAACACTGGAAGCCATGGCTCCTGACCCCCAGGAGCCCATAGAAGGTGCAGAGGCAGGCAGGGCCGTGGCAGTCAGTTGCCCTGCCCTGGGGCCTCGGCCTGATGCAGCGGATCCCTGGGCAACCTACAAAGCCCACAGCTGGGGAGCAGGTAAGGAAGGCCCGAGGCCCCGACCTGTCGTGTGCACCACCCGTGAGGAAGGCCCAGTCATTCTCAGGGCCCCTCCCCTGACAAAGCCACACACCCATCCCTGTCTACCTCTCCAGCGTGGCTTCTCCAGGCTCCTGGTTCAGAAACGGGGTATTATTCCCTACCCATCCCCCCTCACCTCACCCACCCAATGCCAGAGCCAGTCCTGTGTGCAGACAGAGAAACTGAGGCCCAGAGGGCTAGTGAGGAGAGCCTGACTCAGTATGGTCCCCTGGGACCAGAAGTCACCCCCAGAGCTTTGGGGAGCTTCCATCCATCTGTCTGTGCAGGGGAAAGCCTGCGGCCATCGCCCTGGGAGCTGGGGGCTACCCTGAGGGTCTGGGGGCTTTGTCCAGGTGGGCCAGGAGGAGAAGGCCAGTCCTGGCCCATACAGGCAGAAGGCAATGCGTGCAGAGCTGTGAAGGCTGGCCTGGAGTGAATGGAGGAGCCAGGCCTTTGTTCAGCCACACTTGCACACTCACACACTCATGCTCACATATGCACACAGCCCCAGGAGA
This sequence comes from Orcinus orca, assembly GCF_937001465.1. NCBI lineage: Eukaryota > Metazoa > Chordata > Mammalia > Artiodactyla > Delphinidae > Orcinus > Orcinus orca. The sequence goes on along the minus strand of NC_064561.1, from coordinate 16,169,769 downwards.
ATGCACACACACTCATGCACACACAGAGTGTACACTCGTATTGATATGTGCATGCACAAACTCCCAGAAGAATACACACCCCCCAGGAAAACACACACACTCACATACACACCCAGGAGCATGCACACTGGCACACGCAGGCGTGCGTGGCTGCCAAGTGCACCATGGGCGTTCCCTCAATTTCTGGCCTGGAGCTGGTGAAGGCTGTCACCAGCTGGCCCCACCTCCCTGCTCCTGTACTCAGGGAAGCTTTATAGGAGGCAAGGTGGAGGCAGCCATCAGCTGGACCCTACACCAGGCCCAAGGATCTCAAGTGCCAGCCCAAAGGCCTGGAAGCGGCCGCCGGGTCAGAGCACATATGAGAGGTGTGGGTGGCGCCCTGCGTGTGCACATGATGGACCCAGGGGCTTGGTTTACGATGGGGCTCCCGCACATAAAGGTGCCGTGTTAAGCAACGGCATAAAAATAATATATAGGTTACCGCAACATTTTTATGACCTTCCCCGGCCCTGCCCTGGAATGCTGGGATCCAGCAGGTGAAATAACACACGTCAGCGGCTATGCGGAGCTGAGTGCATGGGGAGCCTGGGCAGCCAGGGTGCTGAATCTGGGCCCTAGTCCTCCTGGGGAGGCAGAACCAGGATGGTGTCGGGCACGCCTCTGAACCCCAGAGAGCCTGCAGCTTGGACCAGGGTGGTGCAGGGGCATGCTACAAGAGGGGATGCCCTTCACGTACTGTGGGCAGGCTGCAGAGGAAGACTGCACTAGAAGAGCCTGCAAGGGCTTGCAGCCACTGTGGGGACCAGAGAAGGGTGAACCAATGCAGGTAGCCTTGTGACAGGGAAACAGGTCCCTTGCATTCATGACAACCTCTGGCTGCAACAGGGACAGAGAGCGATGTGGGTGGTAGGGCAGCTGCAGACATCCCCCCCATAGGGAAGGGGCATCCTCCTGGGGACACTTTCCTTGTCTGCGAGACAGGAAGTTGCAGAGTCTGTGAGCAAAGCCCTGTAAAACACCTGGTCCTGCACGAATCCCACAACATCGTCTGTCTTGGTGTGCAGGCCAGCCCAGGTCTTGGAGCCAACAGGAATTGCCCTTTCCCTCCAGGCCCAGGAGAGCCTGAAGATCTGAACTGACAGTTGATAGGGTAACCCATGTGCCCACAGCCCATGCTCCCGAGTCCGCTCACCCACCTGCACAGCGTACCTCTCTGGACCTGGGGGCCCCTCCTCTGAAGCCTTCCTGAGCTGACCACGTAGATGCCAGGCTGAAGCCTCTGTGGCCACAAGCAGACTCTGGTCAGCTTCAGCCAGTTGTCCTGAGCTCCCAATGGCCAGCAGAACCTGAATTTGGAGACCTGCCAGGCTGGCAGGAGAATGTGGCCAGCAGGGGCAGGTGGGGCTCAAGAGGCTGCCCCTCACCCTGCCCCAGGACCTCTAGCACCCCAAGCTTCCCCACTGGGGCTGGTTGCAGATGGACAGGGTCCAGGCTCAGGCCTCTAGCTGGGAGGGCCCTGGCTTAGCGTGGCCCTGGGGACTGGAGACCGATCCTGGAGAGCCCTCCATGAGATTTCCCTGACACGAGTCCAGTCCATGGGGCCGTGGCAGCCTGGGGCCACACACTACAAGGCCCCAGAATTGCCCTGGTGTCCTCCAACCCTGGTGTCCTTCAACCTCTGCCTGTTGAGGGACTCCAGGTGGGGGAGGCCTCTCTGAGTGTGAGGCACCATTAAGGAAGCTGGGAAGGGAAGGGAGGTGGGGTCAGCCTGCCCCAGGCGACAATGGACTTTTTGAGGGGGGCTCCATGGGGCTCCCGAGCACCCCAGGGCCCAGGTGATCAGGAGTGGGGGGACCTGTGGGCAAGGCAGGCATAGTCCAGGAGTCTGCACACCAGGACAGGGGTCCATAAAAGTGGCTACGGGAGGGCCTTGGAGGGAATCCACAGAAACACACATGTCCCTGCAAGAAGCAGAAAATGCCGACCGCCCCCCACCGGAGGGCCCCTCACTTGGGCAACCTGGGCCACCGTGGGCCCCACAGCTGCTCACCAACCCCTCATCCATGCCAGACCTGCTGGGGTCCTGGGACTGCAGTGGTGACAAAGCCAACTGGAACTTCAGCCAAGGTGGGGTGGGGCTGGCCGGGCCAGTGGGGGATCAAACAGCAGACAAATATGGAATTTTTATAGTACATCAAATAAATGCCAAGAAGAAAAAACCAGGACCCCAACAGAAGATACTGGGACAGTACCCTCCAAGGGTGGGTTGGCTGGGACAGGACCTTCCAAAGACAAAAGAACAGAGCTGGGCTTCCCTGGTGGCGCAGTGGTTGAAAGTCCACCTGCCGATGCAGGGGACACGGGTTCGTGCCCCAGTCCGGGAAGATCCCACATGCTGCGGAGCGGCTGGGCCCGTGAGCCATGGCCGCTGAGCCTGCGCGTCTGGAGCCTGTGCTCCCCAACGGGAGAGGCCACAACAGTGAGAGGCCCGTGTACCACAAAAAAAAAAAAAAAAAAAAAAAAAAAAGAACAGAGCTGCCTACGAGGCCCCTGCTACAGAGTGGGACAGAAAAGACAAGTATGAAGGGCATAAAGGCCAAGGAAACCCAGCAGAGCTTACCCTGGGAGCAGGGTCTCTACTGCAAGAGGGGGTACAGGCAACAGGGTTTTGTGGTGTGGAAACTGAGAGGCCAGGTGTTGTGTGTCTTTGCACCCACTTTGCCCATTGAGTTTTCCACAAGTACCACCACAATATTTTAAGCTCTACACGCTGTGCTAGACCCTTGCACACCCCTGCCAGGAAATGGGGGCTCTCCCGTCAGAGCTGGGGACTGTGTGATCGCTTGGACATGGACGTGGGTGCTCGCAGTGACCTCCAAGATCAGGCACTAAAGGGGACACAGCCTCCACCCGGAGCCTGTGCTCTCTCACTCTCCCTCTGCCAGGACCCCAACCCCACCCACGCCATACTGTGAGGAAGCCCAGGAGTGGATGCGCCCCACAGGTCCCAGCCTGGCCTTCCAGCCCCTGTGACCGAAGGGAGCAGGGATTAGCTGTCCACCAACTCCTGCCCAGTCGAGAACCCGGAGTAGGACAAGTGCTGCTGCTGGGAGCAGCTGCATCTCAGGGTGGGGGTCATGTAGCCCCCACCCTGGACCGGATGGCCAGCAACAGGTGCTGGTCTCTAAGAAAACTATGGGCACCACTTAGGGAGCTGGTCTGGACCTGAGCCTGGAGGCCACAGGGCAAGGACTCAGAGAGAAGCGCTGTGGTTCTGGATCACACCCAGCCAAAAAGGAGATTGAGAAGGAATTCTGGGAATTCACGGGGAGATGGGGATGAAAGGAGGTGGGGGAAGAAGGAGGCAGAGGGCACCATAGGACTCTGGCGTGGGTTTTCTGGGTACTCCAGACTCCCCGAGCAGGCTGTACAGGACTTACCTTTTTTCTGCTTTCCTGAAGTCCACAAGAGTTTGCGTCACATTTATGAGCAGAAAAAAGTTATTAACCCCTTAACGGCTCCCTGCCCTCAGGCTAAGGCCAGACTCCTGGTCTGCTCCCAGAGCACTGTGGGTGCGGCTGCCCACAGGCTTCCTCTCTGTCTTGTCCCTCCTCCCCAAGGCCTCCCCGCACTGGCCTCCAGGCAGTGCCCCCCACCCAGGTCCACAGGGAGGCAGGAGAATGGGGTAGGGCCCTCACAGAGGCCTGGGGAGGGAGAAGTCTTGCCCCAGGAGACGTGAGACTCAAGCATCAGGCATACAGCCAGCATCCAGGTGCAAAGGTGAGACAGGCCAGGCCACCCAAGGCCACATCTCAGGGTCCAAGGGTAAGTCTGTGGGGCCAGGACCCACATCCAGTGTCAGGGATGCTCTCGGCAGCTAGCTCAACAAGTTACAGCACAGAATCTGGAGAGGGCAGTGGGCCCAAGGGCCATCAGAAGTCTCAGGGCTGTGCCCTGGAACCGAGGAAGGACCTCGGTGACTCTTAGTTCCTGAGCATGGCTTCTGGGTATCTATGTGGCCCCAGGACCCTCGGGGCCCAGGAAGGAGAGAGTGATGTCCAGGAGACACACAGCTGGGGGGCGGGGGTTGGGGGTATCCCTTCCTGCAGAGACCAAGTGGTTGCAAAGCCAAAACCTCACTCAGCACGCATGGGCCATCACGAGGGAGACCAGGCCCCTCTGGGGTTCGATACCATGGGAGGAAGGTGGGTGTGCAGGGCGTGCTCTCAGACCTGGGAGGGTGGGCACTGTCCCCCACCCAAAAGGCCATGGGCTGCCTCCCAGTGGTCCTGTCCTCCCAGGTTGGTGGGCAGTGGTTTGGCTTCAGCCCTGCCAGGTAGTGAGCCCATAAAGCTGGGAGAAGGGAGGAAGCCATACCCTGGCCTTGCTGCCCTTCCCCCAGGTGAGGCTCCCTAAGCACACGCAGGTTCAGGGTGAAAGCCTGAGCAGAGGCGACCCTGGCCAGAGCTCACACTCCGGCCTCAGCCACGAAAACCTCCACAGGAGCAGGACGTGCCATCAGCACGGGAGCCCTGAGGAAGGCGTGTGAAGAGCCCGTGGAGAGTAACGCAGGGGCAGCAGGGGGTGAGCCTTGAGCCTCCCAGTCTGGCATCTGGGGCTTTCCAGGGATCGCTCCTCTCGGCCGTGCTAACCTCCACAAACCCGGGGGCGTCGTCCCAGCCCAGCCAGCGCCTCCCGCTGCGGGAGCTTCCCTGGCCACTCACTTCTTCCTTAGAGCAGCCACCCAGAGGTGGGGAGACACCACTGGGGGTGCAGGGAGATTCTACAATATAGAGCCCTGGGGGTGGGGTGAGGCCAACCTAGGAGCCAGTCCATGTTGGAACATGTAGGGGGTCCCCAAGTGCCCACCCTTCCAGCCACAGTCCAGGGGTCCTCCAGCATCAGGGGTGCTGGTGCTGGACTCCCCACCAGCCTCTCCACCCCCCCACCCCAACCCCCCGACCCCGCACCCAGGTCTCAAATATTCACAATCTGGAAACAGCAAAGACAAAACAGACAAAACACAAAAACAAGGCGAAAGAAACCACTTATCCCCTGGAACATCTTGGACCCGTTTCTCCTGGACATTAATAAAGTAAACCTATGCCTTTGAAACACAGCTTGGGGAGTGAAACTTTTCCCTGTAAGAAGGGGAGAAAGTGGTTAGGGTTAGTCAGAGCAGCTACAGCCTAGAGGCTCAGGACAGAGCACGAGCCAGAGAGCCTGGGAACACAGACACTGGTGCCAGCACGCAGGACGCATCCAGGGTGCATGGCGCCCACGATCCACTCAGGATACGCTGCACCCACACGCACACATCTGCTCTCGTGGGTTGCAGAGCCTGCAGCTGTATGCACACACATGAGGCCCTTCTCTCTGCTAATTGGGGAGGGAGAACACTCCCCTGCTCATGACACATGGGCACACAGAAGTCCTCCAGGAGCCCACGCCAGCCACCTCAGCAACATGGGGGACCCCAGGAGCCTGGAGGGCAGGAGAAACTTGGGGACCCCTGGGCCACTCTCAGCTCCAAGGGCAGTAGACCGGGCCGCAAAGCACTCCAAGCGGGGCCTGAGGCTCACCCCCATAGTCCCTTGGATTCCTGGATCTCAACTTTCTCCAGTCTCAGCTGCCTTTCCCAGGAGGGACTCTGTGGGCAGTGGTGGGCACGTGGGGCCTGTAAGGAGAACCAGCTCAGGACTCTAAGCCTCTGTCCCCTGGGCAGTCTCAGCTCTGGAGTATGGCTGGCCGGGAGGGCAAAGTCCAACTGGGTTCCCAAGCCCTCCTTTCTTACATTCTATGCAAGGGCCAGATCTGATAGGCAGGATTCTTCTCGCTGAGTGCCCCTGGGCCAGCCACCAGTCCTTGCTGGGAGCCTCACTGGGCAAAGGGACTCGGTGTCTAGCTGCCCCCGTCAGCCACATACCCCAGGAACAGTGTCTGAGCTGTCATCCAGCAGAAAGCAGAGGACAAAACATGTTTGTCTGCGGGTTGAGGCGAGAGGAAGGGCACGGAAGGATTCTGTGTAGCCTCAGCCTGCTCCCTCCCCTGTCAAAGCCTCAGTTTCCCCACCTGGATGTCCTCCTGGCATCCATCGGCTCAGTGATTCGTTCATTCACTAAATGGTTCATTCACTTGACCCCTGCCAGGTCCTTGGGGCTGGGACCCCAGCCGGCCCTGGAGGACCCATAGTCAGGCCAACCAGCAGGGAGGAGTGGGGGCAGACCAGGATAGGGCAGTATCCAGGGACCTATCAGCTTCCAGGGGCGAGAGTTTGCCCTCCCTCCAGGGAGGGTAGTCAGGGCAGGTAGCCCAGGCAAAATGCATTTGAGATGGGCTTTGCAGTGCAAATAGGAGTTCACAAAGCTGGAGGGGTGCTCTGGGCAGCGGGGGACTTGAAGGAGGGTGGTGCCTGCGGGTTGGGGGCTCTAGGGTCCTATGGCTGAGACCTGAGCCTGGGGAAAATGAGCAGGGCAGAATGAGGGCCAGAAGAGTTTGGGCAGGTCCTGAGGGTGGTGAGAAGGGCAGGGTCTGTTAGACTCCATTAGAAATAATCCTTCCTCCTCCTCCAAAGCCGTGGCCCCTGTCACACCCACCCATACACCCCACATGGGCCAGCCCTCACCGTAGCCCACGGGGGACACAAAGATGCTGCCCGGTGTCTTGACCCTGCCCCACACAGTCTGTCCCAGGGTGTCCTACCACATCACCCCTTCAAGAGGAAGAGGCCTTCTGCTCGAGGACGGGCCTGGGGACCACTGGAGTTCCAGTGGTCCTTCTTGGCCTTTGGGAAAGCTTCAGGGATCCCAGCTTCTCACAGAGCCCCCACTGCACTCGAGGGAGGCCAAGCAGAGTTCTGAGTCCCACCTGCACAATCTGTCCCTTGGAGCCTCCCTCACCCTGAAAGCTTCGATGTCCTCACCCAGGAAATGGGTAAATGAAGGCCACCACACAGGACTGCAGCAAGGGCAACATGAGGCGCTGGGTGTGAGGTCCATGCCCCTTCCAAGTCCACCCTCCCTCCAGGGGGCCATGCCCTCCTGGGAGGGTGGATGCACATGCGAGGGCCCTAAACTGTTCAAAGTCAAGAAGCAGCAGAGCCAGCTCCGAGCTCACACTCCTTTTTCATGTATTCCCTTTGGATTCATGTTAGCCCTTAGAACAACTCCAATTCTCAAGTATCAATGAACTACATTAATTTTTTTCTTTAAAAAGTACTGGAATTTGATTCTTAAAATCTCCCTTACACAGTGGGACTACAAGGAAGCAGAAAGTCCTCATTCACGGGGGCAGCACATCCCCTGTGAAGGATCTTCAATAGAGCACCCATCCTCCACAGGCTAGGAATGATGCAGAAGACAGAACGCAGAACTCTCTGCGACCCCCACCCTGGGCCTTTGCCAAAAGACGGATTCTGACCCAGCAGGTGTGGGGGCTGCTGAGAGCCTGGGTAGGGTGATGTGCAGCCCACTCTCTCAGCAGTAGGGGCCACAGCAACACACATCCAGTCTCGCCAGAGAGGATAGAGCTGTCTATGCCAGGCCAGGCAGGGCCCAAGTCAATGCAGTAGTTTAGCCCTCTCCTCATGGTCCAAAGATGGCTGCTGCCCTCTGAGCCTCACGTCTCTAACCCAGGCCAGAAGAAGGGAATGAGGACAAGAGCCAGAATGGACCACAGAGCCTTGCTTCTCTCATACAAGTTTCACCCAGGCAGGTGAGCAGGCCTCCTCCCAGCACCTGCCTTCATCTCTTTGGCCACAGGGACTCCACCGGGGGCCTCATGGCCCAAGGTGGGGTAGGTGGGACAGTGCTGCTCCTCAGTGAGGCCCAGGGCAGACCAGGGCCAGGACTCAGAATGACACTGGGGTTTGGGAAAATGTCCCTGAGAAGATGACACCTGAGGGAAGGATCAAAGTGGGTGCTCAGGGGGAATCAAACCAGACCTCATCCCAGGGAGTCTTTGGGGCCAGAGACCTGGCGGAGTACTGTAGAGTCCCAGGTGGGAGCTGTGGGAGGACATGATGACCTGGATTTGAATGGTGCAAGAACTGGGGGTGGGGGGCTTCATCAAGTGACCAGGAAGAAGGGGCATTCCAGGGTGGGCAGGTGGGGTCCACCTGAGCAAGAGTTTGGCAAAACCACCCATTGGGTGCCTGAGGCCATGACAGAAACCCTAGTTGTAACATGTGCTTTTTCTGCCAATATGCTGCACAGGAAGCTGGACCCCAGGTTCCAGGGGGGGACAGGCAGCAGGAAGCCGGGCCCTGTCCAGGCCCTGAGGCTCCCCCTGAGGTCCCAAGTGGCTGGAGCCAGGACTTGGGAGGAGTGAAGGAAGCAGGCCAGGATCTGACCATGCAGGGCCAATGCTAGTGCAGACATCCTTCAGCAGGCTCAGAGGCCCAAGGCTGGAGCAGACGAGCCAGGGGTCAGAGCAGTAGATGCCCACAGGGTCCTCATCCCAATGTGCAGGGGAGAGAGGGTCACAGTGCTGGACCCTGCTCTGAGCACACAGCCCTGCGGTTTGAAGAGGGAGCCCTGGCCACACATATCCCCTCCGCAGGTTTCCCCAGCCAGGCTTGGAGGCCAAGGGTGATGCACGCCTGCCTTGGCAGGTCCCCGTGCTGCCACTCAGGGCCAGCCAGATGCTGGGGATGAGGGCCTGCCAGCTACTGATAGGTTATAAACCATCTGCCCTGCAATGGGAAATCCCTTACTTCCTGGGCTCAGGAGTGAGCGGCTGAGAGCAGGGAGAGGAAGCGGGGGCCCTTGGGTGGGGACACAGAGATGGATTGGGGTGTGGGCTCAGCCTAGGACTCTGTGTCCAGCTGACCCTACCCAGAGATCCCTGCAGTGTCCTCAGCCATGGGGAGCTCCTTACTTCCCAGAGCAGCCCACAGTTCTGGGGGAACCATCTCCCACTTCAGCTCTGCCAGGACGAGCTCACACAGTGAGCCTCAGATGGAAACAGGGCCATGCTCTTCCTCCAGGCTGAGTGGCCCCCCCCCTGGCTGTTCCCTCAGCGTCAGCCTCATAGCAATCTAGAGTATGAATGAATGAGTAGATGAATAAATGAGTGGGTGAACAAATGGATGAATGAAAGAATGGCTCCGTGGATGGATGGACGAATGAACAAATGAGTAGATGAATGAATGATTGAATGAACAAATGAATGAAGAAATGAAGCACCTGCTCAGTGGAGAAGGAAACATCTGTTCCTTAGCAAATACCTCCTGGGACAAGGGGTCAGGGTGGCTAAAAGGTGCGGGCCAGCAGGAAGCCCAGCTTCTTTTCTCAGGAGCACCCAGGGACACATCCTGCAGGAAATCTGAGGCCCCACCTGCAGCCCAGCCCTGGATGCTCATGCATGCCCATGGGTCTCCTTCCTCACCTGTTAACCCTGAAGCGGGTGGGGTGGCAGGAGGTAGCAGAGCCAGCCATCACCACCCCTGGGACTTCATGCATCATAAACCTCCTGGTGCCTCAGTTCCCCCACCTGTGAAGTGGGTCCAAGTAACTGTCCTCCTCTGGGGTCGTCTAAAGGGGGTGGTATACACACACGGCCATGCAGCCACGCATAGAATCATGAAACTATACACAGAACTACAGATCCACACATGGAACCACAAAGCCACACACGGAAACACGAAGCCGCACACAGAAACCACACATGGAACCAGGAAGCCACATACAAAACCATAACACTGTGCACAATCACACCTCTTGTCAGTCATGAGAACCTTGCGCACAAGCCACACTCTCACACGCACACACATCAGCTCCCAGAGCAGGGACCCAACAAGTCCCAAAGAGTGTGGTCAAGCCTCCCATGGTGTCCTCAAATCTAGCCTGACCCAGCCAGTTCCCTCTGCTACGCCTTTCTGGGGCTCACCCCTCTGTGAAGCTGTTCCCTCCTCCAAGAAGCCCTCTCTGAAGGCCCAAGAGAAAGTGAGAGCTGGGCCTCCCAGATGTAGATGGTGGCAGTAAGTAGCAAGGGGACTGGGGCAATGAACACGCCCCTCTGTGCTTCCTTGTCCTGTGTGCACAATGGACTGTGCAAGCATTCGCCAAGGTTCCCTGCCAGCCACAGCTCCATGGCTCTGCCCCAGGTGTGCAGAACTGCCCTGTGCCTTCATGCAAGGTGGGCGAGGGGGGTTCCCAGGGACCAGGATGCTGGACCAAGCAGCATGTGGCCACTTTCTCTCCGAAGCAGACAGATCTCAGACTTCATGGCCTGTTCCCCCAGAATCTCGGGATTTGAACCCCCTCAAAGAGCCCTCCCCAACCTCTAGGCCTACAACCAAGACAGGACATCCCAAGTTTCTAGCCTCTCCCAGGACATCTCTCTCTAGTACCCGCCCCCCCAGGAGCATCATAGGAGGCCACCAGGCCAAGGGGGATACTGGTTGAGCAGAGGCCCAGCTTATCTGGGGAGCCTGTCATCTGAGGGAGGGAAAGCCCTGAGGTGACAGGAGAGACACTGAGGCAGCCACACTGAGGGGAAAGGTGTCCTTGAACAGGAGGAGGTGGACCCAATGAAAACATTAGGAGCAAGACCCTTCCAGCATGGAGCACCAGCCTGCATGGAACCTGTGACCGAGACCTCTCTGTCTGCAGTCAGCCCAGATCCACTGCCCACATCCTGGGTCCCATAGCAAGCCAGGCCTGGGCGCTGAACAGAAGATAGGTGGACTATCAGATGGACTAGTGGGTGATGAAGGCTTAGCTTCTGTATGACCAAGTGTAGATGAGTAGGGTGGGTGGAGGTGTGGATTGGTGGGGTGGGAGCTGGGTGAGGGGGTGGGGGTGAGGATGGGAAATGGGGGTGGACAGATGGGAAATGGACTGATGCGGACTGTTGGAGGTTCCCACTATCCAGGAGACCACAGAGCATCAAAGCTTCCACAGGAGGCCAGCTGGATGGGCAGGGGCACAGAGGCCCCTCCTTTTCTTCCCCACGGGCACAGACATGCTTTCCATCTCCCACTTTGTTTGCCTCCAGCTCCCTTCAAAGCTTTTGGTCCCATATCAGTATTTGACTCACACTGTTGTGTGCATGTCGGCTCCTGTAGCGTGTGCACACGCTCACACACACACATGCCCCCAGTCCATCTCAGCGGACCACACTGCTCCCAGACCCAGCCTCTTCACCTGTCACCCACTCTGCCTGCCTTGGGCACCCCCCACCCCGCCTGCCCAGCAAACTCTATGAGCGTCTATTAAGCTAGCTTCTGTGCCAGTTCTCCTTTTACTGACTCTAGTGGGATGGGGGTGGGAGAGCAGGAGAGGGGGACACAGGGACTCACAGGGGAGGGACCAGGCAGGGGAGACTGCCGGTCTTCAACTCCCACACGCTGCATGAACAGCTGGATCACAGGACCGCACCACCCCCGCCTGAGCTGCTGATACAGGGAGACGGGTTGGGGGATACAAGGACCCAGTCCTGGTGGGAAGAGCACAGGCCCCAGGTCTCCCAGACACCCCTCTACACACAGCAGCTCCCACTAGGCCCGTGAGTGATGGACAGATCCTCACCTGACTCAACTCTCCCCAGCCAACCTCCTTGGGGCCCCTCCCCACATCTCGATGAGGACCAGGCCATTGTCACCACCCTGTCACCTCAGCTTCCCCTGGTTATGCTTCCTGGGTCAGCAACACCTGACACATTGCTTGCTTGCTAGGTCTGTCTGACCCTATCTCTCTGTCTCTCCCTCTCTCTCTGTCCGTCTCCCAAAATTCTCCTCCCCTCCGAGGGTGTGGGGAGGGGTGACGAGTTGTAGCCAGCAACTCCCACACCTGATGCTCTGTTGTCGCAAACTTCCCTTCATGCAGGGCCCGGATGCCAGGGGTTCAGCACGGGAATAGGGCACAGTCTGCTACCCATCATGCCCTGGACATGAGGAGCCCAAGTTCCACTCTGGGGCGGGGGAGAGCGGCAGCAATCCACCCACGACTATGGAGAGGAGAGCCCCTCTGTGGTTCCCCCACATTGAGGCCACCCTGCCTGACTGTGGGCTCCGTGCCATCTGAAAGCACGAACCTAACAGCCATATACATGGAGTGCTCATGGAGTGACCACATGTCCCCGATTCCCCCATCCCAAGTGATCTTGTGCATGTGAGGTGACCAGCCTTCTCCATTCTTGACATTTTTCTCGGGTTACTTATTCCTTTGCTCCTGGGTCCCAGTCACTGTCTAGAACATTCTCCCCTGAGGTTGGTTGGTACCCATGGATGGGGCTGGTATGAGGTTAGTTATCTGTTCTCCCCTCCACTGAGTTGCCCTCAGCTGATCACTGTGGTCTTCATCCAGTCGTGAGCCTATGTGGCGTTGGGCCTCAGTTTTCACCTCTACAAAATGGGAACGGAAACCTCTGATCTGCAGCCTTGAAAAGGCCTGTCAGCAGCCAGGCAGTAAGAAACGTGTGTCCTGGCAGGTGTGGCCAAGTCATGGGTGGCCTCAGGCCCCAGGCCCCTCCTGGCCCCTTCCCAGCACCAGAGCCTCGTTACTCACACCGCCAGCCTTCCTGCTGCATCAGCATTGAGGTCCCTCACTAGTTCGCTCACTCATTCACACTTGTGCAGTTATGGAGCACCGACAACATGCAGGTCCCTCCCTCTGGGCTCACAGTCTCCTAGAAAAGAACCAAATCACACAGGAGGCTGACTGGGCCCGGGGCGGGCAGCAGGGCCTCGGCCACCCTGGTGAGCGACCCTCTCTCCTACAGGCTGTGGGAGAAGGTCTGGGGCCAGGGAAGGGGCAGGTAGAGACCCCCACCCTCCTGGTCCCTCTCTGTCCTGATGCCCCCGTGGCAGGCTGCCTCTGTGTGTTTTCTTCTCTTGTTCTGCCTCTGGCACTCCAGGTGCACCAATGCTTCCCTTGCTGGACCCCATTCAGGGTGAGCCTGTCCAATCCCGGCCCCTCCCCAGCCCTCCTGGCCAGCTCTGCTCCCCCCAGCTACAGGAGGATGACTTCACCCTGCCAGAATCCAGCAGCACACAGTATTTACATAAACATTCCCCCACTCCTGGAACTGGAGTGCAGAAAGGCAGGCGGGCGATCTGTGGGGCTGCTCAGCCCCCCACACGCCCTGAGCTCCAGGCAGCCAGCCCAAACTTCTGTCCCGCTCTGAAGCTGCTTCTCAGGCTGCAGATGGGGCCAACGAGGCTTCCCCCATGCACAAGCCCAACTGGAGAGGCACCTTGACGGGCAGGAAGCCAGGATTCCCGTCGCCCCCCTCTCCTCCAAGGCCAGCTCACCCTGAACCCAGAAAGTCCCCTTCTCCCTGTAGGCTTGAAGGACAGACCCATCCCACTAAGAAAAGAAACATTCTCACTCAGGGGGGCACCTTGGTCTGGGGCAGGCAGTCCAGGAAGACTGTCTGTTGGAAGTAGCGGCAGCCTTAAGTCTTAATTGATGAGAGGAAGTTGAGAGGGTGAGGAAGGTCCAGGCAGAGTTCAGAGGCCTTGAAGAGGAAGGCCACAGGAAAGGAGGGGACACTGGCCACTAGAACCGGGCAATCAGGGCAGGCCTTACAATCCAGCCGGGTGTGGCCCCAGGCTGACCCACAGGGGAAGTGGCAGCCCCTAGCTTTCTGCATTTGGGGCTTTGAGAAGAAGACTGGGTGGGGAGAGATGGTGGGAACTAGCCTCACAGGTGTGGATGGCCAGGGAGATGGTGGTGTGGAAGGGGTCGCCCAGGAGAGAAGCCCAGTGGGGGCTGCAGATGAGGGCACCCAGCTGCCTCTGGGCCTAGCTGACTGACTCCTCTTTCCAACAACCCCAAGAAAAGGAAAGAGAGAGTCCTGATGGGAGGAAGCCCTGCTTCCTGCTCTGTGGCCGCTCCCCTCTGTTGACCTTTCCCGGCCACCATCCAGACCAGGACCCCTCTCAGATCTCAGAGCATGTTTCCCATCAGTTCCAAGCTGGTTCCTCTGCCCCCTGGTTGCCATGACATTTGATGTGGATGCTGGAGTGGGCAGCTCTGGGTGTTCCTTGCTGACACTGTTCATCTGGGGTTGGGGGCGCTGAGGGCCTATCTAGGCCTGGGGCCCTAAGGGCTGAGGCACTCCGGTCTTAAGCTTGGGAGGGCTCCAGCCCTCCAGCCCTTTGGGCCTGAGTTTCTCTACCCATGCATTGAGAAAGTTTGGAAGGCCCCTCCTGCAGGTCCAAGGCCAGGTAGGTAGACAGAGGGCTCTGTTTGTCCCGGAGCCTACAGAACTGCTCCAAGACAAGGGTCTTGGGCCAAAACGGAAGAGAGGCCATGACTGCAGCCCCTGCCCCACACAACTTGAGGGGGCAAGAGTCCCCCCAGGGCCCTCAGAGATCAAGGCAGCTGTGGTCACTGGACGGAGATAAGGTGGGAGAAAGAGCAGAGAAAGAGGAGCAAGGGGGCTCAGGCGGCCTCAAGTATTCACTGCCAAGTACTCCCGGGGGTAGAGGCTGCCAGCAGCAGGGGCTGTCCTGGACCCTACCCAGAGCTCCGTGCTGCAGCTACTTGGGCCGAGACAGTAATGCCAAGGTGCCTGGGACACCTTGCTGCCCCAGGTGAGCAAGAAAATCCTCCCCCACACCTCACAGCTGTACCAGTCTGAGGCTGGGGGCCTACAAGACCCGAGACATTGTGGTGTCTACTCTACCCACCCTCCACCTCCCCAAGACCTCTGGGGTCTCAGACACCACCTGGGAGAGCTGCAAATTCAGGAAAAGCTAGCCTCAGAGAATATAGAACCTGTCCTTAGGTCTGGGGATATGGAAGATGTAGCTCTCCCTTGGGGACTGGTCTAGGGGACACAGCACTGCCCTGGGTCTGGGGGATATAGCCCTCCCTGCACCGGGGTCTGGTCTGGGGCCCCGACGATGATCATAATGGCAAACTGGTCCAGATACCCAGCTGAGCCAGAAGCCAAGCCCTTTCCTGGCCATGACCTGGGCGGCTCCCACCCTCGGGGCCTGGGGAGGGGCAGGATTCAGCCAGTGTACAGCTGGCTGGTCTGCAGGCCCTGCATTCCCAGCACCCACTGGAGCATGTCCCTGCTGCAGTCCAAGCTTCAGCTATTCAAGAAATTTCCACTCAAGGCTGGGACCCACCCTCCCGACATCCTGGACCCCAAAGTCTGCAGGGCTGAGCCCTCACCTGACCTGCTGCTCTGGAGGGCCCTGCCACCTGGGCCCATAGCACAAAGAGGGGGGCACTGTGGGGGACTGTCCCTACCAGCACACCTCCGCACAGACCCAGCCTGGGAAGGTGTGTCACTGCCACCAGATGTGGCCCCAGGATTCCACCCAGCCGTGTGGGCAGGGCAGGCCAGGCACCTCAGGGGGCCCTCGAAAGGCACCTCTCATGGTGCCCTCAAGCTGCATTCAGTTCTCCCTTTTAGGAGCATGCAGGGGGTTGGGGGGCTGAGGGACTCTCACAGCTGCCTCCCAGCAGGAGGGCCAGCTTCCGTGGGGCCTGC
This sequence comes from Orcinus orca, assembly GCF_937001465.1. NCBI lineage: Eukaryota > Metazoa > Chordata > Mammalia > Artiodactyla > Delphinidae > Orcinus > Orcinus orca. The sequence goes on along the minus strand of NC_064561.1, from coordinate 16,154,316 downwards.
CTGTCTTCTCTGAGTCTATTCTATTCAGGGTTTGAGCATGCACTCACCACCACTGTTACCGGCTCTGTCCGCCCCTCTCAGCAGGGTCAGGGAGAGCAGATGTATGGCCCCAGCTCCCTCCTGGCCCTGAGCGGGTACAGGAATCCCGCCCAACCTCAGTCACTGAGACATTCCCCTGCACGACAGATCACATACTTGGTAGAAATCAGGCCCAGGCCACAGTGGAAGACCACGTGAGCCCAGATGCCCGTTAATAAAATGTTTACAGCCTCCGTGTCGTCCTCGGTGTCATGTGTTCATCACGTGTGGCCCCGGTGAGCTATTTGGCATGGAAATTGCCCTTCCCCTCGGGGCCACAGAAATCTCACTGGCTGTGGCCACCATCACCAATGACAGTGACCAATGTCCTTCCTGGCTAGGGCAGGGGCTTCTCCACTCCACCCATCTGTTGTGTGACCTTTGGTGAGCTCTCTCACCCTCTACCCACACCCCGGAAGTGAGCTCTGAGACACACGCAGGGTGGGTAGGGAGCAAACACTGTAGGAGCACCATGATTGTGGATCTGATGCTAAATCGTGGCCACAAAGAAAAACTGGTCAGGGTGACACTCAAGGCCCCGCCCCTCCAGGACCACCGCCCTACCCTGGGCAGGAGGCTTCGTGGGTTGAGTGCCAGGACTCTGAGCTGGTGGGGCTGGGTCTTCATTGCTTTCCCATGCTGGTCCACACCATCCAGTCCCTGGGTAACCCTGAGCGTGTGGACCACAGGAGAGAGGTTCCCCAACTCCACATACCAGAAGCTTCCAGGCCCAGAACCCGTGATCTGCTAAGAAGCATTGACTTAACAGTAGCCCTGGCCCCATGCCCCCTGTCCCTCTCAGCCCCATGTCCCCGTGTCTCTGTGTCCGAGGTCCCTCTCAGCAATCTCAGCTCACTCACACAGTCACACGCACACAGTCACACATATTCTTATACACACTTACATAGTCACACATGTTCACAAGCTCAGACATCAGCCCTCTTCACCTCCCCTCCTCCTCGACTTCTCTCTCCCTCCCTCTCCCCCTCCAACAATGGGTTCCCACTGCCCCTCCCCTCCTCCTCTCCCACTTCCCCCTCTCCCCACAGCTGGGTCTTCGGGAACGCCCTCTCTCCTGCACCATCAGTTGCTCTCTCTTGCTCTCTTGTTCGCTCTCATCTAGAACATGGTGCAGGGGTGGGGGCACCCTCTCCCTGTGCTCTTGTCTCTAGGATGCTCTTACGCTGTGTTCGCTCCCGCACATGGTTATGGATATGGTTATCCTGTACCCGTTTGTGTATTGCAGTTCAGACCTTGCTCTGCACCTGAACTTTTCCTCCAGTCTGGGCTATCGGGCTCCGTGGGGCAGGCTCTCTGAGGACCTGCTTGGCAAAGCACGGACCAGAGAGGCAACAACACCATTCACTCTCTGCCCCTGCAACTCCTTGCTCGCCTGAGTTGTGACCAGTATTCAGGTGTGAGTCCTGCCCTACGGTGAGCAGCAATGGGGAGGTCACTCTGCCAGGCACCCTGAGCACCTCTACGCCTCACACTGCAAGCCCATTTCCTGCTGGGGGCGGGTGTTTCCTCAGGCACTGGCTGGGGCTCCTTCGCGGGCAGAAAGTGGAGACGTCTTTTCCCCTTACTCTCTTCACAGTGGCCAGCAGAAATACTTCTCCAAATATAACCAACATCGGTGGTCTGGTTTTTCCTTATGGTTTGTGCTCTTACGGTGTGTTCATAAAGTTTGTCACATATATATTTTCCTCCATTAAGCTGAGAGTTTCAGTTCGAAAGTTTACATCCTTAATTTCAGCATCTGCATATATCAGGTGCTCAACAGGTGTTTGTGAAATGAGTGAGTGAATGATTCTTTAAACAAAAGGTCTCTGGACTGCACAACCCCCCTCTGCCCCTTCCCAGCCTGTCTCCCCAAGGGGTCTACATTCCTGTCTCACTGGTCCTCAACCTCCCCCAGGAAGCCGTCTGTGGCCTGGCCACTGACTTGCTGGGGCCAAATCCACCTGCTTGTCCTTCCTTCTTTCTCTTGGTCACCTCAGAGCATTGGTGACATTGTCCGCACTTCCTTCACTTTCAGAATGACTTTTTAAAGAGGTGAAATTGATTAAACCTATTTATATTTTTAAATCAAGCAAAACTAAAATGTATCATGAGAGTAAATCATTACCCCAGACTCCTTCAGTCAGAAGTAAATCTTGTTTACAGGAAATGAATTTTAATCCAGGTCTTTTCCAGGCATCACACATGGTCCAGGGATCAACACATAGGCAGAAGAAAGGAGAGAGCGGGAGGGAGGGAGGAAGGAGGAAGGGAAAGAGGGAGGAGGGAGAAGCCAAGTGAGGCAATGAGATTCGAAGATTTACTTGCTTAACTTGGGATAAATGAGATACACGCATGTTTCTAAATAATCCTTCTAGGATTAAAAGAGAGAATATGCGAAATGAGGACATTGGACTGGTCTCCATTCAGCCAGCACTGGTATCTGAGAATGGATCTGTCCCTCCTCCTGGCCCTCTCCTCCCCCGAATCCAGGTGTGCCCTCCGCAGTCTCCTGACTTGGCAAGCTTTCTACAATTTGCTACAATTCCTTGTCTTTATTTCAGTGGGCTCAAAATTCACTCCTTCCCCTCAACCCATGCTTTCTACCAAAAACTTCCCCATTCTAAGCTCTGTACTTTAATTTGTCTTTCCAGTGGCTGGATCTAATCACAGGGAGAGGACCTGTTTTGTATTGCTTTTCATGAGGGCCCACACATCCTGAACTTCATCAATCCTGAGACATCTGCCATCTTCCTTGCACCCCACCCTATTCACACCTCTGGGGTCCCCCCGCCCCTGCCCCAGACATCCCAAGGTTTCCTCCCCACTCTCTGGGTGGAGCCTTGCTCTCTGCATCCCCTGAATTGCTCTGTGCAGCACTTCAAACAGTTTACTAGAAAGGGTGTGTAACAGAAGTGAACTTTCTGAGAACTTGCCTGCCCAGAATGCCTCTGTTCTGGTTTTTTATGCAAGTGTGGCTAAGCGTGGACTTCTAGGTTGGAGATGACTATCCCTTGGAGCTTGGAAGTCATGGTTCCATTTTAGTCTAGCACCCCCCCTCCCCCAGATTGCTGATGATGGCCAGTATCTGTTCAATCCTCAGGGCTCTATGTGCACATGAGTTAGGAATGATCTGGGTATCAGATAACAAAACCCAACCAGTGGAGCCTAAGCAAACAGACGTTCATTTGTTTTATTTTATTTAATTTATTTATTTTTACTTTTTATTTATTTATTTTTTGGCTGTGCCACGCGACATGCGGGATCTTAGTTCCCTGACCAGGGATTGAACCCATGCCCCCTGCAGTGGAAGCGCAAAGTCCTAACCACTGGACCGCCAGGGAATTCCCATGTTCATTTCTTTTAAATCACATGCACAGAACAGAAACAGAAGAGGCAGCATGGGATTAGAGCAAGAGCTCTACAGGGTCACTGGGGACTTAAGCCTTTTCTATTTGTGTCCCTTCATCCGTCATGTTTGGCTTCTGTACTCATGATCCGAGGATGGCTGCTGCAACTCCTCCATCACAGCCTGTGTTTGAGGCAGGAAAAGGATGGAAGGGTATACAAGTGATGAGCAAAATGGGCATTCTCTTAGCAAGATTTACCTTTTCATTAGAGAAAGGACGCGCTCCACAGGAATTTATCACCACATCTCCTTGGCCAAAACTGTTAGGTGACCACCGTAGCTGGAAGATAGCCAACAAGAAGTTGGCCTATGTTTTTCTCACTAGATTTCTTGGGCTTTATCTTTCATTTTTTTATTTAAAAACAATTCTTATTCTACCAGCCATATTTTCATTTCCAATAGTTCACTTTTGTTTTTATTGTTCATTTTCCATAGATTCTACACTTGTTTTATGTACTTCCTCCACAAATCTTTCTAATGACACTGATGAGTTTGTTTAAGACTCCTTTCTGTGCCCTGAATTGTTTCTATTTCTTCCGAAGTCATTTTTTGGGAATATCTCTCTAGAGTCCCCAGAGTGACTCTCTGAGCACTTTCATTCTGTCTAAAAACCCTAGAATCCAGAAAGCAAGGAAATCTGCATAGACTGATGGGACAGAAAAGCCAACTTGGTGGGGGCAGGGGGCGGGGTTCCTCCTAGCCAAATTTGGGAAAATGTGAACACTTGAAGAGTAACAACGTCATTGCATTGTAACATTTTGAATTAAAAAAAGAATCTGTGTGTCCTTGGCAATGGGAAAAAGCAAACAAAAGTTGGGGAGGGACATTTTCTTCATAGAACAATGACATGTAATACATGTAGCAGAAATGATAGAATTTGGAAATTGCCCTTTCACAGGCACCAGTGCAATCACTACTTGGAGCAGAGTATCCATGAGTCACAGGACCACTGATGGAGTAGATTTCTCACCAGTCACAGGAAGACCACGTGCCTGCATGGCACAGAGAAAGGGCAGCTACCACTTCGCCCATGACCTGCCTCGGTATCCCTGAAGGGGCAAATAGGTACATCCTTGATCGGTCCTGGATCAGAAAACAAAAACCAAAAACAGCTACGCAGTGATGTTTGTTGTTCCACTGATGTTGAATAGTCAGGGTGAAGACAATAGGGAGTTATGTGAATGAGTGCTTGTGTTACTGGAAGATACACTGGAGGATTACGGGGCTGAAGTGTCAGGATGTCACCAACATACTCTCAAAAGGTAAACATAGATGTGTATGTTTTTAGAGAGTAAACAAAGCAAACGTGACTAAATTAACAACTGTTGAATCAGTACAGGATACATGGGAGTGTGGCAGGTAGACTACCAGATGTCCCCAGCACCCCTGGCCCTGTGGCTTTAAACCACAACTCTGGATAATCTGTTACGCAACGATACATGACTGATGCTCATCGTAGGATGGTCACAAATTCTCTTTCAAAGTTGGGGAGAAAACCATGTGGCTATGCACAGTTGCCCCTGTGATAAAATCCGCACTGAGGTCTTGTTGGCTGGTCCCGGCCAGCACTGCCCCCAGGACCTCGCCCCACTCTAGGCCTTGACCCTGCCAGTCCAGGTTTGGGACATCCCAGCACTTCCCACACAGGCTATGAGGGCTGTTCCACCTGCCTGGTGTGCTGCTCCTGTCTTCTCATCCCCCATGGCATCAGGGCCTCCCACTGTCCACCCCAGTATCATGAAACCCCAACTGCCCCTATGTTCCTCCTCTGGCCTCCTGCATCCCCTCCCCCACCTTCTCCTTCCCTTCCCCTCCCCCAACCTTCTTCCTCCTCTGCCTTCCTCCCTCTTCTCCCTCCCCTTGCTTCCCACCCATCTCCTCTCCCCTCTCAGCTTCTCCTCTCCCTTCCTCTTCTTTTTCATCTCTCTCCTCCCCTCTCTCCTCCTTTCTCCACTCCCCTTCTCTCCCCGCTCTGGAAGGTGGGCCTCTGGCTGCCCAGCTAATAACCACAGCAGGAGCCTCCCGGCTCCACTCCCCAGCTCCAGCCGTTTCCATGGACGAGGGCCCACACAAACACAGGATGCTGCAGCTCCCCCTGCCAGCCCAGGACCCCCCGCAGCACAGGGTTGGTGGCAGATGAGGTCATTGCCACAGGGGCCCCACAGGCCTGTTGGGGGGGACTATTTGTTTGGCCTTGTTTCTGTGGCAACCTGCTAGACCCCTCCTTCACTCCATCCACGGGGGTGTTTGCTGGTGCAAGGGACGAAGCTGTCCCTGAGCCCCCAGCTCCACCTCCAAGGTATGCATAGGGAAACTGAGGCGCAAGAGCCAGGCAGAGGCAAGACCCTGCAGGGTCAGGACGCTTGTCCCCAGACCGGGATCTCCCTCTGCCCGGGAACTCAGGCGAACATAGGCCAAGTGGGTCCGAGGCACACAGCCCGTCGCCCAGAGCAGGGGTCCTGGCTCTGCCCAGCATCTGTCCTGCCCAGGGATCAGGACCCTGACCTATGTGCTGGACAGTGGGCCGAGAGGGTCCTGTCCCAAGAGAGGAGGCCATGGGCAGGGAGCGAGGAGGGGCTCAGAGGGCAGGGCAGTTTCCAAAAGAGGCACTGTGGCCAGGCACTGGGGAGGAAACCACGGGCATCCCAGGTGGGGAGGAAAGAGGCACAGTCACAGGCTGGGGTGGCTCTAAGAAGAGGGGGGTGGAGACAGGAAGCTGGAGGAGGAGCTGAGAAGCAGGAGGGCAGGTCGAGGCAAGGCTGTATGTTCAGGGCACCAGCACATAAGCCCACGGCATGCTGTTGCCACTGTCCCGTCTGTCCGGTGGCCTTTGCAGCAGCCAAGAGCCTCCTTAGATGGGGGCAGTCCCAGGAGGGGTGGCGTAGGCTCAGGCCAAGGGCATCGAGACCCCCAGAGCAGGGCCAGGAATGGGGGCTGTGTGCTCACAGTAGTGGGGTCCAGGTGGCCCGGGCCCGCCCACAGCCTCCCAGCTTTCCGTACGTCAGTGCTCTGGGCCTTCAGCCCTCCTGGGCAGCCTCCTCCTCACACCCCTCGTGGGCTGCCCCCAGAGCACGTGCTGTGCATGGCCTGGCCAGGCCCTAACAGAGCAGCAAGTGCCACTTCCTGTGGCTCCTATGGTCCCGGGGCCTGCAGGGTCTCACAGCAAGAGGCAACAGGGCCCCACCACGGCCTGTCTGAGCTCTCGGCCATGGTGAATTGACCTCACTTTTTCCACCCTTTCCCTCCCCCTCATCTTCCTCTCCCTCCTCCCCTTTCTCCAACTCCTCCCTCCTCCCCTCCCCCTTCATCTTCCTCTCCACCTCATCCTGTCTCTGAAGTCATCCTGGAAGGCAGGTGGGATCCAGCTGAATACCTTCCCGAAGTGCAGGCCCGTCTGAGACGTTACCTAACCGCACCTTCTTACCTAATCCCCCAGCCATCTCCTGCTTCCTGCGCCTGCCCCCACCCCAGCAGGGCCAACCTGGGCTCGAGCCCAGACTTGCCTCTGGCCACCTGTGGTCTTGGGCTGCCTCCCCAGGATGTGGTCCTACAGGGCAGGCCTTCCCCTGCCTCAGATTCTGGGCGGGCCAGCACGAGCTTGTCAGTTGGAGGAGGCCAGAGACAGGGGCAGGAGAGACTACAGTCACTGGGCAAAACGGGTAGCTGGAAAGGAGAGTGACAGCCTGGCACATTGTCCTCACAGTGCGCACATTCACACATACACACGCACAGACACGTGGACCCAGCGCCCCCACATGTTTGCACACAGGCACACAGACACAGACACATGCAACGTTAGCCAGGTGCACAGAGCTTATCCACCGCATATGGAACCCAGGATCGAGGGGAGACCTGGGCGCCCAGATAGGGATCCTCGGCAGGGGGCTGAGTGCCCAAGTAGGAGGAGGTTGGCCCTGGCAGGAGGCTGTGCACAGTGACCTGTCCAGCCTGTCCTGCCTGGCTGGCCCCTTCTCTCCTCTGCAGCCCCCACCCGCTTGCAGCCCTCAGCCTGCACCTGGGTTGGTTTCAGCTACCGTTTCAGCCACCCGTCACCCAGGAAGAATGGCCACATTCAGGCTGCCTGCTCTCTAACCCAGGCAGCTCGCAACCCTCTCGCACCCGGGGCACAGAGGCCTGAGCCCTCTGCCTGCCCCTCCATAGCGGTGCCGGGCAGGAGGTCTCGGTTTTCACAACATGCGAAGACGGGGAGTTGCCCCCACAGGCCCCCCACGTGGCGAGAGGGCCCTCAGTCCCCCTCTGCCCTGTTGCCACCCACCCCCATCCCTCACCTGTGGATCCCGGTGCCTGGCTGAGGGGCCTCTTGGAGCTGCCAGGTCACCTTCGGCCTGGCAGAGGGTCTGGCCTCAGGAGGAACCATTCGGTCTCCAGTGGCAGTGTTCAGGAGGGCAGAGAGGGGGTACTGTAACCCTTCCGCCTGAGTACAGTGATTAGGCAGATAATTCCACATTCCTCGTGCAGCAGCTCCTCTCCTGGGTATCCAGGGGGACTTGGACAAGACCTGAGGTGTCAGGGAGGTGACCTCCCAGGAGAGGGACCACCAGGGGTCCAGCAGGGCACATCACAGCTGTGGGGGAGGAGGACACACGAGATGGGCTCGAGGGAAGACAGAGGCCAGCAGGGAGGGTGGAAGGGCTAGGGACTGGGGACAAACTCGGTGGGAGGGGGTTGTGTTGGGCCCAGAGGGCCCCAGACTCAGAGCAGGTGGACGGACAGATGGACAGGCTGTGTCAGGGACTCAGCGCTGGGATGAGGCACAAGGAACCTGCTTCTGGAAGAGGTTGCAGGCTTAGAGTGAGGGAGAGAAAACTGGTGGTCGAGCAGGCATCCTGAGAGGAGGCAGAGGGCGCCCTCCGGCTAGCCAAGGGCCCACACACACATGGGGGGGGCCACATGCCCCCGTGAGATAGGGAGAAGGTGGCCAACACAGGGGCCTAACACATGTACTGCGGGATGGGCTGAAACTTCAGCCGCTCTCTGCAGGAAACAGGCCTTGAGGTGATGAGGGAAGAATTGCCAAGAAAGAGAAAGTCTCCTTTCCTAACTGAGCAAGAGAAGGAGATGTGCTCTGTCCTGTCCACCACAGCGCCTGGACCCACCCTTGCTCCACACTCCTTTCCCCGCTCAGGGACCAGGTCCCAGGTCCCCTGGACTGCAGTGGTTGGGGCTCTGTCCCCCAAAGTTCACATCCACCTGAACTTCAGGATACGACTTTATTTGGGAAAGGGTCTTTGCAGATTATACTTAGTTACTTGAGTCAATGATTTCAAGATCAGAGCATCCTGGACTGTCTAGGTGGGCCCTATGTTCCATGGCAGGTGTCCTCCTAAGAGACAGAGGGGAGAAGACAAAGAAGACACGGAGAGGGCCACGTGAAGATGGAAGCAGAGACGGGAGTGATGTGGCCACAAGCCCAGGAATGCCTGGAAGAGGCAGGAAGGGTCATCCTCTAGAGCCTCCCGAGAGAGCTCAGCCTGCCCACTTCTGGCCTCCACAGCTGGGAGAGAACAAATTCCTGTTGCTGTAAGTCGTGCCCCTCACCCCGTTTGTGGTCATGTGTTATGATTGCCCCTTGACTAATACAGGGGACAAAGCCCCCCAGCAGTCCCCACACTCCTGCTCCAGAGGAGAGAGTGAAACAGGGCCTCAGCAGGCACTCTGGTGGAGATGAGGGTTTGGAGGCTCACTGAGAGCACTGTTTGAGGGTGTGCTGGGACAGAGGCCAAGCTCGAAGGAGCTGGGCATGTGGTCCTCCAGTGCCCGCCTATGAGAGGATCCATGGGGCCACTGAGTGACAGGGGACCTGGGATATGGTCCCTGCACGTGAGAGCTGCTGCATCTCCAGGTGCTAACAGGGAACTACCACCCCTCCCGCCTCTGGGGAGGGCTGGGCTGGACTTGGTCTGTGAGAGGCCTGTAAACCCTCTCATCTCCCTGGGCCCTCCTCCCTCAGGCCTCCTCCTCACACAGGCCCTTCTCCCCAGGACCACTGGAACCCCTCTGAAGGCAGCCAATGAGATGAGGCTATAATTTAAAAATACATTTATTTAGTGTTTCCATTTGTTTCTGTTCTGTTACACAAGGCCATTAAATAAATACATTCTCCAAGTCACTCGAGTACACACCTACTCGCTATACAGATGAGGTAGAGAAATCAACAGGCTCACACAAGACTTCTCTCGTGTGTGAATGCCCCTCTCCTCCCGCCCGCCTGGACCTGGCCTAACCAAGCTCGGAGTCACGTCTGTGCATGCTGAGAAGAGAGCAGGTGGCCGGGACCCGCCTGGCCCTCAGCATGGCTCTGCCCCTGCGGCCCTGGGGGGGTCGGGGGATCTGGACCCCGCCACAGAACATGTTTTCTTTTAGAGATCCTCTGCTGCACAGAGAGAAGCATGTTAATGAGAGGCTCCGTCAGCGGGAGTTGTTTCTTTGCTTAGCAAGACATTTTGATATATATTTATGTATAAACAAACCAGCCAGCAGACGTTTTCAATCTGCCTTGTTTAAAAAAATACTTTTCTTAATATTTATGACATAGAGCTAAATGTGGTATTTGATTAAAAAAAATCCTTCCTCTGACTTGCCGCCTTTCCAGACCCAGTAGTGACCGAGCTACAGTCTTGTCATAGAAGCATGGCCAGGTCTGCGTGCAGGTGGGAATGCTTGGGGACAACTGGGATGCACCCCAGCCTATCCTCACCCTCTCCAGCCAGGCGTGAAGGAGACTGAGGGGCAGACCCACATCGTCCACTGTCCCCTCCCAGGGGACGTGCCTTGGCTGCACCACTCTGTCAGCATGCACTTATTCATGGGGCTGTTCTCTGAACCACAGGAGAATAAACTTTACTATTTACACTATAAAACAGGGACAAAGAGACCCACATCCACATAAATAGGTTTTCTTTTAAAAACAGTCCCCAGGGTTCCTGAAGCCCCCCTGGACTCCGAGGAATCCCTTCACTCAGTAGTTCCCGTGTCCACGCTGCCACCCAGCTCTGCGCTTGCCCAAACCCCAGTGCACACCCTCGGGGCACAGTCATAGAGCTGAGCAGGATGGGCCCAGGGCTGGAGGCCCCACCAACATGGGAAGTAGAGCTCCACACTTAGGAAGGGCACAGGGCAGAGGCCACACCCCAACCAACCACTGACCACAACCCAACACAGTGTGCATGATCACACACACCACACACATGCAGACATGCTTACGCACATGCGTGCACGCACACACGTATGCTCACACATGCACACGCAAAGCACAGACACCACACATGCACAAACATGTGCACATGGTCACACGCATACATGCATCCGTGTACGTACATGCACACCCATGCGCAGATGTGCTCATTCTCATGCGTGAACACACACCACATGCAGATAATATACGTGCTCACGCACATGCACTTATGCATACACACATCACATACTCACACACATGTACACTCATGCATGCACACAATCAAACATGCTCATGCACACACACCACACACTCACGCATGCATACACACATGCACACATGTGTGCACACACCCTCAAACCAAATCAGGTCAGCGCTGGCCATCCTTTTCCCTTCCCTGCAAAATCAACAGCATGGCCAAGGAGAACGGCCTTCCATTTGCCACATCCTAACCTAGACTCTCTCCACCCATGTCTGTCCCCGCCCTGCCTCCCCCACAGTGACAGAGAGCAAGCTGTGCCTTCCTCATGAAATGAACCTCCAAGGGGCTGGCCCTGCCCCTCTGCCCATGCCCACCTCTGGGGGAGAACAGGCCACCTTCTGCCACCCCCAGCCCCAGAATCTGCATTGAGGAGGCTAGAGTGTGGAGCCACGTGCCCACAGGGTGCAGAGCAGGGCCCGTCCACTTCCCAGGTCAGCCTTGCTATGGGTAGCCGGCCTGGACCATGGGACCTGGCTTCCAGAAACCCTGAGGGTGGTGGCCAGACACAGCCTGCTTTACTTCTTCAAAAACAACGACAGCATGTCTCTCTGGATTTAGTGGTTTCAAACGACAAAGCAGATCAGGCGAACAGTTTAGGAGGGGGCGTGGAGGGGAGGGAGAAAGGGGCCCCTCCAGGCGAGGCTCTGCTGAGAGGGGGAGGAGCCACAGCCTAGGAGACTGCAGGGATGGAGAAAATAATAATTATATATTAGTTAAATAAAAATAACTTAAAAGTCACTGATATCACTCCAAAGAGAAGTACTCGATGTCAGAGGGGGCCGGCAGTAGAAACCCCGCACCTGGGCAGCCAGGCATCTGCTCTCTACCCTAGTGGTTTGACTCTAAGCCAGTGCTGGTGCAGGACAGGCCACAGGCAGCTCACACAGAGGCCGTGTGGTCACGAAGGTGTGCCCACTGCTCCTCAGAGGGCACCCAGCGCAGGAGGGCCACCTGGTGACTCAGGGGGACACAGCTTGGAAAGCATCTGTGCAAAGCTCTCAGGTCATGGGGAGGGACAAACAGAGGGGATGCAGAGGTCAGACTAGGCCTTTGAGATGGGGAGATAAAAGGGCAGAGATGGCCAACCCAGCCAACTCCCTGGCCTCTGCCCCTGCCTTGTAACCAAGTATACTGGGGGCGCCCGGGTCAAGGACTCAGCCCCTGCAGGTCTAGACCCCTCACATGGCACACACCACCTGTACCCCTGCAACAGCCTGGCCAGGCCCAGGGGCTCAGCCCCTGCAGGTGTACACCGCTCACATTGCACACACTGCCTGCACCCCTGCAGCAGCCTGGCCAGGCACAGGGGCTCAGCCCTTGCAGGTGTAGACTTCCTCGCGCTGGGTGCACTGCCTGCACTCCACATAGCAGCACCAGCGCACCTGGCACTGGCAAGGCCGGGTCACCACCCGACTCTGTGTGTTGTGACCACGCCCACAGCAGATACTCTCGCAGTTCTTCTCACGGTGGCACCTGCGGCCGGCAGTGCCTGGGGAGAAGCGGCCGGCCAGGCAGAAGCTGGGTGAGTCGTCCAGGTGCACTAGCTCCGGAGTGCGGGGCAGTGGGTCGCCACCACCCGTCCCTGTGGCCCGGCCCCGCGGTGGTGAGATGGCGCCGGCCTCGCCGGTGGCCTCATTGGTGGTGCTGCCCACCTTGAGCGCTGTCTCGTACTTGTGCTTCAGGCGCTTGCCCACCTCATGGAAAGGCGCCAGCTGCCGCCAGCACGTCCGCACGGTGCACGAGCCTGACACGCCGTGGCACTTGCATGTGGTCTCCACCCCAGCCTTGATCACCTGGGAGGGAGGTGGGCATAAGGGCCACTCTGAGCAGACTGGAGACCAGTCCCCAAGGACAACCCTCAGAGGGGCTGGAACTGCCATTCACCCCAGGGCCAGATCTCATGGCGCCCCAGACCCAGGCCCAGGCAAAGGGGGTCACCACTGCTCATCACCCAGGCCCCCTGGTACCCACACATGTCCCTCCCTCTCCAAGTCATGAACCACCCAGGACAGAAACCCCATAGCCAGCACCACACCTTCAGAGAGGCCACTGCAGCACCCTGAACCCACCTCCTGCACCATCATGGTCCTCCCTTCCCATCCCTGCATCCCAGGCTGCCCTCTGCAAGGCAGGGCACACCTCCCCACTAGCCCCCCTGTCAGCACCCCCCAGGACCACACAGTCTGTCCTCAGCAGTCTGCTCCTTGAAAAAGTAAGGACAAGCAAGTTAGCTTGCCTAGTGGACAGAACTGGCCATGCCCCTGCCTGAGCACAGGGATCAGATGCTACTGCATGTGCAGGCACCATCCCCCACCCTGCTACTTGGAAAGTGGGAGAAAGCCTCCAGAGAGGTCCAGATGGGAGGGGGCTGCACCCACCGCACACATGCAGGCAGGAGCAGGCATGGCCCAGCACCCACACTCCGCTTGGGATCTGGGAAGCTGCCCAAGACCCAGGCTGGGCCCTTCCCCTCCCAGGACTTGGGTCCAACCTGCAAAGCCGTGGAGTCAGCCCAGCTGTCCCACGGGGCCTCCTGCCTGACTTTCCACACTGGGGTCCCTAGAGGGACACGGGGAAGAAGAACGGCAGGGGAAGGGGAGGTCCCTCTCCCAGTGGGCCCCAAGCCAGGCCTGAGCTCCCACACTGCCCCCAGGGAGAGTCGGCTCAAGGGGGATTAAGAAACATAGCTGCCCTCCAGCCAGGCAACAGAAGAGTCACATTTAATGATACTTTGCTGAGAAACCCGGACAAATTTAATTAAAACGAGGCTTACCCAGGACCAGTGGAGCTAATGGAGCACTTTCATATTCTGACTTTTCATTAATAGCTTACAAAAGAGCGAGTGCAGAGGAAAAGAAAGGGCCTCCCATGGGGGATTTAATCAGCCTGCACCCCTCCCCAGAGGGTGGAAGGAGAGGCAGAGCTCCTGTGGAATAAGGGGAAATTGATTCTTTAATAAGCCCACACCTCAGAACTCTGGCTTCTCAATAAAGAGGGGCTCAGAGTGAGGCTGGCATTAATTACCTCACGCCCCCCTCCAGCCCCTAGGCTGGGGCTCCATATCGCAAGGGCTGCCCAGCAAGCACGCAGCTCCCCCTCCCAGCCCCTGACTATCCCCCAGCTCAGGCTGGGCCTTGGGAGGCGTTTGACTGGCCAGCCTGTGCAGGGACTAAGAGGGTGGGGTGTTCTGTCCACAGTGAAGGTGGTGGGACCCGATGCCTCCTCCAGCGGCGTGGAGCCAAGGGGCTGGCGGGTGGGTAGAGAGTGGCTGCGGAGCCAGGTCCCCCCAGGTCCAGCCATGCCTGCAGCCAGCAGCTCCCAGAAGGGCCCAGCAAGAGAGCTGAAACAGTCCTTTTCACCTTGAGTCTTTTGTTTCAAGTTTCCTCGGAACAGTCCTGGCCACAGACAGGGTCCCTGAGGTAGCAGCCGCCTCCCCAGCTTGAGCCAGCCACACCCCCAGCTTTTCCCCGGGACCCCTGGACCACATACTTACCCGTTTGCTGTCCACCTAGGTCCCTGGTGACAGGACCACCCACCCCTCAGCCCTGGCGGGTAGGGACCAGTCCATTGTCTTCCTGGTTAGATGGTGCCCAGCAGGGAGACCCTCCCTGTGGCCTTGACCAGCCAGGACCCACCTGCCTGTTCACCAGCCAGCAGCAAGTAGGCCTTCTGGTTCCACCCAACCATGGGAGACCACGGGGCACCCCTCCATGGAGTTCCCCACCATGACAACTAGTATCCCTGCCCATCTGGTAAGTAATGAGCCTTATAAGCAGAAGGACTGGAGGCCCTGGCTGTCACCAGTGGCTGGAACAGAGCCCCAGAGGCAGCCGACTTCACCTCCTCCCAGCCCTCTCCACCACCAATGCCCCTCCCTCAGCCCCTGCACCCCAGCCCTTAAACACATATGCACCCTGCCCACCCCTCTGCACTTTCCCGCCCTGCTCCCCAACTCACGCCACCTGCAACCCCACACCCACCCCATGCCCTGCCCTGTGCCCTGTGCGCCCCCCACCCTGCACCGTTTCCCACTCCGCACCCCACCCCGCTTGCCTTCACACCCACGAGGTTGTTGTGGAAATCCACACGGGCTCGCAGATCCTTGCTAGACCGCCGACCCAGGAACTCCTTGACGAACTTGCTGCTGTACTTGAGATTGTCCCCGCAGCCACCCCACTGCCAGGCCTCTCGGTTCTCCAAGTCAGGGGCCTCATCACAAGTGCAGCGCTCCATGCGGCCTGCACTGCATGCCTTGGCCAGTGCATGCGTCAGGCCAGCAGAGGAGATGGCGTAAAGGAAGGCTGTCTCCTTGAAGCCTGGGGTGGTGGGGGCAGGGGCAGGTCAGCAGGCCACAGCGGCCCCCGTCTCCCTCAGGTGCAGCCAAATCATGGCATCCCCAGGCACACATTCCGTATAGAGCAGGGTCTGCGGGAAGGATCCTTCCTGGTGTGTTCCATGCAGGGAGGGGCGTACCTGCCTGGGCTGCCATGTGCACCTGGGGACAGGAGGTGCTCCCTCGTGCCCTAGACATAGGACTGGTCAGGGGCAGGAGAGAACCCAGAGTGTACTGGGCCACAGGTGTGCCCAGCAATCGGAGACCCTATCCATCTGGGTCTCCAACCTACTAGACTGGCCAGGGCCCTCTGTGAGCCTTGCCATGCCCTGGGCCTCAGGTCCCTAGTTTTGTTTTTTTTTTAACATCTTTATTGGAGTATAATTGCTTTACAATGGTGTGTTAGTTTCTGCTTTATAACAAAGGGAATCAGCTATACATATACATATATCCCCATATCTCCTCCCTCTTGCATCTCCCTCCCTCCCACCCTCCCTATCCCACCCCTCTAGGTGGTCACAAACCACCGAGCTGATCTCCCTGTGCTATGCGGCTGCTTCCCACTAGCTATCTATTTTACATTTAGTAGTGTATATATGTTCATGCCACTCTCTCACTTCGTCCCAGCTTACCCTTCCCCCGTGTCCCCTAGTTTTTAAAACAACGCTGTTGAGAGACTCAGATGAGAGCCCCCCTCGGCACCCTCATGCAGAAGGAGACACAAGAGAGGAGGCTCCGTGCTCTGGGCTGGGGCACCAGCTGGACCCCTGCTCCTGTGCCCAGGCACCGGGCCTCAGCCACTGCCATGTGGCAAGAGCCATCAGAGCTGCCTCAGGCCTTGTCACAGCTGACCACATGTGCCTTGTGCCACCAGCAACTGTTTCATGCAGGTGTGAGAAGGGACCGGGCATGGGGGAGAGGGCAGGAGGCAGGGGAAGGGGGGATTGGGGGGGTCAGATCCCACCCACCACCCAGTCACCTGGAACTCAGCTGAGGTGCTGCACTAGGGGCGCACACCAGGGCCAGGAGGTCCTGCCTCCCTGCTCCGGCCCAGTGTCCCAGCACACTCACCTCGCTTGAGCAGACTGGCCCGGTAGCGACCCTCCAACGTACAGTTCCAGCGCTCAAACCGGAACTGGTACTGGCACTCGAGAGCACTCATGCTGACCGCTTCCACCAGCGTCTCAGCCACACCGGGGTCCCGGCGGCACATGCGCCGCTGCTTGCGCTCCAGCTTCAGCCGGTCGCAGGCCTTGTAGTGTGCCTGGGCAGCTGCTTCCGGCTCCAGGGTCAGCGGGAGGATGGTCAGGGGCTCACTGCCCGTCAGCCTGGGCACAGAGAGGCCAGAGTGAGCCCTGCCCCAGAGGCAGAAGGTGGGCGCTGGGCGAGGGCTGCAGATGCTGGGGCAGCAGAAGAACCTGCTCGGCCGGAAAGCATGGTGGCAACTGGATAGGAGCCCCAGTGGGCCCACCTGGGGGACAGAAGGGGCAGCAGGCCCAGGGACGGTATAGAAAGGCCACAGAGAACCTGGCAGCGGAGGGGTGGTGAGAAGGCCGTGGGACCCTTGCCCACCAGGCATCCTCTCTACACCCGCTTGCCCCCATATCCACTCACGCCCTGCCCTGCCAACTGCTTGTGGACCCCTGCCTGGCCCCCTGCACGCCCTGGGTTCTCACACTGGCTGCCCAGTGAGCATAACTCAGGTATCCACACGGATGCTGACCACTCCCCAACAAGTCCCTTCAGGGAGTCACACCCCAGCTGACACCAGCCTCACTGCCCAGGTCTGATGACAGGGGAAGGAACACACAGCTAGAAACTCATACACACACACCTGGGAAGACTGCCCAGCCCAGGGTATTGGCCAAGGGCAGACAACCAAGGCAGGGAGCGGGCACAGTTGCCTCAGGCCGCATGAGACGTACATCTACTGTACCCTCCCCGACCCACTCCCATGTCTGCTTACCCAGCTTGCTCTAGGACCCCCACACTCTGCCATCCCCAGCTAGGGGTGCCCCCCACGGCCCTGTGGTCCCTTGAGGATGGCCCTGGCTCACTCCCTGTCCTGCAGCCTGTGCAGATGGCCCCCATGGTTCCAATGGGGTCTCCTGGAATATGTGCACCAGAAGGGGCCTCTCGTCCCAGGACCCAGGTGCCACCCGGGAAGTGGGCTCCTGGTCCTTGTGCAACTCCACCCCTTCTCTTGGCTGAGCCAAGGCCCTGGCCTGGGTCCGTCTTCCTCTGTCTGGCCTGCCTGCCCTAACTCCTTACCAGCTGCTCCATCCAGGGACTGACTGGCTCTGGCCTTCTGCCTGCTCTGTGCTCAGAACCATGGGCCTCAGTGTCCCCAGACAGACAACTGCACATCTGGGCTCCAGGAACGTCCAGGCCCAGCCCCACCCAGACCTTCAGCCCTCAGGAGGGAGAGGTGCCCACCTGGACGTGAATGGGGCTCAGAGCCCACCACTAGAAACAAGCCCCAGCCCCCACCTCTCACCTCAGCCAACCCCAGGAACCAGGGGTATCAGGAGTTCACAGATACTGGAGCCCCACACCATGCCCCATCCCATTTCTTGCTGTCCTTCCAAAGCCCCCTCAGGGGTACGGTGGCCACTGGGCTGACAAGGAGAGCTGCAGCTTTCTGCAGGGGAAGGGATGTGGGCAGGGCCTTCTAGAACCCCACCCTCTAACAGACTCCAGCAGTAATGCTGCAGGTTGAGGTTCCCCTGGGGACAACCTCGGGTACCACATTTTGTAGCTGCATGCACACACCCCCCAGCATGCCCTGCCCTGCCTAGTGGAGAGGGGAGTCGCTGCATATCCACCCTGGTAAGGGTGGGGCCCGTGCAAAGCAGAATCGGCCCTACCCTGAGGCCTCTGGATCCCGGTCCCTGAAGGAGTTGCCCCTGTCTCACCCTTGCTGATCAGCTCCCTGAGAACAGCAAAGCAGGATGCTGAGGCTTGGGAACCAGGCTGACAGGAGGCCCAGGCAGCATTGGGCAAGGAGGCTACCGGAACACCAGAGCTGACTGGTCAGGCCTAGGGGTGCAGAGCAGAAAGGACCACTACCCCCCACCTCTGCACACTTAGGTGCAGCATGAGTGAGGCCATGGTGGGCACCCTGAGAAGACCCACCCCAGGCCTTGGCCCTGCTCTCCACAGTGCTCAGAGCTAGTGTACCGGTGAGCTGTGGGAGAGCAGAGGTGGCAACTGCTCCCAACCCTGAGACCAAGGGCGTGGGTGAGCAGAGCCCACAGAGGCATCCCTGCCAGCTCAAGTCTGTGCAGACGTTGCTGAAAGACCCGTGCCCCTCTCCGTAAGCAACACTCTGAATCAGGAGGCCCCTGGGTGTGCTGTGGGAGGCCAGCATGGGTGCTGGCTAGAGGAGAAGCTCCAAAGGTCCCTGAGACACGGACAGATCCTTTGTGGGCCACTGAGCAGTGGGGATGCAGAGGCAGTAAGACCTTCGGGGAGAAGACACGTGAGCTTGGAGCTGGGACGATGCATTGGAGGGGTAGCAGCACACGGCAGCCCCAGTTACCTGCACCCCTTATCTAGCATTAGGACTTCATGCCTAAGGACATGGGGATGTGGCAGAGGCTGACGTCAGGGGGCAGTTTTGTGGACTTCCAGGCCCCTGCCTGAGGACAGCTGCTGCACTGGGGCAGGGTGAGCAGGCAGGGGCCCGAGGACCCTGGGCTGGAGGCCGGAAGAGCCATACTCCTCACACAAAGACAGCTCACACAGTGGAGACTTGTCCCCAGACAGGAATGTCAACAGCTGTGCCCAGAACTGCGTGCCACATGGCTAAAGCACTGTAGCCTCCAACCAGCACATCCCCCAGGCAGGATTCAGATTAACCAAGCTCCCACCGCTGCCAAAACATTCCGGCATCCAAGAAGACCCCTACTGTAAGGCCATCCTGGGGGGACCTGGGGCCAGGCTGGAAACGGACGAGGAGAGGGAGACAAATGGCAGGTGATGCTGCCTTCCAGTCTTCCAGGAGGCATTGGGGGTGCCTGTGTCCAAATTCTGCACATGGGCACTGAGGACAGGGCCCCCCCCACCTGGTGCCAGCCTGTGTCCACACTGCACATGAGGAGCTAACTCAGGGGTCCCCCACACCCAGGGCCAGTCTACATAGCTACAGGTAGTTTCACTCCCACCTGGCCTCAGCATGTCCACCAGGGTATCAGAGGCAGCTCCATAAACACAGCCACAGGCAAGCTGACACTCTCCTGAGGCCAGGTGGGGTCTACATCTGTTCTGGGCAGAAGGATGTTGAGGAAGAGTCAGCTCAAGTCCAGGAATGGCCATCTGAAAATCGTGTGGCCACATGGCTGAGGCCTGAGGCCCAAGGGCCAGGCCTTTCCCCTGAGCCATCACCCAGCTCCCATGGTAGGCATGAGGCTGAAACCCAAGGGGGCAGCACTGCTCTACCCCCCGGCGTCCCTCATCCCAAGATGGCACATCCCCACCTCCCTTTTATGGGGGCCCAGCTGGCCCCTGCCCAGGCCCCCTTAACAGTCAGTGTGGACTCAGTGCAGCCAGCCTGTGAACTTATGGCCCGGGGTGCAGCAACAGAGGACAAACCCTCACGGAGGTGCAGGGGTGAGACAATGCATGGGGTACAGGGAAGAGGGTGGCCATCAGGTGGGTCCGGGCTCAGTGGAGAAGGTCCCAGGGACAAGAGGCAGAAACGACAACACAACGAGGAACCCACAGAAGTGCTGGAGGAAAGATGAGAGGTTCATAAAACATTCTTAGAATCAGGGAGGCTTTTGTCAGAGTGACTCAGAATCCAAAATGCCTTTAAAATTTAATAAATTAGACTATCTAAATGTACAAGAATCTCTGCACAGCAAAAAGTAGCATAGAACCCCAAGACCAACAGAGGAAATGCTGCAATTCAGATCCCAGGCCAAGGACCAAGTTTCTTTGCTTGTGTGTGGGCATGTGCATATGGGCACATGTGCATGTGTTGCATGTACATATGTGGACACAGGCGTATCTTTTCCTCTAGATCAATAACAAAGGAATCAACTGTTAATTGGATACAGGATATGAACATACAGTTCAAGGGAAGGGAATATAGCTGGCTGTTAAAAACTTATTTGCATTTCACTCAAAAAAATGCAAAATAAAACTATATTGAGGGCTTCCCTGGTGGCGCAGTGGTTGAGAGTCCGCCTGCCGATGCAGGGGACACGGGTTCGTGCCCCGGTCCGGGAAGACCCCACATGCCGTGGAGCGGCTGGGCCTGTGAGCCATGGCTGCTAAGCCTGTGCGTCCGGAGCCTGTGCTCCGCAATGGGAGAGGCCACAACAGTGAGAGGCCCGTGTACAGCAAAAACAAAAACAAAAAACTATATTGATAGGTTATTTTTCATTCATCAGAGGAGTACAAATCAATGTCTGATAGGATTATTGTCAAGGACACAGGGAAGGAGGTGTTCCTCCTTGGCTGGAATTCTGGACTGACATATCTATAAAAATTCACCCACCAATTCTCTTTCTAGAAATACAGACTACAGATATGTTATCTTAAAACATATAAGCAAAAAAAAAAAATTTAATGTCAGCAGCAAGAAAAAACGTACAAGTGTATGTCACTCACATGTTACCCAATGCAATGCTGTCGTGCAAAAACACTGGAAGCACTGTTTGGTATTCAAAAAGACTGGAGATTGGCTGAATAAATGGGCTCCATCCACTCCAGTATTCAGCAGGCCTCAGAAATGCCGCAGCCCACCTGCTGTGTACACTCAGTGCAAGGCACAGGCCTACCTCTGCAGAGTACCTGCGTGCACACCTGTGGGTGCACGGGGCAACCCAGGATAAAGGCAGCCTGGGGCAGAGGAAACACGTTCTTCTCCCTTATGGCGTGTGAGCCACTCACACGTTGTCCCATGCACTTGTGGCCCATTCAAAATGACAAAGTTCAACATACAGCCAGTGGCATGGAGAAGTCCCTCACAGGCTCTCAGCCCTGTATGCCAGCCTGGAGCAATGAGCCTCTGCCCACACAGCCTATCTCCAGGGGCTGCGCCTTCCAGCCCAGAAAGCGCCCAGGCCACCCGGCACAGCACAGACCCTCCAACCACCCAGCTGCCCACACCAGTGCACCTGCCACTGTGCTCAACACAGCTGCCCCTCCCTCTCTGTGGGCATCTGGTCTGAGACAGGCGGGTCGATGGGCACATAAGCCTGCCCAGGAAGCCCATGGAGGACTTGAGTCCAGGTTGGCTGCCCTTGCTCCACCTGGCTGTCCTCTCCCAGCGCTGGACCCATTTCCTGGGAAGAAACGAGACCTAAATGTTGGTCTGGTACTTTACAACACTCAGGTATCTTCAAAAGATATAATACACACATGGAAGTGAGCAGCACAACTGGGAAACACAGCTCTCACCCAGCTCAAGAAACAGCCTTGTGCCCAGGCACTCTCAACTGCCACCACTAATGTCATAAACAATCTCCTAAACATCTTCCAAAAGCTTCCCCATCTTGCTGTGCACATCCAGCTCTCCATCCAGCTGACACCAACATCTGCCCATGAAGTATGGTGGGGCCAGCATCCCTCCCTCAGGATCCCAAAGGTTCCATCTCCTCGCTGCTCTGTGATGTCACAGCAGCCTCACATGTGGCTCATTTCCAGGCTCCACCCTGGGCTAGTGTCACGAGCTCCTGACGTTTTACTGGGATTCCGTCAGGAGCTCCTTCCAACAGATTCCAAGGGCACACGTTGGCTCTGCATTTGCACACACGTGACAGGGTTTGCTGGGGTGGTCATGACTGCTCTGTGCAATTTTTTAAAATAAATTTATTTATATATTTTTGGCTGCATTGGGTCTTCTTTGCAGTGTGCGGGCTTTCTCTAATTGTGGCGAGCGGGGCTACTCTTCGTTGCAGTGCACGGGCTTCTCATTGTGATGGCTTCTCTTGTTGCAGAGCACGGGCTCTAGGCGCGTGGGCTCAGTAGTTGTGGTGCACAGGCTTAGTTGCTCTGCAGCATGTGGGATCTTCCCGGACCAGGGATCGAACCCGTGACCCCTGCATTGGTAGGCAGATGCTTAACCACTGCGCCACCAGGGAAGTCCCCTGTGTGTGTAATTTTGAATCTCTCCATTGGTGAGAACAGCATCTCTCTCCATTTACTCAGGATTCCTTCCTGCCTCTCTCTGAAGTCTTACACGTTCCCCCACTGAAGTCTGAAGTCTTACAGCCTCCCACAGGGCTGGCCTGTATTAGAGTCAGTCTGTGTTCCAGAGTGATAGTGTATAAAAATAAAATAATTTTATAAAGTCAGTCTTCCCTCTGTTGCTGACCTACAAAAGTCCAACTGACCCTATGCTGATTTAGTATTTGGTGACCTTGCTATGTGTTGTAATTCATCTCTGATGATTTTCAGATGCTCTGTGTACAATCATGCAGTCTGCAGAGACACCAGTCTATTTTCTTACTATGCGGTTCTTCCTGCCTTGCTACACTGGCTAGGGCCATCAGCATAATCGTGCAGAATCTGCCAGCTACCCTCTGGGACCCAGCCTCCTGACCCCCAGCTCCACAGCCACCAGCCAGCACAGAGCATGTGTGGCCATGAAGTGAAGGAGAGAACTGTGGGCACCACCACCAGAAAGTGGGGACCCTCATCCTTGCTCATCTCTGCTACCCAGACCCACCCCTCCAGACGCAAGGGTGCCCTAAAGACTGGCACTACAAGGTGAGAGACCAGGAGTCAATGCACTCACAGAGCCAGAACGTGATTGCTACATGAGAGAAACGACTCCCATCATGCTTGAGGGTCTGTTAAGACAATTGGCATCACCCAGATTTAGACAACGGTGACGACAGGCATCCCTGTCTGACTCTTGGTTTTAAAAGGGAAGCTTTTGCCATTTCACCGTTAAGCATGAGGTTTGCTGTGTGTTTTTCTGGACACCCTGTATCAAGTTAAAGAAGTTCCCTTCTGCTTTTAGTTTGCTATGAATGTTTTTAAAATCACAAATGGATGTTGAACTTTATCAAATGTCATCCCTGCATCTTTTGATGTGTGATTTTTCTCCTTTAATCTGCTAAATTGAGGAATTTCACTAATTGATTTTTCTAATGTTAGACATTAAGCATTCCTGGAATAAACCCAGTTGGCCACGATGGGTTTTATCCTTTCTCTGTTTTGCTGATGTAACTTGATGATGTTTTGTCTAGGATGTTTGCATCCGTGCTTGTAATTTTCTTCTCCCATGCTCTTCCTGCTGAGTTTCAGTGCCTTAGCAGGAGTGTTTTTTTTTTTTTTTTTTTTTTTAATTTCCTAGAAGAGTTGTGTCAGATTAGAATCGTGTCTTCTTGACTGTTTGGTGGAACTTGCCATGAAGCCATGCAGGCTGACCTTTTCTTGGTGGAAACATTTCTTTTCTGGTCCAATTTCTTTTTCTTTTCTTTTAGAACACCTTTATATATCAAGATATAATTCACTTACCATAAACTTTGCCCATTTAAAGTATATAATTCAGCATTTTGTAGTATATTTGCAGATATATGCAAACACCACCACAGTCAATTTTAGGATATTTTCATCACTGCAAAAAGAAACTACTTAGCGTACTCTTTAGCTATTACCTCCCTATTCCCCTCCCCCAACTCCTGGCAACCACTAATCTACCTTCTGCCTCTGTGGGTCTGCCTGATCTGGACATTTCCTATAAAAGGAATCAAACAACGTGTGGCCTTTTCTGACTGGCTTCTTTCACTTAGCACAATGTTTTCAAGGTCCCTCCGTGTGGTAGCATGTAATAATATCCCCTTGTATGGATATACCACATGCTATTTTTCTACTCCTCAGGTGATGGACGTTTGAGCTGTTCAGTCTTTTTATTTATTTTACTGATTTAATTTATTTTTCGGCCGCGTCCTGCGGCATGAGGGATCTTAGTTCTCTGACCAGGGATGGAACCCGTACCCTTGGCATTGGGAGCGCAGAGTCTTAACCACTGGACTGCCAGGGAAGTCCCTGAGTTGTTCACTCTTCAGCTATTGTTCATAATGCCACTATGACCACTCATGTACACATATTTTTGTGAACATATGTTTTCATTTCTCATGGGTATAAACCCAGGAGTGGAACTGCTAGGTCATAGAGGAATTCCATATTTAATTGTTTGAGGAACTGTCAGATTGTTTGCAACAGTGACTATACCACTTTACATTCCCAATGACCCAATTTCTTTGCTTACTATAGTGTTAGTCAGTATTTCTATATCTTGAATCTGTTTCTGTTACTTTTTTGGTTTTCTCCATTTCCTCTAAATTTGCAGATTTATCAGCATGGAACTGTTCATTACATTCCCTTGTTTTTGTTTGCAGAATCTGTGATGATGTTCCCCGTAGCTGGACACTAGCACTCTGAGCCTCCTCTTCACTGGGTTAGTCTCCTCAGGTGTTTCTAAGACCTTCCCAGAGAGGGATCTGTTCATCTCTAATGCACCTTTTTTTGTTGATTTCTGCACTACTTCTACTTTCTTTCGGTTTACCTTACTTCTCTTCCTCACTTTTGTGATGGACACTTGCTGAGTGCTTTCAAGTGTCTCTCCACTTCTAAAATATGCATTTAAGCTACCACTGTGGCTGCTTCAGCCTCTCCGAAGCTGCAGCCTCAGGGCACCAGACTGAGCCTGACACAGCCCCAGGTCACTGACTAAAACAGTCACAGCTCAGATCACTGTGCTGAGTCTGAGTCTCTCTCTACTCTCATTTCCCTCTTTACCTTATGGCCCATTGAGCTGGTGTGTTCTCTCTCCATCCTCTTATGTTCTCTATCCTTACATCGTGTGTCTCTCACCCAGAGCCTATAATTAGACTCAGGACATGACCACAACCCCAATCACCTCAGCCTTATGCCTGGAACATTTCATCCACTGGGGTCCTGGGGTCTCAGTTTATCCTTTCTGCTGGCCATGCCTCTTCTTTTTCTTTTCTCCTCTCCTGCCTTCTTTTGGGTTATTTTCATTATTCTCCTTTTCCTTTTGTTAATTTGAAGTCATATATTTCCATTATTTTCATGGTTACCCTCAAAATTACAACATGAGTCTATAAGTTACCCATGTTCAATGTTGGTCAATACCACCCCCTTCTCAGTAATATGAGGCCTGAGAACACAACCTTGCTGACTCCCTGGAATTATATGCTGTTGTGTATTTTAGTTCTACATTTAGGACCCAACAGGAAGTTGTTCAATGCTCCCTTATCCCTCCTTCCCTGTGACCTTCTCCTTGCTGTTCACTCCTTTTTGTGTCTGGAACACAGCAGGGCCATTTCCCATGCCTAAGCTGCGGCGTCAACATTTCCTCCAGAGCAACTCTCAATTTGTCTGAAAATGTCTTTATTTCACCCTCATTTTACAGTAATCTTCACCGAGCGTAGAGTTCTTGGCTGGCAGTTATTTTCTTTTCATGCACCAAGGGGATGGTCCCACCACCTCCTGGCTTTGCTCTCAGTTCTGAACTTAGCTGTCAGCCTGACAATCCTTGGAAGGTAATCTGTATTTTGTTTTTTGGGATTGCTTTGGTGTTTTGCAGTTGCAATCTGTCATGTTCTGGCATGAGCTTTTTTTTTTTTTTTCCTGCTTAGAAAGACACTGGGCCTCTTGAATCTTCTTGATTGTTCTGATCAGTTTCAGAAAAACTCTCAGCCATTCTCTCCATGTATCACCCCATCAGTTTCTCTTCTCTTCTACCTCTGGGCCTCTGGTGGAGCATGTGGGACCTCCTCACTGTGTCCCCAGGTTTCTCACCCTCTCTGCTTTCTGTGTATCTGCCTTCCCATGCCACACTCTGTGTAATTTCTCTTGACCCATCTTACAGTTTGCTAATTCTCTTCAACTGTTTATAATCTGCTTTCAAATCAGTCTACTACTTAAAATTTTTCCCAGTTCTATTTGGTTTTTCCAAACTTGCTGGGTCAGTTTTTGTGGCTTCTCATTCCTTACAGATATCCCAAGCTTATCTTGCTCCTGCAAGCACAGTGAGAGTTGTTTTATTCAGTGTGGGATGCTCTGTTTACTGGTCTGCTGCCATCATTTCTGCAAGTCCTTTGGCTGCATTTCCCTGCACACCAAGCTATCTCTGACCATATGCTGGTCGCCGTATTTGAGAAACTGTTTGCAGGAATAATCTGAAGCACAGGATAAAGGTCCCCAAATTCACAGCCACCTGGAACCTCAGAATGTACCTTCTTTGGAATAAGGCTCTTTGCAGAAGTAATCAAGGTAAGGATCTTGAGACCAGATCATCCTGGATTAGGTCCCACGTTGCTGACGGCTCACCCCGCTGACGAGCTCTGCAGAGAGCACACTCCAGCCCTGGGGCAGCAGGAAAGAACCTAGGACAGACAGAGCCAAGTCCGGGGATGCCCAACCCCCTCTGTGGACCAGGCCTGAGGCTGTCATGCCTGACTGCTTGGGGACTACTAGCGCAGCCCCTCTGAGCACCCAGCCAGTCACACATCCTCACATCTGCCCCAAGGACAGCCAGGTAGCGGGACGGGCATTGTCGGAAGAGGGTGGGTGCAGGTTTGGCCCACGCTGGTACTGGAGCCATCCTTGTCCCACATCACTCAGCCCCTAGAACACCTCACCCCTTCTCACTCACAGTTGGGGGTAGGGGAACAGATTTCGATTGCCCTTCCTCCTGCCTACAGGCCCAGCCACCACAAGGTCCACCCTGCCCGCAAACCCAGCTCCCCGGGCATGGGGAGCTGAGACCCTGGGCTGGGCGGAAGGAGAAGAGGCCGGAGTTCCAGAAGCCACAGCGCCCTGCCAAGGAAACCTCAGCCCCACCAGACGGCGTTTAATTTCTGTGTGAATCAAATTCAAAACAAATTCCAGTGCTGAGAACTGGTTCTGAGATTAACCCTCCAACCTCCAGTGGCCTGCAGCCTCCCACCCAAGCAGGCGGGTGTGGGGTGGGCATAGACGCCACCAGAGCCTGGGGCTCCCCGAGAGCTCCACCATCACTTGGTGCCCTGCCGTGCCAAGGAGGAGGTGAGGGCCAAGGGATGGGGCTGAGCAGGGCGGGAGGGCAGCTCCCCGCATACAGGTCACACTGTGGCAGAGACCTTGTGTCTGTGACAGCTGTCACCTCCATCAGCTGTGAGAACTGCCAGGCCCCGACTTCCCCACCTCATGGGGCCCGAAGATTCCAGGGCACGAAGAGCTCTTGGTCAGTCCGCAGATCCATCACTGTCCAGGGAATTGCCTAGCTAAGGCCTGGCCACCCTGGGGGTCAGCTGGCAGACACAGGACTCAGCAAACTCCACTACACTGGGACCCACAGCACTGCCCACCAGGCCTGGCACCCCCAAGCCTAACAGAAAGGTCCTCATCCACACGAGGCCCCTGAAGCGAGCAGAACTCGTGGGACCCCCAGACTCTGAGGGCCACCAGCCAACTGCCCCCTTCCCAGAGCAGGTCGATGGAGCCCAGATTGGACAGTGGCATGCCGAAAGCCCCCAGGAAGGTGGCTGAGGCTGCACTGGACCCCCAGATTCACTGACTGCCGCAAGGAGAAGACGGGCTGCAGTGGCTTCATGGAGGAACCAGAGTGACCAGGCCACCTCTGTGCCCTGGTCACCACACCCCCAGGCCTCAGAGATGGCTGTGGACCCACGACGGGGCTGCCACAAAGGACAGGCAAGATGCAGGGCAGGTGCTCGGAGAGCCACCGGACCCCACCACCACCGCCGCCACTACCAGCATCACTTTGATATCTGGTTTCCTTCCAGGAGCTGGCCTCCCAGGGGCCTAGCACCATGCCAGACACAGATGGGGAACACTGGGACAGCCTCAATCAACACCCCACCCTGGGGTGGCCTGAGGCAGCCACTGCTGCTCCCTCTGTCCAAGAGGGAGCCAGGTCTGGTGTGCTCTGGTCTGGGAGCCCCTGGCAGCCTCTACTCTCGGGCCAGACCACTTCCCTGGCCACGTCTACCTCAGGTATCGCTAAGAAAAACAAACGCAGCTTGAGGCTTGCCTTTTTCCATTCCCTCGTCCGGCTGCCGGTCTCGAGGTGCAGGGCCTGCCAGCTGGGCGGCCGGGTTTCCTCCTGTGGCTAGGGGCACCAGGCCAGCCAGGAACCTCACTGGGAGGAGCAGGGGAGCATGGCGGGCTGTGCCCGCAGGTCACAGAGCCAGATGGCCAGCACACCACCCAGGTTGATACTGTCCTGAGTGGGGCTGCCCTCCTCTGGAGACCCTGGACCAGCCCACAGATGTCCGTTAATGATTAGTCCCTGCAGGAAAACAGGCTGGTCATCGTCCAGCCCATGCTACCAAGCCCCACTCCAGAGGCCTGCTCAGACCTGCTATGCACCGTGGGCAGCCACCTGCTCCCACCTCCCCGACCCTCGCTCAGTGGGGTCCTCAACCCCCACCTCCCACCCTGGGAGCTCCAGCAGAGCCCTCTCCCCTCAGCATGGCACACAGCAAAAACGCCCGCAAAGCCTCTGTCCAACATCTAGGCCCCATTGTCTTGTGTCTGCTGCACCTGGCCCACCATCCCTGCGCTGGAAGGTGTAATGGCCCAGTCAGCAAGTGTGGGTGCAGCGTGGTGGAGGTTAGGGCCAGGGGTGAGCAGGGGGCTGGGCCACCTGGTGAACGAGCACCTCAGACCCCACACCAGGCTCCTGGGTGCAGAGCCAGGAAGCGGAGGGGCCCCCTCACAGGCCTCGGAAGAGTCAGCCCAGCGCAGTTTGGAGGAGACACCACAAGGGAACCTCCTGGCTTCCCCAGAGGTGAGCTACAGGTAAGGAGTGATACTTCTGGGCTATGCTCTGGCTTCCTGGAAGAGGCAACAGCTGAGGCAGATGCAGGAGGATGGGTAGCCCCATGAGGACAGTGGCCCTGCTCCCCACCCACCAGAGGCTGACCTTCAAGCAGGGACCTGGCCTCACCCACTTCCCAGACAACTGCGCCTCCTCTGAAACCTCCTGCAGTCTGCTGAGCCAGGGTGGGCACTGCAGGGGCACCCCCACCTCTGGGACAATACACAAAGGGAGCCGGGTGCCCCCCAGGCTGGGATTAAGGGGGCTGAGTGCCGGCCCTGCTGACAGGTGTCATTTTTCTACAGCCAGGAAAGCCAAGCCAGGCCCCTTATCAGCTCATCGCTCCTCCCCGAATTCAGGGCCCACAGCCCCCCGGGAGGAATCGTGTGTGTGCATTCTTTTCCAGGAGAAAAAATACCCACACACTTCTATTGTCCTCTATATCACAAGGCCCCTGGGGTGGGTGGTGGGCGCCACCCTCAGTCTGGGGCCACCCTGAGAGCCTGGGCAGGATCATGCTAGTGCCCATGGCTCTGGAGTCAGGTCCTGGACCACAGTGGCAAGGACGGGGGTGAGATTAGGCCAGCTGTCCTCCCGTCCAGACGGCCGCCGGCTGTGGCAGAACATCTGCTCACACAGCTGAGGGGAGCCAGATGGCGGCGGCTTCCTCCTCACCTCAGACCCCACCAAGAGGCCACCGGACTCCACAGCCTGTGTGCACGAGATTCCCAGCCCAGAGGCCCAGTCCTGGCCTGATGCTCCCACCTGCCTCTATCTGGTCTCTGTATTAGGGGGCCAGGGCAGGGCCCCCCCAGGAGCCTATGGAAGGGGACAATAGGCCAGGCAGGGGCCAACGGTTTGGGAGTCCACAGCCCCCCAGAGAAGACTGGCCAGGAGAAGGGGGGAGGCAGGAGGGACTCTGGAGACGAGAGATGCAAGGGGCAGTGAGCTCCCCAAGGGATCCCCTCTGCCTCCCCATGTCTGCCCTGGACCCATAGGCTGGGAACCTGGAACACCTAGGTCCCTCTACTGGCCACAGAGGTCCTGGACCATAGTCTAAGAAGAATCCCCCCTCCTTTGCAGGCAGGAAGCCCAGGCCCCTCCACACCCACCCCTCTATCCTCTCCTGTCCCTGGAGCTCCCTTCCCTGACCTGAAGCCCTCCCCACATCCCCAGGCACCTTCCCTCAGCCTGCTGCCCCTGCCCTGCATCCCTTGTCACCTGCTGTTCTGAGGTCTCACCCATAGGGCTTCCAAGGGGCCTCAGCAATCTCCCTGCCAGCCCCTCAGCTGCCCTGGACACTGTGGATAGGGCCCCATCGCCTGGGCCCTCCCCCACCTCAGCTGCCAGTGCAGGCCTACCCTCTCCTGACCCTCTGAAGCACACTGCTCTCCATGGCCTCTCCCTCAAACACCAGACCTGAGGCCTTGCAGGACTGTTTCGGGCATGTCTGTCCAGAGGTGGGTCTCCATGGGTAGCACCTGCCCTGTTGCCCAAACCCACGTGACTCCCCACGCTCCTGCCTGCTTAGCTCACAGCACCACCACCCCTGGCCGGGGAATCCCCTGGGACACCTCTCCCTCTGTCAGCCCCTCCCTAGCCCCAGTGGACTCTGGGTCTCCCCAGCCTTTCCCCTACAGGTGAGCCCCAGCCCTCAGCCCCATACACAAGCCCGCCCAGCCCCTGTCAGAGCTGTATCGTTCTCTCAGCAGGGCTCCATCTTACCCCTTGCCCACTCACAGGCTCACCGTACAGCCTTGTCATTCTACCACTCTACCATTAGGCTCGCTCCTGCTGCCCAGGAAATCTTCCCTCCTTCTTCCTACTCTAGGGACCAGCTGGGAGCCCCTCCTCCAAGCAGCCAGCAGGCACGTGGCCACACAGGACTGCCAGCTGAGCCCCAGGCTCAGTATTCAGAGAAGCAGAGGAGATGCCCTCACCTCCTGGCACTGGGCAGTCGACCCTCCCTGACCCGCACTCAGAGCCCTCCCTCACCCCAATGACAGCAGCCCCTCTGGGGCAGACCTCGAGCACAGTGCCAGGGCCCCCAGCTAGCCCCAACCCCAGACCAGGCTCCAGCAAATGAACAGCCACCTGCGCCCTGGCCCCCCACATAGTCCACTGGGGGCCAAGCAGGGGGAAGATCTGTTGTGAAGACCCATGGGTGCAGCCCCTGTATGAAGGGGTGAGAGCATGCCAGCTCACAGGTCAAGAAAACAGGTTTTCCTCAGTCCAAGAATAGATCTAGAACATTTAAAGAGCTCTTACAACTCAACAGAAAGACAAACAACTGAGCCAAAAAGTAGGTAAAGAAACTGAATAGACATTTCCCCAAAATAAAACATTATAAATAGCCACTGTGCACATGAAAAGATGCTCAACATCACTAGTCATCAGGGAAATGTAAATCAAAACTACAATGAGACACCACCTCAAATCGACCAGGGTGGCCAGAATTTAAAAACAAACAAAAAAATATGTTTTCTTTAAAATCAGAGAATTAACAAGCATTGGTGAGGAATGGAGAAATTGGAACCCTCGTGCATTACTGATGGGAATGTAAAATGATGCTGTGGAAAACAGTTTGGTGGCTTCTCAAAAGGTTAAACGTAGCATTACTATATGATCCAACAATTCTACTTCTAGGTATGTACCGAGAAAAACTAAAAACATACAGCCAAAAAAAACGTGTACACCAATTTTCACAGGAGCATTATCCACGATAGCCAAAAGGTTGAAACTACCCAAGCGTCTATCAACAGATGAATAGGTGGAAGAAAACTGCCCTATGTCCAGCTAGTCAAATATTATTTAGTCACAAAAAGGAATGATGTACTGATTCTTGCTACAAAGGTGAATAAATCGTGGAAACAGTATGCTCGGTGAAAAGAGCCAGACGCGAAAGGCCACATATGGTATGATTCCATTTATATGAAATGTCCAGAATAGGCAAATCCACAGAAACAGAAAGTGGATTAGTGGTTGCCAGGGGCTGGGGGAGGGGGAGACGGGATATGAGGTTTCTGGGGTGATGAAAATGTTCTGGAATTAGATAGCGGTGCTGGCTGCACAGCCTTGTGGGTGTATTAAAAACCACTGAACTGTATACTTCAACTAAGTAAATTTACAGGATGTGAGTTACGTTTCAATAACAAAAAGACCTTTGGCCCTAAGGCCAATTGCCCTCCCCCATGTGCAATGGTCCAGAGCACCTCAGCTGCCTTTCAAACTGGCTCCCAGCACCCCTCATGGGCTAGGGAAGCCCTTAGTGTCACGCCTGGTGCTGCCTCTTCCATGCAGGCCTCCAGGCTACTTGGACCAGAGAGTTGGGATGAGCCCAGACCTCACAGCAGTGCCCCACTCCCCCACATCACCCTGCAAATGCTTCCTGTATAATGTGGAGTGCTGAAGCCAACACCACGAAAGAGCCTCAGGGCTCACCGTGCCCCTTCTTACTTCTATAGAAGACTAATCACGTTGGAAGCCTCAGGCCTCCGCTGGCCTGTGCAGCCCCTGGATGCCTGTCTAGCAGTTTCCCCAGGGGCCTCTGCAGGGGGCTGGCTCAGCACACACACGGGACCTCTAAGAAAGAGGCAGCAAGGTGCTGGGGAGCCCAGACCCTGCTCTGGCAAGCACAGATCCCCCACATCCCCAGATCCAGCCCCTGGCTCCAGGCTCAGGGGAGCACAAGGGTGGCTTGCCCCAGGGCCTGGAGCATCCCTTCCTGAGCAGGTTTCAGCACACAAGGCCCACCCTTTAGCTCTATATTCTCACCTGAGGATAACGCCAAGAGAGGAGCAAAGTATGGGAGAGCCCACCCAGATCTATGGGGTGGGGCAGGGGGCTTGTTGGTTGGCAGCAGGGAGGGGTGTCCAAGTTTGTATCTCAAACTTGCCACAAGACCTTGGGACAGTCTTTTCCTCCTTAGAGCCAGGCTCCACTTCCTTCCAAGAGAGCATCAGGCCAGCTGTCTAGGCCCCCAGAGCACAGACATCTCTGTAGCCCCAGGAGAACCAGATGGAAACACCACCTGCTAATCACACCAAAAAGAATGGTCAGGCCAGGGAGGAAGAGAGGAGAGCCCCTTTTCCATGGCAGGCAGGTGACCTGGAGGGCCCTGCCTGGTGGCCAGAGGCTGAGCAGGACAGCAGGAGCAGGGCGGGTTGGGTTGCAGCCTGGGGGGGTGGGGGGGCGGGGCGGGGAGGGCTCCCACCACCCACGTGATCCTCCCCCAGGCCAGCCTCTCTGGGTTTCTGGGCTGTAACTGGAGCTGCCCTGCCTGTGAGCCTCTGTGCCAGGCAGAGCTTTCAGAGTGGGGGAAGGGAGAGGAGGGCTGGATCCCAGCTCCTTCCCCCTGTTCCCTCTGTACTTGGGGTGGGGAGGGAAGCCCCAGCACAAGGCACAGAGAGGCCCCCTGGCTCTGGCCCAGCCCTGCCTGGCCCTGCCTGCCTTGGGCCATCTCCTCCTCCCCCTCCCCTCTGGCTCCTGCCCCTTTATTAAGCCCGGAGAAAGGGCCCCAGACCCAGGCTCAGCCAGTCACTGCTAGCCAGAGGCTGGGCCTCCATGCCTGGTGCTATCCTGAGTGGACTCCAGCACCAGGTCCCTTACCTTCTCTGCCTGTGGGGCTGGCACAGAGCCTGCCATCCTCCAGGACCTCCATCCACCAAGCTGAGTCTTGTCTCTCTTGTCTGGTGGCAGGGGGAGGGGGGAAGTGGGGTGTACCCCCAGCAGAGGCAGCAGAACTGCTTTCTATGCTACCCACGGGGCAGGACTTGGGAAGCCTCATTTGAGGGGGCCTTTGGGATTAAAGAGCAGGGCCAGAAGGGCTAGCTGGAGAAGCCACAGGGGCTCCAAGCCCTCCTGACTTGCCACACAGCCACTGGCCACACTTCCCTGAAGGTAACAAAGTGCAGAGAAAACACGGAGAAAAAGAGGGATGCTACAGGGGTTGGGATGGAGGGCAGGAGCCAGGACCCTGAACGCCACCCTGTGGGTCTGATCTTCCCAGAGAGAAAAGGCCAGCAGCAGGGAGACTCCAAGCAGAGCACAGCGTGGCGCAGACAAGCCTAGGGTGTGTCTGAAGCCTGGTGAGCAGACCCATGGCTGAGCCCGGACAGCGAGAAGGCACAGCTGGCTGACAGGCCATCGTGACTCACCGTGGACCTGCAGCCAGACAGCCAGCCTCTGACCCTCCCTCTGCCCGAGAGGGTGAGGCAAAGGCTGCACAGATGGCATGCAGGGGCGTGCCAGCCTCTGCACAGCCTGGGCCCCAGGCGGGCCAAACCCACAGCCACAGCTCTGGCTGCGGGGTGGGGTCTCCAGGGTAAGGAGACAGGGAGCTGACCCTGGAAGACAACCCAGGAAAAAAGAACAGGAGAAGGGGGAGGGGGGAGAAAAACACAAAGGGAAAGTTTCCCATGAAAATATTTTATTTTCTTTGAGAACAGGATACACCTGCAGGGCTTCTCGCCCAGTCGGCCTCTCCCCGCCCTGGCAGTGCCACATTTCTGGACCAACGGGGCCCTCTGCCGGCCAGGACGCTGCGCGCCGGCGCCTGGTCCAGGGGAGAGGGAACAGGTGACGACGGGTGGAGGGCGGCAGCCCGGGAACGGCCGCAGGGCACGCAGGACAGGGACTGGGCAGGACGCGAGGGTGGCCTCGGCTCCAGGAGTGGCACGGGGTAAGGAGGCGGGGAGACTGGGGAGATCCGGAGGGCTGCCCACACGATGCCACCCAGACCCCGGTGTGCCCATCTGCAGAGTACAGCGAGGGTCCCCAAAGCTCGCCCGTCTGGACATCCCAGATCTGGGAGCGAGGAACGAGGAAGGGCAGGAAGGAACGTCGGAGAGAGACGAGCCCAAACCACACTAACTGCTGCTGCGGAGAAGCGCGCAGGACAGCGACCCTGGAGGCGGCGGGAGGCAGCATTCACGGCTGGGCTGGGCCCTGCGCACCGGAGAGGTCCCACAGACGCGCTCCCGCGGGCCGGGGCCCGAGCGAACGTCAGAAGCAAAGCGCAAGAAAAATAAAATTCCTCCAGTCTGGAGTTTTTTTTTCCCTTTGGGGCTCAGAGCAAGGAACATCTGGATTTTGTACGTATTTTTTTGTTGTTGTTAAATTAACTTCTCGAGGAGAGAAAGGAGGGGGAAACTGCAAGGGGGGGTGGGTGTGCAGGGGCCAGGGAGGCTCCAGACGTTTGGCAAGAAATCCTGGCCTAAGGGAGCCGATAACCAGAGCTTGGTCCCGGAGCTCCAGGGAGCCTCACGCACGGCCGCGGGAGCGGCCGCAGCGACTACGGCTCCGGGGTCACGGAGGACCGGGGCCTCACGCCAGCCCGTCGGGTACGCCGGCCCCTCTCCGCGCTCCGCGCCACGGGGACACCGACTCGCGGACCCAGCGACGCGGGCTCCGCAAACAAACAGCTCCAGGCAACCCGGGGGCCCTCGCTAGCCCGGGCACCGCGCCCCGCGCACCTGGGTCGCCCCCGCCCTCGCGCCCGCGCCGGCCTCGGGCACGGCCCGCCCGCCCCGCCCGCCGGGCTGCCGAGGCACCTACCCGAAGTAGGCGGCCGAGGGGCGCAGCGCGGCGAGCAGCAGCGTCAGCGCGAAGGCCGCGGCCAGCCAGCGCGCCAGCAGGGGCCCATCCAGCATCTTGCCGCGCCGCGGCGGCTGACCATCTCGCTCCCGGCCCCGCGCTGGCCGCGCCGCAGCCGCCGCCCTCTTATAGCGCCCGGAGCGCCAGGCCGGGGGCGGGGCGCCGGCCAGCTGGCCCGGCCCCGCCCGCGCCCGGGGAGGGGTCACGCCGGCGCCGGGGGCGGGCCGAAACCCGAGCCAGCGCCCCGCCCAGCCTCGTTGCTGCCCGGCCACTCGGGTCTCAGGGCGCGCCTCGCGCGTGGGAAGGGAGGCACGCGAGGGGGCGGGTGGGAACCGGGGCGGCCGGAAGGGGCGGGAGCGTGGCGGGGGCCGGGGGAAGGGAACGAGCCCCAGGGCGGCTGTGGGGGTGGAGCCAAGACAGAGCGTTGGTGGCCTGGGGCAAGACGGCGGGGCCGGCGTTGGGCGGCTAGCCAGGTGGGAGCAAGCGGGTGGGAGCGTTGGGGGACCTGGGGGTGGGGGACTTGGGGCGGCCGCGGGGGCGGGGTGTGGCCTGGGGCGGGGCCAAGGCGGAGCTCTTGGCCGCGACGCAAGGGGTAGTGCCGCAGGGGACTCCGGTGTCAGTCCGGAGCTGGAGCGCGCGCGTCGGCTCCCGGAGGAGTTTGCATGAAAGGGGAGACAAGCCAGCAGGTGATGCCCCTGCCTTTTGCGAAGACTGACAGTTCAGGAAGCGAGGCCAGAGGGGCTCTGCTCCCTGGTTTGTTGTCCTGGGAATGAGGCGACCTGATGAGGGATGGTGCGGGCCGGGTCGCTCAACATTTTGGGACCTCTCTCTTCCTATCCTTAAATCAAGGGAGGTGAACTAGAGGCTGAGGTCACTGCCAGCGCTGATCCTCGGGTGACCTCCTTCTCAGAACCTCTGTACTGTGAGAACTGGACAAAGGAGTCTTGGCGCTGCTAGAGGCAAGAGGAGTTGCCAGGGACACGGAGGAGAGATGACGCAGAGCCACTGCTAAAGCAAGTCAGTGTCCGAGAACCGAAAACCAAAATTAAAACAGGTAACACGAATTACCAGACACAGGATGGGGTCAAGGAGAAACCTTAGAAACCCCTGAGCCAAGGGTTCGCCATGTCAACAGCCACAGACCAGGGAGGAGAGCACTGCTCTGGGGTCCAGGCTGTGGGATAAGTGTCCACGAAATGCCAGCCTTCGGATGACACTAGAAGCTCCATGGGCCCACTAGGCCAGGGCTGCCAGAGCCCTCAAGTCCTGGGCCTGAAGGGGAGAGCCCAGCGCCCTATCAGACATCTGTACTCAGAGTTGCTGCTTCTGGGCACAATGACCCAGGGTCTGGGGGTCTGAGCACCCCCCAAAGGCTGGGCTAGTGGGCTCTGAGGATCTACTGCTTTGTGACCTGTGTCAGGACAGTGCTGCGAGGCAAAACAGGAGGGCCAAAGATGTACCCTGACAGTGGCCCGTAGAGCAGGACATATCCTTGGGCTCTCACCTCTCTTAGAAGGCCACCCAGGTGAGCATACCCCATCTTTCCTGGGGACCTGGGTGCTTGGCTGGGTGAGAAGAGGGTGGGGAGAAGATGGGGCCTGAGCAAATCACTTCCTCTCTGGGCCTCAGTTTCCCCATCTGAGACCCATCCAACTCCAGGGAGTTGTGTTTCTAAGTTGTAATGTCACACTGTAGAAACCTCTGCCCATAGTTCTGCCTCTCTGTGGGTGTGACCAGCCTCACATCATTCCCCACTCCGGGGACTCTTCCTGTGGGAGGGGGCCCTCCAATGCCCTCATCTGCTCACACCACACTCGGCCACCTCACCAACAGGGCTGGCACAGCAAAGAGAACACCAACCAAAGCAGCCCCAGCCCACCTGGACTGCAGGGCTTGGGGACACCCTGTCATCCCCACCTCCGAGGGCCTCAACGCAGCCCCCAGGGCCTCCACCTGAAGGGCTGGCTCCCACACCCGGGAAGTGTGAGGCATGGGGTGAGGGGACGCAAAGTGATGACATGTTTAAAGGCACAGAGATTACGTCCAAAAAAATGAAGTGTGAGATTGTAAATGTGTGTCTGGAAGGCGCTGTAGGCCTTATAGAGTTCCATTCTGTGGGGAGTGGAGGGTTCTCTTCTGGCCACCCAGAAAGTCCCAAGGAAAGAGGCAGCCAGCTGAGGTTCCAGCCAGTGACTGGCAGGGCTATAGTTGGCAAAAAGGGGACTGGAGAGATGAGCACCATCTGTGGAAGGGGAAGGAGGGCTGGGGTTCTGCTTTCACTGGGGGCTGTCAGCTCATAGCAGCTTGGGGGGCTATCCCAGCCAGACTGAGTGGCCCTATGGCACCTGATTTTGAGTGCTAAGCCTCCCCCAGGTATCAGCAGGGGAGGAATTCTGAGAGACCCCTTCAGTCCAGGGAGTGAGAACCAAGGTCTATAGGAGGACCAGACTTTGCCGGGCCATGCAACATGGGAGTGGAGTGGAGGGGGGGTTGGGGGGGGCAGTGCCCGGTGCAGAGTGACGTTGGGAATACCCCTGAGGGTCTGGGAGAGGCTGCCCTTGCCCCCTGTGCCTGGGGTGACGGCAGCAACTGAGGTGGTGCCACCAGCTACCCCCACCCCAGCTGGACCTGGGGACACAGGTTCCCTCACCCAGGAGTCTCCCAGGCCTCATACCTCCCCATCAGGTCTGACCTCCTCACCCCGCCCCTGCCTGCATTCCCATCTCCTCCATGGCCAAGGTGGCCCTACTGCCTACAGACCTCAAGGCGCCCATGCAGTCTGGACCTCTTTGGAGGGGGCCAGGTGCTTCCCACCTCTGTGTCCACAACTCCTGCCTCCCCCACACCCAGCCCCAGCCCACCTTTGCAGCTTCTGGTCACCTGCAACACCTCCCCTGGCCATCCCACGTTGGCCTCGCCTCACTGTGTCTGCCCAGCGTGGAGAAGGAAGGTAAATTAACGTGGAACAGCCACTGACAGACCAGCACCTGGTTCAGTTGACCCTGGATGGTAAACTGAGGCCTAGAGAACTCGGCAAATTAGCTCAAAGGACACAAAGCAAGTGGGGGTGGGGCAGTGGCAAACACATGATCCCAGTCTCCTGCTTTCACCAGCTAAGCCACCTCCAGATAATCTTGCTGGCCTCAGCACAGCATGAGGAGGGTGTGTTATCCAAGGAGGTCAGAGCTTTTTCTTCCAGCATAGCATGCTCTGGCCAATGGCAAAGTGGCCCCGTGTTTCTGTTAGAGAAACCTCGGCTTGGGGCTTTTTTTATTCCCCCTGCCATGGCCACCCAAGCCTGCTTGGCACAGGCCAGCTTTCTGGGAAAGGACATCCAGAGTATGAGGCAGGACAAGCTGACACTAATAAGGGGGCTGCAGCCACCCTGTGCAGCATGAGGGAAAGCAAGGAGTGGTCCAGGCTGGGCTGCGTCTCTACCCTGTACATGTTCCTAACCAGAGTTATGGCAGTGCTCTCCAAGGGGCTGATGGGCACAGCTCCAAGAGGACCTCATCAGCGCCAGGGAGGGGTGTGTACTGTGAAACAAAGCCCACCCCGAGACAGGAAAGACAAGGGTGGTAGGTTGTGACGGCTCACTGGCACTTTTGCAAACATCCAACTTCATGGAGACCTTGGCGCTGTGAACTGCCAGAATCATGCACAGCAGTGGGTCCTGAGAATGTTGACACCCAGCCATGCAGAGGGGGCTACCCAGGTCTCAGCAGAACAGCAAACTCCTGCAAAGCTGGGGGTGCCCACCATGACCCCAAGCTGGGCAAGGGCAGCCCACCTCCCTGGGCCAGGCCCACCCGACATCTTTAAGGCCTAGTTTGGATGCAGAAGCAAGGCCTCAATTGTCAATTCAGTGGCTTTCTCAGTCGCCTCCTCCCAGGGCCAGAGACAGAGACCGAACGCACAGAGGACCGCCTTCCCAGCTGATGCCCACCCACTCCTCAGCCACTCAGGCCTCAGTTGCCCAGCCAACAGCATGATGAGAATGAGGTTTGGGGAGGATCTAGGAGGGCCAGACTGGGGAGCTTGCGCTGCCCAGATGCTGCCCAGAACAGGGAGTGGTTCTCTCAGGTGGTCTGGAAGGAGTGGGTGAGCAGCTGCTTATCAGAAAACATTGCCTAATTGGGGCCTAATTGGGAAGGTTTATGGGGCCAGTAAGGGGGGCTCCTTGGGGAGATGGTGAAAGCCACTCATGAGTCATTTGAAACTGAGCCGGACAAAGAGCTCAAGGAGAAATGATCCCACCCAGCCTGCTAGCCATGGGTAGAATGAGCTCATGGGCTCTGGGATGCACATGCGTGCATGTGTGTGCACGTGTGTGTGTGTGAGAGAGAGAGAGAGAGAGGGAGGGGAGGGGAGGAGAAGAGAGGAGCTGGTACTCATACAGCTGGTACTCAAAAGCTGAGCCCTGCAGAGCCTCCACTGCGGGCCCCATCACTGCATGGCCAGACTGCCCCCTGCAGGTCGGGGAGGGAAGGGCCCAGTATCTCAGCCAGCGTCCTGGCTTAGCATCCTCACCCAGCATGCAGGCCAGCATAAACATACCTTCTCTGCAGTGCCCAGCACAGGACCTGTCCTGGGACAGATGCCAAATGGACATGGAGCTTATTCTTCACAGTGGGACACCATCTGTTCACACCACTTCATCCTCTGTGAGGTGTGTGTTGGAGACTTGGATGCATAATAAACATTTTAACATGTTTATTCAAATGTTTAAAACTTGTTTTGAAAGAAATGTAGATTCACATGCAACTGTGAAAAATAATAAGAGACTCCTTGTACCCTTCACCGGGCTTCTCCTAATGGACAATATGACAGCCAGGAAACTGACATTGACAAAATGCATCGACCTTGCTACATGAACTCATCTGTGAGCATGTGTGTTTAGTTCTATGCACTTTTATCACACATGGAAGTTCATTTGTCCACCACAGTCACACTGAACATCTCCATCACTCATGGAGATCCCTTATGCTGCCCTGTTATAGCCACACACCCCTGGCGTCTACTAATCCACTCTCCATCTATCATTTTGTCAGTTCAGGAATGCTATATACATGGAATCATACAGTAACCTTTGGGGATTGGCTTTTGCACTAAGCAAAATTTCCTGGAGATCCATTCAGGTTGTCAAGTGTATCAACAGCCCCTTCCTTTTGATTGCTTCATAGGATTCTACTGAATGGATATACCATTCACACACTGAGGGACATCTGGGCTGTGTCCCGTTTCTGGTTATTATGAATAAAACTGCTGTTAACATTTGTGTACAGGTTTTATGTGAACATAAGTTTTATTCGTCTGAGATAAATGCTCGGGAGAGCAATGGCTGGGTCATATGGTAGCTGCATGTTTAGTCTTGTAAGAAAATGCCAAACTGTTTTCCGGAGTGGCTGCACTGTTTTACATTCCCACCAGCAATGTACAAGAGATCTAGTTTCTCCACATTCTCACCAGTATTTGGGGTTGTCACTGTCTTTTTATTTTAGTTGTTCTTATAAGCATGCAGTGGTATCTCATTGTGGCTTTAATTTGCATCTCCCTAATGGCTAATAATGTTGAATATTAATGGATTTTATTGCCTCTTTGGTGAAATGTCTATTCATCTTTTGCCCATTTTCTAATTGAATTTTTTAACATTGAGTTTTGAATGTTCTTTATATATTGTAGGTATGGTTTCTTTTGTCAGATGCTGGTTTGCAAATATTTTCTCCCAGTCTGTAGTTTGTCTTTTCATCCTCCTCACCTAGGCTTTTTCAGAGCAAAACTTTAATTTAGTATTTCCTTTTATGGTCTTGCTTTTGGAGTTATGCCTAAACTCTTTGCCTAAGCCAAGATTCTGAAGATTTCTTCTATTTTTTAAATAAAAGTTTTATAGTTTTACAGTTTACCTTTAAGTCCATGATCCATTTTGAGTTTTTATATAAAGTGTGAGGTTTAGGTTGAGGTTCATTTTTTTGTCTATGGACATCCAGTTGCTTCAGCACCATTTGTTATAAAGGCTTCTTCCTCCATTGAACTGCTTTTGTGCATATTTGAGTGGAGCTATTTCTGGATTCACTGTTCTGTTCATGTATGTGTCTAACCCTCTGCTGATACCACACTGTCTTGATTTCTGGAACTATATAGCAAGTCTTAACGTTGGATAGGGTGATTCTTCCACTTTGTTCTTCTTTTTCAAGACTGTTTTAGGTATTCTAAGGCCTGCACCTTTCCATATAAGTTTTAGAATAAGCTTGTGTGTGCCTACCAAAAAAAAAAACCTTACTGGGATTCTGATAAGAATTACATTAAACCTATAGACAAATTTGGAGAGAATTGGCATATTTGCTATGTTGGGTCTTCTAATCCGTGAATACAAAATGTGTATTTATTTAGGTTTTCTTTGACTCCTTAAAATCATCATTTTGTAATTTCAGCATAAAGATCCTGCACGTTTTGTCAAGTTTATAACTGAGTATTTCATTTTCTTTGGAGTGATTATAAACAATATTGTGTTTTACATTTCAGTTTCCACATGTTTGTTGTAAGTATATGGAAATGTGATTGACTTTTGTGTGTTGATCTTACATACAACCATACAGAGCTTACTTAGTGCTAGAAGGTTTGGCTTTTTTTTTTTGAAAGGTTCATTGGGATTTCCTACATACGATAGATAATTGTGTCATCTGCCAATAGAACTTCCAATACTATGTTGAAAAAGAGTGGTGAGAGCAGACATCATTGTTCTCGAACATTAGGGGGAAAGCTTTCATCTTTCACCTTTAAGTATGATGTTAGGTGTAGGGGGGTTTTTTAGGTGTTATTTATCAGTAGGGAAAATTCTCCTCACTTCCTACTTTGATGAGAGTTTTTTTCATAAGTGGATGGGTTTTTTCAAATGCTTTTTCTATATCAGTATAAGCATATGATTTTTCTTCTTTAGCCTGTTGATGTGATGGATTACATTGATTGATTTTCAACGGTTGACCAAGACTTACATATCTGGAATGAATCCCACTTGGCCATAGTATTTAATTCATTTTATACATTGCTAAGTTCATTTTGTTAATATTTTGTTGAGAATTTTTATTTCTAAGTTCATAAGTGATATTAGTCTGTAGTTCTCTCCAGCTCTGTCTCTATCTCTGCCTCCCTGTCTCTCTCTATCTCTATCTCTCTTTGGTACTGTCTTTGCCTGGTTTGGGTATCACACAGGGTAATACTAACTTCCTAACATCAGTTGGGATCTATTCCCATCTCTTCTATTTCCCAGAAGAAATTGTATAAAATTGGTGTAATTTCTTCTGGTCATGGGGATTTCTTTGGGGGGTGCTTTTTATTTACACCAATTTTTGAAATGGTTATAGGACTATTCAGGTAGCTTATTTCATCTTGGTTGAGTCTTGGTAGTTTATAGTTTGTGAGGAATTGATTCATCTCTTCTAAGTTGTTGGATTTATAAGTATAAAGTTGTTCATAGCTTGCTTTATTATCTTTGTAATGTCCCAGGGTCTGTAGTGATGTCCCCTGTTTCATCCTGATTTTGGTGATTTGTGTCTTCTCTCTTTTTACATTCTTCAGTCCTGCAAGAGTTTATAAACAATTTTAAAGACTAGCTTTTAAAAATTGATTCCTCTCTTGTTTTCTGTTTTTTATTTCTTACTTCTTGCTTTGGTTTTATTTTGCTTCTCTTTCTAGTCTCTTGAGACAGGAACTTAGAATATTGACTTGAGACCTGTCCCCTTTTCTAATGTAGGCATTCAGTGTTATAAATTTTCCTCTCAGCACTGTTTAGCTGCATCCCACATATTGTGACATGTCGCACTTTCATTTTAATTTCCAAATATTTACACAACAAACAACAGAGCCTCAAACTCCATGAATTGAAAACTGATAGAGCTGAAAGGAGATGTAGACAAATCCACAATTATAGTTGGAGACGTCAACACCCCTGTCAGCAATTGATAGAACTACTAGACAGAAAATTAGCAAAGACATTTAAGAACTCAACAACCCATTGACCAAGAGGGTCTGATAGACACCACCCAAAGTACATTCTTTACAAACACCCATGGAACATTTGCCAAGATGGACCATACCTCATGGTGTGA
Organism: Orcinus orca; assembly: GCF_937001465.1. NCBI lineage: Eukaryota > Metazoa > Chordata > Mammalia > Artiodactyla > Delphinidae > Orcinus > Orcinus orca. The sequence goes on along the minus strand of NC_064561.1, from coordinate 16,110,530 downwards.
AATAAACCCCAACACGTTTAAAAGAATTGTAATCACACAGGGTGTGTTCTCTGACCACAGTGGCATTAAACTAGAAATCAATGCCACAAAAGACATCTGGAAATCCTCTAAACACTCTGAAACTAGACAACACACTTCTAAATAATCTATGGGTCAAAGAGAGTCTCAATGGAAATCTTTAAATATGTTTTTCAAATTTAAAATTTTTAATTAAAGCAGAAATAATCTACCCCCTATTTGGAGAAAAGCTTTCATTTCTATAATCTACTCCAAACCAATTTTCTGAATGGTCTCTTTTCCTCCCTTGGTTTATCCACAGCTAACAGGGACAGTGCCACTCCAGAGACACTCTCATATCTGTAGGGTGGGCAGAGAAAAGGGGAAGGCACTCAGACTGAGACACCATTCCACCTGGACCACAGGTTGGGACTCGGTGGAAGGGGAGCTATTTGCACTTAGGGGTTATACTGGAGTATGCCAGGTGCAGGGCCAGTGTCCCATTTTTGAAGTCCCATCCTCATGGCTGGGACTCCCGCCCAGCCTGCAGTCTCCCTGTTGGGGCTAGGGAGCACGAATCCTGCATCCAGGCTTTTCCTGGCCCCTTGCACCCATGCATTCCTATCCCCCCAGGGAACAGCCTCACTCTCCCATCCAGGCCTGGGTGGAGTTCTGACGCCAAGACCATCATATTCAGTCAGGTGCCCAGATAAGATGCCCTGAAAGGTGTTCCTGTTCCATGGGGCTCACTGGCCTCCCCGGTGGTCAGCATGTTCCCCAGTGCCTGGCCCCAGAATTAGGAACTCACCCCAACATTTTCAGGTTCCTCTGAGGCCGCAGGGATGACTGTTAGGCTCAGCAACAGGTTCCAGACTCTGCTAGCTGCCGCTTCATCTCTTGGAGCCCTGACTGCCAAATATCACCATTTGCCAGGTTGGACCTGCATTTCCCATGGCTTCTTCCTGAAGATTCAGGCAGCCTGGACACCCCAGGAACATTTTGTGTGGGATTTGGAAAGAGTAAGTGGAGGAGAGCTATGTGCTTTTGTGCCCAAGGGGTGGATGCCAGGCCTGGGTGCTCCCCTGTGGTCAGTGAGGCCCTCCAGCTCATGCTGGACCTCCTGGATTGGCCAGGGTGTGCTTACCACAGTACAAAGGGCAATAGCACATCCTGCTAAGACACCTCCATCTGTCTCCATTCCCTCCTGGACTTCCAAATGAACAGCTTCATAGACACTGTGTAACCATCTCCAAAGCTGCATGAGGTCAAATCTTTGTCATGAATATGAACGCATCTCTGAACAGTTTACTTCTGTGCTCAGACCCTACAGTTTGATGACAAAGACTTCCTGAGATGCCAGTTAACTTGGTGGCTGGTAAAGGTGCTATTTCAGTGTCAGTGAGGGAGGCTGCTGGTGTCATAGTAGGGCTGCCAGGGAACAGCAGTCATCCTTGAGAGTCCAGGCCCAGAAGCTGGTCCCACCCTGTCTGTGTCCCTCCCAAATGCCAGGGCCAGCTCTAAGCCCAGTGTGACGATGGAAGAAAGCATAAATGTCCAGCAGGGTTGAAAACTGATTTAACAAGAACTAATGAACTATTTGAAAAAGAAAAAGAAAGTCACACCCTAGCTTTGCCATAAACAATTTTCAGAGGGATCAAAGAGACTTTAAAATAATGAAAATATAGGACACCTTTCCATTGAAGGGTTAGAATGATTTTTGTAAGCATAAGTAGAAAACATTGGTAAAATGATGCACCTTTTTAGGCCACCTGGCAATATATCTGAAAAGTTTTAACATTGTCAAAACTTTGACCCAGTCTCTGGGCTTTTATGCTAGAAAAGGAACAGAGATTCACAAACATTCTGGGAGGGGATAGGGATCAAAGCATCATTTTTAATAGTACAAAATTACAAACATTATAAATGTCTTCCAGAGGAGATCTGTTTCCAGGAATGTTTAACTGCTTAAAGATACAAGAAAATTTCTGGTTAAAGATGGCTGTTGGGGCTTCCCTGGTGGCACAGTGGTTGAGGGTCCACCTGCCGATGCAGGTCACATGGGTTCGTGCCCCGGTCCAGGAAGATCCCACATGCCGTGGAGCGGCTGGGCCCGTGAGCCATGGCTGCTGAGCCTGCGTGTCTGGAGCCTATGCTCCGCAACAGGAGAGGCCACAACAGTGAGAGGCCCGTGTACCGCAAAAAAAAAAAAAAAAAAGTTGGCTGTTGGATGTTTTTTCAAAATGGCGGAGGAATAGGAGAATGTGGAGTTTATCTCTCTTCACAAATGCATCAGGAATATACCTACAGATGGAACAATTCACACAGAGCACTGGCTGAACACTAGCAGAAGACCGTGAACACCAGAAAGGACAGGAAAGATCCCTTCATAACCAGATAGGATGAAAGAAAGAGAAGGGGAAAAGAAGAGGAGAGGAAGCGGGATGGGACCTGTGCCCCTGGTGGGGAGCCGAGGAAGAGGAGAGGTTTCCACATCCGGGGAAGCCCGCTCATCAACAGGGAAATCAGTTGGGACAGAAGTAGCATCTGAGGCTGTCAGAGGAGGGTGAAACAGCTGGTCTGTGGCAGACAGGACAGAGTGTGACCTACACAGATGGTTCATGCAACAGCCCTGTGGGCCCCAGACTGGGATGTGTGTCTGCCAGTGTATAAGGGCTGGGAGCTGGAAGGTGGAGATTGGAGAGCAAAGCCGGGGAGAAGACTGCCATTGGCTGCAAGGAGACAGCCTTAGGGGACAGGAGGGAGGTAATCCAGAAATGGGAATGCTTATGGAGGAAATCCAGACTGCCACAGAACCAAGGTGACACTGTTGAGTGATGTGCAGGGGTGGAGCCACCATTGCAGTCTCTCTCTTCCCACGTGCCAGCCTCTGCCCCCACCAGGCACTAAGAAAAGGCCCCTGCCAAGGCTGGCACACACGTGCCTGCCTCCAGGTGCTAGGAAAAGCCCCTTCCAGGGCTGGCCTTCTCATGCCTGTTGCTGGGCAATAGGAAAGGCCTCCACCAAGGCTGGCACACACGTTCTTGCTGCTGCCAGGCACTAGGAAAAACCCCTACTAGGGCTGGCCTTCTCGCACATGCTCCTGGGTACTAGGAAATGTCCTGAAAAGGCTGGCGCACACAAGCCTGCTGCCAGGCGCCAGGAAAAGCCCCTACCAGGGCTGGCCTTCTTGTGCCTGCTGTCAGGCATTAGGTAAGGCTCCCGCCAGGGATGATCCTCTCACAACAGCTGCCGAGCGCTAGGAAAGGCTCCCACCAGGGCTGGATTTCTCGCACCCATAGGTACCAATTTCCCCGCAGACCTCCTCACCATCCAGATGGATCTCTCGCAGCTGCCAATCCCCCACCCACCAACGCATCTGTTGCCACTGGGGCTCCCATGACCCCAGAAGTCATGCCACCTCTGTGTCCTGTCCTCACCAGGGCAGACTGACACACAGAGGTGGGGCTAAAACCACAGCTGAGCTCCACGGGCGGAGCAGCTAAGGAAGAGGAACGAAAATCTTTCTGTGCAGCTGCACAAGCCATGGATTAAATTCCCACGATCAGCTTGGTAAACCCTGCATTTATGGAATATCTGAATGGACAACCAGTGTTCCTACAACAGAGACTGATCTATGGGGGTAAGTACATGCGAGAGTTGGGCCAGGTCACAGTCTGAGCTGCCCCCACAGTGCCCACAGTGGGTCCAGAGACCTACCTAGAGGTATTAGAGGGCCTCCTGGGGAGGCGGAGGTTGACCGTGACTCATGGTGGGGGAAAGGACACTGACAGCTGAGACCCCAGGAAAATATTATTATTACTAATATTTTTAATCTGTTGTTCTGTTCTTATTTATTATTTTTTTAATTAAAAAATTTTAATGGTCTTAATTTTTTATTGTTATTTTTTATTTTTCTATTTTTACTTTTTCATTGTTTTGTGTTTTTTCTTGTTATGTTTTGTTTTTAATTTTTTTAATCATTTTTGTGCATCTGTTTTATCTTTTCTTTGCTTTTTTTGATTTGCATTCTGCTTCTGTTTTGTTTCTTGTTTTTTGTTAGTTTTGGTTTAAATTGTTTGATTTTATTTTGGCATTCTTTTCTTTGTCTGGTTGTTCTCTGGTTCTTTGTTTTCTTTGTTTTTGTTTCTTTTGTATGTGTGTGTTTCTTTGTTAGTTTTTGTTTGTTTTTGCTTTTACCATTTGTCTTGGGTTTTATTTGTCTGTCCATTTGGTTTCTTTTTTTCTTTTTTTTTTTAACTGTTGTTACTGTTTTTTGTCTTTGTCTTTGCTATTTGTCTTGGGTTTCATTTGTCTGTTTGTTTTCTTCCCCTTCCCTTTTTTTTTTTTTTTGCCACACCATGTGGCTTGCAGGGTCTTGGTTCCCCAGCGGGTGGTTGGCCTGAGGCTCTGGGATGGGAGTGCAGAGTCCAGGATGCTGGATCGCCAGAGAATTCCCAGCCCCGGGAAATATTAATCAGCAAGAGCTTCCAAGGAAGTCTCCATCTCAACTCCACCCAACTGGCCCCACCCAACTGCCTGCAGGCTCCAGTGCTGGAAGCCTCACACCAAACAACAAGCACGACAGGAACACAAACCCACCCATCAGCAGACAGGCTGCCTAAAGTCATACTAAACTCACAGACACCCCAAAACATATCACCTGACGTGGCCCTGCCCATCAGAAGGACAAGATCCAGCTCCACCCACAAGAGCACAGGTACCAGTCCCTCCCAGCAGGAAACCTACACAAGCCACTGGACCAAGCTCACCCCCCAGGGGCAGACACCAGGAACAAGAAGAACAATGACCCTGCAGCCTGTGGAAAGGAGAACTCAAACACACTAAGTTGGACAAAATGAGAAGACAGAGAAATATGTTGCAGGTGAAGGAGCAAGATAAAAACCCACAAGACCAAATAAATGAAGAGGAAATAGGCAATCCACCTGAAAAAGAATTCACAGTAATGATAGTAAAGATGATCCAAAATCTTGGAAATAGATTGGAGGCATGGATCGAGAAAATACAAGAAATGTTTAACAAGGACCTAGAAGAAATAAAGAACAAACAAACAGTGATGAACAACAAAATAACTGAAATGAAAAATACACTAGAAGGAATCAATGCCAGAATAACTCAGGCAAAAGAACGGATAAGTGAGCTGGAAGATAGAATGGTGGAAATAACTGCCAAGGAGCAGAATAAAGAAAAAAGAATGAAAAGAAATGAAGGCAGTCTCAGAGACCTCTGGGACAAAGTTAAATGCACCAACATTCGAATTATAGGGGTCCCAGAAAGAGAAGAGAAAATATTTGAAGAGATTATAGTTGAAAAGCTCCCTAATATGGGAAAGGAAATAGCCACCCAAGTCCAGGAAGCACAGAGAGTCCCATACAGGAAAAACCCAAGGAGAAACACACCAAGACACGTATTAATCAAACTAACAAATTAAATACAAATAAAAAATATTGAAATATTGAAAGCAGCAAGGGAAAAACAACAAATAATATACAAGGGAATCCCCATGAGGTTATCAGCTGATTTTTCAGCAGAAATTCTGCAGACCAGAAGGGAGTGACAGGATATATTTAAAGTGATGAAAGGGAAAAACCTACAGCAAAGATTACTCTACCCAGCAAGGCCCTCATTGAGATTCAATGGAGAAATCAAAAGCTTTAGAGACAAGCAAAAGCTAAGCAAATTCAGCACCACTAAACCAGCTTTACAACAAATGCTAAAGGGAATTCTTTAGGCAGGAAACACAAGAGAAGAAAAAAGACCTACAGAAACAAACTCAAAATAATTAAGAAGATGGTAATAGGAATATACATATTGATAATTACCTTGAATGTAAATGGATTAAGTGCTCTAACCAAAAGACACAGACTGGGGTCTTCCCTAGTGGTGCAGGGGTTGAGAATCTGCCTGCCAATGCAGGGGACACGGGTTCGAGCCCTGGTCTGGGAAAATCCCACATACCATGGAACAACTAGGCCCGTGAGCCACAACTACTGAGACTGCGCATCTGGAGCTTTTGCACCACAACAAGAGAGGCCGTGACAGTGAGAGACCCGTGCACCGTGATGAAGAGTGGTCCCCACTCACCGCAACTAGAGAAAGCCCAAATACAGAAACGAACACCCGACACAGCCATAAATAAATAAATAAATAAATAAATAGAAGACACAGACTGGCTGAATGGATACAAATACAAGACCCATATATATGCTGTCTACAAGAGACCCACTTCAGACCTAGGGACAAATACAGACTGAAAGTGAGGGGATGTAAAAAGATATTCCATGCAAAGGGAAATCAAAAGAAAACTGGAGTAACAATACTCATTTCAGACAAAATAGACTTTAAAATAAAGACTTCAAAGAGACAAGGAAGGTCACTACATAATGATCAAGGGATCAATCCAAGAAGAAGATATAACAGTTGTAAATATATATGCACCAAACATAGGAGCACCTCAAGACATAAGGCAAATGCTAACAGCCATCAAAGGGAAAATCGACAGTAACACAATAACAGTGGGGGACTTTAACATCCCACTTATACCAACAGAGAGATCATCCAGACAGAAAATAAATTAGGAAACCCAAGCCTTAAGTGACACATTAGAACAGATAGACTTAACTGATATTTATGGGACATTCCATCCAAAAGCAGCAGAATACACTTTCTTCTCAAGTGCACATGGAACATTCTCCAGGATAGATCACATCTTTGGTCACAAATCAAGCCTCAGGAAATTTTAAAAAATTGAAATCGTATCAAGTATCTTTTCCATCCACAACGCTATGAGATTAGAAATCAATTACAGGAAAAAAACAACCTGAAAAATGTAAACACATGCAGACTAAACAATATGCTACTAAGTAACAAAGAAATCACTGAAGAAATCAAAGAGGAAATCAATAAATACCTATAAACAATTGACAACAAAAACACGATGACCCAAAACCTATGGGATGCAGCAAAATAAGTTCTAAGAGGGAAGTTTATAGCAATACAATCCTACCTCAAGAAATAAGAAAAATCTCAAATAAACATCCTTACCTTACACATAAAACAACTAGAGAAAGAAGAACCAAAAAACCCCCAAAGTTAGCAGAAGGAAAGAAATCATAAAAATCAGAGCAGAAATAAATGAAATAGAGATGAAGAAAACAATAGCAAAGATCAATAAAACTAAGAGCTGGTTCTTTGAGAAGATAACCAAAATTGATAAACCTTTAGCCAGACTCATCAAGAAAAAAAGGGAGATGACTCAAATCAATAAAATTAGAAATGATAGAGGAGAAGTTAAAACAGACACCACAGAAATACAAAGGATCATAAGAGACTACTACAAGCAACTATATGCCAATAAATGGATAACCTGGATGAAATGGACAAATTCTTAGAAAAGTACAACCTTCCAAGACTGAACCGGGAGAGAATAGAAAATATGAGCAGACCAATCACAAGTAATGAAACTGAAACTGTGATTAAAAGTCTTCCAACAAACAAAAGTCCAGGACCAGATGGCTTCACAGACAAATTCTATCAAACATTTACAGAAGAGTTAACACCTATCCATCTCAAACTCTTCCAAAAAATTGCAGAGGGAGGAACACTTCCAACTCGTTCTACGAGGCCACCATTACACTGATGCCAAACCCAAAATATCACAAAAAAAGAAAATTACAGGCCAATATCACTGATGAATATAGATGCAAAAATCCTCAACAAAATACTAGCAAACCAAATCCAAAAGCACATTAAAAGCATGATACACCATGATCAAGTGGGATTTATCCCAGGGATGCAAGAATTCTTCAGTATATGCAAATCAATCAATGTGATACACCATATTAACAAATTGAAGGAGAAAAACCATACGATCATCTCAATAGATGCAGAAAAAGCTTTTGACAAAATTCAACACACATTTATGATAAAAACTCTCCAGAAAGTGGGCATAGGGGGAACTTACCTCAACATAATAAAGGCCATGTATGACAAAGCCACAGCAAACATTATTCTCAATGGTGAAAAGCTGAAAGCATTTCCTCTAAGATCAGGAACAAGACAAGGGTGTCTACTCTTGCCACTATTATTGAACATAGTCTTGAAAGTCCTAGCCTTGGTAATCAGAGAAGAAAAAGAAATAAAAGGAATCCAAATTGGAAAAGAAGAAGTAAAACTGTCACTGTTTGCCGATGACATGGTACTATACATAGAAAATCCTAAAGATGCCACCAGAAAACTACTAGAGCTAATCAATGAATTTGGTAAAGTTGCAGGATAGAAAATTAATACACAGAAATCTCTTGCATTCCTATACACTAACAATGAAAGGTCAGAAAAATAAATTAAGGAAACCCTCCCATTTACCATTGCAACAAAAAGAATAAAATACCTAGAAATAAACCTACCTAAGGAGGCAATAGACCTGTACACAGAAAATTATAAGATGCTGATGAAAGAAATCAAAGATGACACAAACAGATCGAGAGATATACCATGTTCTTGGACTGAAAGAATCAATATTGTCAAAATGACTATACTACCCAAAGCAATCTACAGATTCAATGCAATCCCTATCAAATTACCAATGGCATTTTTCACAGAACTAGAACATAAAATTTTACAATTTGTATGGAAACACAAAAGACCCCAAATAGCCAAAGCAATCTTGAGAAAGAAAAAAGGAGCTGGAGGTATCAGGCTCCCGGACTTCAGACTATACTACAAAGCTACAGTAATCAAGACAGTATGGTACTGGCACAAAAACAGAAATATAGACCAATTGAACAGGATAGGAAGATAAACTCACGCACATATGGTCGCCTAATCTATGACAAAGAAGGCAAGAATATACAAATGGAGAAAAGACAGCCTCTTTGAGTGCTGCTGGGAAAACTGGACAGCAACATGTAAAAGAATCACACCATACAGAAGAATAAACTGAAAATGGCTCAAAGACTGAATGTAAGGCCAGACACTATAAAACTCTTAGAGGAAAACATAGGCAGAACACTCTATGACATAAATCACAGCAAGATCCTTTTTGACCTACCTCCTAGAGAAATGGAAATAAAAACAAAAATAAACAAATGGGACCTAATGAAACATAAGCTTTTGCACAGCAAAGGAAAACATAAACGGGATGAAAAGACAATGCTCAGAATGGGAGAAAATATTTGCAAATGAAGCAACTGACAAAGGATTAATTTCCTAAATTTACAAGCAGCTCACGCAGCTCAATATCAAAAAAAAACCAAACAACCCAATCAAAAAATGGGTGGAAGACCTAAATAGACATTTCTCCAAAGAAGACATACAGATGGCCAACAAACACATGAAAAGATGTTCAACATCACTAATTATTAGAGAAATGCAAATCAATACTACAATGAGGTATCACCTCACACCAGTCAGAATGGTCATCATTTAAAAATATACAAACAATAAATTCTGGAGAGGGTGTGGAGAAAAGGGAACCCTCTTGCACTGTTGGTGGGAATGTAAATTGATACAGCCCCTATGGAAAACAGTATGGAGGTTCCTTAATAAACTAAAAATAGAACTACCATATGACCCAGCAATTCCACTAGCGGGCATATACCCAGAGAAAACCATAGTTCAAAAGACACATACAAAAAAAAAAAAAAAAAAAAAAAAAAGACACATACACCCCAATGTTTATTGCAGCACTATTTACAATAGCCAGGACATGGAAGCAACCTAACTGTCCATCAACAGAGGAATGGATAAAGAAGATGTGGCACATATATACAATGGAATATTACTGAGCCATAAAAAGAAACAAAATTGCACTATTTGTAGTGAGGTGGATGAACTTAGAGACTGTCACACAGAGTGAAGTAAGTCAGAAAGAGAAAAACAAATAGCATATATTAATGCATATATGTGGAATCTAGAAAAATGGTATAGAATGATCTTATTTGCAAAACAGAAATAGAGACACAGACATAGAGAACAAGCATATGGACCCCAAGGGGGTAAAGGGGGGGTGAGATTAATTGAGAGATTGGGATTGATATATATACACTATTGATACTATGTATAAAATAGATAACTGGGACCTCCCCAGTGGCGCAGTGGTTAAGAATCTACCTGCCAATGCAGGGGACACGGGTTCGAGCCCTAGTCCAGGAAGATCTCACATGCCATGGAGCAACTAAGCCCGTGCACCACAACTACTGGGCCTGCACTCTAGAGCCCGCGAGTCACAACTACTGAGCCCGTGTGCTACAACTACTGAGGCCCACGCACCTAGAGCCCATGCTCTGCAACAAGAGAAGCCACTGCAATGAGAAGCCCGTGCACCGCAATGAAAAGTAGCCCCCGCTCGCCGCAACTACAGAAAGCCTGTGCGTAGTAACGAAGGCCCAATGCAGCCAAAAATAAATTTTAAAAATAAATAAATTTATCTAAATAAATAAATAAATAGATAGGTAACAAATGAGAACCTACTGTATAGCTCAGGGAACTCTACGCAGTGCTCTGTGGTGACCTCAATGGGAAGGAAATCAAAAAAAGAGGGGATATGTGAATATGTATAGCTGATTCACTTTGCTGTATGGTAGAAACTAGCACAACATTGTAAAGCAACTATACTCCAATAAAAATTAATTAATTAAAAAAAAGAGAAGAGGGCTGTTGATCCCACATATTGATTTCTTCTTCCTCCTAAGACCTCACTAAAATGATAATAAGTGAATAAAAAGACATGAGGCCCATGGAACAAAGTGATCCAGAGAAGCCAATGAGAGATTACAACAAATTTTTGAAGGAAAGAAAACAGGTGGGTAAGCCTGGGTTTGCGGAGTGTAGTATAGGTTGGGGTCCAGCAGACCCCTGACTGAGAAGACAGCTGGAGTCCAGGGAGGCTGTTATGGGCTAAATTGTGTCCCTCCCCACTCCCCTTTCAAATATTGCCCCAACCCTCAGGACCTCAGAGTGGCTGTATTTGGATGTAAGACATTTAAAGAGGTGATGAAAGTAAAATGAGGCCATCAGGTTGTCCCTAATCCAAGTCAGGAAGTGGAGATGAGAGCAGGGACCACACAGGATGAGAACGGAGGAGGGGGACAGGGCGGGATGGAGGGTCCTGTCCAGGGCATACCACTCTGCTACATCTGCAGGCAAGTCTTAACCTTCCCAGGCCTCAGTTTGTCCACCTGTAAGGTATGAGGGCTGGTATTTGAACTGACATTCTGCTATTCTCTGTTACATAGCATGGCCTGGCAGGGTAAGAAAGGTTAGAGGTGAGAAATTGGCATCTATCTTCTCTATATCATGATTTTTTACCAGGATCAGCAACAGGTGGAGACTGCTGCTATCTGAGTCACCTTTGACATAACCGGGCTTCTGGGGCCCAGGGCCCAGGTGACTTGCGGTGGGCCTTCTGTTAACTTCAGGGTCTTCCTCAACCAGACCAAAGTGAGGCCCATCCTGGACAGCTGAGCTCCCCACTGTGGTTTTCCTGTCTGGCCAAAGCAAGCTGAGATGCCTGGAGGTCAGTGAGTGAGGGCCGGGGATGGGGGGGAGGGCGAGTCAGACAGACACCAGGAAAGAAGATCATTCAGGGTCTTGCACTGAGCAAGTGGTCACACAAGTCTGGAGCCCAAGGCTCCCGAGTCCCTTGGGCTGCTGCACTATCAGACTACGGGGCAAACAGAAGAAGGAACCAGGTGAGAGAAGCATGTGCTTAGATCAGAGAGCTGGTAGTGGTGGGGCAGGCTCTGGCCATCCCTGCAGGGAGAACTGACAGGCCTCTCAACACTCCTGTGGGTGCGAGGAAAAGAAGAGCCAGACAGCTCCAACGGTGGGCTGCTATCAGCTCAGATGGGAGGACTAAGGGACCAGCAGTTTCAGGGACACAGTAAGTGTGAGGTGTCAAGTTGATTATCGACATCAAGGTTAGAATTGAGGGAAGGTGGTCATCAGCGTATCAAAGGCATTTAAGGGAACAGATTTGAGATTCCTGTCACACTGGTAAGTTAGAACAAGCTGCATCCCCCATCTTACAAATTCAGCCCTGTATTCCAGGGACCTAGCACATCTGCAACAAAGCAATCAACAACAAACTGCATAGCAGCTACAGAAACCCCACCAGCACCTTGGACACCTGAAAACAGCCGTGGACTTGCACTTGGTGGAAGCAAGTCCAAGGTGGCAGGGAAAGGCCATTGTGAGCCTGTGGACACTGCATGTCCATCAGCATAAGGACTTGCTTTGAGAAGACTTTCCCCAAACTCATAGACAATGAGGATTTTGCTACCTGAAACCACGATGGTGAGAGTCACACAGCCCATTCTTTCTTGAGAGATAGGAGTCCCATGGATCACTCTGACATGGACAAGCAGTGTCGGTTTCCAAACCTGGTGTGGCAGGCAGGGTTCTAGGGTGCCCCCCAAGATTCCCACCCACAGGTGTTCACACCTTGCCCAAGCCCCAACCCTTGAATGGGAATGAATCCATGATTGTGATGGAGTCTTGCTACTGACCAGTTGGCTTTGAAAAGGCTGAGTATCTAGGTAGGCCTGACCTAATCTGGTAAACCTGTAGATGGGACTGGTCCTCTCTGAGGTCACAGAGGTTGGAGGTATGAGTGGGCCCAGGGAGGGCCAGAAGATGAGAATGATCCTTAGCTGCTGAGAGCAGTCCCCAGCCAACAGCAGTGAGACAACAGGGACCTCAGCCCTAGAACCACAAGAACACAGGTTCTGCCAACGATCCACAGGTGTTGGGGTAGCTCTTTTCCTGGTCCAACCCCCAAGTGAGAACACAGCCTGCCTGCCCCTTGATTTCAGCTTGGTGATACCCTGCTCAGAGGCCACACTGCATCCAGTTTCGATCTACAGACTGAGATGATACATGAGTCTTAAGTGCTGACCCCGTGCTAATTTGTTATGTGGCAAAAGAAAACTAACTCAACCGTTACAAAGCTTAGATCAAGGGGTTTCTTCCGACATGACTTTCTACAACAATTTCAATTTATGGGTTCCAGCAGGTGAAGGCCATTTGAGCAACATTTCTCCCCAGACAATGCCATCCATTCCCAAGTGACCGTTACTTGCTAACCTCTCCTTCTCTCCAGCCCCTATCCTGCCCCACCCCCACAAATACCACTGGGAGCCCCAGTTGCTGACAGCACACAAACCAGAGCTGACCCTGATCTCCCAGACCCTCTCAGAATCACTCAACACAACATCAGACCCTTTAAAAGGCCCCTCCTCCTCCCTAGGACACTTCGAGACTCCCCTTGGCATGAGGCCTCCCCAGCAAGTCAATGCACTCAATGTGGCTTCATTACAAGGGTGCCCCTGGTGGTCTTTACCTACCAGGCTTTATCAGCAGGTAGGAGGAGCACTTTGAATGTTCTGATCTTGTTTTCTCCCACCACCTAAATCTGTCCCTTGGACACAGAGATCAGTCATGCATCCTGTTCCTTGGTTCTTCTGTCCATAGATAAACTAATCCCAGGGCCATGCAAAAGACCTGCAGGGGGTGGTGGGGGAGGATTAAAACCAGATTACATCTCTAGGCAGGTAGAGGCAGCTTCTTCCAGTCCTGTGTTTCCCTGAGTGTCAGGTGCCTTCCCTGCCACCAGAGCATGGAATGACAGCAACTGCAAATGTTCACAGCGGCTTTTGGGGGTCTGGACCTTTTGTTCTGGAGCTCATCCTATGCCATCTTCTTAAAATCATGAATTGACCCAGACCACGTCTGCCTCTGGCCCTTCTCAACTCACTACTCGGCAGAAAGCTGGAACCACCAGAGGACAAAGAGCTGAAAATGCCAGCCATCTCAGGATAAAGGTCACTGGACACCATTCACCATCTGAAGCAGAAGTAGCATGATGCCATTACCTAAGGAGATAACATGAATCATGAACAGGAAATTAGTTCCAAAAGGATCAATTGAGACAAAAAGACTTGAGAGGTGGAGAGAAGACAGCCCACCTGTGGCCTTGGGATCTGAGAAAAGATGCAGAAGTGGGTCTCATGGTTTTCTTTTTGCCTCCCAGTTCCCAGCCTGGGTGCTGGAGAAGCCAGAAACCCAGACACAACAAGGGGTGCATACCAAAAAAGCCCTAAGAAAATCTGCTTATCTCTAGCAAGAGGACCAAGAAAAGACACCTTAACAAGATAAGACATTTTAGATGGTAATTGCTCAATCCCAGCCAGACACCATGGGAGAAAACATGCCCACCACACCCCTGCCATCAAGGTGGGACCCTTGACCTCCTCCTCACCCAGACATAGTGACACTCTCTTTCCCACTCACCAGGGTGGTGTGAGAGAAGGCCCTCGATGGGAAGCCAGGTGAACACCACCTTCCAGGGGTTACAGGCTCCTACCTCATCCTTCTGATGTTGGTGGAAGCCTGATGGGGAGCCATACACTGGCAGTAATAAAGCAGTGCCTCTCCTTCTCCACTGATCAGTATCAGAGGAGGCCCGCTAAAACAGACTTAAATGTAATACCCTACATTCATGGTACCAACACCCAGTAAAACCTCAACCTAAATGACAGAGACAATCAACAGATACTGACACCAAGATGACACATGTTGAATTTATCTGACAAGGAATTTAAAGAAGCCATCAGAAAAATGCTTCAACAAGCAATTACAAATGCACTTGAAATAAATGAAAATATAGAAATTCTCAGCAGAGAAACAGAAGATATAAAAAATAACCAGGGACTTCCCTGATGGTGCAGTGGTTAAGAATCCGCCTGCCAATGCAGGGGACACGGGTTTGATCCCTGGTCCAAGAAGCTCCCATGGAGCAACTAAGCCCGTGCGCCAAAACTACTGAGCTGAGCCTACTCTTTAGAGCCTGCAAGCCACAACTACTGAGCCCTCATGCCACAACAACTGAAGCCTGCATGCCTAGAGCTCGTGCTCCACAACAAGAGAAGCCACCTCAATGAGAAGCCTGCACACCTCAATGAAGAGTAGCCCCCGCTCGCCGCAACTAGAGAAAGACAACATGTGGCAATGAAGAACCAACACAGCCAAAAATAATTAATTAATTAATTAATTAATTAAGAAAAAGAATCACCAAATGGAAATTTTAGAACTAAAAATGCAATTTAAAAAACTCAATGGATGGGCTCAACCACAATTCTAAGTGAAAAGAATCAGTGAACTTGAAGATAGAATATTAGAAACCATCCAATCTGAACAACAGAAAGAAAACAGACTGTGAAAAAAATGAGCAGAACCAAGGAAACTGTGGGACTATAACAAAAGATCTATTTGTGTCATTGGGCTCCTGGAAGGAGAGGAGAAAGAGGGCAAAGCTGAGAAAAATTTCCCAAAGTTGGTAAACGACATAAACCTACAGATTTGAGAAGCTGAGCAAATCCCAAGCACGATCAACCCAAAGAAGGCACTCCAGGACACATCATAGTAAAACTTCTGAAAACATAAAGACAAGGAAAAAGTCTTGAAAACAGCAGGAGAAAAGTGAATCCTTACTGATAAGGGGAAAACCATTCTAATTATAATGTATTTCTCATCAGAAACAATGGATGCCAGGAGGGAGCAGCACAACATTTTTCAAGTGCTGAGAGAAAAGAATTGTCAACCCAGAATTCCATATCTAGCAAAAAAAAAAAAAAAATCCTTCAATAATTAAGGGGAAATAAAAACATTCTCAGAGAAAAGAAAATGAGAATTTGTCCCCAATAGACCTACCCTGAAAGGGTGGTTAAATCATGAAACAGAAAGGAAATGGTGAAAGAATGAATCATGGAACATTAAGAAAGAAGAAAGGGTGAAAATATGGATCCTATAATAGGATTTTCTCCCCTTCTTGAGTTTTCTAAATTGTGTTGATAGCTTAAACGAAAATTATAACATTGTTTGGTGTGGTTCTAAAAGTTTAGAGAGGAAATGTTTAAGACAGTTGTATTATAAATGAAGGATGTAAAGGGAAGTAAGTTTCTAGACTGTACTTGAATTGATAAAAACATCATATCACAGTCTACATCAGCAGACTATGATGTCGTATAAAATATAATACCTAAACCAACCATTTAAAAAGCTAGACAAAGAGATATACTCAAAAGCACAATGGAAAAACCAAAATGGAACTCTAAAAAAATTTTCAGGTAACCAATAGGAATGTATGAAAAAGAAAACAGAGAAACAGAGGAAACAAAGAGAAAACAAAAAATAAAATGGCAGACATAGCCACAACATATCAATAATTACACTAAATGGAAATGGCCTACTTTATTTTTAATAGCCAAAAATCCCAAACAACCAAAATATCCCTCAGTAGATGAATGGTTAAACAAACTTTAGTACAACCATTTATTGTAATACTTTAAAAAACTATTGATCCACACAACAACTTAAATGGAGCTCAAGGACAGTGAAAAAGCCAATTTCAAAGGTCACATGCTGTGTGATTCCATGTATGTAACATTCTTGAAATGACAAAGTTATAGAGCTAGAGAACAGCTCTTAGTGGTATGAGGGTAGGAGTTTGTGGGGAGGGGTAGATGGGACTATAAATAGGCCGCACAAGGGAGAGTTGTGGGGTAATGGAAGAGCTCTGTATCTTGATTGCAGCAGTAGTTGCATGAATCTACACAGGTAGATGAAATGGAAAACTACACACAAACATCATATCAATGCCAATTCCCTGCCTTTGATATTGTACTATAATTATGTAAAAATAACCATGGAGAGAAACAGAAAAAAAGGGCACACTTTATGTACTATTTTTGTGAATCTATGATTATTTTTAAATAAAAACATTTTTTAATTGGTAAGAGATTTGAACTGACACATCACCAGAGAGGATGTATAGAAGCCAAACTGGTCCATGAAAAGATACGCACTAGTATTAGCCATTGGGAAATGTACATGAAAACCACAGTGAACTGTCATTACACACCTATTAAAATGGCTAAAATAAAAAACAGTGACAATAAAATGCAAAATGCTAGCAAGAATGTGGAGCAACTGGAACTCATGCTGCTGGTGGAATGCAAAATAGTGCAGCCACTCTGGAAAACAGTTTGGCGATTTCTTATAAAGTCAAATATACACTTATCCCTGTTCCTAGGTATTTACTACCAAGAGAAATAAATCTTTGTTCACACAAAAATGTGTACAATTTACCCTAGATAAATGAAACACTAATGCTTATAGCAGTTGTATTCATGATTACCAAATACTGCAAAGGACCCAAATGTCCTTTGGGACAGGAGAACAGGCAAACAAACCATGGTGTCTCCATACAGTGGAATACTCCTCAGTGATAAAAAAGGAATGAACTATTGTAAATTTAACAACTTGGATGAAGCTCAAAAGCAATATGCTGAGTGAAAGAAGACAGTCTCAAAGGTTCACATACCATATGATTCCATTTATACGATATTCTCCAAATGACATTATGGAGATGGAGAAGACATCAGTGGTTGCAATGGGTTATGGGTGAAAGGACACACATAAGGAGTTGTTTGTGGTGATGGAGTAATCCCATATGATTGTGATGGTGGTTCTACACACGTGGTAAAATTTCATAAAAACACACGTGCATGTGCACACGCACACACACACACACACACACACACACAAAGTGAGTGCCTGTAAAACCTGGTAGAATGCAGAGAAGGTCTGCAGCCTAGGAAACTGAATTATGCCAATGTCAGTATCCTGGTTTTGATAATGATATATATCATTATATATTTATATAACAGATTATCACTAGAGGAAATTTGGTGAAGGGTACGTGAGAATCCTCTGTACTATTTCTGCAACTTCTGCTGGAACATGGGGGGTTTGCAGAGCGGACCCAGGGAGGGGACAGCTGTTGGCTGTGAAGAGACAGCCTGAAGGGACAAGGGTAAGGAGCTCCACAACTGGGAAAGTTTGCAGAAGAAGCCTGGGCCACCGTAGAAGCAAGGCACCATTGTTGCATGGTGTGCAAGGGGTGGGGCCACCATTGCAGCCCCCTTCCCCACCTGCCAGCCCCTCCCTCCACAGGCCCTAGGAGAGGAGCCCACCTGAGTGGGCTCGCCCACTCCTCAAGCCAAAGCCTCCTCCAGCAGCACAGGCCCAGGAAGGCCCAAGCATAGTCCCTGCCAAAACCTCCTTGGGCCATGCTGGTCCCAGTGACCCATACACAGCCCCCACCAAAGCCTCCTCCGGCCCGCCTCAGTGTCCACACCCATCAACACATCCACCGCTGCTGATCTGCTTGGGCACAGGCACTCTGGGGCAGCCTCAGGAGCAGACACTGGTGGGAGGAACACACACAGAGGTGGGGATGAAACCACAGCTGAGCCCCAGGGGCTGTGCAGCTAAGGAAGAAGAGCTGAAATCTCTCCTCATGGCTATATGAACCATGGAGTTACACCTCTGCTGATGGCTTCCTAAATTCAGTGCCAGTGGAACATCTGAACAGACAATGGATACTCATGCAGCTGAGACGGATCTGGCTTTAGCAGCAATGGGCTTTGTGGGCATGTACATGTGAGGGTTGGGCCAGGCCAGAGTCTGAGCTGCCTCCATAGTTCCCACAGCAGGTCCAGGTGCATGACTACTGCAGTCCTGGGACCAGACCTCAGGGGATCTGCACCAGTGGCCTGGTGAAAACAACACCTGAGAGTCACCAGGACCATTTGCCAGCATACCCACAGTTAAGGTGGGACCGAGAGCAGTGCCAACAACAGTGTGCTTTGTGAGCTCACATAACAGGCAAAAGGGGACACAACAGAGCACACTCACAGGTGAACAGCCCCAGACAAGGAATACTCAGAGGCTTCTCTCCCAGTGGGAGTGCTCCGATCCCACCCACCTCACACCACAGATCAGAAACACAGCTAAGAAACAGATCCCGGTGCCTCTACTTCAACAACTAGGAAACACACAATGCCCATGATAGGTCAGTAACAACCACAGAGCAAAGGGGAGGCCCCTCTCAATATCTACCTCACCCACCAGGGGTCAGAGGGGAGCCCCCACCAGAAGCAAGAGGAACTATGATCCTGCAGCCTGCAGAAAGGAAACCACAAACACAATAAGACAGACAAAATGAGAAGACAGAGAAATCTGCTGCAGATGAAGGAGCAAGATAAAAACCTACAAGAAGAACTAAATGAAGAGGAGACAGGCAATCTACCTGAAAAAGAATTCAGAATAATGATGGTAAGGATGATCCAAGATCTTGGAAAAAGAATGAAGGCACAGATTGAGAAGTTGCAAGAAGTGTTTAACAAAGACCTAGAAGAACTAAATAACAAACAAACAGAGATGAACAATACAATAACTGAAATGAAGAATACTCTAGAAGGAATCAATAGCAGAATAACTGAGGCAGAAGGATGGATAAGTGAGCTGGCAGATAGAATGGCGGAAATAACTGTCACAGAGCAGAATAAAGAAAAAAGAATGAAAAGAAATGAGGACAGACTCAGAGACCTCTGGGACAACATTAAATGCACCAACATCGAATTATAGGGGTCCCAGAAGAAGAAGAGAAAGAGAAAGGGCCTGAGAAAATATTTGAAGAGATTATATCAAAAACTTCCCGAACATGGGAAAGGAAATAATCAGCCAAGTCCTGGAAGAACAGAGAGTCCCATACAGAATAAAACCAAAGAGGAACACACTGAGATACATATTAATCAAACTAAAAAATTAAATACAAAGAAAAACTATTAAAAACAGCAAGGGAAAAGCAACAAATAACATAAAAGGGAATCCCCATAAAGTTATCAGCTGATTTTTCAGCAGAAACTCTGCTGAAACTCTGTCAGAAGGGAGTGGCAAGATATATTTCAAGTGATGAAAGGGAAAAACCTACAACCAAGAATACTCTACCCAGCAAGGATCTCATTCAG
The DNA here is from genome assembly GCF_937001465.1 of Orcinus orca. Taxonomy (NCBI): domain Eukaryota; kingdom Metazoa; phylum Chordata; class Mammalia; order Artiodactyla; family Delphinidae; genus Orcinus; species Orcinus orca. The sequence continues at coordinate 16,090,644 of NC_064561.1, read as the reverse complement.
ACTCAATGGAGAAATCAAAAGCTTTACAGACAAGCAAAAGCTAAAAGAATTCAGCACCACTAAACCAATGTTATAAAAAATGCTAGAGGAACTTCTCTAGGCAGGAAACACAAGAGAAGAGAATAAAAGAGGAAGTGAAGAAAGAATACCTACATAAACAAACCCAAAATAATTAAGAAAATGGTAATAGGAACATACATATTGATAATTACCTTAAATGTAAATGGATTAAATGCTCCAAACAAAAGACATGGACTGCTGAATGGACACAAAAGCAAGACCCATATATATGCTGTCTACAGGAGACCCACTTCAGACCTAGCGACACATACAGACTGAAAGTGAGGGGATGGAAAAAGATCTTCCATGCAAAGGGAAATCAAAAGAAAACTGGAGTAACAATACTCATTTCAGACAAAATAGACTTTACAATAAAGACTTCAAAGAGACAAGGAAGGTCAATACATAATGATCAAGGGATCAATCCAAGAAGAAGATATAACAGTTGTAAATATATATGCACCCAACATAGGAACACCTCAATATATAAGGCAAATGCTAACAGCCATCAAAGGGGAAATTGACAGTAACACAATAATAGTGGGGGACTTTAACATCCCACTTATACCAACAGAGAGATCATCCAGACAGAAAGTTAATAAGGAAACCCAAGCCTTAAATGACACATTAGACCACATAGACTTAATTAATATTTATAGGACATTCCATCCGAAAGCAGCAGAATACACTTTCTTCTCAAGTGCACATGGAACATTCTCAAGTATAGATCACATCTTGGATCACAAATCAAGCCTCGGTAAATTTAAGAAAACTGAAATCATATCAAGGATCTTTTCCAACCACAATGCTATGAGATTAGAAATCAATTACAGGGGGACTTCCCTGGTGGTGCTGTGGTTAAGAATCCACCTGCCAATGCAGGGGACATGGGTTTGAGCCCTGGTCCAGGAAGATCCCACATGCCACAGAGAAACTAAGCCCATGTGCCACAACTACTGAGCCTGCACTCTAGAGCCTGTGAACCACAACTATTGAGCCTTCATGTCACAACTACTGAAGCCTGTGCACCTAGAGCTCATTCTCCACAACAAGAGAAGCCACCACAATGAGAAGCCCGCACACCGCAACAAAGAGTAGCCCCCTCTCGCCACAACTAGAGAAAGCCCACGCATAGCAATGAAGACCAATGTAGCCAAAAATAAATAAATAAAATAAATAAGTTTTTAGAAAAAAGAAATCAATTACAGGAAAAAAATTGTAAAAAGCACAAACACATGGAGGCTAAACACTGTGCTACTAAACAACCAATGGATCACTGAAGAAATCAAAGAGGAAATTAAAAAAAAATCTAGAGACAAATGACAATGAAAACACGTTGATCCAAAATCTATGGAATGCAGGGACTTCCCTGGTGGAGCAGTGGTTAAGTATCACCTGCCAATGCAGGGGACACAGGTTCGATCCCTGGTCCAGGAAGATCCCACATACCGTGGAGGAACTAAGCCCATGCACCACAACTACTGAACCTGCGCTCCAGAGCCTGTGAACTCTATAGCCTGCACACCACAACACTGAGCCTTCAGGCTTCAACTACTGAAGCCTGCACTCCTAGAGCTCATGCTCTGCAACAAGGGAAGCCACCACAATGAGAAGCCCGTGCGTCACACTGAAGAGTAGCCTCTGCTCACCACAACTAGAGAAAGCCCGCATGTAGCAACAAAGACCTAAAGCAGCCCAAAAAATCAAATAAAATAATAATTTAAAAAATAAAAACAAAACCTATGGAATGCAGCAAAAGCAATTCTAAGAGGGAAGTTTATAGCAATACAATCTTACCTCAAGAAACAAGAAAAATCTCAAATAAACAACCTAGTCTTACACCCAAAACAACTAGACAAAGAAGAACAAACAAAACCCAAACTTAGTAGAAGGAAAAAAATAAAAACCAGAACAGAAACAAAAAATAGAGATGAAGAAAACATTAGCAAAGATCAATGAAACTAAAAGCTGGTTCTTTGAGAAGATAAAAAAAATTGATAAACATTTAGCCAGACTCATCAAGAAAAAAAGGGAGAGAACGCAAATCAATAAAATTAAAATGAAAAAGGAGAAGTTACAATGGACACCACAGAAATACAAAGGTTCATAAGAGGCTACTATAAGCAACTATAAACCAATAAAATGGACAACCTAGAAGAAATGGACAAATTCCTAGAAAGGTATAACCTTCCAATACTGAACCAGGAAGAAATAGAAAAAATGAACAGACCAATCAAAAGTACTGAAATTGAAACTGTGATTTAAAAACTCCCAACAAACAAAAGTCCAGGACTAGATGTCTTCACAGGAGATGTCTATCAAACATTTACAGAAGAGTTAACACCTATCCTTCTGAAACTCTTCCAAAAAATTGCAGAGGAAGGAACACTCTCAAGCTCATTCTATGAAGCCACCATCACCCTGCTACAAAAACCAGACAAAGATATCATGAGAAAAGAAAATTACAGGCCAATATCACTGATGAACATGCAAAAATTCTCAACAAAATACTAGCAAACTGAGTCCAACAACACATTAAAGGGATCGTATACCCTGATCAAGTGGGATTTATCCCAAGGATGCAAGGATTCTTCAATATACACAAATCAATCAATGTGATTCACCACATTAACAAACTGAAGAATAAAAGACATCTGATCATCTCAATAGATGCAGAAAAAGCTCTGGACAAAATTCAACACCGATTTATGATAAAAACTCTCCAGAAAGTCGGCTTAGAGGGAAATGACCTCAACATAATAAAGGCCATATACGACAAACCCACAGCTAACATCATACTCAATGGTGAAAAGCTGAAAGCATTTCCTCTAAGATGAGGAACAAGATGAGGATATCCACTCTTGTCACTTTTATTCAACATACTTTTGGAAGTCCTAGCCATGGCTATCAGAGAAGAAAAATAAATAAAAGGAATCCAAATTGGAAAAGAAGAAGTAAAACTGTCACAGCTTTCAGATGACATGATGCTATACATAAAAAATCCTAAAGATGCTACCAGAAAACTACTAGGGCTCATCAGTGAATTTGGTAAAGTTGCAGGATACAAAATTAATGCACAGAAATCTCTTGCCTTTCTATATACTAACAATGAAAGATCAGAAAGAGAAATTAAAGAAACAGTCCCATTTACCATATCATCAAAAAGAATAAAATACCTAGGAATAAACCTACCTAAGGAGGCAAAAGACCTTTACTCAGAAAACCATAAGATACTGATGAAAGAAATCAAAAATGACACAAACAGATGGAGAGATATAAATGTTCTTGGATTAGAAGAACCAATATACTCCCCAAAGCAATCTACAGATTCAGTGCAATCTCTATCAAATTACCAATGGCATTTTTCACAGAAGTAGAACAAAAAATTTTACAATCTGTATGAAAACACAAATGACCCCGAGTAGTCAAAGCAATCTTGAGAAAGAAAAACGGAGCTGGAGGAATTAGGTTCCCTTGTTCAGACGACACTACAAAGTGACAGTAATCAAAACAGTATGGTACCAGCACAAAAACAGAAATATAGACCAAATGAACAGGATAGGAAGCCCAGAGATAAACCTATGCACATATGGCCACCTAATCTATGACAAAGGAGGCAAGAATATACAATGGAGAAAAGACAGTCTCTTCAATAAGTAGTGCTGGGAACACTGGACAGCTACATGTAAAAGAATGAAATTAGAACACTCCCTAACACCATACCCAAAAATAAACTCAAAATGGATTAAAGACCTAAGTGTAAGGCCAGATACTGTAAAACTCTTAAAGAAAACATAAGCAGAACACTCTTTGACATAAATTGCAGCAATATCTTTTTCAATCCACCTCCTAGAGTAACAAAAATAAACAAATGGGACCTAATTAAACTTAAAAGCATTTGCACAGCAAAGGAAACCATAAAAAAGACAAAAAGACAACACTCAGAATGGGAAAAAATATTTGCAAACAAAGCAACTGATAAAGGATTAATCTCCAAATTATACAAACAGCCCATGCAGCTCAATATCAAAAAACAACAAACAACCCAATCGAAAAATGGGTGGAAGACTTAAATAGACATTTCTCCAAAGAAGACATACAGATGGCCATCAAACACATGCAAAGATGCTCAACATCACTAACTATTAAAGAAATGCAAATCAAAACTACAATGAGGTATCACCTCACACTGGTCAGAATGGCCATCTTCAAAAAATCTACAAACAACAAATATTGGAGAGGATGTAGAGAAATGGGTACCCTCCTATACGGTTCATGGGAATGCAAATTGGTACAGCCACTATGGAGAACAGTATGGACTTTCCGTAAAAAGCTAAAAATAGAGCTACCATATGATCCAGCAATTCCACTCCTGGGCATATATCTGGAGAAAACTATAATTCAAAAGGATGCATGGGGGCTTCCCTGGTGGCGCAGTTGCAGGGGACACGGGCTCGTGCCCCGGTCCGGGAAGATCCCACATGCTGCGGAGCGGCTGGGCCCGTGAGCCATGGCCGCTGAGCCTGCGCATCCGGAGCCTGTGCTCCGTGATGGGATACTGCAGCACTCTTTACAATAGCCAGGACATGGAAACAACCTAAATGTCCATCAACAGAGGAGTGGATAAAGAAGATGTGGTACATGTGTACTCAGCCATAAAAAGGAAAGAAATAATGCCATTTGCAGCAATACGGATGGATCTAGAGATTGACATACAGAGTGAAATAAGTCAGAAAGAGAAAAACAAATATCGTATAATATTGCTTATATGTGGAATCTAGAAAAATGGTACAGATGAACTTATTTGCAAAGCAGAAATGAAGTCACAGAGGTAGAGAACAAACTTATGGTTAGCAAGGGGAGAAGGGGATGGGATAAATTGGGAGACTGGGATTGACATATATACACTACTATATATAAAATAGATACCTAATTATTTTATACTGTGATAATGGGAGGAGGACCAGATCTGCCCTGGAGAGGAGTTTGGGACAGGAGGAGATTCAATCTCCTCCTTGAAGCATTTCCTGATAACCCAGACAGAAGGGCTCTCTCCCTCTTGGAGATTTGAAAACTCTGAAAGATTGTATCTTGTTCAATCTTTAAAAAAAGAAAAAAATCTTATGGGAAAATTGAAGAGCCAAGTGAGCCTCTTTCTGCATCCCCTTTGCACTAGAATCTGTCCCATAACTAAATAGTCATGAACAGTGGGATGTCCACCTACCCTGGGTGTGGGCAATAAGGGAGAATATTGTCTGTACAGAGTTTTAAAGCAAATAAAAGTTGGTCTACTTTTAATGATCACCATGTACCAGCAATTCTGAAAAATATCAGTGATAAAATGTTCCCCCATCCCCAAATATTTTGGTCTAAGTTCTAAATAATGACCATGGTTACTCCTAAATTTTAATAATATGTATGTAAGTTTCAAATTAGCACATTTTCAGTACTTCCCCTTTAAGAAACATTGCATCTACCTGAAAGTTAACTCAGAGGACTTCAAATTCAGCTATATGTGTTCACTTCAAGAGCAAATTCATAAATGTTCAGAATCACATGAGCTTGCTCTAGGCATAGTTTGTGTCTCCAACCCCTGTGGTACTATATATTTCTACATTTAAACAGTAGATTTTAAATAAACAATAATACCACAGTGATTAGAGAGACAAGAAACAAAATGTGTGTTGTTTCATTTCTTTCATTCTATGCAACCATTTTGAATATTTATTTGTTTAAAATTTAAAACAGTGAAACAGAATACAAACTGTGAGATACAATTGTTTTCTCATGCATGAACTAAAGTTTATATCTGAACTGTTTTATTGATTAATATCTTTATAATTTATAATCTTTAAAGTGTTGTTTTAAAATTAAAGAATGGATCAAGAAAATAAAACTTTACATTAGCGAATAAAAAAAATAGATACCTAATGAGTACTTACTGTATAGCACAGGGAATTCTACTCAATGCTCTGTGGTGACCTAAATGGGAAGGGAACCTAAAAAAGAGTGGAGACATATATATATATATATATATATTTATTTATATATATGTCACTTTGCTGTACAGAAGAAACAAACACAACATTGTAAAGCAACTACGCTCCAATAAAAATTAACTAAAAAAAAAAAAAACTTCTAAAAAAAAAAAAAGCTACTAAGGGCTTCCCTGGTGGTGCAGTGGTTGAGCGTCCGCCTGCCGATGTAGGGGATACGGGTTCGTGCCCCGGTCTGGGAATATCCCACATGCCGCGGAGCGGCTGGGCCCGTGAGCCATGGCCGCTGAGCCTGCGCGTCCGGAGCCTGTGCTCCGCAACGGGAAAGGCCACAGCAGTGAGAGGCCCGTGTACTGCAAAAAAAAAAAAAAAAAAAAAAAAATTCTGTTCATCTAAAGACAATGTTGAGATAATAAAAATGCAAAGCATCAGACAGAGAGAAGAAATGTTCACAATATACATATGTGACAAAGGTCTTGCATCCAGCCTGTATAAATAACACCTACAAATCAAAAGTAAAAAGACAACATAATAAAACAGTGTGTTAAACACTCAAACAGATACTTCAAAGTAAGAAGATATACAAATGTGATTAGAAAAATGCAAAGTAAAACCACAGTGAGCTACCACTTCACACCCACTAGCAGAACAAAAATTTAAATGAATGAATAACATCAGGATTTTTGCTTCCATGGAGTAACAGGGAGTGGATTTACCTTCCTATCTAAAACAACAGCAACAAAGACTAAAAAAGAAAAGAAATGGGCAAAATACGTAAAACAACAGACAGTGAGTGTGAAAACAGTGCAAGACAGGGATCCCTAAAAGAGGGAAAGCAAGCAAGGTCAGCTCTACAATTGCTCAGTTGACTGTCTGGGGAGAGTCCACGTTGAGGTAGGGAGAAGGACCCAGAAGGAGCCTGGGGTCTTCCTGAGCTGAGGATATAGAGTCGGGAGTCTACGAATCCAGATTGGATTGAGTTCACAACACAGAGCACTGGAGAGGAGAGAGCTGCATGGAGAGTGTTCTTGAGAGTTGCAGAGGGCTCCCTCAAGTCATCCATGATGGCTGATCAGCACATACATGTGATGAAACTACTCAAAGCCAGAGGAGGGACCACCTGAAAGAATCAGAGAAATAATCTCCATAGCTCACACAGGTCAGCAACAGTTTATGTTCCCAACAGCCAGACTGGAAAAGCCTCATAATTCAGAGGACATCAAATGGAGTCATCAGAAGTACACTGCCTCAGTGCTAGGGAAAAGTTAGCCCTAGACTAAATCCTGCTCAGGTCCTGACAAACAAAGCTTTAAAGAAAGCCTCAGAAGAAGTGTTCAAGTAACTTAACTATATTCAGAATAAAGCTGAAGAATTTTTATAAGAAAACAAAAGTATCCAGCGAAATAAGCTAAAATTCACAATGTCTGACTCTCAATTGAAAATTACCAGACCTGCAAGTAAGTGGAAAAATGACCCATAACGAAGAGAAAAAGCAATCAAGCAATAGAAATAGACACAGGTGAGACAGATGAGAAAAAGAGTAGACAAGCACATCAACACAATGACTGTAGGGATTTCACATATTTGTGAAGGTAGAGGAAAAACTGAACAGGTTATGTAGAGACAAGGAACATAGGAGGGTAATCACACTTCTAAAGTTGAAGACTACAATATTTGAGATGACACATACACTGGATGGGATTGATGGCAGATCAGACATGGCAGAAAAGAATATTAGTGAACTAGAAGACATAGCATAGAAGAAAAGGCTGAAAATACGAACAGTGAATCAGTGAGTTGTGGGAGAACTTCAGGCAGACTAATACTTGTATAATTGGAGTCCCTGAAGTTAGGACACAGATTTATTTATTATTAGAATTGCCTTATACATTTGTGGAGGCAAAACAAATCCAAAACCCACAGAAATTTAGGAAGAGATCACAGGAAGCTTCAAACCATGGGCTCTTTGAAAAGATCACTCTAGCCAGACTTATAAGGAAAAAGAGAGAGAAATTAATAATACCAAGAATTAGAAAGGTTACATCTCTACAGGTACTACAGATATTAAAAATAAAAAATATTAACATCTATATGCCAATAAATTTAACAACTTCTATGAAATGAACAAATTCCTTAAAAGACAGACTATCAAAGCTCACTCAACAAGAAATAGATAACCAAAATAGCCCTACATTTATTATAGAAATTAAATGGATAGTTACAAACCTTCCTATAGAAAACTTTTCTTCCTGAGAACACTTTAGGCACAGAAGGCTTCATTGATGAATTCTACCAAACATTCAAGAAAGAAATAATAGCAATATTCCACAAATTCTTCTAGATAATTAGATTTGGGAACACTCATGAGTAGTCTATGAGACCAGCATTATCCTGATGGCGAAATCAGAAGAAGATATTATAAAAAAAAGAAAATATCAGACCAATATCCCTCATGTACATAAATGCGAAAATTCTTAATTAAGTTTTAGCATATCCAGTTGAACAATATATAAAGAGGACAATACATCATGACCAAGTGAGATTTACCCCAGAAACGCAAAGTTGGTTTGACATTTGAACATCAGTTAATATAACTCAGTAAAATAACAGACTGAAAAATAAAAACCATATAATTGTCTCAATAGATGCAGAAAAATCAATTGACAAATTATGACATTTGTATAAAAACTTTCAGCAAACTAGGAACACAAGGGAACTTCCACAACCTGATAAAGGACATCTCTGAAAAACCTACCATTAACATCATACTTAAATGAAACACTGTGGGCCTGTTCCCCATTATCAAGAACAAAGCAAGGATATCTACTCTGACCACTTTTATTCAAAATTGTCTTAGAGTTTCTAGCCAATGCAACAAGGCAAGCAAGAGCTGAAAGGCATCCGGAATTGAAAGGCAAAAGTAAAAATGTCTTTATTCACAAACAACACCATTGTCTATGGAGAAAATCCTACAGAATCTATGAAAAAACCACACTAGAACTAGCAAGTGAGTTTAGGAAGGATACAAGATCAATGTACTCAAAATCAATGGTATTTCTATGTACTAGCAACAAATAATGGAAATAGAAATTGAAAGAAACAATATCATTTAAAATAGCATCTATCTCCTAGACTAAGAGGAAAGAGCTGGTCTAGAGGGCAGGCGGAAGATTTAAGAGAGAGAAGAGCCTGAAGACAACGAGAACAAATGTCTGCTGAAACTTCTGGATGAACTGGGCTGGTGGAAATTTCATCCTCTGAGGCAGGAGAGATGGAAGCCCCACAGCAGGTCATATGGGGAACGCTGATGTCCTCGATTTCCCAGTACAACCCTCTGGACAACATGAGAGAGGAGGGATACCTATTGAGAGCAGGCAGAAGGAGCTGCACTGGTAGGGGGAGGTGGGGATGCTAGGTAGAAAGGCTCTGAAGAGCAGGGAGGTAGGGAAAAGGCCCACCAAGAGGCTGATGGCCTCGTAGGAAACATTTTGTCAAGTCTCATTGGAGCCAGAGAACAGCAAGAGGGGAAGGGAGTGGTCAGAGAAGACCTTGGACAGCCTCAGCGCCCCTCCCCTCCCTCCCATGATCACGCCTCACCTTTCCTGACCCACTGACCACGACCTGGAGGTGTGGGAAGGTAACACCCCAGCCTCGCTCAGCCCAGGGAGATGGCAGCCGATGGTGCATATTCTTCCCCCACCATCACTGATGGAGGCACCGAAGGTTATGCTGAAGGTTCAGTGCACCAAAGGAGAGGGCAATCGAGTGCAGAGGGAGTTGCAGGCTGTGAGCCTGGGCTACAGGGAGGCAGGAAAGATGCTGTGTAGGAGGCACCCAGTCCCTAACCCTAACCCTCTGAATGCCAGCCCCATGGATCTTGCGCTCAACTCCTCCAGGCCTCAGCTCTGACTCATGTCCTGAGGATGGTAACATGGCTTCTCAAATGGTTCTGGGACCAAGTGATCACCCAGCTTGCCTAATGCAGACCAGCCGGGACTGAGGTCACTGCCATTACCAGGAGGAGGATCATCTGTGCTCAAGACTTGGGAACGCCAAAGGCTGGGGAGGTGCTGAGGCTTGTTCCACCCACAGCTGTGCCCAGCTGGGCACTTACTGCAGGTGAGGGACCTAGGAGTGGCCCCAGGTGTCCCATCCGTGCCACCTCATTCAACATCTCCACATGGTGGCAGTATTGTCCTAGAAGCGGAATTTTGGCAGGTGGCCCGTCAAACACTAGTGGCACCACAGGGAGGCTGTCACAACAAAGCTTAGCACATTAGAATGGCTGGGATAGGACTTCCCTGGTGGCCCAGTGGTGAAGAATCCACCTGCCAATGCAGGGACATGGGTTCGAGCCCTGGTCCGGGAAGATCCCACATTCCACGAAGCAACTAAGCCCATGTGCCACAACTACTGAGCCTGAACTCTAAAGCCCGCGAGCCACAACTACTGAAGCCCACACACCCTAGAACCCGTGCTCCGCAACAAGAGAAGCCACCACAATGAGAAGCCCGCACACCGCAACGAAGAATAGCCCCCGCTCGCTGCAACTACAGAAAGCCCACGTGCAGCAACAGAGACCCAACGCAGACAATAAATAAATATAAAAATAAAAATAAATTTTAAAAAACAAAAGAATGGCTGGGATAATATAACACCCTCATCTTACAGGTGAGCGAGGCCTCAGAGTCAGGATTCTAGGCCCCACAGGAAGCCAAGATTCTGGGACAATTAATCTACAGATCCTAATTGTGATGAGAGTCTAGGATTCCAGAAATTCCACGATGTTGATTTTGAAATTCTTTTTTCTTATGGTTCTAAGACTCTATCTGTGGCTTCCTGCTTTGAGAATCAAGTGATGCCAAGATCTGACGGCTCTACTTATTCAGCTGCTCTGGGCCTCAGGATTCTATGACTGAGTGCTGCCAGCATTGAGAGAGTTCATTCATTCCTTTAAGCAGAATTCACCACGTGGCTACTTAGGAAGTTAGAAAACTCAGTAGCCCTACTTCCATGACTCTTGGATTCCACCCTCCCTTCGCTCCCCACACAGAGATCCACAATTCCCACAACATCAGGCCACCTCTGTCCATCTGAGGAGAGCAGGCTCAAGAATCATGCAGCCTGGGAATTCCCCGGCGGTCCAATGGTTAGGACTCGGCGCTTTCACCGAAGTGGCTCAGGTTCAATCCCTGGTGGGGGAACTTAGATCCCGCAAGCTGCATGGTGTGGCCAAAAAAAAAAAACCAAAAAGAATAATGCAACCTGGAACCAGAATAGGACCAGCCATGTCTCTTGCGCTCCAAGTCCTAAGTGGAGGGGATGGAAGGTTAGGGTGCTAACACAGAAAGACACATGAGGTAGGGCTGCACACTGGAGACTGGATTATGGGGGCTATTTGTCCCACAAGCCTTTGATGATAGCTTCCCATTCGACATCCAGAGGCTGGGTGCTTGGTGATCCAGGAGCAGATGTCCTGAAAGGCGTGAAGAATCCCTGGGGTATGAGATCTAGAAACCAGGGTGCATTCATCCTCACTCTCTGCTGCTCACCCTGAGCCTACTTTCTCTGTGCAAAGAGGGGGCTGACCTAAGGTTCCAGTCATTTCCATAAATCAGACCCTCTGATCAAAATCAAAATGGAACTCTCAGGGGAACTTAGAAGAGGTAACCATGTGAGGGGAGAACCAGCTATGGGATGGTATCTTGAGACAGATGGATTTGTTCTCAAAGGGACTTCCTCAAACCTCTGCAAATGCTCTCTCCAGGGACTCCAGAGGGCAGGTAACCCAGCCCAACAGGTACCTCACCCTTCATCCACAGGAGTCAGCTCAGAAAGATGAGCAGACACAGACCAAGTTTGCTCTCCTGTGGACACATGCCTCCCTGCATGCCCTCTCCATCCCAGCCATAAGCTTTTCAGGCTCCTGCCACACAGCCTTCAGAATTATGAGTCCCGCCACCAGTATTCAAATCTTGGAGGGACTTACTCTTGTGAGGAACACATTATCTCCAGATACACAAGTCTCAGAGAGACTGAGACCCCAATCCTTCCTTGACTCCCTCTGGGGACCCGGGGAGAGTTGTATCATAACCCTCACTGAGCCTCCTTGCCCAGAATGCAGAGACAGATGCTTCTAGGGGGTGCTGGGTGAGACCATGGCCCCACAGCACTGGGCAGAGTCCTGGGCACCCAGAGCATTTGGTATTATCACCATCTCAAAGAGCACTGGGGAAGTCATCTGATCCAACAGCCTGTCTTTACAAGGAGAACCTTCCAGAGAGACAAGAGGAGGCAAAAATTTCACCAGGGATCTGAACTGGAGAGGAGAGGCTCTTAGAACACTAACAAAACTACAGACTAAAATGGAAAGATGTGGACAATAGTAAGAGCCAATGAACACACAGCAGGATTAGACACAAGGTAGGACACATGAAGAGGAGCACCTGCAGCAAAGAAGGGGATGGGGGAGGCAGAAAAGCCAAGATGACCCATGCATCTCGGGCCCACCCAAGAATCATGGTTCCCAAACTTTGTGCCAAGGCACCCTGGGGTGCCACAGCAAATTCCCGGGGTACTGCAGGATATTTTAAATGTTCAAGGAACACGTGGTGATATGGTCCTCTCTGTAGGACAGACACCTACTGGATCCAGGCAGTTCTGTTTCAGCTTGGACGGTGGCACATTCCTTTGTGAAGCTGAGTTTCTGGCTTTTGCTGTGATTAAAAAACAAGTACCGGGCTTCCCTGGTGGTGCAGTTGTTGAGAGTCCATCTGCCGATGCAGGGGACACGGTTTCGTGCCCCGGTCCGGGAAGATCCCACATGCAGCGGAGCGGCTAGGCCCGTGAGCCATGGCCGCTGAGCCTGTGAGTCCAGAGCCTGTGCTCCACAACAGGAGAGGCCACAACAGTGAGAGGCCCGCGTACCGGAAAAAAAAAAACAAAAAAACAAAAACAAGTACCAAATGAAAACTGCTGAAGAACAGAAAGTAAGCTGTCCTCCCTGGGGCTGCAGGCACACACTTCCCATTGGTAAGTAACTGCAGTTATGTGACAATGAAACAAAAATAGTATTTTTTCTTTTAACTTATAAACATTTCTTTTCCCAAGAGCTACTAATTAATACATTATTTGGACCTAATTATTTGCTAAACAAAACTTTTAGGCATTTCTTTTGGCCTGGGGCACTGTGAAAAAAATGACAGAGCATGGACAGAAAGTCTGCCTCTGAGTACAAGCACCCCACCCCTGAAGAGCAGGTGTTCCAGGAACGACAGCCCCCCAGGCAGGTCAGGGAAGCTTCCAGAAGGGGCTTAGAACCACCGGCTCTTCTGACCCTAGACCTTCATCCTGCCTGCTTGTGGCCCCTCTGAGGTGACAGCTGCAGGGCTCCTCGGCTTCCAGCCACTGGCTACCCAGAGCCTTTCCGGCCTCCCCTCAACTTTTTAGAAAAGAAGGAAGTGAATGAATAATTAGGCAGTTAGTGTCTGAAAGTCTGGCTCCCTTCTCTCCAGCACAGGAAGGACCACTACCTAATACTTACCAGGCAGGGATTCAAATGCTACCACAGATGACAGTTCACTACCTCAGAAAGCAAAATGCCCTCTCATCTGGCCTCTTTCCTCCACACCAGGTCCTTGCCCTCCCTCCCCCATCTCCCAGCAGGGGCCTCCAAAGCTCCTGGGACCATACCTTCCTTCCCCTCCAGGACTATTCTGGAAGGAACACAGCCCCAAAGGGGCCTCTGGAAGACCTATGGTGAGGCAAAAAAAAAAAAAAAAAGATCTTTTCTCCAGGGGCATCCATAAATTCTTCAGAATGTTGAATTAGACCTGTGACCAAGGGTCCGTCATGGAAGCTCCCTCTGTGTGACAGCAGAGGGCGCTGCCAGGAAGGCATCCTCCCCTTCACCTTCAGGGAGGGAGCCCAGACTCCATGGCCAGGGTGAGCAGCTGCGTGGAGCAAAGGCATGCCACACCACCAGGTTGACTCTATCCTTAAGTCAGGTTGCAGAATTTCCAGCTGAACATCAGGGAGCAGGAAAGAGTCCCACTCACTCAAGTTATGATAGAAACATCCCCCTCCTGCACCTGCATTCTCTCTACCCCAACCTGGGGATGGCCCCCATCCCCATGCTCCTGGGCTTCTGGGAAACAGACTTAGGGAGCTCCTATCATGCCCAGAAAATGGGGTGGGACCCCCGTTCCCCCATGCCGTAACCTCTATGTAAGTCTCACAGGGTCTGTGGAGGGCTGGAGGCCCCTGCCATCCAGACTCAGGTGGCACCACTCTCCAGCCTTCTCTCCGAGGTCCTGCCACCTGTCTGGAGATCCCTGCTCCCCCTCTTCTGTGCACTCACATGGCTTGTTTGAGGTCAAAGCTTTCAAAAAGACCACAGGATGGGGGCAAAGGAAGAGCGCCCTGCAAGATCACCATGTGGAAAGGACCAGCTCTGGAAGCTTCCAGACCAGTGCCATCATGCAGCTTGCCCTGGTTGCAGCTCTCCCAAAGGAACGCTGTGATGCACATTTTTCAAGGAACTCTAAAGAACTGGGAGTCTTCACGTGGGAGTGGGATCGGGGCAGTTCTCAGCTCTCCCTCTCTCTCCCTGCACCATGGGAGGCTCCCCCAAGCTCAGGGTGCCCAGCTTACTCTCCCTTCCTACCACCTAGTGTAGGCAGAGGGCAGGGACCAAATGAGGGAGAAGAAAGCAGCAAAAGGAAGAAAGAAGGGGCCTGGCAAGTGCGGTGGCAGGAGGGAGGACTGAGGCGGCAGCGCCCACCTGCTCCATTCTCTGCAGAGCCCATCACAGCGGGACAGCCAGTCCTTTGGTCCTTCGGTAGGGCACAGCCACCGCCCTTTGTGTGTGAGGAGCCAGCAGCCTCTAGGGGGCTCCTCATAACAGCTCTAATCCCAGGGCCCCACAGTTGGGAGGGCGGAGGTGGGAGCCTGCTGCACTGGGATTGGCCCCCACCCCACTCCCACAGCCCAGTCCCCAGTAATGCGATAATTGGGTGGGATTTTCACTGAGAGAGAGGGGAAGTCCAGGGGAAGACGAGCTAACTACCCACCCCGCCTCATTCCAGAATTCTTCCGTCCTTCCCTCTTCAGGTGAGGGGGCACAGTGACTCAGAGGAGGGGTAGAAGGACAAGGCATGCGTAGACTCAACTGGATCCCACTGGCAGTGCAGAGAAAAGAGAACATTCCTTGAAAGAGAATGGCTTTCCCTCCACATCTGGGAAGGAGTCCCTGATGCAGTCACCGAGGTGACCCCTGGCCCAGAGTCCACAGGACCCCACAGGCTCCCTTTACAGATGGGAAAACCAAGATGGATAGGGGCAGCATGCCGTGGGGTACGGCCTGCCTCTTGTTCTCCAGCCACTGCCTAAACCTGGAGGGTTGCTGAGTCACTCCCTGCCCTGAGAAGCAGCCACATGCCGGCCAGTGGCCTCTCCACCGGGCCCCCACATTCTGCAGGTCACATGGTAAGGCAAGGCTCAGGCGCAGTGGAGGAGCTGATGTCCACTTGAAAAGAGACATCATAGAAGAGCCTGGAGTTGGGGTTTTTATTCACGGCTCTCCTCCCCTCAGTTGCGAAACGGTGACATGGATTCCTGCTACCCTTTCTTCACAATCACTGAGACTGACTGGGTCTCCTGCTAATGCACAAGGTGGGGGAGAGAAGGGAAGTTGGGAAGACATCTCGACTTGGATCTTCCTCTTCCTCTCCCCAAATAACCCTGGCTCCTTTCTCCCTGGGCTGCAGGTGAATATGCAAACAGAGCTTTGCGTTGGACTGGGAGCTGGAGAACTGGCTAGCCACTCTTTGTGACCTTGGATAAGTCACTTTCCCTCTCTGGTCTTCCCTTTCTCCATCAGCAAAAATCATAAGGCTTACCTAAGTTGTCAGAAATCCCTTCTGGCTGAAGAGGCCAGCAGCCCTGGGCAGACTCGGCGGTCAGTGGTCGCAGAGCCAGGGCGCTAACCGGCTACACTGTCCCTGGGGACCGGAAGCACCAGGACTGCCGTTCCCTTCCCTGGTGGGGTGTAGGGGAGAAAGAGGAGCCGTCAACACCTGGGCCCTAAACAGAGCTGGACTGTTTCCCAATAGTGACTTTCAGAAACGTGGCTGCACCCTAGATGCACCCTAGATGCCCACCCAGCAGCTGTCCCCAGACAGGCCGCCCCCATTCTGGCCGCTCGCCATCGGCCCAGCTCCCAGCGGATCGGCAAGGGGCCGTTCGAGGAGACAAGCCTCGGACGAACGGAACCCCAGCAAGGAGATGGACGAAAGGGAGGCGCAGCCCGACCACCTAGAGGGCAAGGGACAGAGCGCGCGACAGAGCAGGGGCAGGAGCGAGAGCTGGACAGCGCGTCGCACGGTGAGCGCAGGGCGCGCGGGGCTCCACACCTAAGGAGCCGCCCATGAGCCCCGAGGGGGCGCGACCCGGGAGGTCGGAGGGGATACCTGCGGACCATGCAGTCCTGGGTGCCGGCCGGCCGCCAGGCCAGCTGCCCATCTGGCACAGCGCAAAGCTTGGAGCCGGCGCACCCGCGCACCCCCGCGCACCCCGCGGCCACGGGAGGGGCCCGCGCTGAAGCCGTCACCGAGCTAGCTCCCAGGGCCCCGCCCGCTCCCTGCCTGCCCCGCCCCGGCCCAGGCCCCGGCGGGCGCCCCCCGCGGCGCTGCCCCGCCCCCGCCGTCCCGCGCCGCCCCGGGCCCCGGCCCGCCGCCCGGCTGCCGTCCCACCTGGCGCAGCGCCGCCCTCGGAGCCCGCGCACCCGCGCACACCCGCGCACACCCGCGCACCCCGCGCACCCCGCGCACCCCGCGGCCGCAGGAGGGCCCAGCGCCGCCGCCCGCGAGCTCCCAGGGCCCGGCCCGCTCCGGCGCCCGCGCTCTCGGGGCGGACTCCTGGCCCTCCGAGATCTCCCGCCCGGCGATGGCCCCGCTCGGATATTTCATATTCCTCTACGGCCTGAAGCAAGCGCTGGGCAACTACCCGATCTGGTGGTGAGTGAGCCTTCCTCACGTTCTCCCCGGCCTCTGTGCGTCCCCCAGCCGCCGTCCCCTCGGGCAGGGTCCCGCGGTGGCCCAGAGCCCGCGCTCTGCCCAGCCCTCCTGTTCCGAGGGTGGTTTGTTTTCCTTGGCGGCCAATTTCGACCTGTTCGGGCCGGGGCTGGGACGCGGGTGGCGGAGTTTCCGCGGACATTGATCCCTCGGGCATAGAGGGGCTCCCAGCGTCGGACGGGGCGAGCAGTGAGCTGGGGAGAGGCAGGAAGTGGGACAGCACAGATGGCATGAAAGCTCGGGCACCAGAGGCCAAGAGAAGCCAGGAGGGCGAGCTGGGAGAGGGAGATCCGCCTGAGACTTTCCTTAAGGACATGTCTCACACACACACACACACACACACACACACACACACACACCTTAAAACAAAGTTAGTGAGACAAGACCGAACAGCTCGGAGCAGCGTAGTTACGTAAAGACTGCGGGGACCCGGCCGGGAGTGGCGGGCGCATTGGGGCCAGCACCCGGCCCTCCTGCGCCTTCCTGCCGCTGTCCCGACCGCGATGCTAAGGAGGGGCTTCTGGAGAGGTAAAGAGGGAGAAAGCATCGCGTTTGAAGGCTCCTTAGTGAGAGGCTCCGCGAACCCACATCTGAGAGGGCTGGGGCGTTCCGTCTTCCACCCCAGACAAGACACATTCCCGTGAGACCCTCCTAAATCTGGCGATGGAAGTGCAGATAAACCAAGGGAAGGGTCCTGAGGGTCTGCAGCACATATCATGAGGGGAGGAGGGAAGCGAATTTGGTAGAGCTCCCACAGGCAAGGGCCACCCCGGCTCCCCAGTGGAGAGGGGAGGGGCGCTTTGAGATGCCCAACATTTGACGAACACAACTGGGGGGAATGCGGGAGCCGAGCGGCCTGGGCGCGCCGCTGGAGGAGACCCAGATCGGAGACAAGCCTGCGCACACACACACACACACACACACACACACACAGCCAGGAACTCTCTCCGACGGCTTGCCTGGAATTATAATAATTACGCCGAGGGGAAGTTGGGGCGGGGGGAGACTGAGTGAGCCGAAGTACATCTAATCCGATAATAATTTTTCTCTTCGAGATTGTTCAGGAGCGGGGGCGCCCTAGGTGTGGGGCGCGGGTCCAGGCGCAGCCTGGCGGGACGGGGCAGGGCAAGAAGGAGGCACCGGCGGGTACGAGGGCCTGGGAGAGGTGGCGGGGCGGCGGGGACTTGCTTCGGGGACCCCCGCGCGTCCCGCACCCCCGCGGCACCTGCAGCGCCCGGTCGTCTTCTGGAGCACAGGATGCAGCGGGCGTGCCTCTTGACGCGGGGACACTGACGCCGGGGGAACCAAGGGAGCGCGTCTAAGAGAGCCCCGCGGCCGCCCCCTCCCGCGCAGGCTTCTAATTAGAACCCGCCGCCGCCGCCGCATTCCTGGGCGCTAGTGGAAGCGCTTTCGCCCCTGCGCTTCTTCCATAAACGAGGGCCGTGTCACCAGCCTCTGGCCACCCTACGCGGTGGAATCTTTGTCCTTTTGGCCCTGAGTGTCCCTGACCTTGCTCCCCTCAACACACATATGTCACCCTTTCCACCTGGGCCGTATGTGTTCCATTTGAAAGGATCCTGGGACATGCTTGGTGTATCCGGCATTCTCCAGATCCGTGGGGAGGGGCGTCCCCTCCCCACCGACTCCTGGTCAGTGACCCACCCAATCAAGAGTCTAGAGCAACCTTTTGGCCCCAGAGGGAAGACGGCGCCATGGACCCCCCCACACTTTGCTCTCCATAGGATTCTCACATTCAGTGATTCTCTTGTTTCCTGGGAAGAAGCATCTTCGGTGGCCACAACCTCAGGGCTTACTGAGGACCAGCAGTTTCCTCTCCTCCTCCCCTCTGCCCCCAGGCTGGACACAGGAAGGACGTGGTGTCTCCACAGTGGACATGAGCGTAATGAAAAGGAGGGCTCACAGAGAAAGAAATGGAGTTTCATAGCAGGCGGAAGGCTTTCTATCTTCATACCCTACCTGATGGAGTTTCCAACAGGTGGCTCCTTCTTTCTCTTGCCAACCCCCTCTCCCACTTCCCTCCCTTCCCCAAGTGAGGCCTTGGAGGGAGACCCTCTCTCTGTAACTTCTCACCTTCACACTCAGCCTCCCTAATTGGTATTCTGTTTCACCTTCCCTCCCCAAAATAAAGCCACTGTTCTCATCACTTCTCTCCACCCCACCCCCAGCTCCTCGCATATGAAAGTGAAAGTGACAGGGACTTCCTCACCTGGAGAAACAAGGAAACAACCCAAATTGGGAGTAATTAGGCTTTGAAGTTGGTGTGGTCTTGGTGGGAGGGTGGAAAGAGAGGAGGAGGTGGTGCTGCATCCTGTGGGAATTTAAAGAGCCAACTGCCTCCCCGGGACCGTCTCGGAAGAGTGTCCTTCACGCTAGATGCTCAAGGTCCAAAGGCAAGTCCCGACAGAGGCACAGAGAGACAGCCCTAAGACCAGAATGTTGAAAGCTACGGAGACCTCCAAGAGGTCTGTGCTCCTTGTGTGACAGACAACGGGGTGGGGGGTGGGATCCAGAGAAGAGACCTGGGAGGTGACAGGACAGAGGCCTGGGCACCTGACCCCAGAGGCATAGCATGGCCAGACGCCAGCTCCTCACAGGGCCATGTACTGCAAACCTACAGGGAGGCCCTAGCCCCCTCCCCCTCACTCCCCTTGTCCAGACTGAGCTCTTGTTTAATTAGAATTGATCAGAAGGATCCAAGCGAACACAGAACAGGCATCGTGGTCAAGGGGTGAAGACCAATACCCAGTGTGCACCTGTGCTCCATGATGTGCTTTGGGCACCTGCCTCCTACTTCCCGTGTCTGGGCTGAGGGCATCTTGTGATCCCCCTGTGGCCTAGCCAGGGCCCTGGAGGTCAGCCTGTTTTCTCCCCTGCCCCCTCACCATGGGGCCAGGCCCCTTCATTTCCCCCACCAGGTTGCAGTGCTCCACTCCCGCCATCTTCTGCCTCTGTTCTCACTGCCCTCCCACCCTCCGCTCTAACCCCATACCCTCACTGCCCCCAGAGCTCCAGCAGCAGTGCTTTTACCTGCCCAGAGAGCCCAGTCCCCCTTTCCCTATCGGGACCCCCTTCCTGCCACCCAGCTCCTCACCAGTTTCTGAGGGACCTAGGGCTCCCCAGCACTGAGTGGCACCTGGAGTGGACATCACCCCAGCTGGCCTGGGAAGTTCCCATGTTCACGTCCCGTCGTCTCCCACCCCTGGGCCAGCTCAGTAGCCTGAGACATGCTCCCAGTGCAGCATTCTCTGGTTCTCCCACCTTTCACTGCCTCTTCACCCTCCTCCTTAGTCCCCGGCACCCCACACTCATGTGCACGCAGACACCCTGCTCTGAGAATGTGTCCAGACCCCAAGGAAGGCCAGCTCAGTTGTCACCTGCCCCCCACCTTCTAGAACCTCCTCTCTGCACAGCCTTTCCTGGCGCCAGCCCCACTGGTTCTTCAGGCCCAGGGGTCTTCTCAGTCCCGGGTGGGACATAGGCTTCCCTCAGTGGGACGCACTATTTGGGGGTGAAGGTGCATGTGGAGTTCAGGGAGAGTGAACAAGGGCTCTGGAGGCACTGCCCAGGTCCCACAGCCTCAAAGGGTGGGTGAGGTGGGGGCTGAGGAGGAGGAGGGATGAGCACACACAAGGTGAGAGGCTGCCTGTGTCAGATGACACATGGTAGGGCTGAGCAAGGCTCTGAGGCTTCTCAGGCAGGCAGGGCCCAAGCAAGCAAGACTTCCTGAGCTGCCCTGCCTCTGTGAGCCTGCACCACTGCGAGTCCCTCCCCAGGGCAGCCCTGTCCCTCCCTCCAGTCCTTCCTTCTCACTCTGCCCTGTTTGCCCGTCCCTCTCTCTCTATGTTTCTCTCTCTCTCTGTGTCTCTCTACCTCTCTGTCTCTGTCTATCTCTCTGTCTCTCTGTGTGTCTGTCTGTCCCTGTCTGTCTCTGTCTCTCTGTCTGTATTTATCCCTCTCTACCTCTGTCTTTGTCTCTAGCTCTCTCTGCCTCTCTCTGCAGCTCTGAGGCTGGTGATGGTAGTGGCTAGCCTATGAAACTAGAGAAATCCAGACACCAGTTCGACACCCCCAGTGTTGTAGGATCTCAGGGTGCTGGGAACGATGTTCCTCCGCAGAACCACCAATGCACATCCTTGTCTTGAGGAGCAATGTTAGAAACAACCATAGGTAAAACATATGTGGTCAGAAAACTTGTTTGGTACCACCAAGTTCAATACCCATCATCTTGATTCCTTGACAGCCCACCACGGCACACGCTCCTTCCAGAGCACAAGAGCATCACTCATCTCTCACATCCAGCTCTCTCTGACTTGGCCACCTCAACACTTGGGACTCTGTCTGGGGCTCAGGTGCAGCAGCTTCTCCCAAGCTGGCTAACCCTGCATTTTACTGAGCTTCTTGTCATTTTTTTAAAAAATAATTTTGTTTTATTTGCACAAGCCTGCTGGAATTCTTTGTGATGGGGAAGAGGGTGAATAAATACAGTTGAGGAGGAATACAGTCTGGAGGGGTTGTAAAACCACGCTTTCCACGGTGGGTCCCAATGACAAATCTCCAGCCTGCAGGAATAGAATTGCCTCGTTCCAGAGGGGCTCTGCCACCATCCTGCAGGTGTGGCCCGGGACAGGGCAACCAGGGCTTGGATGTACCACCTGTCCATGAAAGTATCGGTTATACTCAAAATGTAGTCCACAGACCAGAGCCCATCCGTGAATGGTTGTCCATGGAGAAATAAGAACGGAAGTTGAAAATACGTGTTTGGGAACAGTCGTGGCAGTTTTTTAAGTGTATTATTTTGTGCAGCATTTTAATGTAATCTATAAGAATGGGTTAGAAATTTTTAAAAAACCCAAACCAAGTTCTCTAGCTAGTTTGAGAAGCCAAAGCCCCCCACGGTAGGCAACCCCTGCTACGCCCAAGTCTGGGGTCATCCATAGGGACCACATCCCCTCAAGGCTTTGCCACCCAGCACTTGCCATTTGCGCTTTGGAACCAAATGCCAGAGTTTGTATTTGCCCCTTTTAAGTGTAGTTGAAGGACTGGAGCCACCCATTGTTGAGAAGTGTCAGGGGAAGACCCCCACTGCTGTTCAGTGTGTGAGAGGCTCTCGGGGAAGGAGGACTGGATTTCTGTGCGGCTCCAGCAAAGGCTGGGAGCAGAGGCTACAGGTGACCAAGAGGCAATTTTGGCTCAGTATAGGAAAGGCTTCCTGGGTCTGAGAGTGGTGGTGGTGAGCTGCCCGTCCCCGGAGAGGTAGAAACAGAGGCTGAGGAAGGAGCAGCCTGCTTTGGGTGGAGGGTTCCCATGGACACGTCAGCGGCTGAGAATCCGAGGTTTACAAGGCCCACATCCTCCCCCCACCCCCACCGTGGTCAGCACTGCAGCTAATAGTCTTCCTGGTTAAGTCCCCTAGACTCTACCAGGCACAGCTGGGGTAGTTTGGTTCACAGTTACACAGCAATCGATGACCCCATCCTGACATGCCTTTACCCGCCACCCCCCAGCAGCATGCCCTCCCCACCGAGTGCACCTGCATCACATCACACTTGCCCCTAGCCTCGCTCAGCTGGTCCTGGATCTGACTATACCCGCCTCCTCACTCCTCACCTGGCTGGGCTGGACGCTGTGGGGTGACATGAAGAGATGGAGAGTAAGGCTCTGACTCCGGCCAGGCTGCCTGATCCCAGGGGAACCTGTCCTTCCCTTTGTAGAATTGTCACAAGGACGGCACCTATATCACCATGCTGTGAAAGCCCATGGGGTATTTGTTCTCCTTCCTCCCCTCTTGACCCTTCACCCCTTGTAGCTCCTAGATAAGATTTGGTTGAACAAATGAATGAAGGAATGAATGGATGGAATCTTTCCTGTTAAAAACAGAAATTATCAGGTGGCCTGTGCTTGGGGACATGAGGACACAGCTGACTGTTTTTACAATCCCCCTGACTGAGCCCCGGCTCTGGGGCTGGGTCCCCACCATGCACCAGAGCAGCTCTGCCTCGGTCTCCCTCCCAGCCTCTCCAGGTGACACCCTGGAGGTGTCTCACACTTTGGTGCTTCCACATTCCATCCCCGACAAAACGTGCCGCTGCCGCCCAGGGAAGCGGGCAAATGCATGGCCGCGGGCACGGGAGCCTCTGCCCGCCTGCTGGGACTTGCGCAAAGTATGTGTCAGTAATCCCGGCTCGGCCCGCTGGGGCAGGAGGGGGTGCTGGGAGGGCTGCAGGCAGGGCCATGCAACCCAGGGGCTGGGAAGAGATGGCCCCCAACACCAGGGACCCAGGTCCTGGGACCCCTCCCCATGGGCCCTCCTATCGCCAAAGGTGTTCCAGCTCCTGGGGAGGGGTCTTCCAGGCAGGAGAGAGAGAGAGCATGGAGGCATGTGGGCTTTTCTCAGAGACGCCATAGTGGGTAGAAAGAGAAGGCAGAAGCTGGAGGGCTCTGGGGCAGGTGAGCACCCTTGGGGGAGTCTGGGTCCTGTAAGCCTCCTGGACAGCTCCATCCAGAAAGGACAGAGCCTACCCATCAAGCTGGGTAGCCATCAACCCACAGGGCAACCAGCCCCACACTCAGGGCCTCTGGTCTCAGGACAGCAACCTGGTCCAGCTGTGGAGAGGCCCTGACCTTAGAAAACAGCAATTTGGGACAGGACAGGCACTCTAGAATCCTCATGTGTCACCAAGGGGAAGACCCATGAGACCAGCCAGGGTCCTCCTCAGCAGAGGCCCTGCAGGCAGAGTACAGAACAGGGGCCCCCAGATGAGGACTGAGCAGAGATCTGTGCCTTCGAAGGACAAGAGAAGATGTGGCCTTGCTCTCTGGGAGCGGCCCCTCCTGGCTCAGACATGGGAGGTTGTGCATGAGGAGTGGCAAGTTTCAGCAGGGTCCAGAGAGGGCGGCTAGCAGGGCTGGGAGCACAGAGCACTTCCTGGAGAGGTGGCCCCGGGTGACGTGTGGACAGAATGTGCCCCAGCCCTGCCAAGGTGTGAATGAAACTGCCATGCCCATTGCTCACTTCCCCTCCAGGAGCCTCTGATAGAATGTGGTCCAGCACCTCCTTGGACAGACGGAGAAACTGAGGCCCAGGAAGGAAGGGCAAAAACAGTTAATTCAGTGAATAATACAGCTGGTGACCACATCCTGCCCTCCAGGCCCAGCCAAGCTGTCCTCTCCCCAGAATCCCCCTCTCTTTGAGAATTGCTGTGAAGTCCCAGCTCTCCCTCCAAAATGCGCACAGCCACAGGCAAGGGCAGAGCTGTGCCCACAGTGCACAGGTACCCTGTGTTTGCTGATCTTGCAAAAAGAAATCAAACCAGGACTCAAGAAAACTAAGAGCCTATGACTCCGTTAAGATCTGCCAGGTAACGGTGCACAGGCACCTAGCCTCTCCGGTTGAGGATCCACCCCCAGAGGAGCCAGGCAGGGGCAGGCAGAGAGGGGGCCTGCTCCAGGTCCTGCCTTTGCCCCCAGCCTCTGTCCACAAGAAGAGCCTTCTGTCCTCTGGTTTCACGGCACATTTACGGTAAAATCCGCTTGAGTGAAGGCCGTCAGCTCAGGTTGGGGCAAAGCTGGCCCAGGCTGGGTCCTGAGTGGCCTCCTTCCCCTGCATGTCACAGCCAGCGTCTTTGCTCTATCTTGAGTAAGACTGCCTGGCAAGGCGCCTGGCCTTTCAACAGTGCAACAGCGCAGTCCTCAACAGGAGCAAACCAGGGAGGAGGGAGAAAAACCATTAGTACTTTCAGGAGGCAGCCGTGGCTCACGTGGCCCCAGCCACAGGCTGGAACCGGAGTCTAGGAGCCACTTTGCAAACTGCACACGTGGTTGCTTTGGGTTGAAAATAGTACCCCCACCGAGAAAAATATTATTACTAAAAAATTAACCAACAATAGCATTCACAAAAACCTGGGAAAAAAAAAGTTCATCATCTTACCAACTTAATACAGGCATTTTCCTCACTTTAGGTTCTTATTTCATTCACACATTTTTCATGATCTTAATAACAGTGTGCAGAGAAGATCGTGCTCTGTTTTCTAAGGCGTACCATCTCCCATTAAACATTTTGCATTTGTGGGGCCTTCTCAGCGATAGTGCTAGCAGTTACTCAGGCCTGTGGTGTGAGCGTGCTGTAATCCACTTGCCTGACCATTGGCCCTTTCTGCTGTATGGATGGCCCTGCAAGGAGGATCTCTCCAGAGTTGGAATTTGGGGTAAGGGCTCAGGGCTCAGAGGAGGTGGGGGGGTCCTCCCATATCTGCGCAGGGAAGGGTGCATTCAGTTTGGGACAATCTGGTTTTTAGGGGCCTTCGGGACATCCGATGTGACATCCAGTTGAGCATTTAAAATTCTAGCTCCCAGCCAGGGGGCGGCTGAAGGTGAGGGTGTGGGTGTTTCCTGGTTGCCAGCCTGCACTTCAGGGTTGGTAGCAACAAGGGAAATGGAACAAATTCCTCGTAGGGTGAACTGGGGTGGCCAAGTGCAGGGTGAAGGAAATGGGTGCAGTGAGGGCAGGCTGGCCTCTTGGCCTCTGCCCGCAGGCTGGGCAGGGCCTTCATGCCCCTGTGGTTCCCAGGCCCCCAGGCCCACCGCCCCAAGGGAAGGGCAGCACAGCCCCCTCCCGCCTGGCTTTCCCTGAGGCCACAGGACACAGCTTTCGCCCATTAGGGCAGGGCCAGCGACCCCTGAGGTCATTGTCGGTAGAACATCCTGCATTGGCGATGGCCGTGAGGAGGAGGAGAGGCATGGTGATTCCAAGGCAAGGTCAGGACCTCACGGTGACCCAATACATGCGCCCGAGGGTAAAGGAGGGGTGACTGATTATGGGGTTCCCACCCCCAGCGCTCACCTGAACACCACCACCCCTCCTGTGAGTGGCCCTAAGTCAGGCCCCTTCCATCTCCATGTGGTCCCCAGTTTGCACACCTGTCAAGCATGTGAGAGGCTGAGGGGGAGATTGGAAAATTAACCTGAAGCCCCAGACACCCAGGTGAGAGCTCAGAGTGGGTTCCTGGGAGGTTAATGAGGCCTGGTCCACGCTTGTTACCCCTCCAGAGAACCTCTCTTAGCAACACTGGACAGAAGACCACGACTTTGCCTCCTCAGGGTTTGGAAACGGGCAGTCCATGCCCTGCCTCAACATCCCCCTTCCCACCACAACACTTCTGGAATGTTCACTATTGCTGCTTCCTTCGTCTGTCACCACCTTGCTCTTTTTAGGATCTTCACCACCTCTGGAAGAGAGATGTGGGGTCCGGCCCCTGCTTATTGCTGGCTCTGGGACACTGGACTGGAGGGAAGCAAGTGGCCAGCCCCATGCAGACAGACGGGGCTGTGGAGGGCGGGGGCTCACGTCCTGAGCCTGGCTGAGTGCGCTCTCCCCTGCCTCTATAACAGACCTCGTGTTCTCAAAGAGCAGCACTGGAAGTTTCTGGAAGCCTTGGGATTCAGAAGCAGAAACCAAAGGAAAACCTTGACTGCCAGACCAAAGGGTTTGGACTTGAAGCCTTGGGAGACTCCTTGGACTCAAAGTCCCAGGACTCAAAGCTGGGCTTACCTTCAGTGATCCCAGAATTGGTGGTTTTCAAACACCAGCAAGCATCAGAACCCCCTGAAGGGCCTGTCAAAACAGGGCACTAGGGCTTCCCTGGTGGCGCAGCGGTTGAGAGTCCGCCTGCCGCTGCAGGGGACGCAGGTTCGTGCCCCAGTCCGGGAGGATCCCACGTGCCGCGGAGTGGCTGAGCCTGTGAGCCGTGGCCGCTGAGCCTGCACGTCCGGAGCCTGTGCTCCGCAGCGGGAGAGGCCACAGCAGTGAGAGGCCCGCGTACTGCAAAAAAACAAAACAGGGCACTAGCCCCGGGTTTCTGATTCAGCAGGTCTGGGGGTGCACTGCCTTGGAACTTGCATTTCTGACAGGTTCTGTGGTGTACCTGTTGCCTGCCCAGGGGCCACCTTAAGAGGACCCACCTGTCACCCAGCTACCTGGCATGATAGCTGGGGAAACCAAGGTGCAAAGGGTCCAAAGTAACAGGCAAAGTTGACCAGCCAGGGGACAGACTGGGGCCACCACACACATCGCCCTTCAGTGATTGTTCTGTGTTGGAAACAGGGTCATATTGAATCAGGGAGACCAATAGTGTTCTGTGTCTTTGGGATTAGTGGTGTCTGTGTGGGATTTGTTTATTAATATGATGTTTATCTTACTCTCTGTCATGTTCACGTTCCCCCAGATTTATATGTTGAACCCCTGACACCCAATGTGATGGTGTTAGGAGGTGGGGCCTTTGGGAGGGGATTAGGGTTAGATGAGGTCATGAAGATGGAGTCCCCATGATGGAAATAGTGTCCTTAAAAGAAGAGGAGAAGACACTAGAGTTCTCTGCTATGTGAGGACACAGCGAGAAGGGGGCCATCTGTGAACCAGGAACCCTTCGCCAGAACCCCACCATGCCTGCACCCTCATCTCAGACTTCCAGCCTCCAGGGCCGTGAGAAATGAATGTGTGCTGTTTCAGCCATCCTATCTACTCTTTGCTGTGGTGGCCCACACTGACCAAGATAATTGTTCATAAATGTTATCTTGTGTGTACTGGTATTTAATACATTTTAAGAGCATAATAGCATATTAGAAAGGGGGAGCCTTGGGAAGCCAACCTGCCAAAACCCCATCCTGCCACGTTAACTCGTTGACGTTGGTCAGGTGTCTTCCTCTAGCCCCAGATTCTTGGTCCAAGAGATTCCCCGGGGTTCCACCTACCAGGTTGTGTAGGTTGGAGAGAGTCATATAGTGGGCAGGGCCAGAGCCAGGACCACACAAGTGATGGTGATGGAGCAGGTAGGCCAGTTAAGTAGCTAGGCAGTGGCTAATGGCAGGTGGTGGCAGAAGTGATGCCTGGGGATTTGAAGGAGGAAGTAACCAGCCTCCAAGAGAGAGGCACTGGTCCCTGAGGAGGGGTGGTGCTGGGGACACAAGCAGAGGCGGGGGAGGGAGGGAAGAGCTGTCTAAAGGCTGTGGTAACCAGCCCTTGAAGGTGGCAGACCCTTGGGCTACACATGGAGGGGCCACCTCCTTGCGAGGTTCAGTTCCTTCTGGCCTGAGCAGCTTGGAGGATGAGAGAAAAGAGCCAGCATGAGCAGAGGAGGGAGATGGGGAATATTCAGTCTTCACTGCATGACAAATGACCAGAGTTATGGCTTCAAACACTACCTGTGCATTCACAGAGTTCACGGCTCTGCAGGTCAGAAGTCTGCGCAGCTTGTCTGGGTTCCCTGTTCAGGGTCTCTGGAGGCCAAAATCAAAGTGTTGACCAGTCTGGGGAAGAATGTGCTCCCAACCTCACCCAGCTGTCAGATTCTGGTCCTTGCAGTCCCCATGTACTTGCGGCTATCTGCCGAGGGTGGTTCTCAGCTCCTCGAGGCCACTTTCTGGTCCTAGAACGCAGCCCCTTCATCTCAGAGCCAGCACCAGCTTCAGACGCTGCTGATGTCTCCAACTTCTGCTACCAGCTGGAGGCTCTGCTTTGAAAGCATGCGTGTGGACAGATTAACTCAGCGTGGTGGCCCTGATTTATGTCTGCTGTCCACTGTAGGTCCTGCAGACATAGCAAGTGTGACCTGTCTACGTTAAGAGTTCTGGACAGGAAGGTGGGCACTCTTCATGCCGTATGAGAATCTGGGCTTGGGGGGTGGGAGAACAGGAGAGCAGCCACCTCCTTCCAGGGGTGCATAGCCGTCCTCTGTCCCATCCCCCCAAACCACGTCCCCTCCCAAATGCTCCTTAGATGTCCCCCTCTGGATGCCAGGCCCCTGGGACAAGAAAATGACATCTTTATTTGTACCCACCACTAACAGCAGTTGAACTCACCTTCAATTATGAATGGAGGTGACAACTGCAGCAGCATTTGTGGCTTCTGAGATGCTATCACCAGGAGAAAGCAGATACCTTTGTCTCAGATGACAGTTTGTTCAGAGATTACAAAATGCCATTGAGCTCTCAGCCCATCATGTAGGCTCAGTAAAGAAACACACAGCCCTGAATCACAAGCTTGTTCCCTGTTGTAACCCTATGTCAGTCTGCTTGTTTTCTTGTAACTGTTTCTTTCTTCTCCACTTGGTCTGGGATGATGACTTGACTGTAGTGCAGAGAGTTTGTGCCGGCCAAACCCACTTCCCCTAGTGGTCACATCTTACATAAGTATCAGAATGGAGACCACGCTAGTGCACAGCCAGACACAGGCTGACTTCACCAGTCTCTCCATGGATGCCCTTTCTCTGTTCCAGGATCTGACTCGGGAGCCCAGGTCACATTTGGTGTCGTTGCATTTTATGCGCTCTGAGAACCTGGGGAGGCGTAGAACACCAAGATGGTGGTGCCCTGTAGTTGCAGCACATTCCAGTTTACAGCATTCCTCTCCCACTAGGCTGTCTCTGGTCCCTGGCGAGACCCTTAGACAGGACAGTACGTGGTTATCCCTGGGGTCTGGGGCCCAGAGTCCTGGATGCTCCCCAACATCCTGTCCAGCCCCCAGCCCCAGGCCAGTGCACCCTCCACTTCCTCCTGGAAGGGCATGGGAGGAAGGAGTTACAGATCTTGGTTTTCCAAGTATTAATTGACTGGGGGCAGCTACCTTCTTCTCAGATTAGAAATTGGAATCCTGGGGGTGGTAAGGAGATAACATATGTCCAGTTTGGAATTTTTTCCAGCTTTATGGAGATATAATTGACATATAACATTGTGTAAGGTTAAGGTGTACAACATAATTATTTGATGTGTTTACATGTAATAGTGATGTATATATTGCAAAATGATTACCACAATAAGGTCAGTGAACACAGTTTGGATCTTTAATATGAACTTTTTATGAACCAATTTATCCTTCAAGGCCCAGCAAGATTCAGTGACCTGAGTTGGGCCCCCTTGACCCTTCCCTGCCCACGTTCTCCCACACACTGGACCCTCCTGTGTCTGACAGGACCCCCCCCCCCACAACTTTCTGCCCTCCTTGGGCAGGGTCTGCATCACCCAGATCCTCTTGGTTGCCCAGCTCTGGAACAGAGGAAACTTTCTGGAAAGAATTCAAGGAACTAAAGGGGCCGCCAGGTCCAGAGGGGGTGGGAGAGGGATCCAGTCAGGCTTGGTGGAGGCCAGAACAGCTGGAGTGGCATCTGGGCTGGGAGCTGGCTGCCAGTACTCTGGCCGTGCCCTCGGAGGTGGTCATACGGGCCCTGACTGGGAGGAGGTCTGGGAGGAGACAGGGGTAGGGGAGCCGACTCAGCACCCCAACCTCGGAATGAGCCTGGGGAGAAGCTGTGAACTTGAAAGTCCCACTCTGCTTTCCCTGGAGCTGCGGCGCGGCGGCGTGAAGGGAGGTGGGGAGGGGCCGAGGTGGGGGCAGGCTCTATGCTTTCTGTGGGTGGTGGTGGGGTTCTGGGGATGCGCAACTCAACCCCCACTCAGAATGGGTCCTGGCCTCTGGCGTCTGGCAGAGGGACCAGCACCTCGGGAATGGTGAGGACCGAGAGAGACTGAGTCTTCTTTCTCTTTCTGTCTGAATTGAGTGACCCCTTCTTTGTCCACTTGTTCTGAGTCTCCGAGTACATTCAGCCGGTAAAAAGAAATCAACTGAGTGGATTTGCCTTCTGACGGACCCTCTTCATCCCTTCTCCAGTTCGAGCCAGGCTGCCAGCAACAGAAGAGAAGAAGGAGAGAACCCCCATGAACCTCAGGAGCCAGCCCCTTCAGAAAGGCTCCATGACCAGAGCCGTGAAGGTCAAACCTTACCCTAATGTTCCATCAGGAAATGTTCAAACATCCAGAAAAGATGCAGGACGTCGACGGAGAACATCTATGTACCCACAACTCACATTTTACCTGACCCAGTGTATCCATACCTAAGCATCCCTCTATCCACCCACCTGTTCATCTCATGGTTTATGTGCCCTCAATCCACTCTTTCCCTGAACACTTTGGCTGGCTCATCGTTAACTAGAGTTCAACATTTGTTTACAAATCACATCCCACGTGGAGCATCAAAATGCGGCACAGATAGATGTGAAGTACCCTGGCTCATGGAGTGGAAGAGCCACAGCCTGTCAGGGCAGCCTCGCCCGGAGTGACAGCTCATCCCTGCTTCCAAATGGAAACCCCTAGTCCCAGGCAAACTGGGACAGTTGGTTCCAGCCCCACCTCACCTGCCAGCCTCTGAGGCACCTCTGCTCGGGCTCCTGTGTGCTCCAGGGCACATAGGTTGAAGACCACTAGCCTGGCCCCCACAGTCACGTCTCTGGCCTGGCACTCCATCGAGGCCTCCAGGACTGGCCACAGCAGCCCTTTCTTGGCCTGAGACAGAAGGAGCCTGGTGAGTGACCAACCAGGCTAGCCAGAGATGGACTCTGAGCTATGGGAGGTGCCATAGGAGCTGCCGAAGGATCCTGAGCCAGAGTCCTGATTCTCCCCCAATCCAGCTCCTGCCCTGTGTCCTACCTGCTGTCTTCACAAGGCTACTCAATTCCCGTGACCCTTCCGCATGAGCCTCTCCACTCTTTACAGAAGATGTCATCCCAAACTCTTGTGCTGCCAGTTCCACGTTACATCCTGTTCATGCCGAGTGGCGTGGGGGAATAATGCTGGGCAAAGGTGGGAGGCGGGGAAATTCAGGGTCGCCGGGAGGGGTACCACATGGTGGAAACAGATAGCCGACCTCAGCCAAGGGCAGTCGGAGGCCAGCCACACGCGCCGACATAGGCAGAGTGGTCACTGGGGCCGGGATGGGATGTCTCAGTGGGTGGAAGGGTGTAGAAACTGGCTGGAGTAAGTTGGGTAGGAAGTGGAGGTGATGATGTTCTGGAGGAGGACTGGGGCCCAGGGAGTTTTGCCCTCTGATTTACAGGTGGGAGGTTCTCCACGAAAGCATGGGCTGAGAGTGTCAGCGGGCACACAAGTTAGACACGGCCTACCTCCCCCGCTGCCCACCACCAACCCGTCCTGGACATCTGACCTCAGCCTGGAGTGGGCAGAGCTGGCCCATCTTCTCCACCCTGAAATCCTCACCCTGCCCACTGGGTGCCTCCAAGAGCAGACTGCTGACCTTGGCCTGCATGCCGCCTCTCAGTCCAAGGGCCAGCTTCCCTCCCACCCTCCCATCCGTGCATTCAGCCTGTCCATCAGGAAGCTAAGCACCTAGGGCAGCCCAGGGGTCCCGGAGAAGCAGCAGAGCAGCCCCTGTGGTCTCCGCTCAGAGCCATCTGTGCAGGACAGGGTGCAGGAGAGCGAGGCTCAGATCACAAAATACTTCCTAGAGAGGAAAGACCTCACAGCTGGGTGAAAGCAGAGGGCTGGCCTTTCTGAAAACCTTGGGGTCCCAGACTGTGGGGTGGGTGTGAGAGAGAGCTGGGGAGGGTCAGGCCTGGCCGGGCACCCAGCACCCAGTAGGCTCTGCAGGTAGTGAAGGAACAAGCAAGGGAATGAGCCAGCCCCACAGTTGAATGCCACTCGGGAATATGGACTCAGGCAGTGGCATGGGGACGTCCATGATATCTGGCACGAGGTCATGGCTGGTCTTTGGCTCATCGAGTCATGAGGATGGACAGGATGGGGAGTGTGCCCAGGGAGGGGGGTCAGCTATTGGAGCATGGATGTGGGAGGGACCCAGGAGGCCAGGAGTCTGGTCTGGAGGCTTCGGGCCTTCCCCAGGAACGGGGACTCTAGGGCTGGCCACTCATTAAAAGAAGGCTCAGCTTCACTTGAACACCTGACTGCAAGGTGTCATGGACAGTCCCTGGGGAAAGACAGGTTTTAATTCTTGAGAGATGCACTTGATCAGGAAGGGAGAGCAAGCAGAGGACAAGGGCTGCATGGTTGCCCAGAAATGGTGGGCAGGAGGGCACGGGATGAGAGGATACCATACATGGAAACCCTGTGTTCAGGACTTCAAGGAGCAGTTGCCCTCTCCCAACCAGCTAACTGAATACAGAACTACATAAATGCTGCCGAGGCGAGGCGTAGAGGGTGGCCCTCACACAGAAGGGCAGGGGGACTGTGGGGGACACCAGGGGCTCCGTGTGGCCATGGAGATGCATGGGACAAAGCCCCACGTCAGCTGAGATGGGTGGAGACAGGAAGTGTGCGGGGAGGCTGGTGTGACAGGAGCAGGGAGCTCACAGGGTGTGAGAGGAGTGAGCTGGACAGATCCAGATTCTAACAGGACTGTGCAGTGAGGAAATGTTCTCTCTGGGTCATCCAATGAGGCACCTCCAGGTACTGAAGGGCGTGGGTTTTGTGCCTTAAGGCAAGGCAGCCTCTGAAGATTCTGAAGACGAAGAGGGAAACATGTTAGGATATGATGTGTATTTCCAGAGGGTGGGTGTGTTTCTCTGAGAGACAGTGATCCTGTTTCCTACCATTCTCACCACAGCTGAATGGAACTGGGTTAGACTCAGAGTAGGACTTCCTGAAAGTCAGCATCTTAATGCAGGTGTGTGGCTTGCTGAGGGACACAGAAACCTTTGTCCCACCTTCTCAGGGGTGCTTAGCCCTCCCAGGGGAGAGGAGGTGCCAAACAAGAGGAACCTCTCTGGGGGGGTGGGCAGCTGAAACGTTTATAAAGCTGCCATTGCTTTGGTTTCCCCTCCAAACAAAGGAAGGGGAAACAGACATTTCCACCTGGATCCCACCAGAGAAAGCTACCAGATAAGCAGGAAGCGTCCTGCCAGGCAGAGGGGCCACTCTGGGCCTGGGACACACCACACCAGACACCCCACAGGGAGGAGGAGACCCGGCTCCCTGAGGAGGAGAGAGCGCAGAGGCCAAAGGCCTGGGTGAGCGTGGGTAGCATCTGCACCTCTCTGTGCCAAGAGAGTCCACAGATCTCTGGGGACTAGGTAAGAAGGCACAGAATGCTGTTTCCCTGGAACCACCCCACTCCCAGTCGCCCTCCTAGATCCGTGGGGCCTCCCATGCTTTGGTCTTCTCCTACCACCCTAAGGGTCTTCATAGCCCCTTCCAAGAGCTGAAGAGCCTTTGTGATATCAGCGGTTGATGGGGGGCAGGCTTCCACAGCCGGCCCTGAAGAGTAGCAGTGGCCGCACAGCCATTCACATGGAACACCCACCCAGGGGTGAAGGAAACACAGAGACGCAGAGGAATCAAGCAGAGCTCTGCCAGCAAGAGCTCATCAACCCACTACAAAGACAGATGCATCCACAGGTGACAGGACTGTGGGTCATCCATCGGGATGGGCAGATATAACAACATGGCACCATGGGATTGGAGAAGCTCTTTCCCCTCTGCCCCAAAGAGGACCTCGTGGTTCTTCCTCTTAAATCAAGGTGTAGTCACATATAGTAAAATGACCCCATTTCAGTCAGTTTTGACACATAAACACATGTGTAACCAACACCTCCATCAAACACAGAGCGCTTCCCTCACCCTAGACCAGTATGGTCCAGTAGAACCTTCCACAGTGACTGAAATATCTAACCATCCAATGTGGTAGCCACAGGCCATGTGTAGCTGATGTGACCGAGAAGCCAAATTTTTCTCTCATTTATTGTCATTTTGCTTAATTTAAATTACATAGGCATGTGTGGTGAGTGGGAACAATTTTGCAAAGCACAGACTGAGAAACATTCTCTCATGCTGCCTTCGGGTCAGGCCAGTCCTCCCTATGAATGAGGAAACTACCCCGATTTCTGTCCCCATCCACAGTGTTGCCTGGCCTTGGTCTCCATCAGAGGAATCGTGGTCACCCACACTGGGTCAGGCCTCTCTTCAGCGCCCTGCCAGGGAGATCCCTGCCTTTTGCATCAGTTGTCCACTCCTCTCTGTTTCCAAGGAGAATTCCACTGCAAGCGTAAACACCGTCTGTTCAGCCACACTTCTATGGATGCATACTTGGGTGGTTTCCACGTTTTTCTCTGACGATCACAGCCCTGTGAATATTCTTGAGCACATCTTATTGTGGACATATGCTGTTATATCTGTTGGGTAAATAGCCAAAAGCCGGCTGGCATGGCCGGTATGAGTTCAGCAGTGATTTTCACGCATATGATTTAGCCACTGCTGTACCCCATCTCACCGCTGCTCCAGAAGTGGCCCTCCTCCCTCCTACCACAGACCCAGCCGCTCCTCTCTGTGCTGACCCAGCATCACACTGTATCCTCGAGTTCTCTCCTCTGCGCTCCTGAACAGTTTCAGGGTGCTACTGTCTCCACCCCAACAGAACGGGGGACACCTGCAGTTGCGCAGAGAAGCAGGCAGGCCTCCACCGCTTCCTTGATTTACTTTCTGTCAATCCACGTGCACATCATGATGTCTTGTGCTAAGTCTCAGGTACAGGTTAGGGACAGGCTTCCTGCACGGTAGAAGCACACCTTGCCCTGGAATGCACAAGCGTTTGGAAGGAAAGGGCCTGTGTGCATCCTCCAAAGAAGGTTCACACTAAGGCAAGCCTGGCTCCTGCTCCTGTTTCATGGGCCAGCAGTGCACCCCTCTTACTAACCAGGACCCCTTGTCCTCCTCCCCCAGGTCCCTGGCTGTCGGGCCCCAGTACTCATCTCTGGGGACGCAGCCCATCCTCTGCGCCAGCATCCCAGGCCTGGTCCCCAAGCAGCTGCGTTTCTGCCGGAACTATGTGGAGATCATGCCCAGTGTGGCAGAGGGCATCAAGATCAGCATCCAGGAGTGCCAACACCAGTTCCGTGGCCGCCGGTGGAACTGCACCACTGTCAACAACAGCCTGGCCATCTTTGGCCCTGTGCTGGACAAAGGTACACGTGGCACCCGTCATGGCTTTTCAGGCAGAGGTGGCAGCCCAGGGATGTGCGTGCAGCAGGGTCCAAGCCAGCTTCCCCCTCAGTGAGGGTGGGCACAAGCCACTACATTCCCCTCTGCCTCCGTGTCTCACCTATGCTCAAGTGTGGGAACAGCACTTCCAGCAGAGGGGGCAGTGCTGCACAGACCTCATTACCGTAAGCATCTCCCATGTGGGTCCTTTCCAATGCTCACCCACTCTGGAGGGTGCTCCTGACACTGGGAAGGATGTAAGAGAACGCAGAGGTTCCTCCTGCTTCCCCTTTCCCAAAAGCAATTACGTAGTTCCACGGGGACAAGATTAACCATTGCAGGTTTCCTGCAGGAGCCAGGACTTCAGGCAGGTCTTAGAGAGAAAATATAAAAACAAACAAAAAACACAGAAAGGGAGAGGGTTGGAGATCACAGAGGCACACAGCAGAAGTTATTCAGGGTCATGGAGCCAGGGGTTTATTTTGGGAAGGAGAGGAAGATTGGGAGTGCTGGGTATTGGTTAACTTACGGTGAAGAGCAAACGTTCACAAAACCTAGTAGTTTAAACAATATTAATCATGTGTTATATGTCCCAACATCTGCAGATGTAGACAGATGCAGTAGGCAGGGCTGGTCTCTGCACCTCTGCTGGTCCTCATTTCTCTTACATATCTGGTGGCCAATGCTGCGGTCAGCAGGAATACCCACAAGTAGCCTCTTCACGTGACCTGGGTTCCCTTAAATATAGTGGACAGGCCCTCCAGCAAGTGGGGGGAGAAGGAGGGAGAGAGAAAAAGAGAGAGAAAGAGGGAGAAAGGCTACTTTCACTGAGCAAAATGTTTTCAAGATGTATCCACCTGTAGCATGTTTCAGCACTTTATTCCTTTTTATGGCTGAATTATATTTTACTGTATGGATGGGTCACCTTCTGTTTATCCATTCATCTGTTGATGGACACTTGGGTTGTTTCCAACCTTTTTTGGCTATTGTGAATAATGTTGATATGAGCACTTTTTACAAGTATCTGTTTGAATACCTGTTTTCAGTTCTTCTGAGTATACTCCTAGAAGTGGAATTGCTCAGTCATATAGTAATTCTGTGTTTTGAGGAATTACCAAACTGTTTTCCACAGCAGCTGCACCATTTTATATCCCCACCAGCAGCACATGAGGGTTCCAGTTTCTCCGCATCTTGTGCCAATATTTGTTATTCTTTGTCTGTTTTTTCCTTTAGCCCTCCAGTGGAAGCGAAGTGATGTCTCATTGTAATTTTTATTTGCACATCCCTGATGGCTAATGATGTTGAGCATCTTTTCATGGGCTTGTTGAACATCTGAATGTCTTCTTTGGAGAAATGTCTATGCAAGTCCTTTGCCCAGTTTTTAATTGGGTTGTTTGTCTTTTTGTTGTCGAGTTGTCAGAGTTCTTTATATATTCTAGACACTAGATACTTATCAGAAATACAATTTGCAAATATTTTCTCCCTTGTATAGATTGTCTTTTCAGTTTTGTGACAGTGTCCTTTGATGCACAGAAGTTATAAATTTTGGTGAGATTCAATTTACCTATTTAGATGTCATATCAAAGTAAGCATTGCCTAATCTAAGGTTACTAAGATTTACACCTGTGTTTTCTTCTAAGAGTTTTACAGTTTTACTTCTTACATTTAGGTCTCTGATCTGTTTTTAGTTATTTTTTGTATATGGTGAGAGGTAAGGGTCCAGCTTCATTCTTTTGCACGTGGGAAACCAGTTATTTCAGCACCATCTATTCCAAAGACTAGTCTTTCCCCCATTGAATGGTCCTGGCACTCTTGTCAAAAATCAATTGTCCATAGATGTCTGGGTTTATTTCTGGAATTTCAATTCCATTCCATTTGTTGATATTCCTGTCATTCTGCCAATATCACACTATTATGTTTTCTGTAGTTTTATAGTATGTTTTAGAGTTGGGAAGTATAAGTCCTCCAACTTAATTTTTGTTTTACAAGATTGTTTTGGCTTTTTTGGGATCCCTTGTAATTCCATATGAATTTTAGGATGGTTTTTCCATTTCTGAAAAAAAGGCAGTTGGAATTTGTGTTTTAACATCTTTATTGGAGTATAATTGCTTTACAATGGTGTGTTAGTTTCTGCTTTATAACAAAGTGAATCAGCTATACATATACATATATCCCCATATCTCCTCCCTCTTGCGTCTCCCTCCCTCCCACCCTCCCTATCCCACCCCTCTAGGTGGTCACAAAACACTGAGCTGATCTCCCTGTGCTATGCGGCTGCTTCCCACTAGCTATCGGTGTTACATTTGGTAGTGTATATTTGTCCACGCCACTCTCTCACTTTTTTATGGAGATTGCATTGAATCTTTGAGAAGTATTGCCATCTTAACAGTATTAAGTCCTCTAATCCATGAACATGGGATGTCTTCCACCTATTTAGGTCTTCCTTAATTTTTCAGCAGTATTTTGTAGTTTTTAGTGAACAAGTCTTGTACATCTTTGGTTAATGCATTCCTAAGCATTTTTATTCTTTTTGATGCTATTATAAATGAAATATTGTTTTATTAATTTCCTTTTCAGATTGTTCACTGATTATGTATAGAAGTACAATTGATTTTTGTGTTTTGATCCTGTATTCTGCAAATTTGCTTAATTGTTTCATTAGTTCTAAGAGTTTTGTGTGGATTCTTTAGGATTTTCTATATATGAGATCATGTCATCTGTGAATAGAAACATTTTTGCTTCTTCCTTTCCAATTTGGAATCCTTTTATTTCTTTTTCTTGCCTAATTGCTCTGGCTAGCACTTTCAGTACTATGTTGAATAGAAGCAGTGAGAGTGGGCACCCTTGTCTTCTTCCTGATCTTAGGGGGAAAGCTTTCAGTCTCTCACCATTGAGCATATGATGTTAGCTGTGGGATTTTCATAACTGCCCTTTATCAGGCTGAGGAAATTCCCTTCTATTCCTAATCTGTTGAGTGTTTGTATCATGAAAAGGGTGTTAGATTACATCAAATGTTTTTTCTGAATCAATTAAGATGATCACGTTGTTTCACCTTCATTCTATTAATGTGGCATATTATTATTGGTTGATTTTCATCCATTGAACCACCCTTGCATTCTTGGGATAAACCCCTCTTAGTCATGGTATATAATCCTTCTAATATGCAGGACTTTTGCATCAATATTCATAAGGAATATTAGCCCGTAGTTTCTTTTCTTGCAGTGCCTTTGTCTGGTTTTGGTATCAGGATAATGCTGACCTCATAGAATGGGTAGGAAGTGTCCCCTCCTTTTCCATTTTTTTGTAAGAGTTTGAGAATGATTGGTGTTGACTCCTCTTTAAATGTTTGTTACAATTCACTAGTGAAATTCTTCTTTGCTGGGAGGTTTTTCATTTCTAATTCAATCTCTTTACTTGTTATAGGTCTTTTTGGATTTTCTATTTCTTCTTGGGTCAGTTTTGGTAGTTTGTGTGTTTCTAGGACTTTCTCCATTTCATCTAGGTTAGTCCTTCATTTTTGAAAGATAGTTTTGCCAGGTGTAGAATTCTTGGTTGACAGTGTTTTTC
The DNA here is from genome assembly GCF_937001465.1 of Orcinus orca. Taxonomy (NCBI): domain Eukaryota; kingdom Metazoa; phylum Chordata; class Mammalia; order Artiodactyla; family Delphinidae; genus Orcinus; species Orcinus orca. The sequence goes on along the minus strand of NC_064561.1, from coordinate 16,051,157 downwards.
TTTCATCACTTTAAGTATATCATCCCACTGCCTTCTGGCCTTATTAGTCTCTGATGAGAAATTGACTGTTAGTCTTATTGAGGATCCTTTTTACATGATGAATAACTTCCTTCTTGCTGCTTTCAAGATTCTCTCTTTGTCTCTACCATTTGATAGTTTGATTAAAATGTCTCAGTGTGAAGCTCTCTATGTTTATCCAACTTGAAGTTTGTTGAGCTTCTTGGGAGTATCTTGAGTCTTCGAGGTTTTTTTTAAATCAAATTTGGAACTTTTGGCCATTATTTCTTTAAATATATTCTTTCTGCTCCTTTCTCTCTATTTTCTTCTTCTGGGACTCCCACAATGTGTTTGTTGCTACATTTGATGGTGTCCCACAGGTCTGTTCATTTTTCTTCATTGCTTTTTCTTCCTTCTCCTCAGACCGTATAATTTCAGTTAAACTATCTTCAAGTTCACTGATTCTTTCTTTTGCCTGCTCAACTCTGTTGAAAACTTAAAGTGAACATTTCATTTCAGTTATTGTACTTTTCAGCTCCACAAATTTTATTTGGATTCTGTTTATAATTTCTGTCTCTTTATTGACAGTCTCTCTTTGTTGAGAAATTTTTCTCCTGGTTTCCTTTATCTCTCTGAGAACATTTAGGACAGTTGATTTAGAGTCATTGTCTAGTATGTTCATATTTGTGCTTCCTCAGAGATAGTTTCTGTTAATTTAATTTTCTTTTTCCTATGGATGGGCCATACTTTCTTGTTTCTTTGCATGCCTAGTAATTTTTTGTTGAAATGTGGAGTTTTTGAATATTATAATATGGTAACTCAGGAGATTAGATTCTTCTTCCTCTTCAGGGTCTGTTGTTGTTACTATGGGTTGTTGTTGCTTGTTTGTTTAGTGCCTTTTCTAAACTATTTTTAATTACTGCATTCTATGTCATGTGTGGTTCTCTGAAGTCTGTTTCTTTAGCTTAGAGTCAGCTAGTGGTTTGGCAGAGATTTCCTTAATATCCTGGGATAACAACAACAACAAGAAAAAGGCCCCCACTCTGCCATATTGCTGATGCCACTTTGTATCATCTTTTGAGACCTAGCCTCAAAGGCTGGGCAGTGCCACATTCTGTTGGTCAAGGCAGTTACAAAGGCCCACCCAGACTTTAGGGTAGGGGACACAGACTCCACCCTTGATAGCATGTTAAGGTCACCTTGGGAAATAGCATTAAGGATGGGACATTCATTGGTGTGGCCACCTATGGAACTGCCATCCAATGGGCCAACAGAGATTTGATGCCTGAGGTGGGTCCCCAGGGGCCACCGCTGAACATGCTGTCAGTAGCAAGAGTAGGCCACAGAAGACATAAGAAGAGAGGATGCCAAAGGAAGGCTACTAGGACAGAGGTAGGGTGGGTCACATCAGCAAAGATCTGCTGGGGGCCCTGTAGTCCCAAGGGGCATTGGTGACAGGATGGCAAAGGCCATGTACCACCTCTTCCACACACCTGCTTTCCCATCTTGTAAAGGGCAGCCCCATCCTTCTGTTACTTGGAGTCACCCATGATTCCTCTCCATTGCAAGTCCCATCAGCAGTACCTTCAGAGTCATTCCTGAATCCAACCATTTACCACCAAGCCCAGCCACCCTGACACCCTGCATGATCAAAGTGGCTCCTATACAACTGCTCAGTCCCATTCCCAATGTCCCTGAGGCCAAAAGAGCTGTGTCAACCACACCCCTCCTTCACTTGGGCCCTCCAGGGCTCCCAGCTCTCTCGAATCCTCTGGCCCTGCTGCCTCTTTTCCCTCCACCTCTTCATCCTCCCTGTGCCCCTCTCCAGCCCCACTGGCCTCTTGGCTGCCTCCCAAACACTGAGTACAAGTCTATCTCCACCTTTGTTTTTGCATATCCCTCTGCCATTGCTCTTTTCTCTGCCTTGTGTGTGATTCCCTGCCCATTTCCCTCAGTCTCCTTCTAAATGCCACCTTGTCTCCTGTGTCATGTAGCATCCCCCATGCTGACCCTCTCTATCCCATCACGCGCTATCACATCTTGCTCCCCGTTGTCCTCAGTCCTTTACCATCACATCCATCAACCACCCCATGAGTACTGTGAGGCCCACCCCAGCTGCCCTGTCTGTCTTGCCAGCACGTGGCCTGTACATATGGGAGGAACAAATGGCCTTGCTCAGACCTGGCAGCCAGAATGCAGAGGAAGGAAGAACAAAAGATGTCTGGGAGGAAGACACACCAGGCCCTGAGACTGCTGGCATACTGTGGGCAGAGGTCCTGAGAGTGCAACTGAGCATTGCATTAAGGGCAGGTGGGGCCCGGTGGTGTTTGTTCAAGGGGTCGGGGCTCTCCGACATCAGGCAGTCATGGTCATGCCCCTCAAGGTTGGTCTGTATTCTCTAGGAGCAAGAAGGGGCAGAGGAGAGTCATGTCATGTGACCTTGACCAGCAAGTCAGCTCACTTCCTGGAGCACTAGCGTCCCCATCTATAAAATGGGAGAATAATTGCCACAGCCAACTTCACAGAGCTACTGGCTGGGTTAATTATACATCAGCTCCTGCGGGGATGGCCACTGACATGTGTGGGAGAAGTTAGGGCCACAGGGTGATGTGACACATTGAGTGTGGGGGCATATGTGTGTGAGTGTGTGTGTGCATGCATGTACATGTGCATGATTGTGTGTGTGGTGCCTGCACGTGTGTGTATGCATGTGTACGAGTGTGTACGTGTGTGTTTGAACACATATGTGTTCACGTTTTTGCATGTGCATATTTGTGTGTAGTATGCGTGTGCATTTATGTACGTGTGTGTGTGGTGTGTAGTGTGTGTGTGGTGCAGGGTCCCATGCTGTGCCATGGTCAGGGAGGTATGCCCATCAATTTCACCATGCCCGGGAGGGCCCAGACAGGATCATGGTGCCATCTGGGTTCCTGGCTCCAGAGCCTGATGCGGGTGTCTAGGGTCCCCACACTCCTAAGTAAGAAGAAATGTCAGGGATTTGGGGAAGAAGGCAGAAGGCTGTACACCTGACACGGCTGCCATCCTGGTGGTGGAGGAAGGCTGTGTCAGGTGGGGTCAGGCCCCACCTGGAAGCCAGAGAAGGAAATGTGGATTTATTTCTGGGCTCTCTTCTACCCCATTGGTTCACATGTCTGTCCTATGCCCAGGCCACACTGTCTTGACTTCTGTGGCCCTGTAGTAAGTTTGAAAACAGGGAAGTGTGAGTCCTCCAACTATGTTCTGCTTTTCCAAGCTTGTTTCAGCTTCTTGGGGCTCCTTATAAAGGGATTTTAGGATCAGCTCATCAATTTCTGCAAAAAAAAAAAAAAAACTTGGTTTTTTAGAGATTGCATTGAATCTGCAGATCACTTAGAGGAATATTGCCATCTTAACAATTTGAAGTCTTCTGATTCATAAACATGGAATGTCTTTCCGTTTATTTAGGTCTTTAACGTCTTTCAATGACATTTTGCAGTTTTCAGCAGACAAATCTTCTATTTATTCCTAAGCATTTTTTTCTCTTTAATGCTATTATAAATGGAACTGTTTTCTTCATCTCATTTTTGCATTGTTCATTGCTAGTGTATAGCAACATGGTTGATTTTCAAATATTGATCTCATACTCTATAACCTTGCTGAAGGTTTATCAATTCTAATAGATGTTTCATGCATTCCTTAGAATTTTCATGTCATTTGCTAATAGAGACAGTTTTCTCCCGTCTGGACACTCTTTATTTATTTATTTTTTTCTTGCTCAGTTGCCCTGGCTGGAGCCTCCAGGAAATGGTGAATAGCAGTGAGCAGAGCTGATTTCTTCCTGATCTTAGAGGAACAGCTTTTGGGGCCCATTCTGTTCTTAAAATTTAAAGATCTAGGCATGAGGATCATCCTTCAGAAAAATAAACAGATAAAAGGGAGAGTTTTGATATAATGTTTCTTGATTCTTTGAATTTTTTCTGAGTTACCTGTGCCAAAAATCTCACAGTGATATATTATCAAAAAGTTTTAAAAATTTTGTCAGCTCATCATTCAATTGGGTCCTCTTTCATTCTGAAACAAGAAATTGGAAACACCTGATTTACACAGAGCTTGGTGTCCCAGTCTTTATAGATGGTACCAGGGCTGGACATGTGCCAGGAAAACTGGGCGTCTCTTCATGGGTCAAGTGGGAGATGGGTGGTCCTGGAAGGGGAGGCAGGAGAAGAAGCAACAATGCCAGTGAGGTTGCCTTGGAATCACCCATGCCGACCTACGCACCCCTAGGGATATGTGAACCTGCCTTGGAGACCCCTGGGGCACAGCATCACCCTCACAGGCCCACAGGCTTCGTCCCTTTTCTGCATGTTCAGACACAGGATCCTGTCATGCTCAGCTCTAAACCCGCAATCTTCCAGCTATGGTCAAACACACAAGCACCTTAGTCAGGACAGCTGTGGAGGCCCTGAGGCCTGCCTCTTGACCCCTGCCCATACTCCCTTCTGTGTTACCCACATCGGGGTGCCACATCAGCCATGCTGTCTCCCAGGTGACTTTTCCAACATCGCCATTATAGATGGACCTTCCCTGCCAGTCCAGAGCTGCCTGCACCTGCCCCTCACTGGACCCCACAGTCTGAAATGGAGTCAGTCTTTGTGGGCCCCATTTTTGCAATCCTCACCCTCTCCAGATCCTTCTTATCTTTAGCTCTCAGCCCACAGGAACTACCTGGGGGGCAGCTCCTGGCCTCCAGAGCAGCTCCTAGTTTCCTGCCTCCAACCTCAACATCACTCTCCCGGGACAAAAGCTGAGCCCTGCAGGGTGATCTCAGGTCTGGTGTGGGGCCTCCTGCCATGCACAGCAGGCACATAGGGCAGTACCAAGGTTTGCTCTGGCACAGAATGGGTGCTTTATAAGGATGTGCTGAGTGAGTGACTGAAGGATGAGCACATATGCCTGAGGGTGCCCACATGGGTAGGTTTCCCTGGGGAGGGGGGCATCTGAGCTGGATCTTAAAGGGTTTTCTCTCTTTCTTTAAACATGTATACAGTGCTTTTGGAGCTGTGTGTTAAGTGTTTTACACACAGCAGTAAACTGAATCCTAGCACCCATCTCATGAGCCAGCACTATGGTTACAAGTTAAAGAAACTGAGGCACAAAGAAGGGGCTAGGCCAGGACTCCTAAGAATGTGCCAGCCTGTGGTGGAGGGGGTGGTGGTGTCTGTAGGGGCTCTCCAGGTGAGAACAGGCGCTGCAGGTGCCCAGGGCCTGCCCCAAGGAACAGACAAGTCACTAACTTCTGGGCTGGGGTCCCAGGGAGTTCCCCCTCTTCCTCTGCACTCCCTCACTTCCTTGAAAGCCTCTCAGGGGGAACCAAGACTCCAGCAGGCCTCTGGGACCCTCGTGTGGCCTTGGTGTCCCAGTCCCTTTGCCCCCATATCCACCCTTCCCATGTCCACTCTCCCCTCTTGTCCTCTCTCCCCCGTGTCCACTCTCCCCCATGTTCTCCCCTTCATGTCCACTCCCACATGTCCATGCTCCTTCCTCTGCCCTTTGCCCCCTCTGCTCCCCCCTCCCCTGACCTGATCTCTGCCCCTCCCTCCCTCCTCCATTTTCAGCTGGATGAAAGTCATCTCAGCTTCCATACGCCCTCACCACTTGGTCTAATGAGAAAGAGGAAGCCCTCTCTCCCCCATCGCTTGCCACGGGGCTGAGAAATGGCCGGATTCATTGTGGCGCAGAGCTGAATGGCCCAGGAGGAAGGAGCCTGCCAGGTGCCCCAGAGAGAGGCCAGCTCTGGGAGGCCATTGTGGAGGCCCCCGCCTGGCCACCGGGCCACACTCACAGTAATCAATCTGATTGGATTAGGGTCAGGGCGACCCTAATCGTGTCAGAGGTCACTCAGGCTTTGTGGCAAGGTCCGTGGGGTGCTTGACCACCCCTGCTGAGGCGGCCTAGTTGAACAAAGCTTAACACTGTCAGCTGAGCAGAGGGCCCCAGCCCCGTGTGGAGGTGTGCGAGTGTGTGCGTGTGGGGTGAGGATAAGAGGGAAAGAGCGTGTGCTCATGCCTCCTGCTTCCAGCTCACACACACACACACAAACCACCATCTGCCTGGCCTGGGGCTGGGGGCTGGGTGGGCCAGGTGGACCCCTGAGAAGCTGCCACCGAGGAACGTGGGGTTGGGAGACAGAGGTGAGCCCGGGCTCGGAAGAAGTACCCTCCACCCTCACTTTCCACAGCAGCAGAACCATGGAACCTGCATTAGCCAGAAAGTATTTGAAGAATTTTGAGTGCATGAAGGCTGGCACACGATTGTGGCTTATCTGTCCCTCCAGGCAGGCCCCTGGACACCTGGAGCACCTGCTTTCCCTGAGAGCTGCCCGACACCCACTCTTGACCCCCAGTGAGGTGAAGGGGTGGGGAGGCCAAAAGGCAGGGAAGGCAGGTCCCAGACCTCAGCGCCTTAGCAGACACTCCTGGAGGAAGCCCAGCCAGGGCCATGCCCCTAGGGAAGCACAGTGGGTGCAGCCGGTCCAAGGTCCAGGCCAGGGGGTTTGTGGGTGGCACATGACTTTGGGGGGACCTGGGTCTCAGCTGGGTGGGGCATTTGCAACTTACAGACATGGAAGGGGCCATAAAGAGGTGAGTCATCCACAGTGGGGAGCAGGACCCTTGATGCCTCTCCCACTGGTGTCCCAGCACGTCAGCACGAACAGGTGGGGCATGGTCCCCAGCCTCATCATCAGTGACCTCTAGAAACCGGACCTCAGCCTGTGTCCATCCACTAGTTTAGTGCCCTCGGTAGAGTGCCCTTGGCAGTGGCTTTCCCAGGCACCCCCAAGCCTGGGCTACAGTGGCTTCCCTAAAGAAGAGACTGGGGGAGCCACTCAACCCTGCCTCTGATTCCAGCATACGTGCCTCCAAAACTCCCTTCGGGGGGCTCAGGACCTGGAGGACACAGGGCCTGCACATCTGCATTCCAGGTGGGGCATCCCCATTGGCAGAAGGAGCCTTGCTGCTGGTAGAAGTGGGCGGACTCTCACTGTGGGGTCTGCACTTGGACCTCACCCATTGGGCAGCTGAGCTGGGGACCCTGGCTGACCCCTCAAAGCACATCATGTCAGAGTCCTGGCTGGTTACCCTAGGGGCAGGGTCTGTGGGTGTCAATCAAGGTCTCCGCAAGTGTGTTCCGGGTGCCTGTTGCCTTCTCTGGCTCCCCAGACAGTGCTCATATCCCCTCGCAACCCTCCGCCCGTGCCCTCGGACAGCCCTGGGACAAGCACCCACGTCTGCCTGCCTTCTTCCCCATTCTCCTTGGGGGTTGGGCTGGGGAGGATCAGGAGGGGGGACAGCATGGCCTGTCCCCTCCCCAGCAGAGCCCCTTCCCTTGGCCAGGCTCCAGGGGGTGGTCTGTCCACCTCCTTGTGTGTCCCGGCTTGATCTGCGGAGGGCCGGCGTGCAGGCACGGGGCCGGGGCAGGACAGCCAGGACGGCACAAGCCACAGGGCTCAGGAGGGGTCAGAGAGAAGAAGGGGCCCTTGAGGGAACCGGCATCCCTGAATCCAGGTTGCAACCCCTGACCCTCATCGGAAAGTGTTTCGGTTCACGGTGGTTGGGGAGCTCCGACTGTCTCTGCGGCCTCCCCCGTATATCATTAACTCTCCCCAGTTGGGGGTGTGTGTAAAGGGGCCAGGAGAGACCCCGGCGACACCCTGCCGCGCCCGGCTCAGAAAACAATATCCCCACGACGACGACAAGATTAAGCACAAGAGAAAAGTGAAAATGCTGCTGGCGATTCACACGCCCTCGGGAGTGCTGTGTTAAAGCGTGTGAATAGCGAGCTCCCCTCGCGCCCCAGGCCCCTGGGCTGCGCATACCTCCCGGTTGCTATGACTGGCTTGCTATGGCCTAATCGCCGACGAGGGGGGAAATTCATATAAAATATCGAGAGCCATTGTGGGCCTAACGCGGCGTGACAGTGGCTCACAAAGCCAGATTCATTAGCCCCAGCAGGTAATCAGGACGCCGGCCGTGCTGGCGGCCGGGCGGTGTCAGGGGCCGCAGCTAGAGCGGGGCGCAAGCTGCATTCCGCTCTCAGGTGGCTCCATCCTTTGTGCAGGACGGGCCAACGGGATTACCAAATGCCATTGCCCATTGCGACACCCCCTCCTGGCCGCCCCGCTCGCTCTGAGACCAAGGAAGGTGGGCTGTGTGGGAAGGGAGCAAACTGCCGGCTAGGGGCTCAGGCCAGTCTCCCATCTCTTCTTCCCTCACGTTGGGGCGTTGGTAGAGGGAAGAGGTGCCAACCTCTGAACGCTCTAAAAGTGCCCTTGAGGCCTTCATGGACCAGGGAGACAGACACAGAGCATTTGCTGACCTCTCTGCACTTGCACAGGCACTGCAGGACTTGCTTGTCTTTTGGGGGGTGGCCATCCCTGGAATTGCCTCTCTGCATCCTCCCCCTCCTACAGCCTCTCACCTGCCAGGTGTGCAGAGGCCCAGGCCTGGCCCAAGGAGGCTGAGTGGTGCCTGAGAGGGAGCCACAGTCGCTGCCCTTGAGTGTGTGCTAAGGATGCGGCATGAGTGAGGGCACTGAGTTCTCTCTGTGTCCTGCCAGTGATGCTCTGTGGGCAGGTGGGAGCAGAGAGCGGCCCCCACAGAGGCTCCCGTGGAGGCTCAGTGCCCACAGGAGCCATTTGCCCTGACCTGGCCTCTCTGTAGTCCTGTCCAGCTGTGAGCACCAGCAGCTGCCACAAAGAACTCTTTACCTGGAACGCCAGGGAAGACTCACAGAGGGCCCCCAGCTGAGTGGGGATGAGCCTGTAGGATGGGGGATTCTCCTCACATACCTGGTGAGAGAGACGCTTCCCTGCAGGGCAGTAGAGTGGTGGGGCTGGGGTCCAGGACTCCCCACCCTGGGCAGGTGATTGTGGTTGCAGCCATGGTCCTGACCGTGGGGAGGGCGTCTCCATGGAGACAAGGGAGCCTGCCTTAGGGCTGCACCCTCTCTGCTGACCAACCCCAGCACCAAGGCAGGGAGTCTGACCCAAAAGTCAACACTGCCCAGGGGAGTAGTGGAGCCCCAGGTCTCCAGGGGCCACGGGCAGGCACGCCCAGGAGAGAGAGGGCTGTCCCTCAGGCCAGAACTCAGGCAGGAGGAGGCTTTGACAGGCAGGTCCTACAGTTCCCAAGGAGGAGGTCACACCCCACCCTGCCCCAGGCTGAATCCCCACCCAGCCACCAGATGATAGCAGCCAGGCCCCAGTGACCCAGGGCCTCACTTCACATACGAGCCAGGCCAGAGATGCACAGCCTACTGCAGGAGCCCAGAGCAGGGGGAGTATGTGAGACCCTCCGTGTTAGCCACCTCCACGTCCCTCTAATGGGGGGGGGAGTGTGTCAGAGACACCCTTGCCACGGTAAACTCCTCCCCTCTCCCTGCAGAATCCTGTCCTGGGACCTCCCTCCCAAACACCTCCTGAGTCTGGCCAACTTCCAGAGGAGGGGGCTTAGGAATCTGAGACCATAATGGAGCCTGAGTTCAGCTCAGGGATGCATCAGAATCATCAGAGGACTGCTTACAGATATAGATGCCCCCCACCCAGAACAGTGGGCCTGGGTCCACTGGTAGGTCTGCAGTGACCACTGCTGGGGCACCTGGTTACCTGCAGAGCTTCTCAAAGGGTCCACTGGGTGGACTCAACAGATAGAACACCCAGGAGATTGATCTCATAGGTCAGTGGTCGAATTTGAACCACAATCCCCTTCCAGGAACTTCCACTGCCAGGGGTCACACTCTATCCTCCGAAAAGCGCGCTCCAGCGCCCCCTCAGGCCAACGGGCTTATCCCAGGAGCCCTTGGCCATTCCCTTCTTCTCATCTGGTATCAGGCCTCCATAGCCTTCCCCTTCCAGGAGAGGACAGATGGGTCTCTCCTCACTCCCTGTGGCTGTGAAGTATGGGGCCCAGCAGGGCAGGTGGGCCCTTCACCTCCTGAAAGCTGCAACTACTGAAACAGCCTGGTGGTCATGGGACCTACGGCTGCGGGGGGTGCAGGAGCCTCTCCTGCGACCCCTGTCTGGGCACAGTACTCACTGTCGGGCAGCCTGGGACCGGGGCTGACCCATTTTGAGCCTTCACACGTCATTGGGACTGAGAGGGCCTGCAGGGTCCATGGGGGTGGCTCAGCAGAGAGGAGCCCTCTCTTTCTGTCCGGACCAGTCCTCTCAGCAGTTATAAAAAGATGCGCAGGGCCCAGGGCAGGGAGGCCTCTGGGCAGTGCTTTCCTATCAATCCCTGATAAAAGGGCCTTCTGGGTAATCTCCCACAGGGAAAATCAGCTCTGGGACAGAGCCTGCAGCCTTCTTGTCCACTTAGAACACAGTCAGTGCTCAATAAGTAGTTGCCAACCACCAGCTTCATGGTGAAATGTGAAAAGCGAGGCCCTTGGAGTAATTTTTTTGAACTTTCTTCAGCATATAGGACTTTGGAACTGTATCCTTTTTTAATGTTAAAAGGTCCTTTTCTGAAATTATGATAGTCATTTCTTATGTGTCTTATTCTCTCAAAAAAGTAACAACATTTTGCAGTCCTATTTCAGTCCCCAAGTAATTTCTAGTACTTGCCAAGCCTATGAAATCCAAATCTGGAGAAAGGATTTGTTAAAATCTCTCTAGTTCTAAAGTTCTGAGACCCAGGGAAGTGAAGTAACTGCCAAAGCCCATCTCACATGTGACACTCAACCCTCGTGCCCAGGGCTGGGCTGGCCTCAGTGATGATGCAGCCCTGCCAGGTGACTCCCCCTGCCCTCCCCCAGACTCCCAGCTCTTGCCATATAGTCCTCCTTCACCTGCCCCAGACTCTACCTCTACCCTTCCATCCATCCACAATTCATCCACCATTCCATCAATCCATCATCCAGCCAACATCCACCCACTATCCTCTGTCCGCCACCACACATCCATCCATCCACTCGCCCATCTACCCACTCTCCACCATCCACCCATTCATTCATCCATTCACCCATCCACCATCCATCCATTCAGACACCCATCCATCCCAGGCCTGCCCCAGAGCTCACATTGCCAAGCCTACTGTGTGTCCTTGTTCCCCTTACTCTCTTCATCATAAACTGTAAGCTCCCAAAGGCAGGTGACTCAGCACAGCCCAAAGCAAGGAACCTGACTTGCAATAGCAGGGCCTCCCACTAAAGGAATGCAAGGATTCCTCTGGTTCACCCTCCTCCTTCCCAGTGCAGGGATTCCCTCCACCTAACAGTGGGTCATCCAGTTTATGCTTGATTACCGCAAGAACAGGTAGCTCCTTCAACCTTTCAGAAAGCCTGGGTTGCTAGACATTTCATCAGATAGAGCAGCAATCCACTTGCTTGCAGACTTCTTACCTTGGTTCTTGAGAATGGGCACCGTGCATCTTACTTATTTTATATTCCTAGTGTATGGCTCATTATAGACTCTCAGGTCCTGGAAGGGTGGATGGATGGATGGATGGATGGCAGAAGAATACATGGATGGATGGGTGGATTGTAGATGGATGGATGGCTAGATGGTAGAAGAATGAAAGGAAGGGTATATCACTGATACTTTGCATGAACTCAATAAATAATTGCTAATGAGACAACATCAAGTTTCTGGGGAAGATGTTTTTCTCGATGGAAGACGCTTGTCTTACAGAAAGACTTTGTTACAAGATTCCCTTTCTTCTTCCTTTTCCCAAGCCCTAATTGCAGTGTGGGATAAGAGTCCTGGGCTGGAACAGAGCAGGACTGAGCTAGCTCAAAACACTCATGCAGGCTCTATCGCAGCAACTTGGTAAATTGACAAAATTGGTCCTTAAGCACCCCCCCCTCATAGCCCGTGTCCCCTCCTCCTCTCTTGACCTGTCATAGCCCATTCAAAAGAAGACATTTTGCTGGTGACAGAGGTATTTCCAGTCTCATCTCCGAGATGCAATTCTCTTCCCACAGGCAGGATGGTTCTCTCTCCCCCTCCCTAGCTGCCTGTGTTGTATAATCTCTGACAAGGCTGCTGTCTGTGGCTAAAAACTTTGCTGTAACTGGGGCAGCTGCTGGGCTTCAGACCCTGGTCTGCGTCCTGGTTGTGCCTGCCCCACCCATGACCTTAGGGGAGCCCTGTCCCCCTTCCTCTGTAAACTGAGGCTACTCCAGCCAGTCAGTCATGACCTTCTTGGTTCAAACCCCTGTGGAAATCTGATAAAAGCAATCTATCCAGAAAAACACATGAGTTTTCAGACATGCCCTGGAATTCCAGCTCATGATTTTGGCAGGGTTAAGAACCCCCTAAAGCCCTGCCCATGGCTTCCTGGGTTAAAAGCCCCACCACTGTGGGATGTCATCTGGGCATTCAGGGGGTCTTCCTTCTGTGCAGTCTCAGGATGTGTTTTAACTTTTTCTTTGGAAATAGTTGTATACTTACAGAAATACTGCAGGAGTCCAGATCTCTTCCTAGGCCTCCCCAGTGCTGACATCACACAAACCCAGCTAGATCCATCAAAAGTAAGATCCATCACTACTAACTGAACTCCAGACTTTACCCAGATTTCACCCAATTTTCCACCAATGTCCCTTATCTGTCCAGGATCCCATCCCAAGTCCCTAAGCCCAGCCCAGCCCTGCCCTTCATGCCCTTGAGACTGGGAGGAGCTTGGTTAGGCCTTTGGGTTTGGTTTGTTTAACGTTTCCTGATAATTAGATGCAAGTTACGATTCTTCCGGTTAGAATGTCTCAAAGGAGGTGGAATGTCCTGGTGGGGGCCTCGTCTTAGGAGGCACGTGGCATCCATCAGTCTTTGATTTCTCCAAGGCAGAGTTTCAGTTTTTCCCTTTGCGATTGATCAGTATCTCGGGGAACTACTTAAAGACCTGTGTCTTCCATTTGAAAAGGGACTTTCTTTGCCAGAATGGACCACCTCAAGTTTTTCTGGCTCGTGGTCTTCGTAAAGGCTTCTTTTCCTCATGAGCAATTTAAAGGCCGGCTCCAGGGTGTCCTTGGCCCTCGGGACTTTATTTGTGAGGAGGTCCTCTCTTCATTTAGCAGAAGAGGAAATTGAGGCCCCCAAAGGAAAGAGAAGTGTGCAGGGTCACACAGCTAGTTGGTGACAGAGCAGGGCAGGAATGAGTTCTTTTTCTTCCAAGTTCAAGGGGGAACACCCCTCCCAACCCCCCCACACCCTTCCCCTCAAGTGTGTCTGGCAGCCCTGGACTGTTTACCTGAGCTCGATAAGCAGAGATCTCCGAGCCCTGTTCAGGGCAGAGCAAAGCCCCAGGCCTGCTTTCTCTCCCCTTATCTCAGAAGCTGGAGAAGGGGAGGTAAGGAGGGGCTAGAGGAGGGGGCAGAGCAGAGGCAGAGACAGAGGCAGGATCCTCCTATAGGAGCCAGCCCTGGGCCCTCAGGGGGCAGAGTCAGAGGGAGTTGGGGGAGCATATTCAAGGCTTGGAGAATCTGAGCCTTGAGAAGGGCCACCAGAGAGGATGCAGTGGAGGAGGCGCCCGGTTGTGTGCAGTGGGTTCCGGGAATGCCCAGGACATACTGGCTCTACCCTGCCCTGGGAGGGGTGGTAAGGAACCCCCAGGCCACCAGCTCACAGCCCCTAACCCAGGGTCATTGCCTGGGCAGGAGGGCAGATACCACACCAGGGCCCTGGAAGGGTGAGAATGAGGATCGGAGCCCACCCTCTAAGGAGTTGGAGGTGGGGGACAACCTGAGTCCTTGAAAAGACAAAATAAGGGCAGGGGCTCTTCTGAGTGGAGGGACAAGAAGGAAAGGGGTCTGTGTCCATGCAGTTGTTTATTCATGGTGCTTTGAGTCAGCAGAAGGTGGCTCTAGGCTGGCCTGTAACTAATCAATTGTATTATAAAAGGAAAACGGGGCAGGGGCTTCAAGTGTCTTGAGGAGGCAGCTGCCTGGCTGACATTTGGGAAAGGGAGCAGTGAGGGGCGCTGTCTTGAATTCATTCAAGGACAAGCTGAGTAGAGAGGGGCAGAGAGCCAGGTCCCATGGGGTAGTCCTGCCCAGGTGGGCTCAGACCCTCCTGGACTCCCTGCCCCAGCCCAGGGCCCGTGCCCTCTCCTCTGACCAGGCTCTCACTCCCCAACAACCATCTGTGGGATGGGCTGGGACTCCAGGTTAGAAACAAAAGGTGAACAGGACACAGCCCCCAGCTCAGGGAGCTTTCAGGCAGAATGGATGTAAGAGGGTGCTCCTGAAGCACCTGGGGAGCCCGAGGGCTCCAGGGCCAGGCGTGGACCGAACCCAGACTGCAGGGTCAGGACCCTGGCCTGTGCCTCAAAGAGCAGGGATGGGGACATGACAGATGCACATGAGCAGAGAAGCAGTTGGAAAGAACCCAAGGGAAGGACGAGGGCTGAGTGTGGCTGGAGGCCAGGGAGTGGTGGACAGGGCTGAGAGGGCAGGAGGTGGGGCAGAGTCAGCCTGTGTGTGAGCCAAGCAAGGACACAGTGGCAAGAACTGGAGAAGGGCTGGGCAGAGCCAGATGGGCACTGGACAAAACGCTCCTCCTGCAGTATGTGTGAGTGTGTGTATGGGCATGTGCGTGCATACCTGTGTAAGAGTGTGTGCCTACATGTGTGTCTGTGTATGTGTGTGCATACATATATTGGTGAGAGAGTGAGAGAGTGTGTGTGTGTGTGTGTGTGTGTGTGTGTGTGTGTGTGTGTTACATGTGTGTGGATGGGTGGGGGAAGCTGGAAGCTGGAGGTGCCTGTCCCAACTAGGAACCTCTTGTGGTGCACCTGGGAGATACTGCGGGCTGGACTCATGGTGAAGAGCCAGGAGAGGCAGGATGGGTCAGGGCCATTTCGGGAGGCCAGAGCAGCCTTCACACTCGGGCAGTCCCCAACCAAGCTGTCAGTGGGAGGCTGACAGAGAAGAAATGGGGAGTCCCTTTCTGGGTTTGTGGCTGGGTGCTTACCACCTGGGAGTTTCCAGAAAGCAGCAAGAGTCCAGGCCTGCTCTGGGCAAAACATGGAGAGTACACAGGTTGGCCGGGGCCTGCAGAGGACCATCCAGAACTGTTGGCAAATCCACAGAAAGAGTCACCAAAAGCAGGGTGGGGCCTGACAGCTATCGGGAGGCTCGTGCAGAGGGCACTTCCTCAGACACATCTCACACTGTGTGTTCTTGGTATAGGAGTGAATGTGCTCTTTTCAGTGGCAGGTGTGTGTGGATGTGTATGAAGATGTGTGGATGAGTGTGTGCACGTTGCTGGCTGGAGCTCTATCTTACCATTTTCCTGCCCCTGCCACCTGAGCTTTGGGACACACATGCTCAGATGCAAACCTGGGAGCAGGCGAGACCATGCAGCTGGAGGAAGTGTGGGGAGCAACCCAAAACTTCTACTCACTCCCCAGGGTGAAAGCCACCTGCCTCCAGGGCACTGATGTGGGGTGAGGAGACAGCAGCCCCCTTTGATAACTCTTCTGTAGCCATTTGGAGCCCTAGCAGTGTCCAGGCCTGCAGTGGGGCGTCTGCCCAAGAGGAGCTCAGGGACACAGCAGGGCACACACCCCTTGTCTGGCACAGAAGGTCCTAGTTGGTCCTGTTCCTACATCTCTCCTGCTCACTCCACTGCCCATAGCATTTTTTTTAACCTAGGATTTTAAAATTCCTGCTAATCAGCAGGTAAGCTCCACGAGGTCATCTTGCTCCCTGATGTTTCTCCAGCAGGGCTTGGCAAACAGCAGCTACTCCCACACACACATGTGGAATGGCGAGTCCAGGAGTGAGTCCTATCAGCTCACACAGGACCCAGGGCACCCCCAGGCCCTTGTCCTCCACCTGGAGTGGATCGTGGCTTGGTGCCCTTGAAGAAATGTTTACACACACTCAGGAGGCATGATGCATTCATTCATCCTGTCTGGGGAAGCCTGGCTGGAAGTCCAGCCTCTGCAAATTCCAGGCTGTCCCCCACGTGCCCTGTACTTCCCTCTGGTCCTGCCAGCCCAACCCCTCCCCACCTGAGGCCCTGCCCTTGTGGGCCTCCCCATGCAGAATACCCCTGCCCCCTGCTTTTCCTCTGTCGATTTCCTGCCTGTCCTTTGAGACCAGCTCCTTTAGGCTTCTGTCTACCAGGGTCAGGCTAGGCCTCCCACACCCAGCGACCCCCTGCAGCTGGCCTCGCCAAGGCAGGCCTCCCTTGACTCCCTCACATGCCTGTCTCACCCAGTTCGGCCCCACCGGCTTTTCCTTCCCAAGCTCCAGCCATCACCCACTGGCATTCTGAAAACCGATGCCACATCCCCTGACTCATTTTCTCCGTGTGTAGAAAGAGAAGGCTGCATGCAGGCGGCAGCTCCAATACCAGGTCAGAGACAGCCTGGATGCGGTTCCTGGCAGGCATTCAGTTCCAGACCCAAGCGCGTGGGGCCAGCAGGAGGCGAGGTGCCAATGGAGGCACTGACCTTCGGAAGGTTCCAGAAGAGGCAGCCCTTCGGGTGGGCCTCTCAGTACCTGGTGTCCGGAGTGGAAGAGGGGAAGGGTGTGCAGGCAGAAAAAGAGGCACAAGTGGGCAGCATGTGGACCAGGAGCCATGCCCTGGGCAGGGCTGTGGGAAGCTTCCAACCAGGACATCTGGGCACGGGGGCTCCACCAAGGGTTGGTGGGACACTAGAAGGACCCTTTTTTGTATGCCTTTTAATCAATCCGCATGATTGCTTTGAGATTCATCCATGCTCTCTTTCCTGGTATGCTAAATAGAATTCCATTTCATGGATGTGCCACAATTTTTAATTGAAATATAATTGACATACAACATTATATTAGTTTAGGTGTACAGCATAATGATTCAATGTTTGTATATATTGTGAAACGATCACAACAACAAGTTTAGTTTAACATCTATTACCCCACACAGTTACAAGATTTTTTCTTATGATGAGAACTTTTAAGATCTACGCTCTTAACTTTCTAATATACAATATTATTAACTCTAGTCACCATCTGTACATCACATACCCACGACTTATTTATTTTATGCCACAATTTTTCATCCATTCACCTGTTGATGGACATTTTGGAGCTGCCAGTTTGGGGCTATTACAAATAACGCTGCAGTGACATTTGCTTCCTGGTCTTTGCAGGGACACAGGTTTCCTCCAGGGTAAATACCTCAGAGGTGAATGACCAGGTCATAGGGTAGGTGTATGTTTTCAACAAGCTGCCAAACCCATTTCCAAGGGGCAGCACCAGTTTCCTTCCAGCCAGCAGTGTACAGCGTTCTGATTTCTCCACATCCTCACCAGCACTGGTTATGATCTGACTTTCTGATTTCAGCCGTCATTGCTGTTCTCCATGACAAGTTATGTCCAGCATCTTGCCTTGGGCTCCTTAGCCCTCCGTATACTTTCTTTGGGGAAGCTCTCCCTCCTCCTTGGGTCCTCCCTCGGGGACGCGCGCTCCTGTCCCACCGCAGCCCTGCCTCCCCGACTCCCATTACTGTACCGCGGTTACCGTGCTGCGAGTCTAGCACCCCACGCCCACTGTGAGTACCCAGGACCCAGCCCGGGAAGAGGCAGCCACGCCCCCACGCCAGTCCCACCACCTCAGCCCTGCCGGGTCCTGCCAACCACGTCGCCTCTTTCCGCAGCCACCCGGGAGTCCGCCTTTGTGCACGCCATCGCTTCCGCCGGCGTAGCCTTCGCTGTGACACGCTCGTGCGCCGAGGGCTCCGCTGCCATCTGCGGCTGCAGCAGCCGCCACCAGGGCTCGCCCGGTGAGGGCTGGAAGTGGGGCGGCTGCAGTGAGGACATCGAGTTCGGAGGGATGGTGTCTCGGGAGTTCGCAGACGCGCGGGAGAACCGACCAGACGCTCGCTCCGCCATGAACCGCCACAACAATGAGGCTGGGCGCCAGGTACGTCCGCGGCCCCCGCCCCCATCCTGGGTTGTGAACCCGAGAGCCCTGAGACCACACCCCTGAGGGTCCCTGGGAAATAGCAGCTTTCTGAGCAGGGTATGTGCCCTGGTCCCTTGAGGAGTATGGCACGGTGTAGGCAGGGTGGTGGGCTGTGGGAGGGATGTATATGGTGGCCAGGCTGGGGGTCTGCTCACCTCCTGCCCAGCGGTGTCTGAAACACAGGGCTGTCCAGTTGCTCCACGAGGTCTAGGGCATTCCCACAGTATGGCAGGTCCACCTGTGCAGCTGGGGTCACAAGGAAGGAGGGATGGGAGAAAGGCCTGCCCTGCAGGAGCTCCTGCACATCCAGGGAGGGAGACAGCCAGGCTGCTACACCACAGTGTGGTAAGTTCTACGATGAAGAAATGCACACACACAAGGTGATCTGGACATAGTGGAGAGGTCAGACCCAGGCTGGATTCTCAAAAAAGACTTCTCGCAGAGGTGGTGAGTGGAGACAAGCAGAATAATTGGCAGTTATCTAGGTGAAGGGAAACCAGGAGAGCCTCTGGGTAGCTCAGAGGTGAAAGAATGCATGTGAGTTAGTCCAGGTAGAATATGGAGAACAGAGGAAGAAAAAGATTTGGGGGATGGAAAGGCTGGCAGAGACCAAGCTGTACAGGGCTTTGTGAGCCCTTCTGAAAAGGGGGCTTAGTGAACTTAGTCAGAGGTTCAGTGGGGCACTGCTGATAGGAAGTGATATGTGTAGGGACTGAAAAGTGTTCAGCAGAGTTGGCCCTGGCCTTGGCCAGTGGAACCAGGGCACTGCAGAGAGCTGAAGAGTGAACACTTAACTTCTAGCAACAGGGAACTAGGTGACTCACATTAATCTTCCGGCTAAAGACAGGTACAAATGTAGGATGAAATGTAAAAAGTACCCTTTAAAAGTATAGAATACTCACCTATATAAGTTACCTGATTTATCACAGGGAAGATAGTGCAGCAGAGGGGGAAGTGGTCTTTTCCATAAATGGTGCTTAGTCAATTGGATAACAATGTGGAAAAAAATTAATCTTGACCCCTACCTCACATCATATAAAAAATCAATCTCCCATTTCCAAATGGGAAAGATAAAACAAAGAATGTTTAGAAGAAAACATAGAAAAACATCTCTGTGACCTTGGAGTAGGCAAAGATTTCCTAAACAGGCCAAAGAAGCACTCACAATGAAAGAAAAATGTAATAATGTGGACTATATTAAAATTTATAAAAAGGCACCACCATGAAACTGAAAAGGCAATCCACACAGA
This sequence comes from Orcinus orca, assembly GCF_937001465.1. Taxonomy (NCBI): domain Eukaryota; kingdom Metazoa; phylum Chordata; class Mammalia; order Artiodactyla; family Delphinidae; genus Orcinus; species Orcinus orca. The sequence continues at coordinate 16,031,985 of NC_064561.1, read as the reverse complement.
AGGAGATGTTCACAATATATACACACAACAAGTATATGAAAGTTATAGTATAAAAAGAACAAAAAGACTGATAACCCAATAGAAAAGTTGGCTGAAAAATGGAAAGCCACTTCACAGAAGAAAATCTAGAAATGTCCAATAAATATGTGAAAAGGTGATCAATATCATTAGTCATCAAGGAGATGCTGTTAGAATATATGCCCTGGAGAGGGGAGAGTGTAACAACTGGAACAGAGCACGGTGGGAGTTCCTGAGGAGCTGGTGTTCTGAGGCTGGTCATTTATGAAATTTTGTCATATTCCATGCTTACGATATATAAACTTTTGCATGTGTATTACACTTCCATAAAATAATTGTTAAGTGTCAAATAACTAACCATATAGTGAGGAATTAGCCGTCCAAAGTCCAGGAGAAGACAAGACTCTGAACCTGGTACCTGGGGCAGCTTCTGTCCAGGGATCATTTGCTGGTCTGGGAAAAAAGTGCGTATGCTGAGCTGCATTTTCAGCAGCCTCACAGAGCTAAAAGGGGCCCACCAAAGGTGCTATGTCTAGGAAAAAACTCCTCGGTTTAGGCTGGGATCCCGAGGAGTAAAGGAAGATCAGAAGTAGACAAGCCCTTATGCACATGTACAGGCTAGTAAAATCTCTAGACTGAATGGATTAAGGTGATCCCAAATTGCTGCTGTCCCCATGTACCTGGAGAAGGCAGATAAATCCTCTTTGGAGGATGATAACCTTATGCTAGGCTGAAATTTTTTTCTACAAACAGCTTTTCAAACACAATGTTCCACACATAATCAAAGATAACCTGTTAAATGAGTGATAATCAGCAAAACAAAACAAAACAACAACAACAAAAAAAAAAACAGAAACAAGACTCAAATACTGGAATTATTAGACATAGATTATGAGAAAAAATATGCTTACTTATGTTCACAAAGCTAAAATGTAAGATCTGGGAAAGAATCCCATAGAAATTGTAGACCTGAAGAATGACTGGGAGTTTCCAGTTAAAGATGACAAACAAAATACAGATATTTTCCTCTGCATTCTCCCAGAACTCCACTAAAAGGACAATGAATTAATTTTAAGATACATAAATAGACTATTGAGAACATGGAAAACAGAAAAGGTGACAATGGCAACAAAATTTTGAAAGCAAAAAGCAGATAGATGAACACTCAATATCTTAGTACACTCGAGAAAGCTGAATCTTAAGCCAGTAGAGAACTCTGAGAACCAACCAAGGAAGTTCTAGTATCAGATATCTTGAGAAGTAGAGATAGATATGGGGCTGGAAACAGAAAGACTGGTCATTTGCTGGTCTGGGGAAAAAGTGTGTATGCTTAGCTGCATTTTCATTTTAAAGTCTATTTTAAAAGCACTTTTTAATGTACCAGCTCTTCTATCCAACCTCTTGCATCCAGACAGCACCCCTCCATCACCATGGCTGAAGTCTGGAGGCTTATTCCCTAAAAAGGGTAAAGCAGAAGGCGTCTGGACTGCTGAGGGTGAGGCTGCCCAAGTGAAAGTAGTCTGTCTACATACACATTTGTCTTCCTAATGTCCTAGTGCCACAGTGAAGCTTGATTATGCTCTAGGCAGGAAAATGGAAGATTCTCCCCTGAGAATCAGGCCATCCCAAGAGAAGAAACTTGAAGATATTGAGGTGGGGGTTCCCCCAAAAGCAACGTGGCCAGATCACTCTACAGTGAGGGCCCAAGTAGATGAATCCCTCCCATGTACAGGAGGTTCTGACAAGATTTTTGGCGCCCCACTTTCAAATATGAGCAGGCAGCCAAGGATCACTGAACATCTGAGGAAGGCCTCCAGCAACCACAAAGGTAAAGACCAAAATAAAGAAAAAAGAAACCCAAACTTATGGGAAAGAGACATTATAAAGGGATGAAAACTTCAAAAAACCATCAGTATCCCCAGAGAGATAAAACACTGAATCCATAAAATTGGAACAGGATGTTAATTTAAAAGAACATTCAGGGGAAAAAAGAAGCTCTTAGAAATTAAAAATAGCACAGCAAAAACAAAACTCTCAGCAAAAAGTTTGGAAGATAGTTGAGACACGCTTCCCACAAAGTAGAGAAAAAAAGACAAGGAGATGGAAAATAGGAAAGAATAGAAAATACAGAGGATCTGTCCAAGAAAGACAATGATGAACATGAAGATGAGGAATTTGGTAAAGAAATAAGACAAGAAGGTTCCCGGGGCTGAAGAGCAGAAGTTCAGACAAAACAGGCCCCGTAAGTGATTAGCACAAGAAAGGGGAAGACCCACATCAAAATTTGCTGTGAAATCCACAGCCTGTGACACAGAAAAGCCTTCCAAGCTTCCCAGAAAACGCTTTGGTTTCATGCAAAGGATCAGGAATCAAAATGTCATCAGAGTTTCTAAGAACAACAGTGAAATCTAGAATAAAATAGAGTAATGCTTTCAGAATCCTGAGAGGGGGAAATATTTTAAGCCAAGACTTTTATATCCAGCTAAATCATCTTTTCAACTTTAAGTAGAAAAGATTTGTTTTCAGACATGCACATTTCACAAAATTTACCAGAAGCCGTTTGAAAAAGATGTCTCCAAGAAGATGAAATCCATAGATCAGCTGGTGTGTTTGAAAGTCTTGAAGAGAATATTTAGACAACGAAAGGAGTTAGTGAGACTGAACCTGTGATAAGTACATTAAAAACAGCAACAACATGGGGTTTCCCTGGTGGCGCAGTGGTTGGCAGTCCGCTTGCCAATGCAGGGGACACGGGTTCGTGCCCCAGTCCGGGAGGATCCCACGTGCTGCGGAGCAGCTGCGCCCGTGGGCCATGGCCGCTGGGCCTGCGCGTCCGGAGCCTGCGCTCCGCAATGGGAGAGGCCACAACAGTGAGAGGCCCGCGTACCGCAAAAACAAAACAAAACAAACAAACAAACAAACAAAAAAACAGCAACAACAAAACGTTTTGTAGAAAAGGAAGAGTTATCATGGCACGTGGCTCAACTAAGTATGACATTTACCACAGCCCCAATACTGTCAGCACTAAATTTTGATCTAACTGGAATTATGCTATAGATTTTAGTGTAGGAAGGGGGCTGGGAAAAGTGTGCATCAGAGTTGTGGAGTGAGGTCCCATGGGACCTCCATGGTGAGAGGTCCATAGACAATGCCAAACACTGAAAAATCAAGAAGTAGCAAGACAAGCATCTTAGCAGAGGTGTAGAGGTACAAGGTGCTGCCTCAAGTGGTCAGGAAAGTGCTGTGAATGAGAGTGTGGGGTCAGAACTCCTGTTTTTCTTAATAGGTCTTAGGAACTCTTGGACTTTTCAAAGTATGTGCATATATAACTTTGATCAAAAGTAGAACTAAAACAAGAGACTGAGGAGGCAGAGATGGGAAGTGGCAGCTCCTCTCTGGAAAAGCTTGGTCACAAAAGAGAAGAGAATGGAGATTAGACAGAACTGGACTGTGGTGGGGGAATGTAATTTACAGATACTCCTAAAAGAGTGCCAGTATGAGAGGGAAGGGTTGAAGAAAGAGCAGGCAGAGGGGGACAGGGTAGAGGCAGCATCTGGACACAGAGCCCACATGAAGCCTTAGATTTATCAATTTCTAGTAGCCACATTTTAAAAGGAAACAGGTGAAATTTGCTTTAATAATGAATTTTATTTAACCCAATATAGCCAACATGTTATTGCAATAATGCAATCAATATTAAAATTTTGAATGAGATATTTTACATCCTCTTCTTTTACGAAGTCTGGGGACTTAGTATGACCCAGCATGTGGTTTGCACTTAACAGCACTTCTCAATTTGGACCACCAGCCGCATCTCAGGACCTCACATGTGGCCGGTGCCCATCATAGTGGCCAGTTCAGCCTTAGTTCTGATTATGCCACAGGACCTTTCACCCCCAGCCCCACTCCTTCCCCCAAAGAGAGAAGGGAAGACAACCTGACGTTGGGATGCCCACAGGAGAAACACACACAATCCTCAGCAACTCCCCTACAATCTTGATAAAACCAGCTTCCTGGGCCCTGAAGGTACCCTGCTCCAGCCACTACCATTATCCGTGCTCAGGTCAGCCCCTAGCCTTGCCACCCATCGCATGTACATCTCCTCTAGATGGAGGTCTTGGGTTTCCCCAGTCAAAATGAACGACTTCCCTCCTACACCCCGGCACTTACATATCACATGTTACAGCCCCTTCTTTCCTTCACTCAACATAGATGGCCTAGAAGTAGACCCAGCCCAGGAGGGGGTCTCCCAGGCCCTGCCCTCCAGGGATCTTGGGTCTACCAGGGGAGCCACATGGCACAAGAACCTGTAGCACCACACGGAAGGGTGGTGCTGGGAGAGGGCACCTGCTCCACCCGGGAGTCCCGGAGCTTTATGGAGCAGGTGGGGGGACTGGGTTTGCCAGGTGAGCGGAGGGGGACTACAGGCAAGGAGTACAGCCACCCTACGTGGGAGGTGGGGAGACTGAGGGCCTGCCCTGACGCCCCCGCTCGCACGCTCCTGCAGGCCATCGCCAGCCACATGCACCTCAAGTGCAAGTGCCATGGGCTCTCGGGTAGCTGTGAGGTGAAGACCTGCTGGTGGTCGCAGCCCGACTTCCGTGCCATTGGTGACTTCCTCAAGGACAAGTATGACAGCGCCTCGGAGATGGTGGTGGAGAAGCACCGCGAGTCGCGCGGCTGGGTGGAGACCCTGAGGCCACGCTACACCTACTTCAAGGTGCCCACAGAGCGTGACCTGGTCTACTACGAGGCCTCGCCCAACTTCTGTGAGCCCAACCCCGAGACGGGATCCTTCGGCACGCGCGACCGCGCCTGCAACGTGAGCTCGCACGGCATAGATGGCTGCGACCTGCTGTGCTGCGGTCGCGGCCACAACGCGCGCACCGAGCGGCGCAGGGAGAAGTGCCACTGCGTTTTCCACTGGTGCTGCTACGTGAGCTGCCAGGAGTGCGCGCGCATCTACGACGTGCACACCTGCAAGTAGTGGGCGCCGCACCGGGCTGGGGGTCTTCCCGGTGGCGGCGGGGGGCTCCTCCATGGATGGGGCGGGGCTCTGGGATGGAGCTCCTGGAGGGTGGCGGGGTCCTCCGTGGTAGGGCAGGGGTGAGGCTCATGAGTGGGATGGAGTTCTTCCCGACAGGTGTGGGGCCCTTCCTGGGGTGAAACTCCAGGGATGGGGCTCCTGGAGGGTGGCGGGGTCCCCTCTGGGGGCGGGGCTCCAGGGGTGGGGATTTAGCCTGCCATTACCTTCCTCCCAAGACCACATGTTTCCCTCCACCTGACCTCGTCGTGTAGAGCAGTATCTCCTGGCAGAATGAGCTGTGGAGAACCTGTGGGGGGCATCTTGTCCCCTTACCCTTCCCACTAAGGTATGAGGCCCATCCTACAACGATTCAGGTGCCTGGAGGCCTGTGGCACTCCTTCCTCAGTCTGATACCTGCCAACGCTCTCAACCAGGAACCCTGTCAGGGAGAGCCTTTGCTGTGCAGAACTGCAAGAACCACCTGGGCTTGGGTGAAGGAGACAGGGCCTGACGGCAGTAGGCTGAGAAAGGGCCTGGAACACGAGGCCTGGCTCTGTCCTGGCTGCCCTGTGCTGGGCATCAGACACCCAGGCCCCGGCAAGGTGCCACTCAGCCTGGTCTGCTGTGCCTTCTACTTTGCAGCTGACAGAAACTCCTGCGCCTGGCTCTCCCTCCTCCCTGTCTTCACATTCCCACTTGCACCCCATCGCATCCACAGAAGAGGAGCAAAACCTGCTGTTCCAGTCTTGCTGTTGCCTCCCTCATGGCCTAGCACCTCTCTCCACCTCCCTCATTCACAGCCCCTTGTAAGCAGAAGGCAAGAAGGGAGCCACTGGCCTGTACTGCTGTCCAGGTCGTACTCAGCCTTGGAGGCTCACTTTGGGTTGGGTTGTTTGGGAGATTGGGAGTCGGGGGGTGATCCCACACTGGTGCTGCAGACAAAGGACCCAAAGACCCCAGAGGACTGGTCTCCTTCCCAGCCCCTCATAGCCAGGACGGACCCCCAGGTCCTGCTGCTGTGGCTATGGTACATCAGACCTACCCGCCACTGGCCACTGTTGTGGAGCCTCTGGTTGGCCGCTTGACTTGGCTCTGCTCACGTCTGACTCATCCATCCTGTCTGGGAATGAGCGAGACTGATGGACCTCTCAACCAATGCCCACAGGGGCTTCCTGCCAGGTGCTGCCATGCCAAGACCTCTCCTCCTCAGCCTCTGCCACTGTGAAATGTTGCCCAGCCCCCTGTCCCCGAGGCCCTACCCTCCAGGCAGGGGGAAGAGACAGTTGGGGCGGGGGATGGGGAGGACAAGCTGCACGGCTCGCTAGGGATACGACCTTCCTCTGCCTTGAATTTTGCATTTTTGGTTTTAATTTTATTTCCAATGCTGCTATATCCACCATACATAGGAACTAGACAAACAGATGTGTTATTGTTGTTTTCTTTTTCTTTCTATGAAAGAAATTATTTTAGTGATAGCTTGTGAGTTTCAAACTATGGGGAAAGTAAAAACAAACAAACAAAAAACAAAAACGAAAAGAAGAAACAACCAAACAAACCTGTGGATTGTGCTGGATTTTTGGTGGTGGGTCAGCAAGGCATGGGGCCTGGATTGGTTGTGACCCTCTGGAAGGGGCCACGATGGGAGGTGGGGTGGGCATGCTTAGCTCAGAGACTCCTGGGGCCTCTGCAATAGCCTCCAGAGCCAGAATTCCAGGGGAAGGAAGAAGGATGGCCACTCCAAAGAAAGGAGGAAGCAGCCAGTGGTCTTGAAGTCTGGGGCAGGGTAGACTAGAGACCAGGGCAGAAGACCCCAGTGGAAGTGCAGAGAAAGGGAAAAGGGGATGTACAGTGCAGTGAGCAGGGGACCATGGCAGCCCCAGGGGGGAGACCCCATGCAAGTCAGTGGTGCAGCAGGACATCCACCAAGTCAGCTGAAAGCCACTTCCCCAGACATCCACAACATGCTTCATTCAGTTGACATTTGAGCACCAGCTACGTGGCCATGCTCCCTGGGGCTTGGGGACATGGCCCCTGTGTGGGGCTCCCTTCTTAGCCCACCAGGGGCATTCTAGGAGCCCAGTCTGGTTGGGAGGATGGACATGTTCCCTCAATTTGAGGCTCACCAGCCTGAAGCCTGGAAATCAAGCAGCTGCTTCTCTCTGGGCCTGGCCTCCTTCTACCTCCTGCAAAAGCCACTTTAGAAGTCCAGCTCATGCAGCTGGAATCCAGTTGGGAGGTCATGAGGGACATCCCTCACTGGCAGAGAGCTGCTGCATGAACCCAAGAACTCCCAGGGGCTCCCTCCTGCCTCTGTCCATCCTCAGGCCAGAGGCTAGAGCTGACCCTGGACCCCTGGCCTCCCCTCCACCATAGGGCATAGCTCAGGAATGCAAGTCTTGGCAGAGGTCAGCAGTCTCTCAAGGTATGGTTGGCCAAATCCTGGCATCATGCTCAGAGCCTTGGGATGGGGATCTTTCCAAGGCAGACAGGGAGAGCCTCAAGGACAAACGAGGCATTCTGTTGGCAGAAGCCTCACGTTGTCCCTCCATGGCTATTGCCTACATCCATCCATCCAGGGTATCTGGGGTATGCAGAGCTGGGTGGGCCTCTGAAAACTCAGGCTGCAGGAGCCAGGGGGTGAAGGCCACACCTTCATCTCTCCAAGCCAGGAGCAGGGTCCTTGCTTCTCTCTGCGTCCTTCCATGCCCCTCTCCCCACTACTACCACCACCTCTGAACGCTGCCCTGATATCCAGCCAGACCCACAAGGAGGGAGAAAGCTGAGGAGGGACAGGCTAGGACAGGTGGGGGCCGGGGGGAGATGATGCTGGAGCTGAGGGGAGGAGGCCTAGCCCCACCCACTCAAAGGTCAGGCCCAGCATAGCCACCCTGCATGAGCCATATGCTGGAAGGGAGGGGGCTGGGAACAGACAGGAGCCTCGTAATTGGGAGGCCCGTGCCTGCTGAAAGCAGAGGGAGGGAAACCCAATTCAGCTGGCTCCGTGGCTAGACATCAGGGCCACATGGTGTCCTTGAGAGTAGGGAATGAAGGGCCACCCTCTACCAACAGAGAGTCGTGGCTGGCTGGGCAGGGGTCCTGGACAAGGCTGTGCAGACCCATCGTGGGCAAGAATGTCCACTCCACACAGAGCCCTGCACTGGGAGAGAGCTGTGGTAGGGTATGGGGAGCTGCCTGATGGATGGAGTGGGAACCCATCAAGGGAGGGAGGGAGGAGAGAAGGAAACATGGCTTCATCCCTCAAGACAGGACTCAGGGAACACCAACCCCACCACTTTACTGGCCATAGTGGTCTTTGCTGGAGGCTCCAAGCTACTGAAGACAGAGCCAGAAGAGGCCCAGTGAGGCTAAGGGACTAGAGACAGACACAGGGCTCTGGACCCCAAAGCCCCTGCTTTCACACTCCAAATCACGCATCAGCTTCCCGGGCTGGCACACCAACGTCCCGCCCCAAGCCCATGGCCTTGTTGGCTCGGGGCTCACTGCTCCCCCACCAGCAGGCCCATTTCAGGCCAGGTCACCCACTGTTCCGGGACTGTAGCTGACCACCAGCAATTCCCAAATGGGGCCCCAAGGGGTTGGCTGGGTCCAGACAGACTGCAGGCAGACACTCTATAAAGAGGGAGACAGTGATTAAGCACACAGGACAGTGTCCGAGACTGGAGTGCAGGTGGCCAATCTCACCCACGGGTGTGAGTCACCAGCCGGGAGGACCCGCAAGCCCTCACAGCCCACCAGGCAGTAGAGCCAGGTCAGACACTCCACACAGGGGTTCAGCCCTGGAGGTGGGGGGTGACAGGTGCCCCACTCGAGCTGCCTATGGGCCACATCCACAGTGCACAGACAGTACAAATGGTGCGGCACCTCTAAGTTAGGGTATGGGCAGGAGTTGCCCTAATTGGTACCTGCTGGGAACCAGGTGCCAGGGGCTCCTCAGATGAAAGGGTAGGGGAGACAGGTTGGGCAGGGGGTGGAGGCATAGCCACAAGGTCACAAGGGTGAGATGCCAAGAGAGGAAGCAGGGACAGAGCCGGGCCTCCTAAGGGAGCAGAGCCAGATACCCAGAAACAAAAAGGAGCTACCCTGGGAGCTGATGCAGAGGTAGGTTCTGCCTACCTGGTCTCAGCTCTCTACCAGGTGAGGCACCAGGCTCCCACTACCCATCGCCATGGCTCCAGGACAGAGAGGGGCAGAACCCCACCAGAAGAGGCCCATAGATCCACAGGACAGGCCCCAGTAAATGGGCGAGGGGAGCTAGCAAGAGCCTGTGTGAATGAGGAGGCAAAACTCTCAACTCTCTGCTGGCCAGGAGCAAGCCCCACCAGGGGCCTCAGTTTCCCTCTAGTGCCAGAGGAAGTGGGATGAGGGGGCTCCCCAGGGCCTCTCTGCTCCTGCCTTTTGCTGATGTGGGATCTATCCGGAGCCCCCTCTAGAGCCCAGCTGGCCCCCCTCACCTGCCAAGATCAGCATGTCCCCATGAACCCTGGCCCAGCCCCTCAGCCCCTGCCCTTTACCCTCAACTCAGAGGGAGGGCAGAACACAGGGCAGCCTGCCTGGGCCTCAGAAGCACCTCTCCAGGGAGTTTACAGCCCCTCCCGCCAGCCCTGAAGAAGGAGGAAATGGGCCTGGTGGGCCTGTTCACAGGTAGTTGAGATAGGAGAGGAATAACCATATTAAAGGCCCGGAGGTAGTAGGGCCTCACCCCACCAGGGCCCCCCTTGGCCCAGCCCCCTGCAAATCTCACACCCCCAGGGCAGCAGCTTTGAAGTCCTGGAGGGTGTGTGGCCAGCCCCCTCCTCCTGGGGCCCCCACAGGCCCTCCCCTCCCCCCTCCTCCCCATACTCCCACTTTCTGGGTCCTAGGACCTCAGTTTCCACACACTTCAAGAAAGCTCTGAAGCACCCCGTGCTGGGCCAGAACCTCCAGGGCTGGGACCCCCAGAGCAACAGGTGCAGGGCCAGCGCTGGATCACCAAGCCTGGTACAAAGGGCTGAGGACCCCTGGCCAGGTTCCCTGGTCCCACAGTGATGGCCCACACTGCCTACAGCAGAGCCTGGGCTGGATGGGCTTTAAGGTCCTGCTGGCCAGGCCTTTGGCCCTGTCCTGAGGGTCTGGTCTGGGGGACATGACACAGCCCATCCTGGGGTCTGGCCTGATGGCCTGGGGTTGCCCCAATCCCTCAGCTTTCCCCTTCAGGGGCCTACCCCCACCCCAGCCCCCTGTCCCTCCCCAAGCTGCTTGGCCCTTTTGCCTGTGACTCATTTCCCTGTTAGAAACCTGTGTCCCTTCGTGAAACCCTCTGGTTGCGACACCCAAGGACAAGGCATCCTGGCAGTCAGCAGCTTCCTCTCCAGCAGCCCCTTGGCCTCCTGGCCTGAGCAGGAACAGGACACCTTACCCGCCCACACTGCCCTCCAGCCTCCAGCCTCAAGTCCAGCTTCAGTCTGGACTGAACAGACTGAAGCTGGACTTGAGGCTTGAAGTTGTCCCTGCAGGCAACCTCCCAGGGTGATGTCCAAGGCTTGGAGGAATGAGACAGCATCCCTGCAGGGGTGGGAGTGCTGCCAGCCCTTCTGTTCATAGGCACTGACAGGTAAACTGAGACCTACTGGGTGAGGTCTCTCTCCCCAGTGTGAGTTTATGAAGGCAAAACTACCCCATTTTCTCCCTCCCTCTCCCACCATAAAGTAGGGGGACGGGAAGCAGCTAACAGAGGGTACTCCCACCTGCCACACCCCTCACCCCCCCTTACTCCCTCACCTTGGCCCCAGAGATTTGGGTGATGGCCCCTTCTATATCTTCTGGGTCATCTGGGAGGGCTCCCAAGAGGAGGTGAGCATGTGGTGCTGTTTCTATGGCTCTGACATCCTCAGTCTGGGCCCCTTAGGCATCCTATACTACTGAGAAGTCCGTCCCTACAGATGCCAGGACGAAGGGGTTGCCCAGGGCACTGGGGAAGCCCTGGGGAGGGCCCCAGCCTGGGAGCCACCACTGCCTGGCCTGGCAGCTGGGACAGAAGCTAGTCAGAAGGTGCTAATTGATGTTTAGATCCAGGCTGGCTCCTCAATCACGTCTTTCTCTTTCTCTCTCCCTCTCTCTTTTTTTATTTGAGTCTCTGGAGCACACAGTAAACAGTCATTTGGCTCTCAGGGCCCTGCAAATTGGTGTTTATGGTATAAGGACCAAGAGTCGTCCACCCAAACATGGCAGGCTGGGAGGGAGGCGCTGGGCTGGTAGGGATGGCACGCCCTCCTGCCCATGGAGGCCCAGCGCTGGGAGGGCCTTCCCTCCACTCTTAAAGGAGGAGGCGGGCCTGCTTCCAGCAACCCCTGATGCCTGCATCCCAGCCTGAGGTGAGGAGCCAGCTAGTTCACCCACCGGCAGTGGGCCAGCACTGGCCAGAATCCTGCCAGCTGGGCACTTGTGTGGTTGGAGGTGGCCAACACTTGAGGAATTGCCATTAATCCAGGAGGGCTTCTAGGAGGAGGTGAGTTTCTGTGAAAGAAAGGACCCTCCAAGGGGAGCTCCAAAGGTTTGCCAGCACCCTCAGATTCCCCAGGGCTCTGTGTCCAGTCACAGCTCCTGTCCAAGCTCCTCTCAGGCTTCCATCTCCTTCAACCTTCTCCAAGTTCCTATGGCAGATGTCAGGACCCTCTACACACACACCCCCTCCCAACCCCAGAGGCCATCTGCAGAACTAAAGACAGGAATGTGGGGAGGTCTAGGCCTTAATGCAAGAGGTTGAATGGTGGAATTCCAGGACAGCAATGGGAAGGTCTTGGGAGAGAAGGGGGACTTCCCAACCTGTCTGCCCCTTGCCTAACAACCAGACTGCAGAGAGGCAGGCAGGCCTATGCAGAATCTCCAGCAGGGCTCAACAGCCCTCCCCGGCTCCTTAGCTCCCTGTGCTGCCTATAGGTTACAGGGGTTCATTTCACCTCAACTGGCTCGCCCAGCCTGTCAGCCTGCAACCTTCAGAGAGGCAAAGCCGGGAGCCCTGGGGAAGGCTGTTTGATGTTTGGATTTTGGAAGGAGCCCCATAGATCACATGTGCTTCTTCCCTGAGTGTGCTCTTAGCTCCCAGGTCTGGGCCAGAGAACAGGAACCTCAGGAACAGAGGACATGGGTCGCACATCCCCAAGCTAGCCCCCTCCTCTTCTCAAGATACTTCCATGGCTCCCCAGTGCCCATGAGTTGGAGTTGGAGTGCCTCAGCCTGCACCCATCACAAACTGGTTCCACTCTGAGCTAAAGGGGGACCTCTAATCCATGGATGGAGAAACTGACCTGGGCAAGACATGACTTGCCCGAGGGCATTCAGCACGTTAGTCAGGACAGAGTCTTAAGGAAAACTGAGACCTCATATATACCTTCTGGTCCCACCCACAGTTCACTCTCACCTTCCTTCACCCTTGCCTCCATCCCTCCAGTCTCAAGTCTCCCATGGCCTCTGCTGCAGCCTTCTCACCACCTCACTGCCATAACCTTTGCGGTTCCTGTATCACTGTCCCCTGGGGACATGGAAGGTCAGTGCCAGCCACACCTCAGGGGCCCATGCAAGGCAGAGGAGAAGCTGTGTATGTGTTGCATGTGGGGGTTGGTGGTGGGGGGATCTGATGCCAAGCTTGCCCGTCCCCAGGGCTACAGGCCTCTGCAGGGGTCCTGACCAGCTCCTAGGGCTGAGCTATCTCCCCAGCTCTAGACCCAGCTCCCAACAGATCCACCCTCCCCAGCTCCAGCCCTTGTGCAGGCCAGTCTGAGTAAGCCAGATTATCAGAATGCCTGAGGGGAATGCCCCTTATCTGGGAGGAGATTTGGGAGTGGTTGGGACACCTGCAACGGGCCACCCTTACAACAAGTGGCGTCAGCATCAGCTGTCTCTGCAGCGATACCAGGGGGTCCCTGTGTGCATGCCCACCATGGAGCCTCACCCCAGCTCCCATATCAGGGTCCCCAGGAGGTGGTTGTGAGGAAAGGTGTCCCAGGTCTCTGGTCACATTGCAAACAGGGAAACTGAGGCTGGGAAAGAGGCAGGCCTTGTCCCAGCCTCTCAGAGTCAACGGCACATTGAGGACAGGCAGGATCCATACACTGGGTCACCCCTGCGCTGGAAGCCCACCAGGAAGGGGCTGCATCCAGCGCAGGCAGCTCCAGCTGGGCAAGTGTCCAGGAAGGACAGGTGCTGCTTGGGACAGGATCAGGGTCAGTCTGAGGTCAGAAGTCAGCCTGGCAGCTCAGAGCTGGGTCTGGGTCTGCTCCTTGCCTGTCTCCAGAGGGCTGGTTTTCATGGATGTCCCCCCTGGTATGGGGTATAGGTGGCCTCACCCAGGCTCCTGGACACCCCTGCGGGTGCAGCAACAGCTCCCTGGTCCCCAGCCCATGCCTAAGCGCCTCAGCTCCAAGTCTCCCACCCACTGGACCACTGGGGAGCTGCCCTGGCACTTCCCAGTGACCCACAGCCCTGCCAGTGCTTGTTTGGCAACTACTCCTGGGGGTTGTGGAGGTTGGAGAGTTCTAGCCTCTCAGATGGGGAGGATGGACACCCCAGCCCACAGCTGGTATGAGGAAGCTGGTAGAGCTCCAACCCAGCACCCACCCACTCAGACTAGGAGGACAGTGTGGCCTCCTCCCCCAGACAGCTCAGCTCAGCTTGCCCCAAGAGTAGCCGAGGATAACAGGTATGCTGGGGACTCAGGTGGGGGTAGTGCAGCTGGGGACACTGCAGGTGAGAAGGACACTGCAAGTGAGGAGGATGCAGGTGGGAAGGAGAGAGTAAAGGTAGGGAGGATACAAATGGGGACCCTGCTGGTGTGGATGCTGCAGGTGGGGACAATACAAGGGAGCATACTACAGGTGGGGTTGCACACAGCACAGGTGGGATACCTCAGGCTAGGACACACTCACAGGTGGTTCAGACCTGCTCTCTGCCTCTCCCTGTCACACGGCCTGCCCTATGATGGACAAAAAGAGAGGAGTTTTGTTCTTGACCCCGGGTTTAGCCCCTCCCCTGGGCTGACCCTCGACTGTGAGCCAGTCGGGGCTGACCCACAGGGTCCAGCTCCTGCAACCCAGCCCAAGGCTGACGTGACAAGTGGGACAGGCCACCATCCACTCTGATATGCTTCCTCAGCCAGCAGTTTCAGGAACAGGTGCGACCACTTCCTATTTCCCCTATCACAGGGCTTGGGGTCCCTGAGCAGGCCCTTGGGTTGAGGGACATGAGGACACACCTGGGCCCTGGAATAGGACCAGAGGCCTCTCCAGGATTCCCCCTGCAGCTCTCCAGCTGCAGCTCGAACCCAGCCTGGCCTGACACGCTGGCAGGCAGCAGCACCAGCCCAACTGATACCCCAGCATGGCCAGCAGTCTCCAGCTCTGGGTCTGTCCCAGGGTCAGGTGTTCTTTTTATATTTTCCTTGTTCAGTTATGAGGAATAATTTCTCTCCAGGCCCAGAAGCAATGCTGGGCCTCCTCACACCACCTGGCCCACCTGCTCAGGCTCCCCCAGCCCTCAGCCTAGCTCTGCTGGGCCTCTGGGCCTGGACTCTGCCTGTTGCCTGATGTTCAGGCACTGGGCAGCGGTGAGACACTCAGGCCTTCTTTATTCCCATCTATGGCAGAACAAGGCCTGCTTTTGTCAGAGACTCGCCTTCCTCGGCCTATCCATGTCTCCTTCTCTAGAGCCAGGCCTTTGAAGGATCAGATCCCAGATCCTGATGTCCCTGACTTCTCATCTGGCAGGCCTCTGCCTGCCTACTGGCCTCCCTCATAGGGCACCCACCCCCTTGAGCACACCTGGGGAGCCAGGTGCCTTCCAGGGCCACCCTGGCCTGTCCTTCATAGACAGTTCTAACAAGGGGTGGTAGAAGGTAGCAGCCTGTGCAGGAAAAGGCTTGAGACACCCTCCCAAGAAGGGGACTCTCCAGGGCAGGTGCCCAGCTGGGCTTGCAGGTAGAGATGGGGTGCTGAAAAGGGCAGGGCTGGCCCACCATGACCTGGGAGCCAGAAGCAGCACCCAGGCCCCCAGGCTGGAATCAGGACCTGGCACAAACAGGCTGGTGTCCCCAGAGCCAGGCTGCCCTCACTCGGTGGGGACAGCAAGCCACTTCAGAGCCTCAGGATCCCTGAGGGATTTTCACTCTCTTGGAGAGACCAGAGTGGGGATCATGGAGCTGCACCCCAATGTGGGGTGGCAGGTGTGAGGCCAGCCCTCTGGGGTATGAGGCAGGGTGCACGCGGGCAGACCCTGGCAGCAGATGCTGGGACACCGTGATGCCTTTGGCTGGGCTTTTTAATTAACCTTGGCCACTCTGAAGGGCCCCAATTAAATGGAGAATGTGATGGCAGAGTGGGGTCAGGCAGAGAGATGAGTTTTAATTAAAGCACAGAAGGTTCCCAGCCAGGGTAGCAGTTGCCTAGGCAGGAGCGCCCCCGCCTGACCGCCTTTGCTCCAATCTTGCTCCAAAGGATGATGGCACACCTCAGATGGCAAGAGTGAGCACTGCCTGCCCTTGGCCTGGCAGGACACAGCATGGTGCCTGCAGAGCCTGTGACCTCTTATCCAGTCTGTGTGGCCCGAGATCAGGCAGCTCCTCTCTGAGCCACTGTCCCCTGCTGGCTGCCCCCCTGCTCTCCTTCCCATCTTTGAGCATCTGTGGTGTGTCCACTGCAAAGGCCCTGCTGGGTGGTGGAGGATAGACAAAAACAATGAAACAAATGTATTAAATACTTTCATGTGCAATGGAGGAGAGTGGAGTGAAGGGCTGAGAGAAGCAGGGAGGGCTGCTTCAAATGGATAGGGGGTACAGAGGAGCACCTCCTTCCTCGGAAGGAGGAAGGAAGGAGGGAGCGAGCTCACCTGGATGGGAGCAGTCAGTGCGAAGGCCCCGGGACAGGACCCTGGGCCCAGCTGAGCTGCCTGATACCTGCAAATTAGAACGAGAGGGGGCCAGATGGCAGAAGGCCGTGGGCATGGGGGGCTTTCAGCTTCACTCAGGGGGACAGGGACCACATGCAGCTTCTGAGCAGGGCCACTTGCTAGGTGCCAGGAACCAGGGTGCCTGAGCCCTCCATAACCCAGACCCCAATCTGCTTGTCGTCCAGGCTCCCTAGCCTTGCTCGGTGGGATGGCAAGCAAGATGCTCATGAGTCCTTGAGAGATTCTGTGAATCCTGACTCCTTCTTCTGAGGATAATCCACACCTGGGCCTGGGCCTGGAGCTGGCTGCGGGAGGCGGTGGCAGGCAGGCACGTGAGCCCGCCCCCACAGCTGCCCATCTTTCTTCAGGGCAGTTTTGCAATAACTGCAGCTACAGAGACATTCTCCACACCTGGCTTCCTCCAGACACGGGGCTTTGGGAGCGATGAGTGAAGGAAGCAGGGTGAGGGAGTGTCTTTCAGTATCAGCACGGACTGCCTCCAGTCCTTCCCCTAGTCCTGCTGAGGGCTGCAGGACAGGGTGCACCTGGGAAGGGACTGGTCTGACCCCAAGACCCAGAACCACTTCAAGGTGTGGTGGTCACAGCAGAGGATACATGCCCAGTGGGGGACACATACCCAGCTGGGCAGGCTAGGTGGCCACTTGCTAGAAGTCGGCCTCCCTCAGGCTGATGTGTGCAGATACCACCCGGACAGGCAGGTGAAAGAAAAGAGGGGCGTCTAAGGGGCCCCCATCCTTTCAGCCCCAGGAACCAGCCCACATGAGGCCCTGGGGAGGCCATGACAAACTTCCACAAACGTGGTGGCTAAAAACAGAAATTTATTCTCTCCAAGGTTTGGAGGCCAGAGCTCTGAGATCAATGTGTAGGTAGAGTGTGCATCCTCTAGAGACTCTAGGGGCAGATCCTTCCTGCTTCTTCCAGCTCCTGATGCCCCAGGCGTCTCTTGGCTTATGGCTGCATCACCCTAATCTCTGCCTCTGTTGTCACGTGGCCATCTCCCCTTGTCTGTGTCTCAAATCTCCTTATAAAGACACTTGTCATTGGATTCAGGGCCCGCCCTAATCCAGGGTCATCTCATCTCAAGATTCTCAACTAATTACAACTGCAAAGATACCATTTCCAGACAAGATCCCGTTCGGAGATTCTGGATGGGTGTGATGTTGGGGGTCGCAATTCTAACCCCCTGCAAAGCCTGTGGTGTAAACCCAGGCACTGCCGCTGTCTGGCTGCACCTCACGCAAGACTTCATGCCAGTACATGTCACCAAGATGCCGCTAGGTCCTAACCCCCAAGAAGGTGGCATATATAAGGACTGTCATTTTAAGCCACTAAGGTTTGTGGAACTTGTGGAACTAGTCACCAGACCGCAGAACTGGCGGGGACCAACTTTTCCCTTTCCTAGGGTTTTTGGAACCCTGAATTCATTAGATGCCTCCCAGCCCAGGTGGAGTCCCTCCCTCCTGCTGTCCTCTGTCCGGGGATCGAAAGGGGAGAAGGGCCCCCAGAAAGAGGCACAGACACCAGCCCCCTCAAACCTAGGGGTGAGTCCCAAGAGAACAGCTTGGTCCAGGTGGAGACTAGTGTTGCATGCCCCCCCACAATCTGTGTCTCCCTACCCCCAGACCCATGAGGGCCCCACTCTTCCTCCCTCCCCTGCCCACCACATTGCTGGGTGCTGTGGCTCCACACCCTGGTCAGCCTGGTCCTGGTGGCCTCCTCTGCTGGCTCCCTGGCCTCCAGCCCCTCCCTGGCCACACAGCAGGAACCACCAAGGAAAGCCCCTGAGTCACTGGGGCTCTTCCTCAAATTCCAGTGCAGACATCTCTGCTGGCCACCTGCGCTGCAGCCTGTCTTACATATCCCCAAGTGGGGCCTCTCTCCCACCCCTACTGACCTCCTCCAGAGGTTAGAGCAGAGAGGCTATGTAGGCACCAGGGACCCCCTAGCAGGCTGGTGAAGCCCATGGGCTCCTTCTCAGAACAAGGTTTTATTACTGCCTAAAATAAATGATGCACCATCACAAAAGAAACAGATCCAGTTATCAAAAGCTTTAAGACTTTTGTGGCATGTGACTTCAGGGGCAACAGGTTTCCATTACCTTGACAAGGGTGATGGCTTCCAAGACGTACTAAGTGTGGTTAGGACTTTCCAGACCACACACCACCAGTGTGTCCTTCTAACTACGTTCACCTCCATAAAGCCAGAAGATATGGAAGTGAAGCGTTGTGCAGAAGGGGGCACGGCATGCAGCATTGTCACCAGCACCAGAGATGAAAAGGCTGGCTGCAGGCTGACAACCTCTGTAATTTCAGTTGAGCAGGGAACAGAAACAAGATTTCATGGTTCCTGCAACAGCTATGACACGACATGAAAATGTCTTGAGGTTTCTGTTGCTGATGTCATAGGTCCAGCACATACTGCTGTTTGGAAATGTCACCTATATTCAAAATGGGAGGAAAAGCTAAATGTTAGTCAGAGGGTCCTAAAAACAAAGATGTGCTTTTTGGCACCCCTGTGCGAGGCTCACTGAGCGGGGCTCCCTGTACGCGCCTTACCTGTTGTCTGCCCAGGCATGGAGTGAGGCCGAGAACCAGGTGAGAAACATCCTTGCCCAGTGGAGCTGGCCTTCCAGGGAGGACCATGGTGCCCAGGAGAGCTGAGGTGAGCATGCAGGAACCGCCCATTCCCAGACAGTGCCCCAGGCAAAGGGAGAAAGGCCCTGGGTGGGGAATGGTCCCGGCCTGTCCCTGTGAGCTGGGCCAGAGTGAGGGGGCCATAGTGAGGATGCAGGGAGGGAGGGGCCTGCATGAGATGGGGAAACTGAGGCAGGAGCAGGTATGCTCAAAGGGTCCGAAGGTGAGAGAGACCCCAGAGCCAGCCCTCTCACATGTGTGGAACTGGGCTATGGGGGTCCTCACACTGCCCCTTGACCGCTGTGTGGCTCTGGGTGAGCCCACCCCTGTGCCAACCACAGGCTTCCCACATGACCTGGCAACCCCCAGACTCCAGCCCAGGCCCAGGACAAGGGGTAGAGCTGCCCAGGTGTGGGGCAGGAAAATGGACATGGAGGGTGTGTAAGTCCCCTCCTGGGACCCACACCATCAGAATAGCTGTAATAATCCCTGCACCTGCACCAGGAGGGACATGTAGGAGGGTGGGCTTGGAGAGTGCGCCTAGAGAAGAAGGGATCTGAGCTGAGCAGAGGGAAGGGTGCGGCCCTCTCCACACCCCACCTCTATCTGGAGAGAAGCCTATCTCAGGGTCTCCTCTGGGCTCAGGAAATCTATAGAGGCCAGCCCAACAGAGCCAGGAGCAGGTAGGGGAGTGCAAATAGGCAGAGGACCCCCATCCCCACCCCACCCCCATCCAAGGAACTCTTTAAGAGGGTAAAGTTCTGCAGTTACGTCCTGGACGTTGAGCACCTTCACAAGTAGTGAGCTCCCCATCACCGGAGGAGTCCAAGATAATGTTGCAGCCTGCAGATGTACTGAAGCTCCAATGTCTACAGACGCAGGGTAGGGCCAGAGGAATAGTGAAGGTGCTGGCAACAGGCTTTCTGGAGTCCCAGTTCCAGGGGCTCAATCCTAGCTGTGTGACCTTGGGTGGGCTTGCAACCTCTCTGACTGCCAATAACCTGGCACAAACGCTGTCCACCTCACAGGTGCCACACACAGAAGCTGCATGAGGTACCTGCCAGGCCTGGGGTCTTGGCATTTCCTATTCCCTCTCTCTCCTGCCTCTGCCCCTTTGCTCTTGCTGGTACTTCTGTCCCTCTAGCTACCTTTCCCAGGGGTCCTTCTTATTCAGCATCCTTGTGTCTGACCTTGTATTTGGACTCAGGGACCCCCAGAGGGGAGGAACTTGACGCCAGACTCCAGGCAGGCCCCTGGCATGGGTCAAGCTGAAGGTGAGGATCTGGGCTGGGGACTCTGAGCCTGACAATGGAGGTGGCCATGGATGTTGGCAAGCCCTCTAGCCAGCTCACCTCGCCCCCTCCTGGCCAAAGCTGGGTAGGCACCCTGTTCTGTCCATCCCGTGTTTCCATTGCTTGGACTCCAGGGAAGGGGGCAGGGAGGTCCTGGTGGGCACTGGGGCCTCACTCTCCCTAGGCAACTGCCTGACACCTCCTGGCTCTCTAACAGGTCTCCTGCCAAGGGCAGGGATCCTTCCCCTGAGGTGCTCACCATGGGCCTCCCATACCTGTCTGGCCTGAAGATGCCTCCTTTTCCCAAGGGAGGGGGGGCACCAAACCAGGAGAACAGAATCAGGAGGAAGGTAAATTCAGTAACCTGGGGATTACACAGGAATCCATCTTATTTTTTAAACTGTGCGTGTATCTTTCACATGCTCCTTCCTGTCTATATATATATATATATATATATTTTTTTTTTTTTTAAAGGAAGCTCTGAGGACACAATAATCATTTGCAGACAGTCAGCTGTGGGTCAGTTCTCTGGGGGTAGAGAGCCAGCACCACCAGAAGGTTCTGTGCCCCTCTCTGGAGATATAAACCCCTGAAGGCACTTTGAGTGAACATTATGATGTGTTTACAGCATTGGGGGGGCAGCAGCTGAGGTGCAGAGCACAGGCTGGGTCTTCCATAGATAGTGAGGTCTGCGGGAGGCTGGGTCTCGAGACAGGGGACTGGTAGGGTCTGGCTAACAGGGCCTAGGGCCCTCAGCCTCTCAGGAGAAGAGGTCATCAGTGTTTGGGGCAGGAGGGCTGCCCTGGGTGTGTGTGTGTGTGGCTGGGCAGCCCTGGGGAGGGCTGGTGAGGTCCTAGCCACCCCAGCCCAGTAAGGAGGCCCTGCCCAAGAGGAGTGGGTAGGTGAGGGGGGGCAGAGAAATGACAGGAGCCTGCCGGCATACTGCACAACACCTCAAGGCTTTTCTCTGCTGGGCAGGCTCCTGGGCCAAGACCCAGGTGATGGCCTGCTTTGCGCCCTCCACAACATGCAGGGCACTTGGGGAAGAGGGCCCCAGCAATCTCACCAATGACTCTTGATTTGGGGACCCTTCACAGCAGCAGGAGTGTAGTGGGGAAGAGAGTTCAAGTAGCACAGGGGTGGAGGAATGGTGCGGGACTGGGGGTTGGCGGGGGGCCACAGTCAGACCCCCAGCCGGGAGAACGTGCAGAGGGACCACGACAGGCCCCCTCTCCCTTCTGATCAGCTCAGGGAGGCTTCCCAGAGGAGAGGGCTCCCCCGTCTGTCACCTGGAACCCGCCTCGGTGGCTACCTCGGGGGAGCGCTGTTCCCTGCCCAGCTTGGCTCCCGGCTCCGCCCGTGCTACTAGACGCCAGCTTTATTTGATCTTGGGTCTTGCTTCTTCAGGTCGGCTCCTCGGGCGCGCATGGGGCTGCGTGGGTCACTGCAGTCACCCGAGCTGAGGCTGGGGAGGGGAGCTGGCACCTGGGCACCGCCCTCCCGGGACCGCAGGGCCCACCCGGGACTCAACCTCTGCATCTGCGAAACGGACGCGAGCGCTCCTCCCAGGGCCGACCACTGAGAGGCGCGCGCAGGCGCAGCCGTACTCTGCCGGGGCTGAGGGAGGGGGGGGGCTGGGGGCGGGGGGAAGGAGGGGTGCGCGCAAGCGCAGCAGTGAGAGAGGAGTTGTCCCTGAGCCCCGCGCCTGTCCACGGTCCCGTCCCCACCGCCCGCCCAGAGTCTGCGTGTGCACGCCGCAGCGGGGGAGTGGGCGGGACTGCGGGCGGGACAGCCCCGTTCCCCAGCGTCCCCCGCGGCAGCAGGCACTGACGTGGCTGCCGTCAGAGCCGCCATCTTGTGGGAGCGAAACCAACGCCTGCCTCCGAGCAGCAGCTGCGCCGCGGCCGCCGAGGGTGAGGCTGGGCCCGGGCCGAGGGGGGGGGCGGGGGCTGAGTTAAGGCCCGGCGTGAGGCTGGGCCGGGGCGGTGAGAGCCAAGACGGGTCCGAGGTGAAGCCGGGCCGGGCGAGGGGCGAGTTGAGGCCAGGCCGTGGGTCGAGGCGGGGAGCCGAAGTGAGGTAGGTAGAGGCGGGGAGCCGAGGCCCGGCAGGGTCCAGGGTCGAATAGAGGCCGGGGGCTGAGGAGAGGCTGGGCCGGTCTGGGGGTTGAAGCCGGGCCTGGGACCGAGGCGGGGCGGGGTAGATTGGGTGCTGTGTGCTGGGCCAGGGGTCTAGGCTGGGATGGGGGTCGAGTAGGGGCCGAGCTGGGTCGGGAGCCGAGTCGAGGCCGGGGAGGGGGTTGGTCGCGCAACCCTCTCCTCAAGCCCCCCAGAGCCGCCGGGGCGGGCGCCCGGAAGTCCGGCCCGCAACGCGGGTTCTCCAGGAAGCCTCGCTTCCTGCTCCGCCTGCGAGGCCTCCTGCCTCGGGGTCGCGAGGACCAGGAAACTGAGGCCCGCAGCCCGGGACGCGGCCAAGGTCACACGATGGCCAGGGTTTGAGCCCAGTTCCTGTCTGTTCCGAGCACGGAGCCGGCGAGGTGGGGCGGGGTTCGGGGTCCGGGTTCCAGGGCGGGTGCTGTGGAGCTGGGGTCTGAGTGGGAGTGCCTGCGGCCCAAGGAAGCCCCCGATGGACGCGCTGGCGGCACTGTAGGGCCCCTTTATCCAAGCTTGCTGCAACCCCGGGATTGCTTCCTGGGTGGCTTTGGCATGGATTAGAACACACTTCCGAGGTGGTGAATCTTTAACCTACGTTTGGAACGACCTGTCCAGGGTTGAGGCGGCCTCCCTAGCAGAGCGTCCTAAAGCTTTCTTGTTGCCCAGTCCAGGTGGTTACGGGAGGTAAAACGGTAGCTTTGTTAATAAGGCTTGGCAATTATAAAGTCCTTAAAATATTAGCTAATCAACTGAGCACTTTGGAGCTCCTCAAAACACCAAGTTGCTGTTTTAAATGAATCGAGCAAAAATGCACAAGAAATCATTGGCAGGAGACAGAGGCAATTCGGACGATTTGGGGAGGCCCCGGAAGTCACTCTTGAGAGCTGTGTAGTTGATGTAGTTGTAGCTGATGTAGTTGGTGTTAGAGTAGTCAGCTCTAGTTCTTGTTTCAGAACTGGTGGTCAGCGTTTTTTTCTGCTGGCTGTTTGCTCCTACATTTCTGGCAGTGTGTGTGTGTGTGTGTGTGTGTGTCTGAAGGAGTGTGAGATGCCATGGTGCATGCTGTGTGTGGTGTTCTTGGAGTTTTCAGAAACTCAAGAGTAGCCAGAACTGGAAGAACTTTGAATGCGTGGTGTTGTTAGCTGGGTCCAAAATTATGAAGAATTGAGTGTGTATGTGTTTATCACAAATTTGGCCACTTTGTTAGAGTGTGCCATAAAGGTTTTCTCTAGTTAACGGGTAGAATGTAGTGTGCCTGTTCACTGGGCATGTCCTGTTGAAAACAGATCCTTGTCACTTGGGCATTAGAAACCTGCTGTTTCCCGTGAGGGCTAACTTCAGATACAGGTATTCAAAATTGCTACTTCAGAAAGATTTAAAATAGTTGGTTTGGATAATAGCTGACTCACATGCTGTCTGCTCATCATTGTAAGAAAGTTAGTAGAAAGCAAAAACTGGTTCTGTGCTTCTCACAGTTCTGGTTTTTAAATCATGTGGTTTAGCTATTTGCTTTGCCTCTTGCACAATGTGAAGAGGGCGTTCAGACCTGCTAAGCCACCTCTACCAGAGATCAGACAGGGTTTGAAACTACAGGAAGGTACACCTGGACTTTTCTGTTTACTTTAGTAGAATTCAGTATGGACCATCAGCCACTGAGGTGATCTCCAGGATCGAATGGCTGTAGGAATAAATCTAACATAGGGGAAAAACCCTTGTGCAAGTTCATAAATAGTATATTAACTTGGTTTGAGAGAGTTAAATTAGTTTCCTTCAAATTCTTCAAATTCAATGTTGCCTTGAGATATATGAATTTAAATCTGCTCTTGATCACAGTTCAGGCTCATCAAGCATTTCTGCAGCCTTCCTGAGGGTTGTGATCACTTACCGAGCTGGTGTTCAGACCCAGCTAGCCTGTGCTTGCCATAGCATTTATGACTGGTCTCTGTACACGTTGTCCCATAGATATTCTCCCCTTTGACCTTCCAACCTTCGTAGGATTAGGAGAAAGAAGGAAATAAAATGCACATCTGTCAGAGGTGGTTGGGAAAGAAACATGAAAAATTCCTTTCAGTTGGGATCTTAACATTAAAAAGAACTTACCTCTTTTGTGGTCTGTCTGCTTGTCATTGGTGTGGATGGTGTTAGAGATGTCCTCCCAGCACCATCTGAAGTGGTCTTTTGGAAATGTTTTTGACCTAATAGTGGGTTGGGTGTAACACTTCCTACTGGCAGGTAAAGGAGGGCTTGGGAATGTGTGAGTGTGAAAGAATAGGGGGTGAGGTTAATTTCAGAGTGTGAGCCAGGGAGAGGGGAATACTTCATCCTTAGGTTCTTATCCTCTCGTGATTGTTATAAAGTCTTTAAAATATAGTATCTGTTATAGCTATACAGCTCTATCACTATTCTGGAAGGTAGTTCAACATTCTCAGATGGTTCAGATGGCCTGATTAGCTAGAAAAAATGTGGCAGAATTTAACACAAAAACATCAAAGCTCCTTATTCCTAGGAGAATCTGTTAGGCCCTCACCCAGTTCTTTCAGCCAAGCTTCCTTATATGAGTGGGAAGAAATGGTGAAGCTATCTGTTGCAGGGACTAACCTCCATATTCCTAACAAACCCATGTTTCCTGGATTTTGCATACATTGGAGACAAGAGCTTGGCAGCCTGTCATCACATAGAAAGGGAAGAGTGGGACTTATCACTCACTGAAAAAGAAGAGAGAAAAAAAGCATACAAGACAGGCAGATTTTACACACACAGCATTCGGGAGCGATTCTCTTTAGGAGGCAAACATTTTTACACACCTGAGGCTACAGGGGTAACTTAGTATACAGCATAAATTAACAGAAGCCCCAGTTATGATCCATGCACATTTTCAGAAGTTAGAGATGTACAGTATATTTTAGAAACATTAATTAATGTTTAATCAGAATTTAGTAAGTTTTGCTCCTCAGAGGGATGCTAGCAAGCTAGAAGAGTTTGTCTCCAAAGAGCAAGTCATATGTAAAATAGCCAACATCTTTCAGTTTGTATTGTACATCAAATTATTTTTGCAGTGATGTATGTGGGAGCTAAACAGAAAGCTTAATAGTACTAGGTCTCTGAGGTCCTGGAAATTTTTAACGTGAAGTTTTTAAGTGTCCTATCAGTTTGACTTAGGGACAGATGGCCAAGAAAGCAGTTTCAAGATTCTGTCTAGACTTATATGTGAAGAGTAGGAACGAAGGCAAAGTTAGATGTGCCTGTGTTTTGATCACAGGTTTCAGAATAACGGATGTCTTTAAAAATTGCTGTTAAGAGTGTGTTTTCCTGTCAAGTATTCTATCATCTGTAGATGAGCATGCAGTTCCTAACTGATTGAATCTATTAATTTATATTTAAAATACTGTATCTTTTGTCAATTTTGGTGATGTAACTTTGCTTAAAATAGCTTTTAGCATTTCTCTTTTGTCAAAGTGATATGAGATCTTGCAGATTCCTGGGGAGATCACTGAAAATATATTTTAAGTCACTGGTTGCATGTACCTGAGGGCAGGTTTAGGAAGCAGATTGTGTACACACCTCTCCTGTGGTATTGAACTTTGCTGAGATGGACGTGTTTGCCCTGAGTAGTTATCTGTGTCTCTACAGCCCAGATTTCCTCCTCACTGGAATGTCAAAGGGATGTTCAGATTCCATCACACTCATGTATACTTTTAAACCAGTATGAAATTCATCATTGAGTTGATAGGGTTTTTTTTCTGACAAACTAATTTTTCAGAAAAGCATATGTGTATGATTAATCTTAAGGCCCTGATAAATGTTAAGTACTTAAGGCCCTGATAAATGTTCTTTTATGATTCTTTTCTCCTCTTCTTGACAGTGAATCTCTTGGGTGCCCAGGGAGGTGGCCAGTAGAGAAAAAGACAGGTGGAGATAGAGAGATGGGTGGAGGAAGGTGCGTGAGTTCTGGGCAGAGGAGTACTCACTGGCAAAGTATAAGGCTGGGTGGAGACGCAGGGCCATGGCAGTGAGTGGAATGGAAAAGCAGGCCAACAGGACACAGTAAAAGGAGTGGGCACTGAGTCAGACCTATCAGGAGGATAGGGGAGGAGGTGCCATTTGAGTAGAGGTATAAGGGAGTGGGGGTCCTGTGGGTCTTTGGGAGAAACAAGAAGCTTCTCCCAGGCAGGGGAACAGTAAGTGCAAAGGCCCTTAGGTGGGAGTGCACTTATTGGTTTTGGAGACCTGCCAGGAGCACAAGAGGGGAGAGAAGCCTGCTGGTGTGTACCAGTGGTCCTTTGAGGGATAGCCCCACAGAAAGGGTATTTTGGGAACTTGTGGGAGGATTTTGGGCTCTGCCAATGGTGAGAGGCAATACTGATATTTAGTACGTTTAGCAGCAAGAATGCATTCAGCATGACTTTCATATAGGTGAAAAATCTGTTTATATCTTAAACCTAATTCTGTTTATGTATGGAGTCAACGTGTGTGTGTGTGTGTGTGTGTGTGTGTGTGTGTGTGTGTGTGTGTGTTTGGTTTTAGTAGATGTTCTGAATTTTCTAGGAAAGAAACTACCTTGTAAATTAAGGGTGATTGTATTTTGTTCTTTGCAGAACTTTACGAAGAGTTGTTCTCTGTTTCCGGTGGTGGGACATTTCATGGACACAGCAGGTTCTGAGTATCTGAGATGCTGGTGTATTTGTGGCAGTCTTCATTAGGTGGTTCTCTGACTACCTCCCTTGAACTTGTAGTGTGGTCATGACCAATACTGAAGGTCATGTGTTATATGACACCATCTTTCATTTCCGTGTTACATTTTAGTTGGGGCAACATGGGTTTTTTGCAGTCTGGTGTGTATGTTGGTTGTATTGTCTGCTAGTTTCCTTTCTGGATGGCAGGGGTGGTGCTGCGAAATGCCATGGGGGTGTTGGCTCTGATCTTCTTAAAGAGCCTGACTTAGTCTGACCTTTCCTAACAGGACCCTCTTGCTGGCATTGAGAACACCTTGCAGAGTGGAAGCTACAGGCTTTGGGAGTGCCAGAGGAGAGATGAGGTGCCTGGGACCAGGTGGATAGTGATGGGGAAGCACCTTTTCAAAGGGAGAGGTGATGGGACTTGCCAGTAAAGTAAACAGATTTGAGGATGAGAGGGACAGAGAGAGGAATTGTGAGTGTCTCTGGGGTTTGGGTCTGAAGAACTGGGAGGAAGTTGCAGAGAGTTAAAGTGGGAAAGAGTGGGTCCTTTATATTTGAGGATTAGATTTTGATGGGAAACCCATGTGTTAAGGGGGTAGTAGAAGAGAAGTCTGGAGGTGAGAGGAAGCCTCAACTGGGGTCCCATGTAGGGGACTGCGTTCCTCTGGGAGTGAATGGCTGGATAGGGGCAGTACTAGGGAGTGAAAGTGCAAGACACTGAGTGTGATGGGACTGCGGGTCACCTGAGGCGGGTGGTGGGGACTGCTGGGAGGTTTTAAGCAGAGGATGGCAGGAGCAGGTATATGAATGAAATTTCCCTGAGTCCAGGGCTGTCCAGGGTTTGAAATGTGAGCAGAGGTAGGAAGAGGCCTATTGAGAGGTAGCTGTGGCTGTTCAGGCCAAACAACGAGAAGTTCCCACAAGGACATCGTCCTCCCAGCCAAGACCAGCTGCTTGGAGAGTGAGGCAGAGGTTTCCCCGAGTGCTCTGAGCTGGTGCACCTCTGGGTGCTCCTAACAAGGGTCTCAGGAGGGCAGATCTGGCAGGGGGCTTGCTTCAGAGGTAGGAGGATCTAACAGAGGCTCTCAGCCACTGCTGCACTTTGCTATTCTGTGTCTTCTGGGAAGCCCATCACTCAGAAAAAGAGGTGGGGCTGTAATTTTTTTTACATTTTGTTTTCAAAATGAAAGTTCTCTGCAGGCAAAAATCAAGTTTTAGAGATTGGTTTAATCATTTTAATCACTCACAAAGTCCCCTTGTGCTGATAAAGCCTCAGGGGGCTGCCTGCCACTCTGAGAAGTTTGAGGAGGAAGAACTGGGCACTCTGACAGCTCGTGGTTGGTTGCAGTTCCCTTTTTCTTCAAGGGTGTGGAAAGGGGTCCGAGCAACGCTGGCTTCTCCAGAGCCCCACCCTTGTGCCTGGAGAGGGTCCTATGTCTGCACCATGGGTGCAGGTGGCCTCCTTGAGAAGACACCAGAACAGAAACCATAGGGGCTTTAGCATGTTTGTGGTGATCATATAATTAAAGGAGTGACAAAAACAAACTAATGTGATATACTTCACAACAGAAATCAGAATCCTGAATTGCCTTCTCTTCCTTGTTCTCACTACTGGAACTGAAACATAGGACTGTGTTATTTGACAGGTGTGCCTGTCCTTTCTGTCAGGATCATGGGGACTGAGACTTCAGCAGCTGGAGCTGTGTGTGTGTGTGTGAGAGAGAGAGAGAGTGAGTCTCTGTGCTCATGTTGAAGCTTTTAGCTGCATTGAAAGGACTATAGTGTAACTGTGGATCAGTCTTTGACATTGCTTGGCCCAGAGCCTTGTTTGCCATTGAAGTGAGGTTGGAAGGATGAGCACTCTGTTCCACTTGTGTTTCACCATCTGTCAGTTGGATTCATTGAGTACTCTTGAGCTTTTGTGTGCCCAGGGCTGTGCTCATCACACAGCTACTCCTTACATGAGTGTGCTGACTGTTAGCCCCACAGTGTGTGGAGGGTATGCTGAGAACAACAAAAAGGAAAGGACTCTTCCCTGTGGAAGATGGCATCTGAACTTGGCTTCAGAGGTTGAGTGAAGGGCTCGGTGGGCATGGCATAGAAAATCAGTATGGAGAGGGGACTGGGAGCACAGCCAAGGTCAGAATATAGGCCTGAGTGACTTGCTGAGGAGTTCCAAACCAATGGTGCTCTGTTTGCCACTAGGATGGGTTGAAATACAATTCTAATTGATTTCCAAAGAACCACTGATGTGCAGAATTAGTAAGGAGTTGGTGGTCAACA
The DNA here is from genome assembly GCF_937001465.1 of Orcinus orca. NCBI lineage: Eukaryota > Metazoa > Chordata > Mammalia > Artiodactyla > Delphinidae > Orcinus > Orcinus orca. The sequence goes on along the minus strand of NC_064561.1, from coordinate 16,002,951 downwards.
CTTTTCAGGGTATCTGGGTGGTTTACAGTTGTCTGTAGTTTCTCTAATCCTGCTTTGCATTTTAGTCATAAATTGCTTTGTTTCCTCCATTTTCAGTTTAATTTGTTATACATTTTAATGTTCTGAGGTTGATGCAAATTTGTTTTTGGTTTTGTTTTTTCGATCTTTTGATTTCTTTTCCCAGTAACAATTTCTTTAGACTTAAGTGTGTTTGGAGTCAGATGGAGGGTATATATGCCCTGACTTCTGGAGTAGAAGTGTTCGTTAGGGTCCATGGCACTGGCCCCACCACAGTGGGGGGCCCAGGTGCCCACCACCAGGTCTGCAGGACCTGGAAACCATTCCATCACTGTTGCCCCATCCCACGGGCTAGCATACTCAGATGGTCCTGCATAGCTACAGGGGGCCAGGAATGTAGGTTTACTCTGGAAGGCCTCAAGCCCAGGGACAGATCTGGGAGAAGAAAATACCAAGGAGCAGCCAGCGTCTGCCACCAGGATGAATGCACAGAACTGTGAGAGATGCTCCTGATGTAGCATCTGAGTGAGGCCTCAACTTGTGGGTATCATCCACTCTTTGTTTTACTCCAGTTGGGGGCCGCATGACATTTGTGTTCAGAGGTCCTACATGGATATTGTTTTCATTTGGGGTAGACCATCTGGTTATTTGCTCCCATCTGTAGATTTCACGTCAGTGTAAGTATCTTTGGTAATGGGCTTTGAGAAAAGTTATGTTAAAAAATAGTAAAACTTTAAGACTATGAATAAGGGAGAATTGCAAAAGATAACTAAATATATTCATCAGTTAAATGCTTTGGATTTTGTAGTTACTGGTAAGTAGGATTAATTGCAGTTTCACTGTTTCCACGCTCGCCTTGTAGTTCGTATGCTTGTTCCGTTAGACAATGGACAGTGACTCTTGGATGTTCATGTTAGTGTAGACCAAGAGCTACATTCATGAATGAAACTCATTTCTTGTTGTCATTTTAAGGATTTCACCTTGAATCTTAAGCTGGCCAAGAGGGACCTAAATTGAATTTCACTGGTTGCTCCTCCTAAGAATCAGACCTGACCGGAAACCCCTTCCTTCAGCTTTGGGAGGCAACTTGCAGGGCATCTGGAGACCAGGGTTAGTGTACTAGTATATGGATTTCTGGTACTCATCATCCTCTGGGGGTGGCGGTGGGGGGGTTGTTGGGAACGGGACTGCTGCATAGAGGCCAGGTCTAGTGCCTAATTGATTCCTGCAAAACATCCTAAAAGTTTTGTTGTGAGAAACAAAAAACAGTCTCTCATTGGAATTCACCTTTAGGAGCAGACCAGAACTATACAGTTCTAGAATGTTTTTGCATGTTCTTTCATTTATTCTTTTTCTTTGTATTGAAAGTTCAGAGTCAGTGTAGATGAAATGGGTGGAGGTGGTCAAAAGGTACAAACTTCTGGTCATAATATAAATAAATCCTGTAATATGAGGTACAGTATGGTGACTGTAGTTTACCGTACTGTATTTATATTTGAAAGTTGCTAAGAGAGGAAATCTTAAGTTTTCATCACAAGGAAAAAAAGGGTGACTGTGTGAGGTGATGGGAGTTAACTAGACTTTTTGTGGTGATCATTTCCCAATAATATACACATATCAAGTCATTATTTTGTACAGCTGAAAATAATACAGTATGTCAGTTATATCTGAATAAAACTGAAAGGAAAAAAAAAGTTCAGTCAACTTAATTACATCCTTTGAGTGTCTCAGGCTGAATATTCTTCCTTCTGAGTGTGTTGTTGATTCTTATCTTCATCACAATTGTGTTAGGCCTGTGAGGTGTATCTGCCTATCACTAGTATTGGCACATTCTGTATTCTTATGCTAATTTTTATGAAAAAGTTACAACATGTAACGCTCTACCCAATAGCAGAAAAATGTTAGAGCTACAGAAATGGAATGTTGGACTAATAGAGTAATGACTGAAGGCTTTATTTAGCTGATGGGGTGGAGCTACAAGTTGATGTACAAAAAGCAGTTTGTAGCAGATTATATTATGTGATCATATTGCCTATGAAAGTAGAGGACCCCCACCCCTTAAAATTAAATCCTACATGTCAGGGGTGAATTAGGCTTTTGAGTGGTTGATAATCTAAGCACATATTTGACTGCTTGAAGAATGAATGAAACCCTTGTTTTATAATGTATATCAATTCCTCAGGAGGATCTTCACTTTGTTAATTTTTCTCAAATTAGATATTAAAATTGGCATTATGAACTATTGAGCTGTACATTTTACTGTATGTAATTTACACCTAATAAACTTGACTTTTTTTTAAAAAAAGCAAAACGAAAAAAGTTCTGATGTCACCTAGCTGTTCATTTGAATAGGGGATTCATCCATGTGATCTCTCATTTCCAGAGGGACCAGAACAGCCCATCACATCTGAGGCACAGAATAGTATCCAAACCCTTGTTTTTTGCCTCCTTGGGTCACATTTTCGTTTCCCAAGACATGCTCTAGGTTAGTGGTTTATTCTTCCTACTGATTCCCAGCAGTTTAGGTCATCTTGATATGGATACAGAGATTTTGTTAAGTAAACCAGCTCTAACAGTTTCAGAAAATGTGACAAACTTTCCTTCTGCAGAAGTAAGCTGCACGGCTCTGTAGGGGAGGGCTGTCCCATGCTTATCTTGAATCCTCTGAGGCTTGTTAGGAGATGCAGCAGGCACAGGTAGAGCTCGTGGGTACATATATTTCTCTTCAGCAGCTAAACCAGTCACTCTGGATTCATTTACTGGAGTGGAACGGGTGTAAACTCACGCTACATTTTTTCCTCCCTGCACTGGCTTTCCCAGGGAGGCCTGTTGTTGGCCTTGGCCTGTAGCCTAGTAGGTCTTTGCATGCAGGAGTGTAGGCAGCCAGTTGTGTCCTGTTCTTTGCTATAATGTTGAACTGCCACCCTATCATTGTTTCTGGTCCTAACCAGAAAAAGGAAAAAACCATTCTTAAGGGGCTGTGTCCGCTCAGAGCTTTCTGTCTCAGGAAAGAGACGTGCTGTTGTTACTCTTGCATCTTATGAGCCAGCTCGAAGGTGCAAACTCAGGCAGGTGCGGGGAAGTGCTCTTTTGAGAAAATCAGCGTCTTCACTGCTTACAAATACTCACGGCCATTACCATGAACCTGAAAAACAGGTTTTGACCTTAGTGCTAGGGATCCTGGTAGAGGAAAGGGTGAAATAGGCCTAGGCTGGGCATCCTGCAAGTTAGAACCTGTGTGGAGAGGCCACGGAACAACTCTCATGGTCACTGTTGAACCTTTCCACTGTGATACTGTGTTAGGTCAGGAGCTGCCAGGGCCCCTGGACCAGGTGCAGGGCGGTTAGATAGATGCTTGTATAGTGGGAGAGACCAAGTGCTGTGTGTAGCGTCTTAAACCCTAGAGTTTGTGCTCATCCCCATCCAGGTTCAGCCACCAAATATACGGCCCACTTCCCCTTTGGGGCTTCAGGACTTGAGTAAGTTAAAAAACTGTGTGTGGAAGGCAAGGACCACACTGATGATCAGGGCTCAGCAGACTGCACGGCCAAGGCAGGCCAGGGGTGAGTGGGCAGACACGCTTGGGTGGGGAGGGGAGGAGGCTCTCGGACTGCCATGGCTGTGACTGACTGCATTTTGAGGCTGACATGCGGGTGTGGGCCTGCTGCTGGGCCCAGTTTACCTGGAATGTTCCATCAGTCCCATGTGGGAGTTGGGAGAGTACACTTAACCTTTTCACCCCTTAGTGCCCAGGTTTTTGTGTCAATTTGTAGGAACGTAACACTAAAACAGGTATAAAACAAGTATAAACAGCAGTCTTCCATCCTGCCTCCCAGGGATAGCCTCTTTCATGCCTCACTGTACTAAATAGTGTGCTAATACTGTTTCTCAGTGTGTCAGCTTTGGACAGTGAGGGTTGGCCCTTGAGACCACAAGTTCTGGCCTCAGCTTTCCAATACCCAGCAATGACAGTCAAAGTATCATGACTGAGTAAATATTGTTCACTGCTGAGTCAAGTGGTGACTGGCTTATGGTTTCCCTCAGGAAATCTTAAAATGACTTCTTTGCATTTTCATCCTTGGGTTTTTTTCTGTGTACCTGTGATTAGTTTTTCCCAATTCCCCTAGAATTGCCAAACCCCACGTTTAAACCACATAGGTAACTGTTCCTCTTTTCCTGGAACTCTCCTCCTTCCTGCTGCAGCCTGTGCTGGCTGCTGTTCAGGCCTGTCTCTGTGTCTCCCTCCATCACCTTGGGGGCTCCCTCTGCCTGTGGCAACCTGGAGAAGAAGGCATGTGTGAAGCCTTGCATTTCTAACCTCTGTTCTGCCCTTTGGCTGATACAGAATTACAGATTGAAAGTGCTGCTTATGTCTCTCTTTTGGGGGAACAGTTTGAGGTTCACCACATAATTGAGGGAAAGGCATGGAGATTTCCAGTACCCACATAGCCTTCCTCACTATATCCCCCACTAGAGTGGTGCATTTGTTACAGTTGATGAACCTACATTGATACATCATCATCCAGAGCCCATAGTTTACCTTAGGGTTCACTCTTGGTATTGTGTGTTCTGTAGGTTTGGAGAAATGCATATTGACACGTATCTACCATCGCAGTTTCACACAGAATAGTTTCACTGTCCTAAAAATCCTTTGTGTTCCACCTATTCATCCCTCCCTTCCTCCTAACCCCTCACAACCACTGAAAGGATCTTTTTACTGTCTCCACAGTTTTGCCTTTTCCAGAATGTCATATAGTTGGAATCATAGGTGTGTAGTATTCTTAGATTGGCTTCTTTCACTTAGTAATGCACATATATGCTCCTCCACATCTTTTCATGTCTTGATAGCGCCTTTCTTTTTAGTGTTGAATAATATTGTTTGGATGTACCACAGCTTATCCATTCACCTACCGGAAGACATCATGGTTGCTTCCAAATTGTAGCAAAATTTTGAATGAATAAAACTTTTTGGAATGAAAACTTCTGTAAACATCAGTGTGCAGGTGTCTGTGTGGATGTTAGTTTTCAGTTCCTTTGGGAGCATGATTGCTGAATTATATGTTCAGAGTATGTTTTGTGAGAAACCTCCAAACTGTTTGCGGACAGCTGTACCATTTTGCATTCCCTCGGGTAACGGAGGAGAGTTCCTGTTGCTCCACATTCTTGCCATTGCCAGCGTGTGTTCTGGATTTTGGCTTTTGGTCATTCTAATAGGTGTGCAGTAATAGCTCATTGTTTTAATTTGCATTTCTCTGAGGACATATGATGAGCATCTTTTCATTGCTTACTTGCCTTCTGTAAACCTTTAATGAGGTTTTCATTAAGATCTTTGGCCCATTTTTTTAATTTTAAAATTAAATTTGTTATTGTTGAGTTATAAGTGGTCTTTGTATATTTTGGATGACAGTCCTTTATCAGATGTATCTCTTGCAGATATATTCTCTCAGTCTGGTTTTGTCTTTCACAGAGCAGAAGTTTGTCATTTTAATGAAGTTCAGTTTATCAGTTATTTCTTTCATGGGATCATATCTTTGGTGTTGTGTCTAAAAAGTCATCACCATACGCAAGGTAGATGTTGGTCTTTTAAATTGCTCCTAGTTTCCTCCCTTTTTTTTTTTTAATATTTATTTATTTGGCTGCGTTGGGTCTTAGTTGCAGCATGCAGGACCCAGTTCCCTGATCAGGGATTGAACCTGGGCCCCCTGCATTGGAAGCTCGGGGCCCTAGCCACTGGACCACCAGGGAAGTCCCAGTTTCCTCTTTTTTAAATCTTGTGTGTGTGTGTGGATTTTTTTCACTTTGGTTGTGAGGTCTGCTGTTCTCTGTGTCCTAATGCCCTGTTCTTGTTTTGTGGGCACCAGGTCCCCACCATGTTGATGCCAAGGCTGTGTGTGGGTTGGGGATTTTGTTTGTTTTTTATTGTTTTTTTCTTTTTAAATGTCTTCTGTCTTCTCTCCAAATTCTTTGTTTCAGTCACTTGCATTGGGGGCTTCTTAAAGGGAGATAGGGGCGTGGCTATTTGAGGGCCTCCAGGTGCAAGAATCCATAGGTCCTTGCTTTGAGGCCTCTGGGTTACATGTGAGGGTCTGCAGGGAAGTGTGCCTCCCTGTTGATTTTGCCCATATCCGTCTGTTTCCAGTACAGTGCACCCCATGCCGTCCTCTGCCTGGATAGTGGAGTCAGGGCCCCTGGTTCAGCTGCTCCAAAAAGGTCCCTTGGCTCTCCTGCAGAGCTGAGGATGAGCACTCGGTCAGGGTCAGACCTCACCAAAATTTGCTGACTTCTGTCACCTCTTTCCACCTCCCCCCACTTTTCCCTTTTCAGTCAGTCATCACTTATTTCTTTATTGGTAACGATTTCAGGAGTAAGCTGAGATAAATGTGTGTGTTCAGTTTATTCTGTCTTCCATAATTTATCATCATCTATAGGAAAAATGGCTGTCTGCAGAAAAGGAAATATAGTAAAGATATTTTTAAATTTTACTTTTATAACTAGGTAATATTATTCAAAACCAAAAAGCATTAAAGTGTTGAAAGTGCACTGAAGCCTGCTGGAAGCGCCTCCACGGGACACCTCTAGGACCATTGGAGCATCTAAGTCACAGTGGGGTAGTGATTCTGACCTACTGAGTAAACTAGGAATGCACAAGTTCACACTATATCAATATATGGAGAAGTGGTTCCTTGCAGTAGAATGCTAACTAACTAATAGCTGGAAGGAATGACTCAATAGAAAATCACCATTTGACAGTCCTCATGGTAATAATTCAGCCAGGAAATGTCAGAGTGCTAAAACTAGAAGGTGGAAGTTGGATGAGGAGCAGGACGTGGACTTAGTCACCAAATACTCACTGATGACTAAGGCAGAAAGTAACTTGCAGTGGAGGCCTGGCGACTCCACCTGAGCCTGTCATCAGAGGTGATAAGGAATGGTGGGGATCTGGGGCACGCCCCCCAGGTGGAGTGCAGTGGGGCGTGCCTGTGGCAGGCCCATATCTGTGTCCTTCATGGGTCTGGCCTCTGACCCCAGCAGTGTCCATCCAAAGTCCAAAGACTGGGGAGTTCATTGTTACTTCTAGGGGGGTCAGGTATGCAGGGCAAGGCTCCTTCCAAGCCTTGACAGTGGCTTCCACCAACACCCTCTCAGAGGTCAGGTGCAAGCAGCTCCTGCCTGCTTGGAACAAGTTCTCTGTGGTTCATTTGGTTTTCTGTCAACACTCACACAGAGTTCTTCCCAGTTGAAGGCTGCCCAGCTCTCCACAGCTTGACTTCACCATAGGTGCCAAAAGTCCAGATTCCTGGCTTCCCTGGTGGCGCAGTGGTTAAGAATCCGCCTGCCAATGCAGGGGACACAGGTTCGAGCCCTGGTCCAGGAAGAGCCCACATGCTGCGGAGCAGCTAAGCCTGTGCGCCACAACTACTGAGCCTGTGCTCTAGAGCCTGCGAGCCACAGCTACTGAAGCCCACATGCCTAGAGCCAGTGCTCTGCAACAAGAGAAGCCACTGCAGTGAGAAGCCTGCGCACAGCAACAAAGATCCACCTCAGCCATTAATTAATTAATTTTTTTTTAAAGTCCAGATTCCTAAGCATTTGAGAAAGTGACCGTTTTTTCCTAAGGCCTTGTTTGCAAATAAAACAGTTGAAGGAGGAGAGTACTGAGCATGGAGAGGCCAGGCCTGGGCAGCTCTGGTGCCTTGGGTGCCTTTTGGGACAGGAGATCCTCTCCTCCGTGAGCCTCACTCTCCCGCAGCTGTGGTCACTTGTTCCTTCCTATAGGTCTGGGTGTCTGGGCCTGGTCTCTGACCTTGGGTCCAGCCAGCTCGGTGGTATCCTGTGTTTCTGCCCTGCTGAGTGAGGAGAGCCTGGTGGAAGCCCAAACACAGCACACGTGTTCTCGTACAAGCATGTTGCTGCACCACACAGGCCTTCTCCTCTCTGGGACAACACTGCCACAGCTCTTGGGAAGGTGTCCCCTGGCAGGCTCCCCAGGGTCATTGTTGTGGGCTCACCCTTAGACTGAATGCCCTGGTGTGCTGCCCTAGAGCCCAGGTGTTCTCACTCCACCGGTCCTGCCTGCAGGGTGTGCTAAGCTCTCAGCGTGTTGGGAAAGGTTGGTCTCTTTTGGTCTCTGCCATGGGCCCTCCTAGCTTCTTGTGTGTTAGTTGCCTTAACATTGGACTGTTTTTCACTGAGACTTGGAGCAGTTGGGAGACATGGTAGGGCCTTGGAGTGGTTGTTTATGGCCCCTTGAAAAGCTCTGTATTAGATTATGGAGAATCTAGCATTCATTTGAAAGCCACACCTCTCCACCCATGTTGGACATTGCACCCCACAGTGGCAGGTTGTAGGACTTAGAGGTAAGTTACCCTGAGGCCTTGGGTGTCACTTCCTGATATAATGGCAGTAGCTGCTTCAAAATCCGGTCAGCCCTGTTCTAAGATTCCCATTCTCTCCCTTTTAAGGGTGATTTTAGGGCTCGAGAGGCAGGCAGGCAGGACTTTTTCTTTTGGATAGGAACCAGAATTTCATCAGCTTATGCCTTGTGAGTTTTCAGGAGAGATAACAGGATGTCCATCTGTCTGTCTGTGGGTGAGTCTGTCTCTGAACTGCTGCTGCTTTGCTGGCCCTGGGCAGCACAGAAAGAGACACAAGGACTCCTTGTATCTGCAGGTTTCTCTGGCCAGTGTTGCTCCCACCAGTCTACAGCATGGGGAATATCTTTGCAAACCTCTTCAAGGGCCTTTTTGGCAAAAAAGAAATGCGCATTCTCATGGTGGGCCTAGATGCTGCGGGAAAGACCACCATCCTGTACAAACTGAAGCTGGGTGAAATCGTGACCACCATTCCCACTATAGGTGAGGAGGCTGGGCCTCGGGAGGCTAGGGGATAGTGGTAGCCCTAGGGAGAGCCTCACACTGGGTCTCCTCCAGGCTTCAACGTGGAAACCGTGGAATACAAGAACATCAGCTTCACTGTGTGGGACGTGGGTGGCCAGGACAAGATCCGGCCTCTGTGGCGCCACTACTTCCAGAACACACAAGGTGAGGGTGGGCCACCCCATTACAACCCTCAGGAGGGGGGCTGTGGCCTTTGGGAGAGGTTGGGAGTGTCCCGGGTGCCTACACTAATGCTTACTGTTCCCTATGCAGGTCTCATCTTCGTGGTTGACAGCAATGACAGAGAGCGTGTGAATGAGGCCCGAGAGGAGCTTATGAGGATGCTGGCAGAAGACGAGCTCAGGGACGCTGTTCTGCTCGTGTTTGCTAACAAACAGGTAGGCATGACTGAGCCACCCTGTGTGCTGGTGGTGGGTGCACGTTAGGCAGCCAGCCTCTCAGCGATGGAGGTCTGACGAGGCGGGGGTCACAGGTCAGGTGGAGAGGGTTCCGTGCAGTCCCCTTGACCCACGCCTGCTTTGCTACCCTCCCCCCTAGGACCTCCCCAATGCCATGAATGCAGCTGAGATCACGGACAAGCTGGGTCTGCACTCTCTGCGCCACAGGAACTGGTACATTCAGGCTACCTGTGCCACCAGCGGGGACGGGCTCTATGAGGGACTGGACTGGCTGTCCAATCAGCTCCGGAACCAGAAGTGAGCTGTACTCCTCTCTCCTCCCTTCACACTCCCTCCTTCTGCCCTCGCTTTACTCTCATGTGGCAAACGTGCCCCTGTGGTGTGAGTGCCAGAAGCTGTCTCCATGGTCGGTCACAGTGTGCTTCACCATGCTGTAAATGTGCAGACGCAGCCTGCAACTGGGTTTTTATTTAATGTAAATAGTTTTTGTTTCCAATGAGGCAGTTTCTGGTACTCCTATGCAATATTACTCAGCTTTTTTTATTGTAAAAAGAAAATCAACCCACTGTTTAGTACTGAGAAGGGATTTTAGGCACACGGGTCATCCAGGAGTCGCTGTGTCAGAAAAGCCCGATGTTCCTCTTCTGGGCTTTACGTCTGTGTTGAGATCCATTTTGGTGGTTGGTTTTTAACCCAAACTCAGTGCATTTTTTAAAATAGTTACAAATACAAGATAAGGAGAACACTTGAACACACAGAAGGGAGAAATGTGCCTAGTGTAGGTTCTGCAGTAATGGCCTGAGTCCAGTCCACCAGTGGTCTGTTTCCCGTTGGGAACGTGAAACGGGGCAGAACCAGCTATGATCCATTCTGCATGGTCACAATAGGGTCCCTGTGATTTGCTCTGTCTTGGGTCATCCCACACCCCATAGCGTTTGTGCTTGTATCTGTGCTTACATGGCTGCCCAGGAGATGGGCTGGAGGCTGCAGCCACCACTCTCAGACCCCTTGAAGGAACCCCAGCCTTTTCTTGGGTCAGCATGGGCACTTTGGTTGGAACGCTCTGGTTTGAGCGGGAGCCCTGCAGTCCCCTTGCTTGCCTGCTCCGGGCTCTCTGGGGTCTCACCAGCAGGAGCGCGGGTGGTCATCCTTGAGCCCCAGCCCCTCGGAGCCCCTGTCTATGTGTGCTTTCACTCCCTCAGCCTGCAAGGGTCAGATTTGCCATCGAAAAATGATAACCTCTACTTTTTTCTTTTGTATTTTGATAAACACTGAAGAAGCTGGAGCTGTTAAACTTTATCTTGGGGAAAACCTCAGAACTGGTTTATTTGGTGTCGTGGAACCTCTTAATGCTTTCAATACACAATTAGTAATCAACTGTTTTGTATACTTGTTTTCAGTTTTCATTTCGACAAACAGGCACTGTAATTACAGCTATTAGAATAAAATCTCTTAACTATTTCATGGCTCTCCCATTTTTGGGTGCCCCTGACTGACAGTCTGCCTCTTGGAAGCTGGGCAGGGACAGCTGCTTCCTCCTCACTTAGGGAGGGCAGCATTGATCTGACTTGCCCTGTTCCCTCTCTCTGCCCATCCCTTCCCTGCCACCCCACCCTTGTCTCCCTCCCCCCCTCCCCCACCGCTTCACTTTCCATGGGTGGGTGTGGGTATGTCCCAGTGCCCTTGTGGTGACCACCTCATTGGTCTCATGCTGGCAGTCCAGCCCCCTGGTCCCAGTCTTGGCAATGCCTGGTTGTGAAAGGAACGGCAGGGTCACCATATGGAGTATGCCCAAAAGGCTAGGGCCAGGTGGTATGTGGAGGAAACCCCCCACCCTTCCTAACATCCACCCTCTGTGGTACCCCCCAAGCCAGCCAGCTTGTCCTCTGGAGGGGCGGGAACCCCTGGCCAAGCTCCACGTCACTGCCACAGCGATTGACCCATGCCTGGCTGGGTGCTTTGTGCACCTGTGCCATAGACCTGTCCCACTTTTGCAGGGGTTGTCCCTCTGACCTGGAGCCCTTCTTGGCACCCTTGTTCCCCCCACTGGGTGCAGGCATTGGCAGGCGAAGTTCCAGGTGTCCTTTCCCCCAGAAGGCAGGCTGCCCCACCATAAATAATGATCTGCTCTAACAGGCTGAAAACCAGTGCTGAGTGCTCTGAAGACAGAATTGCCTTCAGCTCTCATTTCTTTGAAAATCAGAAGCAAAACAAGAACCTCCATAATGAATCCAGGCTGGGTTTTGTCTTTATTCCAATGTGGTTGTAAGATGTTTTCACTTTTTCTGTGGAGGGCCAGGTTGTATGTATGCCTCCCAGCCTTGGAGATGGGGGGCCGGGTGGAGGGAGCCAGTGCCATAGCACGCAAAGGGGATGGGGGTGAGACAGTGGTTAAGAGGTCCCTTGGTGGCCTGGAGAGACAAGGGTGGCTCCAGGTACAAGTCCAGCTCCCCATGATCTAAATGCCCAGGCTGCCCCTTCTAGCATGCTCACCTACCTGCAGCTGAGCACTCTTTGGCCCCTCTGCCTTCCCTGCTGGCCACACATGACCCAGAGCTCTTGGTACACCTGAAGTTGATGCAGGGGACCAGGCCAACATGGGACCCCAGGATGCTGACCACCAAAAGGACAGTGCCCCTCCCAATGGGCTTGCAGGTAGTCTTGCTGGAACTCAAGAGATTTACCACATTTTCACACATCACGTTCTATTGTGACACATGACAACAACCTTCCCTTTAGTATGAGACACTTTCCACTTAAAATAAGTTTATTTAAGTACAAAGAATGAGTCAACACAAAGAAGAATAGAAGTAGCCATACTTGGCCACAACTAAGCCTCTTTGGGGACCTGGGGTGACCCCCACAGGCCAGCCCTCCAGATCCCTGGGCCTCAGTTGCTGTCATGCCTGCGCTTCCTCTTGCAGCAAGTCGAGGAGTCTGAGTCATGCCTAAGGGAGACCAAGGGACACCTGGCGTGAGGGCCCCTGCCTGCCCAGCACTGTGTCTCCATCCCCAGGCAGCTGCACCTACTGGATGGGAGCAGGGGGCTGTGAGGAATCCAGCCCCTTCCCGTGCTCCTTTTCTTTCCTCCTCTTCTCTTTCTTGTGCCTCTTCTTCTTTTTCTTCTCCTTCCTGCTCTTCCTGTGGCTTTCAGGGCTGCAAAGGATGATACGGAGTGCCAGGAGCCTCTGGGGTTTTGGGGGTCTAGCCGGGGTGGGGCCACCACAGTAGCCACTGACCATGTGTAGCCATTTCAACCTCAAATCACTAAAGGAAACTCCTCAGTACCGTGTGTGGCCAGTGGCTACCATGGTGGGCATCACAGACACATTCCAACCACGGCAGAAAGGTCTGCAGGGCAGCACCTGACAATCTCATGGCTCCTTCCAGCCTTCCCATTGGGATGCCCCTGCACTCTTGGGGCCGGGTGGTGACCCCCTCCTGTGCTCCCCAGACCCTCACACAAGTGGCCCATGTCTGAACATCCTCCTCCAGGGCCCCTGACCCTGCAGGGGGTTGGTAGGCAGTCCTGAGACTGCCCCAGGGCTCAGAATCTCCAGAGGCTCCTCAAGAAAAAAGGGGCTGGAACTGGGGAGTTCACTGACTGGAGAAGCAGCCAACATGCCGAGAAAACAGTGAGTTCTGTGCCCTGGGAGGCCTTACCCCGGCTCCACCTTCTCTTCTGACCGAGGCTTCTTTTTGGCCGAGGCCGGGGAGGTCCCTGTCCGACTGCTCTCCACGCGGTGGTGCTGCCGAGAAAAGCCACAAGCCACTCGGGGTGTGAGGGGCGCCCTGGCATACCGACCGGCGAGAACCAGCCAGAAGCTGGGAGGGTATCCCCAAGGAGAGACGGCCTGCCCCCATGGCCCTCAACAGGAAGAGGCACTCAGACCGCCCCCCACCCCACCATGGGATCCCAGGATGTTTGGGGGTAGTTACCGTGAACACTGAAAGCCCCAGCTTAGCAGCCTCTTTGTCTTCCCGGGACAGCGCCACTCGACCTGCAGAGCCACTGCGGGGACGTGGGTGAGATCCCCCCATGGTGAGACACACCCCCACAGACACACCCACGGCGAGGATCGCCCATCCCCAGGCCTCCCTAGAGAAGTGGTGCGCCCAGACGACCCGTGCTGGCGTCCACCTGGGCGGCTGACAGTGCGGAGCCCCGAGGAGCCACGCCCTCGCGATTTCTGGGGCCCCCAAGGACCCTCTGGTCCCGCACCTGGAGCTCCCCAGGCCCAGAAGCCGGTCCACTCCCTTCTCGGGGTCACCTCCTTCCCGCTTACAGACTTCGACAAAATCCTGTTGGGGAGGAGAGTGCAAGTGCTCACCGCAGCGCAGGGTCAGACCCCTCCCAATCCCGCCCCCGCACTCCAGGAGGGCCCACCTCTCACCTCCTTGCTCAGGCCGGTGGGCTGCTTCCTTACGTTCTTGTAGCCTCTGCGGGGGCCGCGCGTGAGCTTCAGGGAGCTGCGGGCCTCGCCTCGGCCCCTGCCCCTGCCCCTGCCGCGCCCCCACCCGGAGGTAAACCAACACCCTCCCCGCACCCCCCACCCCCCACCCCCACCCCGGCCCAAGCTCTCAAGGCGCACTCACAGCGCTGCCATGAGCGCCTCCTGCTCCGCCTGCCTCACAGCCGCCAGCTCCTGCTCCCGGCTCAGACCCGCGCTGTGCTCCCGGCCCTTGGCGTACCAGGTGAGGTCACGGCCCTTCTGCCAGCGGCCCACCGGGGCCATGAGCGAGTTGCCTGCGGGGAACGGAGCGCCGAGTGCTCGGCACGGCCCGCGGGTCGGCGCACCCCCAGCCCGCGAGCCCCCGGTCCCTGCGCCCCACTCACCCAGGTAGTTCTCCCTCTGCTTATCAGTCTTCACATCCTCCCAGCTGAACTGGTCCTGCCCGCCGCGCACGCCGCCCCGGCTGGAGCCGAACATGGTAACAGGCAACCCTCTACCTCCGGACTTCCCGGTACCCAGGCCCCACAGGTCCCCGCTCCCACTCACGCGTCGCACGCGGTGACGTCACGCCTGCGCCAAACCCGTGCGCTTGCGCTCTGTTCCCCCCCGCCTCCCGAAGGTGTCCCGCCCTGGCGCGCCTGTGCCTCAGTGCCGGCCCCCGAGCGCTTGCGCACTGCCGCGGGCCCAGCGGTGGCGCTGGCAAAGGTGCGGAGGCTGGACCCGGGCACCCCAATGACAGGACAGCCGTTATTAGAAGTCACATTATGTGGGTGACGCCCCAGAGTCACTGTTCCCATTGTGTGCCGTGTTCCCTTGGCTGTGCCGGCAGAGGGGCAGGCACTGGAGAGACGTCTGCAAACCCGCACTGTTTCCCGGCTATAGCTGCTTGAGGTTTCGATCAGGTAGCAGGCTGCCCCAGAGACAGGGAGCCGCCAAGGTCAGGTCGCGCCTGCACCGCTCGTCCTCCGCCCTCGGGGGTACCGGCTGTGTCCAGTTCCCAAGGAAGCACACCTCATCGCGTTCGTTCCCCAGACAGCGCAGAGAACGCCTCAGTCACCCACAAAGTGTTGGCAGATGCCTTCTCATTCGGCACCGTTTCGGTCATTGCTGCTGTCAGGTGATGGCTCAGTATCCGAAGTAAACTGAGCTAGTTGTAGGGCAAGCGCGTTCCGTTTATCACCAGAGCGAACCAGACTAGATTCAGTGATAACGGTGCTAGTGAGTGGAGGGGTGCCACTCTATTAGCCAACCCCTGCTGAATTGAAACCGTTGGGTGAACAAATGTTCTCTGAGGAATTTACAGCAAGGTGTCAAGAGTGTTATTCTCTATGCCCTTTGTATTAGTCCTTTCACAAGACACTGCCCTCCTGCAGGTTACTCAGTGAATTCACCTGATGAGCTGTCAGGACATTAAATGAGAAGAGGCCTTTCACCTGGCCTTCCTCTGAACCTGCTTTCTCGGGGAATCCCTCACTTGCCTGACGGCTGCCGGGGGCATCCTTGAGCAAGCCAGGTTGGCAGGGCCTGGAGTGGACAGCTGCTGTGGGGGCCGGGGGTGGTGCAGTGCAGTGGATGTCCCCGTGCAGCTGTACAGTGCTGGTGTGGTGAGTGGACCAGAAGGGGTTGGCCTTCTGATCTAGAGATAAGGTACAGGGTTCATCTCCCACAGGCTGCTGGCTCCTGCCTCCCAGGTCATGAACAGAACGCCGTCTCTACCATCTACTATATGACAGTGCTCTACAACTGGCCCTCAGGTTTATGAAAAGGAGCCTGACAACCAAGGACCTAACGAGAAGCAGCCTCAGGCCTGGGCCGGGTCAGCTGCCTTAAAAAGGCTGGGAATTGCTCCCTTGGGTCTTGCAGGAAGGCTGCCAGGGTAAAATCAACCCCTGGAGCAGAAAGGCAGCAGTCAACTGGAAGGCCTAGCAGATTGCAGCTACAATGCACTGCAGACCTCAGTGGCGTTAACAAAGAGGAGCGGCCAGTCCCTTTGGCCCCTTTGATGGGGAGCACCTTCCCACTGCGTGCTGGGTAGGGCTGAGGGAGCCCTGGTGAGGGGTAGGGCAGGCCAGCTGTAGGCTAGGTGCAGATGTCCTTGGATCCCAGACACCCTGCTCCTCCCACCTACTCTTGGTGGCCACTGTGCTCCCCCAGGAGAGTCCCTGGTGCCCTGAGGCTGAAGGCAGCGCTAGAACCAAGGGGGCTCCAGGACCCAGAGGGGCAGGTACAGCAGTGGCCAGGCTTCCCTGCAGTAGGAAGAGCACCCATGACCTCGGTACTGTTGAAGGATCACATGCCCTTTGGACCTCATCCTAAAACCACAACTGACCTGATTCTAAGCTCTCCATTCAGCTCAGTTGTAGAGACCCTCAGGCTAGGGCACATGAAAAGGAAAGACAAGATGGACACAGCTTCGTGAACACATGATTTAAAGACACATGCCCCTCCCTGCTCCATAGCATCCCCCTCGGTCAGAGCAGCTTCCAGGCACCATCACTTTTTGGTCCAAAACTGCTTGTACTGCTCCACATCGAAGTCGTCACCGAGCTCTGGCTCCTCCTCCTTCTCTTTGACCTGGGCCTCTCGTTTCCGGAACCGTGCACGCCTCTCCTCTGGGGACAGAGAGTCCAGGTCCACGGGCATCTGTGGGGAGGAAGGGATGTGTACATGGCTCAGGTGGAGGGTACCAGGATGTTCTCCAGGGTCTCCACTTCACCTTATCATCTACCACACAGTTTAGGTCTTATGTGTTCTGTTGGGTTTTCTCTCCCTTTGAAGCTTTTATTTTTTAAAAACCTTTTTCTGCTTGTTTTCTCAAGATGTGATAGTTTTTTGAATACACACCTCACTATTGCTTTCTTGTCTTGATGTGTGGAGTGAGCTCCAGGTCACCCTCCTCCCTCTCCTCAAACAATTCTGACCCATGACTCGCCTTCCCTCCCCAGTCCAGTAATGGTGGGTTCTGACCCCATGAACCCCTAGAGGAGCAGTTTCTACAGGCTAAGACCTGCACCCCAGGGGAGTGTTGGGGAAGGAAGCTTACTGTGAGTATCTGTCGAGGCTCCCGGTAGCGGATGTGGATGGTGGAACCATCCTTCTTGACCAGGAGCACAGGGTAGAGGCGTGCGTAGGTCTGCCGGTGCACTCGAGTGAGTGAGGCTCTGTTGCAATCAGCCCGCTGGGAGGACATATACAGTTGGCGGCGGCTCTCAAGGGCAGCCCCTGTCACCACACGCTGCCAGAGCAGGCTGCAGACACACACGTGCTGGTCAGCGGTTGGTGCCAGGACCAGAGTGGCCACACAGCCCAGCTCCTATGGGGGCACACAGCAACCCGCACCAGGGCAGGATGTGGTCAGAGTAGCTCCACCCCACATCCAGAAAGAGGCTGCAGGGGTGAGCCCACAAGGCTCTCAGATGGGTGAGGACAGAGTCCACAGCCAGGACCCTGGTGGGTGTCTCTGGTGAGGCCTGGCCTCATAGCTAGGGTGCTGGACTACAACATTGAGTGGGAAGCTGACTTCCAGGGGACTGCAAACCTGGTCCTTGGACTGACCATTTGAGTCCATCCCACACCCCCTTCCCCATTCACACATTGAAGCCCTAACCCCCCGTGAGATGGTGTCAGGAGGTGGGACCTTTGGGTGGTGATTTGGATTAGATGAGGTCGTGAGGGTAGGGTCCCCCCAGTAGGATTGGTGCCCTTATAAGAGGAAGAGACCAGAGAGCTAACTCTCTCCTCCATATGAGGACACTGCAAGAAGGCAGCCATCTCTGAACCAGGAAGAGAGACTTCACCAGAACCCTGCTGGCACCCTAATCTCAGACTTCCAGCTTTCTTAAGCTGCCTGGTCTGTGGTGTTCTGCTAGGTCAGCCCAAGCAGACCGAGAAAACTGGTCCACTTGGCTTCTGAGTGTGGTGGGCGCTCAGCCCTCCCGCACACGGCAGAGCACATGCTCCAAGGTGACAGGAAAGGGCTAGGTACTCTTCATGCCCCACTCTACCCAGCCACGTGACCCCACATTTGTCTCACCCACTCGGGACCTCGATTTCCCTGTCCCAGCCTTTCCCTGTGACCCCCCGCCCCAAAGTCCCTTCCAGGCTGGCTTTCATGCAAACTTAAATTCAGAGCCCCAGGCTGTGCCTCAGTCCATCCGTTTCCTCCCTCACAGGTTTGAGGAAGAATGCATTCAAACAAGTACCAGAATTTCCTGGAATTGTCGGGTGCTCTGGAAGTTACCTTCTTCTCCTGGCATTCTTTTGAACACTCACGGTGGACAGGCATCCTGCACACTCACCATGTGCCTTTTCCCAAACCCCTCACTGCATGGGCAGTCACATCAATGCAGACCTTCCCAACAGCCTCCCACCTGGTCCCCATTTCAATTCCAGTTAAGTTCCCCTGCTTTGTGGGTAGTGATTCTAAAAACCTGATATTCACATCACTTCAGTAGCTCCCACCAGACTTTCAGGACTTCTCTCTCCACAAAGCAGCCAGCATGAGCACATGGGCCACGCACAGCCACAGTATGGCAGCCTCTGCTTTGGTTGTGGTTCCCACCACCCCCTGCACTCCCCAGCTGACACCTCAGGCTGAGGGCCCATCTCCTCCACTAGCCTGATGGCCTGGGGCAAGAATTGCATCTTATTTGCTATCAAGTCCCAGACCCTCCCTAGCTAAGTGCTCGTAAATTTTGGCAAAATGAATCCAGTCCCTGCCTCCAGAAGTGCAAGACTGGAGAAAGGAGGTGGTGGGCAAACTCCAGCACCAGAGGAACCTGCAGTCAGTTGGGCAGGGCCTGTACCTAAGCAGCACCAGGGAGCCCAGGGCACAGCCGCTCCAGAGAACCTGGGGTTGGTGACTCAGGAGGCTTCTGGAAGGGGCTGGAGTCAACCCTTGAGGGGAAAGAGTGGATGTTTTCCCACCAAACAGCAGCTGCAGTTCCAACATGAACCTTCTCCAGCAATGAGGGCCCTCCTGGGAATGCTGCAGCCCGAGTCCCTTCTCCATCTTCATACTAACCCACAGCTTCAGGTGCCACATCCCTCTCCCTAGATTCCACAGAAACAATTCAAAACCTGCATTCATTTTCTCCTCCATCAATACTTCTCACCTGGGGGAGACCAGGGAGTGAGAGGAACACGCAGACGGGGAGGCAGTTCTGGTGGTAAGAGAAGGAAGGCCATGATCTTCTCCATGGCTGGCCCGCAGGCTCTGAATAGGACAGTGACCACCATCACATCTGTTTGGTGCCAGGTACTCACAAGTCACTTCCATTCCTCCTTCAACACTTAAGGTGTCCACACATATGTACTTGTATGTATTCTCCAGATAAACACACTGGCTCTGGAGGTTTTCCTGAGGCAGCAGACCCTAAGGCTCTTGAGTTGGCATTCTTTGGGTGGCCCCATTACAGCAGTCCCGAGAGGCCTGGACGTCCATGCTTACCCAAGCAGTCTGCCCTTGGCCACCATTCCTCCTGCAGCACGTGAAAGCCCAGGGTCAGTCACTGGCCCAGTGTGTGACCTGCTAGGCAAAGAAATGAGAGACCTTTTTAAAAGGCAGGCTTTTCCACCTAACTGATTCTCACCAAATCCCAGCCAGGAACAAAGCGGTCTCCGAGACATTACCAGGTCAGTGCCAGTCTTGCCCAGTAACCTCTCAGGCTTCCAGCCCTGACCTGGCATTAGAATCACCTGTGGAACGTTTTTGACCCGGAGATGCCCCAGTCCTACTCCCCAAAACTCTGACTTAGTACATCTGCAGCAGGGCCCGGGACCTTTCTGGTGGGTTGCTGAGTCAGGGGAGCCACTCTGAGGATGGAATGCAACGTAAACGGCGAAGACTAGCTCATATCTTGTTTTCCAAGGTCATTGCATTCTCACAAAATCCAGCGAGGTAAAGATTACAAAAGGGCAGCCGCGGCTTACTAAACCTTGAGTCCCAGGGAAACTGAGGTTTCCGCGGTGACAAACCAGTTGTTTCAAATGTCAAAGACCTGATGTATCAGACATTCAGACCCCAGGAAAAGAGCCCTCCCGGCCGAGATGAGAAGGTTTGCCTCGCTATCCCCAGTCAGTGCAGGGCATCTGCAGGCTTCCTTCCGCCTTAGGACGTGACTCAGCAGGACAACGAAATGCTATAAACCTCCCAAGCGATACCCGCCCATTCTCTCGCCCTCGAGGGCGGCCTGCGGCGGGGCCCAGACCCTCCCTTGGGGGAAGCCCTCCAAAACCCGCGCGACGCGGCGCCTTTCCGGCATCAACTTGCCACCCTCACCGCCTCCGGAGCGGCCTCGAGGACCAGCGGCCAGGCCGCCACTGGCCAGTCGGGCGCCGGACTGGCCAGAGCCCAATCCACAATCACTGTAAACGCGGCTTTCAGTTCTCCTGCGGCACCGCCACAACGTCATGCGGCGGGCGCAGCGTCGTGCTGCGCTGACGTACAGCCTTGAAAGGCGGGGCGAGGCCGGCGCAGCTCTGACCAGCTTGCCCGCTGGCTGAGGCGGGTCCGGCGCCGCGCGGAAGTGTTTCTCTGAGGGGCGGAGAGAGGCCGGGCCGGCGCGGCGCTACTCTGTGACGTACGTCCCCGCGGGCGGTGGCGGCGGCCCTTCATGCTGCGGCGCCCGCTGGCCGGGCTGGCGGCGGCCGCCCTGGGCCGGGTCCCCTCGGACGGTGAGTGGCGGCCCCTCGCGTGGGGGCGGAGGTCCGGGCGTGCGCAGGCCCACGGGAGGGCCTTCCTGGGGAGTCCGGTCCCGGGCTCGCGTGTCGCTGTCTGAATCCGCGGAGGAGAGACGGGGACCGCCGCTGCTTGCGTGCGAGGGGCCGCCAGAGCCCGTGCTGAGCGCCGGTGTCGTGGACCTGCCTGAGGGACTCGTGGGGCTGTGCTCGTGAATTCTGTCATCCCGCCAGGCACCGAAATTGCCCTCGGCGGTCCTCAGTGGTTTCCAGAGTTCCGTCTCGGAGCGAGCAAAGCAGGGTAGACAAGGAGAGGGTAGTGTGTCTTCTCATGGAGTTTGCAAATTCAGGGAGGCTTTCCTTCGCTTTGAAGTTGTATCCCGTGTGTCTGTGTTTTAGAATTGCTTTTGGTAGTTACTATTTTACTTAGACAAATTAAAAGCTGGTTCCCCTGTGTCAGTCCTCAAAATGTAGGAGGAAATTCTCCTGGCACGGGAAGCTCCAAACAGCTTGTAAAACCCCTGCAGCTTGAGGACTTCATGCTGGATGCCATTGTGGACCCTGCAGGATGCGTGGGGGCAGAGAGGGGAGCAGCCTGACACCCCTCTCCAAGGTGGGCCACACAGCAGAGCCGAAAACCCTGCGAGATCAGGGTTTTGAAAGACCTTAGGTTGCCCCTGGTGTGGCAGAGTCGCAGAAGTCCCGATTAGCTCACCGGGCCTGTAGACACATGTAGTCTACCCCGAGCTCAAGAGGAGCAGCACAGATAACAGTTGGGAAACCCTCCCGGTGGTCCAGCTTTGGTGCTATGTTTGGTTCCCAAATATTGCCAACGCAGGGGCGTCCTAGGTGGGCAGAGCTGACTGCTCCTAGGACTCCCAGCCAGGAGGGCCCCTGGGACTGCTACAGGTTCCTGGCCAGCCCCACAGCCCAGCGCTGCTGGACATTGCAGATATGGGTACTCCACGCAGGAGCAGGTGGTTGGTGGCAGGCCTTCCTGACTCGTGGGCATGGTAGCTGGGGTTCAGCTTCCCTCAGGACAAGACACCTCAAGTCTAGGTTGCTGGAGCTGCCCATCTGCTGATTTTAGCCATTCTTTTGGGAGCAGTGAGAGGGAGTGAGTCTCCACCCAGATGTTGGTTTGAGGAGGAGCAGTGAGGGGTGCCACCTCACACATTATCAATGTCTTTTGATAGGGGTGGAGGAGGTGGAAGCTCAGGTGATGATTGGCCAGTGTGGGATGAGGCCCACGGGGACAGGAGGAGGGAGGCCAAGATGTGCTTCTCATGGTCAGCCTTGCACGAGTCCCCTGTGAGTGCCCCTTGGCAGCATGCCTGGCCAAATGTGGACTTTTCTGGACTTTTCTGTCACTCTTTCACTTCCCAGACCATGACTTGTGAGGGACCCAGGAAAACCTTCACCTTCGCCACCAGGACGGATGTGGGGTGGGTGTGGCTTCCTGTCTTATCATTGACAAGCTGAATTTCCTGCCACGTGAGCCCCCACTCTGCCCTTTTCTTGTAAGAATTCCACACACTTGCCTGCACACACCAGGCCAGCTTGTGATCTGGGTTGGTGCCACACCAGTGATAGGTGTAGTTTGCTTGGGCTTTCCTTTAGACTCTGAGAACACGTTGATCCAGCCCTTGACCTTTGTCTGGAACTGGTAAGATGAGCAGTTTATTTGAGGAGCACATTCTGCAAGTTCTGAAGTTGTACATTTTTCTTCAGCCACACCCAAACTTTTTTTTTTTAAACACTTGAACTGTTGATCTCCATCGTTTGCGTCACATTTAGCATAGCCCAAGAAACACGTTCAGAGGATTTGAGGAAGAGCAAGAAGGAAGGTATTATGATGTGGTTGGGGGTGGAAGGAAGTGACCCCAGTCCTCAAGGAGAAAAGGGGAAGCACAGAGGGTGAGCTGTTGGGGCACTGGTATGGAGGCAGGTGCTCTTCAGTCGGGCTCTGACCCCTGGCTGAACCTGTGTACCAGGCCTCTGTTCCCCCTGGGTCCGTCTCTGATCCTGTGCGTGCTGGGCCTTGGTTTCCCCTGGTCCCTGGCTGAGCCTGCATGTTCCAGGCCTTGGTTTTCCCTGGTCCCTGGCTGACCCTGGTTGTGCTTGACCTTTGTTCCCCTCTCTGTGAGAGTGAACGCTGCCCCAACCAGAAGGGCTTGGGCTTTTTCTTGCTCCATGATTTGTATGTCCTGGACCCCTTTCCCTTTCATGCTCCCTCTGCCTTCCCTTAGGGCTAGAACTGAGGATCTCATGTGGGACTGAGTCCCGGTTCTTCTCCTTGATGGAAAGAGATCCAGATGCAGCTGTGTAGTGCCATGACAGGCCTGAGTCCTCCATAGTGTGGCTTCTTGCCAACACTTTTGAAGGACAGGCTTCCTCTCAGGGAAGGCATGGGCTCACCCCACTGCCGGGAGAGGAGGTGAGAAGAAAATCGCTGGCTGCGTTGTGGCTCTCCCACTTCAAGTCAGGTTCTTGAAGGTTAAGTGGTTTCTTAAGGTCATTGGGCCAGGACATGTCCCACACACGGAGCACCTGAGGCCAAGGCCAGCGTAGTCCTCCTGTCCCTCACAGCCTTTTTGGGGGATAGGGCATGACCAGCTATCCTAACCCAGATCAACTCATGTCTTGTGGCTTGTGTTTCGCAAGAGGGCTGATGGGGTTTGACTTTCTCTTCTGTGTATCCTCAGAGGGTTGCACCTTGTCTAAGTGTCTCATGGAGGAGTGGGGAGGGAAGGGGGGTGGTGGCCATGCCCAGCCCTTGGGACAGGGCGGGAAGGCAGGTGGAAGCAAGAAGGAGAGCAGGAAATGCTTCTGGAGGCAAGCCTTCCAGGGCTGCCTGAGGAGCTCCTCGTGAGGGGTTCCAGCAGAGAGCATTCCAGAATGCACAGGCTTGCACCAGCGACTCCTACAGAAATTGCATCCCTGATCCTTATTGCTGTCCTTGTGAAATTTCCAGTTTCTTGCCAGGAAGCTGGGGTTCAGAATTGTGGGATGGTCAAGGAGTAGAGGATACAGAGCATTCCTAACTGCCAATCAGTTCTACCAGCTGCTGGGGCCAAAATCAGGCTCAGGGGTATCTGGCACATTTGATCACTGGGACTGAGAGGCCCTGAGGTCTGTCCCACACTGAGTGTGCTCCTGTCAAAGGTGGCTTTAGTGAGCACTCTATCACCATGATCACTGGGTGGAGCCCAGTACCCAGCGACTCCCCAAGTGCCTTCTGCAGGGCTAGTCCACTCCGATGTGGCCACTGTGGCTCGGGCCCTTGTGCTAAGAGGAGGTGACCTCAGGGAGGAGCCCCACAAGAGGAAGGACTCTGGATCCCACCCACCTCAAGGCAGTGGTGCTAGGTGGGTGCCCCCTCCCCTTGTCATCAGTAGTGTAACCTTTGAAGGAGGGCACGATGGATGGCCAGCACTGGGAAGGCCTGGGGCCTGGACTTGAGGGGCAGGTTGGGGCTCAGGAGGATACCCTGTGAGGAGTGGGCTGGCAGGGTAGGGTGATGATTTGGACCCAGGCAGGGAGTGAACTTTGCAGCCATCAGCCAGTCCCCATGCGTGTATACATACCTGCTGCTTACTGCCAGTGGTTGTTGGGCTGGGGATGGGAGGTCTCAGTGGGATGCAGTTGCTGTGCCCATGCCCCCAGGGTTCACAACATGGGGTAGAAAGCCAGATAGAAGCCAGGTAAGATGATGAGTAAGACTTGTGCACAGCATGCTCCTTGAGGGTTTCAGGCGCTGGGACTTCCACGTGTAGCGTTTGGTCCTGACTGAAGACATGTCTTCCCTATGTAGGTTTGCAGTGTCCAGATGTTAGAGCTTATGACCACAACATCTGGCCATGATTGCAGGCATGGGGAACAGGGCAGGAACTGCCAGGGAAACATGTTAGGGGCCTGTGTGCTGGCCTGGAGGCACAGGGCAGGTCAAGACCATGTAGCCTCTGGGTGTTGCTGGCAGGTTTACAGTTGAGGGCTGTGGGATGTGAGGGTGGGGCACCTGTTCAAGTTGGCAAAGGAGCATAGTGTTCCTGAGGGGCTTCTTCATAGATAAGCAGGATGGGTCCTCCCCTCCCTGGAGGTGGATACCCCAAGTTGGATTCAGAAGGCACCAGCTGCATCCACTGAGTTGAGGGTTTGTTGCTGTGAGCAAGGCCCAGGTAGGCTTTCTGGTCCATCTCTTGCGAGCATTGCCATGTGTCCACTTGATGTTGCCCCCGCCCTGGAGGAACTCACATTCCTGTGGCACCTACATGCTGCCGGGTCCTGGGAAGACCTACACTGCTGAACAACCACAGCCCTCCTGCTTGCAAGGTGGGGAGGCAGTGTGTGTGCGGCGGTGACTCGGCCCAGTCCAGAGGCCAGGCAGTGTGGTGGCAGCCCCCAGCCTCCATTGCCTTTCTCTTGCCAGGGCTCCTCTAGGAGCAGCAACCTTACTCAGGGACTGACTGGCCCCCAATATCTCCTCTGTCCTCCTATGCCCCTCCACCCCGACGTAGCTCTCTCCACAACCGTGGTCACTCACTGTCAAGTCAGGACAGACCCAGGGGGGTGGGCTGGGTTGCCCACAGGACATTCATTCTGCAAAGGAAGGAACTTTGTGAAGGCCAACAGTGAGCCAGAGATGAGACCTTCCCATGCACCAGTCCTTGGGGTAGGGCGGGGGCTGCGGTCTATTGGGCAGCAACAGCAGTGGGCTTAGAGTCGGACACACACACATGTGGGCATTTGTATGGTGGCACTGTGTCTGGGTGGGAAAGTCAAGACACCAGAAAGGAGTTGGGAGTCCAGTGGGACCGTTGCTAGATAAAAACGGTGTACTGTTGTCATAGGAAACTTGAAAGAGACAAGGGAACTAAGAACGGGTCACTTAGAAGTGACAGGTAATTGATGAGCTCCTCTGGGTCCATTTCTTCTATCTCTCTTCAGCAGGGGAACGTATCTGTTTCCCGACTCCTTCTCCGGGGTGTTTGCATATGGCATGATGGTCCCAGAATAGCTAGCTATGCTTTAGCCAGATTACCCAGGTTGGCCTCATTGCGGATTAGGGAAGCAGTGACCACCTGGGGCCCGGCTGGAGAGCTGCCCTGGGCTAGATGACTGGGTGTCCCCAAGCAGAGTGGCCTGTTCCTCCTGGGCCTCATCGCTGGTCTGCTGGCCACTGACTGCTCCTCCACACCTTACCAGGCACCCCACAGACAGAGCCCTGCTGGTGTAGGCCAGCTCACCACACGCCCTCCCAGGGTCTCCCTCCAGAGCAACACATAGCCTCCCAGCCCCCTAGCTCAGTGCCTGCCTCAATTCCTGTCTTCTGAGGCTCCAGATGCACCTGACCTTCCTCAGCCCGTCTTGTTCATGTGGCTGGGTGGGCAAGTGCGCATCTCTAGGGTGAGGAGCAGCCTTTGCCCTCTGCTGAGCAGGTGGTGCTGGCTGCCCTGGGAGGGATTTAGTGCTTAGAGGGTGGGGAGCAGGCAAGGATTACCACTCTCCTCTCAGCTCATCCCGAGCAGCCCCAAGGTGAGCACGGAGGCTGCACCCCACGCAGAAGGTAGGTCCTGTATGAGGGGTGCTGGGGTGATCCGATGGGCACAGAGCAGGCTAAGCTGATGCTTCCAGAGCTCCCCCACTATTCCTGCCCTCGGCGTGTTCACCTGTGGCAGGTGTCTGAGCCCTGTGCTATGAGCTGGGAGGGTGGCACCCATTGCTCTCCTGCTGGCTTCATGAGACCCAAGGATCAGAGAAGGGGAGTCAGGAAGCTGTGGTCGTTTGTGGTCAGCCCCTTGCTTTTCAGTGGAAGTTCCCAGAAGAGAGCTTGGGTTCCGCTGACCTTGACCAAGGGCACCTCTGGGGTGTGGTGCCAGGAGACACAGGAATTGGGACCCGGACATGCCCCTCCCAGGAGCTCCTTGACGGTGGGATAGGAGTGAACAGCTGGGGAGGCCACACATTTGTGGTCAGTGCATGTATTACCAGGTAGCACTCCCAAAGGGAGGCATAGCCAGGGTTTGAGCATGGCTCTGAGTGACTGCCCACAGCTCTGCCCAGTTTCTGGGGTGAATTCACTTGGGGCAGAGGTGGGGGCACTGCAGCCACCTCGCCCACTTCCATAGGGAGCAAGGCCCTGCTGATATTTGTCTCCCCCGTCCCCCGCTACAGGGATGTCAGGACCAAGGCCCGTTGTCCTGAGCGGACCCTCAGGGGCTGGGAAGAGCACCCTACTGAAGAGACTCCTGCAGGAACACAGCAGCATCTTCGGCTTCAGCGTGTCCCGTGAGGCCCCAGGGGAGGTGGGGGAGGGTCTCAAGGAAGCTGGGGGCGGGGACCCCTGCTGACATGCTCTGAAGCCCCCCACACTCCCACACGGTGGGGCGGAAGCCCCCACACTGCTGACCCTAACCTGGAGCCTCCTCTCCCACACCCCCAGATGGGCTGAGCCAGGCCCTGTGGGCAAGGCCCTGGGGATGGGATGCCTGGGGCTCCAGG
The DNA here is from genome assembly GCF_937001465.1 of Orcinus orca. Classification (NCBI taxonomy): domain Eukaryota; kingdom Metazoa; phylum Chordata; class Mammalia; order Artiodactyla; family Delphinidae; genus Orcinus; species Orcinus orca. Next base: position 15,976,005 of record NC_064561.1, on the reverse strand, counting down.
TGTTGTCCCAAGTCAGTCACTGGTACTTGTTCCTAGACACCACAAGGGACCCGAGGCCAGGAGAGGAGAACGGCAAAGGTGAGCTTGGCCAGCCTCAGTGCTCCAGCACAGGAATGGAGCAGCCCTCCCTTTGTCAGAGTGATGCATGAGGCCTCAGTCTCCCTCCCCATCAGCTCCTCCTCCTTTGCAGATTACTACTTTGTGACCAGGGAGGTGATGCAGCGGGACATTGCCGCTGGAGACTTCATCGAGCATGCCGAGTTCTCAGGGAACTTGTATGGGACCAGGTGAGCCATGCTTGGGGCCCTCCCTTCCTCCAGTTCTCTCAGGAACCTAGAGTGGGCAGCCCAGGCAGGGGTATCTCTCTGTGGGCACTGAGCAGCGGGTGTCCCCTTGACTGGGCCCCAGGTGGGGGGTTTCTTTCTATGGGCTGTCTGGGCAGTTGGGGCAAGGGACCCAGCCCCCCAGGGGTCAGGATGGAGCCACAGTCAGGGCTCTCTGGGCCACTCCCTCCTGGCCCAGCCCCACTTGTGTCTACCTGGCCAGGCTGCTGTGAGAACAGTGGGCCACACGAGGGCCTGGTATGCAATGAGGACTTGGAGGACCTGGGTCTCATAGGTCGGCAGGTTGCACTTTTCCCCACCACCACCTCCAGCCCCTGGGGTAGCCTGAGAGGGTCCCTGGCACAACAGCAGCTGCCCCTCCCAACAACCCACCAGAGCGGGGTCTTTGCTGGCTCCTCGCACCTGGCTTGCAAGGCCTGGAAGCAGTGCCTTGACACAGGCAGGCGTGCCTCTGTGCATAGCCTGTCCCTCAGCCACCTAGCTGGGTGAGGCAGGGACCCCACAGGACCCAGCATACTCTGCCCCAGGTGCAGATGGGAAGAGTGGTGGGCTGCCAAGTGGGGTCATTTGGCCACTGTTGGGACACTCAATGCCTGCTGAGGGGCAGTGCCCCCAGTGGATGAGGAGCACGTGGCACGTGGTGACCCTAGGGTGAGGGGCCAAGGCCTACAAAGGGTGGCCGGGGATGAGGAAGCCCAAGGGCGTGCCGTGTAGTTCTGTGGGGGCCATAGCCAGGGCATCCGTCTCCAAGCAGGGCCCCAGCATGCAGGATATGGGAGGGTGGTCGCCATCGCTAGCCTGAGGGCACGATCCAGGGGGTGATGCCAGAAACTTCTGGAGGCATGATTGGCGGGTGGGACTGATTGGGGTGATGGAGTGGTGTGGGGCCTGGGAGCAGGTGCCAGGAGAAGGAGAGGCCCTGGGCCAGGGTCTGAAGGCGCCCCTCCCTACTGCCACACCAGACCAGCAGAGGGCCCCCTTGTGCAAGGGTTGCTCAGGGAGTACTTCCAGAAAGAGGGAACAGATGCCACAGTTAGGGTGGGCCCCTGTGGGCACCCCCAGAGAGGCCCAGAGCAAGGGATGGGCAGTAGATGGTCCCACTGAGGCTCTTCGAGGCCGTGGGGTCTGCTAGGGCCTCAGGAGCCCACAGCTGAGCAACCCCCTCCTATCATCCCCCAGCAAAGCAGCTGTGCGGGCCGTGCAGGCCATGAACCGCATCTGCGTGCTGGATGTGGACCTGCAGGGCGTGCGCAACATCAAGAAGACCGACCTGCAGCCCGTCTACATCTTTGTGCAGCCACCCTCACTGGATGTCCTGGTGGGGGCTGAGGGAGGAGGGCGGGGGGGCAACCCTGGAGGCTCTGACCTTCTGACTTTCATACTTCGTCTCAGGAGCAGCGGCTGCGGCAGCGGAACACAGAGACGGAGGAGAGCCTGGCTAAGCGTCTGGCTGCTGCCCGGGCTGACATGGAGAGCAGTGAGTGTGGGCACCTATCCCTCCGTGTCCCTGGACCCTCTCCAACCCCCACAGTAGAACAGTCCCACCCAGCAAGGGGCAGAGGAGGGCTGGAGCCATCACCCAGCACTGTGGTCCACGTGAAGGGTCCCCGGACCCCCTCCTCTGTCACCAGAGCCTCCACTGACCCTGCCCCCACCCTCAGGCGAGGAGCCCGGCCTGTTTGACCTGATCATCGTCAACGACAGTCTGGACAAGGCCTACTGGGCCCTGAAGGAGGCGCTCTCCGAGGTGGGCTGGGGGTGGAGGTGGGGCCTCAGACCTCTGTCTGGCAAACAGGGAAAATAGGCTGGGACAGGTGATATGGCGGCCCCAGGCCCTGGGCGAGACCCTCTTCCTTTTCCCAGCCTCTCTTCCTTTCTCCCCGGCAGGAAATAAAGAAGGCTCAAGCAACTGGTCACTCCTGAGCAGGTCCACCGGCTATAACTCCTCAGGTGGGGCCTAGGGCCTGGCACCCACCCGCAGTGGGCCAGGATCTCCGGCGGTGGCTCTGCTCACCTCAGCTAGCACCCAGGGTTTGGGGTGCTGCCTATCTTCCCTCACTCCCCCACCGTGACTGGAGGAGTTTGCTCTCACCCCCTCTCCCCATGTCCATTTCTAGGCTTCCTCCCCACCCTGCCCTATCAACCCCCCTCCCATGGAAGCTGGGCCAACATCCAAATAAAAAACTGCTGGGTTAGAGTGTCCTTGAGCCCTTGGATCATGGCCCTGGGTGGGTGGGGCCACGGTATACCACTCCAGACCCACCCCCCACCCCACCCTGCTCTTGGCAACCACGCCCTAACTGGCCAGCCCCTGGAGGTCCTTGGGCAGCAGCATCCATCTGACATCTGCTGCTCTGGGCTGCCGGCCCCCAGAGAGGGCTGCCCCTGAGCTGCTGCACGATACTTGCCCAGGGCTCCCACCAGGTGGGTGCAGGGCCTCATCCCCCACTGTCTCTTTGAGTTGCCATTGAGGCCGGGGTCAGAAGGTCCTGGGGGCTCATCCTGCATGAACCACTCCTCCTGGTCCCTGAGCTGGGCTGATGGTGGCAGAGGGACAGACATTGCATACCTGAGGAGGGACTGAGACTACAGAGGATGGACCTCTGCATCTGGGGGCCTTGTGCATGGCCCACTGGGGCTCTGGCCGGCCGTAATGTTCCTGGAGAGGCCTGCCCAGGGAAGACACCTGGGGGCCTCTGTTAGGGTTCCAGGCTCTGTGGAGTCTCAGAAGATACCTCCAAAAGCTGCCCATCTCAAGTTGGGGCAGCTGAGTTGTACTAGGCACAGGAGGCACTCGCCTGAGCCCTGGTCCATGCCCAGGCCATGCTCCTATGGTGGAACCCAGACAGATGGTGGATGCAGACCTGGAGGAGGCAGGGAACCCAGACAAATAGAAAGGCTGGGCTCCATCCAAAAGTCCAGATGAACAGCGGAGGGCAGGCGGGAGCTGGGCCTGGACACTGGACGATGGGCAGAGGGGCGCTGGGCAGCCCCTAGGCCTGGGGGCAAGTGAAATGGGACTGGGCTGCCTCCTGACCTACTGTACAGCCTGGGAGAGACTGGTTCCCTCTCTGGGACCCATCCAGCCCCAGGGACAATCAGGGATTCAGACCCCGAGCCTCAGGGGGAACAATGGAGCCCTTGAAGGCCCTCCCCCCACATTGTGCTTGGTGGTGAGAGGTGGCCCTGGGTCGGGTCGGGCCCTGGACTTAGCCGGGTGCACACCCTCAGGAGGGCTGGTGTCCAGCCGGCCAGCAGGTGGAAGGGCTCAGAAGGACTTGTTTCCTGGCCTGGAAAAGGTAGGGTACCACCAGGGGACCAGGTTTGGGGTGCCCTTTGGGGCTGAGCAGCACCCTGTTTACTCTGGGCCCAGGGTCTCAGGGGCCTGGACTCAACTCTCTTGGAACAGCCAACCCCAGGAGATAACGGGTGCTGAGCCTGGTCGGGTGGCCCTCCATTCTGGGGGTCTGTCCATCTCAGGCCCACTGCCCTCACAGGGCCATCAGTCTGGGTGGTGATTCAGCTGCAGTAAGACTCAAGGGTAGGAGGAGGTAGAGGCAGAAGTCTGCCCCTCCCCCTCCCCCAGAAGCTGCTCAGGCCAGCTGATGAGCAAGGGGGGAAGGGGGTGGGCCTCCGAGCAGCTGGGACCCCTCAGGCCATGTGGGACTGGCCAGCCCCTGCCAGCTAGGCAGCTGCAGTGTATCCAGAGGCTGATGCCTTGGGCTATTCAGCCTTGGGGGGAGGTTGGGGAGCCCCAACTCTTCCACATGGGCAGACAAGCTGTAGTTGGTACACCTGCCTGCTATCCACACTGCTCTTGGTTTAGCCTTTATGTGGCCACGGGCACCTCCTAAACCCCTGTGGCCACCTGCTAGGTCTTGCGTCCTCAGATCTGGGTCCTGGAGGTTAGCAGAGCAGAACAGACTCCTGTTCTCCAGGAGCAGCACCCATTGCGCCACAGATGTGAGTTGTCTGGATGTGGATTGCGTGCAGGGTGGCTGGACATGAATGGGGAGCGGGACTGGGCTGGGGTCCCGACAAGGGGCAGCACGGCTGACGGGCAGCAGCTGGTGCTGTGGTATGCCTGGCTGTTGGAGGAGCAGGTGGACACAACAGGTGTTCAGGGCAGGAAGGGGGTATGCAGGGCAGAGAGAGTGGCACTGCCACACACTGAGGGGGCAGAGCCTGCAGTGGCTTTAACGCGGCGTTTTGGGCCGCATCAGGGTGGAGGGTTGAAGGAGGGGTTGAAAATGTGGGCACCCCATGGAGTCCGAGGGGCACAGTGTCCTGCCCTTGGCCAGCAATGCCTGGGGAGGTCCTTGAGGGGGCACCGAGCTTGGGCAGGGGTCCTGGTTCAGCCTCACACCCTTGCTCCTCCTGACACCTCCCGCTGCCAAAGCCCAGGGTTCTACGGCCCAGGCCACCCTGTAGCAGCAGTTCCTGGCCTGGCTGCAGGAGCGGTACAGGCTGCGCCACCATGACTCACTCCCTAGGCCTGTCCCCACCACACCCTCCACTCCTGCAGGAGGCCCCTCACTTCCCAGGTTCCAGGCTGGAGCAGAGCAGAGAGGAGGCCCCCTCGTTCCTCCACAGACCCAGAGTGCCATGTCCTAAGGTCACCATGGAACGTGGTTACCAGCCCAGCCACCTGCACCTCCAGAGGCCCTGGCAGGGAGGAGGGCCGTCCCACCTCAGGTTTACACCAACCCTCCCCAGAGCTTCCAGGCAGGGCTCCATTGCCTCAGACATTGAATCATCCCACTGGCATTTGCTGAGCGTTTGTGTGATTGGGGGCACTGAGCATGCAGTAGGGACACCTCACTCTTCTGGCTGTGGAGGGAGCTTCCCAGAGGAAGGCCATTGGAGCAGTACAAGGCAGAAAGCAGTGCGTGTGTGTGCCTGAGCGTGAGAATGAAGTGTGTGGGCGTGCAAATGCGTGTATAAGTGTGTGGGTATGCAGTTGTTGGAGGGAGTCCAGACATGGTCAGCTCTGAGGTGGGCAGGAGCAGGTCAGGAAGTTCCTGAGGACCTCTGAGGATATGGGTTTTGTGCTGAGAGCCCCAGGCTCCCTGGGACCCAACCCAGTGGGGCCTGTGTCCCCACCTTGGGGTGCCTGCAGGAGGGGAGATGGGGGTAGGGGACTGGGAAGGGAACCTGATCACTAGCTGGTGTCTACATTGTGGGAGGCTGTGGTGTGCACTGGAGTTGCTGGGGGTGGATGGATGTGGCAGAGGGTCCCCAGGCCTGGGGTCTGGGTTTTGGGCACCTGGGTTGGGGGCGGGTGCACACCTCTCAGTGGCCAGGGGGTTCAGGCAGGACACAACTGGGGCATCCGGGACAGGGGCACAGGGAGGGAGGGACATGGAAGACAACCCACAGAACCACTACCAAACTGACAAGGGGGAGACCTCGTGGGCATCCTAAGGCCAGGCTGTGAGGGAGGCCACCATTGGGAGGCCTTGGGGACTAGTGGAGGTGGAGAGAAATCAGATTTCTTCAGGCATACAGCACTGGGGACTGAGCAAGGCAAGTGCTGCAGCCCCACTCTCTGAGTAAGAACTCTCCCCCACAGGGCACTTCAGTGGGTGGGTAGGCAAGCAGCAGGAGGGAGACCTTAGCCTGGGAGGTGGGTGGATTGCAGGAGCAGCCCCTGGTCCCTGATCTAAGGCCTCAAGTCTCCCAGGGCTGAGTCCGCCTTGGGCTACTTGTAGGTACTCATATGTAGAGGAGGGACCACCCAGTGCCAGGTACGTGCAGGAATCTGAGTCCTCAGGAAGGGAAAGAGGTTATCTGAGATGCCCAGATTCCCAGGGAAGGGTTCCACCAGTCCTCTTGGTGAGCTGAGCACTCCACTCTGGGGGGGTGGGGGTGGGGCAGCCAGGCAGCCCCACCTCAGCCAGAGGAAGTCCACCCACCATGAGAGGGGGCACATGGGAGGAAGCTGGGCCAGGGATGGAAAGGAAATGGCTGGGCAGGCCCTGACCTCACTACTACAGGAGGAGGCACTGGGCATCTCTGGTTCTCAGCCTCTGACCACTCCCCCCCCCACCAGCCCAGGACCTTTGTTCAGACCCAGGGGTGAAAGGGGCTTGAAGCGGGGAGAGCCCAGCTGCCCACCCCTGCAGGAGCCACTCCATTGGTGCCAGAACCAGGTGTGCAGGGCCCAGCTCACCCCAGCACAAGTCATCCTGATGCCCACTGGAGCCCATGGTGCCTGCCTATCACTCTCCTCCCAATAGGGTGCCTCCTTGGGCAACTCTTGGTGAAGATGACCCCAGCCCCCTTCATGGGGATCCCCCATGTGTGCCCTGCACCCTGCCCAGTCACCCCTCCCTCCCCCGACCCCACACCCTTTAGTGAACACTCCCAGGCCTGCCCCCTCCCAGACCTTGACACCCAGGTGCACCTGGGCCCCTTCTCCCCAAACCTCATCCTGGATCCCACTTGAGTGGCCCCCATCCGCACTTGCTCTAACATGTAGCTTTGGATGAGATTCCCTCTGAACAAAGGTCCCAGCAAATGCCAGGGCCTTGTTCCCTGAGGGGCCAGCACCCCCTCACACACCCTCCTCTCCTGCTGGCCCAGCCCAGAGCCAAGCTCCCACTGGCTGCCTGCCATCAGCACTGGGCAGCCATGGGCCTGGCCTTTGCCTCCCACTGCCCCATCTCTGTGTTGGGGTCCTTCTTGCACCCCACAGCCCCAGGACAGGTCACAAGCAAAACTCCCAGCTTTGTGCTTGAAGCCTCCAGACATAGAGAAATACGTTCCAGGTGGGACAAGACAGGGAGAGGGAACTTGAAGTGATGGAGTAGGAAACCATTTTAAATAAGGTTTTTAATTTTACAACACGTGTGATTTACAGAGAAGCTATAAAGAGACCAGGGAGAGTTCTCATTTGCCCCCAAACCCAGTTCGCAGTGATGTGCTTGTCACAACTGGTGCACCAATATTGATACATTGCCATTAGCCAAAGATTCCTCACTTTTCCATGTGTCCTTTTGCTGTCCCAAGGTCCCCAGGGGGAGGGGTGACTGTCCTCGTGTCTCTTTGGTCCCTCTTGGGGGTGACTCCCTCAGACTTCACTAGTTACTGATGCCCTTGGCATTTTGAAGGTCAGGTAGTTTGTAAAAGCCCCTGCTGGAACTTGTGTCAATGTATCTCATGATTGCCTGGGGTGAGGGTTTGGGAAGAAGCCTCCGGGGCAGCAAGGTCTGTGCTCTCAACTTGGCTCCTCCCTGCAGGTGGGGACCTCGGCCACCTGCCTGAGGTGATGTCTGTCAGGTTGTACTCCTCCCTCCCTCCTTGCTGTGCTCTCTGGAAGAGCACCCTCCTTGAGGTCACAGTGACTACATGAATTATTCAGAATTCCCTTCTCCCCCATTTAGTTAGTTATTGTATCATTTGTATCAGTGGGGTCTCATACATTTTCTACCTTGGGCAACAATCTATAAACCAATCTATAATAGCAGGGTGGTGGGCTGGCCTCAGAGGCAATCGGGTAGAGAGACAGGACCAGGGGGCAGGGCTCAGCGTGGAGTGGGGTGGAGCGGGAGTGTGGGCGGGGAGTGGACGCTCCTGGGACTGCGGCGTAGCAGAAGCCCCAGCAGGGGTGGTTTCCGCCTGTGTGGGAGCAGAATGTGGGTGCTGGTGCGTTGGGACCAGGTGCGCTTGGCATTTTACTGCAAAGTCGGGGGGAGTCTCAGGAGCACAGGTCGATGGGCTTCCTAAGGTGCTTGGCAGAAGCGAGGCAGGCCCAGGGAGCGGCAGGACCCGGCGGAGTCCGGTGCAGGGTTTTTGCTGATGAAGCGGAGGGGGTGCTGAGTGGAGAGCCGTCCAGGATAAGCCCATCTGAGAGGAAGACGCTTTGGAGGGAAGTTTTTGGGTCTGGTCTTCTGGGGTTTGCTGTGCCTGCTGGCATCCGTGTGCCGATCCAGCAGCTGGCACCAGAAGTCTGGATTTGGGGGACCCCTGCGCATGGCACTGAGGGCCTGGGCTCCTCCAGGCCATAGCTGGTCAGCATCAGCCCCCTGACCGTGGAATGACCCCGCCGTGACTGCGTGTGTGACACAGGCCCTGCACACACATGTACACAGCACGCAGGCATGGGCCCTTGGGTCTGAAGAGCCAGAGCCTCTGCTCCACACCCAGAGGGTGCCTGAGCTCCCCCACTGGCACAGGGGGAAGAAAGAGAGGAGGTTTGCTCACCCTTCCTGCTGCCCAGGCTGTCCCCTTCTGCTGACAGCCTGCAGGGCCTGCACCCTCTTTCCTCCACATGATTTATCTCTGGGGGGGCTCTGAGTGCACCCAGGTCAGCCCCCCAGGGCAAAGTGCCATCCTTCACACCCCAGGGCAGGGTCCACCCAGTGCCATGCTAGAGCTGGTCTCAAGAACCCTGCCCTCACCCCCCACTCCCCGCCCCCGTGTGTCTCCTCGAGCTGGTCATGGGCCTGGTGGGCGCACTTACACCACGGGAGTCAGCAAACACTACACCAAGGCTTTTCCACCGAGGGCCAGTTGTTAAATACCACACAGAAGGGGTCAGGACTGCCCTGGCACCCCCACCCTCCCTCCCATTTCTCCACTGGGCTCCATCTTGGAGGGGAGAGAAGTGGGGGATGCTCTGCCATCCCTTTTCTGGGTTCCTGCGTGGTGGGACTATAGGCCTCAGCCTCCTGGGATGTGGGACTGTCGAGGTCAGGGTTGGGGGCAGGTCCTGAAGGAGAGCTGAAGTTAGAGCTGAGGAAACACAGCCCGCTGAGGACATCAAGACCCTCATGCTCATTCCTCCTTGAGGCAGAGGTATATCAAAGATGGCCCTGAAGGGCTGGGCATGTGCCAGTCTGTGTACCTGTAAATGTGTGTGCCTGTGCATGAGTGCATTGCACATGTGAGTGTGTGTATATATATGTATGCACATGTGTGTCTGAGTGAATGTATTTGCATGTGCACTTGTGAGTGTTTGCATGTGTGTGGCTATGAGGGGGCGCTGCACACAGATGTGAGGAAATAGGGTCACTTCCCCAGGAACCCCGGCTGCCCCCTCTTCCTGCCCCCACCCCCTGCCCCGGGAGAGGCCTCAGCTCCATAAAGAGGGCCCGGAGCCCTGAATGCCCCTGTTATTCCATTCCACACCTGCCCACGCTGCCTCCCAGGCCTGTTCCAGAAGGAGGGGGCCAAAAGCATCAGGTACTCAAGGGTCTTCTGCCTCCGAACTACCCAGGAGCAGGTACTGGTGTGGAGGAGGGAGGGTGGGCATTAGGAGGCTGCAGCCCCCTCCCTAGAGGTGCAGGGGTACAGGGGTGTCTGGTCCTGCCCACTGAGCCCCTTCTAGGTACAGGCTCACTCAGGGGTAGCTGATCTAGAAGGAGCACTGGTCTGGGACGTGGTAAGTGGCCACATGGCTGTCTCCGAGGGTCACAGGTGCCCGACTGTGGTTGTGTGTGTGCCTTACGGTGTCTGTGGGCCTCGCTGCACATGGTGCCACCCTGAACAGACACCTGGGCTCACCCCCTCACCCCCCAGCCAGGATGTGCAGAGGACATGGGAGTGCTGGAACAAGAGGGAGGAGCAGCCTGGAGGGTAGGCCTCAGCCCCTGGTACAGCTGGACCAGTGGTGGGGGTGGGGGGGGCACAAACAGCACGGCAGTGGTCCTTTGTGGAGATGGGGACCAGAGCCCCTGTCCAGGATGTCGAGGAAGGGGGGCCCACTGTTGGGGCGTCTGGAACTGATGGGGCTGGGGGCTACAGGGGCTGGAGGCTGACAGAGCCGTTGGGTCTGGGGATGGATGGGATTAGGGGGTGATGAGAAGGCTAGACTAGGAGGCTGGGGGCTGAGGGCCACTGGGTCTAGGGGCCTGGAGAACTGTGGGCTGATGGGGAATGGAGTGGCTGAGGAGCTGGGGGGCCAGGCAGGCTGCAGGCCCAGCCCTTGGTGGGCCCCTGGCATGCTGGCAATAGGAATCCAGCAACCTGGGTGCTGCAAGGTGGGAGCAGGCATCTGAGGTGAGGCCCAGACTCTGAGCGAGGCTGGTCCGTTTTCTGGTTGACCTTACGAAGGCAGCTCACCCAGTGGACTCCCTGTGGCTCTCAGGGCCTGGGGTGAGGTCCCCAGAGGCTGGGTAAGGGACACAGCTTGCACGGCACTGGGCTTTCCTAGGGAGCTGGGGGAGGGCAGGAGGGCTGGCCCTGCTCCAGGCCACAGGGACCTAGAGTCGGGTTTTGGGGGGAGCAAGGGTATGTGCTCAGCCAGAGAAGGAGACCCCTTGTCTGTCCTTGTAGGGTCTATCCTCTGGCTGCAGAGGCCCCGGCCTCTTGCTGATCCCTCCTAGGGCAGGGTCAGGACCCTAGGTGAGGGCGGCGCTCCTGGAGGGGCTCCAGGTGCCACTGTACACCCTCCCAACCCACCAGCCCTTGCCCCCATTACCCTCGCCCCAGGTTGAGCTCCTGCTCATGGCCTGCAGGTCCCATCCCCCGCCCCTATGACCAACATGAGCTGGAGCTTCCTGACGCGGCTGCTGGAAGAGATCCACAACCACTCCACGTTCGTGGGCAAGGTATGGCTCACGGTGCTCGTGGTCTTCCGCATCGTGCTCACGGCGGTGGGCGGTGAGTCCATCTACTCCGACGAGCAGACCAAGTTCACGTGCAACACGCGGCAGCCGGGCTGCGACAACGTCTGCTACGATGCCTTTGCACCCTTGTCCCACGTGCGCTTCTGGGTTTTCCAGATTGTGGTCATCTCCACGCCCTCCGTAATGTACCTGGGCTATGCTGTGCACCGCCTGGCCCGCGCCTCACAGGACGAGCGCCGCCGCGCCTCACGCCGCCGCCAAGGCCGCCTCGCGCCCCGTGCACCCCTGCCCCCACCGCCCCACCCGGGCTGGCCCGAGCCAACAGACCTGGGCGAAGAGGAGCCCATGCTGGGCCTGGGTGAAGAGGACGAGGATCCGGGCGCGGCCGAGGGCCTGGGCGAAGGTGATGAGGCTGAGGACGTGGGTGCCGCCAAGGGCGCAGGAGGGGACCCAAAGGCAACCGGGGTCCCAGGCCCGGCAGGTCAGCATGACGGGCGGCGGCGCATCCAGCGCGAGGGGCTAATGCGCGTGTACGTTGCCCAGCTGGTGGCGCGGGCCGCCTTCGAGGTGGCCTTCCTGGTGGGCCAGTACCTGCTGTATGGTTTCGAGGTGCGGCCCTTCTTCGCGTGCAGCCGCCAGCCCTGCCCGCACGTGGTCGACTGCTTCGTGTCGAGACCCACTGAGAAGACGGTCTTCCTGCTGGTCATGTACGTGGTCAGCTGCCTCTGCCTGGTGCTCAACCTCTGTGAGATGGCGCACCTGGGCCTGGGCAGCGCGCAAGATGCTGTGCGCAGCCACCGCCCCCTGCCCCCCACCCCTGGCCCCATGCCTCGCCAGCAGCCCTGTGGTCTCCCCGCCGCGCCTTCGGGCCTGGCCTGCCCGCCAGACTACAGCCTGGTGGTGCGCGCGGCTGAGCGCGCACGCACCCACGATCAGGACCTGGCCAACCTGGCGCTGCAGGCGCTGCAGGACCGGCGGTCACTTGGGGAACTCGACAGCCCACCAGGCCCTGGCCTTCCAGCAACCGCCCGGGGGCCCCCGAGGGCCGGCGCCCCTGCCTCCGGGTCGGGCAGTGCCACGTCGGGGGGCACTGCCGGGGGCCAGGGCCGGCCAGGGGCCAAACCCAGGATGGGCTCTGAGAAGGGCAGTGCGAGCAGCAGCAGGGAGGGTAAGACCACCGTGTGGATCTGAGGCCTGCATTGGCTGCTGTTCCTCCTCCCTCCGCACCAGGGCCGAGGTGGAGGGCTCTGGAGGAAGTCTAGGGTCTGGACACCGCCTAAGGGGCAGAGCACAACCTACCCTCCTCCTCCCCCTCAGGTGGCTGCTCTCCCCCTCGAGAGGGGGCGGAAGGCACCAGCCTGCTCTGCATCACTGCCCCTCCCTGCCTGAGCCCCATCTTCACCCAGGATAGGGTGGGGAAGGTAGGCCTGGGAATCACGAATGGTCCCCAGCTCTGGTCCATAAGCCCTGATGGGTAGGTGGGACTGTGGCTGGGGCATTTCCACCCTCCCAGAGCCACCCAGCTGGCCACCTCAGGACAAGGCTGCCCTCCAGGAGAGAGCTCCACCCGCTCCTGCCCCGCTTTTCCCGGCAGTAGCCCATGTGCGACTGCCCAGGGATGCTTGACCTGGGTCTTGGGGAGTACTGTGCTTGTCCACAGTACTCCCTGCCCAGCAAACGGGGCTCTTTTCCTAGCACCCACACTCTTCTAGCCCAGGTTCTGGTTCTTGCAGAGATGGAAGCAACGCCAGGTCTTCCTTGTACAGAAGGGAAAACAGAGACCACAGTGGGCAGAGGCCCCTGCGCCCAGCCCTGGTCTGTACCACCTCCTGCCTCACCCCCACTAGGCCCCAAGCATGAGCTGCCTCGAGTGCCAGGTGGACCTGCACCCTGCTTCCTGTTCCCTGCCCAGGCAGATCTGGGGCTCAGGCCCTGCATGGGCCCCAGGGTGGATGGGGCCATGCCCTCTCCAGCTCCTGTGCTGGCCTGGCGTGGCCCCTTCCTCTGGGACATACTTCAAGTTCCGAAAAGACATCGGTCCCCCTTACCACTCAGACCAACAGGATGGTGGTGAGGGGCTATGGCTTTGCCCATGCTAGGGGAAGGCGCTCTGAGGCTCCCACCGCAGCCTCTTCCCTCCAGCCCCCTGTCCGATTCAGACACAGCCTCCAAAGGGAGTGAAATAAAACTAACTTTTGTTTACAACCACATGTGTATGTGTATGAATGTCCGCATAAATGTGTGTGTGTGCTTGTGTATGTATGTGGGAGTGTGGTGTGTGCACATATGTGTGAGTACACATATATGCGTGTGTGTACGTGTCCACCGCTGGCCTCGGGGGACACATGGCTCAGCTCTAGGATGGCTGGGAGAGGAAACCACTTTGCAGGGACCATCTGGGGAGCAAGGCCCAGGTTGAGCCCCTGCAGCTCCTTGGAGACACTCTGGTGCCTCTCTGTGCCAGGCAACAGGCTCTGCCCAGAGGGGAGGGATATGGCTGAATGAGAACAAAGAACAGCCGGGCCTGCACGTTTAGACCCAAGGTGGTAGCTCAAAGGACAGAGAGGCAGTCCTGTCTCAGGCCCCGGCATTATCCAGATGCTGGCCAAAGCCTACAGTGGTAGCTTTTGGTGGGGAGCAAAGGTGAGCACAGTTGGGGAAACAGCTGCTGCCATCAAGGAGCCACCTTGGTCTAGACTTCAGTGATCCTGCTGTCTACCAGCCTCCCTCAGGCCCAAGGCAGGCCCTGAGAGCTTCTCCCAGATTGCAAATCCTCTCTGGGGTCCCAGGGCCAAGCCCCAAGCCTGGGTGGACCCCAACCCAGCCTGCCTCTGGTCAGATGCCAAATGCAGGCTGAGTCCCTTACCTTTGTGGGGTCTGACTGGCTGATCCCGGGCTCCAGGTGACCCCACCCCAAGGTGAGCCCTGCCCCCAGGTAAGCCCCACCCCCATGAAGTCCCAGATGTCAATGCCGGAAGCAGAGCCTCAGAAGGAAAGCCAGTCCAGGTCCAGAGCAGGGACTCGCCACTCGCCTCTCCAAGAGAGGAAAGCCCATGGGACTGGCATCCCTGCATTTGGGGCTGTGCTGCTGGCAGCATCGTCATGAGGAATACGGGGTTTCTGTGGTGGAGAACACGCTGTCTGTCCAGCCATGCCCGGCTCCCATCAGTGTGACTGGGTGCAGTGAGCGGCAGAGCTGGTGAAGGATATCTGCAAGGCACTATTGTTGGCTGACACCCTTGCCGTGGCCCCTCCATAGCCTCCCTGCCCACCGTGTCCCTGAGAGCAGCCTCCTGCAGCCAGTGGAGGGCCTGGAGGACATCAGGACCTCAGGGAGTTAAGTGGGCATTCCAGGTGGGGAGTAGTGGGAGGCTTTAGGGTTCAGAACCACCCTAGTGGCTGGAGAGGGCTGGTGAGGAAGGCAGGTGTCCACTCCGAGCAGGGCCCAGAGGTTGGCCTCGATCCTGATGGTCAGTGCTCCCACATCTCAAGGCCATGAGGCACACTTGATGGTGACAGGGTCCCACAAGGGGTGGAAGGTGGGGCATGGGCCCTCAGCATCTGCCTGAAAAGAAGCCTTAAGCCAGCAGACAGGGAGACCCTGGGCGGTTTTGTGTTTGGGGAAGAACATTCTGGATTTCACTGTGACAGTGTCCAGGGAAGCCTTCCCCCATCCTCTCTGTGGAGTAACATCAGGATCTCACCCTCTATAACTCGGGTTGGGCTCCTGGTGTAGTTTCAGCCTGGGAGTGTCTGGTGGGGCCAGGGCTGGCTCAACGATTTCCTCACTCACCGAGCTGGGGGTCCATGCTGGGGTCCCTCGATGTGGTTTGGACCTCCTTGCAGCATGGCGGCCCAAGAGGACCCAGCAAAGGCCAACTGACTCTTATCACCAGCCCTAAAGTCATATCACTTCACATCATAGCAGTCACAGGCCCGCAGGATCCCTCTCAATGGGCCAGTGTCACATTTTAAGGACATGTGGAATAGTCTCTGTTGGCCTTGGTCCGCTGGCCCCCCTAGCCACGTGTGAAGCCCTTCAGCACCCCTCCCACCCGCACACACAGGGGCACGTGATCTTGGGGCCTCTGCAGCCACTGCTCCCTTCTTTTACCACAGTTCTGATATCGGTCCATAATTCGCCCCGTACTGTTTAGCCTGTCCAGTTTCTATCATCTCAGTCCCCCCACTCCTAATTGGTTTAGATACAATTTGAGGCAGCTGGGTCAATGGGAACAGGACACTGCCCAGGGGCTCCTGGGGAAATCTATTTGCTGCGTGTCTGTGACATGGAAGTCAGATGAGGGTCAAGCTGTGAGTCTCTGTGGGTTTGTCCAACACCAATCCAGATGTTGCGGTGAAGGTGTTCTTCTAGATGAGATTAGCATTGACGATCTGTGGACTTTGATAAAGCAGACCACCCTCCCTAATGTGGGTTGCCCTCATCCAATCAGGTGATGGCCTTAAGAACAAAGACTGAGGTTCCCAAAGAAGGGATTCTCCCTCCAGACTGCCAGTGATGATTACATTTATGGGTCAGCTTAACTGGGCCCTGGGATGCCCAGAACAAGCATGATTCTAAGTGTGTCTATGAGGGTGATTCTGGATGAGATTCACACTGAATCTGCACACTGAGTAAAACAGATGGCCCTCCCCAGTGCGGGTGGGCCTTGGCCAATCAGGTGAAGGCTTGAGTAGAACAAAAAGGTGGAGTAAGAGAGAACTCCTGCCTGACAGTTTGAGCAAGCACACTGGTCTCCTGTCTTCAGATTCAGACTCAGGCTAGAACTCTCCTGAGTCTCTAGCTTCTAGATGGCAGACCTTGGGACTCCTCAGCCCCCATAGTTGAGTGAGCCAATTCCTTATAATAAATCTCTGTCGAGTTGGTTCTCTTTCTCTGGAGAACCCCAATTAATCAACATCCCATCAGCCAGGGGTTGTTAAAAGGGCATCCCAGCTGTGAGGAAAACTGCAAATGGAGGCTCTATTCTGGGAGGTATCTCAGTCAGCTCAGCCTGTGTAACAAATACCATAGACTGGGGGCTCAAACAACAGACATCTATTTCTCATAGTACTGGAAACTGGAAGTCCGAGACCAAGGTGTCAGCACCTGAGGCCACTCTCCTTGGTGTGTAGACAGCTGTCTCCTCCCTGTGTCCTCACATGGTCTTCCCTTTGTGTGAGTCCGTGTCCTCATCTCCTCTTCTTATAAGGAAACCAGTCTTATTGGATTAGGGCCCACCCCAGTGACCTCATTTGACTTTAATCACCTCTTTAAAGACTCCATCTCCAAATACAGCCCCGTTCTGAGGTCCTGGGCATTAGGGCTCCATAATGTGAATTTGGGGGGATGCAATGCAACCCATATTAGAAGGCAGATGCCTAACTAAAAGCTCAGTCACCACAGAAGGGGATCCTAAAGCATAAGCCTCTTGTTTCAGGAACTTAGGGGCCTGTATGAACCACTGGGGTCCTGTATGTTTTGTGAGCTTTCAATGGGGGTGACTTAGGATTTACTGTCATGTCCTCCCAACTGATGTCACTGGCCATCCCAGGCTAGGGGAGCCAACCTCTGTGTCATACACGTTCCTACCTCTAACACCAATTTCTTGATGTTCTGAACCACCATAACCATGATCTCATGCCTGAGCCCCGATACCCTAACAGGGTACCCATCTCCCACCTATGACATAGTATCTAGTATGCCCAAGTCTGTTAACTCTCAGAGGTGGAACCCAACCACTAAACTTGGCACTTAATGCTCACCTAACTACTTAAAAAAAAAATCCTCTCAGTGCCTGTATGGCCATGAGGCTGGAGAGCTGAACTGGGGTGCAAAGCCATCGACCCTCGCCCCCCATCTTCTGTGCTCTGGAGCAGGCTGGTGGGTTGAGCCCAGGCCTCCCCACCCCTGCTTCACTGTCTGGTGGGGTCCTCAGGCTGTGTGGGGCCCACCCAGGTCTGTATAGGGGCAGGGCCAGGCCAGGGGAGCGGCTGGAGCAGGATCAGACAGAATGGCCTTGTCTCATTCTCATCTGTTTCCATGGCCGGAGCCAACTCGCCGGCTGCTCAGGGAGATCGTGGAGGGCTTCAGGGAGGGGGGTGCCCAGAATGGGGGCAGCTTCCTTCTTCTGACTTTGGGAAGGGAGGAGGCCATGAGGAGAGAATAACAGGAAACAACCCCTGGCCTGGCAGCAGCTGGGAAACAGGGTCTGGGACCCCCATGTCTGCTGATTTTCCAGCTCTCAGATCCCCACCCCTCCCGACAGCTCCAGGGCCCATGGCCTCAGAGGGAGGAGATGCACATGGGATCCAGCAGCAACCTATGCCCCCAGCTGGACCCAGGCCAATGAGTGGGGTTCCTTGGGAGCATCCTGAGACCAGTCCACAGTTCCCTCCACCTAGACCTGTAGGCATGAGAAGCTGCAGTGAGAGGACCTGAGAAGGAGCAGTAGCCAGGCCATGCCCACATGCAGGGGTCCCTGCTGTCAGGCTGGCCAGGCTGGTGCAGAGATCTGGGAAGCCTTCCTGGAGGAGAGAGCCTGAAGCAGTGCTGGTTGGCAGACTCTAGAATGCTGGGAAGTGCTGCCTGCTCTGTTCACAGAGGCAGCCACCAGCTGACTGTGGCTCTGGACATTTCAGTGTGGCCCATTCAGTAAGGAGCTAAAAGTTTCATTTGACTTCATTTGAGTTAATTTGCATTTAAACAGCCCCAGGTGGCAGCAGTGGCCCTGCTGGACCAAGTGGGCTGGGCTTGGCACTGGACTGGGAACGTCAGGTAAGGTTCCGGGTGGCCCTGGGTCAGCCTGCTGGCCCTTCCCACAGGCTGTGCTGGTGGGAAGCAGGTTTTCTGCTGGCCAAGGGATGGGCTGATGTGAGGCTTGAGGAATGCAACCCCCCCCCCCCATGTTGTCCTCGAATGGTTTCCTCCCTGACCTCACAGGGCTGACAGGGAGGTGCTGGGTCACCCTAGGAACACAGGCCCAACAGAGGAAGACCTTTTCCATGAAAGGCCAGTGGAACTGCATTCCAGGCCTGGCTGCTCACAACCAGGAAGCCGACTGGGAGGGGACCAAGGGCCTGGAAAACCCTAGGGAGTTCTGGCCAACCAGTTTATGTTAATGAGGTCACTTTTGAAAAGCCCCTAAGGATGGGGACTGGTTGCCAGAAACAACCGTGTGATTAGAGGGTTAGAGCTTTCAGCCCGACCCCTTGACCTCTGGGGAGGAGTGATGGGCTGCAGGTTGAATCAACAGCCAATGGCCAATAATTTAATCAATCACATCTAGGTAATGAAGCCTCTGTAAAATCCCAAAAGGACTGGGTTTGGAGAGCTTCTGGGTTGGGGAACACATGGAGATTTGGGGAGAGTGCGGTGTGCTCAGAGGGCATGGATGCTCCGTACCCCTTCCCACAAACCTTGCTCTTTGCTCTCTTCCATCTGGCTGTTCCTGAGTTATATCCTTTTATAACAAATCAGTAATCTGGTAGGTAAAATGTTTCTCTGAGTTCTATGAGCCACTCTGATAAACTAATTGAACCCAAGGAGAGGGCTGTTGGAACCTCTGATCTATAGCTGGTTGGTCAGAAGCACAGGTGACAACCTGGACTTCGACTTGCATCTGAAGTGGGGAGGGGCAGAGTGTGAGTGTATGAGACAGTGTGTGTGGCAGTCTTATGGGATCTCATGCTATCAGGTAGATGGATTAAAAATTGAGTTAAATTTTAAGATACCTAGCTGGTGTCAGAGAATTGTGTGGTGTGGGGGACCCTCCCCCCCCACACATTTAGTGATAAGAAGTGAAGGGTAGTGTGAGAGTATAGGATACACAGGAGTGTCTGTTTTACAAAGGAACTGAAAGCAAAGTTGTACACCCATCTTCATAGCAGCATTATTCAAAACAGCCAATGGGTGGAAACAACACAAATGTCCACCAATGGGTGAATGGATAATTCAAATATGGTATACACATACAATTGAACATCATTCAGCCCTTAAAAAGGTTGACATATGCTACATCATGGTGGAACCTGGTAGACACAAGCCAGTCACAAAAGGACAAATACTGCATGACTCCACTTCTATGAGTTTCCCAGAGGAGTCAGGTTCATAGAGACAGAGTGGAATGGGGTTCCCAGGGACGGGGGAGGTAGATAGGGATCTGCGTTTGATGGGGATGGAGTTTCCGTATGGGAAGGTGAGAAAGTTCTGGATGATGGGGATGGCTGCAAAAGAGTGTGAACGCGCTTAATGCCCCTGAAATGTGCACGTAAAAATGGTTAAGATGGTAAAGTTTAGGTTATGAGCGGCTCACCACTGTAAAGCAAGCAGAAACTTCTCTGAGGCTCGAGGAGGAGGTCAACTGCAGGAGCAGAAGCCAGCTCAGGATAGGTGGGCGGGGGACTGACAGCCCGAGGCCTCGCCCCCGCGCAAGGTCCGCCCACCCTCACCCTGGCCACTCACGCGAGCACCGCTCGCCCGCCTCCAGGGATTGCTGTGGTACTAGCCCGCGCATGCTCGCGCACACTCCGCCCCCACGCACGCTTCGCCCGCCCGCCGTCAGGGGCTGTTTTGGGGCCCGCCTGCACCGCCTCCACCCCCACCCCCGCCCCACCTCCGCCCCGCGCACGCTCCGCTCGCCCGCCTCCAAGGTGTTGTGGCGCGCGCCCGCCCGCTCGCGCCGCCGCCCGGGCCGCCCCTTCCCGCCGCCTCACTCCGCCCCAAGATGGCGGCCGCAGCGCTGCTCCGGGGTGCAGCTCCAGGGCGCGGCGGCCGGGCCTGGAGCTGGCGGCTGCGCGCTGCCCCGAGGCGTCGCCTGGGCCACAACTCCTGCTGTCAGCGTGGTGAGTCCGCGGGCAGCGCGGCGTGGGCCTGCTTCCTACTGGACGAGCGCGCCCTGGTGCGCGTGCGTGGGCCGGACTCTGCGCCCTTTCTCCTGGGTCTGCTGACCAATGAGCTGCCGCTTCCAGGTCCTGCGGCCGGCGAGGCTTCAACTTCGGCGCGTTCGGGCTACGCCCACTTTCTCAACGTCCAGGGACGCACCCTCTATGACGTCATTCTCTACGGGTGAGAGCGGGTTGGGGCGCAGGCTCCGGGGGACCGGGGTAGGGGAGGGGGTATCACCCAGGGGAAAGGCACCCAGGAGCGGGCATGAGAAGGCTTGGAGGATGGGCTTCCATGGAGAGCTCTCAGGGGAGGGGTAGGCACCGGGCAGGGGCGGACAGGGGGCGGAACTAAGGACACCCAGAGGCAGGGCACCTAGGGGAGGACTACCAATGGCCCAGGACGGACATCCAGGAGAGGACATGCAGGACAGGGCATCCAGGGGAAGGGACACCTGGGAACCTGTGCATGGGGGGGCCGAGGTGGGCCTCAAGGGAGGGCACCTGAGGATGGGAGGCGCGCCCAGGGTAGGGAACCTGGGGACCCGCACACAGGGTGGGCTGGGGATGGGCACCTGGGGGAGGACACCGGGGCAGGGCAGCCATTGGTGAGCTGGAGTCTGCACCCAGGGATGGGCCAGTGACACTCACCAATGGGAGGGCCTGGGCGTCCCTGCGCCTGGCCTCTGATCCTGCTCAGACCCACTGCACGGAGAAGGGGTCGTGGCACCTGGAGCCACACTGCAGGGAGCAGTCTCTGCGCGACTGGCTTGTGCTACTACTTCCTGAGTTCTCCAGTGTACACACATTTCTGTCCAAAATCTCTCCGTATTCAGTGATTATTAGCGTTTGGTGTTTTACATCAGTTAGTGCTGATTTTATCATGACTTTCTGTGATGGTCACCAGGACAAGCCAAGTCAGTGGCCTTTAGAGCTATAGAGCTTTCGGTTTTCACTTGCTTAGCTTTCTCAGAGGTTCTTCTAGAACCTGTCATGCAGTTGCAGGTCGTTGCTCTGCCTGAAACTGCCCTGGAAACTCCAGTGTCCCTCTTCTATTGTGGGTTCTTGTCCGCATCTTCCTCAGTGCCTGCCTGCTGGAGGAGTATGTTCTTTAGTGCCTTGTTGAGAGGTAGGATACTTCAGGTGGACCTTTGACTCCTTCAAATGGTTTTACCTGATAGCTTGGCTGGGCATAAAATTCTAGGCTGAAAATAGGTCCCTGAAAACATTGAAGCCACAACTGGCATTGCTGTCAAGAGGCCTGGTGCCTTTTTATGTTTGAGCCTTTGTGTGTGACTGCTTTTTCTTTGGACACTCTTCGGGGCTCTTTTTCATCCTGATGTCTTGAAGTGTTATGACGATATGTTGTAATTTGGGTCTTCTTTCACGTCATGTTGCTGGGCACTTGGTGGGCTGTATGACTCTGGAACAGGACTCAGTAAAGTATGACCCTTGGGCAGATCCAGCTCACTCTGTTTTCATAAGTAAAGTTTGATTGGAATGCTGCATGCCCATTTGTATACTGTGTGGCTACTTTCATTTTCCAATGGCAAAAGTATAATTAGTAATATAATAATGTGGTAGAGACCGTGTGGCCGCAAACCTAAATTATTTACAGTCTGGTTCTTTACAGAAAAGGTTTGTTGTCATGATCTGTTTTATGTAATTATTACCTTCCCAGTAGTTGCTTTAATCTCTTTTAGAAACTGCGTTCTTTGATTATCTTAAACCCTCTGTGTCAGTAATTTTCAGTTAATCTATCAGTGTTGTAATGATGTTGTTTTGGTCCCCAAATTTTCTTCCTTGAGTCTCCAGTCTGCCTTTACATCTTTATGCCTTTGCATTCTTGTTATAATGAATTTTATATCCTCGTAAGTCACTCTACAGTGTAAAATTTTTTTGTTTCTAGGGGTTTTTTTCTCTTCATACTCTTCCTCAGGTCTGAAGCGTTTTTGCTTAGCTGCTGGGCCAGCAGTTCTTGTCACCAGGCATGTATGTGGTGGCTCTTTCCACACATTGTGGATGCCCTGATTTGTCCTATAGAGGAGTTTCTTTTTCTCTCTCTTGTTAATTCCTGAGAATGGGGTTTCGCAGTGCCACTTGCTGTCTGTGTGCTAAGGGAATTGGGGTGCACTGTGATGACGCCCCATGACCCCAGGTGCTCTTCTGAGATTCCAACTCAAAGTCCTTTGTGGGGAGTGCCGCCCCGAGGGGTGGGGTGGGGTCTTCATTCCATCAGAAAGAGACAGCCTGAGTTAGTGGCCCCACTTCTCCTGAGCAGTTAGAGGAGAGAAGATATGAGAACACTCCCTCAGATGGCTGCTCTTGGGCCTGGGGGCTTGGTAAACAATGTCCAGATTTCTCTCTCCCAGTTCTGCTCAGGGGCATGGGGTGCCAAGCCTGCTGGCCTTCCACCCCATCGCTATGCCTTTGTTCTGGTCTGATGCCTGCTGTTAGTTCATGGGATGTGATCCTTCCCCTCCTGGTTGCTCTTGGCCCTTTACCTACATCTGATCTCACTGAGGTCTGCTTTCTGGGGAGAGGGACACACTGGCAACTGGCTGTCCCGCCTGGGAGCCTGGGACCTTCCTGTTTTCTTCGTGCTTGCTCTCTGCCTGGTGTTTTCTCTGCACCCTCTCTCTAGGATTTTTCTTTTTCTTTTTTTTTGGCCAACTGCGCAGCTTGCGGAACTTCAGTTCCCAGACCGGGGATTGAACTCAGGCCACGGCAGTGAAAGCCTGGAATCCTAACCACTAGACCACCAGGGAACTCCCTGGAATTTTTCATTTAAACTGTCACGCTTCTAGTTTCCCATCCTTGAGTTGTTCCTTCCTCAGTGCACCCTGGTCTGGATGTAGAAGCATCTCTCAGACAAAGCTTTAGCTTTTTGTTTTCGTCTTTTTTTAATAGATCTTTATTGGAGTACAGTTGCTTCACAATACTGTGTTAGTTTATGTTGTACAACAAAGTGAATCAGCCATCTGCATACATATGTCCCCATATCCCCTCCCTCTTGAGTCTCCCTCCTATCCTCCCTATCCCACCCCTCTAGGTCATCGCAAAGCACCGAGCTGATCTCCCTGTGCTATGCTGCTGCTTCCCTCTAGCTAACTATTTTACATTCGCTAGTGTATATATGTCGATGCTACTCTACTTCGCCCCAGCTTCCCCCTCCACGCTCCATGTTCTCAAGTCCATTCTCTATGTCTATGTCTTTATTCCTGCCCTGCCACTAGGTTCATCAGTTCCATTTTTTTTGATTCCATATATATGTGTGTTAGCATATGGTATTTTTCTCTTTCTGACTTCACTCTGTATGACAGACTCTAGGTCCATCCACCTCACTACAGATAACTCAATTTCGTTTCTTTTTATGGCTGAGTAATATTCCATTGTATATATGTGCCACATCTTCTTTATCCGTTCATCTGTCAGTGAACATTTAGGTTGCTTCCACGTCCTGGCTATTGTAAGTAGTGCTGCAATGAACATTGTGGTATATGTCTCTTTTTGAATTATGGTTTTCTCAGGGTATATGCCCAGTAGTGGGATTGCTGGGTCAAACGGTAGTTCTATTTTTAGTTTTTTACAGAACCTCCAACCGTTCTCCATAGCAGTTGTATCCATTTACATTCCTACCAACAAGCTTTTTGTTTTTAGAGTAGACTTTATAGGGAGTTCCCTGTTGGCCTAGTGGTTAGGATTCCAAACTTTCACTGACGTGGCCTGGGTTCAATCTCTAGTCAGCGAACTGAGATCCTGCAAGCCATGTGGTGTGGCCAAAAAAATAAAGAAAAAGTAGACTTTTTAGACGAATTTTAGGTTCATAGCAAAATTTAGGGAAATGTACAGAGACTTCTTATATACTCTCTGCCCCCACACATGCATAGTCTCCCCCGTTATCAACCTCTTCCTCCAAAGTAGTATGTTATTTACAATCGATGAGCCTACATTAACACCAAAATTACTCAGAGTCCTTAATTCACATTAGGTTTCACTGCTGGTGCTGGACAAATTGGACAAATGTATAATAATGTGTATGTACTATTATAATATATATGGTAGTTTCACTACCCCTAAATATCCTCTGTGCTCTACCTATTCAACCCTCCCTTCCTCCTAACTCCTCACAACCACTGAAAGGATCTTTTTGGATCTGGAACTGTCTCCATAGTTTCACTTTTTCCAGAACGTCACGTAGTTGGAATCATAGAGTATGCAGCCTTTTCAGATTGACTTCTTTCACTTAATAATATACATTTGTGTCCTCCATGTCTTTTCAGGGCTTGATAGCTCATTTTAGTGTTGAATAATAGTCCATTGTTCGGATGTACCAGTTTATGTATCCATCTACTGAAGGACTTCAGCAGTTGCTTCCATATTGTTGCAATTATGAATAAAGGTGCTATAAACATCTGTGTACAGGTTTCTGTGTGGCGGTTAGTTTTCATCTCCTTTTAGGTAAATACCAGGGAGTGTGATTGCTGGATTGTAAGGTAAGAATATGTGTAGTTTTGTAGGAAACCACCAAAATATCTTCCAAAGTAGCTGTATGATTTTGCATTCCCACCAGCAATGAATGAAGACTTTCCGTTGCTCCGTAACGTCACCAGCATTTGGTGGTGTCAGTGTTCTGGATTTTGATCATTCTAATAGGTGTGTAATGGTAGCTTGTCGTTTTTTTAATTTGCTTTTCCCCGATGACATATGACGTGGAGCATCGTTTCATACGCTGTTTGCCACCTATCTTTGGGGAGGTGTGTGTTGAGGTCTTTGGCCCATTTTTAATCAGGTTGTTTGTTTCCTTATTTGAGTTGTAAGTGCTTTTGTATATTTTGAGTGACAGTCCTTTGTCAGATGTGACTTTTCAAACCTTTTCTCCCAGTCTGTGGCTTGACTCCTCACCCTCTCAGCTGAGGCTTTGTGGTTTGTTTGGGTTTTTTTGCGATACGCGGGCCTCTCACTGTTGTGGCCTCTCCCGTTGCGGAGCACAGGCTCCGGACGCGCAGGCTTGGCGGCCATGGCTCACGGGCACAGCCGCTCCGCGGCATGTGGGGTCTTCCCGGACCGGGGCACGAACCCGTGTCCCCTGCATCGGCAGGCGGACTCTCAACCACTGCGCCACCAGGGAAGCCCGAGGCTTTGTGTTTTGAAAGTCTTTCCTCATTCTGACCATGTGTTTGTTTGCTGGGCCTCTGTCTTCATGATGGAGGCCTTAAGTGCTGGCTGCAGAGGAGATGCTCCAGGTTTTGCTCCTGGGCTGCTCTGGCTTTTGTGGGACACACTGAAGTCTCTGTCTGTGGGTTTCTGGGGGTTGTCTCTGGGGACCATCCCACCGGGGTTGCCTGGTGAGGATTCGGATGGTCCACTGCTCCCTTGTTTCTCTCCATGCCTGGTTCCCCTTGGGCTCATCTCAGCTGGCTCCATGCTGAGTCTGGTCTCGGCAGCTTCCTGGTATGTGTGTACCCAGCAGAGGGAAGGTGGGCAGTGGGGCTAGTGCATCTCTGCCCAGGACCTCATGGTTCCTATGGCAACCCCACTGAGCCTCCATTTAACCCACGTCTCTTCTGCCCTCCTGCTGTGGCCATGATCTGTGGGCCCCTGGATTGTCCGCTTCCTGCCTTGTGGGGAGCGTGTAGGGCTCCATATACTCAGTCCCCCATGGGCACGCTGTAGCCTGTTCCCTTAGGCGACTTGGAGTATGCCAGCCTGACAGGGTCCTCCGTGTACAGTCCTACAGCAGTCCAAGGCCCCTGGTGAGTGCCGCCACTCCTTGACAGGCATTTGGGTCTGGTCTCTGTGCACCTGTGTGTCCCTTACCTGCTAGCCCCCTTGTGCCCCATGCCTGCCCGTGCCTCATGACCTGGTACCTGCAGTGCCCCTGAGGGAATCTGTTTATGTGTGAAGACCCTGGCCCTGGGCAGAGCTGGGTCCAGGGCTGCACTCGAGGCGTGAGGTCTCTGTGTTTATGGGGGTGGTGGGTACCGGGGTGTCAGGTACTGTGCAGGGCATTGGGCTGCTGGAGCAGGGCACTCTGGGTGTTCTGGATGAGGAGTTAGGTGGGCTTGACCCTCCCTTTTTGGGTTTTCACACAGCCTGCGTCCTGGGCAGGAGGGTGGGTGAGGATGGACACCTGGGATTGCACTGCCACCACATGCCATATCCAGGTCCTGCCCGCCAGGCCGTCTGGGGAGGCTGCAGGTGCCCCTCGACCTTCCTTTTCCTGCTGCTGCGGTTGTGCCGCTAGGAGGGGCTTCCAGGCTTAGCAAATAAAATTGTGGGTCGCCCAGCTAAATTTCAAACAGACACGGGTGACTTTTTAGGAGGTGACCTATGCAGTGTTTGGGAAATACATATACTAAAGGCATTACACTGTTCTGAAGTTGAAATTTGACTGGACATCCTGTGTTTTATCTGGCAGCTCTGCTCAGGGGCACTTGGCGACGTCTGGGGATATTTGTGGTTGTCATTCAGGCGTGGATGCTCCTTGCATCTAGTGGCCTGGGCCCAGGGGTGCTCTCAGCGCTCAGCAGTGCCCAGGATGGCCCCACAGAGAGTGCTCCAGCCCACACATTGGCCATGCCAGCCAAGAAAGCTGCCCTGAGCATAGGCTCACCCTACTTCACCCCTTCTTCTGACCTGTCCCCTGTTACTCAACTGCAGCAGGGGCAGCAGACAGTCTGATTTGGGGTGGTGGGGAGCAGGGGTGCATTGCAGCTTTGTTGGTTCTCAGGGGCTGAATGGCACATGGCCATTTGCACAGGTAGCTCAGAAAGTGTCTGAGCCCAGAACCTGGCCCTGCCCCACCCAACTTGTCTTGAACCCCGTGGAACATCGGCCCCATGAGTGAGATGGGGGCATCAGCCTGGGGCCTGTCTACCCCGGCATCCTGGTGGTCCCTTCACCAGCCCCTCTCAGGGCCCTCCCCATGCTGGGCCTCCTCCCTCCTTGGGTATGGCTTTACCCTCATTTCTCCCTCTTCCCTCCAAGGTTTACTCTCCCCTACAACCTCACATTCTGTCCACCCATGCCCAATTCCTCCCCTTGCCAGTATTTCATACTGTTTCTGTCTGCTTCCTTTATCGGAGATTAAAAAAATAAAAATGTATGTAAATTGATACAGCCACTGTGGAGAACAGTATGGAGGTTCCTTAAAAAACTACAAATAGAACTACCATATGACCCATCAATCCCACTACTGGGCGTATACCCTGAGAAAACCATAATTCAAAAAGAGTCATGTACCAAAATGTTCATTGCAGCTCTATTTACAATAGCCCGGAGATGGAAACAACCTAAGTGTCCATCATCGGATGAATGGATAAAGAAGATGTGGCACATATATACAATGGAATATTACTCAGCCATAAAAAGAAACGAAATTGAGCTATTTGTAATGAGGTGGATAGACCTAGAGTCTGTCATACAGAGCGAAGTAAATCAGAAAGACAAATACTGTATGCTAACACATATATATGGAATTTAAGAAAAAAAAAGTCATGAAGAACCTAGGGGTAAGACAGGAATAAAGACACAGACCTACTAGAGAATGGACTTGAGGATATGGGGAGGGGGAAGGGTAAGCTGTGACAGAGCGAGAGAGTGGCATGGACGTGTATACACTACCAAATGTAAGGTAGAAAGCTAGTGGGAAGCAGCCGCATAGCACAGGGAGATCAGCTCGGTGCTTTGTGACCCCCTGGAGGGGTGGGATAGGGAGGGTGGGAGGGAGGGAGACGCAAGAGGGAAGAGATATGGGAACATATGTATATGTATAACTGATTCACTTTGTTATAAAGCAGAAACTCACACACCATTGTAAAGCAATTATACTCCAATAAAGATGTAAAAAATAAATTTAAAAAAATGTACCTGCACATGGTTAAAAAACCTAATAACATTAAAAGGCTTTTGATGAAAATTGACCGACTGCTGTCTTCCTTCTCACCGGCATGGACCAATCTTCTCCAGAGGCATCTCCTTTTTCTTCTTTCTTTTTAACTTTTTATTTCGAAATAATTATAGATTTACAGTAAGCCACAAAAAAATGAACAGGGATGTCCCATATACCCTTCACCCAGTTCCTGCAGTAGCATCATCTTGCCTCCTATAGTCCAGGGTCACAATTGGGACGGACATGGGCCAGCCACAGGGCACCCTCAGGTTCTCCCAGATTTCCACATGCTCTCATGCATGCAGCTCTGATTTGATCACACATGTAGACCTGTGTAACCTCGATCAAGACAGAGCTGCTCCATTACCATCAAGCTCCCTTCCGCCCTCTGGGGGCATACTGCCCTTCTCATCCCCTTATCCCCGAGCATAAATATGCTTGCTCTCCATGTTTATGATCATGTCATTTCAGGAATATCGTACAAACAGAGTCTTCTGAGATTGGATTTCACTCACCTTCATGCCCTTTGGCTTCATCAGTAGTCTGTTCCTTTTCCCTGCTGAGTAGTATTCCATTGAGGGAATGGACCACAGTTTGTTTAACCATTCACCAACTGAAGAATATTTTGGTTTCATTTCTTGGCTGTTAAGAATAAAACTGCCTCTAACGTTCATGCACAGGTTTTATGTGAACACCTGGGGTGTTTTCTGGGATAAATACCCAGGAGTACAATGGCTGGGTTGTGTGGTAGCTGCATGTTTAGTTTTATAAAGGACTGCAAACCATTTTCCAGAATGTCTGTTCCATTTACGTTCCCACCAGCAAGGCTGAATGATCCAGCTTCTCTGCATCCTCACTGCCTTGGATGTTCTTATTTCTGATAGTTGTGCCGTGGTATCTCGTCGTGGTTTTAATTTGCCTTTGTTTCATGGTAAGTGACTTTGAACTTCTTTCCATGTGGTTATCTGAGGCAGCGCCTTTGAACTCTTCTGTTTTTTTCCGGCATTTTAGTTCCATCCGTAAATGATCCTTTTTCCACCCCTCAGCCGATCTCATTTTTGACCTTCTTTGAGGACTGTTTGGAAGGTGAGGTGCTAACCTGACTTGCTGCTACAGCCTGCTGTGTTCCACATGGTTGTCCCTGTCCTTATTGGACCCGTGCCTGATAGTTACATGCATGGACATGACAGGGTTTGTGCTGTAAGGTGAACCCACCAAGCAAGCCTCTGTAGCTCTTTCCTCGGGGGGTGACTGGCTGCTCCAGGGCAGCAGTTAACCCTTTCCTGCCTGGGGAGGGGGTTGGGGGCACAGCTGATGGGTTCTGGAGGAGGGGTCTGGGGTACCAGCTGACGACCTTTCTGTCTTATACGTGCTCCTGGAAGGTCTTACCGCTTCTGTGTCTCAGCTCCCACCCAGCTGTGGGTCCTTGCTCAAGCCACATCTATAACCAGGACTCCAGCCATGTACTCTGGGTCCTGGATGTCTCCACTTAGGGCCCCTCCACCATGTCTGATGGTGCACTGGTCTCTCCTCTGTGCTCATCTGTCTGTAAGGGCCCCATCATCCATCCGTCAATGACAACAGGATCTGGGGTCATTCCGGTGGATGTGGGCTGCCTGAAGTGAGGGTTAGGTTGGTTCTGGAGCCCTGATCAGGTTGCGGAGCTTCCCTAGGGGAGGTGGGCGGTGGGCATGGGTAGGGTGTGGCTTCACCACGCATCTCACCTGCGTCAGCTGTCTGCTGTCCTCCCAGCTCTTCCTGCCTGCCCACATCCCTCCTGAAATCCATTGTGTGCCCTGCCTTAGGACCCTTGGCTTCTCAGTGGCTTCTCAGGGCTGGAGGGGACAAATCCTGGACTTCACTGTGGCCGTCTGTGCCTTTCCGCCTCACCTTGCGCACCAGACACCACTGTGGTCCCAGGGCCCTGCTTCCCACCTGTTGGGCCAAGCCCTCTCCTCCACCTGCCAGACTGTTTCCTGGGGTTTCCTCCCTGGGCAGGGAAGGGTGGTGCCATGAGGTCTCCAGCACATCGCTGTGCTGTGCAGCTTTAATAGGTGGTCCGAGGTGCACTTGGGAGGCACAGCACGTACGGCCGCGGCCTGACTCCATGCACTTTCCACGGTGTGCCGTGCCCGCCCCCATGCACCCCTTCCTCTCCCCGCAGGCTCCCTGAGGGCTCCCACGAGCAGCCCACTTTCCTCCTGGAGTGTGACAGCTCAGTGCTGGATGCGCTGCAGAGGCACCTGGTGCTGCACAAGATCCGGCGGAAGGTCACCGTGGAGCCATGCCCCGAGCTGCGGGTGTGGGCCGTGCTGCCCTGTGCCCCTGAGGAGGCCGGCAGGGCTGTGCTGCTTCAGGAGAAGGCCGAGTGCACCACCATCCTCACCCGTGATCCCCGGACTGCTCGCATGGGCTGGCGGCTCCTCTCCCAGGATGAGGGCTCAGCCCTGGTGCTCGGGGGCCGTCTTGGGGACCTCCAGGATTATCACCGGCACCGGTACCAGCAAGGTATGGACATGGGGTTGGACCTGGGGAAGGGTCGGGGGTAGAGGAGTGGTGCTGGATGGGGGCGGGGGAAGGACAGGGTGGGATGGGAAGGGACCGGAGGGGTGTGACACAGAGCCCTGGGGAAACTGTGTGGTAAGCCCAGGCACTGGGAGGAGCCAGGGGAGAGAGCAGAGATCCGGGGTCAGGGGTAGGGTCGACTTCTTTAGTGGGTAGTATTGAGGGCCAGACCAAGGTGCTCACCCAGGGACCAGAGCGGGGCGCTGGAGTAGGGACCTGGAGGATGGGGAGGGACAAGAAGGGGTTCTAGGAGGGACCCAGAGGATTGTGGCGGGTCAGGTGGTGGGACTCCTACAGGCCAGTACCCCCGGCCACTCTTGATTGAGCCCCCAGCTCTGGAGGACACCTTCGTCTCACCAAGCCTCTCCCTACCTCTACAGGCGTTCCCGAGGGGGTCCATGACCTGCCCCCAGGAGTAGCCCTACCGCTGGAGTCTAACCTGGCCTTCATGAATGGCGTCAGCTTCACCAAAGGCTGCTACATTGGCCAGGAGCTGACGGCCCGCACCCACCACATGGGTGTCATCCGAAAGCGCCTCTTCCCAGTACAGCTGTCAGGCCCCCTCCCTGTGGGCAGCATTGCCCCTGGCACCGCTGTGCTCACCAAGTCGGGGCAGGCAGCCGGCAAGTACAGGGCAGGCCTGGGGGACGTGGGTCTGGCTCTGTTGCGGTCCGAGAAAATCAAGGGTCCTCTCCACATCAGAAGCTCTGAGAGTGGCGTTGTGGCCCTAACTGCATCTGTGCCAGACTGGTGGCCCACATCCACTAAGTAGTCCTGGATGTCCCTGCAGTCTTGTACAAGGCCTCTGTTTATCTGCTGCACCCTGTAGGCCAGCCCCCACTTCCTAGGGTGGCCCAGTTGAAAGAATACCCCCTTGGAGGGTCCCCAAGTATACGTGGGCCTCCCAGAGCTGCAGGCATGGTGGGGCGTGCTGCTGCAGCCCAGGTGTTCCCAGCCCATCATGCTTCCTGTGGAGGGTCCTGTGCTGAGGCTGGCTGTCCTCTGGTGGTGGCTTTGTGGCTGGAGCATCAGGAGCCCTCCTGAGGACTGAGGGTGGGTAGAAGTGAGTCCTGCACCTGCCTCTGTGCTGAGCAGAGGCCCAGCTTCCACCAGGCCCTGGATGAGATTCCGAACCATATAGATCTAGAGGTAGTTCATCCGTCAGCCAAGGGCAGGATGCCTTGGGGCTGTCCACACCCCTCTGAGCCTGCTTGGTCAGGCCTGGAAAGGAGGCTTCTTAGTGTCTGGGGTGGCTGAAGGGGCACGTGGGCTCTGGGAATGGTCTTACCATGTTGGCTTGGCGGCATGTCTCAGGGTGGGAATCTCTTGGGGCCAGGTGGAGTGGCGGTGTCTGTGAGTGGAGGCACATGCACTGCTCACACCCACCTGAGCCCTCCAAGGTGTATCTCTGTGCTCAGGGGTGCCAGCTGGGGGAGCCCCAATACCATTTTATGCCAGGGTAGCACATCTCCACAGCTTCGGCCCCACAATGGCATTGGCAGCCCCCTCTCCCCACCATAGCCCTCATGAGCTCAGGGGAGGAGTGGCTGCCCTGGGACGGCAGTGCCCAGGGTGCAGAGAGGAGTTTCTGCTTGGCTTACTTGCTGCTGTTTTCTGATGTAGTCATGTCTTCACAGTAAGGGGATGACTTACTTCCCCACTTTAAACCACTGACCTCCATTTTCCCACTGCAGTGTGAATCTCGTGGTTACTGGGTGTCCTACCTGATGCCTCAGAGTGGCTATTAAAGTGTGACGCACAACTGCCCCATGTGGAACTCTGGTTTTTTTTTTTTTTTCCCCCTTAACTTTATTTACTTATTTATTTAAAATTTTTATTGTAGTATAGTTGATTTGCAATGTTGTGTTAGTTTCTGCTCTACAGCAATCAGTTATACATACATCCACCCTTTTTGAGATTCTTTTTCCATATAGGTCATTACATAGCATTGAGGAGAGCTCCCTGTGCTATGCAGTAGGTCCTTATTATCTATTTTATATATAGTAGTGTGTATATGTCAATCCCAATCTCCCAATTTATCTCTCCCCCACCCCTCCCCACTTCCCACCCTGGTAACCATAAGTTTGTTTTCTACATCTGTGACTCTATTTCTGTTTTGTAAATAAGTTCATTTGTACCATTTTTTTTAAGATTCCGCATGTAAGCGATATCATATATTTGTCTTTCTCTGTCTGATTTCCTTCACTCAGCATGACAATCTCTAGGTCCATCCATGTTGCTGCAAATGATATTATTTCGTTCTTTTTTTATGGCTGAGTAATATTCCATTGTATATATGTACATTTTTTTTTTAAGATTTCAACAAATTTTTACAATATATATTGAGCACTAATTCCTGTACAGCTTATTCTTACTACTTGGGATCCAGCTATTCCAATGTATTATGAACCAGTGAGCTGTCCATGTCTTTTAAAACAAGTCTCAACTGAAATCTCAGAACAATCACAGCAAAAGCCATGGAATAATGGAAGAATTAGATGTTTCCATCATAATTAAGACCAAGGCTCCATGATGGGCAGGAGAGAGCATTCAAGGATAAAAATCAAGTTTTCTACCTAGGTTAGACAGTAACTGAATTGGGATCTTAGAATTCCCAAATTTTATTTGGTGTAGTAATCAGATACAAAATAGGCAGGGGCACCTTTTTTTCCTAAATGGAAACCTTCACCAAAAGAGGTTAGAAGACTTCAAGGCAAGTTCTTTCTCCAAAATGAGTAAATGACATCAGTTCTAATTCTTACTGAGGTTACAAACCAACCATCAGAATATTATTAACTCATGTCTAAGAGGGAAATTGGGAGGTAGGGAAAGGTAAGGCCTCAGCAGAGAAAGCAAGTTTTAAGTAGGGAGACAGCCAGCTTCTGCCCTGAAGTTATTGCTAGGTTGTAACTGAGCTGCATATATGTAGACCTGTTTCACAGAGGAATTGAGTAGCTGAATCCTTTGTTAATCTGGTAGGCACTGTAAACTGTAGTATTTACTGTCCAGCAGAAAGGTGAAAGATGATGTCTTTACAGGGAAATCTCTTGATTCCCCCAGTTTCTACAAAGGCTGTAGCCAAGAATCAAATCATCCAGGACTTGGTATAATGTCAAGGTAGATGATCCAGTGTTCAGCTGACAACCACTTTATAAAATTATTTCACTCCCCCAAAAAGGGATTAGTGGTTGATGGAGCGAAAGCATTAAGCATGTCTGTACCAATAAACAGGTTCCCTTAGAGGTTTCCCACTGCTTTCCAAAGACATGATTGGTTCTTCTAGTCTGAGAGATCTTGGCTGCAAGGGGTGGGGCTGACTGCCAAGGCCTTTAGGTGTTTAAGGGTTTGCATAGCTCATCCAGTGGTAATGGGGGCACATACAGCTTTTCTGATAGTACATAGTATGTATGTTTGTGCTTGGCTAAGCTTCTCCAGCAAACTTAAGCTCTTCTAGTGGCGAAAAGACCCTAGGAGGGCTCAAAAACATCACCTGCTCATTGTATGGCCCTTCCTAAAGGGCTTAGAGAATGCTTCTTCCTGACCCTCTATCAGTAGGCTGAGAAAGGAAATGGGAGTAGGGAGTCCCCACCAACCTGGGGAACTAAGACTTCTAGCTGTCTGCTCAAAGGCTGAATCCAGCATCATTCAGTACCTTCTGATACCTCTTAGGTGCTGTGTCTTGCATACTCAGTCTCCAGGAACTTCATAAGAAGTCTGGCTAGAGAAGAATGAGACTCTCTGCCTAAGTCTCTGTGCCTTCAGTGAGACCATGTTTAAAACCTCTATGGGAAGGAGGGACCTCATGCTCAGGGGAAAGTGGTTTAAGGCTGTTTGTTGGAGAAGTCAAGCCAAGCAGAAAGCCATCACTTCCACCCAACGCTTTGCTTTTTCTCATAAGCTAAAATTAAGAATGGCACAAAGTCAGGCCCCAAGAGAAGAAGCAGAGATGATCCATGCACCATCTCTTGCACAGAGGCTGGAATTTCCCAGCAGTTTGAAAGCCAGATGCTTTGTTGACTGCCAAGGGCAGGTTAGGAGACTGATAGCTTCCAATCCCGGCACTTAAGGAAGCAACTCTTAACGACTTCAAGTTTTTTTCAGTAGCATTTGTATTTCATTTCTCACCAGAAATGAGTCTACTGGTCCAAATTCTGTCCTAAGGAGGATCACTACTGGTCTCGTAAGCTAACGCCTTTTTGGTCTGAAGAAGCACATGGATTTTAGGTAATGCAGCAACAGACTTTAGCAAAGGTTGGTTAAAGCACAGAAAGCTGGAGGGACCAGAAATGAATCCAGATGTGCTGGGGAAGAAGAGCGCCATTTCTACCAGGACTTCTGGTGGGTGAAACAGAGGCATGCAGCTCAGGGGGATGGGCAGGCTACAGGAAGAAGGGTGAAACTGTTTAGGTTCTCAGAGGAAGGGAGGAAGATATGGTCCAAATTCCAGAAAGTCCTCTCTTCATCATTTACCATCATCAACCCAAGATCATTGAAACAGGGACTTGCCTGTGTGATCTGTATTAGTTCCCACTGGCCTCGGCCTCTGCCAGACACAAGGTGCACTTCTGAAGCAAGACAGGCATGCCCAGAGGTGACACAGCATCTTTGCTTGCCCTGGTCTTAGGAACACTGCAGAGTTTCTTGTTAGCCTGCCCCTCTATAAGCTGGCTAACTGTGGGCCCAGACATCTTGAGCTATGTCACTGTAAAGCACTGAAGAAGCCAGTAGAAGCCCTCAGGATCAGAAGACATGCACGGCTCAGATCACGTACTGCCGGCAGATGGGACACTGGTTCATGCACTTGCCACACTTGGTACAGGTGACCATGTGGCTGCACTCCAGCAGAACACAGTCGATGGGCGAGTCCATGCAGATCCGACACAGGTTCTCCTCCAGGCTGGATGGCACTGCTCCCCTGCTCCCCTGTTTTGGTCTTCAGCACCACACACCAGCTGCTGGAGTCCCTTCTGACCCTTGTACAGCCACCTCACCCTCCATCAGCTCCCACTTCTCACAGCAGCCCTTGTAGTTGATGAAGTTGTGAGCCAGGATCTCTTTGAGATGCCACACAGTTAGACCTTCAACATCCTCCGGTTGGTCAGGTCAGACAGAGAGGCCCTCCAGCCTCAGCTATCCTCTGAGTCGACGGTCTGCGTCCACCCTCAGTAGGTGCTCTGGCTGTGCTCTCCAGGTAGACGGGTTCCTCTTGGTCCTGAGACACATGGCCATTGGCCTTCCTGGCCACGCTTGTGAAGTGCGCCCCACAGGCCTTGCAGCTTGGTTCTGAGACCGTGGGGGAAGGGAAGGAGCTGTACCCAGGGTTAGAATAAGCCTGCGACCTGGCTTCATGGGGCAGTGAGGCTGCCTCAGGCTGTCCATCCAGGCAGAACGAGTTGCAGCAGGTTGCCCAGATAAAATCTGGGAGGGGAGGGGAGGTGAGGGGAGAGGCCGGATCCTGCCCGTGTACACCTCAGGCAGGGGAGCTGTGGGCTGTGCCCTGGTGGCATCTTGGGGCTGAGGGGCGGTCACGACATCCTCATGGCAGCCCCAGGAGTTTGCTGTACAACATCTTTATCCATTCCTCTGTCAATGGACATTTAGGTTGCTTCCATGTTCTGGCTATGGTAAATAGTGCTGCAGTGAACATCGCGGTGCATGTATCATTTCAAATTATGTTTTTCTCTGGAAAAAATCCCAGGAGTGGGATTACTGGGTCATATGGTAGTTCTATTTTTAGTTTTTTAAGGAACCTCCATAGTGTTCTCCATAGTGCCTGTACCAATTTACATTACATTCCCACCAACAGTGTAGGAGGTTTCCCTTCTCTCCACACCCTCTCCAGCACTTATTGTTTGTAGATTTTTTGATGATGGCCATTCTGACCGGTGTGAGGTGATATCTCATTGTAGTTTTGATTTGCATTTCTTTAATAACTAGCAATGTTGAGCATCTTTTCATGTGCTTTTTGGCCATCTGTATGTCATTCTTGGAGAAATGTCTATTTAGATCTTCCACCCATTTTTTAACTGGGTTGTTTGTGTTTTTATATTGAGCCGCATGGGTTGTTTGTATATTTTGGAAATTGGTCCCTTGTCTGTTGCATCATTTGCAAATATTTTCTCCCATTCTGAGGGTTGTCTTTTCGTTTTGTTTTTGGTTTCTTTTGCTGTGCAAAAGCTTTTAAGTTTAATTAGTATTTAAGTTTAATTGTTTATTTTTGTTTTCATTTTCATTACTGTAAGAGGTGGATCAAAGAAAATCTTGCTGCTATTTATGTCAGAGAGTGTTCTGCCTATGTTTTCCTCTAAGAGTTTTATAGTATCTAGCCTTACATTTAGGTCTTTAATCCATTTTGAGTTTATTTTTGTGTGTGGTGTTAGGGAGTGTTCTAATTTCATTCTCTTACATGTAGCTGTCCAGTTTTCCCAGCACCATGAACAAAAGAGACTTCCTTTTCTCCATTGTATATTCTTGCCTCCTTTGCCATAGATTAGGTGACCATAGGTGCGTGGGTTTATCTCTGTACTTTCTATCCTGTTCCTGTACTTCTGTTTTTGTGCCAGTACTCTACTTTTTGTTTGTTTTTTGTTTTGTGTTTGTTTTTGGCTGTGCCACGTGGCATGTGGGATCTTAGTTTCCCAACCAGGGATTGAACCGGTGCCCCCTTGCAGTGGAAGTGCAGAGTCCTAACCGCTGGACTGCCAGGGAATTCCCAGTACCATACTGTTTTGATTACTGTAGCTTTGTGTATAGTCTGATGTCAGGGAGCCTGATTCCTCCAGCTCTGTTTTTCTTTCTCAAGATTGCTTTGGCTATTTGGGGTCTTTTGTGTTTCCATACAAATTTTAAACGTTTTGGTTATAATTCTGTGAAAAATGCCATTGGTAGTTTGATAGGGATTGCATTGAATCTGTAGATTGCTTTGGGTAGTGTATTCATTTTGACAATATTGATTCTTCCAATCCAAGAACATGGTATATCTCTCTATCTGTTTATGTCATCTTTGACTTCTTTCATCAGTGTCTTGTAGTTTTCTGAGTACAGATCTTTTGCCTCCTTAGATAGGTTTATTCCTAGGTATTTTATTCTTTTCGATGTGATGGTAAATGGGATTGTTTCCTTAATTTCTTTTTCTGATCTTTCATTGTTAGTGTATAGGAATGCAAGTGATTTCTGTGTATTAATTTTGTATCCTGCAACTTTACCAAATTCATTGATGAGCTCTAGTAGTTTTCTGGTAGCGTCTTTAGGATTTTCTATGTATAGTACCATGTGATCTGCAAAGAGTGACAGTTTTACTTCTTTCTTTCCAATTAGGATTCCTTTTATTTCTTCTTCTCTGATTTCCATGGCTAGGACTTCCAAAATTATGTTGAATAAAAGTGGCAAGAGTGGACATCCTTGTCTTGTTCCTGATCTTAGAGGGAATGCTTTCAGCTTTTCACCATTGAGAATGATGTTTGCTGTGGGTTTGTCATATACAGCCTTTATTACGTTGAGGTAGGTTCCCTCCATGCCCACTTTCTCGAGAGT
Source organism: Orcinus orca (assembly GCF_937001465.1). Lineage (NCBI taxonomy): Eukaryota > Metazoa > Chordata > Mammalia > Artiodactyla > Delphinidae > Orcinus > Orcinus orca. The sequence goes on along the minus strand of NC_064561.1, from coordinate 15,938,215 downwards.
TTTTTTTTAAATATTTATTTATTTATTTTAGTTGTGCTGGGTCTTAGTTGCAGCATGAAGGCTTTTTAGTTGCGACATTCAGACTCTTAGTTTTGTCATGCATGCGGGACCTAGTTCCCTGACCAGGGATCAAACCTGGGCCCCCTGCATTGGGAATGCAGATTCTTACCCACTGGACCACCAGGGAAGTCCCATCTGGAGAGTTTTTATTATAAATGGGTGTTGAATTTTGTCAAAAGCTTTTTTTCTGCATCTATTGAGATTATCATGTGGTTTTTATTCTTCAGTTTGTTGATGTGGTGTATCACATTGATTGGTTTGCATATGAATGAAGAATCCTTGCAACCCTGTGATAAATCCCACTTGATCATGGTGTATGATCCTTTTAATGTGTTGTTGGATTTGGTTTGCTAGTATTTTATTGAGGATTTTTGCATCTATGTTCATCAGTGATATCGGCCTGTAATTTTCTTTTATTGTGGTATCTGTCTGGTTTTGGTATCAGGGTGATGGTGGCCTTGTAGAATGAGCTTGGGAGTGTTCCTTTCTCTGCAGTTTTTTGGAAGAGTTTCAGAAGGATAGGTGTTAACTCTCCTCTAAATGTTTGATAGAATTCACCTGTGAAGCCATCAGGTCCTGGACTTTTGGTTGTTTGGAGTTTTTTATCACATTTTCAATTTAGTACTTGTGATTGGTCTGTTCATATTTTTTCCTGGTTCACTTTTGGGAGATTGTACCTTTCTGAGAATTTGTCCATTTCTTCCAGGTTTTCTATTCTATTGGCGTACAGTTGCAAGTCTCTTTTGATCCTTTATATTTCTGCGGTGTCCATTGTAACGTCTCCATTTTCATTTGTAACGCTATCGATTTGAGTCCTCTCCCTTTTTTTCTTGTTGACTCTGGCTAAAGGTTTATCTATTTTGTTTATCTTCTCAAAGAACCAGCTTTTAGTTTCATTGATCTTTGCTATTGTTTTCTTTGTCTCTGTTTCATTTATTTCTGCTCTGATCTTTATGATTTTTTTCCTTCTACTAACTCTGGGTTTTGTTTGTTCTTCTTTCTCTAGTTGCTTTAGGTGTAAGGTTAGGTTTTTTATTTTCTTGTTTCCTGAGGTAAGATTGTATTCCTATAAACTTCCCTCTTAGGACTGCTTTTGCTGCATCCCATAGGTTTTGGATCACTGTGTTTTTATTTTGAGTGGAAGGTGCTGGGTCTTGGTTTTGGGTAAACTACATACATTGAGATGCTTTCCCTGTGCACACCAGATAAAAGACTTTAGCAGAGTTTCTCAGTTTGCTGGACTGACAAGAAGGGAAGAGGCCTCAGAGGCCTGGACCAGTGATGGAGCTCCGAGTCCAGAGGAGATTGGCCCCTGGTGACTCTGAGCTGTGGTCTGCAGACCCAGGGCAAAAGGCAGACAGGCCTGTCCCTGTGAGGCATGTGAGCAGTTCCCACAGAACTGGGATGGGATGACTGAGTGACAAAGGAGCCATCCTGGTGTTGGGGCAGCAGCAGTATCCCCTCCAAGAACCTGCAGCCAGATGCAGCCAGGAGTCACTCCAGGAGGAGGTGGGGACAGTGGAGCTGGGGGGTGGGGAGCTGCTGGGAGCCTGAGGGGAAGATGGGGCACAGAGACGGACTGGGAAATTGAAGGTGACTGAGACATGGGGGGCTCTGAGGGCTTGGCCAGCCCAGTGAGGCGAGGTTCCCCTCAGGGAAGGAAACAACCAGGCAGTTCTGACCCCTTCCCATTCCCCCAAACTGAGAGCAGGTGGTCCGGCTGGATGGGCAGCACCATTCTGAGGTTCAGTCTCCTGGAGTGAACAACATTAAAAAGGCAGGACATCCACTGGACCAGAACGGAGTAGGTGCTCATGACATATAAATAAAGGACACAGGGGCCCATGTACTGATGGTGCTGCCAGTATCTGTGCTGTGAATTAAAAAACGCTCAGGGTGGGACTTCCCTGGTGGTCCGGTGGGTAGGACTCCACACTCCCAATGCAGGAGGCCCGGGTTCAATCCCTGTTCGGGGAACTAGATCCTGCGTGCGTGCCACAACTAAGAGTTTGCATGCCTCAATGAAGATCCCACGTGCCGCAACTGAGACCCGGTGAAGCCAAAAAAAAAAAAAATCTTTAAAAGAATATAGTATATTAAAAAACTGCTCAGGGCTTCTCACTGTGGATGCCCAGAGTTGGGAGCCAAGTGTCTTCTCTGGGTGGTGGTATTTATGGAACATCTGTCCCTTGGCCTGAGCATGAGCCGCTGTGCCGACATGTGACCTTATGTGGGAGCCATAAAGTAAATGAGAAAGGAGGTGGCCAATGGTGTTTTCAGTGTGGGCAGCTTCCGACTGAAATGCTGCTTGGAGATCATGTGTCCTGTAAATGTCTTCAGGGTTCTCCAGGTAACTGTGACCTTAAAATATTTGGTTCAGATCCAAAGAAATGCACATTCCATGTTTTACCTCAGTGCTTTTAAAAGGAGACTGCCATATGACAGAAGTACTACTTTTCTTGGACAACCAAGTCAGTTTTCACAGAAACGCTGGAGCTTGCAGGAAGCTCTGACTTTCAGGAGCTCTAAAGCCAGCCTTCTTGTGCACATTAACCAGAGGGGGACCAGTCAGTGTTTAATCTTTACATTTGCTTCCAATTTCATAAACACTGATCACTGGGAGAACTGGTGCAGATACTAGGGAAGGTTTTTGCTGATTTTCCTATTTGCTTTAGTTTGTTTTGTAGAAAGTATGTCATAGTTTAAAAAAAAAAATGGTAGCACTGGGTGGTAGTATTTCTAGAAGCCTGGCAAATGCAAGTGTAAACCTTTCTTTACAAACCCTTATCCAACTCAAGTTTTACAGAGAATAAGTTCTAAGGAATATACCTTTGTTGTTAAAAACCCCCAAAACCCAGAAACACTAATTTAACCCCAAAAGAAACATGAGTCAGCAGAAAAATCATAGAATCAAACCTACAAATTTTCAGATATTGGAGTAACCAGGCATATAAAATAAGTGTATTTAGTATATTTAAAGGAATAAAGTAAGGCATTTAAATAATAGTAAGAAGCAAGAGACTATAAAGACGATTAAGCAGGTCATAAACAGATCAAAGAGAACTTGTAGAAATAAAAATATATTCTTTTAAAAAAATCCATGGGTGTATTTTCTGAAGAATTGGGAAATATGATAAAAAGTAAGAGATGGGAGAAGGGAGAGAAGATTTAGTGTAATAACATAGTTATCTAAGTGGAATTACAGAAGGAGAGAAAAGAACATGGGGCAGAGGAAAGAAATAATGGCTGAGAATTTTCCAGAATTGATGGAAGTTGTCACTTCTTAGGCTCAGGAAGCCCAGTGGGTCTGTAGCTGTACCTCGTCACATCTTAATGAAAGTCCATAATCCCAAAGACACAGGGAGGATCTTGAAAGTAGGTAGAGAGAAAAATCTTAAAAAAAAAATTTGGTTTATCAAAAGCAACAGTGGAAGCCAGAAGGGAAGTGAGTAATGCCTTCAATGTACTGAGAGAAAAATAACTATCAGCCTAGAATTGTATACCCAAAACTGTCATTCACGAGTGAGGTGAAATAAGACATGTTCATCTGAGATAACTGTGATTCTCAGTAAGAAATATATATTTGGTCTTGTCCTTAATCCTGGCACAGAGCTCCTAAAATTCTTGGAATTTCCTAAGTAATTAGAGTGATAGAGGTGTGTTAATATCTACAACAAGCTCCTGTCAACCACACCAGACTTTATGTTAATGAGGTGACTTTTAGAAAGCCTTGAAGGATGGGGCCTGGTTGCTAGAGGAATCAACCATGTGATTCGAGGGTTAGAACTTTCAATCCCACTCACTGACCTCTGGGAAGGGGAGAGGGGCTGGAGCTTGAATCAGTCACCAAAGGCCAATGATTTAATCAATCATACCTTTATAATGAAGCCTCCATAAAACCCCAAAAAGATGGGGTTTGGAGAGTGTCCAGTCAGTGAATACATGGAGATTTGGGGAGAGTGGCATGCCCAGAGAGGGCATGGAAGCTCCATGCCCCTTCCCACATACCTTGCCCTTTGCATCTCTTCCATTTGGCTGTTCCTGAGTTATATCCTTTAATAGCAAACCAGTAATCTACTAAGTAAAATGTTTCTCTGTATTCTGTGAGCCGCTCTAGCAAATTAATTGAACCCAAGGAGGGTTGTAAAAACCTATCTATAGCCAGTTGGTCAGAAGCACAGGTGATAACTTAGACTTGTGATTGCCGTCTGAAGTGATGAGGGGGCAGTCTTGGGGGACTGAGCCCTTAACCTGTGGGCTCTGATGCTATCTCCAGGTACATAGTATCAGAATTGGGTTGAATTGTGGGATACCCAAGTGGTATTGGAGATTTGCCTGGTGTGGGGAGAGAACATACACATCGGAATTGGGTGCAGAATTGTACAAACAAACAAAAAGTTTAGAATTTAAATATTCTCAAGGATGACTTTAAGGCAGAAGGAAAGTCCCATAGAAGAAATCCCATAAGGGAAAATATGAAAGGCACGATTAGAATGAATGTGCGTGGGGGGGGGGAAGGTAAATATGTGGATAAATCTAAAATGCTGAATCTGAAAGTTGATATTTATAATGCCTAATTTGGGAGTGAGTTTATGCTAATGAGGTGGCACAGGGTGGGCCCATAGATGGCCTTAGAATGGGACCAGTCACCATGAAGACCAAGTGATGAGAGGGTGGGAACTTCCAGTCACACCCCAACCTCCAGGGAGGGAGGGGGTCTGGAGATTGAGCTCCATAAAAACTCTGGAACAAGATTTGATGAACTTGCAGGCCAGTGAACACTCGGAGGTGCTGGAAGGGTGGTGCCTGGAGAGATCATGTGCGCTCCATGCATTGAAGCCCCATACCCTGCCCTACATATCTCTTCCATTCGGCTGTTTCTGAGTTATATCTGGAACGCAGGTCATAAACCAGTAAACCTAAGTAAAGTGTTTCCTAGTTCTGAGTCACTCTAGCAAATTAATCGAATCTGAGGAGGGGGTCATGGGAACCCCTGAATTTGTAGCCAGGTTGGACAGAAGTGTTGATGGCCTGGGCACCTCATGGCAATTGGCATTTGAAGTGGGGGCCATCTTGTGGGCTGAGTCCTTGAACCTGTGGGGTCTGACCACTAACTCAGGAACTTAGTCTCAGAATTGGGTTGAACTGTTGGACACCTGGTTGGAGTCAGAGAATTGGAGAGTTGGTTGTTGGAAAAGGCACCACATATTTGATGTCAGAGAAAAAAACCACAGAAACCTCTCTCATTAATTGGCAAATCAACAAAAGTCAGTAAAGACAAGATGATAATAACAGAATCAATAAGCTTGATCTAACGCATCTATCAACCATTGCACTCAGTGATTGAAGAGTACACATTCCTATCAAAAACACATGGAACATGTCCTTGTTCTCAACCCTAAAGTTTCCACAACTTTCAAAGAATTGGTTTCATAGAGACCATATCCTTTGACCAAATTTTACCTAAAAAGATACCAATAAAATGATAACTAAAAATCCTTCATCACTTGAAAGTTAAGAAAGTCACATCTAAATACCTCATGGGTCAAAGAAAAAAGTCATCACAAATTATCAGCTACTTAGAAATGAAATGACAATGAAAATACAACAAAATTTGGTTGTGGGTTTATATTAGGGGTAACTTTATAGCTTTAGTCATTTTATTTAAAAAGACCAAAAGTTTAAACAGTTGTGCCTCTGACTTAAGAAGTTAGCAAAGTAACGACATAATAGATTCTTCTTCTTCCCATTTTCATTTCTTTCCACTTGGTGTTGCAGGTAACTTGATCTTCCAGAAGCTCTCTTTAAAAATATATATTTACTTTGTCCCATTTTCTTCCGGGTTTATCTCTGTGTTGCTTCTGTGTAGTTGAGGTCTTTCTATGTTTAATATGTCAGTTTTGCGTCTGTATTTTTTTCGCCACATTTCACGAGCACTTATCCCTCTGTCATCACCATGGATGTTTTTTGTGGCTTCCAGTATTTGGATATCACTTGGTTTACTCAACTAGGCCACAGATGGACATTCAATATGTTTTCTTTGTGCTTTCTCTCTCTTTTTTAGATGATAATATTTTGATACACATCTTGCAGATAATTTCCTCTTGACTCTTTGTATTTCAGATTTCATGGTTCACTATGGGCATGGGCAGGATGCTAGTACGTGGCACTCAGCCAGTTGTGCTGCGTTCTTTTCTTGGCACTGGTTCCAGGAGTATTTATAAATAGATTTGAGAAAAATTATCAAGTTGGAAAGCTGAGACTGAGTTGGATGGAGACCCCATTGTAAGAGGCCGGTACCAAGAGCTTGTACCTGATGCCCCCAACATATCTGAGTGGAGGCTGGCGGATGCTGATCCCTCCTCCCCTTTTATGTTTAGACATGCTTTCTCCAACATTTTATTTTGAAAGTATCTAACACAGAAAGTAAGGGTTTTTTAAAACATATTTATTGGAGTATAATTGCTTTACAATGGTGTGTTAGTTTCTGCTGTATCACAAAGTGAACCAGCTATACGTATACACATAACACCATATCCCCTCCCTCTTGGGTCTCCCTCCCACCCTCCCTATCCCACCCCTCTAGGTGGTCACTAAGCACCGAGCTGATCTCCCTGTGCTATGTGGCTGCTTCCCACTAGCTATCTATTTACGTTTGGTAGTGTATATATGTCCATGCCACTCTCTCACTTCGTCCCAGCTTACCCTTCCTCCTCCCCGTGTCCTTAAGTCCATTCTCTACATCTGCGTCTTTATTCCTGTCCTGCCCCTAGGTTCTTCAGAACCTTTTTTTTTTAGATTCCATATATATGTGTTAGGATATGATATTTGTTTTTCTCTTTCTGACTTGCTTCACTCTGTATGACAGACTCTAGGTACATCCACCTCACTACAGATAACTCAGTTTTGTTTCTTTTTATGGCTGAGTAATATTCCATTGTATATATGTGCCACATCTTCTTTATCCATTTATCTGTCAATGGACACCTAGGTTGCTTCCATGTCCTGGCTATTGTAAATAGTGCTGCAGTGAACATTGTGGTACATGACTCTTTTTGAATTATGGTTTTCTCAGGGTACATGCCCAGTAGTGGGCTTGCTGGGTCATATGATAGTTCTATTTTTAGTTTTTTAAGGAACCTGCATACTGTTCTCCATAGTGGCTGCATCAATTTACATTCCCACCAGCAGTGCAAGAGGGTTCCCTTTTCTCCACACCCTCTCCAACATTTATTGTTTGTAGATATTCGATGATGGCCATTCTGACCAGTGTGAGGTGATACCTCACTGTAGTTTTGATTTGCATTTCTCTAATTATTAGTGATGTTGAGCATCCTTTCATGTGTTTGTTGGCCATCTGTATATCTTCTTTGGAGAAATGTCTATTTAGGTCTTCTGCCCATTTTTGGATTGGGTTGTTTTTTTGATATTGAGCTGCATGAGCTACTTGTATATTTTGGAGATTAATCCTTTGTCAGTTGCTTCATTTGCAAATATTTTCTCCCATTCTGAGGGTTGTCTTTTCATCTTGTTTATGGTTTCCTTTGCTGTGCAAAAGCTTTTAAGTTTCATTAGGTCCCATTTGTTTATTTTTGTTTTTATTTCCCTTTCTCTAGGAGGTGGGTCAAAAAGGATCTTGCTGCAACGTCTGTCATAGAGTGTTCTGCCTATGTTTTCCTCTAAGAGTTTTACAGTGCCTGGCCTTACATTTAGGTCTTTAATCCATTTTGAGTTTATTTTTGTGTATGGTATTAGGGAGTGTTCTAATTTCATTCTTTTACATGTACCTGTACAGTTTTCCCAGCACCAAGAAACTGAGAGTTTTGCAGTAAACACTCCTTGGACCTGCCCAATTTGCAATGAGCTTCTGCTGTGCTTTTTCCTTTGGGTATCAATCCCCCACCCTAATCCTCTAGCCGCCCCCCACCCCTTGGCCTTTCTTAATTTTTGAGGCATTTCCAAGCAAGTGGCAGACCTCAGCCACACCAATCCCTAGCACCTTCATCAACATCATTTATGGCTTTTTTTTTCCTCTTGGAGGTAAAATTAGCATATGGTGAAATGCACAAATCCTGCTGTTTGATGAATTCTGAAAAATACATACAATTGTGGTAGCTCTCTCCTGCCCCTTCCTAGTCAGGCTGTATGCCCCAACCATCACAGATGTGCTGAACCTGCTCTAAAGCTTCATGTCAGTGGAATCACACGATGCTGCACTTCCAAGGGAGGTTTTGTTCTCGGCACATTTTTGAGCCTCCCCCATGATGCATGTGTCCCTGGTGCAGTCCTTTTATTGCTGAGTAGTGCTGGTTGAGTGGACGGACCACAGTTAGCTTATCCATCTCCTATCGAGGGACCCCTGGGATATTTGCAGTTTGGGCTGTTATGGGGAAAGCAGCAGTGAGCATACAAACCATGACCAGACCATCTGTAAAAATAGAAATCTGACCTACAACCTTTGGCCACCAGCCCAAGAAACCAACCCACCATCTCCAGTAGCCAGCCTGTTATAGTCAGACTTGCAGGATGTCAGCCTGCTATCTCTAGCAACAGTCCAGGCAGCCAAACAACAACCCCTGCAATTAGCCATCAGCCCCAAACCACAGGACTTGATCAATAACTGATGCTTCCCTATCTTTTGTCCTGCTTCCAACTTGGAACCAACCAGAGCAAGCCAAATATGCTCCCTAACCCGTCCCACGGGACACCCCACTGCTCGTCAGCCGTTCCAGCTCCGCAGGCCCACAGCCTCTGTTGGCACACCAGGGCCTTCCCTTTTCCCACAGGGAAGCTCTGCCACCCCTGACTGCCCCTCACTCCCCTGCTGCAGCGAGCTCTGAGCAGAGAGCCTCTGCCCATTCTCTGCTCCCGCCATCTCCATTCATTCCCACACTCGAACAAGCCCTTTGTGGACACAGGCTTTCAACTCGCCAAGTCAGCGCCTTGGGGTGGGCCTGTGGGCCACACACAGGAGGAAGCTGCCTGCATTCTCCCACAGTGACCAGTCCGTTTTACACTCCCACCAGCAGCTAGTCCATGCCAACATTTGGTGCTGTCAGTCTTTCTAATTCCATCTGGAGATTTGGTGTTTACATTTCAAACATCTTGGGCAGATGCCTGGCTGTGCTGAGGGGAAGCTGGGGGAGCATTCCGCTCTTCAACCCTGGGGGGAGCCCCCTTGCACTCTCTGTGATCTGGGCACTTGGCCAACTCAGTGTCCTTGTCTTCAGTTTCTTTTCAAACGATGTTGATTCAGTTTGGTCACATTAGTGTTTGTGGGAAAAAGGAATTACTTCTGAATAAATTTTATTCAGAAATCTCTCAAGAAGTTCGTCAGGGAAAGGAATGACAGCAGGGACCCTGTTGATGAAAAATCTGGAGATTGCTGAGTTCTGATCTACATTTCACTCATTCATTCCTCTATTCATTCAACAAATTATTGAGTGCCTACAAACCGTAGAAGTAAAATACAAAATATACTGGATTGCCGTAGCTCTGTGGTCAAGAATAAAGCAGAGAATGGGATGGGGTGTGTGCGGAGATGGGGTGAATTGGGGGGATGGGCTGTCTGTTGGTGGTGGGGATGGGTTATGTGGTGGGGACCAGGCCGTTGGAGGGATGGGGCATGAGCAGGTATGGAGTGCATTGGGGGGACTGGGCTTGTTTGGGGTTGGGGTGCAGGTGGAGATGGAGCAGGATTGGGGCAATTAAGGGACAGGGTGGGTGCAGAGTCGGGATATGTTGGGGGGACAGAGCAAGTGTGGGGATGGTGCACATTGGGGGATGGAGTGTGTGTGGTGTCAGGGAGCATTGGGGGACAAGGAGAGGGTGGGGTTGGCGTGCATGCGGAGACTAGGTGAATTTGGGGGATAGGGCAAGGTCAGGGTGCATTGGAGGAATGGGGCATGTGTGAAGTCGGGGTGCATGCGGAGACTGGGTGCACTGGGGGGATGGGACAGGGTTGGGGTGCATGGGGGGATGGAGTACATGGGGGGACTGGGCACATGAGGGATAGAGGTTGGGGGGCATAGGTACTGAGTGTGTTCAGACAGAGGACACAGCAAGGAAAGGCCTTGAGACTACTGCATGTCTGGAATATCCTTCAAATAGTTGAGGCCAATGCATCTTGGGGCAGGATTACAGGAGGCCACATCGGGCAGAGCCCGCGAGGGGTTTGCACAGGGCCTGGCACTATCCTGGGGCAGAGTGGGGGTTGAAGGAGAGCCCCTGCCCCAGGTGATGGGTGAGGGGGTGCCAGCAGAGTGGGCAGAACTGAGTTTGTCTTAAAGCACACGGGGCTTGTAGGAATTGTGGGGTGCTGTGGTGGCTGTCCTCATGGGGGTAGGGTTCAGTAGGGGTGGGTGTGGGGTGGCCTGGAGGTTGTGGGCACAGAGGGGGTACCACCGAGAGGGTACAGACCGACGCAGAAGAGCATCAGGGGACAGGGCTGCTCGCAGACACACCTGGCCCAGGGCCTTGATTGAGTTTGTGCGGCCTCTCCTGACCTGCTCCAGATACCCCATCACCTTGTGTTGGGCTGTTTTGTTTAATGGGTATTTTTACAGAGATCATTGCCATTGTAAGACATAATACAGAGAGGTGCCAGTACCCTTTACCCAGTTCCTCCCCATGGTAACTTTTAGCAAAAATGTGCTACAATATCACACCAGGATATTGACTCTGATACCGTTCACTGGCCTTATTCAGATCTCACCGTTTTCTTTGTGCTCATTTGTGTCCATGTGTTGACTTCTGTCTCAACTAGAGTCAAGGTACAGAACACCTCTATCCCATATTAACCTGTCCCTAACCCCTGGCCACCACCAATCTGTCCTTCATTTCTAAAATTCTGTCATTTCAAAAATGTTATGTAAATGAAATCCTATAGTAACCTCTATGTTTTGACTTTTTCCACTCAGCATAACTCCCTGGAGATCTGTCCAGGTTGCTGCTGTGTCAATAGTTGATTCCTTTTTGTGGCTCAGTCCAACTCCATGGTATGAACTACCACAGTCTGTTCAACCATCCACCTGTTCAAAGACATTTGCGTTGTCTCCAGTTTGGAGTGATTACAAATAAAGCTGCTATAAACATTCATATACCGGTTTCATGTAAACTCAAGTTTTATTTCTCTGGGATAAATGCCCAGGAGAGCAATGGCTGGGTCATATGTTAGTTTCATGTTTAGTTTTATAAGGAACTGCCAACTTTTCCAGAGTGGCTATATCACTTTACACTCCTACCAGTAGTGTACCAGAGATGCAGTTTCTCTGCATCCTTGTTGGCATTTGGGGTTTTCACTGTTTATAATTTTCTGATGGGCATGCAGAGATATCTCACGGTAGTTTTACTTTGAGTCTCCTTGATGGCTAATGGTGTTGAACCTCCTTTCATGTGCTTATTTGCCATCTATGTAATCCTCTTTGGTGACATGTCTTTTCATGAATTTTGCCCCTTTTCTAATTGGGTTGTTTGATTTTTACTGTTGAGTATATATTTCGATACCAGTCCTTTGTCGATGTGGTGGACTCTCATTATTTGCTGGAGTTATATTCCATAACTTCCCTGCAAACACTGAATTAGTGAATATTGAACCACTGCTCCTGTGGAAAGAAGGGAGTTAGGTTCCCTCCAACCTCTGGTTACATTTTTATCAACTGATCAACAGATACCTTTATTTGATATGTGTTTCTGTTTAAAGACACCTATATATGGCTGGTTCATTAACATTAAACTCACGGCCAACAGCACTATAACTTACACCTGAATGAAGCCCACCTAATGTATTGCCTCCATAAGGCATGTCACAGCCTTCTTGTGCTCAGGAACACTAGATAACACTTCAGCTCTATGCTTGGGGGCCATTTTAAACAGTGAAATCCACAAAAAGTACAAACATTCAAAAAATGTGTAATAAATCAACTATGAAAAGGACATTTGTTTACAGTCTGAGAGCTGGGACACAAAGACAGAGTATGGCTTGTTCCACCTCAGCTGGGAACGTGAGCATTGGGAGAGTCGAGTTTTCACTGCTCTGGGCATGTCTGCAAGGACTGCGAAAGCACCTCGAGTATTGATTTTGGGGTCACATATAAACTTAGGGAGTAGGCGAATTTGAAAATAGAAACACCAAGGGTAATGAGGATTGAATGTGGTTTGAAATACAGTTGTCCCTTGGTCCTGGGGGGCTTGATTCCAGGACCCCCTTGAATACCAAAATCCAAGGATGCTCAAGTTTCTTATATGAAATGGTGTGGTATTTGTGTATAACCTATGCATGTCCTCCTGTATACTTTATTAAATTTTTTTTCACTGAGGTATAGTTAATTTACAATATTATATTAGTTTCAGGTGTACAACATAGTGATTCAAAATTTCTGTAGATTATACTCCATTTAAAGTTATTATAAAATATTGGCTGTATTCCCTGTGCTGTACAACAGCGGTCCCCAACATTTTTGGCACCAGAGACTGGTTTCGTGGAAGACAATTTTTCCACGGACTGGGGTGGGGGGATGGGTTTGGGAAGATTCAAGTGCATTACATTTATTGTGCACTTTATTTCTATTATTATTACATTGTAATATATAATGAAATAATTATACACCTCACCATAATGCAGAATCAGTGGGAGCCCTGAGCTTGTTTTCACTTGCCACTCACTGATAGGTTTGTTTTTTTTTTGATGAAATTTTAAAAATATTTAATTTATTTTTGGCTGTGTTTTGTCTTTGTTGCTGCGCGCAGGCTTTCTCTAGTTGCGGTGAGTGGGGGCTACTCTTCATTGCAGTGCGCAGGCTTCTCATTGCAGTGGCTTCTCTTGTTGCAGAGCATGGGCTGTAGGCGCGCGGGCTTCAGTAGTTGCAGCACGCGGTCTCAGTAGTTGTGGCACACAGGCCCTAGAGCGCGCAGGCTTCAGTAGTTGTGGCACGTTGGCTTGGTAGTTTCAACACGCGGGCTCTATGGCGCGCGAGCTTCAGTAGTTGTGGAGTGCAGGCTCAGTAGTTGTGGTGCACGGGCCTAGTTGCTCCATGTGGGATCTTCCTGGACCAGGGATTAAATCTGTGTCCCCTGCATTGGCAGGCGGATTCTAAACTACTGTGCCACCAGGGAAGTCCCACTGATAGGCTTTTGATATGAGTCTGCAAGCAATTGATTTATTATGGTCTCTGTGCAGTCAAACCTCTCTGCTAACGATAATCTGTATTTGCGGCTGCTATCCAGCACTAGCATCACCGCCTCAGCTCCACCTCAGATCATCAGGTATTAGATTCTTATAAAGAGTATGCAACCTAGATCCCTTGCATATGCAGTTCACAGTAGGGCTTGCATTCCTATGAGAATCTAGGAATCTAGGATCTAGGAATCGAGGATCCTGCTGATCTGCCAGGAGGTGGAGCTCAGGCGGTAATGCGAGCGATGGGGAGTGGCTGTAAATACAGATGAAGATTTGCTCGCTCACCTGACACTCACCTCCTGCTGTGTGTCCTGATTTCTAACAGGCCATGGAGCAGTACCAGGCTCTACCAGTGCACGGGCTGTAGGGGGCACAGGCTTCAGTAGTTGTGGCGTGCAGGCTCAGTAGTTGTGGCTCACGGGCTGTAGAGTGCAGTCTCCGTAGTTATGGTGCACGGGCTTAGTTGCTCCGTGGTATGTGGGATCTTCCCGGACCAGGGCTCAAACCCGTGTCCCCTGCATTGGCAGGCAGATTTGTAAACACTGTGCCACCAGGGAAGTCCCCCTACTGCTATTCTGCCCTTCCTCTTTCTTCTCCCCACTGGTGTCCACTAGTTTGTTCTCCATATCTGTGCACCTGTTTCTCTTTTGTTATATTCATTCACTTTATTTTTTTGATTTCACATATAAGTGATATCATACAGTATTTGTCTTTCTCTCTCTGACTTATTTCACTAAGCATAATACCCTCCAGGTCTATCCATGTTGTTGCAAATGGCAAAAATTTATTCTTTTTTTGGCTGAGTAATATTCCATCGTATATATGCATGAAATCTTCTTTATCCATTCATCTGTTGATGGACATTTAGGTTGCTGCCTTATCTTGGCTATTGTAAATAATGCTGCTATGAACATTGGGGTGCATGTATCTTTTCAGATTAGGGTTTTGATTTTCTTTGGATATACCGAGGTGTGGAATTGCTGGATCATATGGTAGTTCTCTCTTTAGATTTTTGAGGAACCTCCATACTGTTTTCCACAGTGATTCCACCAATTTATATTCCCACCAACAGTGTACAATGGTTCCCTTTTCTCCACATCCTCACCAACATCTGTTATTTATTTGTGATCTTTTTGATGATAGCCATTCTGACAGGTGTGAGGTGATGTGGTTTTGATTAACATTTCTCTGATCATTAGTGATGTTGAGTATCTCTTCATATACCTGTTGGCCATCTGTATTATCTTCTTTGGAAAAATGTGTATTCAGGTCTTCTGCCCATTTTACAATCGTTTTTTTTTTTTTTTTTTTTTTTTTTGCGGTACGCGGGCCTCTCACTGTTGTGGCCTCTCCCGTTGCAGAGCACAGGCCCCGGACGCGCAGGCTCAGCAGCCATGGCTCACGGGCCCAGCCACTCCGTGGCTTGTGGGATCTTCCCAGACCGGGGCACGAACCCACGTCCCTTGCATCGGCAGGTGGACTCTCAACCACTGTGCCACCAGGGAAGCCCTGTTTTTCTTTTGATATTGAGTTGTATGAGCTCTTTATATGTTTTGGGTATTAAGCCCATACGGGTCAAATCATTTGCAAATATTTTCTCCCATTCAGTAGGTTGTCTTTTTGTTTTGTCAGTGGTTTCCTTTGCTGTGCAAAAGCTTTCAAGTTTAATTAGGTCCCATTTGTTTATTTTTGCTTTCGTTTCCTTTGCCTTAGGAGACAAATCACACAAAAATGTTTCTATGATTTGTGACAAAGAGTGTTCTGCCTATGCTTTCTTCTAGGAATTTATGGTTTCTGGTCTTACATTTAGGTTTTTAGTCCATTTTGGTTTTTTAAAATCTTAATATTGAGTCTTTATTTTATTTTCGTCAAACCTTCTTTATTACTTTATCACCTAACATTTTATTGGGTTGGCCAAAAAGTTCATTGGGTTTTTTTGAAAGATATTATGGAAAAAACCCGAACGAACTTTTGGACCAACCCAATATTATATATTGGAGTATAGTTGATTAACAATGTTGAGTTAGTTTCAGGTGTACAGCAAAGTGATTCAGTTATACATATTCATGTGTCTATTCTTTTTGAATTAATTAATTAGTTTTTGACAGTCTTGGGTCTTCATTGCTGTGCGTGGGCTTTCTCTAGTTGTTGCGAGTGGGGCTACTCTTTGTTGTGGTGTGTGGGCTTCTCATTGCAGTGGCTTCTCTTGTTGTGGAGCTCTAGGCTCACAGGCTTCAGTAGTTGTGGCACCCAGGCTCAGTAGTTGTGGCTTATGGACTTAGTTGCTCCATGGCATGTGGGATCTTCCTGGACCCGTGTGCCCTGCATTGGCAGGAGGGATTGAACCCATGTGCCCTGCATTGGCAGGAGGATTCTTATCCACTGTGCGACCAGGGAAGTCCAACATGTGTCTGTTCTTTTTTGGGGTTATTTTTGTATAAGGTGTGAGAAAATGTTGTAATTTTATTCTTTTACATGTGACTGTTCATTTTTCCCAGCACCACTTATTGAAGAGACTGTCTTTTCCCCAGTGTATATTCTTGCCTTCTCTGTCATAGATTAATTGACCGTAAGTGCATGGGTTTATTTCCGGGCTCTCTGTTGTGTTCCATTCGTCTGAGTGACTGTTTTTGTGCAAGTACCATGCTGCTTTGATTATTATAACTTTATGATTAGTCTGAAGTCAGGGAGTGTGGCACCTCTAGCTCTGTTCTTCTTTCTTGTTTTGGCTATTCAAGGTCTTTTGTGTTTCCATACAAATTTTAAAATTAGTTGTTCTAGTTCTGTGAAAAATGCCATTGGTGTTTTGATAGGGATTTCATTGAATCTATCTTGGGTAGTATGGTCATTTTAACAATATTAATTCTTCCAATCCAAGAACATGGGTTTGCGTCATCTTCAGTTTCTTTCGTCAGTGTCTTAAAGTTGTCTCAGTATGGGTCTTTTACCTCCTTAGGTTGATTCCTAGATATTTTATTGTTTTTGATTCAATGGAAAATGGGATTGTTTCCTTAATTTCTCTTTCATATAGTTCATTGTTATGTATAGAAATGCAACCCAATTTCTTTCTTATTTTTCTATTTTTTGGACATGCCATGTGGCATGTGGGATCTTAGTTCCCCGACCAGGGATCAAACCTATGTCCCCTGCAGTGGAAGCACAGAATCCTAACCACTGGACCACCAGGGAAGCCCCCAAATGATTTCTATATATTAATTTTGTATCCTGCAACTTTACCAAATTCATTGATGAGTTCTAGTATTATTTTGGTGGCATCATTTGCAAACAGGGACAGTTTTACTTCTTCCTTTCCAATTTGGATTCCTTTTATTTCTTTTTTCTTGTCTTTCTTTTTTCTAGCCTTGGCTAGGACTTCCAATACTATGTTGAATAAAAGCAGTGAGAGAGGGCATCCTTATATTGTTCCTGATCTGACAGGAGATGCTTTTTGCTTTTCACCATTGAGTATGATGTTACCTGTTGGCTTATCATGTATGGACTTTATTATGATGAAGTATGTTCCCTCTATACCTATTTTGTGGGGTGTTTATCATAAATGGATGTTGAATTTTGTCAGAAGCTTTTTCAGCATATACTGAGATGATTGTATGATTTTTATTCTTCAATTTTTTAATGTGGTGTATGACATTGATTGAGTTGCAGATATTGAAACTTCCTTGCATCCCTGGGGTAAATCCCACTTGATCATGGTGTATGATCCTTTTAATGTATTGTTGAATTTGGTTTGCTATTATTTTGTTGAGGATTTTTGAATCTGTATTCATCAGTGATATTGACCTGTAATATTTTGTGTGTGTGATATCTTTGTCACTTCTGGAATCAGAGTGATACTGGTCTCATAGAAGGAGTTCGGAAACATTCCTTCCTCTTCAATTTTTTGTAATAGTTTCAGAAGGATAGGTGTTAACTCATCTCTAAATGTTTGATAGAATTCACCTGTGACGCCATCTGGTCCTAGACTTTTGTTTTTTGGGAGTTTTTTTTAAAATTATTGATTCAATTTCATTACTGGAAATTGGTCTGTTCATATTTTGTATTCCTTCCTAGTGCAATCTTGGGAGAGTATACATTTCAAAGATTTTTCCCTTTCTTCTAGGTTGTCCATTTTATTGGTGTATTGTTGTTTATAGTAATCTTTTATGAGCCTTTTGTATTTCTGTTGTATCAGTTGGTAACTTCTCCTTTTTCATACCTGATTTTATCAATTTGGGTCCTCTCTCTTTTTCCTTGCTAAGTCTTGCTAAAGGTTTATCAATTTTGTTTATCTTTTCAAAGAACTAGTTCTTAGTTTCGTTGAACATTTCTATTGCTTTTTAGTCTCTATTTCATTTATTTCTGCTCTGATATTTATGATTTCTTTCATTCTACTAACTCTGGGTTTTTTCTGTCTTTCTAGTTCCTTTACGTGTAAAGTTAGGTTGTTTATTTGAGATTTTTCTTGTATCCTGAGGTAGGCTTATATCGCTATAAACTTCCAACATATAACTGTTTTTGCTACATCCCATAGATTTTGGATCATTGTGTTTTTTGGGGGGGGGGTTATTTTTTACTTTTATATTTTTAACGTCTTTATTGGAGTATAATTGCTTTACAATGTTGTGTTAGTTTCTGTTGTATAACAAAGTGAATCATCTATATGTATACATTTATCCCCATATCCCCTCCCTCTTGTGTCTCCCTCCCACCCTCCCTATCCCACCCCTCTAGGTCGTCACAAAGCACCAAGCTGACCTCCCTGTGCTATGCAGCTGCTTCCCACTAGCTATCTATTTTATCTATTTTATCTATTTGGTATATATGTCCATGCCACTCTCTCACTTCGTCCCAGCTTACCCTTCCCCCTCCGTGTGTCCTCAAGTGCATTCTCTATGTCTGCATCTTTATTCCTGTCCTGCCCCTAGGATCATCAAAAGCATTTTTTTTTAGATTCCATATATATGTGTTAAGATATGATATTTGTTTTCCTCTCTCTGACTTAGTTCACTCTGTATGACAGACTCTAAGTCCATCCACCTCACTACAAATAACTCAATTTTGTTTCCTTTTATGGCTGAGTAATGTTCCATTGTATATATGTGCCACATCTTCTTTATTCATTTATCTGTCGATGGACACTTAGGTTGCTTCCATGTCCTGGCTATAGTAAATAGTGCTGCAATGAACATTGTGGTACATGACTCTTTTTGAATTATGGTTTTTTCAGGGTACATGCCCAGTAGTGGGCTTGCTGGGTCATATGGTAGTTCTATTTTTAGTTTTTTAAGGAACCTCCATACTGTTCTCCATAGTGGCTATATCAATTTACATTCCCACTAACAGGGCAAGAGGGTTCCCTTTTCTCCACACCCTCTCCAGCACTTATTGTTTGTAGATATTCGATGATGGCCGTTCTGACCAGTGTGAGGTGATACCTCATTGTAGTTTTGATTTGCATTTCTCTAATGATTAGTGATGTTGAGCATCCTTTCATGTGTTTGTTGGCAATCTGTATATCTTCTTCGGAGAAATGTCTATTTAGGTCTTCTGCCCCATTTTTGGATTGGGTTGTTTGTTTTTCTGATATTGAGCTGCATGAGCTGCTTGTATATTTTGGAGATTAATCCTTTGTCAGTTGCTTCATTTGCAAATACTTTCTTCCATTCTGAGGTTGCCTTTTTGTCTTGTTTATGGTTTCCTTTGCTGTGCAAAAGCGTTTAAGTTTCATTAGCTCCCATTTGTTTATTTATGTTTTTATTTCCCTTTCTCTAGGAGGTGAATCAAAAAGGATCTTGCTGTGATTTATCTCATGAAGTGTTCTGCCTATGTTTTCCTCTAAGAGTTTTATGGTGTCTGGCCTTACATTTAGGTCTTTAATCCATTTGGAGTTTATTATTGTGTATGGTGTTAGGGAGTGTTCTAATTTCATCCTTTTACATGTACCTGTCCAGTTTTCCCAGCACCACTTATTGAAGAGGCTGCCTTTTCTCCATTGTTTATTCTTGTCTCCTTTATCAACAATAAGGTGACCATATGTGCTTGGGTTTATCTCTGGGCTTTCTATCCTGTTCCATTGATCTATATTTCTCTTTTTATGCCAGTACCATACTGTCTTGATTACTTTGTAGTTTTATAGTATAGTCTGAAGTCAGGGAGCCGGATTCCTCCAGCTCTGTTTTCCTTTCTCAAGATTGCTTTGGCTATTCGGTGTCTTTTGTGTTTCCATACAAATTGTGAAATTTTTTGTTCTAGTTCTGTGAAAAATGCCATTGGTAGTTTGATAGGGATTGCATTGAATCTGTAGATTGCTTTGGGTAGTAGAGTCATTTTCACAATGTTGATTCTTCCAATCCAAGAACATGGTATATCTCTCCATCTGTTTATATCATCTTTAATTTCTTTCATCAGTGTCTTATAGTTTTCTGCATACAGGTCTTTTGTCTCCTTAGGTAGGTTTATTCCTAGGTATTTTATTCTTTTTGTTGCAATGGTAAATGGGACTGTTTCCTTAATTTCTCTTTCAGATCTTTTTTTTTTTTGTGGTACGCGGGGCTCTCACTGTTGTGGCCTCTCCTGCTGCAGAGCACAGGCTCTGGACGCGCAGGCTCAGCAGCCATGGCTCACGGGCCCAGCCACTCCACAGCATGTTGGATCTTCCCGGACTGGGGCATGAACCCGTGTCCCCTGCATTGGCAGGTGGACTCTCAACCACTGCGCCACCAGGGAAGCCCTCTCTTTCATCATTAGTGTATATGAGTGCAAGGGATTTCTGTGCATTAATTTTGTATCCTGCTACTTTACCAAAGTCATTGATTAGCTTTAGTATTTTTCTGGTAGCATCTTTAGGATTCTCTATGTAGAGTATCATGTCATCTGCAAACAATGACATCTTTACTTCTTCTTTTCCGATTTGGATTCCTTTTATTTATTTTTCTTCTCTGATTGCTGTGGCTAAAACTTCCAAAACTATGTTGAATAATAGTGGTGAGAGTGGGCAACCTTGTCTTGTTCCTGATATTAGTGGAAGTGGTTTCAGTTTTTCACCATTGAGAATGATGTTGACTGTGGGTTTGTCATATATGGCCTTTATTATGTTGAGGTAAGTTCCCTCTATGCCTACTTTATGGAAGATTTTTATCATAAATCGGTGTTGAATTTTGTCAAAAGTTTTTTCTGCATCTATTAACATGATCATATGGTTTTTATTCTTCAGGTTGTTAATATGGTGTATCACACTGATTGATTTGCATTTATTGAAGAATCCTTGCATTCCTGGGATGAACCCCAGTTGATCATGGTGTATGATCCTTTTAATGTGTTTCTGTTTGCTAGTATTTTGCTAGGATTGCTAGTTTGCTAGGATTTGCTAGTTTCTGTTTGCTAGTATTTTGCTAGGATTCTGTTTGCTAGTATTTTGTTGAGGATTTTTGCATCTATGTTCATCAGTGATATTGGCTTGTAGTTTTTTCCCTTTGTGATATCTTTGTCTGGTTTTGGTATCAGGGTGATGGTGGCCTCATAGAATGAGTTTGGAAGTGTTCCTCCCTCTGCTATATTTTGGAAGAGTTTGAGAAGGATTGGTGTTAGCTCTTCTCTAAATGTTTGATAGAATTCGCCTGTGAAGCCATCTGGTCCTGAGCTTTTATTTGTTGGAAGATTTTTAATCACAGTCTCAATTTCAGTGCTTGTGATTGGTCTGTTCATATTTTCTATTCCTTCCTGGTTCAGTCTCAGAAGGTTGTGCTTTTCTAAGAATTTGTCCATTTCTTCCAGGTTGTCCATTTTATTGGCATATAGTTGCTTGTAGTAATCTCTCATGATCCTTTGTATTTTTGCAGTGTCAGTTGTTACTTCTCCTTTTTCATTTCTAATTCTATTGGTTTGAGTCTTCTCCCTTTTTTTCTTGATGGGTCTGGCTAATGGTTTATCAATTTTGTTTATCTTCTCAAGGAACCAGCTTTTAGTTTTATTGATCTTTGCCATCATTTCCTTCATTTCTTTTTCATTTATTTCTGATCTGATCTTTGTGATTTCTTTCCTCTTGCTAATGTTGGGGGTTTTTTGCTCTCCTTTCTGTAATTGCTTTAAGTGTAAGGTTAGGTTGTTTATTTGAGATGTTTCTTGTTTCTTGAGGTAGGATTGTATTGCTATAAACTTCCCTCTTAGAACTGCTTTTGCTGCATCCCATAGGTTTTGGGTCGTCATGTTTTATTTTGTTAATTTTATTTATTTATTTTTTGGCTGCGTTAGGTCTTCATTGCTGCATGTGGACTTTCTTTAGTTGTGTCGATGGGCTTCTCATTGCGGTGGCTTCTCTTGTTGTGGAGCAGAGGCTCCAGGCATGCAGGCTTCAGTAGTTGTGGTGCATCGGCTCAGTAGCTGTGGCTTGTGGGCCCTAGAGCGCAGGCTCAGTAGTTGTAGCGCCCAGGCCTAGCTGCTCTGCAGCATGCGGGATCTTCCCAAACCAGGGCTCGAACCCATGTCCCCTGCATTGGCAGGCGGATTCTTAACCGCTGCGCCACCAGGGAAGCCCCGTCGTGTTTTTGTCATTTGTTTCTATGTATTTTTTGATTTCTTCTTTGATTTCTTCAGTGATCTCTTGGTTATTTAGTAGCTTATTGTTTAGCCTCCATGTGTTTGTATTTTTTACAGTTTTTTTCCCCTGTAATTGATATCTAGTCTCATGGTGTTGTGGTTGCAAAAGATACTTGATACAAGTTCCATTTTCTTAAACTTACCAAGGCTTGATTTGTGACCCAAGATATGATCTATCCTGGAGAATGTTCCATGAGCACTTGAGAAGAAAGTGTATTCTGTTGTTTTGGGATGGAATGTCCTATAAATATCAATTAAGTCCATCTTGTTTAATGTGTCATGTAAAGCTTGTGGTTCCTTATTTATTTTCAGTTTGGATGATCTTTCCATTGGTGAAAGTGGGGTGTTAAAGTCCCATGCTATGATTGTGTTACTGTCGATTTCCCCTTTTATGGCTGTTAGCCTTTGCCTTATGTATTGAGGTGCTCCTATGTTGAGTGCATAAATATTTACAATTGTTATATCCTCTTCTCGGATTGATCCCTTGATCATTATGTAGTGTCCTTCTTTGTCTCTTGCAATAGTCTTTATTTTAGAGTCTATTTTGTCTGATATGAGAATTGCTACTGCAGCTTTCTTTTGATTTCCATTTGCATCGAATATCTTTTCCCATCCCCTCACTTTCAGTCTGTATGTGTCTTTAGGTCTGAAGTGGGTCTCTTGTAGACAGCATATATACAGGTCTTGTTTTTGTATCCATTCAGCCAGTCTGTGTCTTTTGATTAGAGCATTGAATCCATTTACATTTAAGGTAATTATTGATTTTATGTATGTTCCTGTTACCATTTTCTTAATTGTTTTGGGTTTGTTTTTGTAGGTCTTTTCCTTCTCTTGTGTTTCCTGCCTAGAGAAGTTCCTTTAGCATTTGTTGTAAAGCTGGATTGGTGGTGCTGAATTCTTTTAACTTTTGCTTGTCTGTAAAGGTTTTAACTTCTCTATCAAATCTGAATGAGATCCTCGCTGGGTAGAGTAATCTTGGTTGTAGGTTTTTCCCTTTTATCACTTTAAATATGTCCTGCCACTCCCTTCTGGCTTGCAGAGTTTCTGCTGAAAGATCAGCTGTTAAGCTTATGGAGATTCCCTTGTATGTTATTTGTTGCTTTTCCCTTGCTGCTTTTAATACTTTTTCTTTGTATTTAATTTTTGATTAATATGTGTCTTGGTGTGTTTCTCCTTCAGTTTATCCTGTATGGGACTCTCTGCACTTCCTGGACCTGATTGACTATTTCCTTTCCCATATTAGGGAAGTTTTCAACTATAATCTCTTCAAATATTTTCTGTAACCTTTTCTTTTTCTCTTCTTATTCTGGGACCCCTACAATTCGAATGTTGGTACGTTTAATATTGTCTCAGAGGTCTCTGAGACTGTCCTCAATTCTTTTAATTCTTTTTTCTTTATGCTGCTCTGCAGTAGTTATTTCCAGTATTTTATCTTCAGGTCACTTATCCGTTATTCTGCTTCAGTTATTCTGCTATTGATTCCTTCTAGAGAATTTTTAATTTCATTTTTTTGTTGTTCATCGTTGTTTGTTTGCTTTTTAGTTCTTGTAGGTCCTTGTTAGGCGTTTCTCGTATTTTCTCCATTGTATTTCCAAGATTTTGAATCATCGTTACTATCATTATTCTGAATTCTTTTTCAGGTAGACTGCCTATTTTCTCTTCATTTGTTTGGTCTGGTGGGGTTTTATCTTGCTCCTTCATCTGCTGTGTGTTTCTCTGTCTTCTCATTTTGCTTAACTTGCTGTGTTAGGGGTCTCTGTTTCACAGGCTGCAGGTTCATAGTTCCCGTTGTTTTTGGTGTCTGCTCCCAGTGGGTAAGATTGTTTCAGTGGCTTGTGTAGGCTTCCTGGTGGAGGGGACTGGTGCCTGTGTTCTGGTAGGTGGGGCTGGATCTTGTCTTTCTGCTGGGCAGGGCCGCATCCAGTGGTGTTTTGGGGTGTCTGTGAACTTAGTATGATTTTAGGCAGGTTCTCTGCTAATGGGTGGAGTTGTGTCCCTCTCTTTGCAGTTGTTTGACATGGGACACCCAGCCCTGGAGTTTGCTGGCCGTTATGGGGAGCTGGGACTTATTGTTGAGATGGAGATCTCTGGGAGAGCTCTCGCTGATTGATATTACGTGGGGCCAGGAGGTCTCTGATGGTCCAATGTCCTGAACTCAGCTCTCCCACCTCAGAAGCTCTGGCCTGACTCCCAAGCTGGAGCTACCAAGACCCTATCAGCCACACGGCTCAGAAGAAAAGGGAAAAAAAAGAAAGAAAAAATAAATAAATAAAATTATTAAAATAAAAAAATAATTTAAAAAAGAGAGCAACCAAACCAATAAACAAATCCACTAATGATAACAAGTGCTAAAAACTGAACTAAGATAAACATAAAATCAGAAACAAATCAGTCGCAGACAGCAAACCCCAAGTCTACAGTTGCTCCCAAAATCCACCGCCTCAATTTTGGGATGATTCATTGTTTATTCAGGTATTCCACAGAGGCATGGTACAGCAAGTTGATTCTGGGGATTTAATCTGCTGCTCCCCAGGCTGCATGGAGAAATTTCCCTTTCTCTTCTTTGTTCGCCCAGCTCGTGGGGTTCAACTTTGGTTTTGGCCCCACCTCTGCGTGTAGTTCTCCCTCAGGCATCTGTTCCCCACCCAGACAGGAGGCGGGTTAAAGCAGTGGCTGATTAGGGTGCTCTTGCACATTCAGGCCTGGAGGAGGGAGGGGTATAGTAGTTATAATTGGAATGTGGGGTGAGCCTGTGGTGGCAGAGGCCGGTGTGGCATTGCAGCAGCCTGAGGCGTGCTGTGAGTTCTCCCGGGGAAGTTGACCTTGGCATTGGCGGGCTTCACAGGCTCCTGGTGTGTGTGTGTGTGTGTGTGTGTGTGGATAGTGACCTGTGCTTGCACACAGGATTATTGGTGGCTGCAGTAGCAGCATTAACGTTTCATGCCTGTCTCTGGGGTCCAAGCAGCATTAGTGTTTCATGCCTGTCTCTGGGGTCTACGACTCACATATGTCTCTGCGTTCCACAGCTCACACCCATCTCTGGAGCTCATTTAGGCGGTGCTCTGCCTTCTGTGGGCAGACGGGGAAGGAATCCCTTCTCCTTGCACACTCTGAAACAATGGTCTCTTGCCTCTTAGGCAGGTCCAGCCTTTATCCTGGACTCCCTTCTGGCTAGCTGTGGTGCACTAGCCTCCTTCAGGCTGTGTTCACGCAGCCAACCCCAGTCCTCTCCCTGGGATCTGACCTCTGAAGCCCGAGCCTCAGCTCCCAGCCCCCACCCACCCCAGCAGGTGAGCAGACAAGCCTCTCAGGCTGGTGAGTGCTGGTCGGCACCGATCCTCTGTGTGGGACTCTCTCTGCCTTGCCTTCTGCACCCCTGTTGCTTCACTCTCCTCCGTGGCTCTGAAGCTTCCCCTGCGCCCATCCCCCATCTCCACCAGTGAAGGGGTGTCCTAGTGTGTGGAAACATTTCCTCCTTCATAGCTCCCTCCCAGAGGTGCAGGTCCCATCCCTATTCTTTTGTCTCTGTTTTTTCATTTTTCTTTTGCCCTCCCCAGGTACCTGGGGATTTTCATGCCTTTTGGGAAGTCTGAGGTTTTCTGACAGTGTTCAGTAGGTGTTCTGTAGGAGTTGTCCCACATGTAGATGTATTTTTGATATATTTGTGGGGAGGGAGGTGATCTCCACATCTTACTCTTCTGCCATCTTGAAGGTCCCTCCCTGTGTTTTCGTTTGTCTCCAGGTATTTTTTAAATTTCATCTTTGATTTATTCAGTGATCCATTGGTTGTTCAGTAGCATATTGTTTAGCCTTCACATTTTTTTGTTTGTTTGTTTTGCAGTTTTTCTAATAGCTGATTTTTAGTCTCATAGCACT
The DNA here is from genome assembly GCF_937001465.1 of Orcinus orca. Classification (NCBI taxonomy): domain Eukaryota; kingdom Metazoa; phylum Chordata; class Mammalia; order Artiodactyla; family Delphinidae; genus Orcinus; species Orcinus orca. The sequence goes on along the minus strand of NC_064561.1, from coordinate 15,912,510 downwards.
GTGGTCAGAAAAGATGCTTGATATGATTTCAGTGATCTTAAGTTTACTGAGACTTTTTTTGTGGCCTAGCGTGTGATCTATCCTGGAGAATGTTCCTTTTGCACTTGAAGAGAAGGTATATTCTGCTGCCTTTGCATGGAATGTTCTAGATATATCTATTGAGTTCATCTGGTCTAAAGTGTCACTTAAAGCTAGTGTTTTCTTATTGATTTTCTGTCTGGATAATCTGTCCATTTATGTAAGTTGGGTGTTATAGTCCCTTAATATTTTTGTGTTACTGTCAGTTGCTCCCTTTATGTTTGTTAATATTTGTTTTATGTCTAGTTGCTCCTATGTTGGGTGCATATATATTTATAATTATTATATTTTCTTTGATTGATACCTTGATCATTCTGTAATGTCCTTCTTTGTCTCCTGTTACAGTCTTTGTTTTAAAGCCTATTTTGTCTGATATAAGTATTACTATCCTGGCTTTCTTTTGATTTTGATTTGCATGGAATACCTTTTTCCATTCCCTCACTTTCATTCTGTGTGTGTCTTTAGCTGTGAAGTGAGTCTCTTATAAGCAGCATATTTTCGAGTCTTATTTTTCTATCCAATCAGCCACCCTGTGACTTTTGATTGAAGATTTAGTCCATTTACATTTAAAGTAATTAGGTATGTACTTATTACCATTTTGTTAATTTTTTGGGAAGGTTGTTTTTGTAGTTCTTTTTGTTCCTTCCTTCTTTTGTTCTCTTCCCTTGTGATTTGATAACTATCTTTAGTGTTATATTTGGATTCCTTTCTCTTTTGTGTGTGTATCTATTATCGATTTTTGGTTTGTGGTTACCATGAGGTTTATATACAGCAATCTAAAGACCCTGCATTTTTACTGCCCTCTCCCACAATTACTGTTTTTGACATCATATTTTACACCTCTTTGTTTTGTGTGTCCCATAACTACTTATTGTGGGTATAGATGATTTTACTACTTTTGTCTTTTAACCTTCATACTAGTTTTATACATTTTTTTCCATGCTGCACGGCTTGTAGGATCTTAGTTCCCTGACCAGGGATTGAACCTGGGCCCTTGGCAGTGAGAGCACAGAGTCCTAACCACTGGACCACCAGGGAATTCCAATATACGTGGTTGATTTTGTTACTTTATATTTGCTTTTACCAATGAGTTTTTCCTCTCACACTTCTCATGTTTCTAGTTGTGGCCTTTTCTTTTTTGTTTAGAGAAGTCCCTTTAGCATTTTTTGTAAAGCTGGTTTGTTGGTGCTGAACTCTTTTAGCTTTTGCTCATCTGTAAAACTTCTGATCTCTGTATCAAATGTGAATGAAAGCCTGGTAGAGTATTCTTGGTTGTAGGTTTTCCCCTTTCATCACTTTAAATATATTGGGCTACTCCCTTCTGGCCTGCAGAGTTTCTGCTGAAAAGTCAACTAATAGCCTTAAGGGAGTTTCCTCATACATAACTTGTTGCTTTCCCCTTGCTGCTTTTAATAGTCTCTCTTTATCTTTAACTTTTGCCATTTTAATTACAGTGTGTCTTGGTGTACTTCTCTTTGGGTTGATACTGTTTGGGACTGTTTGTGCTTCCTGGACCTGGATGTCTGTTTCCTTTTCCAGGTTAGGGAAGTTTTCAGCTATTGTCTTCAAATATGTTCTCTGCTCTTTTCTCTCTCTTCTTCTGTGACCCCTATAAGGCAAATGTTTAGTATGCTTGATGTTGTCTCAGAGGTCTCTCAAACTGTCCTCATTTCTTTTTATTCTTTCTTCTCTTCAGCTTTAGTGATTTCCACCACTCATCTTCCAGCTCTCTTATCTGTTCCTCTGTATCATTTAATCTACTGTTGATTCCTTCTAGTGTATTTTTCATTTCAGTTATTGTTTTCTTCATCTCTCTTTGGTCCTTTATATTTTGTAACTCTTTGTTAAAAACTTCTAACTTCTCACTCTTTTCATCCATTCTTCTCCCGAGTTCTTTGATCATTTTTGTGATCATTACCTTGAACTCTTTTTTGGGTAGATTGCCTATCTCCACTTCACTTAGTTCTTATTCTGGGATTTTGTCTTGGTCCTTCATTTGGAACGTGTTCCTTTGTTGCCTCCTTTTGCCTAATTTGCTGTTTTTATTTTGATGTATCTGGTAGGTTGGTTATGTTTCCTGACCTTGGATAAATGGCCCTTTGTAGGAGACATCCTATGCAACCCAGCAGTGCACTCCCTTCTGGTCACCAGAGCTATATTCTCTAGGGGTGCCCCTTCATGGATCCTTCTGTTGTGGCAGGCCCTTGTGTGTGGGTGGTCTGGTAGGCGTGGCTGGCCCCCAGTCTGGTTGGTTGCCAGGCTCTGCCTGTGAGGAGGCTGCTGGCTGCTGGTTGGCAGAGCCTGGTCTCCAGGCAGCTGGATGAGGAACCCCAGAGGGTTCTGAGACTAGTGCTGGCTCACTGGTGGGTACAGCCGGGTTCTGGGGTGGGTGGTTTTGGGTCAGGTTTCTTGGATCTAGTGTTGGCCTGCCAGTGTGTGGGGCTGTTTCTTGACTTGGCTGGCTGCAGGCTCTGCAATGTCCTAAAGCTGGTGCTGACCTGTTGGTGCATGCAGTTGGATCCTGGGTGGCTGGCTTAGGAGTCCAGGGTATCTTAGAGCTGGTCTTTGCCTGCTGGTGGGTGCAGCTGGGGCTTGGGGGTTCCTGGGGTTGGTGCCTGCCCACTGGTGGGGAAAGCTGGATCCTGATGCTAGTGCCAACCCACTGGAGGGCAGAGCTGGGTCCTGGGGTCTCTGGCTGCGGGGACCTGGTGGTTCTGGAGCTTGTGTTGTCCTGCTAGTGGGCTGGGCTGGTTCCTGACACAGCTGGCTATGGGGTCCAGGGTGTCCTGAAGCTTAAGTTGGCCTGCTTGTGGGTGGAACCGAATCCTTGGGCAGCTTGCTGATGGATCCAGTGTGTACTAGAGCTGGTATTGGCCTGCCGGTGGGTGAGAGCAGAGCCCACGGGCTCCTGGGGCTAGGTACAGCCTGTTGGTGGGTAGGCTGGGCCCTGCCATGGCAGGCTGTGGGGCTGGTGTCTGCGCACTGGTGTGTGAGGCTGGTCCTTGGGCTAGTGCCATCCCTCTGGTGGGTGAAGCTGGAGCCCAGGTGTTCTGGGACTAGTGCCAGCTCACTGGTGGGTGGAGCTAGGTCCCAGGGTTTCTGGCTGCAGGGCCTTAGGGGTCCTGGAGTTAGTGGGCAGGACTCGGGCCCAAGGGGTCCTGGGGCTGGCATCTGCCCACTCGTCAGTGGAGCTGGGTCCTGTGGTCTCTGACTGGGGGGCCCTGGGAGTCCCGGGGTTATTGCCTTTACAGTGGTGTGTGGGATTGGGTAGTGGACCCTATGGTGGGCAGGGTTGTGTCCCAGGGTAGCTATGGGTTCAGGGGGTCGTAAGACCACCTGCCTGCTAGTGGATGGTGCTGTATTCCAGCCCAGCTAGTTGCTTAGCCTGAGGCATCCCAGTATTGGTGCTGACCCCCTGGTGGATGGGGCTGGTTCCTGGTGCTAATGAGTTAGAGTGAGGACTCCAAGATGGCACTTGCCAGCACCAGTGTCCTTGTGGTGGAAGGAGCTCCCCAAAATGGGTGCCTCCATTATCTGTGTCCCCGGGTGAGCTCCAGTTGCCTTCTGCCTCTCCAGGAGACTTTCCAAGATCAGCAGGTGAGGTGACCCAGGCTCCTTTCAAATTACTGCTTCTGCCTTGGGTCCTGGAGCATTTGAGATTTTTTTTGTTGTTTGTTTTTGTTTTTTTGCTGCACCACACGGCTTGCTGGATCTTAGTTCCCAGACCAGGGATCGAACCTGTGCCCTTGGCAGTGAAAGTGTGGAGTCCTAACCCCTGGACCTCCAGGGAATTCCCTGTTTATTTTGTTTTGTTTTGTTTGTTTATTTTGTTTGGTTTTTTTTTTGGCTGTGTTGGGTCTTCATTGCTGCATGCAGGCTTTCTCTAGTTGCAGAGAGTGGGGGCTACTCTTCATTGCGGTGCGTGGGCTTCTCATTGCAGTGGCTTCTCTTGTTGCGGAGGTGCGTGGGCCTCAGTAGTTGTAGCATGCGGGCTCAGTAGTTGTGGCTTGTGGGCTCTAGAGCCCAGGCTCAGTAGTTGTGGCACACAGGCTTAGTTGCTCCGTGGCATGTGGGATCTTCCCAGACCAGGGCTCGAACCCACGTCCCCTGCATTGACAGGCGAATTCTAAACCACTGTGCCACCAGGTAAGTCCACATATGAGATTTTATGTTCTTCCTTTAAGAGTGGAGTCTCTATTTCCCACAGCCCTCTGGGTCTCCTGAAAGTAAGCCCAGCTGGTTTTGCTTTTTTTTTTTTTGGCTCCATTGGATCTTCCTTGCTGCGCTTGGGCTTTCTCTAGTTGTGGTGAGTGGGGTCTACTGTTTGTTGCAGTGCACAGGCTTCTCATTGCGGTGGCTTCTCTTGTTGCAGAGCATGGGCTCTAGGCATGTGGGCCTCAGTAGTTGCAGCACACGGGCTCAGTAGTTGTGACTTGTGGGCTCTAGAGCACGCAGGCTACAGTAGTTATAGCGCATGGGCTCAGCAGTTCCAGCACACAGGCTCTAGAGTGCAGGCTCAGTAGTGTGGTGCCCAGACTTAGTTGCTCTGGGGCATGTGAGATCTTCCTGGACCAGGGATTGAACCCATGTCCCCTGCACTGGCAGGCAGATTCTTAACCACTGCACCACCAGGAAAGTCCCTATTTTTTTAAATTTATTTTTTATATTTTTGGCCACACCACGTGGCTTGTGGGATCTTAGTTCCCTGACGAAGGATCGAAACCGTGCCCCCTGCAGTGGAAGCATGGAGCCCTAACCACTGGACCACCAGGGAATTCCCAATACTTGTAGATTTTTAAAATGTAGGTAAGAGTGCAAATACAGCAAGCATCAAACCTTGTAATTCATCCAGGCTCTGTCCAATGGCAGAGATCAAGTGATGCAAATTCAGATCTAGTGCCATCATTGAAATATAATCATTATGGGGAGAATCAAGTCAGATGCAAATGCCGAGTTCTGAGAGAGACAGAGAGAGAGAGAGAGAGAGAGAGAGAGAGAGAGAGGGAGGGAGGGAGAGAGGGAGGGAGGGAGGGAGGGAAGGAGGGAGGGAGAGAAAAAACACGCAAGCATAGTTGAGCTAAGCAGACTGCAGGTCACAGCATTCTGGAAAGTGAGTGTGTGTGTGTGTGTTGTAGGAAGGGGCACAAAAGCAAAGCAGGGCTAAGATACCAGAGAATTCAGCAGCCAACAGATCAGCATCAGGCTGCATTTGGCTTCAGGGAACAAATCTGCAGATCTGCAGCTGTTCTGCAAACCTTTATAGTTTCTAAAGTTAGCTTTAGTTAATTTAAGATTTTGGCTGATCTCTATTTTGCTGGGGTTCCGATAGGAATTGCATTAGACTTACAGAGCATTTTGGGGAGAACTAACCTGTTCTGTGAAGCAAGGTGATAGTCTTGACCCCAAAAGTTCTGTGTGGCCATGGTGGGCCTGTCCACCCACCGCACGGTGGATCTTCTGTTCTCAGAAGCTCCTGTCCTTAAAGTGCTAATAAAGTGCTTTAAAGGTCTCATCAGGGAATCTTTGCCAGCAATGCCCTCTGGTCACAGTTTTACTGACTTTCAATAAGAAGATGACACCACATGGGCCAGCCTGGCAGTAGCTGTGGTCAGGTGTGGTCCACAGTTCCTGGGATGTCCCTGCATCCTGATCACATGCCCTTGGCAAGGTCTTGCCCCCATGGCCCTGCTTGCCAAGTTGGTGTGGAACACACCCCACCCTCATGGGCCCTGAGGGTGCTTGCTCAGGCAGTGGGTGGAGCTTTGGTCTGTTCTTGGTGCTTAAGCTGTCAACTGCCCCTCTGAGGGTCCCCCCTGCCCTTGGGGCCCTTGGGGAGCAGCCCAAGCAGGTGTGCACCAGTTGTCATAGAACAGACTACCTGGGAGGAGGGTAGGGGCTCTGCTAGGAATGCACTGCCTGGGAGGGGGAGGCCCCATAGGCACCAACAGACTGGAGGTCACCAAAAAGTAACTGGTGGACATCACCAAGGGGTCCGAGCAGCTTGGACTCCACTGTTCCCTATCCCCCTCCAAATCAGAAGTCATGTTTCTTCATCAGCTGCTTCTGGTGTTTATTTTGCCCTGATGCAACCTGGGTGTGGGGTAAGAGAGTGAACTGCATTACTCCATGGGGGTGAGAGTGGGGGCAGTGCAGGCGGGTACTTGGGAATGGGAGCTTGCCTGGGGAGCAAGGGGTGGGCCATGGGGTGGCAGAGGTGGGATTTCGGAGGCAGGAGAGGGCACTTAGGATAAGAGGGGATTGGGGGGGTGGGCGTTGGGGGGGATGCGGACAGGAGAGGAGGGGCAGGGGCAGGGTTCAGTGGTGTTTTCCAGTCCCTGGAACAGTCGGACAGTGAACCCAGTTGTGCGTCAGCTCTCAAGTAGGTAGGATCCCTTCAGGAGACATCCTCGGCTGACGTGGCTGAGTGGGCAAGGGTGGGGATGGGGAAGTGGTGGTAGGGGGACGACAGTGGGAGAGGGAGGCTGGAAAAGCAGGAAGAAGTTGTTCTAGGAATCAATGAAAATGGCAATTCAGTTTTTTTTAAAAAAACTTTTACTTAAAAATTGTGGTAAAATATATATAACGTAACAATTAACATTTAAACCATTTTTAAGTGTAGATTCCAGTGTCAAGCACATTTACATTGTTGTGTAAACTTCACCACCATCCATCTGCAGAACTTTTTCATCTTCCCAAACTGAAACCTGTCCATGTTAAACAATAACTCTCTATTCCCCGCAACCTGTAGTACCTACCCTTCTACTTTCTGTCTCTATGAATTTGACTTCTCTAAGTCACTCATGTAAGTGGAATCATTCAGTGTTTGTCCTTTTGTAACTGGCTTATTTGACTTAGCATAATGTCTTCATGGTTCATCCATGTTGTAGCACGTGTCAGAATTTCCTTCCTTTTTAAGGCTCAATAACATTCCATTGTATGGATGGGCCACAATTTGTTTATCCATTCATCCATGGATGGACATGTAGGTTGCTTCCAACTTTTGGCTATTGTGAATAATGCTACTATGAACACAGGTGTGTAAATATGGGAATTCAGGTTTCAACACAATCCTAGACAGCATTCCATGTGACCTTCATCACCTCCATAGGAGAGGTGGAAATGATCAGCCTAGAATGGGGGACACATAGCCAGGCACTGTGTCTATGATCTTAACCACTGTGGGGAGTTTAGGGGGAGTGTTTAGAAACTGTACTTAGAGAAAGACAATATATGTTTATTTTTTATTTTTTTGTTTTTTATTTTGGCTGCATTGGGCTGTAGTTGCAGCATGCAGGATCTCGGTATCTTTTGTTGGGGCGCATGGGCTCTTTGTTGCATTGCGCAGGCTTCTCTCTAGTTGTGGCGTGCAGGTTTCTTTTCTCTCTCTAGTTGTGGTGTGTGGGCTCCAGAGTGCGTGGGCTCTGTAGTTGTGGCATGTGGGCTCTCTAGTTGAGGTGTGCAAGCTCAGTAGTTGTGGCGCATGGGCTTAGTTGCCCCACGGCATGTGGGCTCTTAGTTCCCTGACCAGGGATCGAACCCGCGTCCCCTGCATTGGAAGGCAGATTGTTTACCACTGGACCACCAGGAAGGTCCCGACAATATATGTTTTTGTTCCTGCAGCCCATCACAAGTGCTGTGCTGGAGTGCATGCAGGAAATTTTGGGTCCATAGGGTAGGTTCATCCTACCACAGGGAGTTCTGGGTTGGGGGCTGATGGATCAGAATCAGTGTTTCTTCAGTTTGATTTAATACTCCAATTGGAAATGGTATTGTGCATCATCCTCTGCTAGTCAACCACCATCGTTTCCTTTCTGTACAGTGTCTCAATCCTTTGTTCATTGTCTCTGGTGGCCTTTATCTTCTCCTAGATTTTATAAGAGTTATGTGTGAATTTCAAATACTAGTTCATCATCAGTTGTTGTATGCCTTGCAGATATTTTCTCTCAGTTTGGGACTCGTCTCTAACCTTTTTTTCTTTTTTCCCTCTAATTTGTAAAATGAACACATGAAAATGTAAAACACATTGGTGAAAGTAGGTATATAGTCATATTTAGGATACAGTAATGCTGTAATGTGTTGTGTTAACGACTTAACTCTAGAATAAAGGTTAAAGGACAGAAATGTTAAAAAATAGATATAGCTATAACAATTTGTTAATGGATACACAATATTAAAAAAAGTAAATTGTGACACCAAGAAAAAAAATGTGGTGTGGGGAGTAAAGGGTAGAGCTTTTGTATGTGGATGAAGTTATGTTGTTATCAGCTTAAAACAGACCTTTATATCTAAAAGATGTTTTATATAAGCTTCGTTGTAACCACAAAGCAAAACCTACAGTTGATTCACAAAAGATAAATAAAAAGGAATCTAAGCATACTACTATAGAAAATCAATTCACAAAAGAAGATTGTAAGATAGGAAGAAAGGAACAAGGAAACTACAAACAGCCAGAAAACAATTAAGATGACATCAGTAAGTCCTTACCTATCAATACAAACTTTAAATGTAAATAGATTAAATTCTCTAATCAAAAGGCATAGAGTGGCTGAATGAATATAAAAGAGACCCAAATATATGCTGCCTATAAGACACTCACTTTAGATGTAAGGACACACACACACACACAGACTGAAAGTGAAGGGGTCAGAAAAGATACTCCGTGGAAACCAAATGAGAGCAGGTAGCTATACTTATATCAGATAAAATAGACTTTAAACTAAAATGGTAATGAGACAATGATGGTCATTTTATAATGATAATGTGGTCAATTCATCAAGAATATATACAATCATGAATATATACACACCCAACATCAGAGCACCTAAATATATTAAGCAAATCCTAACAGATCTGAAGGGAGAAATGGACAACATTACAATAATTGTATTATAATAATAATAACACTTTCAACAATGGATAGATCATCCAGGCAGATGTACCTAATAGACATATACAGAACATTCTCACTTTTTAAATGTCTTTTTAGGATAGAAGCTTTAAATTTTAACACAGTTAACTTTTCTCAATATTTTTTTAGGGTGCATGCTTTAGGTACATTGCTTTAAAAATTCCCACCACTCTGAGGTCAGGAAGTTGCTGTCCTATACCAGATTCTAAAACTTCTGCTGTTGTACTTTTCACACTTAGGTTTTAATCTACCTGGCACTGATGTTGATGTGTGGTGTGAGGTGGAGGTTAACTTTAATATTTTCCTGTTTATGTAACCAGTGGTCCCAACCCTGCTCACCAAACAATACATCTTTTCCCACTGACCCACAGTGTTCTTGGTCACCCCCACAGGTCTACCTATGTGGGTCTGTCTCTGGGTTTTTCATTCTGCTCCACATGTTCTAGTGTTCTATCTGTCCATCCCTGTGCTAGTACCATGTTGTCTTAATTACTGCATCTTGAGGTTAATTCTTAGAACTTATATGTCTCTATAGCAAGCCAAGACCTTGAGATAGAATCTTGGCTATTTTTTAAAATTAATGTATAATTGACATACAACATTATATTAGTTTTGGGTGTACAATATACTGATTCAATATTTTTATATATTGTGAGATTATTACCACAACAATCTAGTTAACATCCATCACCATATATAGTTAACAGATTTTTTCTTGTAATGAGAACTTTCAAGATCTACCTCCTTAATAACTTTTTTTAAGCAGATAATTCTATTTATTTATTAAAAATTTTTTAAATTAATTAATTAATGAATTAATGTTTGGCTGCATTGGGTCTTCTTTGGTGCATGTGGGCTTTCTCTAGTTGCAGTGAGCGGGGGCTACTCTTTGTTGCAGTGCGTGGGCTTCTCATTGCTGTGGCTCCTCTTGTTGCGGAGCATGGGCTCCAGGCATGTGGGCTCAGTAGTTGTGGCTCACGGGCTTAGTTGTTCTGTGGCATGTGGAATCTTCCCGGACCAGGGCTCAAACCCATGTCCCCTGCATTGGCAGGCAGATTCTTAACCACTGTGCCACCAGGGAAGTCCCTCCTTAGCAACTTTTAAATATGCAATACACTATTATTAACTATAATCACATGGTGTACATTATAGCCCCATGACTTATTTATTTTATAACTGGATGTTTGTACCCTTTGACTCCCTTCACCTATTTCACCGCCCCCCCCCCACCTCTGGCAACTCCCAAGTGAGATCATGCAGTATTTGTCTTTCTCTGCCTGACTTATCTCACTTAGCATAATGCTCTCAGGGTCTATCCATGTTGTTGCAAACAGTAAAATTTCTTTCTTTTTTATGGCTGAATAATATTCCATTGTATATAAATACTACATTTTCTTTATCCATTCATCAGTTGATGGACACTTAGGTTGTTTCCATACCTTGGCTATTGTGAATAATGCTGCAGTGAACATGAGGGTTCATATATATATTTGAGTTAGAGTTTTCATTTTCTTTAGATAAATACCCAGAAGTGGAATTGCTGGATCATATGGTAGTTCTAGTTTTAATTTTTTTGAGGAATCTCTATGCTGTTTTCCATAGCAATTGCACAAATTTACATTCTCACCAACAGTGCAAAAGGATTCTCTTTTTACCACATCTTTGCCAATACTTGTTATTTCTCGTCTTTTTGATAATTGCCATTCTAACAGGTGAGAGGTGATATCTCACTGTAGTTTTGATTTGTATTTCCCTAATGATTAGTGATGTTGAGCATCTTTTTCATGTGGTTTTTTTTTTTTTTGGTCATCTGTCTGTCTTCTTTGGGAAAATGTCTGTTTAGATCCTCTGCCCACTTTTAAATTGGATTGTTTGTTTTTGCTATTGAGTTGTATGAGTCCTTTATATATTTTGGATATTAACCCCTTATCAGATATATGATTTGCAAATATTTTCTCCCAATCAGTAGATTGCCTTTTCATTTTGTTGATGGTTTCCTTTGCTGTGCAGAAGCTTTTTAGTTCAATGTCGTCCCACTTATCTATTCTTGCTTTTGTTGCCTTTGCTTTTGGTGTCAAATCCAAAAAATCATTGCTAAATCCAGTGTCAAGGAGCTTACTGTCTATGTCTTATTCTAAGAGTTTCAGGTCTTATATTTATGTCTTTAATCCATTTTGAGTTAATTTCTGTGTATGGTGTAAGACAGTGGTCCAGTTTTATTCTTTTGCATGTGGCAGTCCAGTTTTCCCAACACCATTTACTAAAGAGACTGTCCTTCCCCCATGTATATTCTCAGCTCCTTTGTCATAAATTAATTATTCCTGGGCTCTCTACACAGTTCCATTGATCTATGTGCCTGTTTTTATGCCTTTATCCTACTGTTTTGATTACTATAGCTTTTACTATAGCTTGAAATCAGGGAGTGTGATGCCTCCAGCTTTGATCTTCTTTCTCAAAGATTGCTTTGGCTATTTGGTGTCTGTTGGGTTCCATACGAATTTTAGGACTGTTTGTTCTGTTTCTGTGAAAAACCCCATTGGATTTTTTAAAAAATAGGGATTACATTGAATCTATAGTTTGCTTTGGGTATGGATATTTTAATAATATTATTTTTTCAACCCATGAGCATGGACTATCTTTCCATTTATTTGTGTCTTCTTCAATTTTTTTTTCATCAGTGTGTTATTGTTTTCAGTGTACAGATCTTTCACTTTGTTGGTTAAATTTATTTCCAGGTATTTTTTTCTTTTTGGTTCAATTGTACATGGAATTGTGTTCTTAATTTCTCTTTCAGATAGTTTGTTATTAGTATATAGAAATGCAACAAATTTCTGTATGTTGATTTTGCCTCCTGCAACTTTACTAGCATCTTGGCTATTCTTGGTGCTTTGATTATTTATGTGAATTTTAGAGTCAGATTGTTTACAATCTGTTCGCACACACTTGTGCGCGCACACACACAATAGCATTTTGCTCAACACTGCATTAAATTTGTAGGTCAAGTTGGGGAAACTGCCATCTTAGTGTTATTGAATCTTCAAATCTATGAACATCATGTGTCTCTCCATTTGTTTAGGCCTACTTTGATGTCTTTCACAACAGTTGTATAATTTTCCTAAAGTTCTTATATATCTTTTGTTAAATTTATTCATGTGTTGTTAAAAATAATTTTGATACTGTTGCAAATGGTATCCTTGTGAAACTGCATTTATGTAAATTTTTGTTCACAGATGTATAGAAATAAATTTGCAAATGAGTCTTTTCTGTAAGTGATTTGGGGCTTTTTCTATAGACAATCATATAACCTGAGGTGAACGAGAATTTTGTTTCTTTCTTGCAATCCCTACACCTCTACCTTTTTCCATGTCTTTCTATGATGGATTGAGTTGGGTAGAGATGTGGTACTATACCCCATTTTTGATCTTAAGAGAGATGCCATTGTAATTTTACCACTTGGTCTGATTGTTGCTGAGATTTTTTGGTAGATATCCCTTTTCAGGTTAAGATAGTTCCTTTTGTTTTTTGCAGTCCGTGGGCCTCTCACTGTTGTGGCCTCTCCCGCTGCAGAGCACAGGCTCCGGACGCGCAGGCCCAGCGGCTGTGGCTCATGGGCCCAGCTGCTCCACGGCATGTGGGATCTTCCTGTACCGGGGCACGAGCCCGTGTCCCCTGCATCGGCAGGCGGACTCTCAACCACTGCGCCACCAGGGAAGCCCTAAGATGGTTCTTATAACTGGAAGTCCTAGTTTGCTAAGTTTTTTAAAAAAATCATGACTGGTTGTTAAAGTTTATTGATTTTGGGGGGGATATGAATTGAAATGATGATTGTGTTTTCTAGGAATTTGTCTATAACATCTAAGTTTTCAAATTGTTGTAATAACATTGTTCATAATATTATACTGCTTTAAAAAATAATCTATAATAAGGTATCGTTGATATGTAGTAAACTGCATCCATTTAAAGTATACAATCCAATGAGTTTTGGAAAATATCCTATTTAAAAAAAATCATGCTGTACATTAAAAAAAATCTTATAACTGAACATTTGTACACTTTAACCAATATCTCGCCTTTTCCTCCATCCCCACAACGCCTACAAACCATCATTCTATTCTGTTATTATGAGCTCAACTTAAAAATTTTTTTTTAAGATTCCACATGCAAGTGATACCACACAGTATTTGTCTTTCTCTTTCTGACTTATTTCACGTATCATGATGCCCTCCAGCTCCTTTCATTTTGTCACAAATGGCGGGATTTCCTTCTTTCTTTTTGGCTAAATAGTATTTCATTGTATATGCATACCAAATTTATTTATCCATTCATCAGTTGGTAGACTCTTGGGTCATTTCCATGTCCTGGCTATTGTGAATAATGCTGCAATGAACATGGAGGTGCAGATATCTCTTTGAGATATCGATTTTGTTTCCTTTGGATAAATACCCAATAGTCAAGTGCTGGATCATATGGTAGTTCTATTTTTAATTTTTGAGGGTCCACCCTACTGTTTTCTACAGTGCTGCACCAATTTACATTCTGATCAACAGTGCACAGGGGTTCCCTTTTCTCCACATCCTCACCAACATTTGTTGTCTCTTGTAGTTGGATGGTAGCCATTCTAACAGATGTGAGGTGATATCTCGTGGTTTTGATTCGTATTTTTGTGATGATTAGTGATGCTGAGCATCTTTTCACGTGTCTGTTGGCCATCTGTATGTCTTCTTTGGAAACATGTCTTCAAGTCCTTTGCCAGTTTTTAATCAGATTGCTTGTGGTTTTTTGCTCTTGAGTTGTGAATTCATTATATATTTTGGATATTAACCCCTTATCAGATATATGGTTTATAAATATTGTCTCCCATTCTGTAGGTTGTCTTTTCAATTTATTGATTGTTTCATTTGCTATACAGCAGTTTCTAGTTTGATATAGTCCCACTTGTTTGTTTTTGCTTTTGTTGTTTGTGCTTTAGGTGTCACTCAAAAAATCATTTCTAAGACCAAGGAGAAATTTTCCTATGCTTTCTTCTAGGAGTTTTATGGTTTCAGGTCTTACATTTATGCCTTTAATCCATTTTGAGGTAATTATTGTGTATGATATAAGATAGTGGTTCATTTTCATTCTTTTGCATGTGGATGTCCAGTTTTCCCAACCACATTTGTTGAAGAAACTGTCCTTTCTCTATTTTGTGTTTTTGGTGCTCTTGTCAAAGATTAGTTGACTGCAGATGTGAGAGTTTACTTCTGGGCTCTTGATTCTGTTCCACTGGTCTATATGTCTTTTTTTTTTAATGCCAGTACCATTGCTGTTTCAATTACTATAGCTTTGTAATATACTTTGAATTCTTCTTATCTTTTCAATCTGTGCAGTGTTTGTAATTCTGCCATCACTTCATTCCTAATGTGGGCTATTTTTGCCATCTCCTTTTCTTGGTCAGTCTTGACAGAGGTTTGTCAAGGAAGCAACATGTAGTTTTATTTATCCTCTCTGATTTCTCTTTACTCTTTATTCATTAATTTCTGTTCTTATCATTATTCTTTCATTCCTTATATGTTCTCTGTGTTTGGCTTGATGATTCTTTTCCTAGCTTCTGAAATTAGATGATTAACTTTTAGATTTTGGCCTTTCTTTTCTTCTACTCTAAGCTGTTAAGGCTGTTTCTTTCTCAACAGTATCCCATTGGTTTGACAGGCCATGTTTTTGATATATTTTAGTTCTAAATATTTAAAAATTTCCATTGCAATTTTTTTAGCCCTTAAGTTATTTAGAGGTTATATCTAAATGAATGGAACTTGTCTTTGTTTTGTTTTTGCTGAATTTTAACATTCTGGTCAGAGGCCATCAACTATGTTATGCCTTTCCTTTGAAGTTTATGGCTGCCTGCTGAATTGAACCTTTTCAAATGACCTCTGAACTTTAGTTACTCTTTTCCCACAAAGCCAATTTTGTTTGCTGGTAATATAGCTGCATCAGTTTTCTTTTCGGTTATATTTGCCTTTTCTGTATTTTTCTGTTCTTTTTCTTTGAACTTTTTAATATCCTTATGTTTTAGGTGTGTTTCTAATGAAAAGCATTATTTAGATTTTTCTTGTTGTTGTTCATCCCCAAATCTTTTCTGTTTGGCCAGAATACATATATGCATGTGTGCATGTATACACACACATACGTACGTTAATTCTGGGTCTATTTCTACCACTCACACCCACAGCCATTAGTTTATGAACTGTGAGTCTTGAACTCTGTTGCTCAAAACCATTGTGTTCTTTCTTGTTTAGTGCTGTTGCTTTAGACTTATGTCCTGTACCAATCAGGGATTCCCTGGGAGCTTTTCAGCCTCAGAATTATTTTAACTCCTAAAAACTTTCCCGCAGACCTCAAAGAGCTTTAGTTCCTGTGTGATAAATCTATTGATATCAAAACTGAGAAAATTTTAAATGTTTATTAATTCATTTAAAATAATAATAAGCCCATTATATGTTAATATAAATAACGTATTTTTAATGGAAAAACCCCTGTATTTTCTAAAACCAACAAAGAACAAAATGTAGAGACAAGAGTGGCATTTATTTGTGTGCAAATCTCTCTAATACCCAGCTTCATACAGGACAGCTGAATTCTCTGCTCTGGAGTCCTGCAACCTTGGGACAATGCCACACTGGTGAGAGAGTAAGAGTGAAAGAGGCAACATGGAAACTGTCCGTACTGCTAGGTGTCTTGAAAGGGCTTCAGGGACCCACAAGTTGGTGGGACCACACTTTAAGAACCACGGCACTATAATATTTCTACTCTGATCAGCTTTTTATATTTGAGCTCTGATTAAGACTTCATTGAAAGAAACAACTCTGAAGGCAGGTTGAAAAGTGCAGGGTGAAGGGGAATGCCTGAACCCCAGGCCTGGTACTCACTACTGCAATGAGGCTACTTCTGCCATCAGCCCAGATGGACCAGCCTTGTGGCCTTCACCTTGGCCTTCCTGGTGACCCTCACCATAGCCATCAGTTGGCTTTCACCTTGATCTTCATCATAGCCCTCGCCTTGGCCATCACTGTGGCCCTCACCTTGGCCCTCATTGTGGCCCTCACTATGGCCCTTACTTTGACCCTTACCATGACCCTCACTGTGGCCCTCACCTTGGCCTGGCCATGGCTCTTACCCTAACCCTCACCCCAGCCCTGCTCAGGCTCGGCCTCCTGCACAGCACACTTGGGGGGCTGCTGCTTCTCCTGTTGTTACTGGTTTTCTTTGTTCTAATGAGCCAGGCTGCATGCTGTCCACACTGCTCAGAGTTGGGACACAAAACACCAATTTAGGCAGCTCTGGGTCTTCTCCCGTCTTTGGCCCTCCTAGCATCTCTTCCTGACTGAGTTCTCCAGGATTCTGCTGTTCAGGCCCCCTCTCCTTGTCACGCTTGGCTCCCTCTGCCCAGGGCTGCATCTCCTGGAAGATCTCCCTTGTGGAGTTCCATGAGCAAAGCCCATTGGCTTTGTTTTCCTCTTTTAAAACTTACCTTGTTGTTATTTTTTAACTGCAAATGGGATGTGTGCCTGTTGAATACAACCTAATGGCACAGAAGCACATAGAGTGAAAAGCCTGTGTCCTCCCTTCCACCCTCCCGAAAGTCACCATAATTAGCCATCTGTGCTCACTTTCAGACAATTCTGTGCACTTACAGACATAGATTTATTTCTGTGCACTTACAGACATAGATTTATTTGTATGTTTGTGCCCACACACAGTGTTTTGTGTTGTACTTTTCCAAGCTTAAATGGAATTGTGTCCTCTGTGTTCTGCAACTCACATTTCTGTACTGGGTACATGTGTTGTGAAGGCTAATTTCATGTGTCAACTTGAGTAGGCCACAGGGAGCCCAAACATTTGGCCCAACATGATTCTGGGAGTGTCTGTGAGGGTGTTTCTGGATGAGGTTAACCTTGAATTGGTGGACTGTATAAAGCAAGTGGCCCTCCCCAGTGTGGGTGGGCCTCATCCAATCATTTGAAGGCCTGAATAGAACAAACAGGTGTAGGAAGAGGCAACTCTTCTTGTCTGACTATTTGACATCAGTCTTCTGTCCTTGGACTTGGACTGGAATATTGGCTCCCCTGGGTCTCCAGTTTGCCAACTCAGATGCATATATATGTGCGTGTTGGTTTTGTCTCTCTAGAAAAGCCTGATACTGGTGTCTTCCCATGTCAGTGGGCGAGGACCTCTTGCATTCTTTCTATGACTGCATCCTGCGTTCGCCAGGTATGTCCTGCAATTTATTTGATTCTCCCCCCGGCAAGTGAGTTTGCTGACAATATTTTGCTGCCATGTACCACCTTGAACATCCTTGTATCTGTACTGTAGCGCACATGTGTAAGAATTCCTGCAGCTCACACATGTGGTAGGCATCCTTTCTGAAGTTTGTTTTTGGTATCTTCTTTTGGCAGCCATCATGAATTTTATTTTATTGTTATTATTTTGGCCACGCTGCACGGCTTGCAGGATCTTAGTTCCCTGATCAGGGATTGAGCCCAGGCCACTGCACTGCAAGTGTGGAGTCCTAACCACTAGACTGCCAGGGAATTCCCCATCATTAATTTGAATGTAGTCAAAATAATTATTTTCCTTTTAGGATGTCTGTTGTCTTATGTTTTGTTCAAGAAATTTTTGCATATATATGTTCTCAATTTTCTTCTAAAAACTGTGTTTTTTTTTTTTTTTTTTTGGCTGTGCCACACAGCTTGCGGGATCTTAACACCCTGACCAGGGATAAAACCCAGGCCCCAGCAGTGAAAGCGCCAGGTCTTAACCACTGGACTGCCAAGGAATTCTCATGTGTTGGTTCTTTTTTTTTTTTTTTTTTTGAGGGATGTACATTTTATTGTAAATCTGAAATACTCTTCAGACAGAACACAATGTCTTCAGTCTAGGCTCTCATGGGGCTTACAGAGGAAACTGTGATTTTTGGATTAGGGGCAAGGAGAGGGACAGCACAGAGGATGAGTGCTTAGTTTGCCAAAAGGACCTCCTCACGAGTGCTCCTCAGCCAGCTTATCAGCTTTTGCCACAGCTCCTTCAATGGGTCCCACCATATAGAAGGCCTGTTCTGGGAGATGGTCATATTCACCTCCCAAAATCTGCTGGAATCCTTTGATGGCCTTCTTCAGGGGTACCACCTTCCCCATATGACTGGTAAAGACCTCAGCCACCTGGAATGGCTGAGACAAGAAACGCTGTATTTTCCATGCACGGGACACAGTTAACTTGTCTTCCTCAGAAAGTTCATCCATACCCAGGATGGCAATGATGTCCTGGAGGGATTTGTAGTCCTGTAGGATCTTTTGCACCCCACAGGCAACATCATAATGCTCATTGCCAACAATGTTGGGATGCATGATGTGAGAGGTGGAGTCCAGAGGATCCACAGCTAGATATCTGCCCAGTTCAGCAATAGCATGGGACAGCACTGTGGTAGCATCCAAATGGGCAAAGGTAGTGTCAGGGGCAGGGTCAGTCAAGTCATCAGCAGGCACGTAGATAGCCTGTACAGAGGGGATAGATCCCTTTTTGGTGGTGGTGATTCTTTCCTGCATGGTACCCATATCAGTGGCCAGGGTAGGCTGGTAACCCACTGCAGAAGGGATTCTGCCCAATAAAGCAGACATCTCTGAGCCAGCCTGGGTGAAGCAAAAGGTGTTATCAATAAACAGCAATACATCTTGACCTTCTTGGTCTCTGAAGTATTCAGCTACAGTCAGTCCAGTCAGAGCTACCCGGGCCCGAGCACCAGGCGGTTCATTCATTTGACCGTACGCCAGCGCGACCTTGCAGGTAGCATCTTTTAAGTTGATAACACCAGACTCAGTCATTTCATGGTATAAGTCATTGCCCTCATGGGTCCTCTTACCAACACCAGCAAACACAGAGTAACCACCATGGGCTTTTGCAACATTGTTGATTAACTGCATGATCAGTACTGTCTTGCCAACTCCAGAGCCACCAAAGAGCACAATTTTGCCACGGCATAGGGAGGCAGCAGATCCCCAACGTTGATACCAGTAGCAAGAATTTCCTGCTCAGCACTCATCTCCGTGAATTCAGGAGCCTCAGCATGAACAGCAGCAAATTGTTTGGTTTCGATGGGACCTCTCTCATCAATAGGTTCTCCAATGATGTTCATGATTCTATGCAAGGTCTTAGGGCCAACAAGAAGTTTGACTGGTGCACCAGAATCCAGGACTTTCTGGCCTCTAACCAAACCTTCTGTACCATCCATGGCAATGGTCCTTACCGTGCTCTCACCCAAATGCTGGGCCACCTCCCAAACCAGCCTGGTTTCCCTGCCTTGCACTTCCAGGACATTTAGGATGGGTGGCAGCCCCTCGTCAAATTGGGCATCCACCACTGCACCAATGACCGCCACGACACGCCCAGTGGCGGTGCCCGCCTTTGGCGATGGATATGTTTGAGCAGCATAGTCTCTGGCAGGCTGGAGCGCTGCCGAAGCAGCCCGCAGTAAGAGCTGGGCTTGGGGTAGCGGTGCTGAAGGGCTGAGTCCCCGCAAGCCCTCAGAGGCTGAGGGAGCGGCACACGACCCACAAGTCCCAACATGGTGGAGCTGGGGTGGAGACTTTTAGTCAGGTTTTTAAATTCATTGCAGCTTGATTTTTTTAAATTGAAGTAAGGTTCGTATAACATAAAGTTAGCCATTTTAAAGTATACAATTTAGAGGCATTTAATACGTTCACAATGTTGTACAACCATCACATTTATGTAGATTCAAAACATTTTCATCACCTCGAAAGGAAACTCTATACCCATTAAGCAGTCACTCCACATTCTCCTCCCCTAGACCCTGGTAACCACTAATCCACTTTCTGTCTCTGGATTCGCCTGTTCTGAACATTTCATATGAAGGAATCATATAGTTTATGGCCTTTTGTGTCTGCCTTCTCTAACTGAGCATGTTTTCAAAATTAATCCACATTGTACATGTTTCAGTATTTTATTCCTTTTTATGACTGAATAATATTCAATTGTAAGGATAGAGCACATTTTGTTTATCCATTCGTCAGTTAATCAGTTGATGGACATTTGAGTTTTTTCCACTTTTTGGCTATTGTGAATAGTTGCTGTGAAAGTTTTTGTGTGGACATGCTTCAGTTTTCTTGAGTGCATACCTAGGAATGGAATTAAAGGGTCACATGGTAATTCCATGTTTAATCCGCTTGAATTTTGTGTATGACACTATATTCGTTTCCTAGGGCTGCTGTAATAAATTACCACAAATTGGGTGGCTTTAAAACACCAGAAATTTATTCTCCTATGGAAGTACAAAATCAAAGTGTCAGTGGGTCAAGCTCCCTCCAGAGGCTCTAGGAAGGATCCTTTCTGCCTCTTTCAGCTCCTGGTGCCCCAGGAGGTCTGGACTTGTGACTGTATCACTACAATCTCTGCCTTTGTCTTCACAAGGGCTTCTTCCTTTGCGTTCTTACATACATCATCTTCCCTCAGTGCATGTTTGCCTCTGTGTCTACATTTCCCCTTATAAGGATACTAGTTATTGGGTTGGGGCCCATCCTAATGACCTCTTGATTTGATTGCATCTGCAAAGACTCTACCTCTAAATAGCTCCCAAGCACAGATTCTGGGGGTAAGGACTTCGACATATCTTTTTCTGGGGATACCATTCATCCCATGATAGGTGCAAAGTAGTGATCTCGCTTTCATTTTTTTCAGAGAGCTGGTTGTCTAGAAAATTCTTCCCAGTCCTCTGGAGGGACACCTCAGTGTCTGAATGTGTGCAGGCCAGTTTCCAGGCTCTCTATTCTTCTCTTCTCTCCTATTCTATTCTTGAGCCACTGTCTTGTCTTGATTACTACAGCTTCCTAATTGAGCTCTCACATCCAAGAGTCAGTGGTTAGAAAAATAGGGTCTGTTTCTTGCTTGGACAGCTTTCTCTGTTCTTGTGACCCTTTTATATGTGCTAACCTTGGCTCTGGCCATTGAAGGTCCAACAGTGCCCACATGGAGGCCCTGGAACAGCTTTGTGGTATGCCCTAGAAATAACTTTGTCCAGAGCATGTCCAGCACAGCCCTGGGCCGAGGTGACAAGGATGTTGTATGAACTGATGCCCAGGAGAAAATAAGTTGGAGTCTTGAAGCTCTTTGGAAAGGCCAAAGATACGGGGGTTGAGCTGAAGAAACTGAGTGACTTTGTAGCAAAGCCATGGCTGTGAAAAGGTCCAGTTTCTAACCATGATAAAAGGGCAAGATTGCCAAGTTAAGTCACCCAGTTAATTGTGGCCCTTAATTTCTACTCTAGGAATTTGTGCAGCCCTAATATTAGCATTTGCAGGAAGGGAAGGCAGCTGTTGGGGGCAGGAGGCAGTTCCATAGTGGCTCCCAGGCCCCATGGTCTCTAATTTTAAACCATGAGAGGGGGAGGGAGGGCTCACAACTGTACTGCTGACACCAGTACAAGGGCACCCAGAAGTTCATTTTCCTTGGACACGTCAAAAAGATCTTCCACAAGCCTTTTCAAAGATTTGGCAAATACTTTTGGGCCAAAAAAATGTTTTTCATATACATTCCCTGGCATTTATTTTAGTGGATACAGGATATATTATTAAAATCCTTGTGTTACTTTAAATTGTTTAAATTCTTTTTTTAAAACATAAATTTATTTATTTATTTATATTTATTTATTGTCTGCGTTGGGTCTCTGTTGCTGCGCGTGGGCTTTCTGTAGTTGCAGCGAGCGGGGGCTATTCTTCGTTGCAGTGCGCGGGCTTCTCATTGCGCTGGCTTCTCTTGTTGCGGAGCATGGGCTTTAGGCATGTGGGCTTCCGTAGTTGTGCCTCGCGGGCTCTAGAGCACAGGCTTAGTAGTTGTGGTGCGTGGGCTTAGTTGCTCCTCAGCATGTGGGATCTTCCTGGACCAGGTCTTGAACCCCTGTCCCCTGCATTGGCAGGCGGATTTAACCACTGCGCCACCAGGACCCCCATAAGTTCAGTCTACCATGCCTCCATTCAGTGAGTAGGCACTGCATAGGGGAAGGGTGCCCCCAAACTCTCAGCCACACTCACCAGGAATTTCGCTGCTTCAGCCTTGGAGCTGGAGGGAATGAGAAATGCTGGTGGCCTGCCCCCTTGGTAAGATGCCATACCCCCTGATCAGGAGCTGAAGGGAGAGGGACCCCCATCTTCTTGGCCATACCCACCCCAGGTGGAGTTCTGTCAAACAGAGCTGGGGGTCGTTTGGGTAAATCCCCTCAGACTCATCATTCTTACCAAGTTTTAGTAGATTTTCTTGAATCAACGTCTCTTCTTTTGCTGTGTGTGCTGAGGACAATTTTCTGAGATTATAATTTCTTTTTATTATTATTATTAGTGTTCACCAGTTATACGTGTTTTGCTGTGGAGTGGGTCTGCAGAGCTCGTCATGCTGCTATCCCAGAAGTGGACCCTCTGAACCTTGTTTCTGAACTAAGGCTGATGCCTGTGGTTCTCAAACCTCAAGGTGTTGGAAGAGGCTTAAAACCCCTGCCACCTGACGATTGGACTGTTTTGCATTGATGTGAATATCATGGGGTAAGAAATGGGAGATGACAAAGGAGCCTTCTCTCTATGAAGCCCCACAAGGCTTTGTAGACTTGTCTTGGAGAAATACCAGCCTCATTCCAACATTGGATGGACGTTCAACATAGCTGTGGATGCCGATGCACCTCCCAGCATTATTTGCAAAAATATGTGATGGTTCTTTAGTCTTGGTTACGAAATCTTTTAAAGGGCACAAGAAGAATTCTTCCAGAGGCATGAGGTCCCAGGGAGAGGTAGAGCCTTTTCGCACTAGGTAATTTCTGCAGGTGACTAATATTTTGCAAGCAAAATAGCTATTTATTTCAAGTGCTCAACATTTACAGTATTCCATTGTATGATAGCATGTTATCAGATGTTATCAGAATCAAAGCTTGAAATACTAACTTGAATTTTTAAATGCATATAAAGGATGGCTGTGGGTATGCACGTAACATGATCAATCCTTATAACTTTATGGTATTATTTTTTCACATGTGTTAAATAAGTGTATCCTCAGTAAAGTTTTCTTGTTACTATTACAAATGCCCCTTAAGATTTTAGAAGTAGATGGATCCAGGGGTGTTTTCCAGCAACTACAACCCATTCCCCCATTCTCAGTGGATATGAGCTGGGTGTCCAACAATTTGACTCAATTCTGACACTATCTGGAGATAGCATCAGACCCCACAGGTTAAGGGCTCAGTCCCACAAGGCCACCCCCATTTCAGATGCCAATCGCAAGTCCAGAGCCACCCACACTTCTGGCCTACTGGCTATACATCAGGGTTCCCATGACCCCCTTCTCAGGTTCAGTCATTTGCTAGAATGGTTCACAGAACTCAGGAAACACTTATGTATTTTTACTGGTTTTTTATATAATAAAGGAGATCAGAGGAGGTGTGATCAATTATTAACTCCATTTCCAGACTCTCTTTCTTCTCTGCAGAATGGGGGTGGAGTGGGGTTGAAGATTTCAAGCTTCTAATCACAGCTTGATTTTTCTGGTGACCAGCCTCCATCCAGGAAGCATCCAGGAGCCCACCCAGAGTCACCTCATTAGAACAAAAGACAGTCCTATCACCTGGGAAATTCCGAGGGATATAGGAGCTCAGTGTCAGGATCCAGGGACAAAGGCCAGATATATATTTCTCATTATGCCACAGACCCTGAACTGTTTTAGCTACCCAGCTGCCCAGTACCTGACCATGAACTCTCTGATGAGGCTTGGTGGTGTGCAGACTTGGTTCTCAGTAAGATTCAGCAATTGCCTCTGAGTCTACCAAATTAAAGTTGTTTAATCCATTAAAAATCTTTTTATGAAATTCTTTGTCATGAGGATGTGAAAACTACAATTTTGAGCATGCAGGTGTCGCCTTTCCAATAACTGCTTCTGTAGTTGGTGTCTTATTTCGGGTTGCTATGGCCAAATACCATAGACTGACTGGCTTATAAACAACAGACATATATTTCTCACAGTTCTGGAGGCTGGAAGTCTGAGATCTAAGTCCTGGCAGTTTTGGTGTCTCGTGAGAGCTTGCTTCCTGGTTTATAGGCGGCCAACCTCTTACTAGGTCCTCCTGTGGTGGAAGGGGCAAGGGAGCTCCCTGGGGTCTCTTTCATAAGGACACTAATCGCATTCCTGAGGGCTCCACCCTCATAACCTAATCACCTCCCAAAAGCCTCACCTCCTAATATCAACACATTTGGGGTTAGATTTCAGCATATGAATTTTGGGGGGACACAAACGTTTAGTCTGTGGCAGCTGGTTTAGCTCCCAGTGTCATGCTGTGCTGCCCCTAATTGACGGAACAACATGTAGTCTAAAACCAGGCCCCTCTGAGAGTCCATTAGGTCTGCACTGTGGACTCAGAGCTCTCTCAGATTCCTTCTGGAATAAAAGGATCTCTAAATTTGTTCCTGCCTGGGTTGCCAATGAAGAAAGGCACCAAATTGCTCGTCCCAAACACACACCTGTTTGAATGGGAGTGGGCACAGCTGACTCCCCATGGGAGGGACAGCCTTCGGGGTGAGACTGAAGGTCAGGCCCCCCTGCAGGTGAAGGCCCCTTTCTCCACTCATGAGGCCACCACACTATCTTAGGAGGGAGGCTGAGGCTGTGACTTTGCTTTCTTTGGGTTTGGCTCAGGTAGGATTTTAAAATTAAGCCAACACTTTTCCTGCACACTTGTGATATGCTAGAGATAAACATATAAGACTGCATTCAGAAAATATGCGTGATTTTAAAAGGCCTTTGCCAATGCCTTCAGCTAAGACAGTATATAACCGGTGTTGAGAGATGTGTGTGCATTGCCTTGGTGGGGCAGAAGAGCTTATAGCCTGCACCTGAGAAACAGATACAAAATCAAGGTGCACTTCCTTAAGGAGGGTCTGTCCTGGGGCATTAGGGTCCCCAGCGCCTCTGCCTTCGAGTGTCTGTTCCCCATCTGTCCCTGTCTTTCCTTTCGTATAAAAGCTTTGCAGAATTCTGAACACAGAATAACCCCTGCATTATGTCATTTTTCTTCTAAACCTCGGCCAGAAGTACCCAGATGTAGACCGGATGTAAGCATTTGAATGATGTGGCCTCTGTTTTGCCTGATGGGCATGGAGCCTTCATTGTTACAAACACCTACAATTCAATCTTACAGTGACAGAAGTGAGCTTGTATTTCATTTGGTAATTTTCCAAACAATTTACTTTGTTTGAGAAAGTAACATTTCCTTTAGATTTCTCAATTATGGCATTAATCAGCCTAAGTTTGTAATGGATGATTTTTTTTTAAAAAAGTGGCATCCAAAAATAAAAATGAGGAGGCTCCAAACTTTGGTCTTGAAATGGAAACAAAAAGGATAACCCAGTTTTGAACTATGTTTAGGAGAATGAGAGGATTGGAATCAGAGATCTTTTCCACCGTAATAACATTTTATTATCGTTGTATGAACGTTACGAAGTAGTCTGATGTGTATTACTGCAGAGAGGAGCAGACCAGGGCAACATACGGAAAAAGACAGAGATCTTCTTATCTTTATGGTGCAATTTAACACACATTAATAACATTGTGAATAAGGTTCTATTTTCAAAAACTGAATTAGGTTGTTTACATAAGGGAAATGATTTTAGTTTTTGAGGTATCTATTGTCGATACTTTACTATATGTCTATCAAGACTTTACTATCAATCTATTGTGTCTAGTGTCTATTGTCAGTACTTTACTCGGGGCAGAATCAACTTTATTTGCTCCAAATAGATTTTATTTTGATCCTGAAATATTACTGGAGAAAGTTTACTTTGAAGTGGGATATCTGTATTAAAGCTAGTTGAAAAGAAAACTGGTGTTTCCATGAAAACATTGCAGCATCACTTTACAGAACGCTTTATTTAGAATCTGCATTTCCCACCCCCTGGGACAGCTGGACTTTATCTCTTGCGTGGTCTTGGTGGAGTGTCTACTCTGCTCCACTCTTGGGTCACCTTTGTGGGGGGGCTGTCAGTAAGGGGCGGGTGAGGAGACCTGCACCCCAGGGAACTCCCACAGCCACTTAGTTTCTTGGAACTCATTTTTGTCTTTCACTTCTTTTTTTTTTTGCTACACTGTGCAGCATGTGGGGGTCTTAGTTCCCCAACCAGGGATCAAGCCCTGCCCCCTGCTGTGGAAGTGCAGAGTCTTAACCACTAGACTGCCAGGGAAGTCCTGTCTTTCACTTCTTTTTCTTGCAAAGGAATACATGCTTGGTGTTCAAATTTTAAATAATATACAAGTACGTCAAGTTAAAACTCCCCCACTTCTAATGATAACCACAGTTATCAATTTACCAAGAGTTTTCTGGATGTTTTTCTCAGTCCTTTTGTGGTTTCTGACGTTGGAACGTGGGTGATGGTGGGCTCCGTTCCTGCCCTGGGCACGTATTTACTCCCTGGTGATTCTCGAGGCTTCTCCACTAAAAGCCAGTCTTACCTACACCGACCCTGATGTCAAGCACGATCCATTTTATTGTTTTCTCTGCTGTCAGTTCTCCTAACATCTTGGAAAGCTGTCAATCACTGAGACAACCTTTTGTGGCCATTGCTGAGGAAATCAGGTGCTTCATCTTCCAAATAACTGTGGTGTCTTGTGTAGCATTTTCTTGAAACCAAGTTTGGGCCTCACCATTTCTTGCACTGCACACGGTGCAATTTTGCGATAACCTCCTCTCAGTAGCACTTGTCTTGTCTCTTGGGTTTTGTAGCCGCCTTGCCGTGGGCCTGGCCCCTGGGCAGTTGGGGTCCTTGGACTGGAGAAAGCAGTCCCCTATCTTGGGGCTCACTGTGGTCCTGGCGGGGATGCTAAGCTCAGGCCTGGAGGTGACTGGCACACATCCTGGAACGAGGTCCCCAGGTGGGGACCAGGACAATTCCAGCCTTGGCATGGGGTGTGCACTCAGATCCAAAAGGAGACAGTCCACCATGTGGATGGGAAGACAAATGGGGTGCTGATAAGCCCCTCACCCCTTTGGTCTCTCTCCTCTGGATGTGAGTGTCCCTGGAGCTCTGGCCTTGCCTCTCACAGTGCCAGCTCTCCTTGTCCCTGGGGGCCCACGGATGCCTTCTCCCAGAGGCCCGTCCAGCCCAGTACGCCCAGAGCCAGCTCCCTCTTCTTGGTGGCCCCCCCACTTCCACCTGATGAGCGAGGCCATCACCTGTGCAGAGCCAGGCCTGGTCGCTAGCCTCTCCCGCTGCCGGTCTGCATAGCTGGTGGTCAGCAGTCAGCCCAGGATATCCCTTGGGTTCCTCTCTTCCTCCTGGCCCCTCAACCCCAGGCCCCTTTCTAGTCCTGCCATGGGGAGGACATCCTGGGGCTGTTTCCGGGGTCTGCACTTCTGAGCTCAGGGTCTCAAAGGTCCTGTGGACAGACGAAGGCCCCGGGAGGTCTCTGCAGGTCCTGCGATCCTCACCTAGGCTGTCCTGCCTGGCAGGGCCTCCCTCCCTCGTGTTTCTGGCACATTCTTCTCCCCTGCTTAGCTCTGGCCTCAGCTCCTCTCTGACCCTCCACCTGCCCCTCCTCCCCCTCCCTCAGCTTCCAGCTGCAGGTTTAGCCTCTTGTGGCCAAGGGGAGGTGGTGGGCACACCAGAAACCAACAGAGGCTCGGGGAAATGCGAGCTCCTGACTTTGGATTGGTTTTTTTTTTCATTTGATTACTTAATTTATTTACTGACATTATGTTTTTTAGAGTTAACCCTGTGGATACAATTCCAGTTCATTTTTTAAACTGATGTGTAGCACACATTGCCCAATGACACAATCATTTCTTTATCCATTATAATATAGGTGGGCATTAAATTCTTTCCAAAGTTTCTCCACTAAAGGCAATAGTACGATTTAAAAACCCTACATACCTACCTACATACGTGCAGAATTTTCACCTGCTCATCTCTCTTCAGACTTTTTGCTTTTTCACCCTTCCCCCATCCCCCCACCAAGGAATTTTTAACCATTTACACAATTTTTCAAAACCAAACTCCAGATTTTATTTGGATTTCACCAGCTTTCCCATTAATGTCCCCTTTTTTTTCTTTTTTTTGCGGTACGCGGGCCTCTCACTGATGCAGCCTCTCCCGTTGCGGAGCACAGGCTCTGGGCACGCAGGCTCAGCGGCCATGGCTCACGGGCCCAGCCGCTCCGCGGCATGTGGGATCTTCCCGGACCGGGGCACGAACCCATGTCCCCTGCATCGGCAGGCGGGTTCTCAACCACTGCGCCACCAGGGAAGCCCTAATGCCCCGTTTTTGTTCCAGGATGTTATGCAGGCTGTGGTGATACATTGAGTTGTTACATCTCCCTGGTCTTACAGGCTGTTTGTCATTTATTCTCAGGAGAAACTTGGTTAAGCACTGTCATTTGTATAAAATAAGCAAATCATTCTAACTTCTCTGAACCTCAGGTCTCTCTGCAGTAAAATTTTCAAAAACTCCATTTTGGGGAAGATCCAATAAACTCTTGATATGAAACACTGCAAAGTGTTATTGTGTGTTTGTTTTCCATATGGGAGTTTGCATCTCCTTCATCTGTGTTATTCACAAGCTGGTCAAGCATTTAAAACATTCAGAGGGGAAATGAAACCCTCTTTCTCCCCAGAAAATACAACTTCATCTTCACAATTGCACTGGAACCACAGACTTTTGACATGATCATACAGGACTTATACATGATAACATTTGAGACACCCTGGGGGACCCACTTGGTTTTGCATTTGCTCTACTCATGGGAATGTTAGCACAGGAGTCTCAGGCCAGGTAGAGAAGATAGATAGGGCCCAGGACCCTTGAAGCCTGTGGTCCCCCCAGATTGACAGGTGGGTGACTCATAGTCCAAGGTGACCTGGTGGGTGATGTTATCCACTCTCCCTGCCAAGGATGATGAGGGTGGACGATGCAGTTTCCATGGGGTGCAGCAAGTATGTGGATTGTTGAAAAATACATCGGTTGGGCACTAGGCACCTTCTCTGCAGAGATGGAGAACACCCAGGAGAGCTGACATCTTTCAAGTGCACAGTGATGTGTAGGTCCATTGGCTGTAGCTGGTGACCAGGGATCTGTCTGCAAGCAGAGTGGAGTCGGGCTGGTCCTAAGAGCAGCTGAGGCATGGAGGTAGATCACAGGACAGGGAGGGAGGACAGAAGAGGAGGAGGGTGAGCTGTGGAGGACCACAGGCAGGGAAGGGGATGGAGGGGGTTGATGAATGGGGTTACATGAAGTTATGGGGTTGGCCCCCATGGTGGGATTATTGCCCTTATGAGAAGAGGAAGAGACATCAGAGCTCACTCTCTCCACCAAGTTGGGACACAGAGAGAATGTGCCATCTGTTTACCAGAAGGAAAGTCTGTTAGCCAACGTGGAACCTGCCAATGTCGAACTTGCAGCCCCTAGAACTCTAAAATAAATGTCTATGTTTAAGTCCCCCAGTCTGTGGTCTTTGTTTTGGTGGCCTGAGCTGACTGAGACTTTGGGTAGCTCAGGTACTGGTCTGTGCTCAGAGCCTGGGTTTTCCCACTGGATACAGGCCTGGGTGTAGAGGGCATAGATGGGTTGAGGACGTGGTTCAGCCCCCAGGCTGCAGGTACCGGGCAGGAACATAATGCCCTGGTGCTGGCTCAGGAGCAGGGGGTGATGGTAGGCAGAGAGCAGCTCCCCCACCGCCTAACACTGGTGGGTCAGCTTCTTCCCAAGAGAGGCCCCAGGACTCTTACCAGATGGCCTTCTCTGGCTCCCCATTAGGCCCCTGCTAAGCGAAGCCCACCTTCTCTCCTCAGTGGGCCCAGCATCCCATTCACCCTTGTCGCCGCACTGGAGTCATGCGGATGGGGGGCAGCCATCCTGGGGCGTGAAGCATCATGTACCACCCACACCACCTGCCCCTGTCCTGCCTGCCCAGCCCTTGGGGCTGGGTCCCTAGTCCCTGGGAAGTGAAGGTCTCAGGATGGGGTGTCAGGGACCCTCACTCCCATGTAAAGATGCCATGGACACCCAGCCAGGCCAGGTGCTGCCTGGAGCGACCAGGGATAAAGAACCCACCCCAGTCGCATGTGTGGTTAGGGTGGAGGGGCGCCGACCCTTGGGCATCTGTGCTGGGCTCCTAGCTGCTTGCCTCTACCAAAAGGCTGCAGGACTCTCAGGTGACTGGTCATCTTGGGGTGGTTCTGTTCCCCTCTGGGGGATGGTCCTGGGTGCTCCTGGGGGTGGTAATGGATCCCCCATTCTCCTTCCCTCCCTGCACTCCAGGATGCTGGTCTGAGCAGGGGTCCTCACGAGTTGGGGCCCCTGCCCCACCTGCAACATTACTGGAACACACAGGCCTCCTCCTCCCCCAGCCGCCCCGAGCCTCTGCCCTTTGCCTCCCTGGGGCCAGGGGTGAAACCAAATCTGGGGCAGTGACACCCAGGCTATTTTGGAGCTCGGCTGGGCGGGCTGGCGGTGGTGGGGGCGGGGTGGGGGCGGGCCCAGTCTCCTTCAGCTGATAGCACCCGCCTGTCCTTTTGTCCCTGTCCAGTTTGAGGACCGGCAGGAGTGCGGGCTGCTGGGTGGGAGCGTTGTCGGTCCTGGGCCCTCGGAGGGAGGTGAGACCCAGCAGCCCCTGCCCCAGCATCTGAGCGCCTCGCCTGGGTGCTGCCCAGTGCCCCTGGTAGAGACAGGTGAGGAGGCAGAGAGCAAGCGGGGTGGGGGGCCATGCAGTGCCCCTGAGGACGGCTCTGCTGAAGGTCATGGCTCTGGGGGATGGAGGGACCTGGGGTAGGGTTTCAGCCAGGCGGTGCTGCTCCTGGGGTTGGGGCCATGGATTCTAGCCCCTGCCCCATTGGTGAGCTGAGCCAGACCCTCATGTGGGGAGGGAGCAGCTGGGGGAGGAGGGGGGCGTCAGAAGCACCCACCTCCTCCTTTGCCCAGTGCCCTGAGGGTCTGGCTGGCCCTGCCCCCAGCTCTGTTGAGATGGATGCCCGCTGACAGCTGGGGCTATTTTGGGCCTGTTGGCTCAGCGGAGGGGACAGCCAGAGGGCCAGTGACACCTGACTCCAGGAAAGAATTTCCCCTGGAGTTCAGGAAGCTGGAAGGCCCAGGGGTCTCAGGGAAAGGCACAGACTGCGGGAGCTTCCCTTTGAAGTCTTTTCTGGAAGGGTGTGGGGGCCACAGGGTTGGGGGCAAACTGGGGGGACAGGGCTTCTGGGAGGGGGCCACCCAAGGTTCTGCTCTGAGGCTGTGAGCCACTTCCCACTCTGGACTCATCTGGAAAATGGCCCAAGACCCACAAGGACCCCAAGTTCTGGAAAAGCAAGGGTGGAGGGGCTGTGGGTGTGGCATGGGTCAGCCACAAGGCTCCCTGGCAGGCTTGCAAGGTGGGAGGGTCTTGGCCTCAGAGTGAAGATCCTGCCAGTGCCAAGCTGGGGCCTCCAAGGGGCTAAGGAGCCCGAGTGGGGTCCACAGGGAACTGCCTTCCCAGGTGGGCATCTGTGAGAGGAAGAGGCTTCCTTGAGAAGCTGGGGTTGAGGTCCTGGCCCAGTGTCTCCTCCTGAAACTCCTGTTCTTCCCTTGTGGCTGCAGCTCCAGTAGCCTCAGCCCCCAACATGGCAGGGGGAGGAGGAGGACACTGCAGGTGACCCTATGCCCAGAGGGGCCTTGGGTGGTCACTGCCCCACACTCAGCTTGGATGAAGGCAGCTCCAGAGTCCTGGGGCATACCTTGGGGTGCCTTGTCCCTGCTGCCCAGTGGGGATGCCTGCCTGGTATGGGGTGTCAAGGGGTGTCTTGTCTGGGTGAGCCCCCTTAGACCTCCACGGGTCTGCCGCAGTGAGGGTGGGGCATATAGGCCCTAGACAGGGAACGCATCCCCGGTGGCTTTAGACATTCTTGGGGTCTCTGCCCACCCTTCTGCACCTGCTGAGAGCTGGCTCCCCCTGAGCCTGTGCAGAGATGAGACCTCCCTCCCCATCCCTGTCCTCCTGGCCCCCAGAGGCTGCCAGCTGTGGAACTGGCCCCCTGTCCCCTGCATATACTCACTTATGAGCTCAGAACAGTTGTCTCCCACAGCTGCTCTGGGTGTGGCAGGGGGAGGATGCCACGTCCTGCCTTGGGGAACCCACAGAGCAACTGTGTAATTCAGGAGGCGGTGGTGTGCTGGGAAGAGCCCAGAACTCAGGGCCCTGGGGAACTGGTGTCAAAGTAATCTTTCCACAGAGGGACGCTGAGGCCCAGGAGGGTGTCCATGGAGGCGGGTGGCCACCTGCCCAGGTCCTTCCCAGGCCAAGAGCCCAGCCAGGCCATGGGGGAGCTGGGGGTGGGGCAGAGGTGCTGACTGCACAGTGAGTCAGCAGCATGGTCCCAGCTCACCTCCTTGAAGGGGATTAAGGGGATTAGGTCCTAAATCACAGAATGGGGAGCTGGAGGGCCTGGGGACGTTGCCCCATTTGTCCCATGGTGGGCAGCCCATGCTGATGGCCCGGCTCTTGGGGTGAAGAGAGTTAAGGCACTTGGGGACAGCCCAGGGCCCCGTGGGGTCCATTTGTGCTGGCTCTCTTTACAGAAGCCCCTGGGTAGGCAAGGCCCAGTTTCACCTCACCCACCTGTGCTGGAGGCCAGCGGTGCCCAACCTGGAGTGGGCAGAGGCCAGAGTCAGCCTGGGGCCTTTGGCATTGATGGCGCCAGCCCCATCCCTGCACGGTGTCCAGTCGGCAGAGCCACAGCCAGTGGAGCCTCAGCTAAGATCTGCAGAGTGACTACGTTACCTGCAGGAACCCCAGTTGGGCCTGGCTAGCCGGCCCGCCCATTCTCAGCCTGGAACTCCTTACCTCTTTCTGGGGGATTCTCTGATTGTCCTCCACAGACACACCATTGACTGACTGCCCCTGCCCCTCCCCATTCCAATTCCTGGGGGAAGGAAGCAGGCACTCAGGGTGAGGAGGGGTGGGCAGCCCTGTGTGCTGGAGGAGCCCCCACCCCACAAGCTGCAGGATTTCCATTTTTTGCTCATTGATGAGCACACCCCCTCAGGGGTCCAGAGGAGGAGGGGGATCCCAGGAGAGGTGAGATGTGACCCGGCCCAGGACAGCTTCAGGGGGGACAGGCCCTGTGTAGAGGGCTCTCTGTTGTGGAATGCCCAGTGAGGAGGGCTAGGCAGCTGTGCACACAGCCTGCAGTGGAACCCAAACGCTTGGGTGGGGGAAGTCACCGAGGTGGGAGGATGGGGAACAAAGCGGACATGTCAAACAGATGGCTCGTACGAGAGTCTGCTGGGGTGAAGAACCTGTGACCTCTGGTGTGCCTTAGAGAGAGGGGACAGGCCAGTAGTGGGCACTTACTGTGAGCTTCCACAGCCAGGCCCTGTCAGAGTGCAGAGAGTGGCCTCTCTGTGACTGGGGGAGACTACGTAGGTTGGAGTTTCAGACTCTAGGAAGCAACAGTGTGTGGGGAGGGGACAGGACACCTACTGGCAGGTGGAGTGGCCCAGGTGGGACAGGGAAGGAAGGTCTTTGTGATGAGGTACAGCGTGGCACATGCCGCACAGGGAGGAGGGCAAGCTTGGTGCTGGTGTGGTGTTTTGGGACAGGTGCTCAGCTGGACCTTGAGTTGGGGCAGCAGGCCTGGCGCTGGGACGAGAGGGAGGAGACGCTCCTGCCAATGAAAAAGAGCCCATTTGGTGGGGGGTGGTGGGTCCAGAAAGAGGCAAATCGACACTTCTGGACCACCATACCATCTGGTGATGCTACCTGCAGGGATGGGGTGTGTCAGGGGAGACGGCACCCGGATGGGGAAGAGGGGCCATGTGGAGGGCTTTACCCTGGATTAAGCTGGATTTTCCAGGACAGGTGAAGTGGCCACGTGGGGAAAAGGAGGGGGGCTCTAAGCACAGCAGAGTCTCATCCCCACTCTGTCCTTCCCCCTCACCCCACTCGCAGGTTCCCTCACCCCCCCCACCACCACCATGGATCACTCCTCGTTCAGCGGTGCACCTCGCTTCCTAACCCGGCCCAAGGCCTTCGTGGTGTCGGTGGGCAAAGACGCCACGCTGAGCTGCCAGATCGTGGGCAACCCTACGCCGCAGGTCAGCTGGGAGAAGGACCTGCAGCAGGTGGAGGCGGGCACTCGCTTCCGCCTGGCCCAGGACGGCGACCTGTACCGCCTCACCATCTTGGACCTGGCGCTGGGTGATAGCGGGCAGTATGTATGCCGTGCGCGCAACGCCATCGGCGAAGCCTTCGCGGCGGTCGGCCTGCAGGTGGACGCCGAGGCAGCGTGCGCCGAGCAGGCACCCCACTTTCTGCTGCGGCCCACATCCATCCGCGTGCGCGAGGGAGCCGAGGCCACCTTCCGCTGCCGCGTGCGCGGTTCGCCGCCGATGTCTGTGAGCTGGGCCAAGGATGGGCGGCGCCTGGGCGCGCTGGACGCTCCCCGAGTGCGCGTGGAGGCGAGCGGCGAGGCGAACGCGCTGCGCATCCTGGCTGCGCGTCCGCGCGACAGCGGCACTTACACGGTGCACGCGGAGAACCCGCTGGGCGCCGCTAGTGCAGCCGCCGGACTTTCAGTGGACAAGGAAACAGACGCAGACTGCCCACCTGGGGCCTCCACAGCCATGCTCCTGGCGCACCTGCAGCTGCGGCGCGAGGCCATGCGCACCGAGGGCGCCCCGGCCTCGCCACGCAGCGCCTGCACGCGCACCTGCACGGTGACTGAGGGCAAGCACGCGCGCCTCAGCTGCTTCGTGACGGGTGAGCCCAAGCCTGAGATAGTGTGGAAGAAGGATGGGCAGCTGGTGGCCGAGGGCCGGCGACATGTGGTGTATGAGGACGCGCAGGAGAACTTCGTGCTCAAGATCCTCTTCTGCAAGCAGTCAGACTGTGGCCTCTATACTTGCACGGCGTCCAACCTCGTGGGCCAGACCTACAGCTCCGTGCTAGTCGTCGTGCGAGGTGAGCTCCTGGCGCCGGGCACGAGGTCACTGTGCGCAGTGAGCACAGGCAGAGGCTCCTCCCCAGGCCTCCTGTCTTTTCCTTCCAGCGTTGGCTGCTGCTGCCATCTCCCCACCCTGTGCCTGTCTGGTAGAGGAATCCGTGGTTGGAGGTCTTGGCAGCTCTCGCTGCTCTGTTCCATTGTCTGTGTGAGAGTAACACGAGTATACAACAAAGTGCTTTGTCACTAACACCCCCTCCCTCTGGGAGACGGTCAGGGTGCCCAGTGGCTGAGCCTGCTCTCTCCAGGCTGAGGGTGACCTGGCTCTCCACCCCTCCTACAGGATGCTGAGGGGGTCTCCCTGGCAGAGCTGGAAGGAGAGCAGGAGCAAGGACAAACCTTGCGCTGTCGGAGGCCTCAGGCTGGGGCTGCACCAGGGTGCAGCTTGAAGGTGGTTCTGGGTCAGTTTGCAGGCTCATGTCCAGGTCTGGGGGCTCCCCCAGGGCACCGGGGCAGCTGTAGGCA
The DNA here is from genome assembly GCF_937001465.1 of Orcinus orca. Taxonomy (NCBI): domain Eukaryota; kingdom Metazoa; phylum Chordata; class Mammalia; order Artiodactyla; family Delphinidae; genus Orcinus; species Orcinus orca. The sequence continues at coordinate 15,877,030 of NC_064561.1, read as the reverse complement.
ACACCATCAGAATTTGCTGGAGGGCTGTTTACTCTTGTTTCCTAAGACCAGCCTCTTGAAGTGGTTGGAGTCCCACCTCCACTTTTTACCAGCTGTAGGATCTCCAGCAGGGCGCTTCAACCTTTGTGTGTGTGCCTCAGTTTCCTCGTTTTTCGCACGGAAGTGCGCTCCTGGAGTTGAGCGATTCCGCAGGCCAGTACTTGTCCAGTGGCCTCACTGCTGTGTGAACCCAACCCATCCTGCCCGTCCAGGACCAGCCTAGGGGCCTGCTCAGTGGGGCTGCTTGCTGTGGCTTCACCTGCCTCATTTCTCCTTTTCTCTTCCAGACTTCTCCTTACATTTTGGGCGGGGGGCTCTTTCCTTTAAGTTCTCTTCCCTCTCCTCTGTCCTCCCTCCTTTTCTATACCCCTACCTCCCTCTGTCCCCTCCTTACAGCTCCTCTGCCCTCCCACCCACCACCCTCTGCCCCCAAAGCCCCTCCAACCCCTGTCCCGGCTCCCTGCCCCCACACCAGCCTTACACGTCCCTTTACCCTGCCCCCCTCCTTCCGCTCACCCTCCTCCTCGCCCCCTGACCGCCCCCTCCGTCACCCCTCCTGCCTGCCCCTCTTCCCTCTCCGCGCCCCACTCACCTGAGCTCTTTTTCCGCAGAGCCCAAGGTGCCCTTCAGAAAGCGGCTGCAGGACCTGGAGGTGCCAGAGAAAGCGTCGGCCACGTTCCAGTGTGAGGTGCCGCAGCCGCCCATGGAGACTGCGTGGTATAAGGAGGAGACGCGGCTGTGGGCCGGTGCCAAGTACCTCATCGAGGAGGCAGGCGCTGAGCGCCGGCTGACCGTGCTCAACGTCACCTCCGATGACGATGCTGTGTACATCTGCGAGACGGCAGAGGGCAGTCGCACGGTGGCCGAGCTGGCGGTGCAAGGTGGGCAGGCAGGGGGCCCAGGGACTGGGCAGGGTCCGGGTCTCACAGGAGCTGGGCAAGCGGCGTAGGTAGGGGGCGGGTGGGGTGGGCAGGACCCTGGCACGAGGGGTGCGTCAGGGAGGGGTGGGGTGAGCACTCGGGGGACAGGGGCGGGAAGGAGGTAGGGGTGGGACAGGCCTACAGGGGTCTCTCTGACCAGCTGCAGCCCTTCCCCCTCCCCTTCCCCACTGCTCCTCTGCCCACCCCAGGCAACCTCCTTCGAAAGCTCCCGAGGAAGACAGCTGGGCGAGTGGGAGACACGGCCGTGTTCTGTGTGGAGCTGGCCAAGCCAGAGGGCCCCATCCACTGGCTGTGGAACCAGAAGGAGGTGGTGGCCGGGGGCCGAGTGGCCATTACTGCCGAAGGCACGTGCCACACGCTGACCGTCTCCCAGTGCAGCCTGGACGATGCCGGTGAGGTGGCCTTTGTGGCTGGGGGCTGCCGGACATCCACCCAGTTCTGCGTGTCAGGTAAGGGCCTAGGGAGTACCTGTCACACAGAGGGTACACTGCCCACAGTCCACTGGGCCCTGCTCTGAGTTGTCGCCTGTTGCGGGGAGCACCGTGCGGGGCAGGGAATGCCTAGGTTGGAGCTCTGGTTCTCCGGGGCTCATGGTTTGTTTGACATCCTCCTCCACTGTGGTCACACTAGGCATCTGCAAAGTAGGAGTCCTGGTGGCCCCCCACCCTGTGAACCAGATTAGAAAGTGCAGGTTGTTCTAGAAGCACGGCGTGTAGGGGGTGACATCGCGGGTGTGTCCTCTTTCTGTGGCCTTTGGTGTTGAGATTGGCTCCCCCAGGGTCAGCCCTTTGCTGGGGATAGGGACCCTGCACGTGGGTCTCAGCACCCTTGGAAGGGTCATTGTGCCTTGCCTCAACCATCATCCAGCCCAAGATCCCCATGGAGTCAAGGCTGAGGACTGGAAAGAGTTCCTTTCCAGGCCACGTGGACAGCTCAGGGTGGCCCCGAAGCCCGGGCACTCTTTTCACTACAAACAGAGAAATGGCCACACCTGAGACTGGGGTTATGGGCTCACAGCGTCCTCTTGGGCTGGCAGTCCCCTTGGGCTGAGGCCATTTCAGACCACCAGGGCAGTGCCCCTGGGGAGGGCTGGGAATTCTGTGACAACCCCTTTATCCTCCTGGGACCTTGGAGCCAGGGCCTGGGGAGGGGGCTCCCAGCTGTTGACACGGGCCCGTGCTCTGCTCAGCCCCCAGAAGGCCGCTCCTGCGTGCTCCTGAGGCCCCTGTGGTGAAGGCCAGGACAGAGAGCTCTGTGACCCTTGGCTGGTCGCCACCACCCCATGGGGACCGCCCTGTTGCTATCGATGGATACCTGGTGGAGAGGAAGAGAGTGGGCACCTACCCCTGGAGCCGGTGCCATGAAGACGAGTGGGTGGCAGTGCCTGAGCTGACTGTGGCTGGCGTGGCCGAGGAGGGGGAATTCCAGTTCAGGGTGTCAGCTGTGAACAGCTTTGGCCACAGCCCCTACCTCGAGTTCCCGGGAACTGTACACCTGGGTAAGTGTGGAAGGTTCTGTTCTCCCCGGCACCCTGGTGACAGCCTGTGGGGCCATCTGCCCCTGAATCACCCAGACCCAGAGTGTGGCCCAGCCTTGGAGAGGCCAGAGTGACTCATGGGTCCTCCTTACGGTAGTGGGGTGGGCCCAGGGTCCTGATGCTGTTGAAGACTTTTTTGTGGGAAGGCCGGGGGACCCAAAGACAGGACTCAAGCCCCACAGGAACCTATCTGTATCCACCATCCCCCGGGCACTGGGCTACACAGCTGCCCTGCCACACTGGGTTTGTGGGATCTGAAGGGGATCTCGGGTGGCTGTAACTTGTCCTCACTCCACCCTGCATCTGACTTTTGCTCGTGGTCTCCATGCGCTTGTCCAGTGGACTTCCTAGCGCAGGGGTTATTTGGGCCCAGGCATTGGAGGAGAGGAGGGCAGGGGCCCAGCTCCTTCCTGAAGCCCCCATCCCACAGCCCCGCAGCTGGCTGTGAAAACACCTCTGAAGGCGGTAGAGGCAGTGGAAGGCGGCGAGGTGACCTTCTCTGTGGACCTCACTGCGGCCTCAGCAGGGGAGTGGTTCCTGGACGGGCAGGCCCTGAAGGCCAGCAGCGCGTATGTGATACACTGTGACGGCACCCGGCACACCCTCACCATTCGCTTGGTGCCCGTCAGCCTGCACGGGGCCGAGCTCAAGTTCGTGGCCAATGGTATCGAGAGCAGCATCCGCATGGAGGTCCGAGGTAGGGGGACCCCATCCCCTGAGCCTGGGGCCCCTCTGAGCCCCGTTTCCTCCAGGAGTGGGGGCGGGATGGGGTCCCTGGGGTCTCAGGTCTCGGAAGATCTTTCGTTGCTCCTGGGGCAGGCGGGCTGCCGGATGAAGTGGGGCCAGGTGGTGGGGTGTGCAAGGTCCCCGGGTGTGAGTGGAAGAGGGGCTAAAGTGTCCCCAGTGGCGCCAAGCTTCAATTCTCTGTCTGTATGCCCCCCTTCCCTTCCCCTTCTCCCCTCCTCCCTCTTTGTTGATTCCTTCTATGCCACTTCTTGTCCTGTCTCCGCCTTTCTTGCCTCTCTGACTCCACTCCACCATATCTGGCTCTTCCCCCTCTGTTCACTCTGCCTCGTTCCACTCCCCCCTGTCCACTTCCCCCTTCACCCACACCCCCTTTTTCCACCTGTCTGTGACTTCCAGCAGCCCTGGGGCTGACGACCAAGGGTCCGGCAGCAGCAGTGGCAGCACGGGAGGTGCTGGCCCGGCTGCACGAGGAGGCCCAGCTCCTGGCCGAGTTATCGGACCAGGCTGCAGCTGTGACGTGGCTCAAGGACGGACACGCACTGTCTCCAGGCCCCAAGTATGAGATGCAGGCATCAGCCGGGCAGCGGGCACTGCTAGTGCGGGACGTGAAGCGAGAAGACGCAGGCCTGTATGAGTGTGTCAGCCACGGCGACCGCATCACCTACCAACTATTGGTGCAAGGTGACACCAGTGTGTGTGTGTTCATGTCCTCCCTGGGCCGCCGCCGTGGCCAGGGCCGCGCATTCTGTCCCCCAGCTCTGGATAGGCTCTGGGGGACCTGGGTAGCAGGAGCCGCTGTTCTCTGTCCCCGTGGGGACGGTGGGGGATCAGGGGCTCTGCCAACCCCCTGAGGAGGGTGGGGAGTCAGATGGGCTCAGGTGACCCTGTGGGGAGGGCAGGGGTGTGTGTGGGGTGCTCAGCCCATGCTATGGAGACAGTGGTGGGGTGGGATGGAGTCAGGTGACCATGTGGGGAGGGCAGGAGTCTGGGCAGCTCTGCTGACCTTGTGAGGAGGGTAGGTGACCCCTGAGGGTAGGGTGGGGAACCAGGGACCCTGCCAACCCCATTGGGAGGGTAGGGGTCAGGGACTCTGCTCAGTAGGGGAGGAGCTTCCTATGAGTGGGTGGCACTTGGGTGGTTGAAAGTCAGCAGCTGAGGCTGGCCCTGTCTCTGAAGGGGCCTAGGTTTGGGCGAGGGCCAGTGTCTCCCATGATCCTGAAGCCCTGAGCACCTTCCTCTGCTAGCTGCCTGGGCACGGGTGTGGTTAGGGTTCTGTCGGCCCCCTGACCTGCCCATGGGCCCTTGTAGACCTCACATCCTGTTTTGCACAAGGACATGGCTGGTGGCTGTGTAGACGCCATGGCCGGGGGCTCAGCCCACTTTGAATACCAAACTTCAGAGGCCCACGTGTGTGTACACTGGTACAAGGATGGGGTGGAGCTTGGTCACTCCTGCCAGTACTTCTCACAGGAGGACATGGGCACTGGCTGGTGGCTACCTCAGTCACCGTGCAGGATGAGGGCACCTACTTGTGCCAAGTGGGCGAGGACTCTGTGGACTTCCGGTCGCGTGTCTGTGGTTAGTGCACTGCCTCCCAGGCTTGGTGTGTGGGGAGCAGGTCTGGCTGCATCCAGCTGTGCGGCACTTGCAAGGCCAAGCTGTCTCTCCCTTCATTTCTTCTGAGAATACTTGGGGGTAGGGGCAGTTACTTCTGAATCTGGGTGAAGAAACGACCCATGAAACTAATATATATAGGTGAAGAATGCAGGCCTGGAAAATAAAAGATAAGAAGGAAATTTAAAGCCCTTGTCCTCTTTTTAAAGATGAGGAAATGAGGCAGAGCAGACCTAGAAAGTGCTGGAAGTGTCCTTGGAAGGTTAGATTTGGATCTTGGTGAATCTGAGGCCCTGGCTCTTTCTAGAAGCCATTGAGGTCTCTTGGCAGATTCTCCAAGTCCAGTTCTGCCCCATCTTGGCCCTCAGAAGGGTCTCTGCCATGCCGCCCACGCCTCCTTCCATCTGAGCACAGGCACTGGGGCTGGGCTGCCCATCATGGAGCTCTGAGGCTGCTTCCCATCACACCCAGGAGGGGTTGGGGTACCTGGACCAACTGTGCCCATGGAGGGTTCCATGTGCAGCACCTCATCACAAAGGATCCTCATGGCGGGTGGGATCCGAGGCTGCCTGGGGTCTAGAGCAAAGCTCTGTCATGGCTCCAGGACTCGGGAAACCTCACCTTGGCAGAGCCTCTGCTGTGTATCCCTCCCTGTTGCCAGAGCCCTCGGCGATGTTTGCCAAGGAGCAGCCAGCACTCAGGGAGGTACGGGCCGAGGTGGGGGCCAGTGCCACGCTGAGCTGTGAGGTGGCCCAGGCCCAGACGGAGGTGACATGGTACAAGGATGGGAAGAAGCTAAGTGTGAGCTCAAAAGTGTGCATGGAGGCCAAGGGCTGCACCCGGCAGCTGGTGGTGCAGCAGGTGGGGAATAGGGACGCTGGGGAGTACAGCTGTGAGGCCAGGGGCAGAAGGTCTCCTTCCGCCTGGGGTGTCACAGGTCAGTTGACCATTTCATAGGAACAGGCCTGGAGGAACCAGGCCTGTTTTCAGTGCGGGTGACGGCAGTGCTCAGCTGACTCATCAGGCCCGTATCAGTTATACAAATAACCCCAGAACTTAGTGGCCCAATGGAACAGTCTGTGGGCAGGAATTCAAGCAGTGCTCAGCGTGGGTGGCTCATCTCTGCTCCACCTGGTGTTGACTGGGACAGGAGGATCCAGTCTGGCCTCATTTGTGTGTCTGATGTCCCAGTCAGGGGGCTGGCTGTGATGACAGGCCTCTCTCTTCTAGTGATGTTGTCTGGGCTCATTCCTGTCTGGGACCATGCTGTTCTCTCCTCTGGGCCTATGCTCTCCTTGTGACATCTCATTCTCAAGGCCTCTTTCTCCATGTGGGTAGCCTGAGCTCCTTCATCTTCTGGCTGGGTTCCCTTTAGGGATTAGGAGATGCTACAGGGTTTGTTAAGATTTGTTTTCACCAGTCCCAGAATATTACATTCTGTGTGTTTTATTGCACAAAGCCAGACATAAGGCCAGCCTAGTTCCAAGGAGTTGGAGAAGTAGACCTCACTGTTGATGAGGAGTCCCCTGGTTAATTGGGGACAATTTCTAACAATCTACCACAAGGACACAGGCTCTATCTGTCTAGATCTTTGCTTTCTTGAGCATAGATAAAGATCTTTCTAAAGCTTATTGCCTCATGGTCACAAGATGGCTTCCCTAGCTCCAGCCATCATGTTCAAGGTGGGAAGAACATGTAAGGATTGTGTGTGTGTTTGTTTTTTTCCTTTTCACTGCTGTGCAGTAAATTATCACAAACTCAGTGGCTTAAAATAATGCCCATCTGTTAGTTCACAGTTCTATAGATCAGAATTCAAGATGTGGATTCTGGATTCTCTTTTCAGGGTCTCAAGGGCTGGAATCCATATGCCATCTGGCTGAGTTCTCTCAGGGTCCTTTTCCAAGCTCATCCAAGTTGCTGGCAGAATTCATTTCCTTGTGGTTCTGGGTCTAAGGCTATTTCCTGGCTGGCTGGCAGCCAGGGGCTGCTCTTAGGTCCTTTGCCACATGGCCCCTCATGTCCATTCGCTCTTATGCTCCAAATCTCTTTGGCCAGGAAGAACCCCCTCCCTTCTAAGGTCTCACCTGATTAGGTCAGGCCCAACCAGGATAATCTCCTTGTTAATGAACTCATAGTCAACTGATCTGGGACCTACATTCCTTCTGCAGAATCCCTTCACAGCAGTGCCTGGATTAGTGTTTGGTGGAATAGCTTGGAGAAGGTGCAGGCATACGGTGGTGCACGGATCTTGAGGCAGTCCTACCTAGCACAGGGTGTCACCTGCTCTTTCTTCTATTCAGAGAACAGATGCTCTCTGAGGAGCCCACAGCAGATTTTCCCTATGCCTCCTAGTACTGTGTGGGTCCGATGGCCATGCCTTGCTCAGACACCTGGGAAAGTGAGTCCTAATCTTCCAGCTTCAGCAGTGGAACATTGAGGGTGGTAGAGGTGGGCATCTGGTGGTGTGGCTGGCCTGGTTCTGCTGAGGGATCTGTCCTGCGGCACTGGCCCATGCCCCCATCAGGGTGGCTGTGCCCTGGTTTTGGACACTGACTTCGAGGCAGGCTGTGGAGGGATCAGAGTGAACATGGTCAGACCTCACTCCTGCCTCTTAAGAGTCGTTAGTGTTGTGTCCCCCTGAAGTCTGTCTGGAAACTCAGAATGTGGCCTTAACTGGAAATGGGGTCTCTGCAGACAACATCAAGGAAAGGATCACAAGATGAGATGACTCTGGATTAGGGTGGGCCCTGACTCCAATGACAGGTGTCCTTTGAGAGAAAGAAGAGGGATATTCGCGATACAGATACACAGGGACATGGCCAATGACAATGGAGGCAGAGATTGGGGTGATGCAGTCACAAACCCCGGGATGCCTGGAACCACCAGATTATAGCCATCCTGGTGGATGTGAGGTAGTATCTTATTGTGGTTTTGATTTGTATTTCCCTGATGACTAATGATGTTGAGCATATTCTCATATGTATTTGGCCATTTGTGTATCTTCTTTGGAGAAATGTCTATTCAGATCCTTTGCTTGTTTTTTAATTATTTATCTTTTTATTACTCAGTTGAAAGAGTTCTTCGTATATTCTGGATAGTATAGCCTTATCAGATATATGATTTGCAAATAGTTTCTTCCATTCACTTTCTTAATTGTGCCCTTTGATGCACAAAAGTTTTAAAATTGTGATGAAATCTAGTTTATCTTCTTTGGTTGCTTGTGTGTTAGATGTCACATCTAAGAAATCGTTGCCCAATCCAAGGTCAAATAGATTGACACCTATGTTTTCTTCTAAGAGTTTTCCAGTTTTAGCCCTTGTACTTAGGTCTTTGATCCATTTTGTGACAATTTTTGTGTATGGTGTGAGTTAGGGGTCCAACTTCATCCTTTCCATTGGATATCCAGTTGTCCCAGCACCATTTGTTGAAAAGAATTTTTCCCCATTGAATTTTTTTGGCATCCTTGTTGAAAGTCAATTAACCATTAATTAAATATTTACTTCTGGACTCTCAATTTTATTCCATTGATATATATGTCTACCACAGTCTTGATTATCGTAGCTTTGTGGTATGTTTTGAAATTGGGAATGTGAATTCTTTAACTTTTTTTTCAACATTGATTTGGCTATTTGAGGTCCCTTGCATTTCCATATGAATTTTAGGATCATCTTTTTAAGTTTTGCAAAAAAGGCAGCTGGTATTTTGATTGGGATTGCATCAAAATGTGTAGGTCAATTTGGGGTATATTGCCATCTTTTTATTTTGTTTTAAAAATTTATTTATTTATTTTTGGCTGCATTGGGTCTTTGTTGCTGCACGTGGGCTTTCTCTAGTTGTGGCGAACAGGGGCTACCCTTCGTTGGGGTGCGCAGGCTTCTCATTGCAGTGGCTTCTCTTGTTGCGGAGCACAGGCTGTAGGCATGCAGGCTTCAGTAGTTGTGGTGCTGAAGTGGGATCTTCTCGGACCAGGGATTGAACCCATGTCCCCTGCACTGGCAGGCAGATTCTTAACCACTGCACCACCAGGGATGTACCCAAATGACTGGTATCAGATTTCTTTTTTTTTTTTCAGTACGTGGGCCTCTCACTGTTGTGGCCCCTCCCTCCCGTTGCGGAGCACAGGCTCCAGACACGCAGGCTCAGCGGCCATGGCTCATGGGCCCAGCCACTCCGAGGCATGTGGGATCCTCCCAGACTGGGGCACGAACCCATGTCCCCTGCATCAGCAGGCGGACTCTCAACCACTGCACCACCAGGGAAGCCCCAGATTTCTTTTCTAATTTTATGTTTTTGGCTGCACCATGTGGCATGTGGGATCTTAGTTCCCTGACCAGGGATCACACCCGTGCCCCCTGTGGTGGAAGCGCAGAGTCTTAACCACTGGACCACCAGGGAAGTCCTCTTTGCCATCTTAACAGTGTTAGTCTCCTAATCCACAATATGAGATGACTTCCTATTTATTTTGGTCTTTTAAATTTCTTTCAATTATGTTTTTTAGTTTTTAGTGTGCAGGAATTGTGCTTATTTTGTTAAGTTTGTTGCTAAGTATTTTATTCTTTTTGATGCTACTGTAAATGGAATTTTGTTAATTTCATTTTAAAATTGTTCGTTACTAATGTATGGAAATAGAACTGATTTTTGTATATTGGTCTAGTATCCTGCAGCTTCTCCGAATTCATTTATTCACTCTATTAGTTCTTTTGTGGATGCCTTAGGATTTGCTATATACAAATCATGTCACCTGCAGGTAGTTTTACTTCATTTCCAGTCTGGATGCCTCTCATTTTGTTTTTGATTACTGATTAAATCTCTTTACTTGTTATAGGTCTATTCAGATGTTTTTCCATTTATTCTTGTGTTAGTTTTGATAGTTTATGTGTTTCTAGGAATTTCTCCATTTCATCTAGGTTATCTAGTTGGTGTGCAGTTGTTCATAGTATTCTCTTTTAATCCTTTTTTTTTTTTGGTAAGGTCTTTATTGATGTCCCCAGTTTTTTTTTTCCTGATTTTAATAATTTGAGTCTTCTATCTTTTTTCTTGATCAGTCTAGCTAATATTTTGTCAAGTTTGTTGATCTTTTCAAAGAACCACCTTTTGGTTTCCTTGATTCTTTCTATTGCTTTTGCGTTCTCCATTTCACTTATCTATGCTCTAATCTTTATTTTTTTCATTGTTCTAAGTTTGGGTTTAACTTAATCTTTTTCTCGTTTCCTAAGGTATGAAGTTAGGTTATTGATTTGTGATCTTCTTTTTAAGATAGGCCTATAACTTATAGCTATGGATGGCAGGAAACTGAGCACTGCTTTCACTGCACCTCATAAGTTTTGGTATGCTGTATTTTCATTTTAAATTATCTCAAAATATTTTCTAATTTTCCTTGTAATTCTCCTTTGAGTGTGTTGTTTAATTTTGACATACTTTTTTATTTTAACATCTTTATTGGGGTATAATTGCTTTACAATGGTGTGTTAGTTTCTGCTTTATAACAAAGTGAAGCAGTTATACATAAACATATGTTCCCATATGTCTTCCCTCTTGCGTCTCCCTCCCTCCCACCCTCCCTATCCCACCCCTCCAGGCTGCCACAAAGCACCGAGCCAATATCCCTGTGCCATGCGGCTGCTTCCCACTAGCTATCTACCTTACTACGTTTGTTAGTGTGTATATGTCCATGACTCTCTCTCGCCCTGTCACAGCTCACCCTTCCCCCTCCCCATAACCTCAAGTCCGTTCTCCAGTGGGTCTACGTCTTTATTCCTGCCTTACCCCCAGGTTCTTCATGACATTTTTTTAAATTAAATTCCATATATATGTGTTAGCATACAGTATTTGTCTTTTTCTTTCTGACTTACTTCACTCTGTATGACAGATTCTAGGTCCTTCCACCTCACTACAAATAACTCAATTTCATTTCTTTTTATGGCTGAGTAATATTCCATTGGATATATGTGTCACATCTTCTTTATCCATTCATCTGTTGATGGACACTTAGGTTGCTTCCATGTCCTGGCTATTGTAAATAGAGCTGCAATGAACATTTTGGTACATGACTCTTTTTGAATTAAGGTTTCCTCAGGGTATATGCCCAGTAGTGGGATTGCTGGGTCATATGGTAGTTCTATTTATAGTTTTTTAAGGAACCTCCATACTGTTCTCCATAGTGGCTGAACCAATTCACATTCCCACCAGCAGTGCAAGAGTATTCCCTTTTCTCCACACCCTCTCCAGCATTTATTGTTTCTAGATTTTTTGATGATGGCCATTCTGACCAGTGTGAGATGATATCTCATTGTAGTTTTGATTTGCATTTCTCTAATGATTAATGATGTTGAGCATTCTTTCATGTGTTTGTTGGCAGTCTGTATATCTTCTTTGGAGAAATGTCTATTTAGGTCTTACGCCCATTTTTGGATTGGGTTGTTTGTTTTTTTGCTATTGAGCTGCATGAGCTGCTTGTAAATTTTGGAGATTAATCCTTTGTTGGTTGCTTCATTTGCAAATATTTTCTCCCATTCTGAGGGTTGTCTTTTGGTCTTGTTTATGGTTTCCTTTGCTGTGCAAAAGCTTTGAAGTTTCATTAGGTCCCATTTGTTTATTTTTGTTTTTATTTCCATTACTCTAGGAGGTGGGTCAGAAAGGATCTTGCTGTGATTTATGTCATAGAGTGTTCTGCCTATGTTTTCCTCTAAGAGTTTGATAGTTTCTGGCCTTACATTTAGGTCTTTAATCCATTTTGAGCTTAGTTTTGTGTATGGTGTTAGGGAGTGATCTAATCTCATACTTTTATGTGTACCTGTCCAGTTTTCCCAGCACCACTTATTGAAGAGGCTGACCTTTCTCCACTGTACATTCCTGCCACCTTTATCAAAGATAAGGTGTCCATATGTGTGTGGGTTTATCTCTGGGCTTTCTATCCTGTTCCATTGATCTATCTTTCTGTTTTTGTGCCAGTACCATACTGTCTTGATTACTGTAGCTTTGTAGTATAGTCTGAAGTCAGGGAGCCTGATTCCTTCAGCTCCTTTTTTCATTCTCAAGATTGCTTTGGCTATTCGGGGTCTTTTGTGTTTCCATACAAATTGTGAAATATTTTGTTCTAGTTCTGTGAAAAATGCCAGTGGTAGTTTGATAGGGATTGCATTGAATCTATAGATTGCTTTGGGTAGTAGAGTCATTTTCACAATGTTGATTCTTCCAATCCAAGAACATGGTATATCTCTCCATCTATTTGTATCATTTTTAATTTCTTTCATCAGTGTCTTATAATTTTCTGCATACAGGTCTTTTGTCTCCTTAGGTAGGTTTATTCCTAGATATTTTATTCTTTTTGTTGCAATGGTAAATGGGAGTGTTTTCTTGATTTCACTTTCAGATTTTTCATCATTAGTATATAGGAATGCCAGAGATTTCTGTGCATTAATTTTGTATCCTGCCACTTTACCAAATTCATTGATTAGCTCTAGTAGTTTTCTGGTAGCATCTTTAGGATTCTCTATGTATAGTATCATGTGATCTGCAAACAGTGACAGCTTTACTTCTTCTTTTCCGATTTGGATTCCTTTTATTTCCTTTTCTTCTCTGATTGCTGTGGCTAAAACTTCCAAAACTATGTTGAATAAGAGTGGTGAGAGTGGGCAACCTTGTCTTGTTCCTGATCTTAGTGGAAATGCTTTCAGTTTTTCACCATTGAGGATGATATTTGCTGTGGGCTTGTCATATATGGCTTTTATTATGTTGAGGAAAGTTCCCTCTATGCCTGCTTTCTGCAGGGTTTTTATCATAAATGGGTGTTGAATTTTGTCAAAAGCTTTCTCTGCATCTATTGAGATGATCATATGGTTTTTCTCCTTCAATTTGTTAATATGGTTTATCACATTGATAGATTTGCATGTATTGAAGAATCCTTGCATTCCTGGAATAAACCCCACTTGATCATGGTGTATGATCCTTTTAATGTGCTGTTGGATTCTGTTTGCTAGTATTTTGTTGAGGATTTTTGCATCTATGTTCATCAGATATTGGCCTGTAGTTTTCTTTCTTTGTGACATCCTTGTGTGGTTTTGGTATCAAGGTAATGGTGGCCTCGTAAAAGGAATTTGGGAGTGTTCCTCCCTCTGTTATATTTTGGAAGAGTTTGAGAAGGATAGGTGTTAGCTCTTCTCTAAATGTTTGATAGAATTCGCCTGTGAAGCCGTCTGGTCCTGGGCTTTTGTTTGTTGGAAGATTTTTAATCACAGTTTCAATTTCAGTGTTTGTGATTGGTCTGTTCATATTTTCTATTTCTTCCTGATTCAGTCTTGGCAGGTTGTGCATTTCTAAGAATTTGTCCATTTCTTCCAGATTGTCCATTTTATTGGCATAGAGTTGCTTGTAGTAATCTCTCATGATCTCTTTTATTTCTGCAGTGTCAGTTGTTACCTCTCCTTTTTCATTTCTAATTCTATTGATTTGAGTCTTCTCCCTTTTTTTCTTGATGAGTCTGGCTAGTGGTTTATCTATTTTGTTTATCTTCTCAAAGAACCAGCTTTTAGTTTTATTGATCTTTGCTATTGTTTCCTTCATTTCTTTTTCATTTATTTCTGATCTGATTTTTATGATTTCTTTCCTTCTGCTAGCTTTGGGGTTTTTTTGTTCTTCTTTCTCTAATTGCTTGAGGTGCAAGGTTAGGTTGTTTATTCGAGATGTTTCCTGCTTCTTAAGGTGGGCTTGTATTGCTATAAACTTCCCCCTTAGAACTGCTTTTGCTGCATCCCATAGGTTTTGGGTCGTTGTGTCTTCATTGTCATTTGTTTCTAGGTATTTTTTTATTTCCTCTTTGATTTCTTCAGTGATCACTTCATTATTAAGTAGTGTATTGTTTAGCCTCCATGTGTTTGTATTTTTTACAGATCTTTTCCTGTAATTGATATCTAGTCTCATGGCGTTGTGGTCAGAAAAGATACTTATACAATTTCAATTTTCTTAAATTTACCAAGGCTTGATTTGTGACCCAAGATATGATCTATCCTGGAGAATGTTCCATGAGCACTTGAGAAAAATGTGTATTCTGTTGTTTTTGGATGGAGTGTCCTATAAATATCAATTAAGTCCATCTTGTTTAATGTATCATTTAAAGCTTGTGTTTCCTTATTTATTTTCATTTTGGATGATCTGTCCATGGGTGAAAGTGGGGTGTTTAAGTCCCCTACTATGAATGTGTTACTGTCGATTTCCCCTTTTATGGCTGTTAGTATTTGCCTTATGTATTGAGGTGCTCCTATGTTGGGTGCATAAATATTTACAATTGTTATATCTTATTCTTGGATCGATCCCTTGATCATTATGTAGTGTCCTTCTTTGTCTCTCTTAATAGTCCTTATTTTAAAGTCTATTTTGTCTGATATGAGAATTGCTACTCCAGCTTTCTTTTGGTTTCCATTTGCATGGAATATCTTTTTCCATCCCCTTACTTTCAGTCTGTATGTGTCTCTAGGTCTGAAGTGGGTCTCCTGTAGACAGCATATATAAGGGTCTTGTTTTTGTATCCATTCAGCTAATCTGTGTCTTTTGGTGGGAGCATTTAGTCCATTTACATTTAAGGTAATTATCGATATGTATGTTCCTATTCCCATTTTCTAAATTGTTTTGGGTTCGTTATTATAGGTCTTTTCCTTCTCTTGTGTTTCTTGCCTAGAGAAGATCCTTTAGCATTTGTTGTAAAGCTGGTTTGGTGGTGCTGAACTCTCTCAGCTTTTGCTTGTCTGTAAAGGTTTTAATTTATCCATCAAATCTGAATGAGATCCTTGCTGGGTAGAGTAGTCTTGGCTGCAGGTTGTTCTCCTTCATCACTTTCAGTATGTCCTGCCACTCCCTTCTGGCCTGTAGGGTTTCTGCTGAGAGATCAGCTGTTAACCTTATGGGGATTCCCTTGTGTGTTATTTGTTGTTTTTCCCTTGTTGCTTTTAATATGCTTTCTTTGTATTTAATTTTTGACAGTTTGATTAATATGTGTCTTGGCGTATTTCTCCTTGTATTTATCCTGTATGGGACTCTCTGTGCTTCCTGGACTTGATTAACTATTTCCTTTCCCATATTAGGGAAGTTTTCAACTATAATCTCTTCAAATATTTTCTCAGTCCCTTTCTTCTTCTCTTCTTCTTCTGGAACCCCTATAATTCGAATGTTGGTGTGTTTAATGTTGTCCCAGAGGTCTCTGAGACTGTCCTCAGTTCTTTTCATTCTTTTTTCTTTATTCTGCTCTGCAGTAGTTATTTCCACTGTTTTATCTTCCAGGTCACTTATCCGTTCTTCTGCCTCAGTTATTCTGCTATTGATCCCATCTAGAGTACTTTTAATTTCATTTATTGTGTTGTTCATCGTTGCTTGTTTCATCTTTATTTCTTCTAGGTCCTTGTTAACTGTTTCTTGCATTTTGTCCATTCTATTTCCAAGATTTCGGATCATCCTTACTATCATTATTCTGAATTCTTTTTCAGATAGACTGCCTATTTCCTCTTCATTTGTTAGGTCTGGTGCATTTTTATCTTGCTCCTTTATCTGCTGTGTGTTTTTCTGTCTTCTCATTTTGCTTATCTTACTGTGTTTGGGGTCTCCTTTTTGCAGGCTGCAGGTTCGTATTTCCCGCTGTTTTTGATGTCTGTCTCCAGTGGCTAAGGTTGGTTCAGTGGGTTGTGTAGGCTTCCTGGTGGAGGGGACTAGTGCCTGTGTTGTGGTGGATGAGGCTGGATCTTGTCTCTCTAGTGGGCAGGTTCATGTCTGGTGGTGTGTTTTGGGGTGTCTGTGGCCTTATTATGATTTTAGGCAGCCTCTCTGCTAATGGGTGGGGTTGTGTTCCTGTTTTGCTAGTTGTTTGGTATAGGTTGTCCAGCACTGTGGCTTGCTGGTTGTTGAGTGAAGCTGGGTGCTGGTGTTAAGATGGAGGTCTCTGGGAGATTTTCGCCGTTTGATATTACGTGGAGCTGGGAGGTCTCTTGTTGACCAGTGTCCTGAAGTTGGCTCTCCTACCTCAGAGGCAGAGCCCTGACTCCTGGCTGGAGCACCAAGAGCCTTTCATCCACACGGCTCAGGATAAAAGGGAGAAAAAGTAGAGAGAATTAGTAGAAGTATGAGGAAAGAAAGAAGGAAAGGAAGGAAGGAAGGAAGGAAGAAAGAAAGAAAGAAAGAAGCAAAGAAGGAAAGAAGGCAAGAAGGAAAGAAAGGGAGGGAGGGAGGGAGGAAGGAAGGAAGGAGGGAAAGAAGGAAAAAAGACAGAAAGAAAGAAGATACAGTAAAAATAAAATAAAGTATAATAAAGTTATTGAATTAAAAAATTCTTATTTAGAAAAAAAAAGGGACGGATAGAACCTTAGGACAAATGTTGGAAGCAAAGCTATACAGACAAAATCTTACACAGAAGCATACACATACACCCTCACTAAAAGAGGTAAAGGGGGAAAAATCATAAATCTTGCTCTCGGAGACCACCTCCTCAATTTGGGATGATTCGTTGTCTAAAGGAGGGAAGGAAGGAAGGAAAGAAAGAAAGAAAGAATGAAGGTAAAGTATAATAACGTTATTAAAATTAATTATTAAGAAAAAAAATTTTAAAAGAACCATGGACGGATAGAACCCTAGGACAAATGGTGGAAGCAAGACTATACAGACATGATCTCACACAGAAGCATACACATACACATTCACAAAAAGAGGAATAGGGAAAAAAATCATAGATCTTGCTCCTAAAGTCCACCTCCTCAATTTGGGATCATTCCTTGTCTATTCAGGTATTCCACAGATGCAGGGTATATCAAGTTGATTGTGGAGCTTTAATCCGCTGCTTCTGAGGCTGCTGGGAGAGATTTCCCTTTCTCTCCTTTGTTCTCACAGCTCACAGGCGCTCAGCTTTGGATTTGGCCCTGCCTCTGCGTGTAGGTCGCTGGAGGGCGTCTGTTTTTTGCTCAGACAGGACGGGGTTAAAGGAGCCGCTGATTCGGGGGCTCTGGCGCACTCAGGCGGGGGGGGGGGGGGGGGGGGGGGAGGGAGGGGCACGGAGTGCGGGGCGGGCCTGTGGAGGCAGAGGCCGGCGTGACGTTGCACCAGCCTGAGGCCCACCGTGCGTTCTCCCGGGGAAGTTGTCCATGGATCCCGGGAACGTGGCAGTGGCGGGCTGCACAGGCTCCGCGGAAGAGGGGTGTGGAGAGTGACCTGTGCTCGCACACAGGCCCCTTGGTGGCGGCAGCAGCAGCCTTAGCGTCTCCCGCCCGTCTCTGGGGTCCGCGCTTTTAGCCGCGGCTCGCGCCCGTCTCTGGAGTTCCTTTAAGCAGCGCTCTTAAACCCCTCTCCTCGCGCACCAGGAAACAAAGAGGGAAGAAAAAGTCTCTTGCCTCTTCGGTAGGTGCAGACTTTTCCCCGGACTCCCTCCCGGCTAGACGTGGTGCACTAACCCGTTCAGGCTATGTTCAAGCCGCCAACCCCAGTCCTCTCCCTGCGCTCCACCCGAAACCGAAACCCGAGCCTCAGCTCGCAGCCCCGCCCGCCCCGGCGGGTGAGCAGACAAGCCTCTCGGGCTGGTGACTGCCGGTTGGCACCGATCCTCTGTGCGGGAATCTCCCCGCTTTGCCCTCCGCACCCATTGCTGTGCACTCCTCCGCGGCCTCGAAGCTCCCCGCTCCGCCTCCCGCAGTCTCCGCCCGTGAAGGGGCTTCCTAGTGTGTGGAAACTTTTCCTCCTTCACAGCTCCCTCCCACTGGTGCAGGTGCCTTCCCTATTCTTTTGTCTCTGTTTTTTCTTTTTTTCTTTTGCCCTACCCAGGTACGTGGGGAGTTTCTTGCCTTTTGGGAGGTCTGAGGTCTTCTGCCAGCCTTCAGTAGGTGTTCTGTAGGAGCTGTTCCACGTGTAGATGTATTTCTGGTGTATCTGTGGGGAGGAAGGTGATCTCCGCGTCTTACTCTTCCGCCATCTTCAAGGTCCGCCTTGACATACTTCTGAATTTTCCAGTTTTCTTTCTAGTATTGCTGTCTAGTTTCATTCCATCATAATCAAAAAGATTCTTTGTATGCTTTCAGTCTTTTTAGATTTATTGAGACTTGTTTTATGGTCTAACATGTGGTCTGTGTTAGAGGATGTTCCATATGTGCTTGAGTAAAATGTGTCTTCTGTTGCTGTTGGGTGAAATGTCCTCTGTAAGTCAGTTAGGTCTAGTTTCTTGTATAGTGTTATCCATGTCCTATTTCCTTATTGATCTGTCTGGTTGTTCTATCCATTATTGAAAGTAGGGTACTGAAGTCTCTGACTATTCTTGGAGAACTGTCTATTTCTCCCTTTAATCTTTTAGTTTTCGTTTCATATATTTTGGAGCTCTCCTGTTAGTTGTGCTTATGTTTATAGTTGTGATATCTTCTTGATGAATTGACCCTTTTAATCAATATATAACATCCTTAATCTATATCTGTATATATTAAATATAATGTCTTGTAATGTTTTTTTCCTTTTGTTTGACGGTATAGCCACCTCAGGTCTCTATTGATTGCTATTTGTATGGAGTATCTTTTCACTTTCAACCTATTTGTATCTTTGGATCTAAAGTGAATCTCCTGTAGACAGCATTTAAAAAATTCATTTTGTATTAAGTTAATTCTTATAAGGAAGTGTTTCCTTCTGCTATTTTACTCTTTGTTTCTTATATGTCATATCTTTTTGCCATTATTTTCTCCATTATTGTCATTTATGATTAATTTATTTTTTCTAGTGTGCCATTTTTGTTACTTTCTCATTTCCTTATGTATATGCACATTCATTTTTTCTTAGTGATTACCCTGGGGATTGTCATTAACATCTAACTTTGTAATAATCAAGTTTGAAATTATATCATCTTAGTTTCAATAGAAAACCTCTGCTTCTTTACAGGTTGTGCCCCAAGCTGAATGTTGTTAATGTCACAAGTTATGTCTTCATACATAGTGTGTCCGTTAACTTTATAGTTTTATAATTATTGTTTATGCATTTGTATTTTAAGTCATATAAGAAATAAAAGGAATTATCTAAGCACCAGAAGAATGATCCAATATAAATGAGAGTTGGAACTTACAAACAAGAGCAGTATTAGAAGATCAGAAGTTCCACTCAGGAACTTCAGATGATAGAAAAACAATCTGAAAGAGTATGTCAAATAAGTCTACTTAAAATGATTAAAGATATGTATGGAAGACTAGAAAATGTAAGAAAAAGTGAAATACTAGGAAAAAGAACAGGCAGATTTAAAGAACCAAATGAAATTTCTTGAATAAGAAACACAACTTTTGTAATAACAATTCAGTGGAGGGATAAACAGCAAATTAGACATAGCTGAAGATAGAATTATTGAATTGGAAGATAGATCTGAGAAAATTACTCAGGATGAATCACAAAGAGGTAAAAAATAAGAGAGAATGACAGACATAGAGAAGAGAAGTAGAAGGCCACACGTATGTCTAAAAGGACTTCTAGGAGAGACTAGAGATAATGAGGAAGATGAAATAATGAAAGAAATAATGTGGAGAAATTTAAGAAACGGTAAAAGACATGAATCCTAAACGTCAAGATTCATAAGAAATAATGGGAATTGTAAAAAAAAAAAAAAATTCACAGCTAGTGAATTCCAGAAGGCCAAAAACCAAGAGGAGATCTTAACCTCCAAAGGGAAAAAGGATTAATGGGATGATAGTTATTCTTCCTGTAGATTTTTCAACAGCAATGAAGAGCACAGAAAAGATGTTATAGTCTCCAAAGCACTGAGGGAAAATAACTGTTGATCTAGAATTCTGTATCCAGCTAAACTATCATTCAAAAGTTAAGTGAAATACAGACATTTTCAGAGAGTAAATGGAGAGAATTTATCATTCATAAAATCTCACTGAAAGAATTACCAATGAATATACTTTATAAAGAAGAAAATCAAGTCTAGAGTAGTAGAATGGGTTCTAGAGCGTGGTTCCCTACCTTTTTTTTGCACCAGGGACCAGTTCTGTGGAAGATAATTTTTCCACGGACCAGGGAGGGGGGATGGTTCAAGCTGTAATGTGAGCTATGGGGGGGATGGTTCAGGTGGTAATGCAAGTGATGGTTCAGGCGGTAATGCAAGCAATGGGGGGATGGTTCAGGTGGTAATGTGAGTGATGGGGAGCAATGGGAAGCAATGGGCAGCAGCAGATGATGCTTTGCTTGCGCACCCACTGCTCACCTCCTGCTGTGAGGCCCAGCTCCTAACAGGCTGTGGACTGGTACTGGTTTGTGATCTGGGGGTTGGGGACCTCTGTTCTAGAGTAATGTGATGTCAAGCAAATAGAGTAAGTTAATAAAAAGCAGCATCTGATTCCCAAGGCCAAGGATTTGATTACACTAATGGTGACTGGCCTGCTAGAAGTTGTAGACTGCATTAACATATTAGTGTTCCTGTGACTCAGGGGTATTGCCTGTTCTTGGTGACATGGTATAAGAAATTCTCCCTGAAAATACCAATGCTATGATATGCCAGCCACAAATGATGCCTCTCTTTGTTAGGGTAATTATGAGATCACAGGTGCTAAGTAGATGCCAGAGCCTGAACTGTAACATATACCAGTGTGAAAATTATTGAACTGGGAACCTTCAGATTCTGAGAACTAACCTGTTCCCTGCTTTGTACATCTTCTGAGTGTGAAGTTCTCTGTGTTGAGAAAGTTAGGAATAGAACTGGCTTGTGGCCAAGGCATCATGGTTTTGAGATCCGGAAGGTGGGCCCTCATCCAATTCTAGAAATTTGATTGTCTCGTCTTCCTCCCTGTCCCCAGAGGCCACACTGATATTTGCCAAGGAGCATCCAGCATGCAGGGAGGTGCAGGCTGAGGTGGGGGTGAACACCATGCTAAGCTGTGAGGTAGCCCTGGCCCAGACAGAGGTGATATGGTTCAAGGAGGGAAAGAAACTGAGTTCAAGCTCAAAAGTGTGTGTGGAGGCCAAGGAAGGGCTGCACCCCGAGGCTGGTGGCGCATCAGGTGGGCAAGGTAGATGCTGGGTGAATACAGCTGAGAGGCCAGGGGCTGAAAGATCTCCTTCCACCTCAACATCACAGGTGGGTTCCTTGAGGTCCTTCTTATGTTCCTCAGCTTAATTATTAGGGAGTAGGGGTGTGTGGTCATGCCACCTAAAAGTGTGTTTTCTCACAAAACTTACCACATAGCAGCTAGCGGGTATTAATTACATGCCAAGGGCCAGATTTTATGAAGTGCTTCTTGTCTTTTTACTTGTCTAAACTTCACAACCACCTCAGGAAGAGGAATTCTGATTATTCCCATTTTAAGATAAGGCACAAGGAAATTCCATAACTTGCCAAAGTTCACATAGCCAGAGAATTACAGAGCCAGGATTTAGGCCCAATATTCTGAGGGCTATTTTCTCTGGTTATCAAATTACAGTTTAACAATCCCCTGCCCATATTTAAAAAAATGTTTTTAAGAGACTATTCCACTGTCTTCCAGATTCCATGTATTTTTTTGGAATATCTACTGTCATACATATTATGTTCCCTCAAGGGTCATTTTTAAATTTTCCTGTTGTTTTTAAGGTATTGTTTTTGATTTTGATTTTCAGCAGTTTACATTGATGAACCTAAGTGTGATTTTCTTTGTATTCATCCTGGTTAGGGTTGCAGAGCATTTTGAGTCTGTGGAGTTTTGTCTTTCCTCAACCATAGAGTGTGGTTTCTCACATGTCTCATATGTATCTCTCTTTCTCTCCACCTCTTAATTTTTTTTCTCTCTCTGCTTTAGTCTGGATATTTTCTTTAGATCTGTCTTCCAATCCACTAATTTTCTATTCTCCTATATCTAATCTGTTGTCAAACCCATTTATAGTGTGTTTACTTTCAGTTATTGTATTTTCCAGTTTCATAATTTCCATTTGTTTAATTTCTTATAGATTCTAGACTCTGTAGTAAAATTTTTGTATTTGATATATTTTCTTTTCTTTCACATTAAAGAAATATTATCATGGTTATATCCTGGTCTGATCATCTGATATTGCTTTTCTTTGGATTTCTATTCACTCTTGTCCTTGGCATGCCAGTGAATTTTCAGTTGACTGTCAGACATCGTTTGAGAAAACTTTTTGAATATGGATGATGTTATCTTACTTCAGACAGAGGATCAGTATTTCCTTTGCTAGGGAGGGAGAGAACAACTAAGAACTTTAGTCTATTCAAGGACTGCACTGACTCAAGGCTGCATTACCGTTTTGATCAGGGTCA
Organism: Orcinus orca; assembly: GCF_937001465.1. Taxonomy (NCBI): domain Eukaryota; kingdom Metazoa; phylum Chordata; class Mammalia; order Artiodactyla; family Delphinidae; genus Orcinus; species Orcinus orca. The sequence goes on along the minus strand of NC_064561.1, from coordinate 15,854,913 downwards.
TCTGTCTCTGGTTTGCCCCCATTCCTGGGCATAGTCCTCCAAGGATTTCTACAGAGACTTGGGGTATGGAGGGGGGTCTCTTTTCAGGCAGACACTCAACTCTGATCTTTGTCTCTGGTAATGCAAGGTGCTAAAACGTGTGCTCTAGTTTTCAGAGGTTTTCTGCTTGGCTTGGTAGTCTCCTGGGCCATGCAGTTGTGGAGCTCATCAAACATCTTGAGGGGAATGTGGCTGAGTGTGGGGCTCAATTCTACCAGATCTATTCTTCCTGGAGGCTTGGCTCCTCAATCTCTAACTTTATCTTTCTGCTTATACAAGGTGTACATAGCCTGACCAGGTTTCCTCTTTCGTAGTAGCAGCCCTATGCCTTTTAGTATCATGCTGTACCAAGGAGCAGCAGTGTCCAGAGGAGAAAATCAGATGCCCAGTGTGGTTCCAAAAGTGCAGTTCCCTTTTACCTTCCTCACTCACTTCACATCTATCCTTCTAGGAGAGCCCTGGCCCTAGCTCTCATCTCCGTTAGAATGACTCCCCTCAGCTTTCATCAAAGCTGCCTCCCTTTTATCATTTAGCACTTCACCTGAACATTACTCCTTACCAAGATTTTCTCTGACCACCAAATCTAAGTCACTGTCGTCAGTCCCTTCTCTCTAGCGCATCACTCTGTCTTATTTCATCACAGCATTGACCGTAGCATTAAATCATTTTCATGTTTGTATGTTTGTTTGTTTTTCCTCAGTAGAAGGTAAGATCTGTAAGAACAGAGACTGTGTTACTCACGTTTCCAGCTATGGTATAGCATTCCCAGCACCACCATAGTGCCTGCAGATAATGGGCCCTCCACTGACATTAGTTGCATCAGTGATTGAATGAATGAATGAATGAATGACTGCATATACAGCATGGACTCTTTGAGATCCTATATGTATTTATACATATAGGGGATACAAGTGCACACAACCCAACCTGCTTGCCAGAGGTGACTGTCACATGGGAAAGACAATGAACTAGCTGTGACAGATGCTAGAATAACTTTGGCCACTTTCCTCCAGCCTTAGGAATTGACCTTGTGTCAGAACATCACCAAAATGTACACTTGAGATATATGTTTGTAAACACAACTCTACACCTTCCTGGGCACATGGCATCACTGGCTCCAAGGAGAAAATTTACTGAACTCTTAAGTTTTGGTCTCACAGGCTGGTACCAGCTTTGTGTCTCTGACACTGTGTCTCCCTTTCTGTGCCCAGAGTCCTCTGCGGTGTTTATCAAGGGACAGCCAGCACATAAAGAGGTGCAGGCCGTGGTGGGGGCCAGCACCACACTGAGCTGCGAGGTGGCCCAGGCCCAGACGGAGGTGATGTGGTACAAGAACAGGAAGAAGCTGAATTCAAGCTCAAAAGTGCATGTGGAGGCCAAGGGCTGCACCCGGAGGCTGGTGGTGCAGCAGGTGGTCAAGGCAGATGCCGGGGAGTACAGCTGTGAGGCCGGGGGCCAGAAGGTCTCCTTCCACCTGGATGTCACAGGTCAGTCCTTGGAGGCAGTAACTTAGCCTTGTGTGGAGGTGATGGGACTGGCTTGCATCCCCCAACAGACCTGATGATCTTCCCACTAGACTTCATCTCTTTTAGCCTTCTGTCCTCCCACCTCCATTTTCATACCCATGGCTGGACCAAGGGAGGCTGGATGGGTAGGCTGTGAACAGAAGGGATAATGGTGTTCCTATAAACCCTGAGTGGTGTTTCCACACAGTAATGCACATTCTTCAGTTCCCAGCATCTGCCCAGAACCTTCTGGGTATTCCTTGGTGTCTGGGACTCTGGTTCTGTCTTGCACTTGGGGTCTGAGGTAGACCAGATGTCTTTTAACTGTGGGTATGTGAATTTGCTCCTCCTGGATGTCCTGACAGCTCCTAGACGCCGTCACCTAGCAACGCATGTGGGTTCACACTAGGGAGAGATGTTTGAATTTCATTAAGCCAGGACAAGGGGAAATTTCTGCCACACAGTCATACTTGGATTTATCTCAAGACTGAACTATGGATTATCAAAGTTTTAGGTGTTCTGAACACTCTTTCTTCCTTGCACATGGATATAGAAGTTATCTGTGCATCTACATGTAACAAAATCTAGATCCATTTTTCTTGCAATATGTGTGCAAAGTAAACAGAGACCAGAGGGTTGGTTGATATGTGCCTGAGATATGCACATGTGAGGTCTGGAATTCTCTTTTCAAAGCAAATAGTGATTTCCTTTTGTTTTCTGTTAGAACATTCTATGTCAGAATTCCCCATGGAGTCTGATTTATAGATTTAGACTTGGAGAGGAATAGTAGCTTCTCCTATACCAACATGTATATATCTTTTAAGAATGGTATTTTAGAAGAATATGACAATATTTTTTCATGGCAATAAGTATGAAAGTTTTGACAAATTGATCAGATTCTTAGAAAACTATATAAAAAGTGACACAAGAAACATTCAACAACTCAAGTAGTCCTATAATATTTTTTTTTTTTTTGCGGTACGCGGGCCTCTCACTGTTGTGGCCTCAGGCTCCGGACGCGCAGGCTCAGCGGCCATGGCTCACGGGCCCAGCCGCTCCGCGGCATGTGGGATCTTCCCAGACTGGGGCACGAACCCGTGTCCCCTGGATCGTCAGGTGGACTCTTAACCACTGCGCCACCAGGGAAGCCCAGTCCTATAATCTTTTAAATAATTGGAACCATAACGATAAATCTTCTCATAGAGAAAGATCTAAGCCCAGTAGTTCCACTGGTAAATTATATGAAATACTTTGGAAAGAAAATCCATGTTCATGGATATTCTTCTAGAGAATAGAAAATGGAGATAAACAGTCTCTGATTTGTTTCATGTAGATAGCATAACATTGATACAAATATCTGACAAAAAAATTTTAAGAATTAAAATTACAGACCAACCTATTATGGATATCAAGACCAATATCTGAAACAAAATATTATCAAAATAAATTTAACAATATATTAAGAGGAAAATTGGTAATACACTGTGATAAAAGTCATAGTCCAGAAATGCAAGGCTGTTCAAACACTAGAAACATTAGCAAAGCAATCTGTTCATGATATGCAGAATAAAGTATTTGGTAAGATTTGGCATTATAAATACAGAAAAAAAGTTTAATAAAGTTGGCATCAATTCATGATATAAAATTCTTAACAAATTATAAATAAAACAGTTCGTAATCTGATAAATGACGCTGCGGACAAACCAGCTAATTGCGCACAAAAAAGTGAAAGTTTGTCTGTGAGATAGCGAACCAGACAAGGAAGCCAACTGTTACTACTTTTAACCAACATTGTACAACAGAGATAGGAGGAAAAGAAAGTAAAAGACATAAACGTGTGAAGAAACAAAAGTTGAATTCATGGATAATATGATTAATCCAAAGGATAAATTATGAGACTTAATAAGATAGTTGAGAATGATTACCATGTAAAAAAATCAATATGAAGAAAACACTTCTACGGCTACATAGTAGCAACAAGCATCTGGAAAATGAAATTTTTAAAAGAGTTACAATAGCGTCAAAAGAATCATTTTCTAATTCCAAATCTAATAAAGGGTGGTGAGAGGCTCTGTGTGGGGGGGGGAATTATTAAAAATGTTTTGAGAGACAGTTAAGAAGTTCTAAATAGTTGGGTAGAAATCCAGGGAAGAATAAAAAATGTTCAATACCAATTAAAATCCAAACAAATGTTTGTTTAGTGGGGATTTTGTAAATTCAGAAGTAAATTGCTAAGACCATGTACAGTCAATACACTATTGAAGAAGAGCAAAAAGTGAGTTATTTGCTATACCAATATCAAGATTGTTATAAAGCTACAGTAATGAATACAATAGTGTCTCATTGCAAGGATAGATACACAGACCAAAAGACCAGAGTAGTGATCTCCGACACAAATCTGCACATGAATGGATGCCCACATTCCCCTGCTCCTTTTTTTTAAAAAAAATGTGGAATCATGCAAGGAGTAGAGACAACATGGTTTTAATAAATGACACTTAAACCATTTAACCATATAGAAAAACGATTAGGCCAGTAATTCATATCCCCCATGGTCAACTCATGTTGGGTTAAACACGACAGAATAGAAGGGAAAATCATAAAACTCTTAGATGATAACAGATGGTTTTAATTACCTCAGACTAAAGAATGATTTCTTTCTTTTTTAAAATAAATAATTAAGAAAAATTTTATTTATTATTTTTGTCTTTGTTGCTCCATGCGGGCTTTCTCTAGTCGCAGCGAGATGGGGCTACTCTTCACTGTGGTGTGCGGGCTTCTCACTGCGGTGGCTTCTCTTGTTGTTTAGCATGGGCTCTAGGTGTGAAGGCTTCAGTAGTTGTGACTCGCAGGCTCTGTAGTTGTGGCTCACGGGCTCTAGAGAGTAGGCTCAGCAGTTGTGGTGCACGGGCTTAGTTGCTCTGCGGCATGTGGGGTCTTCCCGGACCAGGGCTCGAACCTGTGTCCCCTGCATTAGCAGGTGGATTCTTAACCACTATACCACCAAGGAAGTCCCAAAGAATGACTTCGTAAAATACAAGTGCACTAACCATAATGAAAAAAATTTGACATATTTGACTACCTTAAAACTAAATATGTATTTATAGATTCATCAGAAGATAGCATGAAGTACTGAAAAGGCAAACCACACAGATGTGGAAGACATTTAGAACACACACACTTGTCAGTGCCTAGCATTCGTATGAATAAAAATGTCCTTAAAGTGAACATACAAATGGCAGACAGTGCTATTGAAAATAGGGCACAAACGTTGAACAGTGACACCACAGAAGACCAAACACTGATGACCAAAAACATCAGAAATGGGTCTTTATTTTGAATCATCACAAAAAATGCAAAAGAGTGCCACAGGAGGTACATTTCACTCCCACCAGACTGCTGACAATGAGAGTAGGTGAGGGTAGCACTTCAGCAAAAGTCATTCACTGCAGATGAGAACATGCCCTGCATTTTCCTGTGGGAAAAGACTCTGGCCTCACCTGGGAGGGATGAGGAATGCACCCATAATGACCCCACAGTTTCTGTCCTAGAAGAATTGTGCAAAGAAGAAGTTTATCAGAGTATCCCCATCAGATGCTTGTACCAAGTAACAATATGAAAAACATAAATTGTACTAGCAATTCCCAAAACACAGAAAAGTGAACTCGTGGTGGGGTAGAAACCCAGTGTAAAGGTAAAAACAAAAAACCCACCAATGATACCGTGGTTTCTTTAAAGACTTAGGTAAGGAAACATTTCTAAATAGAACACAAATGCTCTAAACTGAAAGGGCTGAAATGGACATCGCTGAAACTATTGAAGGGAAAAATTTTGATTCATCAGAGGACTTGATCACACAGTGAAAATGTGAGTCCCACAGTTAGGAATAACCTTGAAAGCTAGCAATATTTCCTTCTAATATTTCAATGCATAAAGAGTGCCTAGAGATGGAGAGAACAGAGAGCCTACTATTAGTGAGTGGGCAAAAATTTGAATAGTGTCACCAGGAAGAACAAAAGAGTAATGGGGACCCCAGATGTTCGGGGAAAGGTGCTCAGCTTCTTTATTCCTCAGACAATGGAAAGGAAAGCCATGGGGAGGTGCCAGCACTCCCCAGGGATTGCCACAAGTTGACCGTACTAAGTGTAGGCCAGGGCACCGAGCCCCAGTGATTTCCATGGACTGCAGGTGCAAAGTTCCTTGCTTAGGCGGATGGAGAAGACTGTGGCCCCATCTGGGAAGGTTTGGGAACACTTGCGTGTGACCCTGCAGATGCCATGAGCAGGGGAGAAGTCTCTTCCAAAGCGCACCCTCCCCCGACACCCCCAACCCCCGGACCGGCTCACGCAGACGCGGGGGAGAATGCATCACGTGTGTTACTTGTCGCTGAGAAAGGCAGGGGGACTTCTGCGGGGCACACGGCTGGTGCAGAGCCTGGAGAAGTCTCCAGCTTGGCCCCCACCCCACCTCCGCACCCCTCGCACCCCCCGGTCCACGGCTCTCCACTCAGGTCTCCTTTGCCGAGGGCTGCCTTCCTGACTGAAATGGTGTCCTTGACCCGTGTATCCCTCCCTGTCCCCAGAGCCCAAGGAGGTGTTTGCCAAGGAGCAGCCAGCACGCAGTGAAGTTCAGGCCGTGGCGGGGGCCAGTGCCACGCTGAGCTGCGAGGTGGCCCAGGCCCAGACGGAGGTGACGTGGTACAAGGATGGAAAGAAGCTGAGTTCGAGCTCGAAAGTGCGTGTGGAGGCCACGGGCCGAGGGCGGCGGCTGGTGGTGCAGCAGGCGGGCAAGGCAGACGCCGGGGAGTACAGCTGCGAGGCTGGGGGCCAGAGGGTCTCCTTCCACCTGGATGTCACAGGTCAGTCCTGGAGGAGGATACTAAGCTAGCCTATTTGGAGGTGATGAGGGGACGGTCTTGCGGCCTCCACAGACGGGTGTTCACTTGCCTGTAGCCTCCCAGTCTTCCACGTCCCACATTTATAGCTATTTTTGACCCGGGGGAGTATGGATGGAGAGTGTGGGCGTGGAAGGAAGAGGGGCCATTTGTGTCCACCTGTCTCCATGCGGTAAGGCCCAGTCATGGTGTCTTAGCACTTGTCCAGAGCCTTCCTGTTGTTCCTGGTATCGGGACCCTGGCTCTCCCTAATGCTTGGGGTCTGAGGTAGGCCTGGGGATATGTGACTTTCCTCCCATGGTACGTCTTTCCTGACACCTACCGCATGGCTCATGCCAGGTCTTGGGTTGCCAGATGGGGTTTCAATTTCATTGATTGCAGATTAGTGGAGATGTTGGCCACCCAGTCCCGCTTGGAATTATCTTAGGAGTGAACTTTGGATGGTCAGATTTGAGGCTAATGCGACGCCGTTCCTTCAATTTCCTGGAGAGGGAAGCTCCGGTTGCCTGTAGGTAGCAGAAGATAGGCGAAGTTTGTTGTCACGATCTTGCAAAGGGAGAAAGAAAGGAGGATTGGAATAGAGTCTCCTGTGCTGTTTAGGGTGATCTTCTTAAATTCAATAGGATTTTGCCTTTGTCTTCAAACAGTTTGGATGCTGCAGGTCAGTATTCCCCGTGGCATTTGTGAAAGAGGTAAATGGGCACAATTGTATCATTTTTCTAATTCCAGGTCTGATAAAAGTTTCTATGAGACTATGTGGGGAAATTAGTACACATTCTTGAGAGAGAGTCAGAGGTTTCCTTGGACGGGCAGTAATCTGAGGAGAAAAATCAGAGATGTTGATTAACAATGAAAATCGAAGCAAATTTATGTTTTGAGTGGTCGGATGGTAGAATAGCAGGCAGATTCCAAAGGCAAGGTACAGCCAATATGCTATTTGCTTGCAGAAGCGCGGTGAGAGCGCTTCCTGGGAGCCGTAGTCAAGAATGATTGTGAGGCTATATAGTTTTCAAGATAAGGGGATCCCAGTGCAGCGATATTTACCGCATCAGAGGAATTTAGTAGTGAGGTCAGCAAGAGCTCCTTGCAGCAGTGGTTTCCTGCAGCACCAGGGACAAATCCCCCCTCTGCCCCCATCCCAGCCCCCTCCCCGCTGCCACAATTTCATCTGTTACTGTGCTCTGTGTTCGAGAAGTTGAAGAGAGATGTTGTCTTCATAAATAGTGGTTGGACCACTTACCCATCGGGAAAAATTAAACTGTACTGTCAATTCACACCACACACAAAAGTACACTCGTGGTGGGTTAGAAACCTCAGTGTGAAAAGGTACAAACCAAAAGACAGTCCGGTGATACCGTGGTTTCTTTAAAGACGGAAGGTAAGGGAAGATTTCTTAAATGGAACACAAATGCTCCAAACTGAAAGGGCTGAAATGGACATCGGTGACACACTTGAAGGGAAAAACTTTGATTCATTGGAGGACTTCATCACATAGTGAAAATGGGAGTCCCACAGTTGGGAATAACCTTGAAAGCTAGCAGTCTGTCCTTCTCTAGTATTTCAATGCATAAAGAGTGCCTAGAGATGGAGAGAAGAGAGAGCCTACTATTGGTGAGTAGGCAAAAATATGAATTGGGTCCCCAGGAAGAACAAAAGAGTAATGGGGACCCGGGTCTTTCGGGGAAAGGCGCTCAGCTTCTTTATTCCTCCGACAATGGAAAAGAAAGCCACGGGGAGGTGCCGGCACTCCCCAGAGATTGCCACAAGTTGACCGTACTAAGTGTAGGCCAGGGCACCGAGCCTCAGTGATTTCCATGGACTGCAGGTGCAAAGTTCCCTGCTTAGGCGTATGGAGAAGACTGTGGCCCCATCTGGGAAGGTTTGGGAACACTTGCATGTGACCCCGCAGAAGCCATGAGCAGGGGAGAAGTCTCTTCCAAAGCGCAGCCTCCCCCAACCCCCCCACCCCTCGGACCAGCTCACGTGGACCCGGGGGAGAATGTGTCACTTGTGTTACTTGTCGCTGAGAAAGGCAGGGGCACTTCTGCAGGGCACACGGCTGGTGCAGAGCCTAGAGAAGTCTCCAGCTTGGCCCCCACCCCACCTCCGCACCCCTCGCACCCGCCTGGCCCACGGCTCCCCACTCAGGTCTCCTTTGCCCATGGCTGCTTTCATGCCTGTGATGGTGTCCTTGACCCGTGTATCCCTCCCTGTCCCCAGAGCCCAAGGAGGTGTTTGCCAAGGAGCAGCCGGCACGCAGTGAAGTGCAGGCCGTGGCGGGGGCCAGTGCCACGCTGAGCTGCGAGGTGGCCCAGGCCCAGACGGAGGTGACGTGGTACAAGGATGGAAAGAAGCTGAGTTCGAGCTCGAAAGTGCGTGTGGAGGCCACGGGCCGAGGGCGGCGGCTGGTGGTGCAGCAGGCGGGCAAGGCAGACGCCGGGGAGTACAGCTGCGATGCCGGGGGCCAGAAGGTCTCCTTCCACCTGGATGTCACAGGTCAGTCCTGGAGGAGGATACTGAGCTAGCCTATTTGGAGGTGATGAGGGGACGGTCTTGCGGCCTCCACAGATGGGTGTTCACTCGCCTGTAGCCTCCCAGTCTTCCACGTCCCACATTTATAGCCATTTTGACCCGGGGGAGGATGGATGGAGAGTGTGGGCATGGATGGATAGGGGCCATTTGTGTCCACCTGTCTCCATGCGGTAAGGCCCAGTCACAGTGTCTTAGCACCTGCCCAGAGCCTTCCTGTTGTTCCTGGTATCGGGACCCTGGCTCTTCCTGATGCGTGGGGTCTGAGGTAGTCCTGGGGATATGTGACTTTCCTCCCATGGTACTTCTTTCCTGACACCAACAACATGGCTCATGCCGGATCTTGGGTTGCCAGATGTGGTTTCAATTTCATTGATCACAGGTTAGCGCAGATGTTGGCCACCCAGTCCCGCTTGGAATTATTTTAGAAGTGAACTTTGGATGGTCAGATTTGAGGTTTCTGCAACGCCCTTCCTTCAATTTCCTGAATAGGGAAGCTCCGGTTGGCTGTAGGTAGCAGAAGATAGGCGAAGTTTGTTGTCACGATCTTGCAAAGGGAGGAGGAAAGGAGGATTGGAACAGAGTCCCCTGTGCTGTTTAGGGTGATCTTCTTAAATGCAATAGGATTTTGCCTTTGTCTTCAAACAGTTTGGATGCTGCGGGTCAGTGTTCCCAATGGTGTTATATTGATGAATTTAGGGACAGAAAGGAAAACGTCGCTACTGACCCATCAGTCTGCTTTGCTAATGAGGAGTTAGTGTACTAGCAGCAGACTCTGACTGGCAAAGCAGTCTTTATTTCGTTGCATTTTCCTAAAGGTTAGTGAGTGTCTCTGCCTCGTGGCTGGAACACAGGGCAGTCTATGAAATCAGGTTACTCGTCTTCTGTGAAGAGAGCCTTCATGCTGAGTAGGGGTGGGCTGCCATTCCACATTGACTCCTAGGTGCCAACCCGTAACTGTTTAAGACCGTGCGACCACAGGATGATTTATGGATGTCTATAGATATCCCAGATCCGACCAGGCATTCCTGTAAAATGTGGCATTCGGAGAGTATTAGAGAGTGTTCTAAGATAAAAGCTTTGAAAAGTTGTGAAGTTTGACTAAATCCTGGACAACTGTATGAAAACTGACACAAGAAGATGTAGAAAACTCAAAGAGTTGTATGACTTGTCAGTCAGTAGGACCAATAATGAAAAATCTTCCCAAGAACTACCTGGTACTTCTCTGGTACAGTCTACAAACTATCCTGGAAAACTGTTATTCCATGCTTGTGGAGATGGTCTTAGAGATAGGAAAAGGAGATGCACTCCATAAGTCTCTTTAAATTCAGAACATAACATCGATGCATACCAGAATCACTGAAGAAAGGCAGGAAGGATGAATGAAATTCCAGACGTATGTATTGCAAATATCACAGCCAAAATCATAAACGAATTGTTAGCAAAAGGAATTCAGCCATGCGTCCACGGGGTGGAGTCAGTGATGAGGGTCCTAGTCCAGGATTGCACGTTGTGTTGAAGGTTGGCAAAGTTAATATATATAAAGCATGGAATTAAGAGATTGAATGCAAAAGGATGTGGTCCTCTGAACGAGTAGAGAATCAAATGGTTGATGAAATTTGATCATCCCAAATCCAGGCAAAAAATGTGAGGAAACTGAGCACCAGTTCCTGCCATATAATTCTTAAAATACTGCACAAAAGTGTTTTTGGGCCGCCCAGGTAGCACGGTGTTTGAGAGTCTACCTGCCGATGCAGGGGACACGGGTTCCTGCCCCGGTCCGAGAAGATCCCACATGCCGCTGGGATCCCACATGCCGCTGGAGCGGCTGAGCCCGTGCGCCATGGCCGCTGAGCCTGCGCGTCCGGAGCCTGTGATCCGCAACGGGATAGGCCACAACAGTGAGAGGCCCGTGTACCACAAAAAAAAAAAAAAGGGCTCTTTTTTTAACGTTATAATAAAATTCCTCCAACAACAACAACAGCAAAAACAAGAGCAGCATCCCACTTAACGTGTCCCTGGAAATCTTTGATGTGAGGGAGAACACACGTGGGCCTCTGTAGCCACTGAGCGGATTCAGGAGGAGCATAGAATCACTGGCAAAGGGTTTAGAAAAACTCAAGGTAGAATTTGCTGATGATGTGATTATCAACTCAGACAGTCCGATGGATCAATTATTAGGCTGTGTACGATTGTTCAGTAAGATTAGGGTGTAAGAGAATGAACATGCAGAAGACATTTCCACAGCTAAGTCCTGGTGAGAAACGCTGGGCAAGTGAAACTTTTGTGAAAGAGTTAAAATGGCACAATTGTATCATGTTCCTAATTCCAGGTCTGATAAAAGGTGGTACGAGACTATGTGGGGAAATTAGTACACATTCTTGAGAGAGAGTCAGAGGTTTCCTTGGACGGGCAGTAATCTGAGGAGAAAAATCAGAGATGTTGATTAACAATGAAAATTGAAGCAAATTTCTGTTTTGGTGGTTGGATGGTAGAATAGCAGCCAGATTCCAAAGGCAAGGTACAGCCAATATGCTATTTGCTTGCAGAAGCGCGGTGAGAGCGCTTCCTGGGAGCCGTAGTCAAGAATGATTGTGAGGCTATATAGTTTTCAAGATAAGGGGATCCCAGTGCAGCGATATTTACCGCATCAGAGGAATTTAGTAGTGAGGTCAGCAAGAGCTCCTTGCAGCAGTGGTTTCCTGCAGCACCAGGGACAAATCCCCCCTCCGCCCACCTCCCAGAGCCCTCTCCGCCACCACAATTTCGTCTGTTGCTGTGCTGTCTGTGTTGAGAAATCGAGGAGGGATGTTGTCTTCATAAATAGTGCTTGGACCACTTACCCATAGGGAAAAATTAAACTGTACTGACAATTCACAACACACACAAAAGTACACTCATGGTGGGTTAGAAACCTCAGTGTTAAAAGGTACAAACCAAAAGACAGTCCGGTGATACCGTGGTTTCTTTAAAGACGGAAGGTAAGGGAAGATTTCTTAAATGGAACACAAATGCTCCAAACTCAAAGGGCTGAAATGGACATCGGTGACACTATTGAAGGGAAAAACTTTGATTCATCAGAGGACTCGATCACACAGTGAAAATGTGAGTCCCACGGTTGGGAGTAATCTTGAAAGCTAGTAATCTGTCCTTCTCTAGTATTTCAATGCATAAAGAGTGCTTAGAGATGGAGAGAAGACAGAGCCTACTGTTGGTGAGTGGGCAAAAATTTGAATAGTGGCACCACGAAGAACAAAAGAGTAATGGGGACCCCCGTCATACGGGGAAAGGCTCACAGCTTCTTTATTCCTCAGACATTGGAAAAGAAAGCCACGGGGAGGTACCAGTACTCCCCCCAGATTGCCACAAGTTGACCGTACTACGTGTAGGCCAGGGCACCGAGCCTCAGTGATTTCCATGGACTGCAGGTGCAAATTTCCCTGCTTAGGCATTTGGAGAAGACTGTGGCCCCATCTGGGAATGTTTGGGAACACTTGCGTGTGACCCGCAGATGCTATGAGCAGGGGAGAAGTCTCTTCCAAAGCGCACCCTCACCCCCCCCCCCCACTCCCCGGACCAGCTCACGCGGACCCAGGGGAGAATGCATCACTTGTTTTACTTGTCGCTGAGAAAGGCAGGGGCACTTCTGCGGGGCACACGGCTGGTGCAGAGCCTGGAGAAGTCTCCAGCTTGGCCCCCACCCCACCTCCGCACCCCACACACCCGCCTGGTCCACGGCTCCCCACTCAGGTCTCTTTTGCCCAGGGCTGCCTTCCTGTCTGAGATGGTGTCCTTGACCCGTGTATCCTTCCCTGTCCCCAGAGCCCAAGGAGGTGTTTGCCAAGGAGCAGCCGGCACGCAGTGAAGTGCAGGCCGTGGCGGGGGCCAGTGCCACGCTGAGCTGCGAGGTGGCCCAGGCCCAGACGGAGGTGACGTGGTACAAGGATGGAAAGAAGCTGAGTTCGAGCTCGAAAGTGCGTGTGGAGGCCACGGGCCGAGGGCGGCGGCTGGTGGTGCAGCAGGCGGGCAAGGCAGACGCCGGGGAGTACAGCTGCGAGGCTGGGGGCCAGAGGGTCTCCTTCCACCTGGATGTCACAGGTCAGTCCTGGAGGAGGATACTGAGCTAGCCTATTTGGAGGTGATGAGGGGATGGTCTTGCGGCCTGACAGACGGGTGTTCACTTGCCTGTAGCCTCCCAGTCTTCCACGTCCCACGTTTATAGCCATTTTTTTCAGGGGGAGGATGGATGGAGAGGGTGGGCGTGGAAGTAAGAGGGGCCCTTTGTGTCCACCTGTCTCCATGCATTAAGGCCCAGTCACAGTGTCTTAGCACCTGCCTAGAGCCTTCCTCTTCATCCTGGCTCTCCCTGATGCATGGCGTCTGAGGTAGGCCTGGGGATATGTGGCTTTCCTCTCATCATATATCTTTCATAACACCTACAACATGTCCTCCTCCGGCAGCTCATGCCGGGTCTTAGTTTGTCAGATGGGGTTTCAACTTCCTTGATCCTGGATTAGTGGAGATACTGGTACACAATCCAGCTTGGAATTATGTTAGGAGTGAACTTTTGATGATCAGATTCGTGTTTCTGGGACGCCCTTCCTTCCTTTTCCTGGATAGGGAAGCTCCGGTTGCCTGTAGGTAGCAGAAGATAGGCCCAAGTTTTGTTGTCACGATCTTGGAAAGGGAGGAAGAAAGGAGGAATGGTATAGAGTGACCTGTGCTATTTAGGGTGATCTTCTTAAATGCAATAGGATTTTGTCTTTGTCTTCAAACTCTTTGGATGATGTGGGTCGGTATTCCCCGTGGCCTTATTTTGATGAATTTAGGAACGGAAAGGAAAAATTCACTTCTGCCCCATCAGTCTGCTTTGCTAATGAGGAGTTAGTGTACCAGCTGCTGTCTCTGATGGGCAAAGTAGTCTTTATTTCGTTGCATTTTCCTAAAGGTTAGTGAGCGTCTCTGCCTCGTGGCTGGAACATAGGGCAGTCTAAGAAGTCAGGTTACTCATCTTGTGTGAAGAGAGTCTTAATGCTGAGTAGGGGTGGGCTGCCAATCCACATTGACTCCTAGGTGCCAACCCGTAACTGTTTGAGACCGTGCACCATAGGATGATTTATGGATGTCTATAGATATCCCAGATCCGACCAGGCATTTCTGTAAAATGTGGCATTTGGAGAATATTAGAGAGTGTTTTTAAATAAAAACTTTGAAAAGTTGTGAAATTTGACTAAATCCTGCCAGCTGTATGAAAACTGACACAAGAAGATTTAGAAATCTCAAAGAGTTGTATGACTTTTCAATCAGTAGGAAGAATAGTGAAAAATATTCTCAAGAACTACCTCGTAGTTTTCTGGTACACTCTCCAAAATATCCTGAAAAACTATTATTCCATGCTTGCGGAGATGGTCTTAGAGACAGAAGAAGGAGATGCACTCCATAACTTTCTTTATGCAAAGAATATGACATAGATACCAGAACCACACAAGAAAGGCAGGAAGAATGAGTGAAATTCCAGACGGATCTATTGTGGTTATCAAAGCCCAAATCATAAATTAAATGTTAGTAAAAGGAATTCAGTCATGTATGCAGGGGGTAGAGATCAGTTATGAATGTCATAGTCTAGGATTGCACCTTGGGTTGAATGTTGGCAACGTTAATAGATGTAAGGCTTGACATTAAGAGATTGAATGCAAAAAATGTGATCATCTCAATGAGCACAGAATCAAATATTTGATTAAATTTAAATGTCCTATATCGAGGCAAAAATTTGATAAAATGGAGCATCAGTTCCTTCCATAATATTCTTAGCAAATTGTATAAAAGTGTTCTTTTTTTATATTATAAAATACATATACAATAGTAGTAACAGCAACATCCCAGTTAATGGGTATCTGGAAACCCTGATGTGAGTGACAGTACACTGACTAATCACTGAGTCAAGTATGAAGGATCATAAAATCACTGGCAAAAGTTTTCGTGAATCTAAAGTTGGAATATGCTGATGATGTGATTATCAATTCAGAGAACCCCCAAAATTATTTTTTGACTGTGTACGATTCTTGAGTAGGATTCGTTTTTAAAGAAGTCAATATGCAGAAAACATTTCTAAATCTAAGTTCATGGAAACATGGATTGTTGGGTGTATCCTGGAGGGAGAGAGGCAGTTCTTTTATATCATGGGTTGTTTTCCATGTAATAATCCTTAGTCACATTTTCCTAGCTTGTTCAGACTCCATTGGTGGTCTTTGGTCTGTCACTCTGGGTCTACCTGTTGCATAGGACTGAGGTAGACGAGATTCTGTCCACTGGGGTTTTTGTGGCAGATCATCTAGATCCTTACCAAGAACACTTGAGGTTCCTGTTAGTAAGAGATGTTTCAATTCATTGAAGCAGAATAAAGGAAAATGTTGGTCACACAATAATACTTGGAATTATTTCATGGCTGAATTTTGTATTATAAAGTTTCAGTTGTCCTGGGACAGCAATTTTCACATTGATAAGTAAGCTCTCTGAACACAGATGTAGCAAAATATAGATCCATATTTTGCTGCAATGTGTATACAAAATTCACAAAGAACAGAGGATTACAAATTGATCAATTCCTAGAAACTATGGCAAAACTCACACAATGGAAAATAGACAAGTTGTACAGCCGATAATCATTTTTTTAACATCTCTATTGGAGTATAATTGCTTTACAATGGTGTGTTAGATTCTGCTTTATAACAAAGTGAATCAGCTATACATATACATATATCCCCATATCTCCTCCCTCTTGCGTCTCCCTGCCATCCTCCCTATCCCACCCCTCTAGGTGGTCACAAAGCACCGAGCTGATCTCCCTGTGCTATGTGGCTGCTTCCCACTAGCTATCTATTTTACATCTGGTAATGTATATATGACCATGCCACTCTCTCACTTCGTCCCGGCTTACCCTTCCCCCTCCCCATGTCCTCAAGACCATTCTCTATGTCTGCGTCTTTATTCCTGTCCTGCCCCAAGGTTCTTCAGAACCTTTTTTTTTTTTTTAGATTCCATATATATGTGTTAGCATATGGTATTTGTTTTTCTCTTTCTGACTACTTTCACTCTGTATGACAGACTCCAGGTCCATCCACCTCACTACAAAAAACTCAGTTTCGTTTCTTTTTGTGGCTGAGTAATATTCCATTGTATATATGTGCCACATCTTCTTTATCTATTCATCTGTTGATGGACACTTAGGTTGTTTCCATGTCCTGGCTATTGTAAATAGAGCTGCAATGAACATTGTAGTACATGACTCTTTTTTTGGGGGAGGGGTACACGGGCCTCTCACTGTTGTGGCCTCTTCCATTGCGGGGCACAGGCTTCGGACGCGCAGGCTCCGTGGCCATGGCTCACTGGCCCAGCCGCTCTGCGGCATGTGGGATCTTCCCGGACTGGGGCACGAGCCCATGTCCCCTGCATCGGCAGGCGGACTCTCAACCACTGCGCCACCAGGGAAGCCCTGCATGACTGTTTTTGAATTATGGTTTGCTCAGGGTGTATACCAAGTAGTGGGATTGCTGGGTCATATGGTAGTTCTATTTTTAGTTTTTAAGGGACCTCCATACTGTTCTCCATAGTGGCTGTATCAATTTACATTCCCACCAACAGTGCAAGAGGGTTCTCTTTTCTCCACACCCTCTCCAGCATTCATTGTTTGTAGATTTTTTGATGATGGTCATTCTGACTCGTGTGAGGTGATTTGCATTTCTCTCATTGTAGTTGTGATTTGCATTTCTCTAATGATTAGTGATGTTGAACAACCTTTCATGTGTTTGTTGGCAATCTGTATATCTTCTTTGGAGAAATGTCTATTTAGGTCTTCTGCCCATGTTTGGATTGGGTTGTTTGTTTTTTTGATATTGAGCTGCATGAGCTGCTTGTAAATTTTGGAAATTAATCCTTTGTCAGTTGCTTAATTTGCAAATATGTTCTCCCATGCTGAGGGTTGTGTTTTCGTCTTGTTTATGGTTTCCTTTGCTCTGCAAAATCTTCTAAGTTTCATTAGGTCCCATTTGTTTACTTTTGTTTTTATTTCCATTTCTCTAGGAGGTGGGTCGAAAAGGATCTTGTTGTGATTTATATTATAGAGTGTTCTGCCTTTGTTTTCCTCTAAGAGTTTTATAGTGTCTGGCCTTACATTTAGGTCTTTAATCCATTTGGAGTTTATTTTTGTGTATGGTGTTAGGGAGTGTTCTAATTTCATACTTTTACATGTACCTGTCCAGCTTTCCCAGCACCGCTTATTGAAGAGGCTGTCTTTCCTCCACTGTATATTCTTGCCTCTTTTATCAAAGATAAGGTGACCATATGTGCACGGGTTTATCTCTGTGCTTTCTATCCTGTTCCATTGATCTATATTTCTGTTTTCATGTCAGTACCATACTGTCTTGATTACTGTAGCTTTGTAGTATAGTCTGAAGTCCAGGAGCCTGATTCCTCCAACTCTGTTTTTCTTTCTCAAGATTGCTTTGGGTATTCGGGGTCTTTTATTTTTCTATACAAATTGTGAAATTTTTTGTTCTACTTCTGTAAAAAATGCCGTTGGTAGTTTGATAGGGATTGCATTGAATCTGTAGATTGCTTTGGGTAGTATAGTCATTTTCTCAATGTTGATTCTTCCAGTTCAGGAGCATGGTCTATCTCTCCATCTGTTTGTATTATCTTTAATTTCTTTCATCAGTGTCTTATAGTTTTCTGCATACAGGTCTTTTGTCTCCTTAGGTAGGTTTATTGCTAGGTATTTTATTCTTTTGTTGCAATGGTAAATGCAAGTGTTTCCTTAATTTCTCTTTCAGATTTTTCATCATTAGTGTGTAGGAATGCAAGAGATTTCTGTGCATTAATTTTGTATCCTGCTACTTTACCAAAGTCATTGATTAGATCTAGTAGTTTTCTGGTAGCATCTTTAGGATTCTCTATGTATAGTATAATATCACCTGCAAACAGTGACAGTTTTACTTCTTCTTTTCCAATTGGATTCCTTTTATTTCTTTTTCTTCTCTGATTGCTGTGGCTAAAACTTCCAATACTATGTTGAATAAGAGTGGTGAGAGTGGACAACCTTGTCTTGTCCCTGATCTTAGAGGAAATGGTTTCAGTTTTTCACCATTGAGAATGATGTTGGCTGTGTGTTTGTCATATATGGCCTTTATTATGTTGAGGTAAGTTCCCTCTATGCCTACTTTCTGGAGGGTTTTTATTATAAATGGGTGTTGAATTTTGTCGAAAGCTTTTTCTTCCAGCTGATAGTCTTTTAAATAAATGGAACCATAATAAATAATCTCACAGCAGAAATCTAAGCCCACTCACTCCACTGTTAAATTGTGCTGAGTATTCTGGAATGCAATTATTCCATGTTCATACAGATTCTTCTGTAGTATTGATAAATGGAATACACTCTCTAATTCATTTTATGTGTAGAACATATCATTGATACCAAAATCTGATAAGGTAAATATGAAGAAGTAATTCAGTTTAATTTATTGATGATATCAAGGCTCATATCTTCAACAAAATAGCAGCAAACTGAATTCAACAGGTTATCAAGAGGAAAATACACTCTGAGAACAGTCCTATTGCAGGAGTGCAAGGTTTATCCAACACAAGGAACAGTAGAAAATGTATAAAAAGATTGACGTCAAGAAAATAAAAGAAAAATGATACTATTTCCCCAATAAATGGAGATTAAAAATACTCAATGAAATATAACATCATATATCCAGGAGAAATACTTGATAAAATTTAGCATCAATTCCTGCCATAAAATTCTTACCAAAGTATAAATAAAATGTTCTTCTTTCATTTAATAATTGGTAGTGTAGAGAAAACTAGCTAACATCGCACATAAAGTGAAACCTTGAAAGCATTGCCTTTGAAGTAGGGAACAAGACAAGGAAACCAATTTTCACTACTGTAATGCTACATTTATAGCACAGTAAGGAGGGAAATTGGAACTCACAGATGATATGATTATCAGTTTAGAAAATCTAGAAACATTAATTACTACACTTAGTAAGAGAGTTGCGAAACATTACCGCATACAAAAATAATATAGAGGGCTTCCCTGGTGGCGCAGTGGTTGAGAGTCCGCCTGCCGATGCAGGGGACATGGGTTCATGCTCTGGTCCGGGAAGATTCCACATGCCGTGGAGCAGCTAGGCCCGTGAGCTATGGCCACTGAGCCTGCGTGTCCGGAGCCTGTGCTCTGCAATGGGAGAGGCCACAACAGTGAGAGGCCCGTGTACCAAAAAAAAAAAAAAATACAGAAAACAGTTCTATATCTATATACCAGAAACAAGAAACTGGAAAATGAAACTTTCAGAGTTACGATAACATTAGATGGGTCATTTTACCAGTTCCAAGTCTAAGAAAGGATCTTGAGACACTTTGTGGGAGAAATGATTAGACATTGTAGAGAGGCAGGCAAAAAGATACAAATAAATGGATACGAATCTATGGAAGACCTAGAAGTGTTCAATTCCCATTAAACCCCAAATAATAGGTCTTTTGGGTGTGAGAATATTGACAAGTTGATTGCAAAAGCCAGTCAAAGAACAGAATGAGGACATTTGCTCTAACCTAAATCAAGACTTTTATTTTAAGTTACAGCAGTTTGGACAAGTGGGTCTCAGTGCAGAGATAGATAAATAGCCCAAGGGACTGGAATGGTGAGTTCACGCTGAGGTGGAGAGAAAGGAGGGTCTTTTCATAAATGGTACTAAGACCATTAACTATATGGAAAAATAAAATAACACTGGAATCTACCTCCTAGAACACAAAGAACCAACTCCAGGCAGGTTAGAGACCTCTGTGTGAAAGGTAGAACAAGCTTTTATCAGATAATAGAGGTTATTTAATGACCTCAGGATAATGAAGGATTTTTAAACAGAACATAAATGCAGAAACCACAAAGGACAAATTGATATCAAATTGATATATCTGCCTGTAACAGACTTAATTAAATAACTTAATTTCACCAGAAACATCATAAAGGAATGAAAAGGTAGAGCACGAAAATGGGGAGGACAGGTAAACACACATAAGCATCAACACTCTATAGCAGTTATTTATATAAAGAGCTCCTAAATGAATATGGAAAAAACAGACAATGCTAATTTTGAAACTTGTGGAAAACTTGAACAGTGACACCACAGAAGAGTAAACCACAGAATGACCAAAAAATTCATAAAGATTCTTCACTTTGTGAATCATCAGGACCATGCAATAGACAGCCAGATGGTGTAACTTCACTCCCACCAGGTTGCCAACAGTCGACAATACTGAGAATAGGCAAGAGGGTGGAGTCTCAGGAACTCTCATTCACTGCAGATGAGAACATGACCTGCACAACTGTATGGGAAAGACTCTGGCCTCGTCTAGGAAGGCTGAGGAATGCATGACTCTACGGCTTCTCTCCTAGAGGATTTGTGCAGGGGAGAAGTCTTTCCCAGCTTCTCACCGGAACAGCCTCCATAGATCAGGAGAACGTAGAAATAAAGTGTGCCACTTGTTGCTGAGAAGGTGGTGGAGCTTCTCTAGGTCACACAGCTGGTGCAAAGCCTGGAGAAGTTTCCTGTCTTCCTGCCTTCCTGTTTAGTCGTTCTTTCCACAGTGCTGCATCTTGACTTAGATGGTGTCCTTGACCCGTGTATCCCTCCCTTCCCCCAGAGCCCAAGGTGGTGTTTGCCAAGGAGCAGCCAGCACGCAGTGAAGTGCAGGCCGTAGCGGGGGCCAGTGCCACGCTGAGCTGCGAGGTGGCCCAGGCCCAGATGGAGGTGACGTGGTACAAGGATGGAAAGAAGCTGAGTTCGAGCTCGAAAGTGCGTGTGGAAGCCAAGGGCTGCACCCGGCAGCTGGTGGTGCAGCAGGCAGGGAAGGTGGATGCTGGAGAGTACAGCTGTGAAGCCAGGGGCCAGAAGGTCTCCTTCCACCTGGATGTCACAGGTCAGTTATTTGGGAGGGATGCTAAATTAGCCCTTTATGGAGATGATGTGACTGGCTTATAGCCGTGACAGACCCAGTGGTCTTTCCATCACATTTAATCTCTTTACATCTCCCATCTCCCCACCTCCCACTTTCATGCTTGTGCCTGATCCCAGGGACACTGGATGGGAAGGGTGTGTATGGAAGGAAGAGTGTCCCCTCTTGTGCACCATGAGTGGTGTTTCCATGTTGTAATGTTCCAGGTGATCTTTGGTGTCCAGGACCCTGGCTCCATCTTGCCCTCGGGGTCTCGAGTAGACCAGATGTCTCTCACCTCAGGATATGTGAATGTACTTTTGGATGTTCTAGCAGCATCCAGATTCCCTCACCCAGCACCATACGAGGATTCGCCCTAATCAGAGACGTTTGTATTTCTTTGAACCTGATAAGGGGAAGTTTCAGGCACATAATCATACTTGGCATTACCTCAAGTCTGAATTTTGGATCAGCAAAGTTTTAGTTGTCTTGGGACACTCTTCCTTCCTTGCACATGGTTGTAGAAGTTAGGTATGTACCCAAATGTTGCAAAATATAGGTTCCTGTTCTGTTGCAATGTCTGTGCAAAGTAAACCAAGAGAAGAGGGTTGGTAGATATATGTCTTTGATATGCACCTCTGAGATATGGCACATTCATCTGAAAGCAAATTTTGGTTTCCTTTTGTCTTTCAAGTAGTATATTCTGTGTCAGTATTTCCTTTGGAGTTTGATGTGTAAATTTAGAAATGGAGAGTAGTAAGGAGCTTTTCTTACACTAGCATGCTTTGTTAAGGATGAGGTATGGTAGTAGCAGCCACTGACTGGTAAAGTGGTATTTATTTCATATCATTTCCTAATGACTCTGTGTGTGTCTGTACCTTCTGGGCTGGTTCACAGAGATGTCTGCGAACTAACTTTAGTTTCCTTTTGTTAAGAGAGGTTACCCTCAAATAGAGATGGGCTGTGGTCCTGCATTGACTCCTAAGTGCCACCACATAACAGTTTGATATCATATTAGTATATAATGATTCATAGGTGTATATAGATACAAAGAAACCCACTATGAATCATTTGACATTATTATAATAAAACACGATATTATTTCACACAAGTAAATTTGAAAAGTTTTGAAATAGTGGCCAATTCTTAGAAAATTATACCAAAACTTACGCAAGAAGAAATTAACAACTTGAACAGTCTAATAACCTTTTAACTAAATGGAAACATAATAAAAGAATCTTCTCATAGAAAAAGATTAAGCTCAGTGACTCTACTGGCAATTTATGTAGAATATTCTGGAAAGAAATTATTCCATATTCATCGAGATTCTTTAAGAGAATGGAAAAGGGATATACATATATTTTTGTATTTTTTTACATCTTTATTGGAGTATAATTGCTTTACAATGGTGTGTTAGTTTCTGCTTTATAACAAAGTGAATCAGTTATACATATACATATGTTCCCATATCTCTTCCCTCTTGCATCTCCCTCCCTCCCACCCTCCCTATCCCACCCCTCTAGGTGGTCACAAAGCACCGGGCTGATCTCCCTGTGCTATGCGGCTGCCTCCCACTAGCTGTCTATTTCACATTTGGTAGTGTATATATGTCCATGCCACTCTCTCACTTCGTCCCAGCTTACCCTTCCTGCTTCCGGTGTCCTCAAGTCCATTCTCTAGTAGGTCTGTCTCTTTATTCCTGTCTTACCCCTAGGTTCTTCATGACATTTTTTTTTCTTAAATCCATATATATGTGTTAGCATACGGTATTTGTCCTTCTCTTTCTGACTTACTTCACTCTGTATGACAGACTCTAGGTCCATCCACCTCATTACAAATAGCTCAATTTCGTTTCTTTTTATGGCTGAGTAATATTCCATTGTATATATGTGCCACATCTTACTTATCCATTCATCCGATGATGGACACTTAGGTTGTTTCCATGTCCTGGCTATTGTAAATAGATCTGCAATGAACATTTAGGTACATGTCTCTTTTTGAATTATGGTTTTCTCAGGGTATATGCCCAGTAGTGGAATTGCTGGGTCATATGGTAGTTCTATTTGTAGTTTTTTAAGGAACCTCCATACTGTTCTCCATAGTGGCTGTACCAATTCACATTCCCACCAGCAGTGCAAGAGTGTTCCCTTTTCTCTACACCCCCTCCAGCATTTATTGTTTCTAGATTTTTTGATGATGGCCATTCTGACTGGTGTGAGATGATGTCTCACTGTAGTTTTGATTTGCATTTCTCTAATGATTAATGATGTTGAGCATTCTTTCATGTGTTTGTTGGCAGCCTGTATATCTTCTTTGGAGAAATGTCTATTTAGGTTTTCTGCCCATTTTTGGATTGGGTTTTTGTTTTTTTGTTATTGAGCTGCATGAGCTGCTTGTAAATTTTGGAGATTAATCCTTTGTCGGTTGCTTCATTTGCAAATATTTTCTCCCATTCTGAGGGTTGTCTTTTGGTCTTGTTTATGGTTTCCTTTGCTGTGCAAAAGCTTTGAAGGGGATATACATATATATATGTATATATGGAGATATACATATATATGGATATATATGGATATGTGTGTGTATATATATATATGCTCTTTAACTCATTTTATGTAGCTAGCATATAGCATCGATACCAAAATCTGACAAAGAAAGTATAAAGAATTGAAATTACAGGCCAATCTTTTATGGATGTCAATATCAAAATCCTATACAAAGTATTGGCAAAGTGAGTGGAGCAATGCATGAAAAGCACAATACACTCAGATCTTAATCCAGGAATGCAAGGGTGGTTCAACATCAGAACATAAGAAACATCAATACAATCTATAATGTTAAGAAACTAAAAGAGAAAAAGCATGTTTTTACCTAGAAGAATGCAGAATAAAAGTGCTTGATAAATTTTTTACATCATATTCAGAATAAGAGTTTTATGAAATATAGTAGCATATATTCATGTTAATAAACTTCTTAATAAACTAGTAATAAAAGGATAGTTTCTTAATTTGATACAGGGTGATAAAGAAAACCACAGCAAACATCACACTTATAGGGAAACCTTGAAAGCTTTTCTTTTTAACTGGAGCATTTCAAGTGGCTCCACTATCAGAACTTGTGTCCAACATTGTACAGCCTATAAGGAGGAATATAAAGCAATAAAATTTAGATAAAGTAAAAGTGGACTTCACCGATGATAAGATTATTAACGCAGAAGGTAGAAAAGGAAGAATTTTTAGAGTTAGTAAGGAAGTTAAGGAAGACTGCCACATACAAAATACACAGAAAACGCTTCTATGTTGATGTACTAGCAACAAAGAGTCAGAAAAGGATATTTTAAGACAATTATAATAGCATCAAAAGTATCAGGCTTCTAATTCCATGTCTAATAAAATATGTTTAAGGCTTCTGAGGAGGATATTATTAAATACTTTAGGGAGACAGTGCTAAATGAATGGTGGGATATGCATGGAAGACACAAAGATGCCCACTCCTAATCAAAACCCAAAGAAAAGTCCTTTTGTGGGTGTATCAAAATTGACTAGTTGATTCCAAGAGTCAGGTGGAACCGAAGCACTCATAAAGTGAGAGCATTTCATCTGCAAGATACCAAACTTATAAAGCTACAGTAGTGAAGACAACTGGGTTTCAATGCAGGGATAAATACACAGAACAAAGGAACAGAATAGTGAGCTCTGAAACAGCCCCGCACATAACCAGACTCCCCCATCCCTTTTCTGTTTTTTAACTCTGTAGTGCTAGTGTGTGGTATAGAGAAAGGATGGTCTTTTCATAAACTGTGCTAATACCATGTAACTGTATACATATATCTCTATTTTTATATCTATTCCTCTATAATAAAAATGGACATCTCCCTCGCAGCACACACAAACACCAACTCCAGGTGGGTTAGAGACTCCAATGTGAAAGATAAAGCAAGCTCTTAGCAGCTAATATAGATTATTTAATGACCTGAGGGTAATAAAAGATTTCTTAAATAGGATATAAATGCATTAATCACAAGGGACAAATTGACATACTTGCCTGTATTAAAACTAAGAACTATATCAACAGAAGACACATAAAAGATAACAAAACAAGTGACAAAGATGGAGAAGTTATTTACACACCCATAATTCTCAAAGTTCTAACATAAATATATAAAGAGTTCCTGAAAATGAATAAGGAAAAGACAGACAATGCTACTGCTAACTGGGCAAAAGCCTTGCAATGACACTGCAGAAGGGCAAACACCAAAAGCCAAAAAGATCAGAAATGGTGCTCCACTCTAAATCATCAGGACCATGCAAAAGAGAGCTCAGGAAGTACAACTACCAGATTGCCAACAGCTGACAACAGCGTGAAGCCTCAGGAACTCCGCTCTGCGCTGTGGGTGGGAACGTTCTCTGCTCAGTCGTGTGGGAAAGACTCTGCATCCTCTAGGAAGGTTGAGGTGTGCATGCCTCCTGATCCCACAGTTCCTTTCCTAGAGGAATATGTGCATGGAAGAAATCTTTCACAAAGTCCCCACTTGGAACAACATGCACAGATCAGTGGTAGAATGTATAGATAAATTGTGGGTACTTGTTGCACAACTAGCCCAGAGCCTGGAGAAGTTTCCAGCCCCCCTTCCCATCTGTCCAGGCCTTTTTTCCCTAGTGCTGCCTTCTTGACTGAGATGGTGTTTTTGCCTCTCTGCATCCCTCCTTGTCCCCAGAGCCTATGGTGGTGTTTGCCAAGGAGCAGCCGGCACGCAGTGAAGTGCAGGCCGTGGCGGGGGCCAGTGCCACGCTGAGCTGCGAGGTGGCCCAGGCCCAGACAGAGGTGACGTGGTACAAGGATGGAAAGAAGCTGAGTTCGAGCTCGAAAGTGCGTGTGGAAGCCACGGGCCGAGGGCGGCGGCTGGTGGTGCAGCAGGCGGGCAAGGCAGACGCCGGGGAGTACAGCTGCGAGGCTGGGGGCCAGAGGGTCTCCTTCCACCTGGATGTCACAGGTGGGTGCCAGGGTTGGGTGTAGAGGCTGAGCACCTGACAAATTGGGGGAAATTAGCACGTCTCCAGCAGGGTGGGGGACATGTGTGTGTTGGGCCTGTGCTGGGTTCTCCTCTGATGCAGTCAGCCCCGGGGCTCTGTCCACTGGGAAGGTCCTTGAGTTGCGGGATGCTTGCCACAGCCCCTGGTCCAGGACACTCTTGGCATCTGCTTCCCCAGGTTCCTGCATCTCTCCATCACATCCCCACCTCTCCCAGCATGAAACCTGCCACAGGCTTTCTCAGTCATCTGCAGGCTGCTAAGGCCTGTAGTCTGCTGACATGGCCATTCTTTGTCTGTCGTTGGCAAGGGGCACTATTCCCATATTAAGTCTTCGTGGGCAGCTGTGGAGCCCAGTCCTGCTCTGAGGAGCTTCTGGCCTTGGATGCCCCTGCCCCCATTGGGTCTGGAGTCCCTGTCTCTGGCCTTGGGGCCCTGACTGTCTAGCTGCATTGAGGTCAGCCCATTGTGTTGGCCTCTGCTCAGATGCCCATCCTATCCTGGGCCTGAGCCAAGCTGGTTTGTTGCCTGCTCCCGTCCCTCCTGGCTGCCAATGACATCACTGGGTTTCAGTGTCCTGAGGTGGCTGACACTGTCCCTGTCCCCAGCTGTGGCCCTTGCCCCCAATCCAGCAGCCAGTGTGGTCCTTCCAAGTGCTCCCCTGGGTCAGCCCTCACAGGGACGCTCTTGTGTCCCCTCCCAGGGCCTTCCCCTTCCCCCTTCTCTGTCTTGGCTTTGCCCCCCTGCTGGGCTGCTGGAGGCTCTCAGGCTGTTTCATCCCTCTCCATCTTTGCCTGGTCTCTCCACTCCGCATGGGGGTTCTTCTACCGAGACCGTCCTCCTCTGCCTCCCTTCCTGGCCCTGCTCCCCACTGCTCTTCTGGAATTTTGGCCCAGCCCCCAGGCTGTGTCAGGGTCACTGTGTGCCTTACTTTCCTGCATTAGCTGCTCATGGGGCCCATCTTCCCTTGGGGATGGGGGCAGGGATCCTCGACTCTCAGCTTTTGGTGGGACAGAGCTTGTGGCCCCAGGTGGTCCCTCCTGGCTGCCCTGCACTGCCCCTGTGAGCCGGGATGGTGCCTGGCACAGAGTGTGGCCCTGTTGCATTCACTGTCTGGCTTGCTCAGCAGAGAGGCAGCAGTGGAGAGCTGGACCGCCCGGGCAGTTTCATTTCAAGTCTTCTCCCACCACGTGGCCTGGAGGGGGGACGGGACCCAGGCCAGGGATGCGAGGGTCTCCCCTCTAATGCTTGTTGGTCACCCCCCGCCCCTGCCCCCCAGAGCCGGAACTTGAGCCCCCGACCCTGGAGAGACCCAGACGCAGGGAACCTCTGGTGGTCAGGGAACACGAGGACATCGTCCTGACAGCCACGCTGGCCGCACCCTCTGTGGCCGCGGTGACTTGGCTCAAGGATGGTGTGGAGATTCGCAGCAGCAAGCGGCATGAGACGGCCAGCCTGGGGGACACCCACACCCTGACTGTGCATGGCGCGCAGATCCTGGACAGTGCCGTCTACTGCTGCCGCCTGGGCGCAGAGGAGCAGGACTTCCCGGTGCAGGTGGAAGGTGAGTGGGGCCACGGGGAGGCCGTCTGGGAACCCCTTGTTTGCAGCGTCCTGGAGTGGAGACTGGGTGAGGCTCAGGGCGCACGACCGGGCAGCTCAGAGCTGGTCCTATGGCCCGAGCCCCACCAGGCTGACGTCCCCTCCCTTCCCCTCCCCCAGAGGTGGCTGCCAAGTTCTGCCGTCCCCTGGAGCCCGTGAGCGGGGAGCTGGGCGGCACAGTGAAGCTGGTCTGCGAGCTGAGCCCGGCACAGGCCCAGGTGGTGTGGCGCCACGGGAGCACGCAACTCCGGGCCGGCAAACGCTTCCAGATGGCGGCTGCGGGACTTCAGCGCTCGCTCACTGTGTCGGACCTGCGGGCGGAAGATGCGGGGGATTACGTGTGCGAGAGCCGCGACGACCACACCAGCGCCATGCTCACCGTGAGCGGTATGCGGATGCCGGGCGCAGGGGCTGGGCCGCCCAGGTGGGTGGGTGGCTTGGCGGAGTATTCCAGGGCTGCTTCCCGAAGAGGTGTCCTTCCGCGGCGTCTGCTAGGTGGGGGCCCATGCCCCTCCTAACCGTCTCTCAAGTGGAGCTCTTGTCCGTAGTCCCCCGCGTGGTCAAGTTCACGTCTGGGCTGAGCGCAGTGGTCGCGGAGGAGGGCTGCGAGGCCACCTTCCAGTGCGTGGTGACTCCCAGCGACGTGGCGGTGACGTGGTTCCGGGATGGCGTCAAGCTACAGTCCAGCGAGAAGTTTCTCATATCGCAGAAGGGTGCCAGCCACAGCCTGACTATCTTGGGCCTGGCCCTGGAGGATGCCGGCCAGATCACCGCGGAGGCTGAGGGCATCAAGACCATGGCTGCCCTCCGGGTCCGAGGTGCGTGTGTGGGGCAGCAGGAAGGACGCACCGGCTCCTCGCAGCAGGCGTCTCCTAATGGGCTGGTCCCAAGGTGGCATCCTGCTGCTGGCCTGTATCCAGCTCATCTGGTTGACTTCAGAGGACACAGGGTTTGTCAGCTGCAGAGAGAAGAGTAGGGTCAGACCGAGGGGCCAGGCACCTGCTCTAAAGGGGAGCTGGTAAACTCCTGTAGTGCACACCTGGTCGGGGAGTGGGTGGAGGCTCACACACTCCAGGGAGTCATCCTAGAGGAGACGATCCTTGCTGAGCCCAAAGGATGGCAAGGTGGGAGAGACTGGAGTGGGCAGCCAGTGCAAGCGGATGCAGACGATGGGGGTGCGCTTTGCTCGCTGAAGCCAGATTGCATGGGGGAGGGCCAGCACGTAACCTGAGAGTAAGTGGGAGCCGAGCCATCTCAGGTTCTTGAGTAAGGGAGTAATGCGGCCAGATGCGCTTCTGCGGAGATCGTGGCACAGCCCGAGACTGGGAGATTCACTCTAGCGTTTCTCTTCCTTAATGTGACGCATCCAGGGCCTAGTTAAAGCAGAGACTGCGGTGCAGCCGGCCTGGGAGCTCAGAGTCGGCCTGTCTCAGTGGCTCCCTGTGTCCCAATGCTCCTGGCCACCGGCCACACTTAGGAGTTCCAGGCCCTGGTGGGGGATGGCAGGAGTTGTTCAGAGCAGGGGAGCAGGAGGTGGGAGGGGGACTGGGAAAGGAGAAGCCCCCCTGAAGTGTGGTTTCCTTCCACAAAATTGTGCCTGTGCATGTGTGCCGCTGGGCCCTGAGTATGGCCAAGGCCTTGCCTAGCTTGGAGTCAGAATGTGGTGGAGGGCAGCTCTGCTGGCTGGGGGTTGGGGCAGGGTCCCTCTGCCCTGCTTTCCTGAGAGTGGCAGTGGCTGTAATGACCTCCCTCTCCTGTGACTCCAGAGGCCCCAGTGTTGTTCAAAAAAAAGCTGGAGCCACAGACTGTGGAAGAGTGGAGCTCGGTGACCATGGAGGTGGAGCTGACGCGGCCATGGCCGGAGGTCAAGTGGACACGCAACGCCGCGGCCCTGGTGGCAGGCGAGAATGTGGAGATACACGCCGAGGGCCCAAGTCACCGCTTGGTTCTCCGCAGTGTGGGTTTCGCTGACCGTGGTTTCTACGGCTGCGAGACAGCGGACGATAAGACGCAGGCCAAGCTGACTGTGGAAAGTGAGCAGCTAAGGGGGCTTGGCCTAGGGGTTGGGCATCGAGGAGTTGGGGAGGGTAGGGAATCTCCCCCTGGGGGCAGGGCCCTGGAAAAGGGGGAAAAGGGAAAGATGGAGGAAGGGGTGGACCTTCACTTGCAGGGGCCAGGGAGGTGGGGAAGGGAGTGAAGGAGGGGGCAGGCATCTACCTGGAGGGGCAGGCCTCCCCTTCCAGAGCACCTTGAGGCTCCCTGGGGAAGTGATGGGGGCTGGACCGAGGGCCAGGGTCTTGCTACAGTGGCTCATCCTTCCCCTTGTTCGTCCCATAGTGCGCCAGGTCCGGCTTGTGCGGGGCCTGCAGACAGTGGAGGTGCAGGAGCAGGGCACAGCCACAATGGAAGTAGAGCTGTCTCATGCTGATGTGGAGGGCAGCTGGACTCGAGATGGCCTTCGGCTCCAGCCGGGACCCACGTGCCAGCTGGTGGTGCACGGCCCCACCCATATCCTTACGCTGTCTGGGCTGCAGAGGCAGGACAGTTGCCTGGTTTCCTTCAGGGCGGAGGGCGTGCACACATCTGCACGGCTGGTGGTCACTGGTAGGTGGACATAGGTGGGGCGGGACTCACTCCAGAGCACCTGCCCCTGTCCCCAAGGTGGCCCAGGGAGGCAGCTATGGGCAGGGATATGGAATCCTGGAGGAGCGGGGGGCTCATTCCTTCTTTTTTTTTTTTGCGGTACGCGGGCCTCTCACTGTTGTGGCCTCTCCCGTTGCGGAGCATAGGCTCCGGACGCGCAGGCTCAGCGGCCGTGGCTCACGGGCCCAGCCACTCCGCGGCGTGTGGGGTCTTCCCGGACCGGGGCACGAACCCGTGTCCCGTCCATCGGCAGGCGGACTGTCAACCACTGCGCCACCAGGGAAGCCTGGGGCTCATTCCGTTAACCAGCTGAATGATTCCAACCAGCTCAGGCCCTGTCCCCGCCCAGAGGCCCTGCTTCTCACCACTCCCGTCCTGTCTTTCCAGAGCTGCCTGTGAAGTTCAGCCGCCCTCTGCAGGACGTGGTGGCCACGGAAAAGGACAAGGTGGTCCTGGACTGTGAGCTCTCACGCCCCAATGTGGATGTGCGCTGGTTGAAGGTGCCTGGGAACTTGGACTCCTCTGCCCCCTCTTACCTCTCACCATGGGTGGGCGGGAATGGGACCACTCTGCTGGGCAGTTCCAGCACTTAACCTGGCCTCGTTCCTCCACAGGACGGTGTGGAGCTGCGGGGGAGCAAGACGGTGGGCATGGGGGCCCAGGGGGCCTGCAGGAGTCTCGTCATTTACCGATGTGAGCTTGGGGACCAGGGCGTGTACGTGTGTGATGCCCACGATGCTCAGAGCTCGGCCTCCCTGAAGGTGCAAGGTGAGGGCTGGGTGGGTGGGTGCAAGCACCTCCTGGCCCCCCACTGCGTCACCCAGCAAGTGCTTGGCCCTCTGGCTCTGCTCTTGCCCCACCCATCCTGTACTCCCTCAGCAAGCTGGGGTGGGGGGTAGCCGTCAGATAGCTCTGCATGTCAGGATGTAGCAGGGCCTGCTTCTTGCCCCAGGCCGAAATGTCCAGATCGTGAGGCCTCTGGAGGATGTGGAAGTGATGGAGAGGGAGGGTGCCACCTTCTCCTGCGAGGTCTCCCACGATGAGGTGCCTGCCCAGTGGTTCCGGGAGGGCAGCAAGCTTCGGCCCAGTGACAATGTGCGGATCCGCCAGGAAGGTGAGATGAGGACAGTGGGTGGGCTTCAGCAGGGCTTCTCCTCCTTCCCGCCCCCAGGCCACCCCTCCCTTTAGTGCTGAGTGGCCTTTGTTCCCAGGAAGGACATACACTCTCATCTATCGGAGGGTCCTGGTGGAAGATGCAGGGGAAATCAAATTTGTAGCACAACGGGCAGAGTCACGAGCCCAGCTCCGAGTAAAAGGTAATGGCGGCTCAGGGCAGGGCATGGGCTGGACAGCGTGTGTGTGAACAAGCGTGTGTACTGAGTCTCACAGGGCTGAAAGGCCAGCTGTCCCTGTCCTGGGGTCCCTCCTGGAATGAGGACAGCAGTGATCCAGGAGGAGGGAAAGGGGGTATTCCCTCCTTGGCAGGAAGAAAGTGGTCTAGGGGAGGCAGCCTTGGGGTCTCCTTCTTTGTGTAAAACGGAGGTACCAATGAATTCTCCTTCCTGGGACTGCAGCAAGTGCTGGAGAGAAAAGGTGTGAGACCCTGGCAGGAAGTAAGCACACAAGGCTTTACCTGGTGGCCTTGATGACAGTCAAAGTGGCTGAGGGGCATGAGGGAGAAAGGGTCTAGAAACAGGTAGGGGGCAGGGGTGTGGGACGTTTGGATGCCTAAGGTGAGGGCAGGGTGCAAGGGATTCGGGGGTGCGCAGGATGAGGGTGAGGCTGTGTGGCGAGGGGACGGGCGGGGTAGGGGAGTGGGGCAGGCATGCGCGTGATGAGGCCCACTGGACGATAGCGGGTGTGGGTGTGTGCCCAGTGTCCTTGTGGTCAGATGTGAGTAGCGAGTCCCAGACTAGCCCGAGGGCAACACTCAGCCTAGCTATCTGCTGGCTCTGGTGGGCGGGCCGGCATAGGCTGTTTAGCCTGAGCCTGATGTCCCAGTCCGGCCGGTTGGAAGATGCACAGCCGCAGCACCCAGCCCTGGGTGTTCGGGATCACTGTGCACCTGCCCTGACCCTGCTGGGTGTACCCACAGAGCTGCCAGTATCCATCCTGCGCCCGCTGCGGGACAAGATCGCAATAGAGAAGCACCGCGGTGTGCTCGAGTGCCAGATGTCGAGGGCCAGTGCCCGGGTGCGGTGGTTCAAGGGCAGCGTGGAACTGCAGCCTGGGGCCAAGTATGAGATGGTCAGTGACGGCCTCTACCGCCAGCTAGTCATCAACGCCGTCCAGCCTGAGGACGAGGACACTTATACCTGTGATGCTGGCGATGTTAAGACCAGTGCCCAGTTCTTTGTGGAAGGTTCGGGCAGGGCTGGGTGGGCAGCTGTTCCTTTTTTCCGCCAGGGGAGGTGTTACAGCCTGTGGCACTCAGAGGTGGCCAGGTCTGAGAAGGACCTGACTGGGCGCGTTGGGTCACCCCAGGGAGGAAGTGAGCATGCCTGAGAGGGTTTGTTCCCAGGAAGTAACACCAACCCTGCAGGAGGGGTGGCTGGTGGTGCTCCCCCGGGACTGCCCCAGTGACTGGCCGCTCGCCCACAGAGAAATCCATCACTATCGTGCGGGGCCTGCAGGATGTGACGGTGATGGAGCCCGCCCCTGCCTGGTTCGAGTGTGAGACCTCCATCCCCTCGGTGCGGCCGCCTAAGTGGCTCCTGGGGAAGACAGTGCTGCAGGCAGGGGCTGACGTGGGAATGGAACAGGAGGGCACAGTGCACCGGCTGACGCTGCGGCGTACCTGCTCCACCATGACCGGGCCAGTGCACTTCACCATTGGCAAATCACGCTCCACCGCCTGCCTGGTCGTCTCAGGTAAAAGTGCGCTGCCTGGCGGGTTGGCTGCAGATGGAGAGCGGGCAGGGCAGGGGCAGGTGTTACGGCCTTGTGGTCTGGCCCACTTTACGCAGTGCTTCCTTCTTTCCTTCTGCCACAGACATTCCCATGGTGCTCACGCGGCCACTAGAGCCCAAGGTGGGGCGCGAGCTGCAGTCGGTAGTCCTGTCCTGTGACTTCAAGCCATCCCCCAAGACCGTGCAGTGGTACAAGGAGGAGACACCCCTGGTGCCATCTGACAAGTTCAAGATGAGGCTGGAGGGCCACATGGCAGAGCTGTGCGTCCTGCGGCTCAGCCCCGCGGATGCTGGTGTCTACCGCTGCCAGGCCGGCAGTGCCCAGAGCAGCGCTGAGGTTACTGTGGAAGGTACAGAGCAAGGGGGCACAGGGCCACCAGAGGGTCTCTAGGGGAGGCGGTGATGGCGGTCGTGCTGAGCTGCCTGGTGTGCTCCTGGCAGTGCGGGAGGTGACGGTGACGCAGCCACTGCAGGACTTGGAGGTCACGGAGGAGGGCTGTGCCTGCTTCTCCTGCGAGCTGTCCCACGAGGACGAGGAGGTGGAGTGGTCGCTCAATGGGACGCCACTGTATAACGACAGCTTACACGAGATTACCCACGAGGGCCGCCGCCACACGCTGGTGCTGAAGCAGGTCCAACGGGCTGACACGGGCACCGTATGCGCCTCCTCGCCCAAGGTTATGGCCTCGGCCCACCTGGAGGTCAAAGGTGAGGTGTCCTTGTGGGGTCTCTGGGGACCCCTGGGATGTGCACCTGGCACCCCGAGGGCCAGAGGTGGCAGCTCGTCCCCTCAGTCGCCCACACCTTCCCTGCAGGGAAGCCGGTGGTGTTCCTGAAGGCGCTGGACGATGTGTCCGTGGAGGAGTGGGGCACGCTGGCCTTGCGGTGCGAGGTCTCTGACCACCAGGCTCGTGTGGTGTGGCGAAAGGATGGCATGGAGTTGGGCCCCAGTGAGAAGTATGAATTCCTGTACACAGCGGGCACTCGGGGACTCACGGTGCACAACCTGAGCAGGGACGATGCTGGCCTGTACACCTGCGACGTGGGCACTGATGAGACCCGTGCCCATGTCAGCGTGCACGGTGCGTGCTGCAGCGGCTCCAGATGGCGAGGCCAGGGCACTGGGGGCGTGGCTCTGGGCCTGGGGGTGCCTCCGCCTGGGGGGCCCACCCAACCCTCCGAGACCAGGGGCTGCTCTGCTGAGCCTGGAGAGGTCAGGGCAGGCTCCTAGGAGGCCCAGGTGCAGGCAGGTGGACCAGGGATGATGGGCAACAGAGCAAAGCTTGGGAGACCAGACTGGCTCTGCTTGATAGAGTCCCAAGGTGTAAAGGGTTCTACAGAGGCTGGAAACATTCGCTCTGCACCAGGGGATGTGTACGGGCAGGCACAGGGGCCACAGAGGGGCGGTCAGGAGAGCCTCCTGGAGTGGGCGAGTGGGAGAGCCCCAGATGTCAGGCAGGGGGTGCCCCAGTAGGGCTCCCAGGCCGTGGCACAGCCTGGCGAAGGTGGCTGTGGGCAGGCCACAGGCTTTTCACATGCTCCTGCCAATCTGGGCCTGGTTCCCCAACTATAGCGTGGATGCCTGACGTCCGGGGTGCATCACTGTCCTGGCTCCACTCCCGTAGTCCTGCTCTCTCTTGTGTGCATGGCAGGCCTGCTGCCCTGTGATCCCGTGGCTGGCCCCTGATGGTCTGGCCAGTGTTTGATGAGACAGGAAAGGGACAGGAAAGGGAGGGCGGTGTGGTGAGTTTGTCCTAGAGCTGGATTGCCTGTTCATTTTGGGTGCCTGTTCTTCTTCTGGAGCATAGAAGCTGGTGACAACTGTGTGCGGCGCTTATTCTCTCCACATTGTTCCATAGCAAATGTGAAGGCGGCCGCCCTGGTCATAACGCATAGCTGTCAGCCATCCAAAAACCAAGGTGTGGACAGCTGGAGGCCAAGCGGACATTTGCTGAGAGGGGCAGCAGGCCCTCTGGGAGTGGGGTTGGGGACGGTGGGCTGGTCTCGTCCCTCCTGGGGTGTGGACTGGGGCTGCTACAGGCTTGACGGTGCCTGTCTCGAGGGGCAGGCTTCCGTGGGCCTGGCTGGTGTGACGGCTGTCTCCTCTGGCCCACAGACCTGCACGTGGGCATCACCAAGAGGCTGAAGACAGTGGAGGTGACGGAGGGCGAGAGCTGCAGCTTTGAGTGCGTCCTGTCCCATGAGAACACTAGCGATGTTGCCGTATGGATGGTTGGTGGGAAAGCGGTGGGCAGCTCTGGCCGCTTCCGGGCCACACGCCAGGGCCGCAAGTATACGCTGGCCGTCCGAGATGCTCTGCTAAGTGACGCTGGGGAGGTGGTCTTCTCTGTGCGGGGCCTCACCTCCAAGGCCTCGCTCATCATCAGAGGTGGGTGATGGCGGCAGTGGGAACCGACTGGCCGGGGCAGGTGGGGGGTCTGTCTCTAGGGGCTGGTTTGGGAGCTGCTGAGCCTGGGCCCTCCCCAGGCAGCCTGGAGCAGGGGCCTTGGGCTTGGAAGCCGGAAGGGGGTGCCTCTGGGGACTGTCTCCCCAGCCCCTGGTTGGCACCTGAAGGCATCTGTCAGAGTACCGGGGGCTTCTGGTCATCCAGGGGGCTTCCTTTCTAGGATGAGGTTCTGGAGGCTTGGGGCAGAAGCAGGGTTTCTGATCTTCAGTCCGTGATTCGACTGCTGTGGTAGCTCCCAGGGTGCATGACTCGTGAAGCCAGTGAAGTTGCCATTGGCGTTTCTGAGCTCCTACTTCCAGCATGAGTACTTGGCGCCAGTGGGTAAAGCTCAGCCCACAGGCAGCGCTGGCCCATGGCCGTGCTTTGAGTTACAGGACTCTGAACAGTGCTGAGAACATAAGATTCTGTGGTCTAATCTTTCTCCCTCCCGGGGTCCTTCCCTGGTATTCCAGGGCTCTGAGGCCCCTGGGTCTGAGGTTCCAGAGTTGGAAGTTTTAAAGCTGTAGATTCTGCGGTCCCAACCTTCAGAGCCTGAAGGTTCCTGAATGCCTGCCTTGCCCTCACCCCAGGCATGGCTAGGGCTGTGGCCGTGGGTAGAGCTGCGGCCATGCTTCTTGGGCCACCATCTCTGTTCTTTTCAGAGAGGCCAGTTGACATTACGAAGCCACTGGAAGACCAGCGGGCCATGCTGGGTGAGGATGTGGTGCTGAGGTGTGAGCTGTCACAGGAGGGGACCCCAGTGCGCTGGCTGAAGAATGGGAAAGCCATTCGTAAGAGTCGGAAGTATGAGCTTCTCATCGAAGGCACTCGAGCCATGCTGGTCATCCATGCAGCCTCACTCAAAGATTCTGGCGAGTACACGTGTGAGACGGAGTCTTCCAAAAGCACAGCCAGCCTCCGAGTGGAAGGTAACCCCCATGAGAGACCCTGGGACAGCCCCTGTGGCTTCTCTTTCCAGGCAGGAATGGAGGGGCGCCCAGCAGGGAAGGGGCTTGCTCAGGTCCCTGAGGTTCTGTGGGTGGGCCAGGAGAACCACCTGTGATGGGAGTGATTTCCTGTCCTGAGGGCCTACATGGGGTCTGCACAGGCCTCTCCCTCCCATCCATTCTCCCACAGAAAAGCCAAACCGGTTCACAGAGGAGCTGGCTGACCTGCAGGTAGAGGAGAAGGGCACAGCTGTGTTTGCCTGCAAGACGGAGCGCCCCGCGGCCTCAGTGACCTGGCGCAAGGGCCTCACAGAGCTGCAAACCTCGGAGAAGCATGCTCCCAGCCAGGAGGGCGTGACCTTGAGGCTCACCATCAGCGCCCTGGAGAAGGCGGACAGTGACACTTACACCTGTGACATTGGCCAGGCCCAGTCCCAGGCTCGGCTCCTGGTGAAAGGTTAGGCCCGGTCACCGTGCTGCTGCTCTCATTTGCACACTGTATTTCAAGGCCCATGGTGTGCTCAGGTGTAAGCTTTGTTTCAAGTAGACTTGGAGATGGGAAGAGATCAGAACTCTGCCTGGCCCTAGACAAACCCAGCCTTGGTTTCCCCATCTCCAAGGGGAGTTGTCCTGGGTGGTCCTGTCTCTGGCCCTCCCAGCTGGGCCTTGTGTAAATGAGTCAGCAGCCCTCATTTATTTGTGCCTCCATTTGCTGGATGAATGTTTCTGGAACCCTTCCAGCGTGTGCCCCTGCACGAGCTCTGCATGTACGTACATGCAGATGTACCGCCTCTGCTCCTGTGGAAGGAGACTTGCTCGGGGAGATTTTCAGGTTGGAGCAGCAGTTTTCACCTGGCAGGCAGGGTGAGGGTTATCACTCTCCCCCTTCACAGATAGGGAGACTGGGCCTTTACTCGGGGTTGTTGGCTGGTTCAGGGTTGTAGGACAAGTAGACATCAGGGCAGGGTTGAGCCCAGCCCTCCAGATCCCAGGGCCGGTGTCCAGGGTGAAGTCAGGGGGAGGTCCTTCCTGGGGGGTCTCTCCACAGAAAAAAAACCCAAAAGAATAACAAAGAAGCCTCACTCTTGATTTCTTTCTCTTTTTCAGTGAAATACAGTGAATCCACTGAGCTCAGTGAAAACATTTTGGTAGCGCAGTAGAAGCACCGCTATCTAATGAAGTATCGGGTTGGCCAAAAAGTTCGTTCAGGGTTTTCCGTAAGATGCTACCAAAAACCCGAACGAACTTTTTGGCCAACCCAGTAGATGTTCATACTTTAAAAAAGTCAGAGTGTCCCATGATAACAACATATGGTCTTTAAAAACATTTAAAACACACAGACTTGTACCAGTCTAATAGTGTCAGCCAGAGCCTTTTCTTTGTGTATCAGTTCACGAATCAGAATTCCGTATCTCTTTTTGTGTACATCGCCCTCCTGATGTGCTATCTATGCTTTCTGGTGTGCAATAGCTTCAAGACACCTGTGAATGCAGAATGAATCTGGCGGCCAATCTACCTCTATATTTATAACTTCTTCCTAAGGTTTCACCATACCTAAGACAACAGCAAAACATTTTTTTCTAGCGATTCACGTTGTCAGTCCTCCAATGCATTCGATTTAAATGTTATCATAGCCATGCATCTTTTTTCACACTCGTTTCTTCTGTTAATACAAAATTTAATTGCGTTAAGTGATTTCTGTGACAGGCATAACTGGCCTAGACAGGTTAGGGAGCACAGCTTCATGGAGGGGCCTTACAGTGGGTCACCTTGTGTGCTCTGCAGAAGGACCCCAGAGGTGGATTGGGGCTCACTGATGGATCTAAAACAAATACTTTTGGACAGTCCAGCTCGGACCCACTTACCGTTTTATGTTTTGTCATTCGGAGCCCGTTAGAGTCATTTGCTCGATCTCTGTCGGGAGCCCACCCCAGGTCTTGGGAGCACCCTGTTTCCCTTGGCAGCTAGCCAGAGGGTCACTGACATGCCCGTTTGTGTCCCTGCAGGCCAGAAAGTGCTCATCACGGAGGACCTGAAGGACTTGGAGGTGCAGGAGGGCTCCTCGGCCACCTTCTGCTGCCGTATCTCCCCTGCCGACTACAAGCCCGTCCACTGGTTCTTGGACAAAACCCCACTGTCTGCCAGCAAACTCAGTGAGATCAAGGTCCAGCCAGGTGGCTACCATGTGCTTACCCTGCGGCAGCTGGCCCTCAAGGACTCAGGCACCATCCATTTTGAGGCAGGCGACCAGCGGACCTCAGCTGCCTTGCAGGTCATAGGTAGGCTGCATGTGCCCAGTGCCGTCGTGGGGGCCAGTCTGTGTGACTAAGCATGCAACCTCAAGACAGTGGCTTGGCCACACGCTGGGTGAGGCCCTGGGGCTTACAGAGAAGGCACCATGGACTTCCCATGGGCTGGGGCCTTGGATCCCAGGGAGCGGGGCTTGGGAGGCTGAGTGGCGCTATTTCAAGATGCGTTGTTGCACATGGTATGCAGAGGTGAGCTCAAGGTCAGTGTAGAGGCTGGGCCCACCCCTCTGGTATGTGGAGCCACACAGAGCCTGTCCTGTTCCCCCAGCAGCCCTGTCTGCAGCCCAGACTGAGGGGGACAGGTGGGCACTGACCAGGAGTGTTACCTGGTCTGCAGTGAGACCTGGGGCTTTTCCTGCAGGAGCCCACAAGTGTCATATGCATCCCTCTCTGTCTTCAGAGAAGCCAGGTGTTTTCTCCCGGGAGCTCACAGATGCCACAGTCATGGAGGGGGAAGATCTGACCCTGGTCTGTGAGACTGCTGCTTTAGACAACCCTGTGTGCTGGACCAAGGACGGGAAGGCCCTGCGGCCGTCGGCCCGGTGCCGTCTGAGCTATGAGGGCCGCCGAGCCCAACTGGTCATCACTGACACCACCCTTCAGGACGGTGGGCGCTACAAGTGTGAGGCTGGCGGTGCCTGGAGCAGCTCCGTTGTCAGGGTCCATGGTGAGCCCCTGGAGGGGGGTGCTGGGCAGCCTCCAGCCGCACTCTGGGCACCCCTGTTTCTTGTCTTGCTAAGGGCAAGGGGGACTCCGGGACTCTATCTGACCCTGTCTATCTCTGCCCTCTATGTGTGTGTGTGTGTGTGGGGGTGGTGGTGCTGTTCTGAGACTCCTTCTGTCCACCTGTATCTTTCCAGCAGTTCATCCATCTTGCTCTGCTCCCTACTGCCCATCTCTGGGTCTCTGCTGGTCCTGATAGCATCCCTCACCCTCTCTTGGTCTTCTGACCAGCAATCTCTTTTTTACTTCATTCCCAACTTTGTTTTGTGTTCTGACGTTGCCGTGTCTCCCTTCTCCCGGCTTGGCTCATCTCCATCTGTCTCAGTCAGCTCGGGTTCCGGGTAACAAATACCACAGACTGAGTAGCATAAAAAAAACATGTCTCCCGGTTTATTGTCTCCCAGTTCTGGAGACTAGAAGTCTGAGATCAAGGTGTTGGCAGGCCTGGCTTCTCCTGAGGCCTTTCTCCTTGGCGTGTAGATAGCTGTCTTCTCCCTGTGTCTTCACAGTCATCCCTCTGTGTGTGTCTGTGTCCTAATCTCCTTTTCTTGTAAGGACACCAATACTGTGGGATTAAGACCCACCCTAGTGATGTAATTTTACCTCAGTCTTCTCTTTAAAGACCCCCATCTCCAAATACGGCCCCATTCTGGGTCCTGAGGGTTAGGGCTCCAACAGATGAATTTGGGGGACACAATGTAGCCCATAACACTCCACCCTTCTCTGTTTCCTGCTGTTTGGCTCACCCTCCTGGAGAGGCAGAGGTCTTGAGGTCACCGTCACTAGCCCCCAATGTAGACAGTGAGGTGGGCCTGCCTGCACCCTGCAGCTGCTGCTCTCAGCCATGCTTGACCACAGGGGAGACCCCTGGAGGAGGCAGCGGGGTGAGGACTGAGCTGAGCTCATGCCTGTCCACAGCTCAGCCAGTGCGGTTCGAAGAGGGGCTGAAGGACGTGGAGGTACTGGAGGGTGGTGCTGCCACACTACACTGCATGCTGTCATCGGTGGCCATGCCCGTGGAGTGGCGTCATGGAGATGAGGTTGTGCAGCCTGGAGGCAAGTACAGCCTGCGGCAGGAGGGTACCATGCTGGAACTGCTCATCCGGGACCTGCGGCCTCAGGACAGCGGGCAGTACTCCTGCTGCTTCAGGGACCAGATAACATCGGCCAGGCTCACCGTACAGGGTAAGTATACTTACTCACTCTGCCCATGTGACCCTATGTGGTTCCATACAGCCCCTTTCATCCTTTGTGGGGGGATGAAGATGATGTCTGTGTCCATCGGACCTTGTTGCAGCCCTACCTGCTGAGTTCATAGGAAGACTGAGAAGCAAGGAGGCCAGGGAAGGGACCACGGCCACGCTGCGCTGTGAGCTGAGCAAGGCAGCCCCTGTGGAGTGGAGGAAGGGGCCTGAGACCCTCAGAGCTGGAGACAGAGTGAGCCTGAGGCAGGATGGAGCCGTGTGTGAGCTGGAGATCCGTGGCCTGACCGTGGAGGATGCTGGGGAGTACTCGTGTGTGTGCGGGCAGGAGAAGACATCAGCCACACTCACTGTCAGGGGTAAAGACCACATGTGACCACGTGGACTGGCATTTGGTGGCTGCCCATCACCTCTCTGCTCTCAGTTTCCTTTTCTACTCTGCTGTCTCACTATCCTTTTCCTTCCATAATTCTTTCATTGTCCCTGTCATGTTCCCTGTCTGCTGTGTGGCACATGTACAGGTTGGACCTTTAAATGTCACAGTCCACAGTGTGTACTGGGCACACCCAGCAGGTGGTCCATGTCCAGTTAGGTTTTGTATCTTCTATGAACTATCCACGTCCTGTTTCTTCTGCGTGTTCAGAGAGCCTGATAGTGTTTGTGTGTTTCTGACCATCTCCAGGCCTGCCTGCCAAGTTCACAAAGGGTCTGAGGAAGGAAGAGGCCATGGAAGGGGCCACGGCCATGCTGCGCTGTGAGCTGAGCAAGGCAGCCCCTGTGGAGTGGAGGAAGGGGCCCGAGACCCTCAGAGCTGGAGACAGAGTGAGCCTGAGACAGGACGGAGCCGTGTGTGAGCTGAAGATCCGTGACCTGGTTGTGGCAGATGCCGGGGAGTACTTGTGCATGTGCGGGCAAGAGAGAACAGCAGCCAGGCTGACTGTCAGGGGTAAAGACTGTGTGTGGCCACGTGGAGCAGTGGCTTTGTGTCTGAGGGCTTGATCACGTCCTTGAGCTCTGCCCTGTCTGTGTACAGTCTTTTGCTTCTGTGTGCATCTCCTGCATTCCTGCAGCACGAGTCTCCCAGCACCTGCTTCTGTGAGGCTCGTCTCAGATAAAGAGCAGAGAATGTGGTCCTCCCTGCTCTCAGGGGCTCATGCCTGAGGGAGAGAAGGAGGGCACCCACACAGTACAAGAGTGGAAGTATGGTCCTCTTGAGGGGGCATGCCAAGAGAGAAGCTAGGAAGTCGATCAAAGCGTGGCCCTCGAGGGTGGGATGTCAAACGGGGTGTCAAGAGGTGGAAGCTGGGACATGCATGCTGGGCCATGGGAGAGCCATGATGGGAGGTCCTAGGTTCTGTTGTCCAGCTCCTGGTGGTTAGGAGAGGTGAGGCTGGGTGTAGGGATAGGGTGGAGGTGAAGCGGGTATGGACAGTGCTTGACTGTGGAAGGAGAGGAAGGAGGGGCAGGAAGAGCTGCACAGAGGCGCAGAGCCAGAGTCAGGAAGGGCAGGTGGACACCCGTGCTGGCGTTGGGGTCCCTGTCTGGCATCTGTGGCAGGTAAGCTGGCTCTAGGCAACTGCCACAGAAGGGGATCCATCAGGCGTGGCGTGGTGACCTGTGGCTGGGACACGGGATGAGAGGTCACAGTTTGAGGGTGGGGCACAGTCAGCTAGAGCAGGAGGGCTGGCCCATGTGTTTAGGGGCCAGTAGGGCCACTTCCTTTGTGGGGTGGAAGACGGCCAGCTGGGTGGATATCCTTGAAGCGGGGTAGTGGGAGTCCCCTTGCATCAGAGCAGCCCACTGTGGGCATTTTGCCTGGTGTCCCCTCGGGGCCCCCCTTCCAACGGGTGCTTGTGTGGCCAGCATGGTGTCTGTGGCCCATTCCTTGTCTGCAAGCTCCAGAGTCCATCAGTCTATGTGTCCGTCTGACCTTCCCCAGGCCTGACCAGCCAATTCAAAAAAGTTATGAAGCGTGAGCAGGCCATGGGAGGAGCCATGTCCACATTCGTGCTGTGCTGTGAGCTGAGCAAGGCAGCCCCATGCAGTGGTGGAAGGGGCCTGAGACCCTCAGAGATGAGGACTCAGGACGGGGCTTTGCTGTGGTGTGGCTCATGGCCTGGCAATAGGTCAGCTCCCTGTGCTGGGGGGTCCAGGTCCTCAGGGGCCTGCCCTAGTGAGGGCCTAGGCACTTCCTGTGGGGGTAGCAGATGGGACAGAGGATAAGGCCACCCACCATGTCCTAAGAGGGTCCTGTGAGCAACATTGATGAAGGGGCCCGGGGGCATCTCAGCGCAGAAGAAAGGACAGCTCTGTAGGTGCACAGGGGCCTCACATCCTGGGCCCTGTTGGGCCATGCTCACAAGACAAGGTGGACCCTGAAGAGGGTTCTGGAGGCTGGGCAGGGCCGTCATGTGCACAGATACGCAGATCTTTGGGGAGAGGCCAGGCCACCATGCCACCTTGAACTTCACGAATGGAGTGCAGCGTCTCCAGCGCAGAGACACTGGGCACTCACGCTGTTCAGACCCACCAGGAGACCACAGGGGATGTGGGCCTGGAGGCCTATCTCACAGTCAAGAGCAGCTTGCACTGCACGAGGCACCACCAGTGGCCAAGGAGCGGAGGACCCAAGTTGACCAGCTGCAAGCAGCCCAAGAGAGCTGCTTTTAAGAGTATGCAGGTCCCAAGGACACCTACTCCAGGACGACAGGCCAGGAGGAGGGTGGCTTCGGCTTCCCTTATAGCTGTGGTGTTCCTAGCTCTGTCAGTCCTGTTCAGGCCCAGTCACGCCGGGGCTCTGGCCCCAGCAGCAGCAGGAGTTGACAAGGTGGGAGCGCTGGTGCAAACTTGTGGGAAAGTTTAGGTAGCTCTCTTTGTGTCTCCGTCCCCAGATATATCCCTCAAGATCATAAAATTGCTAAGAAATGAGGCCTGGAGGGGGCCACAGCCATGGTGTGGTGTAAGCTGGGCAGCCTGGCATGTAGAGTGGGGGAAGGGGTCTGGGCCCTTGAATCTGGCATCAGATACACTCTGAGGCAGGATGGGCCATGGAAGATGCTGAGAGGACATCCCTTCTGATTACTGTCCCTTTCCATCCATCCTGTGGGCCCTGTGGCCATTTCTATGTGTCTGTCCATGTCATGAGGTCCTCACTGAGGATTCCATTTCCTTGCTGGTTTGTATCTAGATGGGCTCAGCCTAGTCTGTCCTCTGCCCCCATGCACTGCCACCACCCATGTGTCTGTGGGTCCAAGCTTTTATTCCTTATTTGCTCCAAAGTGTGAGTGTTTTATTGTCAAGTGTCCACATCCTGATCTCCCAAAATTCTCCAGAGAGTCTGATGTTTTCTGTGTCACTCTGACCCTGCCCAGCCCTGCCCACCAAATTCACAAAGGGTCTGAGGAAGGAGGAGGCCACAGAAGGGACCACGGCCACACTGCGCTGCGAGCTGAGCAAGACGGCCCCCGTGGAGTGGAGGAAGGGGCCCGAGATCCTCAGAGCCGGGGACAGAGTGAGCCTGAAGCAGGACGGGGCCGTGTGTGAGCTGGAGATCCGTGGCCTGGCTGTGGCGGACACTGGGGAGTACTCGTGTGTGTGCGGGCAGGAGAGGACCTCAGCCACGCTCACTGTCAGGGGTAAAGACCACGTGAGGCCAAATGGACTTGTTTCCATGTCACCACCTCCCCTGTTGGATCCTGTGGCTTTCTGTATCTTTTCAACTGGATTCCCCCAGCTGTCTCATGGCTCCTGTTTCCCTGTCCAGTAGATGTCATGTCCAGTGCTTTGTGTTCTCTGTTCCCTCTGGGGCATTTGCCTCCATCACCATCTGTGCATTTGTCCACTTGTTCATACTGTGCTCTTTTGCAGTTCGTGTGGTTTTTGTGGTGTCCTGGACACAGAGTCCCCTGAGAGAGTCTGATGTTCTCAGTGACTTCTTAGCTTTCCTCAGCCCCGCCTGCCAAGTTC
The DNA here is from genome assembly GCF_937001465.1 of Orcinus orca. NCBI lineage: Eukaryota > Metazoa > Chordata > Mammalia > Artiodactyla > Delphinidae > Orcinus > Orcinus orca. Next base: position 15,810,181 of record NC_064561.1, on the reverse strand, counting down.
ACAAAGGGTCTGAGGAATGAAGAGGCCACAGAAGGGACCATGGACATACTGTGCCGTGAGCTGAGCAGGATGGCCCCTGTGGATTGGAGGAAGGGCCCCGAGACCCTCTGAGATGGAAATAGAGGGAGCCTGAGGCAGGGTGGGGCCATGTGGGAGCTGGAGATCATGGCCTGGCTATGATGGATGCTGGGAAGTACTTGTGTGTATGCGGGCAGGAGAGGACCTTGGCCATGCCCACTGTCAGGGGTAAAGACCACGTGTGATCAAGCAGAGCCATATTTTGGTGTTCAGTTATTGACTTCATTGCCTCCATCTGCATTCATTCCACGTTCTCTCCCTGTCTCGGTGCCACCTTTTTTCCATAAGGCAGTGGAATCCCTTCCACCTTCCTGGGCTGTTGTGTGAACCAGAAGAAACCAGCAATTAAGCCACTTCCCACCCCTCGTGTCACCACTGGTACTGTCCTGTTGTCCTGTTGGAGTCTGTGTCTTTTCCTCCATCCTGTCACATTCTGCCCCCAAACTTCTCCAGAGAATCCGATGGTCTCCATGTCATTCTGACCCTTCTCAGCCCTGCCTGCTAGGTTAATACAAAGTATTAGGCCTGAGGAGTCCACAGAAGGGGCTGGGCTGAGGGAAGCCACCAACCACAGTGTGTCCTCGGCACACCCAGCACATGGCCCATGTGTGCTTGGGTTTTGTGCTTCCTCTGTGTTGTTCGCATCCTGCCTTTTGTGTGTGCTCACAGAGTGTGATTGTGTGTGTGTCTTTCTGACCAGCCCTGCCTGCCAAGTTCACAAAGGGTCTGAAGAATGAAGAAGCCATGGAAGGGGCTACAGCCACCCTGCTCTGTGAGCTGAGCAAGGCGGCCCCTGTGGAGTGGAGGAAGGGGCCCGAGACCCTCAAACCTGGGGACAGAGTGAGCCTGAAGCAGGATGGGGCCAAGTGTGAGCTGCAGATACATGGCCTGGTTGTGGCGGACTCCGGGGAGTACTCGTGTGTGTGCGGGCAGGAGAGGACTTCTGCCACACTGGCCATCAGGGGTAAAGACTGCATGTGGCCACCTGAATGACTTCTCTCTGCCATCTGTTCTGTGCTCTCCCAACGTCACTGTTGTCTTAGGGTTACAGTCACCGTCTGTCTGATCCATCTCACAAAACGCACTGGCCAGCCCTGTCTAGACCTTGCGGGTACAGACCCAAGGGGCAGGTGGTGTGAGGACACCCCCAGGGAGGCATCATGGTCCAGGAGAGCTGCTCTGGGCCACTGGCACGTGGCTGGGGCTGTGGGTATGCATGGGGTCTCGACCTCAGGTGTGGAGTGGAGTCATTCATGTTAGTGACGGATGTGCACAGAAAGACTGAGGTGCAGCATTGAGGGGCTCAGGGAGCAGGTGGCCAGACAGGCCAGGCCCTCCTGTGTGTGGTAACAGCATTTGATTGACCTTGGAGATTGTATGGAGGCTCTGAAGAGCTCTGTCTCAGAAAGCTTGGGCTGTATAACAAATACCACATATAGGTGACTTAACAGCACACATTTATTGTTTCACAGTCCTGGAGGCTGGAAGTCCAAGACCAAGGTGTCTGCAGGGTTGGTTTCTTTTGAGGCTTCTCTGCTTGGCTTGTAGACAGCTGTGTTCTCCCTTTGTCCTCACCTGGGCATCCTCTGTGTGTTCCTGTGTTCTAATCTCCTCTTCTTATAAGGACACTTATAAGTCAGATTGAATTAGTACCCCCCCCGCCTGTGACCCCATTCTATTCTTAATTACCTCTATAAAGACCTTATTTCCAAATAAATTCACATTCTGAGTTCTTGGGGGTTAAGGCTTCAACATATGAATTTGAGGGGAGACATGATTCAGTCCATAATACTCTGTCATCTTGTCCCCCAAAATGCATGTTCTTTTCACATGCAGAGTACATTTACCTCATCCCCCAAACCCAAAAGTTTTAACCCATTCCAGTGTCAAGCGAAGTCAAAAATCTAATCTAAATCTCATCTAAATCAAGTATGTGTGAGACTAGAGTTATGATTCATCCTGAGGCAAAATTCCTCTCCAGCTGTGAACCTGTGAAATCAGACAAGTTATACGTTTCCAAAACACTTCAGTGGAACAGGCATGGGATAGATATTCCCATTGCAAAAGAGAGAAATAGGAAAGAAGAAAGAGGCCACTGGTTTCACAGAAACCCAGCATCTAGTAGGACAGATTCTGTTAGATTTTAAGGCTGGAGAATGATCCTCTGGCTCAATGCTCTGTCTCTGGGCCCACCAGAGTGGTGACCTCACCCCCTTGGCCCTGGACAGAGGTGGCCTGGCCCTCTGGGACCATGGATGCAGTGGCATCCCTGCTGACCTCTGAATTGCCATTGGGGTTATTCTTCCCAACTTCGAAGGATAGCACATGTTCCCAGCCGGATAGCTGTATTGACCCATCCTATAGAAATCCCAGCTTCCATCATTTTGTCCCTTCCGTGTCTGATTAAGTCATGGCTGGCAGGGTTTCTGCTGATATAAAATTCTCAAAAGCCTTGTTGGTCTTCTTTACAATTCACAGGAGTCCAAGCTTTCAGACAAGAGCCTTCCACACAGCCTTCCTGGATAATTCCATCTCTAGTCCTGACTTTGCTGAGGTGGCTGATTGGATCCAGGACTCATACTCATAATCTCTTTACTGAATGATTTTCCAGCCACACCCTTGGTATTCTCTCTAGAACAGGCATTCTCATTTTTTTGCAATTTCAGTGGGCTGGAAAATTTCTAAATCCTCAACTTTTGGTTTCCGTTTGCTTAAATACTTCCTTCTTTGACATAACTCAGTTTTCTCTCACATTTTACCATAAGCAACAAGGAGCAATCAGTCTGCGTCTTCAATGCTTGGCTTACGAGTCGCCTCAGCTAAGTATCCAAGTTCACTTGTAAGTTCTACCTTCCACAAAACTCTGGGACACGTTTCAGCCAAATTCTTTGCTGCTTATTAAAGGATTGCCTTTCTTCCAGTTTCCAATAACACATTTCTCATTTCCATCTGAGGCCTCACCAGAAGCACCTTTAGCATTAATATTTCTACCCATAATCTCTTCAAGGCAATCTAGATTTATCTAACATGCACCTCAGAACTCTTCCAGTTGCGACCCATCACCCAGTTCCAAGGCTACTTCCATAATTTTAGGTATTTGTTACAGTAGCGACCCACTCCTGGTACCAAAATCTGAATGGCTTAACAACATAACAGTGGCTTTAAACATCAGAAAATTTTTTCCTCCCAGTCCTAGGAGTTGGAAGTCTGAGATCAAGGTGTGGGCAAGGCTGGTTTCCCTCGAGACCTCTCTCCTTGGCTTGTAGACGGCCATCTTCTCTCCATGTCCTCACATGGTCATCCCTCTGTGTGTGTATCTGTGTCCTAATATCCTCTCCTTACAAGAACACCAGTCATGTTGGGTTAGGTTCCACCTCAGTGACTTCCTTTTTCCTCAGTCACCTCTTTAAAGACCACATCCCCCAATACATCTACATTCTGTGGTCCTGGGGGTTAGGGCTCCAACATATGATTTCTGAGGGACACGATTCACCCCACAACAGGTTGTAACCAGGGTGGACTCTGGTCAGCTATAACTTGTGAAGCTCACATTCTTCCTGGAGTTGGGATGGAGGAGAAGACTGCAGGTTGGAGGGCTTGGGGCATGGTTAGAAGGCCACAGCTAGAATCCATTAGGGTCTAGGAGACCTGAGCTAGGAGAGTGCAAGTCCAGTGGGGTAAGGAAAGGAATGTGCGAGGTGGATGAGGTGGGGCCTGGTGTGGGCAGGGAAGGCATGCAGTGAGCCCAGATGTGGGCAGTGCTTGGATTGACACTCTACCTGGGGTGGGGAGCACAACTGAGGGATGTCAGTGGGGCACTTGATGTCATGACTGGAAGGTGCCTTCTGGGGGTTCTCCCAGGAGAGATGTACATTGCATTGTTGCATGTATGAGCTGGAGGAGCCTGGTTCATACTCTGGGTGCAGACGAGGTCAGCGCTTAGACAGTATGAATGGGTATAGGTAGGACAGATGCACTCTGAGAAGACAAGAGGCCTGGATGGAACCAGTCCCCTGCCACCCTGCACCTCACTGGGAAAGATGCAAGATGATCACACTGTCATATATGCGTTGGTCTGTCTCTTCACATGTCCTCCACATTGCTGCTTCTGTTCTCATCCTGAATGTTCCGGTCATACGCCCAGTCCTTTTGAGGGGTTGATGGTTTCTGCCCATCTAACCCTCTGCAGCCCTACCTGCTCGGTTCATCCAAGATCTGAAGACCAAGGAGGCCACAGAAGGGGCCACTGCCATACTGCACTGTGAGCTGAGCAAGGAAGCTGCTGTGGAGTGGAAGAAGGGACCTGAGACCCTCAGAGCTGGAGACAGAGTGAGCCTGAGGCAGGATGGAACCGTGTGTGAGCTGGAGATCCGTGGCCTGACCGTGGAGGATGCTGGGGAGTACTCGTGTGTGTGCGGGCAGGAGAAGACATCAGCCACGCTCACCGTCAGGGGTAAAGACCACATGTGACCACGTGGACTGGCATTTGGTGGCTGCCCATCACCTCTCTGCTCTCAGTTTCCTTTTCTACCCAGCTATCTCACTATCCTTTTCCTTCCATAATTCTTTTATTGTCCCTGTCGTGGTCCTTGTCTGTTGTGTGACACATGTACAGGTTGGACCTGTAAAAGTCACAGTCCACAGTGTCTACTGGGCATACCCATCAGGTGGTCGGTGTCCAGTTGGGTTTTGTGTCCTCTCTGTACTGTGCACATCCTGATTCTTCTGTGTGTTCAGAGAGCGTGATAGTGTTTGTGTGTTTCTGACCATCTCCAGGCCTGCCTGCCAAGTTCACAAAGGGTCTGAGGAAGGAAGAGGCCATGGAAGGGGCCACGGCCATGCTGCGCTGTGAGCTGAGCAAGGCAGCCCCTGTGGAGTGGAGGAAGGGGCCCGAGACCCTCAGAGCTGGAGACAGAGTGAGCCTGAGGCAGGATGGGGCCGTGTGTGAGCTGGAGATCCATGGCCTGGTTGTGGCAGATGCCGGGGAGTACTCATGCGTGTGTGGTCAGGAAAAAACCTCAGCCATGCTCACTATCAGGGGTAAAGACCCATGTGGCCCAACAGAGCTGTGTTTTGTTGTCCAATTATTGACTTCATGGCATCCCCCTGTACTCATCCCACCTACCCTCCTCACCTCAGTGCCACCCTCTTTCCATAACTCCACGGAATTCCTTCCCCCTCCCGGGCTGTTGTGTGAACCACGAGAAGCCAGCATCTAAACTACTTTCTACCCCTTGTGTCACTGCAGGTTCTGTCCTATTATCCTGTAGGAGTATGTGTCTTTTCCTCTGTCCTGTCATGTGCTGCCTTTGAAGTTCTCCCATGACTCTGATGTCTGTGTCTGTCTGATCATCCTCAGCTCTACCTACTGAGTTCATAAGAAGATTGAGTAGCAAGGAGGCCACAGAAGGCACCACGGCCACGCTGCACTGTGAGCTGAGCAAGGAAGCTGCTGTGGAGTGGAAGAAGGGACCTGAGACCCTCAGAGCTGGAGACAGAGTGAGCCTGAGGCAGGATGGAGCCGTGTGTGAGCTGGAGATCCGTGGCCTGACCGTGGAGGATGCTGGGGAGTACTCGTGTGTGTGCGGGCAGGAGAAGACATCAGCCACGCTCACCGTCAGGGGTAAAGACCACATGTGACCACGTGGACTGGCATTTGGTGGCTGCCCATCACCTCTCTGCTCTCAGTTTCCTTTTCTACCCAGCTATCTCACTATCCTTTTCCTTCCATAATTCTTTTATTGTCCCTGTCATGGTCCCTGTCTGTTGTGTGGCACATGTACAGGTTGGACCTTTAAGAGTCATAGTCCACCGTGTGTACTGGGTACACCCGTCAGGTGGTCAATGTCCAGTTGGGTTTTGTGTCCTGTATGTACTGTGCATGTCCTGATTCTTCTGTGTGTTCAAAGAGGGTGATAGTGTTTGTGTGTTTCTGACCATCTCCAGGCCTGCCTGCCAAGTTCACAAAGGGTATGAAGAAGGAAGAGGCCATGGAAGGGGCCACAGCCACGCTGCACTGTGAGCTGAACAAGGCAGCCCCTGTGGAGTGGAGGAAGGGTCCCGAGACCCTCAGAGCCGGGGACAGAGTGAGCCTGAGGCAGGACGGGGCCGTGTGTGAGCTGGAGATCCGTGACCTAGTTGTGGCAGATGCCGGGGAGTACTCGTGTGTGTGTGGTCAGGAGAAAACCTCATCCACACTCACTGTCAGGGGTAAAGACCCATGTGGCCAAGCAGAGCTGTGTTTTGTTGTCCAATTATTGACTTCATGGCATCACCCTGCACTTATCCTCCCTACCCTCCTCGTTTCAGTGCCACCCTCTTCCCATAACTCCACGGAATTCCTTCCTCCTTCTGGGCTGTTGTGTGAACCACAAGCAACCAGCATCTGAGCTACTTTCCACCCCTCATGTCACTGCACGTTCTGTCCTGTTTCCTGTTAGTGTCTGTGTCTTTTACTCCATCCAGGCATGTGCTGTTCCCCAGTATTCTCTGGAGAATCTGATGTTCCCCCACCATCCTACCCTCTCCAGCCCTGCCCAGCAGATTCGTACAAACATGCTGCCTGAGGAGTCTGCGGAAGGTGTCACAGCCACACATTGAACGCACTGGGCCGAGGGAAGCCCCAGTCCACAGCATGTGCTTGGCACACCCAGCACATTGCCCGTGTCCAGTTGTGTTTTGTGTCTTCTCTGTGATGTCCATGTCCTGTCTAATCTGTGCCTTTAGAGAGTGTTATAGTGTTTGTGTCTTTCTGACTTTCCCAGCCCTTCCCACCAAGTTCACAAAGGGTCTGAGGAAGGAGGAGGCCACAGAAGGGGCCATGGCCACACTGCACTGCGAGCTGAGCAAGGCAGCCCCTGTGGAGTGGAGGAAGGGGCCTGAGACCCTCAGAGCTGGAGACAGAGTGAGCCTGTGGCAGGATGGAGCCGTGTGTGAGCTGGAGATCCGTGGCCTGACCGTGGAGGATGCTGGGGAGTACTCGTGTGTGTGCGGGCAGGAGAGGACATCAGCCACGCTCACCGTCAGGGGTATAGACCACATGTGACCCCGTGGACTGGCATTTGGTGGCTGCCCATCACCTCTCTGCTCTCAGTTTCCTTTTCTACCCTGCTCTCTCACTATCCTGTTCCTTTTCCTTCCATAATTCTTCTTTTTTTTTTTTTCAAAGTCCCCCTTGGTTTGTTTTTTTTTTAACACCTTTATTGGAGTATAATTGCTTTACAATGTGTGTTAGTTTCTCTTTTATAACAAAGTGAATTAGTTATACATATACATATGTTCCAATATCTTTTCCCTCTTGCCTCTCCCTCCTTCCCACCCTCCCTATCCCACCCCTCTAGGTGGTCACAAAGCACCGAGCTGATCTCCCTGTGCTATGCGGCTGCTTCCCACTAGCTATCTATTTTTCCATAATTCTTTTATTGTGCCTGTCATGTTCCCTGTCTGTTGTGTGACACAAGTACAGGTTGGACCTTTAAATGTCACAGTCCACAGTGTGTACTGGGCACACCCATCAGGGGATCTGTGTCCAGTTGGGTTTTGTGTCCTGTATGTACTGTGCATGTCCTGTTTCTTCTGTGTGTTCAGAGAGGGTGATAGTGTTTGTGTGTTTCTGACCATCTCCAGGCCTGCCTGCCAAGTTCACAAAGGGTCTGAGGAAGGAAGAGGCCATGGAAGGGGCCACGGCCATAATGAGCTGTGAGCTGAACAAGGCAGCCCCCGTGGAGTGGAGGAAGGGGCCCGAGACCCTCAGAGCTGGAGACAGAGTGAGCCTGAGGCAGGACGGGGCCGTGTGTGAGCTGGAGATCCGTGACCTAGTTGTGGCAGATGCCGGGGAGTACTCGTGTGTGTGTGGTCAGGAGAAAACCTCATCCACACTCACTGTCAGGGGTAAAGACCCATGTGGCCAAGCAGAGCTGTGTTTTGTTGTCCAATTATTGACTTCATGGCATCACCCTGCACTTATCCTCCCTACCTTCCTTGTTTCAGTGCCACCCTCTTCCCATAACTCCACGGAATTCCTTCCTCCTTCTGGGCTGTTGTGTGAACCACGAGCAACCAGCATCTGAGCTGCTTTCCACCCCTCATGTCACTGCACATTCTGTCCTGTTGCCTGTTAGTGTCTGTGTCTTTTACTCCATCCAGGCATGTGCTGTTCCCCAGTATTCTCCGGAGAATCTGATGTTCCCCACACCATCCAACCCTCTCTAGCCCTGCCCAGCAGATTCGTACAAACATGCTGCCTGAGGAGTCTGCGGAAGGTGTCACAGCCACACATTGAACGCACTGGGCCGAGGGAAGCCCCAGTCCACAGAGTGTGCTTGGCACACCCAGCACATTGCCCGTGTCCAGTTGTATTTTGTGTCTTCTCTGTGATGTCCACGTCCTGTCTAATCTGTGCCTTTAGAGAGTGTTATAGTGTTTGTGTCTTTCTGACTTTCCCAGCCCTTCCCACCAAGTTCACAAAGGGTCTGAGGAAGAAGGAGGCCATAGAAGGGGCCACGGCCACACTGCACTGCGAGCTGAGCAAGGCAGCCCCTGTGGAGTGGAGGAAGGGGCCTGAGACCCTCAGAGCTGGAGACAGAGTGAGCCTGAGGCAGGACGGAGCTGTGTGTGAGCTGGAGATCCGTGGCCTGACCGTGGAGGATGCTGGGGAGTACTCGTGTGTGTGTGGGCAGGAGAAGACATCAGCCACGCTCACCGTCAGGGGTAAAGACCACATGTGACCCCGTGGACTGGCATTTGGTGGCTGCCCATCACCTCTCTGCTCTCAGTTTCCTTTTCTACCCTGCTCTCTCACTATCCTGTTCCTTTTCCTTCCATAATTCTTCTTTTTTTTTTTTTCAAAGTCCCCCTTGGTTTGTTTTTTTTTTAACACCTTTATTGGAGTATAATTGCTTTACAATGTGTGTTAGTTTCTCTTTTATAACAAAGTGAATTAGTTATACATATACATATGTTCCAATATCTTTTCCCTCTTGCCTCTCCCTCCTTCCCACCCTCCCTATCCCACCCCTCTAGGTGGTCACAAAGCACCGAGCTGATCTCCCTGTGCTATGCGGCTGCTTCCCACTAGCTATCTATTTTTCCATAATTCTTTTATTGTGCCTGTCATGTTCCCTGTCTGTTGTGTGACACAAGTACAGGTTGGACCTTTAAATGTCACAGTCCACAGTGTGTACTGGGCACACCCATCAGGGGATCTGTGTCCAGTTGGGTTTTGTGTCCTGTATGTACTGTGCATGTCCTGTTTCTTCTGTGTGTTCAGAGAGGGTGATAGTGTTTGTGTGTTTCTGACCATCTCCAGGCCTGCCTGCCAAGTTCACAAAGGGTCTGAGGAAGGAAGAGGCCATGGAAGGGGCCACGGCCATAATGAGCTGTGAGCTGAACAAGGCAGCCCCCGTGGAGTGGAGGAAGGGGCCCGAGACCCTCAGAGCTGGAGACAGAGTGAGCCTGAGGCAGGACGGGGCCGTGTGTGAGCTGGAGATCCGTGACCTAGTTGTGGCAGATGCCGGGGAGTACTCGTGTGTGTGTGGTCAGGAGAAAACCTCATCCACACTCACTGTCAGGGGTAAAGACCCATGTGGCCAAGCAGAGCTGTGTTTTGTTGTCCAATTATTGACTTCATGGCATCACCCTGCACTTATCCTCCCTACCTTCCTTGTTTCAGTGCCACCCTCTTCCCATAACTCCACGGAATTCCTTCCTCCTTCTGGGCTGTTGTGTGAACCACGAGCAACCAGCATCTGAGCTGCTTTCCACCCCTCATGTCACTGCACATTCTGTCCTGTTGCCTGTTAGTGTCTGTGTCTTTTACTCCATCCAGGCATGTGCTGTTCCCCAGTATTCTCCGGAGAATCTGATGTTCCCCACACCATCCAACCCTCTCTAGCCCTGCCCAGCAGATTCGTACAAACATGCTGCCTGAGGAGTCTGCGGAAGGTGTCACAGCCACACATTGAACGCACTGGGCCGAGGGAAGCCCCAGTCCACAGAGTGTGCTTGGCACACCCAGCACATTGCCCGTGTCCAGTTGTGTTTTGTGTCTTCTCTGTGATGTCCACGTCCTGTCTAATCTGTGCCTTTAGAGAGTGTTATAGTGTTTGTGTCTTTCTGACTTTCCCAGCCCTTCCCACCAAGTTCACAAAGGGTCTGAGGAAGAAGGAGGCCATAGAAGGGGCCACGGCCACACTGCACTGCGAGCTGAGCAAGGCAGCCCCTGTGGAGTGGAGGAAGGGGCCTGAGACCCTCAGAGCTGGAGACAGAGTGAGCCTGAGGCAGGACGGAGCTGTGTGTGAGCTGGAGATCCGTGGCCTGACCGTGGAGGATGCTGGGGAGTACTCGTGTGTGTGTGGGCAGGAGAAGACATCAGCCACGCTCACCGTCAGGGGTAAAGACCACATGTGACCCCGTGGACTGGCATTTGGTGGCTGCCCATCACCTCTCTGCTCTCAGTTTCCTTTTCTACCCTGCTCTCTCACTATCCTGTTCCTTTTCCTTCCATAATTCTTCTTTTTTTTTTTTTCAAAGTCACCCTTGGTCTTTTTTTTTTTTTTAACACCTTTATGGGAGTATAATTGCTTTACAATGTGTGTTAGTTTCTGCTTTATAACAAAGTGAATTAGTTATACATATACATATGTTCCAATATCTTTTCCCTCTTGCCTCTCCCTCCTTCCCACCCTCCCTATCCCACCCCTCTAGGTGGTCACAAAGCACCAAGCTGATCTCCCTGTGCTATGCGGCTGCTTCCCACTAGCTATCTATTTTTCCATAATTCTTTTATTGTGCCTGTCATGTTCCCTATCTGTTGTGTGACACAGTACAGGTTAGACCTTTAAATGTCACAGTCCACAGTGTGTACTGGGCACACCCATCAGGGGATCTGTGTCCAGTTGGGTTTTGTGTCCTGTATGTAGTGTGCATGTCCTGATTCTTCTGTGTGTTCAAAGAGGGTGATAGTGTTTGTGTGTTTCTGACCATCTCCAGGCCTGCCTGCCAAGTTCACAAAGGGTCTGAGGAAGGAAGAGGCCATGGAAGGGGCCACGGCCATGATGAGCTGTGAGCTGAACAAGGCAGCCCCCGTGGAGTGGATGAAGGGGCCCGAGACCCTCAGAGCCAGGGACAGAGTGAGCCTGAGGCAGGACGGGGCCGTGTGTGAGCTGGAGATCCGTGACCTGGTTGTGGCAGATGCCGGGGAGTACTCGTGTGTGTGTGGTCAGGAGAAAACCTCATCCACACTCACTGTCAGGGGTAAAGACCCATGTGGCCAAGCAGAGCTGTGTTTTGTTGTCCAATTATTGACTTCATGGCATCACCCTGCACTTATCCTCCCTACCTTCCTTGTTTCAGTGCCACCCTCTTCCCATAACTCCACGGAATTCCTTCCTCCTTCTGGGCTGTTGTGTGAACCACGAGCAACCAGCATCTGAGCTGCTTTCCACCCCTCATGTCACTGCACATTCTGTCCTGTTGCCTGTTAGTGTCTGTGTCTTTTACTCCATCCAGGCATATGCTGTTCCCCAGTATTCTCCGGAGAATCTGATGTTCTCCATACCGTCCTACCCTCTCTAGCCCTGCCCAGCAGATTCGTACAAACATGCTGCCTGAGGAGTCTGCGGAAGGTGTCACAGCCACACATTGAACGCACTGGGCCGAGGGAAGCCCCAGTCCACAGCGTGTGCTTGGCACACCAGGCACATTGCCCGTGTCCAGTTATGTTTTGTGTCTTCTCTGTGATGTCCACATCCCGTCTAATCTGTGCCTTTAGAGAGTGTTATAGTGTTTGTGTCTTTCTGACTTTCCCAGCCCTTCCCACCAAGTTCACAAAGGGTCTGAGGAAGAAGGAGGCCATAGAAGGGACCACGGCCATGCTACGCTGTGAGCTGAGCAAGGCAGCCCCTGTGGAGTGGAGGAAGGGGCCTGAGACCCTCAGAGCTGGAGACAGAGTGAGCCTGAGGCAGGATGGAGCCGTGTGTGAGCTGGAGATCTGTGGCCTGACCGTAGAGGATGCTGGGGAGTACTCGTGTGTGTGCGGGCAGGAGAAGACATCAGCCACGCTCACCGTCAGGGGTAAAGACCACATGTGACCCCGTGGACTGGCATTTGGTGGCTGCCCATCACCTCTCTGCTCTCAGTTTCCTTTTCTACCCAGCTATCTCACTATCCTTTTCCTTCCATAATTCTTTTATTGTCCCTGTCATGGTCCCTGTCTGTTGTGTGGCACATGTACAGGTTGGACCTTTAAAAGTCACTGTCCACAGTGTGTACTGGGCACACCCATCAGGTGGTCGGTGTCCAGTTGGGTTTTGTGTCTTCTATGTACTGTGCATGTCCTGATTCTTCTGTGTGTTCAGAGAACGTGATAGTGTTTGTTTCTGACCATCTCCAGGCCTTCCTGCCAAGTTCACAAAGGGTCTGAGGAAGGAAGAGGCCACGGAAGGGGCCATGGTCATGCTGCACTGTGAACTGAGCAAGGCAGCCCCCGTGGAATGGAGGAAGGGGCCCGAGACCCTCAGAGCCGGGGACAGAGTGAGCCTGAGGCAGGACGGGGCCGTGTGTGAGCTGGAGATTCATGGCCTGGTTATGGCGGATGCCGGGGAGTACTCTTGTGTGTGCGGGCAGGAGAGGACCTCTGCCACGCTGACCATTAGGGGTAAAGATGGCCCTGTGGACTTACTTGGGTGCCTGTACTTGTGCCCTTGTCTCTTGTGCCCACACTGCCCCCCCATGAGTGCTTGCCTCCTCTGTGCCATGTGCAGTTTCTTTATGTCACCCTTGTGCTCCCCCGTTAGAGCTCTGTTCAGTGTCCTTGTGTCTGCGTAGTGATCTCCAGCCAAATGACCTCACATGGCTTACGCTTGCTGTAGGGAAAGAGCTCCCACCTTATTCCCCTCCCTCCACCCGTCATAATGCAGTCAACTTTCTCCTTATACCCCAAAGCCTCTAGTCAGGATCTGACAGTCATGGCCCCGCCCTAGGGGCCCAAGGAGATCCCCCTGCCCCCACCTTGATGACCTGGAGGGATACAGGCTTGTCTGTGGACTTCCTGGGTGGAGATCAGCATGAGAATAGCCTGGGTCAGATCCAGAGCTCCTCTCATAGCCCCCAGTTCAGTCCCTCCTTCCCCTTAGAGTGGACCCAGGCCCATGACTCCACTTCTACCCACAGCCTTCAGAAGCCCGTGGCATTGGGTGCTTTGGGCAGGTCGGGCAGCTGGGGTGAAGCCACAGGCCACAACTGGCCTAGGCCCTGGGTGGGTCTGACTGGGTTTTGGGGTGCCAGTCTCCTGGCTGGGCACCAGCCTCGGGGCTGACCTTCTCTCTCCCCTCCACCCCCTGACCCCCACCCCACAGCCCCACAGGTGGTGTTCAGGAAGCCACTGCAGAGCCTGCAGGCTGAGGAGGGCACCTCAGCCAGCCTGCGGTGTGAGCTGTCTGAGCCTAGCGCCGCTGTGGTCTGGAGTAAGGGTGGCCTGGAGCTGCAGGCTGACGAGCGCTGGGAGCCACAGCAGCGGGGCCACGTGGCGGAGCTGGTGTTTCAGGACTTGCGCCGGGAGGACACTGGAGAATACACCTGCACCTGCGGCTCCCAGGCCACCAGTGCCACCCTCACCGTCACAGGTGGGCCCCGAGGCTGGCCCCACGTACTGTGGGAGATTGTCAGGGCCGCACCTCCACCCTGGAGGTGACATGGGCTCACGCGTGCAACGCGGGGCAGACCTGGCCTGAAGCTCTTCCCCCCGCTACCCCTCCGCCTTAGCTGCACGCCTTTGGGCCCCGCTGCCCTCATAGCTGCTCCTGCACCTGCCCTCATATTCTCCCTCACCCCTGTAGTTGCACCCGTGAGGTTCCTTCGGGAGCTGCAGGCCCAGGAGGTAGACGAGGGTGCAACGGCACACCTGCGCTGTGAACTGAGCCGGGCAGGTGCCAGCGTGGAGTGGCGCAAGGGCTACCTGCAGCTCTTCCCCTGTGCCAAGTACCAGATGGTGCTGGAGGGCACAGCCGCTGAGCTGCTGGTGCACGGTGCAGAGCAGGAGGATGCCGGCCCCTACACCTGCGACACAGGCCATGCACAGAGCACTGCCAGCCTCTCTGTCCGCGGTGAGCTTCCCAGGGCCCCTGGCCTCCCCGGGCCCCTCAGCCCCCATGGAGCTGGCAGGCGCCTTGAGGAGCAGCCCTAAGAGCCCCTCCCTGACCCCCCAGCCCCTAGGCCCACATTTAAGACGGAGCTGCAGAGTGCAGAGCAGGAGGCGGGTGGTGTGGCCCGGCTGTGCTGCCAGCTGAATGACTCAGAGCCTGGGGCCCCCGTGCTGTGGCTCAAGGAGGGTGTGGAACTGCAAGGGAGTCCCAAGTATGAGATGCGACGCAAGGGGGCCACGTGTGAGCTGCTGATCCACGGACTTGAGGCCAAGGACACGGGCGAGTACACCTGCATGGTGGGCAGCCAGAAAACCTTGGCCTCCCTCACAGTCAAAGGTGAGTCCTCCCTGCCACACCCACTCCCCACATAGCTGCCTTGGGGGCACACCTGGCCCACCACGGTACCCCCTCTTGCCGGGTGCTGTTCTGGGGTGGCTGTAAGACCCCTGGGGTTACAAACTTTCTCTGCACCACTCTGGAGCTGGTGCCCCTAGAAAAGAGCGTCGACGGTGAGGAAACCGTAGCCCTAAACACTGCCCTGCCTCCTGCCCCTGCCAGCAGGTGGGGTAGCCTGGCCTGGGCCACCCTCTGTGAGCTCCTGCCTGTCTGTCCTGAAGGTCTTGCCTCCCTGGTGTCCCAGCCAGGGCAGGGCTGGCCACAGGTGGGGGAAGGAACAAAAGCAGCCCACCACCCCACAGTCCCTTGCCCGCTTCCTCCAGACAGAGGTGCCCCCAGCCCAAGCTCTGTCCCCAGTAGCTCAGTGTCGTGGTAGGGAGCTGTGTTGTGAGCCAGCTGGGTGATGAATCTCACGTGGGGCAGATAGAGGCTGTGTGGCAGGAGAAGAGCACGAGAGTGCCTGGGAGGGCTTCCTGGAGGTGAGTTGGGGCGGGGGGCATGGGAGCTTGGCCCAGGTGCTCTGACCTGGCTGGTAAAGGCCCCCTTTGCCCACACTCCAGAGCCCGAGGTGACCATTGTGCGGGGCCTGGTTGACACCGAGGTGCAGGCCGACGGGGAAGCAGAGTTCAGCTGTGAAGTGTCGCGGGCTGGGTTCGTGGATGTGGAGTGGCGCCTCCAGGGCCTGCCACTGCAGAGCAGTGAGGTGACAGAAGTGGCCGTGCGGGGGGGCCGCACCCACACACTGCGGCTGAAGAGCGTGACTCCCGAGGATGCGGGCACTGTCTCCTTCCGCGTGGGCCTCCACACGTCCTCTGCCCAGCTCACCGTCACAGGTAGCAGGAGCTGGGCCTCACTGCTCACTGCGCTTGGGGCCAGAACATCCAGGTCCTCCTTGGGCCAGGCCCTGTCAAGGGACAGTGATAGATGACAAGGTTTCCTGCCTTTGAGGGTGGGGAACTGGTGGTGAATGAGTGATTCTGGGGTGACCCAAGATGTTGGGGTAGAGTGGTGCCCAGTGTGCTTGTCTTCGGGGATTGGGGCAGGGGTGCTGGGGGCAGACCCTGGGGACTGGGAGGGGCTCCTGATGGTGGGGGAGGGGCATCCCAGACACGGAGGCTGATGCCATGCCTCTACCCCACCCCCAACCCATGCAGCCCCTGAGGTGACCATCCTGGAGTCCCTGCAGGATGTGCAGCTCAGCGAGGGCCAGGACGCCCACTTCCAGTGCCGACTGTCAAGGGCCTTGGGCCAGGAGGCCCACTGGGCCCTGGGAGGGGTGCCCCTGCAGGCCAACGAGATGAACGACATCACGGTGGAGCATGGCACACTCCACTTGCTCACCCTGCACAAGGTGGTGTTCCCCAGACCTGCCTGTGCCCCGCAATGCATCCAGGGGCCTTCCCACCCCCCAGGGGTGGGAGAGGGAAGGTTTCAACTCCAGTGGAAATGGGCTGGGGACTTGCAAAGTAGGGGTGGTTGAAATGGCACTGCTGGGCTGATGCCCCCATCTCTGCTTCCACAGGTGACCCCTGAAGATGCCGGAACCATCAGTTTCCAAGTGGGCTCATGTCGCTCAGAGGCCCAGCTGAAGGTCACAGGTGGGCAGCCCCCTCCTACACCCAGCCTTCCTGCTTGTAGGTGTCCATGTTTCCCTACTCAAGGAGCCGTTGGCAGGTGGTAAGGCCAGAAACCTGAGCCTTCCAGCAGTGATCTTGCTGTGGGGTGACAGTTTTCCACTCTTGACCACTAAAGCCACTGGAGGTGGGCTAGTGAAGATTAGCCTGAGAAATTCTGGTGTATGTTGGGTCCTTGTGTGGGATCAGTGCTGTGTGTAGGAGGGGAGATGGGGAGTCTGGCTGCTGGGGACCTGGGCCCTGAGATGGAGGCAGGGCCTTCTGGACTTGTACCCTCCATATAGCTACTCCTTGTGATGCAGGTTTGTGTGCTCTTGTCCACATTTACACACACCTGCATACCTGACAGGCTCCCAGATATTGATACAATAGCACACCTGTGACACGTGAGTGGTTTGGGGCATAGTATACCTGAGCCCAGACATGCAAATAGGATTTAAGGACCTTCAACTTGTTATACCTTGTCCCCAGAGTTAGTCATCTCTGGATACCTGGCCATGAGAGACCCTCCCTTGCTGTCCTGCTCCTGGTTCTCATACTGGTCCTGTCCATCTACCATCCACTGGCCATCAACCCATCCACCATTTACCCATCCATCTATGCATGCATGCATCCATCCACCCCTCTATTCCATCCATCCTTCGATCCATCCGTCCATCCATTTATTCAGCATCCATCCATTCATCCACCATCCTTCGTCCATCCATCCATCCACCCACCATTATCTACCATCAATACATTTATCCATCCACCATCTATCCATCATTAATTCATCCGTCTATCCATCCATCGAGCCACCATCTCCCCATGCATCTAGCATCTACCCATCTGTCCACCATCTGTCCACCATCAATCATCCATCCATCCACCATCCATCCATCTAACCATCATTCTACTACCATCCATCCCTATGTCCATCCATTCATCCATCTGTCCACCATCTACCCATTCATCCACCTATCCATCCGTTTATCCATCTACCATTCAGCCATCCCAGCCAGCCATCATTTATCCATTATCTGTCCATCCATCCACCATCCATTCACCTATCCATCCACTAACCCATCCATCCACTCATCCATCCACTGTCTGTCCATCATATATTTACTATCTACCTCGAGAGGGGCCATTTGCAGCTCTCCCCTCAGTGAGTCCCCAGTCTGCTGGGGGAGTTGTACATGGAGACAGTGTGTCCTGAGTCCCAGGTGTCCCCACCTCGAGTCTTCATGTGGCCTGTGGGGCTGGGAAAGTCTCCAGAGTGCAGTGCCCTCAAGTTGAGTGATGGGAAGGGGCAGTATCCTGTGTGTCCTGAGCAGAGTCAGGCCAGGAGGGGCCTCATGTATTCATCAGAGTGGGTGTCTGTGAGAGGCAGCATGGAGCTGGGTTGGGTCTTGCAGATCCCACTGAGGGAAGTGCCTTGGCCCCTCTCAACCCGGTGTCCCCAGCTGGGGCAAACTGGCTCATGTACAGACAGCAGCTATGGCTTCAGGCAGAGGGCCATGAGCATGAGCTTGTGCAGATGGGTGGTTGGTGGGATACAGGGAAGCTTGGGAACTGTGCTGAAGATGGGAATGGGGAGCTGGTGGAGCAGGTTGGGGATACAGTTAGATGTGCGCTCTTGGGAGAACATGGAGGGGCTGGTGTGGGCCTGGGACTAGAGAGTTGATTGTGCATGCCTAGGAGGGACGTGGAGGGCTTCTGAGGGAGAGCCTGGCTGGGGCGGGTGTGCAGGCATCTGGGAAACCCCCTGGGCTCACGCCCTGCTGTGTGACAGGTCAGGGGGAAATTGCCATTTTGCATTAGGGCCCCAGAATCTTAGGGCCAAAGGGACCTTAGGGGACATCTGGACAAATGGCCCTCTGGGGATGGGAGAAGCATCTGCTTCCACACTCCCAGGAAGGAAGGCTCACTTCCTGAGCAGACCCCCTCCATCTCAGAGAGGTGAACCCCATGACCTCTCTTCTCTATCCCACACCGAACCCCATAAAGATGGCAGCCATGAGACTTGGGGCTTGTCAATTCTGCCTTCTGAAAAGGGTGAGATGCAGGTCATTGGTCTCCTTTGATGAAACCGAACATGTTCTGAAGGGGGCTGTGAGGTGCAGGGGGGCTGAGCTGGCTTTCCACAGGCTATGGGTGGTCTTCACGTCTCATTCTGTGAGCAAGGTGTGCCAGCTGGCCTGGGTAGATTTCTAGACCCCAGCCCCAGGCTGCCTCCAGCATGGTGGACCTCAGGGTGGCCCCAGCTCCCCTCCTTTCACCCTCTTGCACAGAGGCAGCACCGTGCCTGGTACGTGGCTTACAGAACGTGGACGTCTTTGCGGGGGAGGTGGCCACGTTCTCCTGTGAGGTGTCCCGTGCGGGTGGGCCGGAGGCCCACTGGTGGCTGGATGGGACCCTGCTGCAGGACGGCCCCCAGAGTGCCATCTCCGTGCGTGATGGGACCTTCCATTCTCTCACGCTCTCAGGCCTGGGGGTCACTGACTCAGGCACCATCACCTTCCGGGCAGGGCCCTTGGTCTCCAGGGCCAAGTTGTTGGTCAAAGGTACCAGCCGACGGAACCCTGCCCTATGCTGGAGCTTCTGCCCCTGCTGCCCCTGCATGCTTCCTGCGGGCTCCCAGGGTGGGAATTCAGGGACTGGCCTCCAGCACGCACACTGGGCATCTCTCCGTGTGTACCATGAGTGTGCACTGTGGGCAGGCTGCAGTCCCACCTGGGGGATGAGAAAGAAGGCTGGACTCAGCAGTGAAACTGGAGGCCGACCCCATTCCCACCTGCTTATAGGGCCCTGGGCACGGCTGCCCACCTGGCCACCACTCTGCGGTTGCCCCTCCCTCAGTCACATGCCCAGAGAGCAGCCTAGAGGTGCAGGCAGCTTTCCCAGCCCCGGGCATGGCCTGCACTGTCCTTGCTTGTAGCTGCTTCCTGTGCTGTTGGCTTGGTCAGGGTCTTGCACCTTTACTGGGAAAGAGCTAGTCCTTGGGGAGGGTAGTGGGCTTCCAGGGAACCCCCTCAGCCCCCCTCCCAGTGAGGGCACTGGGCACTTCTGGCACAGCAGCCCAGTGTGGCTTCGACTGGCATATTTGTCAACTGGCTTCCTCCGTGCTCTTGCAGAATAAATGTGGACATTTGCCCAGGTCAGAGGGACAAACCGTTTGTTGATAGGATTTCAGCAGATGGGGATGGGATGGGAGCCCTGAGGGGGTGAGCGACAAGGCCCCTGGAGAAGGGATAAGTCAGGCTGGGGGTGCCAAGTGCCCCTCGGAGCTGTGGAGCCCAAACGGGCCCAAGGGCTTTCAGGAGTGGTTGTTGTGTCCTACTGGGGCAACATGCGCCCTGGGCTAGAGGAAGCGAGGGCTCAGGGGAAACAGTGGCTAGGAGAGGCCCAGTGGATGGAGACTGAGCCAACAGTCTGCTGTGGGCGGGGGTGTATGGGGGCAAGGTTTGCCCTACATGGAGGGCCCTGGGTCACCGGGGTGAGTCCCCCTTCTACCACAGCCCTGCTTTTGCTTGCCTCCGAGTCGCTGATGCTGACTGCAGAGGGTGGGTGGGCCGCAGTCACACTGCTCCAGCTGACGCGTGCCTGGCCTGTCGGCCGACAGATCCCACAGTGGAAGTGGTCAGTGCCATGCAGGACCTGGCAGTGGAGGAGGGTGGCCCGGCTGAACTCCTCTGCCAGTACTCACGGCCCGTGCAGGCCACGTGGACGAAGGACGAGCAGGAGGTGTGCGCTGATGGGCGCCGTGTCATCATAGAGCAGGACTGGACCGTGGCCAGGCTGTCCTTCAGGCCGGCCTTGCCCTGCGACAGCGGCATCTATACTTGTGAGGCCGCGGGCACCCGCGTGGTGGCCCTGCTGCAAGTGCAAGGTGAGGCCGTCTGGTGGGCAGCCCCAGGCCCAGCACAGCCATGGTGCTGCTCGCGTGGAGCCATAGTGGTGAAATGGCAGGCAGGGACAGCGTGCTAGAAAGGTGGGACCCCAGTAAGCATATCCTAGGCTCTGAGCCTACCCACCCAGACCCCTCCTCCTCCCCAGGCAGCCTGACAGGACAGCACAGCTAGAAAACACAAGGGCAGAGGCTGCTTGAAGAATCTGTATCCAGCACAGCCTGTCGGGGAGGGGTGGAGGTAGAGGCAGGCAGGGAGGCAGCTTCCAGGCACGCAGGCGGGTGGGCAGGCCTGGGACCTGTGTGGCCATAGACGGGGCTGTGTCCTAGAGCAGAGGAGGGCCACTGGCTGAGCTCCACGAATACTGAGCTCAGACCCCAGCTCTGCCCCTTCCCGGGCTGGTCACTCAGAGGACGCCCTGAGCCCCACTTCCCTACCTGCAACACAGCCAGGATACCCTATGGGGGGCCAGGGAGGGGAGACAATGGGCTGCAGCTCTGCAGGGGTGGAGGTGCCATTTGGCTGAAGCCACTGTCTAGTGGGGAAAACCTGAAACGTTCCCAGTGGTGAGTGAGCTGGCAGCTGGCAGGCAGTGGTCAAGGGGCCATCCAAGCTGGGAAGAGCAGGTGGGACCTGGTCTGGGCCACTGGCCGCCTGAGGTCGCTCACACCCCATTCACACACTAGTTCAATAACTTAAGTTTTTAAACACTATTTTTTTGGCCCCTGGGGGCACAGCAGTGAACAGACAAAACTCTCTCCCTTCAGGGGGTGACATTCCTGTGGGAGCTGAAGGAAAATGTGAGAAGAGCTGTGGGGAGGGGCTGCAGTGTGGACCTGGGCCTGAAGGAGGCAGCGGGGGTGGGGGCTTGTGGACATCTGGGGCAGAGCCTTCAGGCCTCAGGCAGGGAGTAGAGAACAAAATGCAGAGAAGCAGGAGATGTGGCAGGAGGGAGACCTCAGGGGCTCACCACTGCTGCTTTAATATCTGGGCTTTTATAGAAATAAAGCAGCCTTGATCCTTGGATAGCAGCTAAGGTGGGTGAACTCCAGCGCTGATTGCAGGCCCAGCCTTCTCCCTGTCCCCGACCCATCTCATCGCGGCCAAGAGCAGCTGCAGCCCTGATGGGACTGGTCGCAGCCGTCCAAGCACAGTGGAGGTGTGGGATGCACTCCTAGGTCCCCGTTGGTTCTGTCAGTTCTGACCTAGGGAGGAAAGGAGCCAGGGTTATGGGGGGGAGTCTGGTCTGTGATGTGAGCAGACCAGGGCCAGGAGGGTGGCAAGGAGAGGGATGTGGATGGGCCCCGTGGGTCCTCTGCTCTGAGATGCCCTCCCCTCTTAACTCCTCGGGGACCCCTGTCCAGAGTGGGCACCCCTGCCTGAGGGGTGTGTGGACTCTGTGGACGAGCTAGGAGGGAGCATCAGGGCTTTGTGCTGGTTCCATTCGGGGTGCATACCCCAGACAGCAGCTGGGGCTGTGGACCTGGAGCTTCGGCCAGGCTGCCACCCCCTCGGTGACTGCAGTGGCTCCTTGCTGTCGTGTGGGTCAAGGCCAGACCTCCCCAGCATCCTGTACAGCCTTGGGTGATGTGGTGCTCCTTTCCTGCCTGCCCTCACCCCTGCCTATCGCCCCCCACCTTGTTTTACATCCTTCACCCCACTGGCTTGGCTCCCTGCTACCCCCCTGCCACGAATCCCTTTTCAGTCCCATCTTGGTGTCCCCTCCTATTTCTTCCCTTGCCTGGACACCTCCCCTACCCATCCTCAGAGATCCACCTCATTCAGGAAGCCCCCGTGGACTTTGAAGCCCACTGGATCACCTTGGGTCCAGGTGGCCTGTCATGGGAATTGACTCTTGGAGGTGGCAAGCCCTTGGGGACCAGGCATTGAGCTGGATCTGGGGCTTGGCGTGCCCAGGCCTGACATCATGGCTTCCAGGAAAAATGCATAGCTGCTTATGACTGACCCCTGGGCTGTATGTACAAGAGAATTAGGTCAGGCTGAAAATTAGGGCAGAGGTCTGTCTGATCTGAGTGAGTGAGGGGAGAGCCCGACAGGTCTGCCAGCCTGGCTGAGGGAGGAAAGGAATGGAACACTTTTCCAGAGCCCCATGCTGCAGCAAAGCTGAGAGGCCTAAACCTCCGTCTGGGTTTGAGCCCGGCTGTGGCTGCCAGTGAACTTTCAGGCTGTGAACATTCGTGAGGCTTCTCACATGTGAGGTGGGGAGGACCCTCCTTCCCAGCCGCAGGGCTGGTGAGGGCATGGGGATGGGCAGGGCCTCGGGAAGACGCCCCCCACCTGGCTGCATTCTCTTAGGCCCTTTGTCCTGAGGGGGGCTCTTCCACGTGACTCTTGGGGGTGCTGGGCTGGAGAAGCCCTGAGAACGCCCTGAGCCACCTTCTTTCTGCAGCCAAGAACACCGTGGTGAGAGGCCTGGAAAACGTGGAGGCACCTGAGGGCGGTGAGGCGCTGTTCGAGTGCCTCTTGTCCCAGCCGGAGGTGGCCGCCCACACCTGGCTGCTGGATGATGAGCCGGTGCGCACCTCTGAGAACGCCGAGGTGGTTTACTTTGAGAACGGCCTGCGGCACCTGCTGCTGCTCAAAAACCTGCGGCCTCGAGACAGCTGCCGGGTGACCTTCCTGGCGGGGGACGTGGTGACATCTGCCTTCCTCACAGTCCGGGGTTAGAGTGGTGGGGTCGGGAGGGTGGGCTGGGTCCAAGGGCGGAGGGTGGTTCTCTGCGATCCCTCCCACTGATACCCCACTGCAAGAGTGTGGGAGGGTGGGGATGTAGGGGGGCGGTCAGTCGCTGAGACCCCTCCCACGGGATCACCCACTGCAGGGATGCTGGGGGTGGAGCTGGGACCACAGGCTGTGTGTGAGTCTCTCAGACCCATCCTACCAAATACCACACGCTGCAGGGGGCGGGGGTGGGTGGGCTAGGGCCACTGTGTGGGAACTTGGGACTCTTCAACCTCTCCCACCAGACACCGGATACCTCACTGCTTGGGTGCAGGGGGAGGGGCTGAGGCCAGGGATGCAGGAGGCATGAGCCTCTTGGAACCCTCCCACGAGCACGAGATATCACACTGTGGGGTGCGAGGGGGGTGGGGTCCTAGGAGGGGGCATAGGTTACTGAGACCCCTCTCACTGGATATTTGGCTGTGGGTAGTAGGCCAGGGCTGGGGCAGCAGGGGGGCGTGGGTCTTAGAGACTCCTCCCACTGGGTACCCAGCTGCTTGGTCAGGGGTGGAGTGCGGGGTTGGGGGGGGAAGCTGGGGCCTCTGGGAAGGGCATCGATTTCTGAGACTTGCCTACAGGAGCACGGGGTGGTAGCCTTGGGGACGTTGATCTCTGAGGCCACTCCCACCTGAGGCTGGTGCCCTCCTCTTCTCGGGGGCGACGGGAGGGGGTGCATGGGTGTCTCCGAGCCCCGCCCCGCCCCAGGCCACCCCTTGGCCCCTGAGCTCACACTGCCACCCCGCCCCACAGGCTGGCGCTTGGAGGTCTTGGAGGCACCCCGGGACGCAGCCGTGCTGGCCGGGGGGCGGGCCAGCTTCAGCTGCACGCTCAGCGAGACAGTGCCGGTGGGTGAGGCGACCTGGTACATAAACGGAGCCTCGGTGCAGCCTGACGACGCAGACTGGACAGTCACCGCCGAAGGCAGCCACCACACCCTGCTGCTGCACCGGGCCCGGCCGCACCACGCCGGCGAGGTCACCTTCGCCGCCCGTGATGCCGTGGCCTCTGCGAGGCTCACTGTGCTGGGTGGGTGGCTTGGGTCTGCCTGCTGCAGCTCGGGTCCAGGGCTCTCGGGGAGACAGGTCGGGGGGCAGGAGGTTTCAGCTTCAGAGGCTGCTGGGGGCTCTCCGTGGCCCCCCACGCTTGGTGGCCTCTGGGCACACAGTCTTCCTGTGACTTAAACGCTCCATCCTCGCCCCTTCAGAAAGGCCGGGCTGTAGGGCACAGCTGCTCACAGGACTCTGAGGGGTGGACCATACTGTGCCCCACCAGCAGACCCCAGGGTGGGCGGGGCTGTGGGTGCTGACTGCCAGCCGCTGCACTGACCTTGTGCCTCCTGCCCGCCCCCGCAGGCCTCCCCGATCCCCCAGAGGACGCCGAGGTGGTGGGGCGCAGTGGCAGCTCCGTGACACTGTCTTGGGTGGCTCCCACGAATGACGGCGGAGGCGGTCTCTGTGGCTATCGGGTAGAGGTGAAGGCAGCGGCCACAGGAGAGTGGCAGCTGTGCCACGAGCTGGTGCCCGGGCCCGAGTGCCTGGTGGATGGCCTGGTCCCCGGGGAGACCTACCGCTTCCGTGTGGCCGCAGTGGGCGCGGCAGGCGCTGGGGAGCCTGTGTACCTGCCGCAGACAGTGAGGCTTGGTGAGTTACTGCCTTGGTCCTGGTTTATAAGGGTGGGGGTTCAGCCTGGAGACCTCAAGGCCTCTCTAAGCTGGGGGTCCCTGCCCACGTCCATACTGATGCACCCCTCCTGTTCCTGACTACTTCTCCCAGCAGAGCCCCAGGAGCCCACGCTTGCACCCCCTGCCCCTGAGAGCCGGCAGGTGGCAGCTGGGGAGGACTTGTGTCTGGAGTGTGAGGTGGCCGAGGCTGGTGAGGTCATCTGGCTGAAGGGAACAGAGCGCATCCAGCCCAGTGGGCGCTTCCAGCTTCTCAGCCGGGGTCGGCAGCAGACGCTGTTGATTCGGGACTTCTCAGAGGAGGACCAGGGCGAGTATCGCTGTGCCCCTGCACGGGACCCTGTCTCTGTGGCGGCTGCTGCCTTCCAGGGTATGTCTTCCAGGGCCCAGCGTGCCCAGTGGAGGGAGGAGCCCTGGGATGTGGAGTGGGCCAGCCCTTTTGCTCACTGGTTCTCTCGGGGAACTGCAGGAGGTCCTCCTGAGGACACTGCCTCACACCAAGAAAGACTGAGGCCCGGGGTGGGGAGATGCACAGATCCCTGTGGCTCAGCCTCCTGTCAGAACCCACATCATTGGCATCTGAGGTCACATCGCTCTCTGAGTGGGATCCCGGCCAATGCAGCCCTTGGTGCCCACTGCTGGTTCCTTAAAGCGTTGGATCCCTCCACTCTGAGCCCCCTGCACTCTGAGCCCCCTGCACTCTGAGCCCCCTGCACTCTGAGCTCCCTGCATTTTGAGCCCCCTCCACTCTGAGCCCCCTGCACTCTGAGCCCCCTGCACTCTGAGCTCCCCTGCACTCTGAGCTCCCCTCCATTCTGAGCCCCCTGCACTCTGAGCCCCCTGCACTCTGAGCCCCCTGCACTCTGAGCTCCCCTGCACTCTGAGCTCCCCTCCACTCTGAGCCCCCTGCACTCTGAGCCCCCTGCACTCTGAGCCCCCTGCACTCTGAGCTCCCCTGCACTCTGAGCTCCCTCCACTCTGAGCTCCCCTGCACTCTGAGCTCCCCTGCACTCTGAGCTCCCTGCACTCTGAGCCCCCTACACTCTGAGCTCCCCTGCACTCTGAGCTCCCCTCCACTCTGAGCCCCCTGCACTCTGAGCCCCCTGCACTCTGAGCCCCCTGCACTCTGAGCCCCCTGCACTCTGAGCTCCCTGCACTCTGAGCCCCCTGCACTCTGAGCCCCCTGCACTCTGAGCTCCCTACACTCTGAGCCCCCTGCACTCTGAGCCCCCTGCACTCTGAGCTCCCTGCACTCTGAGCTCCCCTGCACTCTGAGCTCCCTGCACTCTGAGCCCCCTGCACTCTGAGCCCCCTGCACTCTGAGCCCCCTGCACTCTGAGCTCCCTGCACTCTGAGCTCCCCTGCACTCTGAGCCCCCTGCACTCTGAGCTCCCCTGCACTCTGAGCTCCCCTCCATTCTGAGCCCCCTGCACTCTGAGCCCCCTGCACTCTGAGCTCCCCTCCACTCTGAGCCCCCTGCACTCTGAGCCCCCTGCACTCTGAGCCCCCTGCACTCTGAGCTCCCCTGCACTCTGAGCTCCCTCCACTCTGAGCTCCCCTGCACTCTGAGCTCCCCTGCACTCTGAGCTCCCCTCCACTCTGAGCCCCCTGCACTCTGAGCCCCCTGCACTCTGAGCTCCCCTGCACTCTGAACTCCCTCCACTCTGAGCTCCCCTGCACTCTGAGCTCCCCTGCACTCTGAGCTCCCTGCACTCTGAGCCCCCTACACTCTGAGCTCCCCTGCACTCTGAGCTCCCCTCCACTCTGAGCCCCCTGCACTCTGAGCCCCCTGCACTCTGAGCCCCCTGCACTCTGAGCTCCCTGCACTCTGAGCCCCCTGCACTCTGAGCCCCCTGCACTCTGAGCTCCCTACACTCTGAGCCCCCTGCACTCTGAGCCCCCTGCACTCTGAGCTCCCTGCACTCTGAGCTCCCCTGCACTCTGAGCTCCCTGCACTCTGAGCCCCCTGCACTCTGAGCTCCCTGCACTCTGAGCCCCCTGCACTCTGAGCCCCCTGCACTCTGGGCCCCCTGCACTCTGAGCCCCCTGCACTCTGAGCCCCCTGCACTCTGGGCGCCCTGCACTCTGGGCCCCCTGCACTCTGAGCCCCCTGCACTCTGAGCCCCCTGCACTCTGAGCTTCCTCCACTCTGAGCTCCCCTGCACTCTGAGCCCCCTGCACTCTGAGCTTCCTCCACTCTGAGCCCCCTACACTCTGAGCCCCCTGCACTCTGAGCCCCCTGCACTCTGAGCCCCATGCACTCTGAGCTTCCTCCACTCTGAGCCCCCTGCACTCTGAGCCCCCTGCACTCTGAGCCCCCTACACTCTGAGCCCCCTGCACCTGCACTGACCCTGGCCTGGTGTTCCCTGTGGTCATCCCCTCCTGTGCAGGAGGAAGACTGAGGTCTGGGTTGATCAGGGGATGCTGAGGCCTAGAGAGGGCCATTCAGAGCCTCGAAAACCTTGTACGCAGGGTGCATCAGAACTCTTGGGGGCCCAGGCAGGCAGCAGAGGCCTATAAGGGGAACCGTGGTCAGTAGCTAAGGCCGGCCTGGGGTTATGGCTCTGTCCCTGCCTGACTGACCCGTTTCCTGCCCTCCTCAGTGGTGCTGACCCCAGAATCTGGAGATGAGGTCCCCACACAGCCCAGCCTGCCCCCTGAGGCGGCCCAGGAAGGCGACCTGCATCTCCTGTGGGAGGCCCTGGCCCGGAAGCGCCGCATGAGCCGAGAGCCTACGCTGGACTCCATCAGCGAGCTGCCCGAGGAGGACGGACGCCCGCAGCGCCTGCGGCAGGAGGTAGAGCAGGAGGCTCCCGACCTCTCTGAGGACTCTTCCACGGCTGACGAGCTGGCACGCACCGGCGAGGCTGACCTCTCACACACCAGCTCTGACGACGAGTCCCGTGCGGGCACTCCTTCCCTGGTGACCTACCTCAAGAAGGCTGGGAGGGCCAGTGCCTCACCACTGGCCAGCAAGGTGAGTCTCCAGCTTGACCTACAAGGAGAGGCCTGGGTCTCTTAGATCTTTGCCACTCTGTCATTCATCCACACATCATCTCTCCGCTCTTGTCCGTCGGTCCATCCACCATCCGTTTATCCTTTCTTCCACCCACCCACCATCTGCCCATCTGTTGGTCATCCATCTACCCATCCAGCGACCATCCACCTACCCATCCATCCACCTGGCTGTTAAAACTTCTTTTCTGAAGAGCTGGAACCTATCTCTCCTTGGTATTTCTCACAACTCTGTCCTGCTCTGGGGAAAGCAGTTTTAGGGAGGGTGGGCTTGCTTTTTGGAAGCAACAGAAGCCATCAGGCATTTGGCCTCAGTGAAGGTAGTGCAGTTGACAGCAGGTAGCAGGCAGCAGGCATGCAGGAGCAAGGCATGGAGCTGGGGCAGGAGACCTGGGCTCTGCTCCCCCCTGCCCTGTGTGTGTCCCTACACGATCCTTTCCCTGTCCCGAGCCTCAGGTGCCCCACCTTATCTGTGCACACAGGTTGAGGCCCCAGCCGCCCCTTCTGGGAAGCCACAAAAGCAGCAGGAGAAGCCAGCTTCAGTACCCCCACCACCAGGAGACCTGAGCGTTGGGGACTTGGGTGACCTATCCGTGGACAAGGCAGCAGTGAAGATCCAGGCTGCCTTCAAGGGTTATAAGGTCCGGAAGGAGATACAGCAGCAGGAGGGGCCTGTGTTCTGCCACACGTTTGGGGACACCGTGGCACAGGTGGGAGATGTCCTGCGTCTGGAGTGTGTAGTGTCCAGCAAGACAGATGTGCGTGCCCACTGGCTGAAGGACGGTGTGCAGCTGACTGATGGCCGGCACCACCACATTGACCAGCTTGGGGATGGCACCTGCTCTCTGCTGGTCACTAGCCTGGGCCGGGCCGACGCTGGCCACTACACCTGTCAGGTGAGCAACAAGTTTGGCCGTGTGGCCCACAGTGCCTATGTGGTGGTCAGTGGGATGGAGAGTGAGACCGAGAGTTCCTCCGGGAGTGAGCTGGATGACAACTTCCGCCGGGCCGCCCGGCGGCTGCACCGCCTGTTCTGCACCAAGGGCCCGGCAGAGGTTTCAGACGAGGAGATCTTCAGCGCTGACAAGGGCAAGGCAGAGCCCGAGGAGCCTGGGGACTGGCAGACATACCGCGAAGATGAACAGTCCATCTGCATCCGCTTCGAGACGCTTGCCGAGGCCCGCCGGGCAGCCACCTGCTTCCGGGACATGTTTGGCACGCTGGACAACAGAGTGGACATCAGCCTGTCAGAGCAGGGGCTGCATGGGGTGGAGATGCGCATTGGCAAGGTGGCCCCCACCCCTGCAGCGCCTCCGGAGCCAGTACTGGCCGCAGAGGCAGGTGAGTCTGCAAGCTGCCTGGGTCAGGGGTGGGGGGAGAGGAAGAGCGAAAGCAGCAGCGGTGACCAGGGTCAGCTGAAAACTCAAGGAGGTTTAGCTCAAGGGGCTTTAGCTTCTGGCTGTTCGCACATGCAGCCCACTGAGCTGGGAGGAGCCCTGACTTTGGGGTTAGACAGAGCTCAACTGAAATCCCTGCTCTGCCTGCTACTGATTAGCCTCTCGGAGCCTCAGAGTTCTGTTCTGTGAAATGGGTTCGGGAATACTGACACCCTAGAGTTTAGGGTTATTTTTTCCCCCGTGAGGGTTTCAGATATAATCTGTACAAAAGGCAGGGTTCCACATAGTCCAGCATGAACCCCATTTCCCACTCCAGCAACTAAAGTTAATTAAAAAGTCATTTCACTGTTTACTTGCATCTCCCTAGGAACAGCAAAGGGAGTATCATTAAAAACCCACAGCATCATTCCTCCTCTTTAATCCTGAGCTACTAGCGTGCTTCCAATCCCAGACAACCAGCCTTGGTCTTCCCTTTACTTCCCCTTCTTCCCCATTTCCTGTCTGCTATCTCTCTGGCCTCATGGTAGCTTGGGAACCAGGCTAATGAAGAGAGGGTTCTTCTAGAGCATGGGGCGGAGGGAAGAGCTCAGTTGGCAGAGACAGAATTCTGTTTAGCCGCCCATTCTGTGAGCGCTCATGTGAATGGGTGCTGTGCAGATCACACACATCGAACTGCTGGCAGCTGGGGCAACTTGGGGGAGCCTGAGGCTAATGTGTCGTATGCCCTGCCCGTCCTTCCCAGCCCCGGTGTTCCTGACCGAGCTACAGAATCAGGAGGTGCTGGATGGGTACCCCGTGAGCTTTGACTGTGTGGTGACAGGCCAGCCCGTGCCCAGTGTGCGCTGGTTCAAGGACGGGAGGGTGCTGGAGGAGAATGACCACTACATGATCAGTGAGGACCAGCAGGGCGGCCACCAGCTCATCATCACAGCTGTGGTGCCAGCAGACATGGGTGTCTACCGCTGCCTGGCTGAGAACAGCGTGGGTGTGTCCTCTACCAAAGCGGAGCTCCGCGTGGACCGTGAGTGCACGCTCGGGTTTGATGGGTCAGGGTGGGATCCTGGCTGGGAGAGGCAGTGCTGGAAACCATTGGCCTCAGGCCAGGCAGGATTTGGGGCTGGAATGTCTGTGGAGGATGGAGTGTTCTCTTGGAGCCCCCTTGAGAGGTGGCTGGGCTGGGGTGGAACCTGGAAAGGTTTGGAGGTACCCCATGGGCGCAGTGGGTGGTTAACGGCACTGTGGCACGATAAGAAATATATATTTGGTCTTTGTCCCTGATTCCTGGCGGGCCCTAGACAGCTTCAGTACAAATATATCCATCTGATTTTTGACAAAAATGCAAAAGCAATTAAATGGAGTAAGGATAGAATTTCAGATTCGAGGATGGAATTTCAAATGATGCTGGAGTAATTTGAACACTCGTAGTCAAAAATATGAACTTTGACCTTATGTGAAAATTAGCTCAAAATGGATTAAATACTTAAATGTAAAATATGAAGCTATAAAACTTTTAGAAAAAAGTAGGAGATTCTCAGGACCTAGGGCTAGGAAAAGACTGCTTAGACTTGACCCATAAAAGGAAAAATTGGTAAACTGGACCTCCTCAGAGTTCAAACCTTTTGCTTTGAGGAAGTCCAGGTGTTGAGGATGAAAAGCTATGGGTTGGGAGAAAATACCTGCAAATCACATATCTTATAAAGGACTAAAAAATATGTAAAGGAAAGCTCAAAATTAAACAATAAAATTTTTTTAAAAATCCACTTAGAATAGGAGCAAAAGACCTTTCCATACATTTCAAGGGAGAGGACATACAGAAGGCAAATAAGCACACGGAAGATGTGCCTGTTTTTATTTCCATTTCCCTGATGGGATCTCCCGTGCATTGCTGGTGAGAGTGTAAAGTGGTGCAGCCACTCTGAAAAACAGTTTGCAGTTGCTCACAAAACTATGTAGCTACTGTATGATGTAACAATTGCCTTTTTTGGTATTTATCCCAGAGAAATAAAAACTCAAATTCATAATAAAACCTGTGCCCAAATACTCATAGCAACTTTATTCCCAATAGCCAAAAACTGGTAATGACCCAACTGTCCAACTGTGGTATGGCTATTCTATGGAATACTACTTGGCAAGGAAAAGGAACAAATTATTAACATGTGCAACAATTATGATAAAATTTCATTTTATTGCATAAAGTTAAACAAACACACATATTCTCAGTGGAGTTCGTGTGAAACTTGTGAAATCTGAACAAGATCGAGGGATCATAGCAATGTCACCTTTTATAGCTATGAGACAAGTTAACATCACTGGAAACTGGGTGAAGAGTAAATGGGATCTCTGCATTATCTCTTAGAACAGCATGAGAATCTATAATTCTCTCAACAAAAAGGAAAATAAAACTATTAAATATAACAAGTCTAGTATCTTAAATAAGACGAGATCTTCTGTATTTACCTAAGTAGTTCCGTTTCCAAGCTCTTTATTTTGCTATGTAGGGCTGGATTTCTATCTTGTAACACTTTCTTTCTGCCTGAAGGACATCTTTGAGCAATTTCTGTAGTGTGGGTATATCTGAAAAATGTCTTTATTTTGCTTTTCTTTAGGATATTTCTGCTAGGACAAGTTTTTCTTTCCATACTTTAAAGATGTTTCTCCACCCTCTATTAGCTTGCATTCTTTCCAATGAGAAATATGATGTCGTTCTTATCTCTGTTTCTCTGTACATAACTTATCTTTTCTATTGGGATTTAAAAGTTTTTAGGTATTTGCACACCATAACATTCACCATTTAAAAATGTGTAGTTCAGTGGTTTTTAATATATTCACAAGGTTATGCTACCATCTAACTCCGGAACATTTTCATCATCCCAGAAAGAAACCCTATACCTATCGACGGTCACTCCCCATTCCCCCTCCCCCAGCCCCTGGCAACCACTAATCTGTTTTCTGTCTGTGTGGGTTTGCCTATTCTGAATTTTCCATGTAAATGGAATTATACAATATGTGGCTTTTTATGCCTGGTTTCTATTACTGAGCTTGTTTTTTTTTTTTTTTTTTTTTTTTTTTTGCGGTACGCGGGCTTCTCACTGTTGCGGCCTCTCCCGTTGCGGAGCACAGGCTCCGGACACGCAGGTTCAGCGGCCATGGCTCATGGGCCTAGCTGCTCCGCGGCATGTGGGATCTTCCCGGACCTGGGCACGAACCCGTGTCTCCTGCATCGGCAGGCGGACTCTCAACCACTGCTCCACCAGGGAAGCCCTACTGAGCTTGTTTCCAACGTCTATCCATGTAATAAATATCAGTGTGCCATTCCTTTTTATGGCTGAAAAATATTTCACTGTATATGGATGATTTATCCATTCATTGGATGATGTTTATCCATTGGTTTATGGCTACTGTGAATAATGCTGCTATGAACATTCATGTGCAAGTTTTTGTGTGGACATACATTTTCATTTCTCTTGGATCTATACCTAGGAGTGGAATTGCTGGGTCAGGTGGTAAACTCTATGTTTAACTTTTAGAAGAACTGACAAACTCTTTTACACAGCGGCTGCACCATTTTACATTTCTGCCAGCAGTGTACAAAGGTTCCAATTTCCCTACATCTTTGCCAGCACTTGTTTTTGTTCATCTTTTCAATTATAGCCGTCCTAATGGATGTGAAGTGGTATCTCGTTGTGGTTTTGATTTGCGTTTCCCTGCTGACTAATGATATTGAGCATCTTTTCATGTGCTTATTGGCCATTTGTGTATCTTTTTTTGGAGAAATCCTTTGTCCATTTTAAAATTAGATTCTTTGTTTTTTAAATTTTGAGTTGTAAGAGTTTTTTGTATATTCTGGGTACTATCGATAGATCTTTATCACGTATATGATTTTCTTTTTCTTTTCTTTTTTTTTTTTGTAATAGATCTTTATTGGAGTACAGTTGCTTCACAATACTGTGTTAGTTTATGATTTACTACAAAGTGAATCAGCCATATGCATACATATATCCCCATAACCCCTCCCTCTTGAGTCTCCCTCCCACCCTCCCTATCCCACCTCTCTAGGTCATTGCAAAGCACCGAGCTGATCTCCCTGTGCTATGCTGCTGCTTCCCACTAGCTATCTATTTTACATTCGGTAGTGTACATATGTCGATGCTACTCTCACTTTGCCCCAGCTTCCTGTGCCCCACTCCGTGTCCTCATGTCCATTCTCTATGTCTACATCTTTATTCCTGTCCTGCCACTAGGTTCATCAGTACCATTATTTTCTTTTTTAGATTCCATATATGTGTTAGCATACGGTATTTGTTTTTCTCTCTCTGACTTACTTCACTCTGTAAGACAGACTCTAGGTCCATCCACCTCACTACAAATAATTCAATTTCGTTTCTTTTTATGGCTGAGTAATATTCCATTGTATATATGTGCCACATCTTCTTTATCCATTCATCTGTCGATGGACATTTAGGTTGTTTCCGTGTCCTGGCTACTGTAAATAGTGCTGCAGTGAACATTGGGGTACATGTCTCTTTTTGAATTATGGTTTTCTCAGGGTATATGCCCAGTAGTGGGATTGCTGGGTCATACAGTAGCTCTATTTTTAGTTTTTTAAGGAACCTCCCTACTGTTCTCCATAGTGGTTGTATCAATTTACATTCCCACCAACAGTGCAGGAGGGTTCCTTTTTCACCACGCCCTTTCCAGCATTTATTGTTTCTAGACTTTTTGGTAATGGCCATTCTGACTGGTGTGAGGTGATACCTCACTGTAGTTTTGATTTGCATTTCTCTAATAATTACTGATGTTGAACATCTTGTCATGTGCCTCTTGGCCATCTGTATGTCTTCTTTGGTGAAATGTCTATTTAAGTCTTCCACCCATTTTTTAATTGAATTATTTGGTTTTTTGATATTGAGCTCCATGAGCTGTTTGTATATTTTGGAGATTAATCCTTTGTCCATTGTTTCATTTGCAAATACTTTCTCCCATTCTGAGGGTTGTCTTCTAATCTTGTTCATGGTTTCCTTTGCTGTGCAAAAGCTTTTAAGTTTAATTAGGTCCCATTTGTTTATTTTTGTTTTTATTTCCATTACTCTAAGTGGGTCAAAAAAGATCTTGCTGTGGTTTATGTCAGAGAGTGTTCTGCCTATGTTTTCCTCTAAGAGTTTTATAGTGTCTGGTCTTACATTTAGGTCTTTAATCCATTTTGAGTTTATTTTTGTGTATGGTGTTAGGGAGTGTTCTAATTTCATTCTTTTACATGTAGCTGTCCAGTTTTCCCAGCACCACTTATTGAAGAGGCTGTCTTTTCTCATTGTATGTTCTTGCCTCCTTTATCGTAAATTAGGTGATCATATGTGTGTGGGTTTATCTCTGGGCTTTCTCTCCTGTACCATTGATCTATATTTCGGTTTTTGTGCCAGTACGGTACTGCCTTGATTACTGTAGCTTTGTGGTATAGTCTGAAGTCAGGGACCCTGATTCCTCCAGCTCTGTTTTTCTTTCTCAAGATTGCTTTGGCTTTTCGGGATCTTTTGTGTTTCCATACGAATTGTAAAATTTTTTGTTCCTATTCTATGAAGAATGCTATTGGTAGGTAGTTTGATAGGGATTGCATTGAATCTGTAGATTGCTTTGGGTAGTATTTTGACAATAGTGACAAATTTTGACAATATTGATTCTTCCAATCCAAGAACGTGGTATATTTCTCCACCTGTTTATGTCATCTTTGATTTCTTTCATCAGTGTTTTATAGTTTTCTGAGAACAAGTCTTTTTCCTCCTTAGGTAGTTTATTCCTAGGTATTTTATTCTTTTTGTTGTGATGGTAAGTGGGATTGTTTCCTTAATTTCTCTTTCTGATTTTTTGTTGTTATTGTATAGGAATGCCAGAGATTTCTGTGCATTAATTTTGTATCCTGCTACTTTACCAAATTTATTGATTAGTTCTAGTAGTTTTCTGGTGGCAGCTTTAGGATTCTCTATGTATAATATCATGCCATCTGCAGTGACAATTTTACTTTTTCTTTTCCAATTTGTATTCCTTTTATTTCTTTTTCTTCTCTGATTGCTGTGGCTAGGACTTCTGAAACTATGTTGAATACGAGTGGCGAGAGTGGATATCCTTATCTTTTTCCTGATCTTAGTGGAAATGCTTTCAGTTTTTCACCATTGAGTATAATGTTTGCTGTGGGTTTGTCATATATGGCCTTTATTATATTGAGGTAGGTTCCCTCTATGCCCATTTTCTGGAGAGTTTTTATTATAAATAGGTGTGGGATTTTGTCAAAAGCTTTTTCTGCATCTATTGAAATGATCATATGGTATTTATTCCTTAATTTGTTAATATGGTGTATCACATTGATTTGTGTATATTGAAGAATCCTTGAATTCCTGGGATATATCCCACTTGATAATCGTGTATGATCCTTTTAATATGTTGTTGGATGCTGTTTGCTAGTATTTTGTTCAGGATTTTTGCATCTATGTTCATCAGTGATACTGGTCTATAATTTTCTTTTTTGTGATATCTTTTTCTGGTTTTGGTATCAGGGTGATGGTGGCTTTGTACAATGAATTTGGGAGTGTTCCTCCTTCTGCAATTTTTTGGAAGAGTTTGAGAAGGTTCAGTGTTAGCTCCTCTCTAAATGTATGATAGAATTTGCCTGTGAAGCCATCTGGTCCTGGGCTTTTGTTTGTCGGAAGATTTTTAATCACAGTTTCAATTTCATTACTTGTGATAGGTCTGTTTATATTTTCTAATTCTTCCTGGTTCAGTCATGGAAAATTGTACCTTTCCAAGAATTTGTCTATTTCTTCTTGGTTGTCCATTTTATTGGCATATAGTTGTTTGTAATAGTCTCCTATAATCCTTTGTCTTTCTGCGGTGTCAGTTGTGATTTCTCTTTTTTCATTTCTAATTTTATTGATTTGTGTCCTCTCCCTTTTTTTCTTGATGAGTCTGGCTCAGGGGTTATCAATTTTGTTTATCTTCTCAAAGAACCAGCTTTTAGTTTTATTGATCTTTGCTATTGTTTTCTTCATTTCTATTTCATTTACTTCTGCTCTGATCTTTGTGATTTCTTTCCTTCTACTGACTTTGGGTTTTCTTTGTTCTTCTTCTCTAGTTGCTTTAGGTTAGGGTTAGATTGTTTATTCGAGATTTTTCTTGTTTCTTGAGGTGAGATTGAATTGCCATAAACTTCCCTCTTAGAACTGCTTTTGCTGTGTCCCATAGGTTTTGGGTGGTTGTATTTTTGTTGCCATTTGTTTCTATGTATTTTTTAATTTCTTCTTTGATTTCTTCAGTGATCTCTTGGTTATTTAGTAGTGCACTGTTTAGCCTCCATGTATTTGTGGTTTTTACAATTTTTTCCTGTAATTGATTTTCAATCTCATAGCGTTGTGGTCAGAAAAGATGCTTGATATGATTTCAATTTTCTTAAATTTTCCAAGGCTTGATTTGTGACCCAAGATGTGATCTATCCTGGAGAATGTTCCATGTGCCCTTGAGAAGAAAGTGTATTCTGCAACTTTTGGGTAGAATGTTCTATAAATATCAATTAAATCTATCTGGTCTGCTGTGTCAGTTAAAGCTTGTGTTTCCTTATTTATTTTCTGTTTGGATGATCTGTCCATTGGTGTAAGTGAGGTGTTAAAGTCCCCTACTAAAATTGTGTTACTGTCGATTT
Organism: Orcinus orca; assembly: GCF_937001465.1. Lineage (NCBI taxonomy): Eukaryota > Metazoa > Chordata > Mammalia > Artiodactyla > Delphinidae > Orcinus > Orcinus orca. The sequence continues at coordinate 15,773,525 of NC_064561.1, read as the reverse complement.
CCCCTTTCATGGTTGTTAGTATTTGCCTTATGTATGGAGGTGCTCCTATGTTGGGTGCATAAACATTTACAATTGTTATATCATCTTCTTGGATTGATCCCTTGATCATTATGTAGTGTCCTTCCTTATCTCTTATAACAGTCTTTATTTTAAAGTCTATTTTATCTGATATGAGTATTGCTACTCCAGTTTTCTTTTGATTTACATTTGCATGGAATATCTATTTTGATCCCTTCACTTTCAGTCTGTATGTGTCCCTAGGTCTGAAGTGGGTCTCTTATAGACAGCATATATATGGGTCTTGTTTTTGTATCTGTTCAGCCAGTCTGTGTCTTTTGGTTGGGGCATATAATCCATTTACATTCAAGGTTATTATCCATATGTATGTTCCTATTACCATTTTCTTAGTTGTTTTGGGTTTGTTTTTGTGGGTCTTTTTCTTCTCTTGTGTTTCCTGCCTAGAGAAGTTTCTTTAGCTTTTGTTGTAAAGCTGATTTGGTGGTGCTGAATTCTTTTAGCTTTTGCTTGTCTGAAAAGCTTTTGATTTCTCTGTTGAATCTGAATGAGATCCTTGATGGGTAGAGTAATCTTGGTTGTAGGTTTTTCTCTTTCATCACTTTAAGTATATCCTGCCACTGCCTTCTGGCCTGTAGGGTTTCTGCTGAAAAATCTGCTGTTAACTTTATGGGGATTCCTTTGTATGTTATTTTTTGTTTTTCCCTTTTAATATTTTTTCTTTGAATTGAATTGTTAGTTTGATTAATATATGTCTTGGTGTGTTTCTCCTAGAGTTTATCCTGTATGGGACTCTCTGTGCTTCCTGGACTTGGGTGACTATTTCCTTTCTCATGTTAGGGTAGTTTTCCACTATAATCTCTTCAAATATTTTCTCAGACCCCTTCTTTTTCTGTTCTTCTTCTAGGACCCCTATAATTCGAATGTTGGTGTGTTTAGTGTTGTCCCAGAGGTCTCTGAGATTGTCTTCAATTCTTTTCATTCTTTTTTCTTTATTCTGCTCCTTGGCAGTATTTCCACCATTCTGTCATCCAGCTCACTTATTCGTTCGTCTGCCTCAGTTATTCTGTTATTGATTCCTTCTAGTGTATTTTTCATTTCAGTTATTTTGTTGTTCATCTGTTTGTTTGTTCTTTAGTTCTTGTAGATCTTTGTTAAACATTTCTTGTATTTTCTCAGTCCGTGGCTCCATTCTATTTCCAAGATCCTGGATCATCTTTACTATCATTACTCTGAATTCTTTTTCAGGTAGATTCCCTATTTCCTCTTCATTTATTTGGTCTTGGAGGTTTTTACCTTGTCCCTTCATCCATGACATATTTTTCTTGCTATCTCTTTTTTTTTTTTTTTTAATGAGTGGGATTGTGTTCCTGTCTTACTGGTTTTTTGGCCTCAGGCTTCCAACACTGAAGTCTGTAGGCTGTTGGGTAGAGCTGGGTCTTGTTGCTGAGAGGAGGACCTCTGGGAGACCTCACTCTGATGCATATTCCCTGGGGTCTGAGTTCCTCTGTTAGTCCAGTGGTTCGGACTCAGACCTCCCACCACAGGAGCTTCAGCCCAACCCCCAGCTTGTGAACCCAAGATCCCGCAAGCCACACAGGACAGCAAAAAAAAAAAACAAAAAAAAAACAATAATAAAGTAAAAAATAAAATTAGATTAGGAAACTAACAGATATGTTAGAAAAAATATAAAAATAAAAATATAGATGAAACAATAACTGGAAGGTAAAACAGAATCACAGTAGTAAAAAAGAGGAGGAGAAAAAAAAAAGGTGGAACAGGCCTTGGCTATGGAGGGCAGGGCCTAAGCAGGGTCGAGGTTTAGGCAGTGGGTGGGGCCTATGCCTAGGACCCAGAAGGCTGGAAAAGGCCCTGGGGGTTGTGGGGTGTGGGGCTTAGGCTCAACAGAACAGAAGGGGCCCAGGCATGTCTCCCACCTCTGGTCTCAGAGGGTGGGGGACCCCACCTTGGAGCCCAGCAGGCTTCCTTGGTTCGAGTGGGTGGGGCAAATGCCCTCTTCTCCTTTCCTGCTCCTCTAGTCCCAGAGGGCCCCTCCCACCTTCCTCTACTGATCTCCCAGGCCTCCCTCCTACATCCCCAGGACCAACCTGGCCTGGAGGGGACCTCTGAGGGCATAGGACCTGGCCCGAGAGCTGGGCAGACTTCTCCAGCTGATTGGGCAGGGGAAACGCTGGGCCCTCTCCCCTCTGATCCAAGCCCCCACGGGTCCCTCCAGGCATGGGGACCCCTCCCCCCCTCTCAGCCACCCCTCACGGGCACTGGCCCTGTCCAGCCTCCACTTCTTCTCCCCCTCAGTCCCCTCATGTCCTGCCAGTTTGCTTGGGGGTTCTTCCTGTCTCCTTGGGCATCGGGGTCCCCCACCAGCATCCAGCACGTGCCCTAGTTTTCTCAGATATATGATTTTCAAATCTTTTCTCCCATTCTGTGGGTTGTCTTGTCACTTTCGTGATTGTTCTTTGATGCACAAAAGTTTTAAATTTTGATGGAGTATAGTTTATCTACTTTTTCTTTGGTTTCTTGTGCTTTACTTGTCACGTCTAAGAAACCGCTGTCTAATCCAAAGTTATAAAGATTTACACTTATGCTTTCTTCTCTCATATTTAGTTAGGTCTTTGGTACATTTTGAGTTCATATTTGTATATGGTATGAGGTAAGGGCCCCAATTCATTTTTTTCCTGTGGAAATCCAGTTGTCCCTCCACTATTTGTTGAAAAGACTATTTTCCCTCATAAAATTGTCTTGGAACTCTTGTCAGAAACGAATTTCTATTAAATGTGTAGGTTTATTTCTGACTCGCAATTCTATTCCATTCATCCAGATGTCTGTCATTATGCCATTACCACACTGTTTTGAATATTGTAGCCGTGTATAATACTGTTTTGAAATTTTTAACTGTGAGTCTGCCAACTTGGTTCTTCTTCAAGATTTTTTGACCATCCTGAGTCTCTTGCATTTTCTTATGAATTTTAGGATCGGCTTGTCAATTTCTGCAAACATGATCTCTGGATACTTTTTAAGATTTTTTTTTGTCATTGGTTTTGAGTAATTTGATCATAGTCTTTGGTGCAATTGTCTTTATTTATGTTCCTTGTGCAGTTAATTGAGCTTCTTGGAATTTTGGGTTAATAGTTTTCATTAAGTTTGAAATTTGGGGAGGCATTATTTCTTCAAATATTTTTTCTTTCCCCCTTCATTTGGGAACTTAAGTTACAAATAATCGAGCCACTTGAAGTTGTACTATAGCTTACTAATAATCCTTTTCCATTTTTATTAATAAAATTCTTCTTTCTCTATGCATTTCATTTTTCATAGTTTCTATTGCTGTGCTTTTATGTTCACTGTTCTTTTGTAGTATCTAATCTGCTGTCAATCCCATCCATTGTATTGTTTATCTCTAGAAGTTCTACTTGAGTCTTTTCTATATGTTCTATATCTCATCTTAACTTTTCGAACACATGGAATACAATTCTAATACCTGTGCTAATGTCCTTATCTCCCAGTTCTAACATCTCTGTCAAATCTGACTTGGTTTTGACAACTGATTATTCTACACATCATAGGTTGTGTGTTTCCTGCCTCCTTGCATGTTGGACAGTCTTGGCTGAATGCCTGACAGTGTGAATTTAACCCTGTTGGGAGCTGGATATTTTGTGTTTCTGCAGGTCTTCTTGAGCAATACAGTGTGTTACTTGGAAGCAGCTCGATCCTTTTGGGTCTGGCTTGTGTGATTTGTTATGTGGGGCCAAGGCAGTGCTCAGTCCAAAGCTGATCATCTTCGTCTGCTGAAGTAAGAGTGTTCCGGAGTACTCAACCTGATGCCCTGTGAATTAAGAAAGTTTCTAATCTGACTGCAAACAGACATTATTCCAGCCCTTGTGCTCCTCTGGTGCTACTTCCTCTAGTCCTTTCAGATGGCTCTTTCATGTGTGCATGTGCCAGTCAGTGCTCTGTGGCATCCTCGAGGGAGGGGGCCCTCTCTCTCTGCAGCTTTCTCTTCTCTGGTTTTCTGTTCCATGGGCACAGGCTGCCTTTGTCTCTCAGGACATCAGCTCTGTCTCCTCAACTCAGGGTCTGCCTGGCTCTGCCTCAGTTTCCTTTTCCTGTAAACTTAAGTCAGGAAGCTGGGGAAATTATAGGGCTCACCATTGTTTCCTATCTCTAATACATCACTGTCCTTCATTCACCTTAACCATTCTGATGATTCTGTACCCAATTCCAATGTGTGGGTTTTTTTCTTTCCCACAAAAAGAAATTCTCTGAGACACCAGCCAAGTGTCCTACAGTTCAACTCAATTCTGACACCATCCACCTGGAAATAGCATCAGATCCCATAGGTTAAGGGCTCAGTCCCACAAGGCTGCCTCCCCCACCACTTCAGATATCAACTGCAAGTCCAGGTTGTCACCTGTGCTTCTGGCCTATATGCTATAAATTAGAGGTTCCAATGACCCCCTTCCTTGGGTTTTAATAATTTGCTAAAGTGGCTCATAGAACTCAGAGAAACATTTCACTTACTAGATCAGTGCTTTATTATAAAAGGGTATAACTCAGGAGCAGCCAGGTGGAAGAGACGTATAGGCAAGGCGCGTGGGAAGGGGCAGGGCCAAGCATGCCACTCTCCCCCAGTGTCCATGTGTTTACCAGCCGGGAAGCTCTCTGAACCCTATCCTTTTGGGTTTTTATGGAGACTTCATTACACAGGCACAACTGATTAAATCATTGACCACTGGTGATTAAAAAAAAATATTTTATTGGAGTATAGTTGCTTTACAGTGTTGTGTTAGTTTCTACTGTACAGAAAAGTGAATCAGCTATACATATACACATACCCCCTCTTTTTTGGGTTTCCTTCCCATTTAGGTCACCGCAGAGCATTGAGTAGAATTCCCTGTGCTGTGCAGTAGGTTCTCCTTAGTTATCTATTTTACATATAGTATCAGTAGTGTGTATATGTCAATACCAATCTCCCAATTCATCCCACCCTCCCTTTCCCCCTTGGTATCCATAGGTTTGTTCTCTACGTCTGTGTCTCTATTTTGGCTTTGTAAATAAGATCATCTATACAGTTTTTTCAGATTCCACATATATGCATTATATACGATATTTGTTTTTCTCTTTCTGGCTTACTTCACTCTGTATGACAGTCTCTGGGTCCATCCACGTCTCTACAAATGACTCAATTTCGTTCCTGTTTATGGCTGAGTAATATTCCATTGTATATATGTACCACATCTTCTTTATCCACTCCTCTGTTCATGGACATTTAGGTTGTCTCCATGTCCTGGCTATTGTAAATAGTGCTGCAATGAACATTGGGGTGCATGTGTCTTTTTGAATTACGGTTTTCTCAGGGTATATGCCCAGTAGTGGGATTGCTGGGTCACATGATAGTTCTATTTTTAGTTTTTTAAGGAACCTCCATACTGTTCTCCATAGTGGCTGTATCAATTTACATTCCCACCAAAAGTGTAGGAGGGTTCCCTTTTCTCCACACCCTCTCCAGCATTTATTGTTTGTGGCTTTTGTGATGCAGGCCATTCTGACAGGTATGAGGTGAAAACTACCTCATTGTAGTTTTGATTTGCATTTCTCAATGATTAGTGATGTTGATCATCTTTTCATGTGCCTCTTGGCCATCTGTATGTCTTCTTTGGTGAAATGTCTATTTAGGTCTTCTGCCCATTTTTTGATTGGGTTGTTTGTTTTTTTGATATTGAGCTGCATGAGCTGTTTGTATATTTGGGGGATTAATCCTTTGTCAGTTGCTTCGTTTGCAAATATTTTCTCCCTTTCTGAGTGTTGTCTTTTCGTCTTCTTTATGGTTTCCTTTGCTGTGCAAAAGCTTTTAAGTTTCATTAGGTCCCATTTGTTTATTTTTGTTTTTATTTTCATTACTCTAGGAGGTGGGTCAAAAAAGATCTTGCTGTGGTTTATGTCAAAGAGTGTTCTGCCTATGTTTTCCTCTAAGAGTCTTATAGTGTCTGGCCTTACATTTAGATCTTTAATTCATTTTTAATTTATTTTTGTGTATGGTGTTAGGGAGTGTTCTAATTTCATTCTTTTACGTGTAGCTGCCCAGTTTTCCCAGCACCATTTATTGAAGAGGCTGTCTTTGCTCCATTGTATATTCTGGCCTCCTTTGTCATAGATTAGTTGACCATAGATGCATGGGTTTATCTCTGGGCTTTCTCTCCTGTACCATTGATCTATATTTCTGTGTTTGCACTAGTACCATACTGTCTTGACTACCGTAGCCCTGTAGTATAGTCTGAAGTCAGGGAGCCCGATTCCTCCAGCTCCGTTTTTTTTCTTTTCTCAAGATTGCTTTTGCTCTTCAAGGTCTTTTGTGTTTCCATACAAGTTGTAAAATTTTTTGTTCTACTGTGAAAAATGCCATTGATAATTTGATAAGGATTGCATTGAACCTGTAGATTGCTTTGTGTAGTATAGTTATTTTGACAATATTGATTCTTCCGGTCCGAGAACATGGTATATCTCTCCATCTGTTTGTGTCGTCTTTGATTTCTTTATCAGCATCTTATAGTTTTTGGTGTACAGGTCTTTTGCCTCCTTAGGTAGGTTTATTCCTAGGATTGAACTCAATCTCCAGCCCCTCTCCCCTCCCTGGATGTCAGGGGGTCTCAACCTTCTAGTCACATGGTTGGTTACCCTGGCAATCAGCCCCCATCCTTAGGGGCTTTTGGAAAATCACTTCATTAACATAAGAAACCCCACCTCTATGCCTCTCCTCACTTAGGAAATTCCAAGGGTTTAGGAGCTCTGAGTCAGGAACAGGAGGAAGACCAAACACATATTTCTTATTATAAATCACAACATCACAACCATTGTTTTGTGTATTGTGTTTGTTTTCCTTTGGTTGTTTCAGGGGGCCAGTGTCTCAGTTCAGGCTGTTATAACAAAGTACCATAGACTGTGCAGCTTAAATAACAGAAATTTATGGCTTAAAGTTGTGGAGACTGGAAGTCTGAAATCAGGGTGCTAGCATGGTTGGGTGCTGGTGAGAGCCCTCTTCTGAATTGCAGATGGCCATCCTCTCACTGTGTTCTCACATGGGGGAAGGGGGGAGGGGTCTCTTCTTATAAGGGCACTAATCCCATTCATTAGGCTCCACCCTCATGACCTCATCTAAGCCTGATCACCTCAAAAAGATCCCATCTTCAAACACTGTCATGTTGGGGGTTAGGACTTCAGCATATGAATTTTGGGGGGACACAACATTCAGACCTTAGCAGAGGGTAAATCCAGCCCCTCTTCTCCATTGTGGCTAGAAGTTGAAGTCCCAGCTGTTGGTTTTGAGGCCTGTGTTATCCTTGTTACTTAGTTGGCTGGAACTGGAAGATGCTGTTGTTGCCACTGTCTGCTATTTATGAAGCCCAGTATTTATAATTTGTGGGGTCTTGTAGTTAGTTATAGGCCTGGAAACATGGGCTGGTAACAGCCTGGGGACAAGGAGGGGCCATAGGGTAGCTGTGTCCCCCATGCCTTCTGACTCAGAAGTGTGAGTGGCTCCCAGGAATGGCTGCGCAGTGAGAATCAGGTAGCCTCTGGGGTGGGGCCCGTTCCCCAGGCAGATGGGGTGCAGGCCTCACTTCAGCTCCACCCTTCATCCTCAGTGACCAGCACCGACTACGAAACTGCTGTGGATGCCACGGAAACCTCGTCCTATTTCAGCGCCCAAGGCTACCTGTCCAGGTAGAGGGTCATGCAGGGGTGGTCCTGGGCCCTTTGCGGGGGGTGGCAATGCTGGCTTGGACTGACAGAATCGAAATCCTGGAGCCTTCAACCAGGCCACGGCAGTCTCTGTCCAGGAAAGAGGAGACCTCAGAAGCCATCCATGCTTGACCCTGGTCCCCTCCTGTCCTGGACCCCTCACTGGTCCATCTCACATCTGCCCCTTCTTGGTTCTCCCTGCCAGTTGGGAGCAGGAGGGCACGGAGTCTACCCCAGAGGAGGGGCAGCTGCCGCAGGTCGTGGAGGACCTGAAAGACCTCCAGGTGGCCCCCGGCACGCGTCTGGCCAAGTTCCAGCTCAAGGTGAAAGGTAAGGGGGAGAGAGATGAAGGGAAAGGAGCTGCCTCCCACCAGAGGGAGGGTTAGGGTTAGGGTTAGATCACCCAGGGGTCTATGAGGGCCTGTGGAGGGCATGGTGCCCACTGGGCTGTGGCCCTGTGCTAACCACTCCCCCTGCGGCCCCAGGCTACCCCACGCCTCGACTGTACTGGTTCAAAGATGGGCAGCCCCTGACTGCATCTGCACACATCTGCATGACAGACAGGAAGGCACTGCACACCCTGGAGATTGTCTCGATCACCAGCGAGGATGCTGGCCAGTACTCGGCCTACATCAGCAACACCGTGGGTGCTGCTTATTCGTCTGCTCGGCTGCTGGTCCGAGGTGGGTGCTCAGGGATGCAGCAGAGCTTGGTGTCCACACCCAGGTTGATGTCCACCTATAAACCATGCTGTGGCAAGCCTGGGAGCTAGGGCCCAGTGGTCACTGCCCCTGTGTGCAAAAGTCACAGGTGGCCAGAAGCTGGCTCCCAGAGAACATGGGCCCTTAGAGGGCGTGGGGCCCATGAAAAACTGACCAGCAAGCAGGGTAGCTAGCTGGTGGAGTAGGCCCAGGCAAGCATGGAGCCCTCCATAGACTGTGGAGGAAGAGGCAGGTAGTAACTGGGGGAGTAGAGGTCTTAACTTCCTTATTTTCCAAAGTTCTGAGCACTGCAAGGTGATTCCAAGTCTTGCCCAAATCTGCCCTGGTCTAGGGACCCAACACTGCCTGTGGCATTGCTTCAGTTGTGGCGTTCTGAGCACAAGCATCCCCAAGTTAGTTTCAGAGCAACGCCCCAGACTCCTGGGCCGGCATGGGTAACATTCCATCTGGTCCGTGGGGACTGAGTGAATTCCATGTCTGCAGGGCCAGGTTTAGGAAAGGTGCTGTGTGTAGGAGTGGGCGGGGCCACCCTCGGGACTCACACCCTGCTAGGCAGGCCCACTCAGGGGAGGGGGCACCTTGGAGCTGTAGATCTGACTTCTGTGCTTTCTTCAGGCCCCAATGAACCGGAAGAGAAGCCAGCATTCGGTGAGCCGACTCCAGAGGGCAGAGGGAGGGAGGGTGGGGTGGACCCTGGGGACAGGTCCAGTGAGGGTGCGTGAGGGGGACGACCACGTGGAATTGGGGCTCTGCATTGTTTTCCACCAACCGCCCCATGTCTCTGCAGATGTACACCAACAGCTGGTGCCACCCCGATTCCTGGAGAAGTTCACCTCCAAGAAGGTGAAGAAGGGCTCCAGCATCACCTTCTCAGTGAAGGTTGAAGGTGAGATGTCCTGCCTCCCTGTCCCACTCAGGAGAGCCCCCAGGGAGGTCCCCTCCCTGCACCCACTCAGGACCCTCCTAGGGAGGCTCAGAGGTGACCCCTGCCTCCCAGAGCCACCCTCTTGGTGTGGGAGACTGTCCACCATCTACTCCTGCCTGCAGGAGACCCGCTCCCAGCTGTGCATTGGCTGCGGGAGGAGGCTGAGCAGGGTGTCCTGTGGATCGGCTGCCACACGCCGGGCTACACGGTGGCCAGCTCTGCCCAGCAGCACAGCCTGGTCCTTCTGGATGTGGACCGACAGCACCAGGGCACCTACACCTGCATCGCCACAAACACTGCTGGCCAAGCCCTCTGTTCTGCAAGCTTGCACGTCTCTGGCTGTGAGTGGGCATGGGTGACCCAGCCAGGAGTGGGAGAGGGGCAGTGTGGGTAGTGTGCGGCCTCAGAGCTCATGGGCCAGCTCCCACGCCCTACACTGTGGGCTCCATTCAGCTAGCTGAGACCCTCCTAGATGCCCCCTGCCGCCCTGAGTGGTTTCTTCCTGGGTCACTCTCAGCTCTTCCCAGGGCGGGTGAGTCAAGTGCAGACCCCATTCCCATCCCTACCAGTGGTGGGATGACTGTGGGCCAAGCTGGAACACTGGGCACAGTCTTCCTCGGGGCTCCAGATGACAGGGCCAAGGCCCCCTGGGGGGTGGTCCAGGCATCCCTGGCAGGGGTCCCGATCAGAATCAGAGCTCGAGGGTATGAGGTGTCATCCTGGTCGCTCACCCTGTTCTCCTGACAGTACCTAAGGAGGCTGGGGCAGCAGAGGAGCAGGCCGGGATGAAGGAGGCCCTCATCTCCACCTTCCTGCAGGGGTGAGTGAGGGGCTGCTCAAGAGGCAGAGGGGCCAGGAGTGAGGTCCCGGGAGTGTGGGTCCTGGGAGTGCAGGAGTACAGGTCCCGGGAGTGTGGGTCCTGGGAGTGCAGGTCCTGGGAGAGTGGGGTCCTGGTCCTGGTGGGGGGCACTGCTGCTGCTGGGAGGGAGCCCCATCACAGATCCCAGCCCAGCTCTGGCCCTCTTGGGCCATGTGGCTTGGGTCCCCATTGTAGAGAGAGGACTTCCCCAGGGCCCCGACTGTGGCATCAAGGCCCACTGCCCCCAGACCCTCTTTTCTGTCAGGCCCTTCAGGATACCTCCTCCCCCTTTAGGACCCAAGTTGTTTCTGAACAGATGTCGCAACCTTCAGGTTTCACTGACCTCGCTGGGCAGAGGAAAGGTAGGGGCTGAGTGGGCACACATCTGTGCAGGGTGGGGGACAGGGGGTGTGGAGGAGGCTGCCCCGCTGGCAGGCCCCAGGACCGTGTGGCCCTAGGAACACCTGCTTGCCTGGCTCTGGGCTGGGCCTCCCTGCCCTCTTATGGGCCTAATTCTGAGCTTTGGTTGGTCTCCGGGCCATTTCTGACCCTCGAGGATGTGGAAGCTCGCGGGGGCCCCTGGGCTGGGCCAGCCCTTGGCTTAGAGCTCATGTCCGGGGGGCTGTATGGGTGCCTAGCAGCAGGCAGCTGCTGAGTCGGGGCTGGCACGGGGGCGGTTCGGGGAGGCGGGTGCTGGATATGCTGCCGACAGGGCCCCCACTTTGTCAGGGCTTCTCCCCCGGCCCCCAAGCTGGGTCCCCCTATTCCCAGCCTCTACGTGTGCCTGCCCCCTGACATGTCCGGCTGCTTCCTGGCCACCTGCACAGGGCCCCAGCACCTTGGCATATTTAAAAAATTGTTTTATGGAGAATACTGAGTCAGCACAGAAGTCGAGAGGAGGGAGCCGTGCACCCCACGTACCCATTGCCCACCTTTGGGATCACTTCTCCACTGACCTGCTTTGTTAATTTACCCAGCCCTCCCTTCCCTGTGCTGCCCCCATCCCAAGCTGCCCTCATTCCCCCGTAACCCCAGCAACGGCTCCCAGCCCCTTACACCTGCAAAGGATCCCACTTCCATCAAGGTCGACCTGAAGCCATCAAACCACAGCTGCCAGGGGTCTGGGCCCCCAGCCCTCGGGCCACAATTTGGGGTCCTGCCCCCTGCCTTCAGTGTCCAGGACCTGCCCTCGTATTATACTGCCTGGCTGAGGTCCTTGTGATCTCCGTCCCTTCTGAGCCCCTTCCCAGACCAGCGGCCAAGTGGCCAACAGGAATGGAGGTTTGGCACAAACCCCACTGGGGACCCCACAGCTCCAAGCTCCAACCCCAGCCTGACCATTTACCCAACTTTGCCCTCAGCTGCACCTGCCCACCGCCTTGCAACCATGCTGGCTACCTGCTGTCCCCTGACTGCCTGCTCTCCCCACAGCCACCTGCTGCCCCCACTGTCATGCCTGAGTTTGTGGTCCCCTAAGTCACACCTTGGCTCAGTTGCCCTTGAGCCAAAGAGACCCCTAGTTGTGGTCAGCCTTCCCTGCTTCTGGCAGCTCTGGCCCGAGTCTGTGCATCCCTTGGCTACTCTGACCCCCAAGCCCAGGATGGGCCTGGAGGCGGGCACATCTGTGGAGCACACGGCTGGCTGAGCTAGGGTCTGGCCCCCAGGAGAGCTTCCGTCATCAGAGGCCTGCGGCCACCTGTCCTTGGCTGAGGTGGGCACGGAGGAGTTCCTGAAGAAGCTCACTTCGCAGATCACAGAGATGGTGTCGGCCAAGATCACACAGGGTAAGGGTAGCTGGCGATGGAGTGAGGTCCAGGGGTGGCCGTGACTGAGCCCCCGGGACTGGGGCCCCTCCTCACCTGAACGCCCTGTAGACCCATGGGAGGGCGGCATGGGGGGCAGGCCCTTCGAAGTCATCATGTGCCCTGTGTCCCCCAGCCACGCTGCAGGTGCCTGGAGGTGACAGCGATGAGGAGTCCAAGACGCCGTCCGCATCCCCCCGGCATGGCCGGTCACGCCCCTCTTCCAGCGTCCAGGAGTCATCCTCAGAGTCCGAGGATGGAGACTACCGGGGAGAGGTGCATGGGCAGGCGAGGGGTGGGGCAGGGTGGGCAAGGGCGTATGAGAGTGTCAGGGACAGGGTGAAGGTGGAGTTGGTGTAGGGGGCCAGGGGAGCTGGGGCAGAGGAGGTGGGCACACACCTGAGTGGCCAATATCACCACTGCGACCCAGGACACCCCCAGCACCCCAGAGGTTCCTCCTTGTCCCTTTGGGGTGGGCCACCTGGCACTCCCGGTAGGATTTCCATCAGTAGAGATGGGTTGAGCCTGTTCTAGAACTTCGTGGAATCTCAGGATGGCTGCTTCTTTTCCACTTAATTCCAGAGGCCTTGTAGCCTGGGGCCTTAGGAGGCCCACGGGCCCCTCTCCAGGTCTGACTCAGTGACTTCCCCCCCAGATCTTTGACATCTATGTGGTCACGGCTGACTACCTGCCCCTGGGGGCTGAGCAGGACGCCATCTCGCTGCGGGAGGGCCAGTATGTGGAGGTACTGGACTCGGCGCACCCGCTGCGCTGGCTTGTGCGCACCAAACCCACCAAGTCCAGCCTCTCTCGGCAAGGCTGGGTGTCTCCTGCCTACCTGGACAAGCGGCTCAAGGTACCTGGATGGCTGGAAGGGTGGTCCTGGGGTTGTACCCCCGTTCCCCATGAAGGCGGGAGCCTCGCCCTGGAAGGACAGGCTAGTGCTCAAGCTGTCTATGACCCTCTCCTGTCTCTCACCAGCTGTCACCTGAGTGGGGGCCAGCTGAGGCCCCTGAGTTCCCCGGGGAGGCTGTGTCGGAGGATGAGTACAAGACGAGGCTGAGGTGAGGGGCCACCGGGCAGGAACTGTGGGAAGTTGGGTTCCTGTGGGGGGCCTCCAGGATGCTAATTACACCCAAGTCCCGTGGGGCTTGCCTCTAGCTGGCGGGACCTTGCCTGGAAACCTCATGTGGTGGGGCTGCCTGGTGTGTGAGGGTGCCCTCCCTCTCCCAGCTTGCCAGGCCCATTCTGAAAGTGGGCAGCAGGATGCACGTGACTTGGAAGTGCCCGGTTCAGCAGCTAAGCTCCTGGGTCTTCCCCTCATGGCTGTCTCCCCACCCAGCTCCATCATCCAGGAGCTGCTGAGCTCGGAGCAGGCCTTTGTGGGCAAGCTGCAGTTCCTGCAGAACCACCACATGCAGTACCTGGACCACTGCCCCCACGTGCCCACGGCCGTGGCCAGCCAGAAGGCAGTCATCTTCCGAAATGTGCAGGACATCAGTCACTTCCATAGAAGGTGGGCATGCAGGGTGGGCCTCAAGGCTATTCCCCGGTCTGTGTGTACATGCATGTATACACACACATGCTTGGACACACACTTGGACACACTGTTCACATGTGTAGATACATGTGTGCACATACAAGTCATACATGCACAAGACACACGCCTACACACACGGACACACACCACACATGTGCATACACACGTGGATGCTCACACTCGCACATGTGTGTACCGACAGGACTGTACTTCAGGAGAGTGGGCAGGAGTCGAGAAGAGACAGAACCTTTGATGACTCGATTCACCCACTGATGCACCACACTCCTGTACACACATGTCCCCAGGAACACAGGCACGTGCACCTGGCTTATCCCTGGAAGTGCCTGTGACACACCTACCCACTGCAACCCAAGTACACAGACATACCCCAGAAATGTGTGTACACATGTACATGGGCACACACAAGTACATGTGCATGCCTGCATACTCACACACAGCCTTTCACATGTGGGCATACATGTACATGGCACACACACAAATACATGTACACCCACAGACACATGCTCCCTTACGTGCTTGCACCCCTGCACATAAGTGCACGCCCTGAAGTACCACATATGCGTGGCCCTCACAGCCCAGAACACTCACTGTCATCCACAGGAGCCCGGCCCTGGGAAGGAGCCTGTTTCTTCCCAAACCTGAGGGTTTGGGGCTGGGTTGTGGGTCGTGGGTGAGGGTCCTGATGTCAGCCCTCACCTGACCACTGTTCCCCTCCATGGCAGCTTCTCACAGGAGCTGCATAGCTGTGACACGGATGACGACGTGGCCATGTGCTTCATCAAGAACCAGGCAGCCTTTGAGAAGTATCTGGAGTTCCTGGTGGGCCGAGTGCAGGCTGAGTCGGTGATGGTCAGCACGGCCGTGCAGGAGTTCTACAAGGTGCTCCTCTGCCCGTCAGCCCTGCCTCCACTTGCCAGGCTTGATGCTGGCTTCCAGATCTCAGATCATCTTCCCTGACCCTGCTCAGGCCCCACTTCAGCCTGCCCAGGCCCCCTGGCCCCTAGCTTAGAAAAGCGGGCAGGGTCACCCCCCCCCAACCCCAAGCTCTGCTCACCTGTTAGACAGTGACACCAGCCATCACCTGGGGCAGCGGTGGGGCCCACCTGGGGAGGAGGGTCTGTGTGTGGGACCCTGATCCACCAGCTCTGAGGCTCTGGGGACATAAGCCATCTGGAGGCTGTGCCCGCCCGCCCCCCCGCCCTGAACCCAGCCCTGCGATTTCCACAGAAATACACTGAGGAGGTGCTGTCAGCCGCAGATCCTTCGCAGCCACCCCCGCCGTCCCTGCAGCACTTCCTGGAGCAGCCGGTGGAACGGGTCCAGCAGTACCAGGCCCTCCTCAAGGTAGGCACGGCCGGCCAGGGGCTGCGGGGCCACCCCCATGCCCAGCCACCCCAGGTCTCGCCCTGACCCGCAGTCTCCCCCAGGAGCTGATCCGCAACAAGGCGCGGAATGGACAGAACTGTGCACTGCTGGAGCAGGCCTACGCAGTGGTGTCAGCCCTGCCGCAGCGTGCTGAGAACCAGCTGCACGTGTCGCTCATGGAGAACTACCCGGGCACCCTGGAGGCTCTAGGCGAGCCCATCCGCCAGGTCTGGGGCTAGGGGTGCAGTGGAGGGCCTGGGCAGGTGGCCAGGGCTTGTGGAGGGCTGGACTCCAGGCTGGGCATGGCTGACCACAGGCTCACCGCTCTCCCAGGGCCACTTCATTGTGTGGGAGGGGACACCGGGTGCGCGGATGCCGTGGAAGGGCCACCACCGGCATGTCTTCCTGTTCCGCCACCACCTGGTGGTCTGCAAGCCCAAGCGGGACTCACGCACTGACACCTTCAGCTACGTCTTCCGGAACATGATGAAGGTTTGCAGGGTGCCAGCGGAGCCTGGGTGGGCAGAGGGAGGCCATGCAGGATGTGCAGGCAGGTGGAGGCTGCTGGCCGGTCCTGCAGCCCAGTCCTGGGTGACCATGGCTCAGCCTGCATCCGGGCAGTCAGCCTGCATCCTCCCCCCACAGCTGAGCAGCATCGACCTGAACGACAAGGTGGAGGGCGATGACCGTGCCTTCGAGGTTTGGCACGAGCGGGAGGACTCAGTACGCAAGTACCTGCTGCAGGCGCGGACGGTCATCACCAAGAACTCCTGGGTGAAGGAGATCTGTGGCATCCAGCAGCGCCTGGCCCTGCCCGTGTGGCGTGAGTGCCTGGGCTCATGAGGCGAGGCTGGATGGGAGGCTGAACCTTTAAGCCTGGCGGTCTGGCTTGCGGGCACCCAGGTTGGCAGGTCCTGAGCCCTGGCACCCTGCCCTTACCTGGGCAGGCACAAGGGAAGGGGCTCGATTCTGGGGCAAGTGGCTCTCTCTACCCTTGGTTAGCCCAGCCTCTCGGGAGCCCTTAGTCAGAGTGTAGGGCTGGCCCTGACCAGAATTGAGGGGAGCCTCGAGGTTCACTGGGGGCTTTCCAGCACAAGGCAGGTGCCCAGACTGTGTTAGAAATGTGAAGGGCCTGGAAGTTCCTCGCTTAGAACAGGAGAGAGGATCCCATTTCAACATGCCCTCTTTTTTCCACAGTCCCTACCACTCCCCAGTATACAGCCAACCTGTGTCGCTCACCCTAATGCCCATCCAGGCCCATAAAGGCTCACAAGGGGTGGTATCTGTTGCAACCACATCCTTGGTCATGGGGCTCTGGCCCTGCCAGGTGTGCACCTGAGGGGACGGGTGAGTGCTCCAGGCCCTGTGTATGTATCCCCAGGCCCCCCGGAATTTGAAGAGGAGCTGGCCGACTGCACGGCTGAGCTGGGCGAGACAGTCAAACTAGCCTGCCGTGTGACGGGCACACCCAAGCCCATCGTGAGCTGGTATAAAGGTAGGCCTTTGGGGGCCAGTGGATACCGATCTTGCAACAAGCAAGAGCTGCCCAGAGGGAATCAGGCTGGGCAGGGGACCAGGGATCCAGGGTGGGGTTGGCCGAGGGGCTGGACACAAGAGACAGGCCTCCTGTTCCAGTCTCCTGCTCCTGAATCAAAGACAGGCTGGCCAGCGTGCACGGGTGGATGAGGTGGGACAGAGGCGGAGGCTGCTTAGGTATGCACCGTGTTTCTGACGCAGTGACTCTGCCCACCACCGAATCTCACTCATTAGCTCTCTCATTTGCCATGTTTGTGCTGAGTGCCCAGGTACCATTCCAGGTGCAGGGAAGGTGCAGTGAACAGGCAGATCAACCTTGTCCAAGGAGGCTGACCTTCTAGGAGAGGAGACAGATGACAAGCACATAGACAAATGTGTAATATTTGTGACCAGCCAGAGAAATAAGGCAGAGTGAAGGGCAGAGAGTAGTCATCATGCAGACATGTTGGCAGTGAGGCTCCAGGAGGACAGGGGAGGGGGAGGCGCTGAGGCAGGTGTAGTGGGGAATGAGGCTGAGGAATGCTGGGCCTTGAGGGCTGCCGTGTGGGTCTCAGATTTGACTCTGTGTGTGATGGGAGCTGCAAAGTTTGGGGGTCCCCAGGAACACCGAGGTCAGGAGCCCAAGACCATTCTCACTGGACACGAACTGCAAGGTTGGGGGTCCCATAACCGCCTTCAGGTTCAGTGATTCACTAGGACTCACAGAACTCAGCAGAGCCGTTCCACTCAGGGTTCTGGTTTACTGCAGTAAAAGGGAAGAGGCACATGGGGTGGGGTCCAGTTGGGGATCCAGGTATGGTCCAGATGTCCCCCCAGTGGAGTTGTGTGGACATGCCTGTTTCTGTCAGTACAGATGTGTGCCATCACACGGAGTGTGGCCAACCAGGGACGCTCACTTGTTGAGCCTTGTTGTCCAGGGTTTCTGTTGGGGCATTCACGTAGGCTGACCACCTGCATGGCTGACCTCAATCTCTGGCCCCTCTGAGGTCAAGCTGATGCAGTATGGCCTAAAGCCCCCACCCTAAATCACAGTGTGGCATAGACCATCTGGCGTGGTCCAGGTTCCCAGGTAAACCAAGATACTCTTATTAGGCCTCACCTGGCTGGCAGGT
This sequence comes from Orcinus orca, assembly GCF_937001465.1. Classification (NCBI taxonomy): domain Eukaryota; kingdom Metazoa; phylum Chordata; class Mammalia; order Artiodactyla; family Delphinidae; genus Orcinus; species Orcinus orca. Next base: position 15,755,876 of record NC_064561.1, on the reverse strand, counting down.
AGGTCTCCTCCGGGCTAGCAGGTAAGTCCTGAATCCTTAGTTCAGTCCCAGTAGCCGAGTCCAGTCCTGGTTTTGGAGGAGCTGTCCCAGGGAAGTCAGTCCTCCTGTCCTGCTTGTTCACAGCCAGCTGGGGCATTTGTTCACCCACGAATGGCTAAGAATGGGGCTGGAGAAGACATGCAGGGGCACTTTGCTGGGACATGAAAGAGAGGCCGTCCCAGTCCCACTGTCAGAGCTTCAGGCCAGAGTCAGTGGAGCAGCAGCTGGTCCCCCGCAGCAGCCTGGGGATCGTCCTTCTGGAGTCTGTGGGGTCCTGGGGTCTGTGGAGCTCCCTTCCCAGCTGCCTCACAGAACCCATATGTAGTGCAGCTCCATTTCCCTGCCATCCCTTCTCACACCCCAAACTTGCACCTGTGACGATGTGTCCAGAGAGACAAAGCCATCCCATAAAAGTTATTTAGAAGTAAGAATGAGCCTCTCAGCCGCCACCTTTCAGCTGGGCTGCCCCCAGGAAAGTGTGCCCGCTGGGCTGCATCTGAGGGGAATGAGGGATGCACCATGCCCAGGAACAGTCAGAGTGGGATCCCAGGTTCCCAGCTGTATCCAGACAATCCACTGACCATTACCCTGTGAGCAGCTTGCAGGCTTTGACCCCTCTGAGGACAGCTGTGTCCAGTGAGTAGAGGAGGCAAGGGACAGTCAGACGGTCAATTCATGCTGGGCAGCTTCTGTGAGAGACGACACAGGTTCTCAAACCGCAGGTGGTCCAGGCAGCGTACACAGCCATGTGGTGTGGCCAGAGCTGGCCGTTCACCGACCTAAAGCAGCATCTCAGTTGGAAACACCACAGATGGCCCTGAGAGGCACCCATCTGCCAGATGGGGGGTCCACCCCAAGTGATGTGCACCCCCCTCATCTCAGAGCCTCTCTCAGCAGTCCCCTGTCTGGCATTCACTGGAAGTCAGTGCCACGTGCAATGCAACGGCTCCACACAGGAACCCTGGTGGGAGCCCTATCAGTGGCCTCACTTTGCCTCCATGGTTCACGGACCCAAGGAAGGGTGTCTTCAACCCACCTGTCTATAGCCTGTTAAGTGTCAAACCACATAGCCAGGGCGTTCACAACATCTCAAGGTCAGTGAGCACATAACCTTTGCCAGGAAAAGTAGCATCTGGCAGGAGAAATCAGACTCACCAGCCAGCAAAATGTCATTCGTTTGGCAGAAGCTTGAGTGTCAGGGGTGAGGGCCAAGTCCTGATCCACGCCCCCCCTCGGGGGGGCAGCCAGCAGGGAGCAGAGAGCACCAGCGATGTGTATTAGAGATCATGCCCATGCGAATGCAGGGACCTCTGGTCTTGGTCCTTGCATGCCAGCAGGAAGGAAAAGCGGGTGGCTGCAATGCCCAGGACTCCCACCAGGAGCTGTTAGCCTGCACAGCAGACCCTATTACAGCCACCCTGTCCAAGCCAGCTGGAGCCACAGGACCGGTGACTGGATTGGGCTGGTGACAATCTCCTGCCAGCCACCACTCTCTCTGGCTGTTGATTTTGGACTCGGCCTCTCTCGTTAGCTTGGCTCCTTTCACATCACCCAGGAGGCCTGGAACTTCCTTTCTCCTCCTGGGGTTCTGTTGGCAATCTTGGGAAGTGACAGGTTGCTGGGCTGGACCTGGTTACATGCTCTATAGCCACCTATCCAAGTGTAGGGTGTCCCCGCCCTTGTGTGGCGCAGGGAATTCCGAACGGAGGTAGAAGCCACAGTCACAGCACCCTGACTTGACCCCAAGGTGACATTACTTTTCCTGCTCTCTGGGAACCTTGCTCAATATCCCATCAGTGGAATCAGATGCCTGTGTCCAGCAGAGCCATCAAAATCTAAGTTCTCCCCCTGCCTCAGGTGCCTGGCATATCAGATGCGCATGTAGGGCCTCTGGTCCCTCTGGGCACAGGGAGACGAAGGCCCACTTCTGATTTTTTTTTTTTTTTTTTTTTTTTTGCGGTACACGGGCCTCTCACTGTTGTGGCCTCTCCCGTTGCGGAGCACAGGCTCCGGACGCACAGGCTCAGCGGCCATGGCTCACGGGACCATCCGCTCCGCGGCACATGGGATCTTCCCGGACCGGGGCACGAACCTGTGTCCCCTGCATCGGCAGGCGGACTCTCAACCACTGCGCCACCAGGGAAGCCCCATCTTCTGATTATTTTTCTCTTAAACAGAGGTGAAGGTGGAGGACGAGGAAGGGGCCAGGGATGGAACAAGACACACTTCCATAGCTCAGTAATATCCAGTGTTTTGGGCTCACTCAAAGCCCTAAACGGGCAGCAAGATTGTCACTACTGATCCCATCTGTTTTAGCTTCAGGGACCGCTTGACTTAAAAACCACATCACATTGTTCTCAGGGGCTCTGTGCCCCTTGCCTGGCTGTGGTTTAACTTGCATGGTGGTGACCTTTTGGATGGGATCCACTTAGCAGGGGTTTCCACTGGCCCAGAGCCATGGAAACACCTCCCATCCTCTTTCTGGGTCTTCCCATAAGGGCTGAGTGGGTTTTCCAAGGAGGCAGGGCCACCTGTCAGGAAGCACTTACATCTCTTTGGATCACCTTCTCCAGTGTGTCACCAGCATTCTAGACACCATCCAGGTGCCACGAGCCCATGTGCCAGCTATTGATGGTTCCCTGTAGAGGTTTGTCTATATCAGGGAGTTGTCCCGAGCCAGGGTTCACAGCAAGCACTGAGGTCCTTTATTGTTAACTCTAAAAGAATGCTGCACGTGTTTGGTGCCCACGCCTCTCACCCCTGAGTTCTAGCCCTGCTCCTACCTGCATTCTGCCCCTCAGGATTGGTGATGGCTCTCTCTTTGCACCCGGTGTAGGTGTGTGTTTCTGTGACTGGGGTAAGAAGGGAATGGAACCTTCCTGGGACTCAGCATGGGTTCTAATATTTGTTGGGAAGTGGGGCTGACCTGAGGCTGAACCAGCAGTGTCCCCGCTGCAAGGAAAGAGTACATCCACCAAGGCACTATTCAAGTGTCTGTCTCTCAGCCCACTTCTCAGTGCTCAGATTGCAGCCACCTGCTCAGTTTCTCTCCATTCACAGCAAATAGCTGTTTCCTGCCCAGCTGACCATGAAGTGTGGTCAGTATGTTCACCACTGATTCCTGTGGACCTCCCTCATGTTCTGTTAACTGGCCCACGGGCCACTTTCTTTCTCTTTTGGGATGCTGTGTCTCTGACAGGTATCCCTTCCTTGCTGCCAAAATTGCAGATCAGAAACTGTGAGATGTTTCTTGGCTTGCAAGCCAGCAAGCCAGCCTACCAGCCAGATACAAACAAAAGACACAAGACCCCAGGTCAGAGACAAAGGCTGTTTCTCACAGCAAAAGCAGCGTGGGCTGCCCATGCCTTGATCTGCACATCCAGGGACCAGATGTCAGCTTCATACCACAAGAGAGAACCCCCAAGTTTTAGGAGATGCTGAGCTTTTCTGGGGCTACTGGCACATCTTCCCATCCTTCCCTCCAGAGCAAGAAGTGATTTATGGCCCTGGAAGACAAGCAAATGTCTCATAGGGAAGGAAGGTGAGGGCTTGTTCCTGCTGCCCTGGATGGCTCCTGGGGTGTCAGTGCTGGCGGTAGGTGTCTTTGCCCAGAGGATCTGACTGTGCAGGAATGCCAGAAGTCCATGGAGAATTGTCTTCTGACAGCAAGATGAAGACTGAGATTTGACCACAGATTGACAGTGTCACCAGTAGCCTTGTCAAGGGCTGTTTTGTGTGCGAGGTGAAAGCCAAGAGGTGTGGGTTTGGGAAAGGATGGAAAGGGAAGCACCTGGAGACAGAGAGTGAGAACAACTCTTTCCTGGAATTATCATACAGGGGCACAGAGAAATGAGGTGGTAGCTGGAGGCTTTTGGGGGGATATATTTTTAAATTGTTTCTTAAGTTTCCCTGTGAATCAGAAGTCAAGGTGCTGCTTATGAACTGTTATAACTTAAACAACCTTGTTCAGAAAGTACAGAGTTATTGGAAAGTGTTCATCTATGAAATTTTACATATTTATGGAGGAAAGAATTCTTTGTAGTGAAAGATGCACATCTCACCATCCCTCTCCCAGATAAGAAACGTGTTACAGCTGGACATGTTAGATGGGCATTTGGATGAGGGTGATTAAAGAAATGGGTGGGGGCTTCCCTGGTGGCACAGTGGTTGAGAGTCCGCCTGCTGATGCAGGGGACACGGGTTCGTGCCCTGGTCCGGGAAGGTCCCACATGCCGCGGAGCGGCTGGGCCCGTGAGCCATGGCCGCTGAGCCTGCACGTCCAGAGCCTGTGCTCCACAGCGGGAGAGGCCACAACAGTGAGAGGCCCGCGTACCACAAAAAAAAAAAAAGAAAGAAAAAAATGGGTGGTGTCCGAGTATGTCTACTAGGTGGGGTCAGTACCTTGGAGGCCCCTGGATAGTTGCAGAATCATTGGTGAGGTGACTGAGGGTCTGGTTATCAGAAGGAGATGTCCTCTCCTTGGGTTTGGGTCCTCCAGCCCGGCCCCTGCCTCCAGCTAAGAGCCTGCCTTTAAGAGGCTACACTGTGCCCAATGAGGTCTGGGGAAGTAGATGGGGGGCGGTGCCCCACGTCTCCATCCAGGGCTCCAGGTCAGCTTGGCTGGCTAGACCCCGGCAGGGAACCCACACTGGCTCTTGTGTTGCAGGGACAGCCTCCTCCATCAAACCCTGCGACTGTGACCCCCAGGCAGGCCCAGTCTCTTGTCCCTGATGGGGTTCCCTCTGTGACGGCCCTCCTCTCCTTTCCAGATGGGAAGCCAGTGGACGTGGACCCTCATCACATCCTCATTGAAGACCCTGATGGCTCGTGTGCCCTCATCCTGGACAACCTGACTGGTGTCGACTCTGGCCAGTACATGTGCTTTGCAGCCAGTGCTGCTGGCAATGCCAGCTCCCTGGGCAAGATCTTGGTGCAAGGTGAGCCCTGGGGGGAAGGCCAGAGTGTGAGTGCCCAGGCCCCACCCTCTGGGCATTGGAAGGGTATCAGCCCTCATGGGGGGGGCACGGGCCTGTGGATGGAGCTGGCAGGGGGTGGGTGTGAACATCTTACTGAGGTTGGGGGACTCGCTGGTGGGCGTGGGGTCCTGCTCCGTCATGGTGTCTCTCTCTGTCTCTCTCTGTATCTCTATGTCTCTATCTGTCCATCTCTCTGCCTCCATCTCTTTTTTGTTTCTCTGTATTTCTGTATCAATTTCTGTGTCTCTCTCCTTCTATCTGTCTCTGTCTCTCTCTGTCTTTTTGTCTCCCTGTATCTCTGTTCCTCTGTCTGCATCTCTTTGTTTCTGTGTCTCTCTCTATCTGTCTATCTCTTTCTCTCTGTGTCTCTGTCTCTTTCTCCATCTCTCAATCTCTGTCTCTCTCCCCTCTCCCCACATTCCCTGGACCCTACAGTCCCGCCTCGGTTTGTGAACAAGGTCCGGGCAGTGCCCTTTGTGGAAGGAGAAGATGCCCAGATCACCTGCACCATCGAAGGTGTCCCACACCCTCAGATCAGGTGGGCCAGGCAGCTTGGGGCCAGGGTGGAGGTGGGCAGGTGGGCCTGCCCTGGGGCCATCCTGCCTGCCTGAAAAATGAGGGTGGGCAGCCCGTTCGCTGGGTTGGGGTAGGCTGGACACAGAACCTCAGCCTTTCCGATGAGAAGTGGGCGTGATGGGGCTGCAGCACGTTCTGCACACAGCTCTAGCTGCAGCGAGGAGGACAGAGGATGTTGGGTGGGTGGCATCCAAGAGGGGTGTAAGGGGTGTCCTCTGTAAGGACATCTGGATCTGCAGGGTGGGTGAGGGGAGGGTCCTGAGCATGGGGGACCTGGGGAGACCCCACCTGACCACCCCCGGGGTTGGCTTTAGGTGGTACAAGGATGGGGCCCTGCTGACCCCTGGGGGCAAATACCAGAGCCTGAGTGAGCCCCGCAGCGGCCTGCTGGTGTTGGAGATCCGGGCAGCTGGCAAGGAGGACCTGGGCCTCTATGAGTGTGAGGTGAGGAGGGTGGGTCCAGGGGGAGGGGGCTGAGGGGACCTGTCTTGGGGATCCTGCCTGGTTACCACCATTCCTGACCACAATGAGAGAGGGGACGGCAGACCACTGTCACCCACCATCCATGACGAGGGGACACCAGGCCACTGTCACCCACTGCCCATGATGAGGGGACAGCAGGCCACTGTCACCCATTGTCCATGATGAGGGGACAGCAGGCTACTGTCACCCACTGTCCATGTTGAGAAGACAGGGACTGAGGAAGCGGGCCCTGGGTGGAGCCCCCTCAGTCCTCGTGGCCCGGGGGGAACTGGCAATGGTCTGGGGAAGGTGTGTGCTGGCTGTGGTTCTTCCTGGCTGCTAGCTACTGCTGCTGCCGGCAGCCTTCATGGGGGAAGTGTGGGGCCTGCTCCGCATGGCAACTCTCAGGGAAAAAATGGACCCATGTCAGCTCTGGACCTGTGCTGTCCATTTCGGTCACGGTTGTCCACACACAGTGATTTAAATTTAAATCAGTTAAAGTTAACTCTAGGTGAAGATTCACTTCTATTTCAAGTACTCAGAGCCCATGTGGCCACTACACTGGACAGAGCAGATAGTGTCCCCACCATCACAGGAAGCTCCTGGTCAGTGCTGGGGACACAGTGGCTCGCCCGGTACCCTTTTCCCTGTGGTCAGGCTCTGCAGCTCTAGGAACAGCCGTGGTGGGCCCCCCATGCTACAGCTGGCCTGGACGGCCTCCAAGAGACTGCCCAGGCCCCCTGGGGAGCCACGGGCTCTAAGTGAGCCTCTGCTGTCTGTCCTGCAGTTGGTGAACCGGCTGGGCTCCAAACGGGGCGGCGCGGAGCTGTTCATGCAGAGCCCGGCGCTGCAGGCCCGAGAACAGCACCACGTGGAGCAGCTCGCTGCCGTGGAAGGTGAGTGCTTCCTCTGCCAGTCTCGGCCTGGGCTGGACCCGCCATATGCCTGGGCAGCGCCAGGTGGGGTGAAACCGTCAGCGCCTCTAATCAGAGCACACTTCCTGGATGAGGGGAAGCAAGCACGGAGGAGGGGATTCAGAGGTTGAGGGGCAAGCACTGGTTGCCAGTTCCTGACTGGAGCAGCATGTATGTGGGCCGGAGGAGGGTGGGCTGTGAACCCAGAGCCTGGGGAAGGCTGGAGGGGCAGTCCGAGGGGCTGGGGGTGGGGCCCTAAGCCCTGCTTACCATCCCTGGGGGAATAACAAGTGCATACAAAGCCCAGACCTGGGTCCTGAGCAGCCGGCCAGGCAGTGGTCGGAGGGGTATTATAGGATGGGTGGCAGGGATGGTAAGAGGGACGGCTCCACAGAAGCAGGCTGCTGGATCCCAACTTGGCTCCTGGGAGAGGGAACAGGTGTCAGGGGCCTGATCCTTCCACACCGGGTGGGGCTGGCTGAGGAACAGAGAGAATGCCGTGGCTTGGCCTCCCTGGCCTGGCCTGGGCCAGGCTGCGAGGGGTCTGGGCTGCAGAATGGGCCTCATCAGGGAGCCGTGTGCTCCCGGGCAGGAGGTGAAGGGTGGCAAGATGCCTCACTCCTCCACTCACGCTTGGCTCCAGGGTCCCAGCTGGGCCCAGCCCGGGGATGGCCCAGGGCAGGCAGCAGCCCCAGGGAGAGTTTCTCCCAGTCTGAACCACCTACCCGGAAGGGGCTGCCAGGACAGATGTTGAGCCTCCCATCCTCGGGGGCATGCAAGCAGAAGCTGCACTAGAAAAGCTGGTGGAGCTGCAGCTCTCACAGTAGGATGGGCTGGGAGATACGTGTCCTCCCAAGTCCTGAAAGTTGGCTTCTCTGACGCCTGGAGCCACCGGATCAATCCCTCCCAGGGCCCAACGTGCAGGGGCTGCTGTCTGTCTGGACCCTCACAGAGTCGGCCACCTGGCGCCAGGAGCTCAGCCTTGGGGGCTTTGACGCCCTCTAGGGACTCTTCCTTCCCTCGTGGGCAGGGATCCTGTTCCTCAAGCCCCAAAGGGCACTGGTCCAGCCGGTTCCCATCGGAGGGCCCCATGGCATCTGCCGGCACCTCTATCCTGCCCTGTGGCATCTTACGTCGGACAGAGCAGGGCTCAGCATGCACCTCAGCACACCCTCTCGACTGGTGACAAGCACGTCCTACAGAGCTATTTACTTCATTGTCATGATGGGTCTCTGTCAAGGTCCCGTGGACACAGGGTGTGGAGGACGGGCGGCCTACCTGTGCCGGAAATGGCCTTCGTGCCTCATGAGGAGAGGCCAGTCTTCACAGACCCTGGAATTGGAGCCCGCTGCCTCCTGCTTCCTAACCCTATCCTGCCGCTTCATCATTAACCCGGTGGTTCTGCAGCCAGAACGGGCCCTGGCTGGCCCTGTGGGGTGGGGCGCTGCCCTTTCGCTTGTGAAACTGCGCAGGGCCAGGAGCCGCACTTTGCACAGCTGCACCCCTTCCACAGCCAGTACTCACTGGAGCCCAGAGCCCACCTGGTGGCAGGTTAGGTCAGGAACAAAGGTGCCAGGAATGTAGCAGCCCACAGGTGCCCTAGCCACCCCCCCCAAAAGCAACAGAATGAGGCCCCTGTCAGGGAGGGTGAGGCAAGGAGCCCTGGATCTCTCACTGCTTGGCCTACAGACCACAACAAGTTGGTGCTCTCTGGGCCTGACTAAGTCTAAACACACAGGATATTTTGTCTGGATCCCATTCTCTCTTCCAGTGGACTCGCCTCTCTCCAGGAGGCAGCTTGCACAAGCACATACGGGCACACACACGTGTGCATGCAGACACACACATTAGCATGGACACACACAAACACGCACAGTAAATGTGGCTCCCAAGTGCCATACAGACACAGCTGGTACATTTAATTCACGTTCATCTAACTGGAGACGAGGTTAAGATACCCACAGTCATCTAAGGGAAGTTCTTTTTCTATGTGGCACTGCAACAGAGCAGAAAATCCCATCGACCAGGGACTAGGAGGCTGTGCGCCCTAGGCCATGCCACTGGACTTTTTTGAGCCTCCCCCTCAATTTTCCCCACAGGATGGCGAGAGGGACTGTTGAGATGTATGGGTGCTGGTAGCTGGTGGGCTGCCTGCTATCCAGCTGGGCAAGGCTGGGAGAGGCATCTCTGTGCCAAGCCTCACCCTGTCCAAAAGCTACAGAGGAAGAGGCCTCGAGATGGTGGGGAGTAGTTGCTGCCAGGTCCCCAGTGGGTCCCGCCCTGTCCCTGGGACGTGGGTCCCCTATCAGCAAAATGGGAACCACAGGCGGTATCCTGCTGGCTCCAGCGAGGAGGAAAGCTAGGAAAGTCAAGAGACAGTTGAATTTGTGGGGTGCTCCTATGGGAAGACCTAGGTTTCCCTGCTCACTCAGAGCTCAGGACCCTGCTCAGGCATCCTCAGGTCACTCCCAGAGGGACTTCTGTGGTCTCATGCCACAGGACTCAGATGTGCTACCTCTAGGACTCCGGAGTCATTCTGCCCTGGAGAGACGCCCTTTGGTCTTTAGATTTTTTTTGTGAAATAGGCACCAGCCACCCCGGTCCCAGTTTGGCTATCAGCCACAGGCCATTCCTTTTCCCTCTCTAGGCCTCGGTTTCTATGAAAAGTGGAACTTCAGGCCTGACAAGTTCACAGGGCTCCCTGGGCACATGGGCTGAAGGAAAAGCTTGGATTTCTGTGTGGGCAGCCTAGACAGAGCCCTTACTCTCCTTGAAGCTCCTGCAAGAACCCCTCAAGAGGGATTCTTCCCTCACGTGGGACACACTGTTATCACAACTCCTCATTCCCCAGACACTCAAGGCAGGCATTATCACCTCCATTTCAAAGATGAGGGACCTGGGACTCTAAGCTGAGACATCGCTACCAGGGCCACACAGTCAGGCAGGGTTTGGATCCAGTTTCCTAAGCTGAGCAGGTTACTACACTGCCATGCCACTCAGATAGCTCAGCCCCCAAACACCGGCTGATCTGTAACCCTCGCTATTCCGACTGTTTTCTTTGTAGTCACTGAGCAGGAGACTAAAGTCCCCAAGAAAACCGTCATCATGTAAGTGCAGGCGTGTTCCTAACCTTCCTTCTGACTGCAGTGCTCCCTGCATGCCCACTAACCTCCCTGGACCTTGCCTGTGGAGCTTGGCCCCTTGCTTGTCTGACTGCTTTGCCCACATGGCCTTTGTTCACCACGCAGACTGCCAGCACCTCGCAGATACTCCCAGGGCATTCACCTCCCCCGGGCCCTTGGCTACCTTCACACTTCAAAGCTGTCTCTTCCAGGGTCTAAGTACCCTTTTCATGGCCCCGTTGCCTCAGCAGGGTAGACTTACTCTGTGTACGTCACAGTGGCTCACCCAGGGCTTGGACCCAGAATCATGCCAGTTAGCGGGGAGCAGGGACTGAAAGCTGCTTCCCCCAGTGTACTAGAGGCAGAATGCCACCCTAGGATACCCTAGGGCATTGTCCAATGGAACTTTCTGTGATGATGGAAATAATCTATATTTACACAGCCCCCTACAGCAGCTACTAGCCGCGTGTGGCGACTTGTCTAGTGTGACTGAAGAACTAGATTTTTAAATTTATTTGATTTTCAACACTTTGAAGTTAATTAAAATAGCATAACCATAGTGAACAGCACAGCTCTAGGGCCCTCAGAGGTCTCCAAACTCAGCCCTCACACTAGGAAGATGGGGACACTGAGGTTCAGGGAAGAGAGGAGGCTTGCTGAGGGTGGCTCACAATTGGAAGCCAGCCGAGAACTCATTTCCTCAGTGCCACACCCACTGTCCCATCCTCCATCCTTCAGTGCCTTCAAGGCTGAGGAAGAGCCACGCACGTTGTTGATCATTAAATAATACAAGAGGTCCAGAGCTAGGTGAACCCACAGAAGGCAGGATTGGTTTTGACCTGGATAATCTGGAAGGACTTCCAGCAGGAGATGTGTGACGCAGATGGGAGGAAGAGCTTGTAAAATCCGGGAGGAAGGAAGACTGTGATTTCCTAAAGCCAGGGGACTGGGAGGCTCCAGGATGGGGAACCTCTTAATTCCCCATAGGCATAAGACCTCCTATAGGTGCCTGCAGGTGGTGATATCGCTGGAGAATCCCGTCTTGATAAGCTCCTGGGTTAACCCTTCCGTGACTTTCTCCCTTCTCCCCCAAAGCAGATTGCCACCTCACAATAGATGGGTCTGCCTGGGGCAGAAGTAAGTCCCATCCCTGGAGGCATGCAACCATGCCAGGGCTTTACACAGATCACCTCTGCATTGCATCTATGAGGGGAGCATTGTGATTCACATTCTACGGAAGACAAAATGAAGGAGCAGAGACAGGGCCGGGCAGCCCCACTGAGGAGGCGTTAGGGTGTCCTCGTGCTTATGGGAGGCTGGACTAGGTAACTCCTGAGGCAGTCTATTCCAGGCTTAGGGAGGTAGCAGCCCTCACCCTGCAAGGAAGCGTGTAGCCCTTCATCTTGAGGGATGGAGAGAGGCAACTGCCTGGTGCAGCATCCCAGCAAGGGCACGCCACACATTGCGCCTGCGGCACGATGAGGGGCTCTAGGGAGCCAAGGGGTACCAGAAGGAAACGGGAGAGAGACCCCTGCCGCCTGGCAGCCTCAAGTGCTGTGCCGGTGGCCTCAGAGCAGGGTGCCTACATGCCCTCGTGGGGGCAAAGTGAGCGGAGCATGGGGGTGCATTTAGGAGGAGTGAGCCAGCTGTCCAGTTCCGCTGGACTCACTGTCTTGGCTCAGCAAATCAGGCAGTGTGAGGCCAGCAGATGGGGCCTTGCCCAGGTTTGGGCAGTCTCTGAGCCAGGGACAAGCCTAGTGCCACTGAGTCTTGCGTGAAGCAGGAAGGCAGGCCTGTGGCCCTGAGTAGGCCACGTCTCCGCGCCTCAGCTTCCCCGTGAGTTAAGGGGGCATGGCATTTCCCCTTTACCGGGTGAGGGTTGGAGGAGGCAGGATCTGTACTTGCTATGTACCCCAAGGTGTGGCCACACATCTCTGGGCCCATGCCTGGGAGTAACTGCTCCTGTATGGAGCTGTGAGTTAGACAAAAGCAAAGCTGAACAAGAGACAGACAAAGTCCTAGTCATTGCAGGCAGCTGGTGACAGCACTGAGTTGTCACCATATGCATGCCGGGTCCCTCTGCCTGAGCCCGAGAGGAAATGCAGGTCCTGGGGCCCAGGAGAGCTGTGTGTTACTAAATGTGTTCCTGCTCCCTGCCTATTACTCATTGCACCCTCAGCACCTGGCAAGGTCAGGCGTACTGGTTGGCATAGGAAGGCCTGGGCTGACTGGTGGGCTTCTGACTCTTGGCTCTGGGCAAGTTTCGAGCCCTTTTCAGCCTTGTCTGCACCTGTAAAAGGGGGTCAGACCCCTCCACCAGAATTGCTGCAAGGTCGCTGGCCAGCGCCCCATGCACACTCACGTGCAAATGGACTTGAGTTCTATCTCCTCGTCCCCTTCCATCCCCCTCCTGTTTTGGGAAATGGAGCCCAAGAGGGAGGCGGACTTGTCTGAGGTCACACAGCCCATGACTGGCCAAGCCATGCCTAGAGCCAGGTGTCCTTGCCGGGCCTCACATCCCCAGACCTGGAGGCCATGAGCACAGGCCACGGGTCAAGACTCTGACATTCCTCCTGCGCCTGCGGCATCAGCTGCCCAGCCTGTCCCTAACCGAGGATCACTGAGGCACCTGCCGTCTGAGAGCCCCTCTAACCCTCACCACCCTCCTGCCATGTCACAAAGCACAAAGCACTGATGGGCTCAACAAGGAGGGCTGTGTGGCTTGCACCCCTTCATTAGCTCTGTAAGGAGGGCTGGTGTCTCCAAAATGAGACAGCCGTAAACAAGGAGGGGAGATTGACACATGACATTACAAACCAGTCTGGGGTTTGGAGGTACCTGCGTGATACAGCATGGGCCTCCCCTGATGCCTCAACCCTCATTTTGAGATCTGTATACTAGAGCCTGAGGTTGGCCAGATGAGACTCTGTGCTTTGTTTCTTTGGTTCTCTGGATGGGGATCTGGAGGTCCGGCTTAAGCCCATGTGTAGGAGTTAGTTTATGCAGTTTCACCACTTGCTTGCTTGTACATTAACCTGATCTCTCTCGCTGGCCCCCGAATGTGCTGATGGCAAGGGCGCTGGGTGAGGCTGTGGGTCTCTGTGCCTATCTCCTCTCGGCCCTCTCCCCACAGAGAGGAGACGATTACCACTGTGGTGAAGAGCCCCCGTGGCCGACGCCAGTCCCCCAGCAAGTCTCCCTCCCACTCCTATCACCCTGCCAGCCTGCCCAAGCCAGGCCTGTTGGCCCCTGAGCTGCTGCCCTCGCCAGGAGCCAGCCAATCCTGCAGGCCCGAGGCAGAGCCAGGCTGGAGGCCCACTGTGCCCACTCTGTACGTGACGGAGCCCGAGGCCCACGTGTCAGCCCTGCCCGGGGACGCTGGGCCCCAGCCCAAATGGGTGGAGGTCGAGGAGACCATTGAAGTTCGGGTGAAGAAGACTGGCTCGACGGGCGCGTCTCTGGCCAGAGAGACGCCTGGCAGCTCGGAGGGGCTTCTCTCCACACTGCCTGGCAGGATGCCTGGAGGAGACCCCAATACAAACAACTCCAACAACAAGCTGTTGACCCAGGAGCCCCCAGCCATGGCCAGTGTTGGCGAGCCCCTAGTCTTCCATGTGGAAACGGGGCCAGGGACCCCTGAGCTTTCCCCTCCCTGGGCTGCTGAAGAGGAGGCACCCCTGGAGGAGACGGAGGAAAGAGGTACCTACCAGATAGAAGAGCCCCTGAGTGCCGATGGTCTTCAGGGCCGGGACCCCAAGATCCTCACACACAACGGCCGTGCACTCACACTGGCTGACCTGGAGGATTACGTGCCCCAGGAAGGGGAGACCTTTGGCTGCAGCGGCCCCATGCCCAGTGCTTCCGATGACCCGCCCTGCGAAATCTCAGTGCTTCAGAGAGAGATCAGCGAGCCCACCGTGGGGCAGCCCGTCCTGCTCAACGTGGGGCTCCTGCCAGGTTCCCAAACCTCCCCTGGCTTCTTCACACGCACGCCAAGCTCCCGGGAGGCGTTTCCATCAGGGCCGCAGGACCTTGGCCCCAGGGGCATCTCCTTCTGCTTTCAGGAGGCCCGGGCTGGAGGTACCATGTCCCGGAAGCCGTCCTTCTGCACTCAGGTTCAGCGCTCTGTGGACAGTGGCCAGAGCAGCTTCAAAACGGAGGTTTCCACCCAGACGGTCAGCTTTGGGACAGTGGGGGAGACTGTCACCCTGCACATTTGCCCGGATGAGGACGTGGACCCTAGCCCCTCCCAGGGCTGAGGCCAGGACCATCAGGAGCTGGGTGGCTAGGATTGAGACGAGAGACTCTTGGGGCTGGGACACCCCTGACTAAGCTGCCGTGGTTGCAGGGGGCAGCAGAAAGAGGCAAATGGCTTTGGGGCCGAGGACCCTGCCTGGCACCAGCCTCAACTCACCTCACAGCTGCCCTGGGTTTTCAACTCAGGAGAGAGTCCCAGAGCTGGCACCCCTCGGACACGTGTGCTCTGACCCTGCCCTGGCTCTCCAACAACTCAGGACACCTCCCTCCCCTTCCTCCCTGGGTGCTTCCTACCTCACAGGACTCGGTCTTCAGCTGAGGACATTGCACACATCTGTGATCTCAGAGTGTACCGAAGCTGCTCTGAGAGCACTGGCCGGAGTGACTCGCAGACTGCAGCTCTGGCTTCGGGGGCTCCGGACACAGGGAAGGCACTTGGGCATCTTTCCTGCTCCGTTCATGAGGCAGTGGCTGCCACATGGGCCCTGTCTGCCCCGGCTTAGGCCCCCGTCCCAGTGGCCAGGCCTGGCACAGCCCTGCCTCTCACCCAGGCTGGGGGTTCCAGCCTCCCTCTCGATAGGGGGCTTCCCCCAAGCCACATCTTACCCGTGAACGTTTTTTCTTGGCCTCCAGGAGGCCTGTGTGGGGCCCAGCTCTACAGACCCTCCTAGGCCTTTTCTACAGGGTGGACCAGGGTCTCTGTGTGGGAGCAGCCCCCGTCAGTCGGCCCTGATGATGCTAATAAACTGGTTCCTTGCACTGTCTTTGCTCTGCTCTTTTTTGCTTCTCCACCTGGTGACTCCGATGACTCGGGAGGGAGGGGCCCTCCTGGCCTGGCCCTGGAGACCAACCAGTGGACAGCCCAGGCCCTTTCCGTTGACAGCCCTGGGTGGACCCTCAGCATCGACCTGTGGGTCCTGGCTAGTCCTGGGGATCCTGGGTGGAGACGTGATAGTTCGCCTGTCCGGCTTGCTCACATGTGGGCTAAGGGGCTGGTGACAGGTGCACAGTGTGGCTGGGGCAGCGCAGAGTGGTTGCTCCTGCTGGGGGCCTCCTGTGCAGCTGGGTCCTTTGTCAGGACAGACATGGGGGTGTGATGTGTCAGGGGTCCTGATGACCTCCTTGGAGTGGGGAAGGACAGGATGGTTGCCCCAACGCCATAGAGGGCAAACGGATGGCAGCCTGCCCAGTTGCCTCTTCAGCCTGGTGGGCCCTAGGATACAGAAGATCAACAGGAGAGGGGCTCTGGGGCAGGGGAGAGCTCCGTAAAGGGGGACCTTCTAGAAATGGAGTGGTGGGCATCTCTGAATGGCCACACGGGGATGGCAGCCAGGTGGAGGAGGGAGCTGCGCTGAAGGCTGAGGGCAGGAAGCCGAGACACAGGAGGGTCTGAAGGTTCCCGGGGCTGTCACCAGGTGAGACTGTAAGGGTCTGGGTCAGGCCAGGCTGCAGGTGGAAGGGAGAAAGCTGCTGGGTGGAGGACAGGGGCTGCCCTGGGAGGGCAGGAATGCAGCCTACCCTCTGAGGAGTTCGTGGCTCCTAATCTGGCATCTGGCTGTGCCTAGCTTCCCTAGACTGTGGGGCTGGGTCCACTTGAGCCTGGGCGACCCAGTACCCTAGGATCCAGAGCGGGCTACGGAGCAAGGCCAGCCCCAGGATGAAGGGATGAGACTAGCTGAGACTGAAGGGCCACCCAGAGTGATGGGTGGGAGTCCAGCCCAGCTGCCCCTATAGGAACTGACATCCTTGTGAGGGCATGTGTGTAACACCCTGCGGGTGGACCAGCCCTGAGCTTGCTGCCTGGAGTGCCATCTCCCCTGGCACAGTCTCGGGATCCCTTCTTCTCTCAGGGACCTCCACCTTCGGCCCTTCCTGCACCCAATGTGTGGCTGGAGCAGGAAGGTGGGAAGGGTTGGCTGGGGTTGGCTCATCTGGGCAGTATCCCACTCCCCGGGCTCAGGCCAACCCTTATTCCTATGCGTGGACCTGCCTCTCCTACAGATGCTGCCATCGCACCCCCAGGTGCTCTGGGGCAAGTGGACCAGGAGAGCACATCCATCCAGAGGGCACTGATGTGCCCTGAGGCTCCGGGACCCACCACAGGGGAACATACCAGCCCCGGCCCCAGACCTGGGGGGCCACCTGAACTCCAGGAGGCCGGCCAGAATCCCCCAGGAGTGGAGGCTGGGGATGCATCCGGTGAGGCCTGGCAGCAGGCTGAAGGCAAAGTACCACCTGCTTCCAGGACCACCCCCCCACCCCTAACCTCCCCTCCGTTCTGACACCAACCTTGGTTAATTTGGGTGCCCATCCCATGGGGGTGAACTAGCAGAGCCTGGGGACCCCCGACATTCTGATGGTTCCACATGTTGGGGACCCTGGACAAGGCCCACCCCTCACTCAGCCTGTGAAACTAGAGGGGTGGATGGGTTCTGGGAGGTCCTTCCCACCCTGAGCATGTCTGTCCCAGGAGCCAAAGGCCTCCTGTGGTCAGCCCTCAGGGGACAGCTTGGGTACCCTGTGCTCCTGGGAAGGTGAGGAAGAAGAGGGAACAGAGAGTGAGAGGAGGAGGAGGGGAGAGATTAGGGAAAGAGGTAGAGAAGGGGAGGGGGGAGAGGAGAGGAGGGGGGAGAGGAGGGGAGGGGGGAGAGGAGGGAAAGGGGGAGAGAAGGGGAGGGGGGAGAGGAGAGGAGGGGGAGAGGAGGGGAGGGGGGAGAGGAGGGAAAGGGGGAGAGAAGGGGAGGGGGGAGAGGAGGGAAAGGGGGAGAGAAGGGGAGGGGGAGAGAGGGGAGGGCGGAGAGGAGGGGAGGGGGAGAGGAGGGGAGGGGGAGAGGAGGGAAGGGGGAGAGGAGGGGAGGGGGGAGAGGACGGGAGGGGGGAGAGGACGGGAGGGGGGAGAGGAGGGAAAGGGGGAGAGGAGGGAAAGGGGGAGAGAAGAGGAGGGGGGAGAGGAGAAGGAGGGAGACCAGGAGGACGAGGGGAATAGGAAGGAACAGTAAGTGAGCAGTGCCCCAGGCAGACCAGACCCCTGGAATGTTCTATGGGGCCCCTCCCCCCAGCCCAGGGGGCTGAAGTGCACTTGCATGGCTGGAGCTCTAGGTTTGCGGTCACGGATCCTGTGCTCTTGGAGCCCCTACTCTGGCTGTCCTCCCCTCCTCTGGGCCCTGGAGGTCAATGCAGAGGCAAGTCATGAGGGATTGTCTCCAGCCCTATCCCAGGCTCCGTCTCACTGGGCCCCTTGCCTCCCACCAGGCGAGCCCCAGAAGGTGCCGCAACGTCTCTCCCACGAGGGCCTGGAGCAGAACTCTCGGGCACACGCTGAGGTCCAGGAACGCGTGGTGCCCATCCGGTAACTTCCCCAGCTGGCTGGGGCATGAGGGGACATCCTGGGGGCAGGGTCGGGCACGGGGACAGGAGAGTAAGGGGTGGAATCCCAGCACCCCTGCACTCTCCATTCCAGCCCCACTCTAAGCCCAAGGGTAGGGCAGGGAGGAGAGGCCACCCCTGGAGCAAGGGAAGTTGGGGGAGCTCCCTTCTCACCCAGGGCTGGGGCCCCTTTCTGTACATCCCCTCCCAAAGAGTCTGCTGCAGCCCCCCATCTTATCTTGAAGCTCTGCCTCCCATACCCCAAAAGTGGAAGGGTGGGGCAGACAACTAACTCCACTCCATGGCCCCAGGATGGAGGGCGCTGCCTGCCCCAGGGCAGGTGCAACGGAGCTCTGGGACATCCACAGCCACGTGTTCACAGAGACCAAGCACAGGACGTATGTGTACCAGGCCAGCGACATGTATGCCACAAGTAGGTGGCGGCCCGGCACTTTACACGTGTGCCCACCATGCCCTGGGCAAGGGGGGACATTTGCATGGAGGGGCCTGCAAAGCCACCTGGCATGGCCCAGCCTTACTGTGGCCAGGGCCCCTGCTCCCGCTCTCCCTGTGTCCCCTCAGAAGGCATCACTGGGAGGGGAGGTGCAGCCAGCAGTGACCTTTTCCCCACTCAGAGTTAGCATATTCTGTGCAGCCTGCCCTCAGAGAGCCGAGGTTGAAGCAGGAGAGACAGGGGTTAGACTGAAGGAAGCACTTCCGGACCATCAGGGGCCTGGGGGAGTCAGGATGGGGTTACCTTCACTTGGGAGGCAGGTGGGCTCTTTCACCCTGAGGTATATCTCGGGGCCTCTCTGCCCACCTAGGGTACCAGGACACACCTGGGGTTACTGCCAGCCCACCTGGGTCTCTGTGAAAGTAGGCCAGGGATCAGAGATTTCAACACAGGACAGGCTGTGGTGGGACAGAGCCAGGCTCCTTCCCAACGGCTCCCTCCCCTACCCCCAGGGCCCCCATCCATGCAGGTCACCATTGAGGATGTGCATGCCCAGAGGGGCAGCGTGGCGCAATTCCAGGCTGTCATTGAGGGCAACCCGCAGCCCACGGTGACCTGGTATAAGGTAGGGACAGGCCAGGGTTGGGGGCCTGCCGGCGGGAGGGGGAGTGTGTGAAACCCCACTGGACTGGACACAGCACTCACTGAAGGTCATGCTGGGCCGTGGTGCTGGGGTCACCCATGGTGGGCTGATGGCCTCCCTGCCCTCCTGTGTCTCCAGGACGGTGCCCAGCTGGTGGATGGCCCCCGGCTCAGCCAGCAGCAGGAAGGGACCACGTACTCCCTGGTACTAAGGGATGTGGCCCAGCATGACGCTGGTGTCTACACGTGCTTGGCCCACAACGCTGGCGGCCAGGTGCTATGCAAGGCAGAGCTGCTGGTCCATGGGGGTGAGTGGGGGACCCCTTCCCAGGCCTGTCTTGGCTCCACGCAGGCGTGTGGGGCTGTGAGTATGGGGGTCCTGTGAGCTCCCACAGGCTCGGGCACTGTAAAGTTGGGGGACAGAGAGACGGGGTGGTCATCTTTGCTCACACCTACAGCTTCCCCCTCCCTGGCTACAGGCGACAGTGAGCAAAGCTCTAGGAGGAAACTGCACTCCTTCTACGAGGTCAAGGAGGAAATTGGAAGGTATTGCCCGTCCCCCATCCCAGCCCCAGGAGCCTCACCCGCTGGACCCACGCCCCCTAAGACCCTCGTCCGCAGCCTCCCGGATTTCCTACCCCAGAGTTTCCATCCAGGAGCTCCCAGCCCTCCCCCCCACTGCACCCCTACAATCCCCACTTCAGCACTAGCAGAAGCCCACCCTGCCCCCCGGAACCCCGCCTCCACCGAGTACCTGCCTCCTCCAGCCCTCACCTTCTGGAGCCCCTGCCTCCTGCGAACCTACCTCTTTCCGGAGCCCCTGCCCGCAGAGTACCTGCTGCCGCACACCTGCCGGGAATTCCGCCCCCTCCAGTACCCACTGCCCCAGCCCCTGCTCTCCCGGAACCTCCCTTCTCAGGAGCTTTGCCCCCTTCCAAACCCCGTCCCCCAGGAACCCCACCCCCAACGCGCTGTACCCTCCTCCCAGGGGTGTGTTCGGCTTCGTGAAGAGGGTGCAGCACAAGGGCAACCAGATGTCCTGCGCCGCCAAGTTCATTCCCCTGCGGAGCAGGACACGTGTCCAGGCTTATCGGGAGCGGGACATCCTAGCAGGGCTGAGCCACCCGCTGGTCACTGCACTGCTGGACCAGTTTGAGACCCGAAAGACCCTGATCCTCATCCTGGAGCTGTATCCTGTCTCACCCCAAGGGTGCAAGGTGGCGGGGGGAGGGGGATGTGCCCCAGACACACAGGGGTCCGGAGGGCTGCGTGGGGCCTGTGGTTTTGGTGATCCCAGCCCTGCCTGCCTCACGGGGGCAGCCGGTAACTCTGGCGTTTCGATGCTTTGTGACTAACCCCCTCCCCGACCCCGAACACGTTGCACAGACCTCATAGCTCCTAGGCCTTTGGGCCAGGAATTTGGGCAGGGCTGCGTCCAGAAGGTCCAAGACGTGCGCCTGTGGGCTCCTCCCGCTGTCCATGTTGCCTTTCCAGCAGGAAGTCTGGACTTCTTACCTGGCTCCTGCAGGCCCCAAGCGCTGACGCTGCTTCGGATTCCTACCCATACTCCAAGGAGGGGCACACACCCTACCGGATCCATCTGCCACACTCGTGGCCCAGCTGAGGGTCTCTGAATGCCGTGTGTGCTCACCACACCCCCACCTCCCCAGTCAGCGTCCCCTGCAGGGGGAGGGGGCACACGTGGGCTCTGTGCAGAGGGGAGAGGATACCTCCACTCCCACTCTGCTGCTGCCCACTGGCCTCAGCCCCTCTTCTTGGGGCATCTTGTCCCTCACATCCTCCTCAACTGCAAGCACCAGCATCCCTAGAATAGCTCCCCCCGCCCCGAGATGAGACTCCCCCCAGGCGGTGTGAGGCCATGAGCGTTCCAGACCCTAGAGCTTTCCTTAACAGTCCCAGGTGCTCGTCGGAGGAACTGCTGGACCGCCTGTTCAAGAAGAGTGTGGTGACAGAGGCCGAGGTGACTGTGCTGCCTGGGCTGCCCACCCAGCTTCAGGGCAGCCTGCATGCCTGGCCAGGCCTCCTGCTTCCCCTGCCCAGACCACCTGTCCCTCAGACTAGCTCCCCAGCATAGTACTGCCCACCTCAGAGACCTTCTAGGGTATTCCAGGGCCTCACAGGGTGTTGCAGCTCCTGTCCGGCTTTCAGAGCCCTCCCGTGCCCGGGGCCCGCTTCTTCCCCACCCCAGACTGCACTGAGCTAGCTGGCCAGGCCTCGCCTGCTCTCCCAGTCGCCTCTTGCTTTGCACAGGCTGCTTCACACACCCAAACCTGCCCCGCCTTGGGGCTCAGAGGAATCCCCCAGCTACAGGGGTCCGTGAGGCTTTGCATGTGACCTGCCCTGCGGGACCACCGTCCCAGGCTCAGGTCTGGAGGGAATTGGAGGCAGTGTGGGTGGGAGCAGGCAGGGAGGTAAGTAGAGGGGGTTCTCAAGGCTGGCTCACCTGAGCACCAGCCTTTGCTGCAGGTCAAGGTCTACATCCAGCAGCTGGTGGAGGGGCTGCACTACCTGCACGGCCAAGGCATCCTCCACCTGGACATAAAGGTAGGTGGCTCCCTGGTGCCCCCAGAGCCCAGTGAGGGGCAGGTGGGAGCCTGGAGCCTATAGGCTGAGAGCGTGCAGGCCCAACACATCCAAATTTCCTGTCAGGATTTCCTCACCTCTGGGGACAGGGAGCTCACTATGCTATGACGGCCCCTTCAGGTGGGGTGCGGGTCCGATGGAGCAGAAGCTGTCCCCAAATGGCACTGAAACCTGTCCCCGGGGCTGCCCACTACCCCATGCTGGCCTCACCATCCTTGTGGGGCAGCCCCTCAAAGACCCTTGAGTGTCCTCCCCAGGCCCGGCAGCCCTGAAAGTCGCTTCCTTAGGGTACGGCCTCACCCACTCCCGACTCTGCCCGACAGCCCCCCAACATCCTGATGGTGCACCCTGCTCGGGAAGACATTAAAATCTGCGATTTTGGCTTTGCCCAAAAAATCACCCCGGCAGAGCCGCAGTACAGCAACTACGGCTCCCCTGAGTTCGTGGCCCCCGAGATCATCGAGCAGACCCCTGTGAGCGAGGCCTCAGACATCTGGTGAGTGGGGGGCACCCGCTCTCTGCCTCCTCCTCCCCCTCACCAGGCCAGGTCTGGGGTGACTCACGGTGGTGGTTTTTTTCCTGCAGGGCCATGGGGGTCATCTCCTACCTCAGGTGAGCAGACCCCGGCTCTTGTCGGCTATCTCCTCCAAAGCCGGCCCAGACCCCTCCTCAGCAGGCCCACGGGAAGCCGTTGAACTGCTGGCTGCTCCTCAGATCAGAGACCCGAGACCTAAGGGGCAACTATCTTGGGAACATGCAGTCAGCCAACTCCGATAAGGGGTTTCTGCCAAGTGCTTTTCGCACACACCCTGTCACAGAGGAGCTCTGCTGGGTCACGGGGCAGAGCACTGAGTTATTTCCCTAAAGGGTATAGGTAATTTGTCCAGAGCCCCCTTATAACAGTTATTGCTGCCCTGAGGACGCTGGTGGTGTAGACTGAGCCTGGATTTCCTCTACAGGTGGAGCCCTGATCCCTCCACCCCCGGCAAAGGCCAGGTGCCCCCTCCAGACTGACCCTTGATCTCTGCCCCAGGCTGAGCCTGGATCCCTACCCCAGGCTGACCCTTGATCCCTATCCCAGACCAAGCCTGGAGCCTCACCCCAGCCTGGGACCAGATACCCACTCCAGGCTTAGCCTGGATCCCAGCTCCAAGCTGAGCCTGGATCTCTGGGCAAATCTGAGACATATGCTGGAATTCTCAGGGCTGGATGACAGTGGTATTCAGAGGCATCTCTAGTAGGGCTGGGAGCCCCCAGCCACCACCATCCCCATGAGACCCAGCGCTCCCTGTCCTGGCACCCTGCCTCCCATGGACCCAGAAATTCAGGTCCCAACTGAAGGCTAGTCATGTCTCTGCTTTCAGCCTGACCTGCTCGTCCCCATTTGCTGGCGAGAGTGACCGAGCAACCCTTCTGAATGTCCTGGAAGGGCGGGTGTCCTGGAGTAGCCCCATGGCCTCCCACCTCAGTGAGGATGCCCAGGACTTCATCAAGGCTGCTCTGCAGAAGGCCGTGGAGTGAGTACACACGCCCTTCCCTCTGCCTGAGGTCCTCATGCTTGCCCCAGTGACCTCTTGGACTGATCCCGCCCTTCCTCTCTCCACAGGGCCCGGCCCAGTGCCGCCAAGTGCCTTGCCCACCCTTGGTTCCTGGTGAGTAGGCTAGACGCGGGCTGGCCTGGCTCACGGGGAGGGAAACTGAGGCCAAGAGGAATGGGGGCCTGCCTGGGCCACAGGGTGCACCAGGGTCTCCCCGCAACATGCCTCTCTCGCCTGGGCTCCCCCAGAAGTCTGTGCCTGCGGAAGAGGCCCACTTCATCAACACCAAGCAGCTGAAGTTCCTCCTGGCCCGCAGCCGCTGGCAGGTGAGCTGTGCTGCCCTGTGGAGGGGGCGAGGGGGTGGGGTGTGGAGGGGGTGGGAGGCCAGAGAGGGGAATGAGGCCCAGAGAGCTGGCTGGCTGTGTGTGCCCCTTCTGGGTCTGGGAGAGCAGGGAAGTGGGGCTGGGCATCCTTCATTTCAGGTCTTTGCTCCCTGAGACACCGGGGTGAGGTGGGGCAACATGCAACACCCCTGCCAAGATGGGGACACACTGGCAGAGCCCTGGGCCCACGTCTTTTAATGCCCACCATTTCCTGAGCACCCCTCTGGGCCCACCGAGAGCTGGGAAGGCAGCGGGCAGCCAGCTGACGACCCCCTGTCCTCCACAACCCCAGCGCTCCCTGATGAGCTACAAGTCCATCCTGGTGATGCGTTCCATCCCGGAGCTGCTCCAGGGCCCGCCCGACAGCCCATCCCTCGGGGTGGCCCGGCACCTGCGTGGTGATGTCAGTGCCTCCTCCAGCAGCTCTTCCTCCTCCGACAACGAGCTGGCACCATTCGCCCGGGCCAAGTCGCTACCCCCCCTCCCCGGTGACCCACTCCCCGCTGCTGCACCCCCGGGGCTTCCTGCGGCCTTCCGCCAGCCTGCCTGAGGAGGCCGAGGCCTGCCCACCCGCCGCAGCGTCGCCCCAGGGTGCACAGCCACCAGCTGCCCTGGGCTGTGTGCCCCGGCAGAGTGTCATCCGAAGCCTGTTCTACCAGCAGGTGGGGGAGGGCCCAGAGCTAGGGGGCCTGTCCGCAGGCAGCAGACGGCACCCCGCCCGTCGGCGGCACCTTCTCAAGGGTGGCTACTTCTCGGGCGTCCTGCCCGGCCTTCGAGAGCCACTGTTGGAGCACCGTGCGCTGGAGGAGGTGGCTGCCAGGGAGGAGCAGGCCACCCTGATGGCCGAAGCACCCTCCTTTGAGACCTCCCTGCGGATGCCCAGTGCAAGCACCCAGGAGGCCTCTGGCTTCAGCCGCTCCCTGGACCTTGACGGGCGGAACACAGCCAGCCCCTCTGCCAAGGCCTGCAGCAAGGGGCAGTGTTCCGCTCTGGGCCCCTCGAGCCTTCAGGGGGCCCACGGAGAGAGCATGCCGGGAGGGGATGCACATGCCAGGGAGAAGGAGCATCCAGAGGGGCCCCTGCAGGGGCTGAGGCTACTTCCGTCCACCGGTGGTGATGGGTGCTCCACTCAGCAAGAGGGGTCATTGCAGGACAGCTGTGGAGGGCAGGCTGCCCCTTTCTTTCAACCCCAGAGGAGTCCTGCCCCCCAGGACTGTGGCACCCCTGCTGCTTTGGCACCACAACCTCCTGGCTCCTTCCCTCCAGGGCACTGCACAGAGCCGCTCTTGACATCCCCGAGCCCTTTCTTCTCAGAAAAGCCACAGGCCTCCCCCTCCCCAGCCCAAGCAAGCCTCCAGTCAGACTCTGAGAGAGGGCTGAAGGACACCCCTCTTGCCGGGAGGCCTGATCCACCCAAACCCCCAGAGCCAGCCTCCCATATGGGCATGGAGCCCGGCCCCTCCCTGGACATTGAAAGCCTGTCCCAGGAGACAGAGGGCCTGTCCCAGGAGACAGAGGGCCTGTCCCAGTCTTCGCCCAGTCCACAGCGGCCTCGGAAGCTGGCGACCACACGGAAGTTCTCCCTGGGATTCCAAGGGGGCTACGCGGGGGTGGTGGGCTACGGCACCTTTGCCTTTGGTGGGGATGCCGGTGGCATGCTGGGTCAGGGGCCCCTGTGGGCCAGAATGTCCTGGGCTGCCTGTCAGTCCTCGGAAGAGGAGGAGGCAGGGGCCGAGAGCCCACCACCCCAGGCCAGCACAGTGCCTCTACCTGAGGGTGGCAGGGCCCTCCCGAGGGCCTCCCAGGAGGTGAGCTCACGGGAAGACTTAAGTGGGGGCTCTCAGGTGTCGCTCGTACAGATCCGGGACCTGTCCAGGGACCTGGAAGCGGCTGACACTGTGTCTCTGGACATCTCGGAGGTGGATCCTGCCTACCTCAATTTGTCTGACCTGTACGACATCAAATACCTCCCATTTGAGTTCATGATCTTCAAGAAGGTCCCCAAGCCTGTGGAGCCAGAGCTGCCATCCTCCCCTGAGTCTGAGGCTGGGGAGGAGCTGGCTGAGCTCCCAGAGGCCGCATGGCCGGGCATTCTGGGCCCGCCGGCAAGCCTGGAGATCACAGAGGAGCCAGAGGACATGGAGGCCCTGCTCGGGGAGGCTGCTGGTAGCAGGAAGCGCAAGTGGTCACCCCCTTCCAGCAGGCTCTTCCACTTCCCCGGGAGGCAATCACTGCTGGAGGAGTCCACAGAGCTGGGGCTACGCCAGAGAGTGAGGGCCTCGGTGGCCCACATCTCCCGCCTCCTGAGAGGCAGGCCTGAAGGTTACTACCCCCACCCTGCCCCAGGATTGGGCACATCCATGTTCCCCACTCTGCACCTTGGGTCTCCTTGTCCAATAGGACAGCTCAGGAGCTCACCTGAGTGATGCAGGAAGCCCTCCCCCGTCCCGGTGCTGCCCACACCTCCCGGGACACAGTGGCTTGTTTTCGAGGTCACCTTTGCAGCTTCGATCCCTCCCCATGTGCATGTGAGGCGCAGTTGTAATTCAACTGCAGTTACACCCCTGCGGAAGTAGGAACCAGACCAGCCCTCCCTGATCCTTGACCCCTGGGCCCTCAGCCACGCCTCCCCAGGCACCTGTGGCCCCTTGAGCTGCTGCCCTTACCTGCCCGTGGTGGCCCTGCCTAGGATGGGCTGATGCTGATGGGGTAGGGAGGGTGGTGCCCTCTGCAGCAGATGTAGCTCGTTTTCAATAAGACCCCCTGGGATCTGGGCTTTTCTGCCACATGGGAATCCCACAGTTGGCCACAAGGGGCCCCAGAGCCTTCCTCCCATGCTCCCAGAGGAGCCAGGCCCCTAACGTGTGACCTCTCATGGCCACTTGCGTACTGCAGGTCTGGAGAAGGAGGGCCCCCCCAGGAAGAAGGCAGGCCTAGCTTCCTTCCGCCTATCAGGCCTGAAGAGCAGGGACCGAGGTGGGTACACTGCCCAGGGGCTGGGCCCCCACTGCAGCCCAAGGGACCTTACTGTGGGGAAAGGGAACCCTGCCAAGACAGTGCATGGCGGGGGGAAGCTCACACGCATGGGGTCTTGAGTACACAGAGGGACTCTGGCGCCCCAGCAGTCACGGACCTGCAGTCCTGGAAGCCTTCCTGGAGTAGGCGCTAGTGTTGGAGATGAGCCGGTTGGGGGTGGGGCTCATCTGTCTCCCCACGGCGGAGTCCAGGCCTTGCTCTCAGGCTTAGGGTCACCTCTGAAAGCTCACCTCACCTCCCTTCCCCAGCACCATCGTTCCTAAGGGAGCTCTCGGATGAGATGGTGGTCCTGGGCCAATCTGTGACTCTGGCCTGCCAGGTGTCGGCCCAGCCAGTTGTACAGGCCACCTGGAGTAAAGGTAAAGAGCTCTCCTGAGGCTGAGGGGCAGGGGGGCAGGGGGTGCTCCTTTAGGGCATTACTCTCATTGTACAGAGGGAAACTGAGGCTCAGAGAGGGTGTGGGCCCCGGGTGTGACCATGAGGCAGGGCACCTGTGGGGAGCTCCTCTCGAGGTCCACTCTATCCTGCTGCAGACGGGGCTCTTCTTGAGAGCAGCAGCCGCCTCCTCATCTCCTCCACGCTCAAGCACTTCCAGCTGCTGACCATCCTGGTGGTGACTGCCGAGGACCTGGGCGTGTACACGTGCAGTGTGCGCAATGCGCTGGGGACGGCGGCCACCACAGCCATTCTCCGGAAGGCAGGTGCGTGGGCCGAGCAGGGCCCAAGGAATGTGACGCTCACCACCCAGGCATCCACATCTCGGCACTACCAGGGCCTGGAGGGGTCACAGAAGGCAGTAGCCGGCTCTGCAGCCCGGGACTCCTGGGAGGGGACGCAGGAGGCGGCCGGGAGGGGATGCAGGGTGACACAGCTGGCCAGGCCCTCTCCCTGACACCGCTTTGGGTGCTCCTCTCCTTGCATTTCCCACGGTACCTCCCTCCCTGTGTCTCCAGCAAATGCAGGAAGAGGCGGCTTCCCGTTTTGTATCTCTATTATAGTCAAACCAGGCTCTCAAAACACAGCGCTGGGGTGTGTTTCTGGGGGAGCCAAGACAGAGGCTGCAGGCCTAGCTCTCAGACCTCTGACCTGGTCCCCAGAGGGGGCTAACCCCCACAAGCCCTGCACCACAGCCCAGCAAAATAGAGGCCCCTCTGACTAGAGGCTGGGATTGGTGGCGGGCTGTGAGCAAGGGCCATTCCATGGGGTTCCTGGGCAGGCACCTGTGGAAGGGGAGCCTGGCGGGGTTGGGTAGGGCAGACACCTCCTGAGGCCCCTCGGAGGAGAGGCGCTGAGCCCCTCCTACTAGTCAGCGTTGGAAGGGACCTCTGAATGAACTGGACCAAGTGAGGGTGGGCTCAGGGGCCTGGCAGCAGGGTGTAGGAGGATGAGGCAGGGCTGGCTGGGGCTCAGAGCTTCATTAGAGAACCCCTGGGAGCCCGCCTCAGATTTCTGTCTGTGGGCCCTGCAGAGCGCCCCTCTTCCTCCCCACGCCCGGACATCGGGGAGGTGTATGCGGACGGGGTGCTGCTGGTCTGGAAGCCTGTGGAGTCATATGGCCCTGTGACCTATATTGTGCAGTGCAGCCTGGAAGGTATGGGGCCACTCCTGAATCCTCACATCCTGGGGGGCCCCAGGGTCGCTGTGGGGGGACCGTGGGGAAGCACCTGGCTGCTCTGCACCCCTGGGTGGCCTGCGTGGGCCTCTCCACCCTGACATGGAGTGGGGAGGCCTTGGGCTGTCTCTCACCCGCTCCTGTGTGGCCCAGGCGGCAGCTGGAGCACGCTGGCCTCAGACATCTTTGACTGCTGCTACCTCACCGGCAAGCTTTCTCGGGGCGGGGTGTACGCCTTCCGGACGGCCTGTGTCAGCAAGGCGGGCATGGGCCCCTACAGCAGCCCCTCGGAGCAGGTCCTCCTGGGAGGGCCCAGCCACCTGGGTGAGCCACTCTGCAGGGCTCTACGGAATGCGCCCTGCCACTTCAGTGAGTCACACGCTCACTTGGGATGGTTGGTTCTGCCTGCTAGGCCCCCCACCCACAAATGGCCTGAGGAATGAGAGGTCAGAGTGTTCGGGGGTTCAAAGAGGGAAGGGGTGATGGGAGAAAAGGCTGGGGGAGATGGGGCTGCAGGGGTGCCCTCCACCAGTCATCGGCTTCCCCTTCCCACAGCCTCTGAAGAGGAGAGCGGTGCCTCAGGGCCAGCCCAGCCGTTCCCCAGCAAGCAGACCTTCGCCTTCCAGACACAGATCCGAAGGTACGGGCCCTCCAGGGAGAGCGCGTGGCAGCGTCACGGCCCCACTAGCTCTTCATGCTCCCACCCCAGCCCCATCTTCTCTCCCCTCTGATCACTTCCACCTGCATTTGCCTCAGTGCATCTGCCACCCCCTCCTGGACCTTCCCCCTGGGCTTGCTTCTCTGAGATTGGGGTCTGGCCTGGGCCACCCGGCGGGCTGGCCCCACACCAGCCTGGCCCGTGCTTCCTCCCTAGGGGCCGCTTCAGCGTGGTGCGGCAGTGCCGGGAGAAGGCCAGTGGACGCATGCTGGCTGCCAAGATCGTGCCCTGCCACCCCGAGGACAGGACTGCCGTGCTGCGGGAATACGAGGCCCTCAAGGGCTTGCGCCACCCCCACCTGGCACAGCTGCAGGCTGCCTACCTCAGCCCCCGACACCTGGTCCTCATCTTGGAGCTGTGCTCTGGGCCTGAGCTGCTCCCTTGTCTGGCCGAGAGGTGAGAGGGCGGGGCCTGGCCTGGATTCGGGGCTCAGGACCTGGCCGCCAGCACTGTGGTCCACCTCTGGCCCACCTCCGGGGCCCACCTGCACCGGCCAGCTGACCAGGGTGGCTCAGCAGAGCTGGGCCTTCCCTCCTAAGCCCAGCAGGGAAGTCTGGTGCTTCCCCGTGGCCCCTCGGCTGTGGACAAAGCCTGGGTGCCCCTCCCCACATGCCCCCTAACTGGCCCTCTGCCCCCAGGTCCTCCTACTCGGAATCAGAGGTGAAGGACTATCTGTGGCAGATGCTAAGTGCTGCCCAGTACCTGCACGCCCAGGGTATCCTGCATCTAGACCTCAGGTCCGAGAACATGATTGTCACAGAGTACAACCTGCTCAAGGTTATCGACTTTGGAAACGCCCAGATCTCCGCCCAGGAGAGGGTCCTGCCCTCGGAGAGGTTCAAGGATTACATGGAGACCATGGGTGCGCAGGGCGCAGACACCAAGCCTGATCTGGGGGAGGGGGGTGCCAGGAGCAAGCCCTTCCCCCAGCCCTGTCTCCCTGCCTGCTCCACTGCAAACACCCAGCCCCTCACCTGTGACCCCCCACCCATGCCGTCCCCAGCTCCGGAGCTCCTAGAGGGCCAGGGTGCCCTTGCACAGACCGACATCTGGGCCATAGGTGTCACAGCCTTCATTATGTAAGTCTCCACATGCCCTGTGGACTGGGAGGGCTGGCTGGAAGGGCAGGCCTGGGGTACACTGAGGGTGACCCCAGGTCCCTGTGACTCCCATCCCCCAGGTCCCTGTGACTCCCATCCCCCTGTGACTGAGCATGACCTCAGTCACTTGACCCCCACCCATTCAGGTTGAGCGCTGAGTACCCGGTGAGCAGCGAGGGAATGCGAGACCTGCAGAAAGGGCTGCGCAAGGGGCTCATCCAGCTGAGCCGCTGCTACGCGGGGCTGTCCGGGGGCGCTGTGGCCTTCCTCCAAAGCACGCTGTGCGCGCACCCCTGGTAGGCACCCCCACCTACCCTGCCTGGCCCATCCCCCTATGACCTGACCTGCCCGTCGTGGGCGGGAGCACGGCTAACGCCACCCTCCCGCGCGCTCCAGGGGCCGCCCATGTGCGTCCAGCTGCCTGCAGTGCCCGTGGCTGACCGAGGAGGGCCCCGCCAGCTCCCAGCCTGCGGCCGTGACCTTCCCCACCGCAAGTCTGCGCGCGTTCGTGAGAGAACGCGAGAAGAGGCGGGCGATGCTGTACAAAAAACACAACCTGGCCCAGGTGCGCTGAACGCCCGGCCCTGCGGGACCGCACCTCTCAGTCTTTCAGGACTCCCTTCACATGCACACACACATCAATAAAAAGCAGAACTGGATGAGGCGCTCTCTGTTTCATTATTTTGTTTGGGGGAGGGGGTGAGGGCCCTGTTACCTTCCTGGTGTTTGGCGGAGGGCAGAACTGCCCTTCTCTGTCCCGGCTGTGTGCCCGCAAAGACTTCATTAAGACTAGAGCCCTCTGAACCAGTTCAATGTGGAGGCAGCTCCATGCTCTTGCGGGTGTGTGCGTTTCTACTAACCGTGTCAGTGCTGCATCAGACATGGACACAAGCCCAGGTAGTTTGCCGGGAAAACCTGATTGTGGGCACGTATCAAGGATTCCGACTTGCTCCACCACAGCACCATTCCTGGGGTGGGGGAGGAGCTGAAGCTGGAGCGTGTGGACAGCAGACACTACCCTCTTAGTTCTCAGCGAGTCTCACAGACGTGGTGACAGAGACATGCTGGTGACTCCAGCCCTCCTTGCTTTCCTCATCTCCAGACAACGGTGTCCGCACACTGGACATCCACCCCTTAGATCTTACTTGAACACAAAACATTTCATCTAAAAACCAAACATCTCCAAAAGTGAACTGCCTCCCCGCCCAGCTCCCCCCCCACACACACACACACTAACCTTCTGCAGACTCAGTAAACATGGCCACTCAACCAATCCTTAAGCCCAACCGCCTAGGTCCTGGGCACTGTGACCTTACATTGCCACGTCAGCAGCTGACCCCACTCCATCCCCTCATTGGCTCACCTGACAAGGCAGGAATGGAGGTGGGAAGGGAGCCAAGGTGGGCGCAGGCTCTGTGCTCTCTTGGGCTGGTAGGGTTCTGCTGTTAGCAGAGAGGCTTCTCCCTTAGCTCTTCCCATCCGCATTCCTCCCACCCCCCCACCCCACCAACGTGGCTCCATTAACAGCCCCACACCACTCTCCTATCCTCTGTGCTCTACCTATTCATCCCTCCCTCTCTCTTAACCCCTGGCAACCACTGAAAGGATTTTTGTTTTTGTTTTTCTTTTTAACTATCTCCATAGTTTTGCCTATTCCAGAATGTCATATGGTTGGAATCATACGGTATATAGACTTTTCAGATGGGCTTTTTTCACTTAGTAATAATTTAAGGCTCCTCCAGTTGTTTCATGGCTTGATAGATAATTTTTTTCTTCAATTTTATTTTTGTAGTAATAAATTTATCATCTTAAGTGTTTTAAGAGTACAGTTCAGTAGTTATATATTCATGATGATTGCAACCATCACCACCATTCATCCCCAGAACTCTTTTCATCTCATTAAACTGAAATTTTATATCCATTGAACACTAACTCACCATTCTCCCCTCTCCTCAGCCCCTGGCACCCACCATTCTACTTTCTGTCTCTATGAATTTGACTACTCTAGGTATCTCATATAAGTGGAATCATACAGTATTTGTCCTTTTGTGACTGGCTTATTCACTTAGCATAATGTCCTCAAGATCCATCCATGTTATAGCATATGGCGGAATTTCCTTCCTTTTGAAGGCTGAATAATACTCCACTGTATGTATATACCACATTTCACTTATCCATTGATGTACACTTGGGTTGCTTCCATGTTTTAGCTAGTGTGAATGTTGCTGCTATGAACATGGTGTACATTTATCTCTTCTAGACCCTGCTTTCAATCCTTTTGATTATATACCCAGAAGTGGAATATGGTAATTACATTTTTAATTTTTTGAGGGAACTCCCTAGGGTTTTCCACATTGGTTGTATCATTTTACTTTCCCTCCAACAGTACAGAAGGTTTTCAGCTTCTCTACATCCTCATCAACATCTGCTGTTTTCTGTTGTTGTTTTTTTTTTTTTGATAGTAGGCCATTCTAATAGGTGTGAGGTAGTATCTCATCATAGTTTTGATTTACATTTCCCTAGTGATCAGTGATACTGAGCACCTTTTCATGAATTTATTGGCCATTTGTATATCTTCTTTGGAGAAATAATCTATTCAACTCCTTTGCCCATATTTGAATCACGTGGTTTGTGTTGTTGTTGAGTTTTAGGAATTTTTTATATATTTTGGATATTAATTCTTTAGATGTATGATTTGCAAATATTCTCTTCCATTCTGTGGATTGCCAATTTACCTTGTTGATATTATCATTTGATACACAAATTTTAAAAGATTTACCTAAAGTCCAGTTTGTCTTTTGTTGCTTACAACTTTTGTACCATAGTGAATAAATAATTACCAAGTTCAATGACAAGAAGATTTCACCCTAAATGTTTTCTCCTAAGAGTTTTATAGTTTTAGGTCTTACACTTAGGTCTGAGGTCCATTTTGAGTTAACTTTTGTATATGGTGTTCAGTAAGGGTCCAACTTCATTCTTTTGCATGAGGATATCCAGTTTTCCCAGCATCATTTGTTGGAAAGACTGTCCTTTCCCCATTGAATGGTCTTGGCACCCTTGTCAAAAATCATTTGACTATATATGCAAGAGTCTATTTCTGGGCTCTCTATTTTAATCCATTGGTGTATGTGTCTGTCTTTATGCCAGTACTACACTGTTCTGATTACTGTAGATTTTCAGTAAGTTTTGAAACCAGGAAGTGTGAATCCTCTAGCTCTGTTCTTTTTCAACATTGCATTACCTATTGGGGTCCCTTAACTGCCATTGGATTTTAGGATAGGTTTTCTTATTTTCTGCAAAAAAAAAAATGTCATTGGGATACTGATAGGGATTGAATCGAATCTGTCAATTGCTTTGGGCATTATTGACATTTTAAAAATATTAGATCATTCAATCGATGAACATTGGATATGTTTCCAGTTATTTATGTCTTCTTTATTTCAACAAGGTTTTTTTAGTTTTCATTTTACAGTCTTTCACCTGCGTGATAAAGTTAATTCCTAAGTATTTTATTCTTTTTGATGCCACTGTAAACTGAATGTTTCCATAATTTTCTTTTCAGATTGTTCATTGTTACTCTATAGAAATGCAACAGATTGTTGTGTGTTGACTTTGTATCCTGCTACTTTGCTGAATTCATGTATTAGCTCTAATAGATCTTTTTGTGGAATCTTTAGGGTTCCTTACATATAAGATCTTATCATTTTCAAACAGAGATAATTTTATTTCTTTCTTTCCAATTTGGATTAATTTTATTTATTTTGCTTATCTAATTGCTCTGGCTAGAGCTTCTAGTACCATGTTGAATAGAAGTGATGAAAGTGGGAATCCTTGTCTTGTTCCTGATCTTAGAGGGAAAAACTTTCAGTCTTTCATCATTGAGTATGATGTTCACTGTGGGTTTTTCATACATCACTGTTATTATGTTGAGGTAGTTTCCTTATATTCCTACTTTGTTGTTGTTGGCCTTTTTCTTTTATCATGAAAAGGTGTTGAATTTTGTCAAATGGTTTTTCTGCATTAAGATGATCACATGTTTTTCCTCCCTACATTATTTTAATTTAGAGATGGATCAATTTATGAATGTTAAACCATCCTTTCATTCCAGGAATGAGTCCCACTTGGTCTAGTGTATAATCCTTTTAATGTACTGTTGAATTCAGTTTGCTAGTATCTTGCTGAGGATTATTGCATCAGTATTCATCAGGGATATTGGTCTGTAGCTCTTGTGGTGCTTTTGTCTGCCTTTTATATCAAGTTAATGCTGGCCTCATAGAATAAGTTTGAGAGTGTTCTCTCCTCTTCATTTTTTGGAAGTTCATGGAGAATTTGTCTTAATCCTTCTTTAAATGTATGCTAGCATTCACCAGTGAAGCTTTGTGGTTCTGTTTTTGTTTTTTTTCTTCCTTCAGAGGTTTTTGATTACTGATTCAACCTCCTTACTAGTTACAGGTCTGATCAGATTTTCTAGTTCTTCATGATTCAGTAGGTTGTGTGTTTCTAGGAATTTATCTATTTTTCTAGATCATCCAGCTTGTTTTGTACAATTGTTCATAGTATCTTATAATCCTTTTCATTTCTTTGGTATCATTTGTAATGTCCCCTCTTCATTTCTGATTTTTTGTCTTCACTCTTTATTTTCTTAGTCTATCTTAGGGTTTGTCAATTTTATCTTTTTTTTTAAGTCTTTATTTCATTTTTTTCTATTGTTTTTATATTCTCTATCTCATTGATTTTTGCTCTTATTTCCTCCCTTCTTCTAGCTTGAGGTTTAGTTTGATCTTCATTTTCTAGTACTTTAAGGAGAAAATATAGGTTGTTGATTTGAGAGCATCATTCTTTTTTAGTGTAAGTGTTTACACCTATAAACCTCCCCCTTGGCACTGCTTTTGCTGCATTCCATATGTTTTGGTATGTTGCATTTACATTTTCATTTGTCTCAAGATATTTTCTCATTTCACTTTTGATTCCTTTTTTGACCCATTGGTTGTTTAAGAATGTTTTGTTCAATTTCCATATATTTGTGGATTTTCCAGTTTTTCTCTTTCTTCTACTATTGATTTCTAATTTTATTCCTTTGTGATTGGAAAAGATACTTTGCATGATTTCAATCTTTAAAAAAATTTAAGACTGGTTTTATAGCCTAACATGTGATCTATCCTGGAGAATTTTCCATGTGCACATGAGAAATAAGTGTATTCTACTCCTGTTGTGTGGAGTATTCTATATATATATATCTGTTATGTGCAGTTGGTCTACAGTATCATTCATGCTTACTATTTCCTTATTGAGTTTTTGTCCGGCTATCCATTATTGAAACTGCGGTGTTAAAGTTTTCTACTACTGTTGTAGATTTGCCTATTTCTCCCTTCAATTATGTCAGTGTTTGCTTCATATACTTAGAATTTCTGCTGTTTGGTGTATGTACATTTACAATTCTTACATCTTGGTGAATTAAGTTTTTCTTCATTATATGATGTTCTTTTTTGTCTCTTGTGAAGGTTTTTGAATTAAATTCTATTTTGTCTGTTATTAGTATAGCCACCCCTGCTCCTTTTTGGTTAGTACTTGATGGACCATCCTTTTCCATCCTTTAACTTTTCACTTCTGTACATTTGTAGATCTAAAGTGAGTCTCCTGTTGACAGCAAGAGTCAAATCCAGTTGTTGTATCCATTCAGTTGATCTATGTCTTTTTATAGAGAAGTGTAATCCATTTTCATTTAAAGTAATTAATGATAGAGAGGACTTATTATTGACATTTTGCTATTTGTTTTCTGGTATTGTATTGTAATATTTCTCTTATTTGTATTGTAGTTTTTTGTCCCTCATTTCCTCTCTTTCTTCCTTTCTTTGTGTTTCATTAATTTTTATAGTGAAAAAAATTCACTATAAAAATTGTTGTGAAAAAATGAGGAGTGATTCCCTTCTCATTTATTTTTTGTATATTCTAAGAATATTTTATTTATACGTGTGATTGGGATTACATAAAACAGTTTAAAGTTATAACATCTATTTTAAGCTGATAACAACTTAATTTAAATAACATACAAGAAATCTACACCTTTACAGTTCCACCCCCATTTTATGATATTGATTTCACAAATTATATCTCTCTATATTGTACCCATTAAGATAAATGTACAATTATTTTTATATTTATCTTTTAGATCCTATAAAAGAACTTAAAGTGGAGTTATGAACTAGAATTATGATAATACAGATTTTAATATTTGTCCATATTATCCTTACCACATAACTCATTACT
Source organism: Orcinus orca (assembly GCF_937001465.1). NCBI lineage: Eukaryota > Metazoa > Chordata > Mammalia > Artiodactyla > Delphinidae > Orcinus > Orcinus orca. Next base: position 15,719,810 of record NC_064561.1, on the reverse strand, counting down.
TTTGTATGGCTTCAAGTTACTGTCTAGTGTCCTTTCATTTTAACTTGAAGGACTTCCTTTAGCATTCTTGTAGGGCAGGTCTAGAGGTAATAAATGCCATCAGCCTTTGTTTATCTGGAAATGTCAAAAGTCTTCCATTTTTGACTGACAGTTTTTCTGGATACTGTATTTTGTGTTTTAACACTTTGAATATATCATACTACTGTTTTCTGAACTGCAAAATTTCTGCTGAGAAATCTACCTATAATCTTATAAAGACTCCCTTTACATGATGGGTAGCTTTTCTTTTACTGCTATCAAGACTCTCTTTTTGTCTTTGACATTTGACTCACACATGTCTTGGTGTGAGTTTCTGTGGATTTATCTTAGATTGAATTTGTTGAACTTTTTGAATTTGTATGTCTATTTCTTTCCTCAAATTTTGGCTGTTTTCAGTTGCTATTTCTTCAAATAATGTCTGTTCGTTTCTCTCTCTCTTCTTTATTGGAACTCCAGTAGTGTGAATGTTAGTCCACCTGATGGTGTCCTACAAGTTCCTTAGGCTCTGTTCATGTTCTTTGTTCTTGTTTCCTCCCTTTTTGCTCCTGATTAGATAATTTTAAATGATCTGTCTTTAACTTTACTGATTCTCTCTTCTGCCTGTTCAAGTATGCAGTTGAACCCCTCTAGTAAATTTTTTCAAATCATTTATTGTGTTCTTTACCTCCAGAATTTCTGTTACATTCTTTTTATAATTTCTGTCTCTTTGTTGGTATTCTCATTTTGTTCATGCATCATTTTCCTGACTTTGTTTAGTCAACTATCTGTGTTCTCTTTTAACTCATTGAACATCTTTAAGACAGTTGATTTAAATTCTTTACCTAGTAACTCAGAGACCTATGTTTCTTTAGAGTCAGTTTCTGGAGATTAATTTTGTTTCCTTGAATGGGCTATGTTTCCCTTTTCTTTGTGTGCTTTGTGATCTTTTGTTGAGATTTGGGCATGTAAAAATAGTCACCTCTCCAAGTCTTTATGGACAGACTTCATAAAAGGGTAGACCTTTACTTATCAGCTTGGCATAGAGGCCAGGTGCTTTTAAACCTTTTCTGGGGTTGCTGTTTTCTTTTGTTCCAGTTCCTGGTAAATACAGTTGCTTTTAAATGACTTTGATTACCTAATATTTTCTCCCCTGTGTCTTCTCAGAATCCTAGCATTTCTCTTGTGTTCCTCTGCCTATACTCTCTTGCCCCAAGGCACACATGTAACTATAAACTTCTTGCAGCTCTAAGGCACCACAGTGCCAACTACTTCTTTCAGCAGCCTCCAACCAGGTATCCAACTATGCCACTGTTTCCTTCAGTACTTCAAGTCAGTATAGACAGAAACCACTCCCTCAGGCAGCCCCCAGACAAGCGAGAATGTTGCAAGCCATTTCCAGTGTTTTCTTTTTAATCCAAAGGGAGGAGCTGGGAATAGAGCAGGTTCCATTTGATTGAGCTGTCCTGTGCCAGAAAGGGGAAGAGGCAAGGGTAAGAAAATGCCACAAAATGTCCTTTTTATGGATTTCTTCACATTGTCTACATAGACAATCAACTCACTTGCGACGAGGGCCAGTTTTATTTTTTCTTATCTGCACACTTTTTTCTAAACATATTTATTGGAGTATAATTGCTTTATATTGTGTTAGTTTCTGCTGTACAACAAAATAAATCAGCTATATGTACACATATATCCCTATATATCCTCCCTCTTGCGTCTCCCTCCCACCCTCCCTATCCCACCCCTCTAGGTGGTCACAAAGCACTGAGCTGATCTCCCTGTGCGATGCTGCTGCTTCCCACTAGCTATCTATTTTACACTTGGTAGTGTATATATGTCAATGCCACTCTCTCACTTCGTCCCACTTACCCTTCCCCCTCCCCGTGTCCTCAAGTCCACTCTCTAGTAGGTCTGCATCTTTATTCCTGTCCTTCCCCTGGGTTTGTCAGACCATTTCTTTTTTATTTTTAGATTCCATATATATGTGTTAGCATATGGTATTTGTTTTTCTCTTTCTGACTTACTTCTCTCTGTATGACACATTCTAGGTCCATCAACCTCACTACAAATAACTCAATTTTGTTTCTTTTTATGGCTGAGTAATATTCCCTTGTATATATGTGCCACAGCTTCTTTATCCATTCATCTGTCGATGGACACTTAGGTTGCTTCCATGTCCTGGCTATTGTAAATAGTACTGCAATGAACATTTTGGTACATTTCTCTTTTTGAATTATGGTTTTCTCAGGGTACATGACCAGTAGTGGGATTGTTGGGTCGTATGTTAGCTCTATTTTTAGTTTATTAAGAACCTCATACTGTTCTCCATAGTGGCTGTACCAATTTACATTCCCACCAACAGTGCAAGAGGGTTCCCTATTCTCCACACGCTCTCCAGCCCTTATTGTTTGTAGATTTTTTGATGATGGCCATTCTGAACGGTGTGAGGTGATAACTCATTGTAGTTTTGATTTGCATTTCTGTAACAATTAGCTATGTTGAGCATCCTCTCATGTGTTTGTTAGCAATCTGTATATCTTCTTTGGAGAAATGTCTATTTAGGTCTTATGCCCATTTTTGGATTGGCTTGTTTGTTTTTTGGACATTGAGCTGCATGAGCTGCTTGTATATTTCAGAGATTAATCCTTTGTCAGTTGCTTCATTTGCAAATATTTTCTCCCATTCTAAGGGTTGTGTTTTCCTCTTGTTTATGGTTTCCTTTGCTGTGCAAAAGCTTTTAAGTTTCATTAGGTCCCATTTGTTTATTTTTGTTTTTATTTCCATTTCTCTTTGAGGTGGGTCAAAAAGGATCTTACTGTGATTTATGTCATAGAGTGTTCTGCCTATGTTTTCCTCTAAGAGTTTTATAGTCTCTGCCCTGACATTTAGGTCTTTAATACATTTTGAGTTTATTTTTGTGTATGGTGTGAGGGAGTGTTTTATTTTCATTCTTTTACATGAGGCTGTCCAGTTTTCTGAGCACCATTATTGAAGAGGCTGTCTTTTGTCCATTGTATATTCTTGCCTCCTTTATCAAAGATAAGGTGACCATATGTGTATGGTTTTATCTCTGGGCTTTCTATCCTGTTCCATTGATCTATATTTCTATTTTTGTGCCAGTACCATACTGTCTTGATTACTGTAGCTTTGTTGTACAGTCTGAAGTCCAGGAGCCTGATTCCTCCAGCTCCGTTTTTCTTTCTCAAGGTTGCTTTGGCTATTCAGGGTCTTTTGTGTTTCCATACAAAACTTTTTGTGAAAATTTTGTTCTAGTTCTGTGAAAAACGCCATTGGTAGTTTGATAGGGATTGCATTGAATCTGTAGATTGCTTTGGGTAGTATAGTCATTTTCACAATGTTGATTCTTCCAATCCAAGAATATGGTATATCTCTGCATCTGTTTGTATAGTCTTTAATTTCTTTCATCAGTGTCTTATAGTTTTCTGCATACAGGTCTTTTGTCTCCTTAGGTAGGTTTATTCCTAGGTATTTTATTCTTTTTCTTGCAATGGTAAATGGGAGGGTTTCATTAATTTCTCTTTCGGATTTTTCATCATTAGTGTATAGGAATGCAAGAGATTTCTGTGCATTAATTTTCTATCCTGCTACTTTACCAAAGTCATTGATTAGCTTTAGTAGTTTTATAGTAGCATCTTTAAGATTCTCTATGTATAGTATCATGTCATCTGCAAACAGTGACAGTTTTACTTCTTTTCCGATTTGGATGCATTTTATTTCTTTCTCTTCTCTGATTGCTGTGGCTAAAACTTCCAAAACTATGTTGAATAATAGTGGTGAGAATGGGCAACCTTGTCTTGTCCCTGATCTTAGAGGAAATGCTTTCAGTTTTTCACCATTGAGGACAAAGTTGGCTGTGGGTTTTTCATATATGGCCTTTATTATGTTGAGGTAAGTTCCCTCTATGCCTACTTTCTGCAGGGTTTTTATCATAAATGGGTGTTGAATATTGTCAAAAGCTTTTTTCATTATTGAGATGATCATATGGTTTTTCTCCTTCAAGTTGTTAATATGGTTTATCACATTGATTGATTTGCATATATTGAAGAATCCTTGAATTCCTGGGATAAACCCCACTTGATCATGGTGTATGATCCTTTTAATGTGCTGTTGGATTCTGTTTGCTAGTATTTTGTTGAGGATTTTGGCATTTATATTCATCAGTGATATTGGCCTGTAGTTTTCTTTTTTTGTGACATCTTTGTCTGGTTTTGGTATCAGGGTGATGGTGGCCTTGTAGAAGGAGATTGGGAGTGTTCCTCCATCTGTTATATTTTGGAAGAGTTTGAGAAGGATAAGTGTTAGTTCTTCTCTAAATGTTTGATAGTATTTGCCTGTGAAGCCATCTGGCCCTGGGCCTTTGTTTGTTGGAAGAATTTTTATCACAGTTTCATTTTCAGTGCTTGTGATTGGTCTGTTTATATTTTCTATTTCTTCCTGGTTCAGTCTCGGAAGGTTGTGCTTTTCTAAGAATTTGTCCAATTCTTCCAGGTTGTCCATTTTATTGGCTTATAGTTGCTTGTAGTAATCTCTCATGATACTTTGTATTTCTACAGTGTCAGTTGTTACTTCTCCTTTTCCATTTCTAATTCTGTTGATTTGAGTCTTCTCCCTTTTTTTCTTGATGAGTCTGGCTAATGGTTTATCAATTTTGTTTATCTTCTTAAAGAACCAGCTTTTAGTTTTATTGATCTTTGCAACTGTTGCCTTTTTCATTTATTTCTGACCTGATCTTTATGATTTCCTTCTTTCTGCTAACTCTGGGTTATTTTTGTCCTTCTTTCTCTAATTGCTTTAGGTGCAAGGTGAGGTTGTTTATTTGAGATGCTTCTTGTTTCTTGAGGTAGGATTGTATTGCTATAAACTTCCCTCTCAGAACTGCTTTTGCTGCATCCCATAGGTTTTGGGTCATCATGTTTTGATTGTCATTTGTTTCTAGGTATTTTTTGATTTCCTCTTTGATTTCTTCAGTGATCTCTTGGTTATTTAGTAGCGTATTGTTTAGGCTCCATGTGTTTGTATTTTTTACGTTTTTTTTTTTTTTTTGTAATTGATATCTAGTCTTATAGCATTGTGGTCAGAATAGATACTTGATACAATTTCAATTTTCTTACATTTACTAAGGCTTGATTTGTGACCCTAGATATGATCTATCCTAGAGAATGTTCCATGAGCACTTGAGAAGAAAGTGTATTCTGTTTTTTTGGATGGAATGGCCTATAAATATCAATGAAGTCCATCTTGTTTAATGTGTCATTTAAAGCTTGTGTTTCCTTATTTATTTTCATTTGGGATGATCTGTCTATTGATGAAAGTGGGGTGTTAAAAGTCCCTACTATTATTGTGTTACTGTTGATTTCCTCTTTTATGGCTCTTAGCATTTGCCTTATGTATTGAGGTGCTCCTCTGTTGGGTGCATAAATATTTACAATTATATCTTCTTCTTGGATTGATCCCTTGATCATTATGTAGTGTCCTTCTTTGTATCTTGCAGTAGTCTTTATTTTAAAATCTATTTTGTCTGATATGAGAATTGCTACTCCAGCTTTCTTTTGATTTCCATTTGCATGGAATATCTTTTTCCATCCCCCCACTTTCAGTCTGTATGTCTCCCTAGGTCTGAATTGGGTCTTTTGTAGACAGCACATGTACAGGTCTTGTTTTTGTATCCATTCAGCCAGTCTATTTCTTTTGGTTGGAGCATTGAATCCATTTACATTTAAGGTAATTATTGATATGTATGTTCCCATTACCATTTTCTTAATTGTTTTAGGTTTGTTATTGTAGGTCTTTTCCTTCTCTTGTGTTCTCTGCCTAGAGAATTTCCATTAGCATTTGTTGTAAAGCTGGTTTGGTGGTGCTGAATTCTCTCAGCTTTTGCTTGTCTGTAAAGGTTTTAATTTCTCCATCGAATCTGAATGAGATCCTTGCTGGGTAGAGTAATCTTGGTTGTAGGTTTTTCCCTTTCATCACTTTAAATATGTCCTGCCACTCCCTTCCTGGCTTGCAGAGTTTCTGCTGAAAGATCGGTTGTTGGGCTTCCCTGGTGGCGCAGTGGTTGAGAGTCTGCCTGCTGATGCAGGGGACATGGGTTTGTGCCCTGGTCAGGGAAGATCCCACATGCCACGGAGCAGCTAGGCCGCTCCGTGAGCCATGGCCGCCGAGCCTGCATGTCTGGAGCCTGTGCTCTGCAACGGGAGAGGCCACAACAGTGAGAGGCCCGTGTACCGCAAAAAAAAAAAAAAAAGAGAATAAAAAAGAAAAAAAGATCAGCTGTTAACCTTATTGAGATTCCACTGTATGTTATGTGTTGCTTTTCCCTTGCTGCTTTTAATATTTTTTCTTTGTAGTTAATCTTTGATAGTTTGATGAATATGTGTGTTGGCATGTTTCTCCTTGGATTTATCCTGTATGGGACTCTGCGCTTCCTGGACTTGAATAACTATTTCCTTTCCCATGTTAGGGAAGTTTTCAACTATAATCTCTTCAAATATTTTCTCAGACCCTTTCTTTTTCTCTTCTTCTTCTGGGGCCCCTATAAAACAAATGTTGTTGCATTTAACATTGTCCCAGAGGTCTCTCAGACTGTACTCAATTCTTTTCATTCTTTTTTCTTTATTCTGCTCTGCAGTCATTATTTCCTCTATTTTATCCTCCAGGTCACTTATCTGTTCTTCTACCTCAGTTATTCTGCTATTGATTCCTTCTAGAGAATTTTAAATTTCTTTTATTGTGTTGTTCATCATTTTTTGTTTACTCTTTAGCTCTTCCAGGTCCTTGTTAAACATTTCTTTTATTTTCTTCATTCTATTTCCATGATTTTGGATCATCTTTACTATCATTACTCTGAATTCTTTTTCACGTAGACTGCCTATTTCCTCTTCATTTGTTTGGTCTGGTGGGTTTTTACTTTGCTCCTTCAACTGCTGCATATTTCTCTGTCTTCTCATTTTGTTTAACTTACTATGTTTGGGGTCTCCTTTTCACAGACTGCAGGATCATAGTTCTCATTGTTTTCGGTGTCTGTCCCCAGTGGGTGAGATTGGTTCAGTGGCTTGTGTTGACTTCCTGGTGGAGGGAACTGGTGCCTGTGTTCTGGTTGGTGGGCTGTATCTTGTCTTTCTGTTGGGCAGGACTGCGTCTGGTGGTGCGTTTTGGGGTGTCTGCAACTGTATTATTATTTTAGACAGCCTCTCTGCTAATGGGTGGGTTTGTGTTCCTGTCTTGCTAGTTGTTTGGCATAGGGTGTCCAGCACTGTAGCTTGCTCGTTGTTGAGTGGAGTTGGGTCTTAGCATAGAGATGGATATGTCTGGGAGACCTTTCGCCGTTTGATATTACATGGAGCTGAGAGGTCTCTGATGAGCCAATGTCCTGAACTCCTTTCTCCCACCTCAGAGGCACAGGCCTGACACCCAGCCAGAGCACCAAGACCCTGTCAGCCACACAGCTCAGAAGAAAAGGGAGAAAAAAAGAAAGAAAAAAAGAAAGAAAATAAAAAAATAAAGTTATTAAAATAGAAAATTTTAAAAATTATTGAAAATAAAAAAATTAAAAAGTAATTTAAAAAAAGAAAGAAAGAAAGAAGAGAGCAACCAAACCAAAAATCAAATCCACCAATGATCAGAAGTGCTAAAAATTATATTAAAAAACAAAACCAAAAACAGACAGACAGAACCCATGGACAAATGGTAAAAGCAAAGATATACAGACAAAATCACACAAAGAAGCATACACATACACTCTTACAAAAAGAGAAAAAGGAACAAATATATATATTTATATATATATAAAAAGGAAGAGAGAAACCAAATCAATAAACAAATCTACCAATGATAATAAACTCTAAATACTAAACTAAGAAAAACCTAAAACTAGAAACCAGTCAGTTGCATACAGCAAACCCCAAGTCTACAGTTGTTCCCAAAGTCCACTGCCTCAATTTTGGGATGATTCATTGTCTATTCAGGTATTCCGCAGATGCAGCGTTCATCAAGTTGTTGGGGAGATTTAATCTGCTGCTCCTGAGGCTGCTGGGAGAAATTTCCCTTTCTCTTCTTTGTTCACACAGCTCCTGGGGTTCAGCTTTGGATTGGCCCCACCTCTGTGTGTAGGTCACCTGAGGGCGTCTGTTCCCGCCCAGACAGTATGGGGTTAAAGTAGCAGCTGATTAGGAGGCTCTGGCTCACTCAGGCGCAGGGGTGCGGGGTGGGGGTAGGGTACGGAATTCCGGGCGAGCCTGGGGCGGCAGAGGTCAGTGTGACGTTTCAACAGCCTGAGGTGCACCGTGTGTTCTCCTGGGGAAGTTGTCCCTGGATCACGGGACCCTGGCAGTGGCGGGCTGCACAGGCTCCCGGGAGGGGAGGTGTGGATAGTGACCTGTGCTTGCACACAGGCTTCTTGGTGGCTGCAGCAGCAGCCTTAGTGTTTCATGACCATCTCCGTGTCCGCGCTGATAGCCGTGACTCGTGTCTGTCTCTGGAGCTCGTTTAGGCGGTGCTCTGAATCCCCTCTTCTCGCGCACCCTGAAACAATGGTGTCTTGCCTCTTAGGCAGTTCCAAGCATTTTCCTGGACTCCCTCCTGGCTAGCTGTGGTGCACTAGCTCCCTTCAGCCTGTGTTCACGCAGCCAACCCCAGTCCTCTCCCTTGGGATTTGACCTCTGAAGCCCGAGCCTCATCTCCCAGCCCCCATCCATCCCGGCGAGTGAACAGACAAGCCTCTCAGACTGGTGAGTGCTGGTTGGCACTGATCCTCTGTGCAGGAATCTCTCTGCTTTGTCCTCTGCACCCATGTTGCTGCGCTCTCCTCCATGGCTCCAAAACTTCCCCTCCACCACCGCTCCCCTCCATCCCCCCCATCTCTGCCAGTGGAGGGGCTTCCTAGTGTGTGGAAACCTTTCCTCCTTCACAGCTCCCTCCCACTGGTGCAGGTCCGGTCCCTATTCTTTTGTCTCTGTTTATTCTTTTTTCTTTTGCCCTACCCAAGTACGTGGGGAGTTTCTTGCCTTTTGGGAGGTCTGAGGTCTTCTGCCAGCATTCTGTAGGTGTTCTGTAGGAGTTGTTCCACATATAGATGTATTTCTGATGTATTTGTGGGGAGGAAGGTGATTTTCATGTCTTACTCCTCCGTCATCTTGAAGGTCTCCCCTGGCCAAGTGACATTCTTGGTCAACTAGACTTCAGGTCCTGCAAAAGAGCCTCTGTGAAATATTCAAGTTCCGTGGGGAGCAAAAATGAGAAATAGGAGAGATATTTGGGACAAATGCAGAGACTGGGTTGAGCAGAAGGTACAGCAGGAAGCAAGATGCTTTCTCACCAGGATATTTATAATCTCAAGATATTGATTTATCTAGGTCTCTTGAAGGGAAACAGACAAAACTGTTATGCAGACAACACAGCTCTTGGTGACCATCCATGGCCACAATTGTTGGGAACCCTAAAAATGCTTGCTTTAGGGTAATTTCTCCCTGACCACTAATAAAGGAGATAGAGCATAGATGACTTTCTTTGCATACCAGCTGTTTAAAGTACTCAATTTGCAGGCAAATAGAGTATGTGTAACTTATGATTATGCTTTGTCTCCTGCATTCTCCTTGCTAACAGCCTTGGGGCCGGGGGCTGGCCCAGGATAAGTTTTAAAGAAAAACATGAACTCTCTCCTTCATGAAGCCATTAGAAGGTGTCAGACTGCTCAAGCTCCTCAGATAACAGTGTTCTTAGAGCCAGGATCAGACCCTCATGGTGAACACTTTCTGCTCTTGTTTACCTCCTTATTAGCCATAAGATTTGTGATGGTTTGAACAAACAAATTAAATTTTGAGATTTTGTGGAAAGAGCAGTTAAACAGTCTTTAGAGGATTATTGATAACGAAGGAGCATGTTTTGCTCCAAAGTATTGCAAATGGTTGTTTTCTAATCATTCAAGAAAAATTTACCCAAAATAATAGAAGGACTATTGGTATAAGTTCTTATTTACTTAGAACATTTAAAATATAAAACTGAATTTTAAAATAGAATCTCATATTTATTCCCATCTCCCATGAATATGAGTTAGTAATTAACTCTACAAAGATGTGACTGCTGGAAGAAACTGTGATACCTCAGTTAACAAAGATATCCAGAAAAAAAGGGTTCTGATGTAGCAAGAGCTGTAATCATATTAAATAAAAAGGCAATCATGATTATCTGTTAACTTTCATTACTACATTATAAATTTAAATATATTTTATTATAGAAGAGGGAAATAATTTTTCCTCTACCCTTCTTAGTTCTTGGCTGAGACAGCCCTGTAATAAAAGACAGATTAACAGAAGAAAAAAAAACTAATTACATATGTATGTATGTATGGGAGCCTGAGATTCAAAAGGCAGCCAGGATTTGAGGCTATATACCATCCTGAGCTAAAGAAAGGGACAGGGTCTGGGGCTTCTAGGTGGGAAGGCAATTGATGAGAAGGTGAGAAGAGCAAACAAAGTTGCCTTACCATGCAGATAAGACTCTCAGGTGTAAAGTTGTCTCTGGTAGTAGCTCTCTTTCTGGTACAGGCACCCTTTCTAAAGTAAATGTCCCTCACAAAAGGGTAACTTCTATTTTGTTTTCAGAACATCTATGTAAGCTGTTTCACAAAGTTATCAGTTCAGCATAATCCTTATGCCAAAGAGGCATACTTTGGGTGGCCCATTCTGCTCCCCTTTATTTCCACTGTCGACTGAAAACAATGCACAATGTGAGAGTTGTGAGTTAAGTTTTATTTGGGGCATAATGAAGATTATAGCCTTGGAGACAGCATTTCTGATAGCTCTGAGAAACTGCTCTGAAGAGGTAGTGGGGGAAGGTCAGTATATATGTGATTTTGATGAAGGGAGAGTACATGCAATCAAGCACACAATTTTTGCAGAAGGTTGCTATTAGTCATAAGGAGCAGACGTCACCATGAAGGATTTTAGTGTTTTCTAGATATGAGGAGATGCAAGAATTGGGCTCATAAAATCTTCTCCTGAAAATATCTATCTGAAGACCTGTTCTGCCAGTTTTTCCTAGAGCACAGAGTGCCTCATTCCTGGCCTCCACCCGGAATTCCTTTCAGGGGGTGTTGAAGGTCAGCAGCTACAGCAGCTCATGATTTAATCCTTGTAGAGGTAAATGGCAAGTGCCAATTGCAAGTGCCAACTTGTAGTTGACACCACATTTGAAACTTCCCCAATGAAGTTTCACTGTCCAGAGCTGACTTGTTAGGTTGTTTCACCTCAATGAACTGGTTTCTTAGTCCTGGGAATAGATCAGTTCAGTTAAACAGTGTGTCTCATTTCAGGAGCGGGTACTGCTGGTGAGCTCCCAAAGCTATGCCTCTAGTGCAAGCAATCAAGTATTTAATAAGAGGTATTTCTATTGAAACAAAACAACCCCCCCCCCACAAAATTAATGGTTGGAGCAAATTATAAATCCACTTTCTGAGTCCTGAGGACAGCCAATTGAGAAGATTTCTAGATGTTGGACTCAAAGCATGTTTTGCAGTTTGAATGTATCCAATGATGTCATTGGATGTTCCAGTGAACATCCTGAGTGTGCCACACAGCAACAGGCAAGGTTGTCTACATGTGTTCTGCCATGGAGGTTTCTCTGAAGTTTATATCAAGTCATCCAGCTTCAGTTTGCAGGGCTTCAGAAAAAGGGCAGTTTTTAAAGTGATTCCAAGTCAAAACGGTGGAAGAAAATTGGAAATGTAAGTTTGGAGAGTTGTAGTCAAATATTGGAGAGAACTAGAAATCAGGATCCGGTCCAGTTTATAGGTAGATAGGTAGATAACAAAACCTCAAAGGCAATGAATAAGACTAGAATCAGATAACAATGGCAGTGTGTTATAGTTTTCTACTGAAACATGATTTTCTTCTCTACAATCACCCCATTTCTACCATAGATAACCAAAGTAAGACAAATTTGTTTGTAAATTTGTTTGCAAAGTTTCCAACATGGCCGGATTATTTACATAAGTGCAGCAAGAATAGTGATGACTATACAGGCTCTTTTAAAGTCTGCTTTGCTGGACCTTTTCATAAACAATCTCAGATTGGAATCTTAAAAGTCTGTTGAGGCTAAGAAGCCAAGCCAAGACTCACCATCAGACTTCTCTTGCAATACCTACAAATTTGGGTGAATTCTTCTCTTCTCGAGACCCCCCAAATATCCTGAGGTTCCTAGGGCTGCCAGGAAGTGGCCTTCTTTATTTACCTGGTAAGGCTTCCAGGAATCCTGTAAGCAAGGCCCCAGGGAGTTTCCAAGGGGCTTTATTGGCTCTGTAAAGTCAACCTTAGTTTCTTAAAGCTATTGGATCATATCTGAGTTTATGTGCATTCCCAAATATGACATTCCAATCAATGCCTTGGTAATATAACCAGTGTTTTCCATTGTGTCCTGATACAGGAGGACAGATTCTTATTGAACTTATGCAAATAACTTCATTGCCACGAAAATAAGAATACTCAATAAGAGTTTCTGAATTCTAGGGGGGTCAGGTAGGGAAAAAAATGAATGTTTCAATTCCATTTACAGTGGTATAATTTACAAAATTACCGTAAGTTAAAAAATTGCTTAAGAGAAAAAGTTTCCGTAAATTTGGAAAAACAAAAAATTAAAGAACCAGTGATGTTTTCAAGAAAAAGACAGGAAAATTATAATCGTTCTCATTAGTTCATTCAGTCACATTTAATTAATTCTCATTGATCTTGATCTTCTGTTACCAGTTTTATAAATCCATCAGTGTCTCCATTAGAGTTCTGTAAATTCTTACCCAGTTCAGTGATATCTGAAAGTTATCAGAACTTGTCAAAATTCTTTCCAAGAATCTCTTTGAAGACAAGCACTTTTGCCAGCATATGAATAAAACAATAACTGTCGATAAATGACAAAGGAACTTTAAAAAGGCCATGGTTAAAAATCTGATGAAAGTTCATTACAATGCAATTGATAAGGAAATTTGGTTATTTCTGTGACATACATTTTAGGATAATAACCACAATTATGACATATAACACTATACCAGGACACATCAGATTTCTAGGAATTCATACAATTTCTGGAATACATATTAATAACATACATCCATACAAATATAACCTAAAGAAGTTTTAGCATCACTTATTTGACAATGCTTCCCATATAATTTAATATATCAAATAGACTGAATTAGTTTAATCTCTCTTTGTTATAAGGAGAGAGAAAAAGTCTTTTGAGTTATTTCAGGGTCCCTCTGGGAAAATCTCAAAGTTAGTCCAATGTCAAAAAGACTTCATTAAGAATTTGATTTGGGGGTGTTTGTTAAAAATATCAAAAGGCCATTCTGACAGGTGTGAGGTGATACCTCACTGTAGTTTTGATTTGCATTTGTCTAATAATTAGTGATGTTGAGCATCTTTTCATGTGTCTTTTGGCCATCTGTATGTCTTCTTTGTAGAAATGTCTATTTAGGTCTTCTGCTTGTTTTTTGATTGGGTTGTTTGGTTTTTGATATTGAGCTGCATGAGCTATTTGTATATTTTAGAAATTAATCCCTTGCTGGTCACATCATTTGCAAATATTTTCTCTCATTCTGTGGGTTGTCTTTTCATTTTGTTTATGGTATCCTTTGCTGTTTAAAAGCTTTTAAGTTTAATTGGGTCCCATTTGTTTATTTTTGTTTTTATTTCCATTACTCTGGGAGATGGATCAGAAAAGATCTTACTGCGATTTATGTCAAAGTGTGTTCTGCCTATGTTTTCCTATAAGAGTTTTATAGTATCCAACCTTACATTTAAGTCTTTAATCCATTTTGAATTTATTTTTATGTATGGTGCTAGTGAGTGTTCTAATTTCATTCTTTTACATGTAGCTGTCAAGTTTTCCCAGCACCATTATTGTAGAGACTGTCTTTTCTCCATTGTATATTCTTGCTTCCTTTGGCATAGATTAATTGACCATAGATTTATTTCTGGGCTTTCTATCCTTTTCCATTGATCCATATTTCTGTTTTTCTGTCAGTATCATACTGTTTTGATGACTGTAGCATTGTAGTATAGTCTGAAGTCAGGGAGCCTGTTCCTCCAGTTCCATTTTTCTTTCTCAAGATTGCTTTGGCTATCTGGGTCCTTTTTTGTCTTCATACAAATTGTGAAATGTTCTTCTACTTCTGTGAAAAATGTCATTGTTAATTTGATAGGGATTGCATTGACTCTCTAGATTGCTTTGTGTAGTAAAGTCATATTGACAATATTGATTCCTCCAGTCCAAGAACATGGTATATCTCTCCATCTGTTTGTGTCCTCTTTGATTTCTTTCATCAGCATCTTATAGTTTTTTGAGTATAGGTCTTTTGCCTCCTTAAGTAGGTTTACTCCTATTGTTTTTGTTGTGATGGTAAATGGAATTGTTTCCTTAATTTCCTTTCTGATCTTTCATTTTTAGTGTATAGGAATGCTAATGATTTCTGTGTATTAATTCTGTATCCTGCAACTTTACCAAATTCATTGATGAGCTCTAGTAGTTTTCTGGTCATGTCTTTAGGATTTTCTAGTAGTATAATTTCTTCTGGAAACAGAGGAAATTTTTACTTTTACTTCATCATTTTTTTTACTTTTACTTCATCTGGTTTTACTTCATTTTTTCCAATTTGAATTCCTTTTATTTCTTTTTTCTTCTCTGATTGCCATGGTTAGGACTTCCAAAACTATGTTGAATAAAAGTGGTGAGAGTGGACATTCTTGTCTTGTTCCTGATCTTGGAGGAAATGCTTTCAGTTTTTCACCATTGAGAATGATGTTAGCTGTGGGTTTGCCATATATGGCTTTTATTATGTTGAGGTAAGTTCCCTCTATGCCCACTTTCTGGAGAGTTTTTATTATAAATGGGTGTTGAATTTTGTCAAAAATTTTCTGCATCTATTAAGATAATCATATGGTTTTTATTCTTCAGTTTGTTAATGTGGTGTATCACATTGATTGCTCTGCGTGTATTGAAAAATCCTTGCATCCCTGAGATAAATCCCACTTGATCATGGTGTATGATCCTTTTAATGTGTTGTTGTATTTGGTATACTAGTATTTTGTTGAGGATTTTTGCATCTATGTTCATCAGTGATAATTGGCCTGTAATTTTCTTAGTTTGTGGCATCTTTGTCTGGTTTTAGTATCAGGCTGATGGTGGCCTTGTAGAATAAGCTTGGGAGTGTTTCTTCCACTGCAATTTTTTGGAAGAGTTTTAGAAGGATATGTGTTAACTCTTCTCTAAATGTTTGAGAGAATTCACCTGTGAAGAAACAACTTTTGTTTGTTGGGAGTTTTTAAATCAGTTTCAATTTCAGTACTTGTGATTGTTCTGTTCATATTTTCTATTTCTTCCTGAGAAGAATTTGTCTATTTCTTCCAGGTTGTCTATTTTATTGGCATATAGTTGCTTGTAGTAGTCTCTCAGATCCTTTGTATTTCTCTGGTGTCTGTTGTAACTTCTCTTTTATGAATAATTTTATTGATTTGAGCCCTCTCCTTTTCTTTTTCTTGATGAGTCTGGCTAAGTTTTGTCAATTTTGTTTATCTTTTCAAAGAAACAGCTTTTAGTTTCATTGATCATTGCTATTGTTTTCTTCATTTCTGTTTCATTATTTCTGCTCTGAACTTTATGATTTCTTTCCTTTATCTAACTTCAGGTTTTATTTGTTCTTCTTTCTCTAGTTGCTTTAGGTGTAAGGTTCAGTTGTTTATTTGTGATTTTTCTTGTTTCCTGCGGTAAGATTGTATTGCTATAAACTTCCCTCTTAGAACTGCTTTTGCTGCATCTCCTAGGTTTTGGATTGCTGTGTTTTCATTGTCATTTGTCTCTAGGTATTTTTTGATTCCTTCTTTGATTTCTTCAGTGATCCATTGGTTGTTTAGTAGCATATTGTTTAGCCTCCACATGTTTGTGTTTATTACGGGTTTTTTTCCCCTATACATGATTTGTAATCTCATAGTATTGTGGTTGGAAAAGATGCTTGATATGATTTCAATTTTCTTAAATATACTGAGGCTTGATTTTTGGTCAAAGATGTGATCTATCATGGACAATGTTCCATGTAGACTTGAGAAGAATGTGTATTCTGCTCCTTTTGGGTGCAAAGTCTTAGAGATATCAATTAAGTCCATCTGGTCTAATGTATCATTTAAGGCTTGTGTTTCCTTATTGATTTTCTGTCTGGATGATCTGTCCATTGGTGTAAGTGGAGTGTTAAAGTCCCTCTCTATTACCGTGTTACTGTCAATTTCCCCTTTTATGGCTGTTAGCATTTTCCTTACATATTGAGGAGCTCCTATGTTAGGTGTATGTATATTTACAATTGTTATATCCTCTTCTTGGATTGATCCCTTGATAATTATGTAGTGCCATTCCTTGTCTCTTGTATCAGTCTCTAAAGTCTATTTTGTCTGATATGAGTATTGCTACTCCAGCTTTCTTTTGATTTCCATTTGCGTGGAATATCTTTTTCTATCTCCTCACTTTCAGTCTGTATGTGTCCCTAGGTCTGAAGTGCGTCTCTTGTAGATGACATATATATGGGTCTTGTTTTGGTATCCATTCAGCCAGTCTGTGTCCTTTGATTGGAGCATTTAACCCATTTACATTTAAGGTAATTGTCAATATGTATGTTCTTATCACCATTTTGTTAATTGTTTTGGATTTGTTTTTGTAGGTCTTTTTTCTTCCTTTCCTCTTTTGTTCTCTTCTCTTGTGAATTGTTGACTAATTTTAGTATTGTGTTTGCTTCCTTTTTCTTTTGTGTGTGTGTATCTATTGTAGATTTTCAGTTTGTGTTTACCATGAGGTTTTGATATAGCAGTCTATATATAAACAAGATTATTTTAAGTTGCTGTTCTTTTAATTTCAAATGCATTTTCAATATCCCACACTGTGCTCTCCTCTTCTCACAATTGCTAGGTTTGATATCATATTTCTGTAGATTTGTTAATATAGGATGCTTGTGAAGGATACAAGCAGGCAGACAAGAGATCTCTACCCTGAGAACTAAGTGGGCTACATTTTTATAATCAAAGAAAAAGTGGGGAGGGAGAGAAGACCACTTTCCTCCTCTTCCTTTGTAAAGATGTTGCAGGAAATGGGGCACAAGAGGATGGTTATGTCCCAGGTCTCAGTCAAGTTCCTGGAACAGACTGCCAAGTGAGGGTCCTTGGCTTTATGCAGGAAAGAATTCAAGAGTGAACCATAGTAAAGTGAAGGCAGGTTTATTGAGAGAGATACACATTCCATAGGCAGAATATAGTCTGTCTCAGAAGGTGAGAACAGCTCTGAAATATGGGTGGTTAGTTTTGATGGACTGGGTAATTTCATAGACTAAGGAGTGGGAAGATTATTTCAACTATTTTGGAGAAGGGGTGGGGATTTCCAGGAATTCGGCTACTGCCTATTTTTTGGCTTTTATGGTCAGGCTTGGAAATGTCATGGTGCCTGTGGGTGTGTCATTTGCATGCTAATGTATTACAGTGAGTGTATAATGGGGCTCAAGCTCTACAGGAAGTCAAATCTTCTGCCATTCTGGGCCTAATCAGTTCTATCCTCTTTTTCTCAATGGCTGTGTCATTCTTTAAGGGTTGTGCCCTGCCCTCTTCCCTTCTGTCTCATTTTGAAGTTCTCCAGATTTTATTCAGGATCTATTTTGAGGCTTTGTGCTTTCTGGTTAAGGTCTTGTTCTGTCTGTGAGTACTTTTGTCACTTCAACCTGACTTTTTTGAAATCGCTCGGTTCTAACTGGAACTGCACTAGCCTTTGGCTGGATTCTTTTTGGAAGAGGCTCTGTTCCCTAGTGGAACTGTGCTATTAAGCATTTGACCTGACTTCTTTGAAATTAGGCCGTTCCACTAGAGCTGTGCTGAGCAGCTTTTGGGCCTGAATACTCAGGACTAGGTAGTTCCCTTAGAATTGGCTGGAATTAGGCCTACAGGGTGTTTAAGCTATTTGAATTGCTGAAGCTTCTTGAGCTGTGTAGGGTGTTTAAAATTTATTATTTTACTCTAGAGAAAAATCTCTGAGAAATGACATCCAGTTATCAAAATATTTTATGGATGTTCTTCCTACAAGGGAGGGCTGATTTTATGCTTAAAAACTGCAGTCCTTCCTCATGCACAACTCTAACTAAATGGACTGACCTAACCAAAGGCAATTTAGAGCATCAATGACCAATATGGGGAACTTTTGAAATCCCCAAATTTCCTTTGTTAAAAACTGAATTGGACAACGATAGCTCTAAAACTTCCCAAACTGAATTGAATGCTTATTTCGACTGGTGTTTTGAGGCTTCCAAATATTATCAGGAGCCTAAAATTGCCTCTCTGCAAAATAAGATTTTAAAATTAACTGAGGTAAACAAATGATTAAAGAAAAATAAAATGGCTTCCAAAGCCTCATGTTCCTTTTCCCCCAGCTTCTTTGTCTTAGGCTCCACCTCTGGTGCTATCTTTTTCTTCTCTTGGCTTCTCATGGTCAGGCCCTGCCTCTGGCCCCTCCTTCCTCCTTCCCTTCTATACCACTTGCACCTCCTCTATACCCTCAGTTCCCTCATACTAGTTATTTCACTGAACTTCCCCTTTTCCCTGAAACTTTCCCCACCTCCTTTCCTTTAAGCTATCAGAACCTATCTTGTTAAAATTAAGCCTTCTGAGCATCCAGAGTCTAAATTCTTAATTTCTTATATTCCCTGGACTAAAGTTGAACTGTGAGCCATAGTCAAAGATTTTCCCAAAGTAGCAAATAATCTTGTAGATTGGCTGTGGAATTTAATATAGTCATTCAAACTTACCAGCCTGGTTTCTCTGACTTATACCAGCTAATTACCATGCTTGTTGGTGAAGGCCAGGCCAAGTATCGGTTGAAAACCACTAATTGGGAAAATCCTGAAAGGTCTCCAGGATTGCAACTGGGAGACCAGCACCCTAACTTACTATATAATCAGGCTGGAGCAATTGATAGGCAATTTCATGAAGCAATTCCTAAGGCTTTTCCAAAACCTGTTGATTGAAACAAAATTCACACACAAATCTGACAAACCTATTCATGACTATTATAATCAACTTCAGATTATTTTTAAAGAAAATTCTGGTTTTCCTTCAGATGTTGATTCCACCTCGGTAGGTTTTAACTGTTTATTAGTGAGCTGAACGGGAATCTTTCCCTTCCAGTAAAAAGGATTTTAGAATGGAATGGGAAACAATGTCCACTCCAGATTTAGTTAATCTGGCAAACAAGCCCTCTCACACTCTAGATGATTTACCTATAATAAAGACACTAAAATTCTTAATCTTCAACTCTGGCAAATGAAGGCCACTAAATGAAACCAAAATCCTCCTAGTTTCTGCTATTATTCCAAAGATCCAGGACACTGGAAAAGAGACTGTTACAAATTTAAGTGCTTCAGGTACCTTCAGGCCTCTAACTAGCCTTTCCAACGTCCTCCTAATTCTCAATCCTGAGGCTCTGAGGAACTACAGAGGCTCTTCCCAATCTTTCCTCTTAATCAGAGAAACATTTGTCCAGATTGGGGATCAATCTCTTCCCAGTCCTAATTGATACCACAATGCAATTTTAGAATATTTCCACCACCCCAGAAAGAAACTCCTGCCCACGTGCAGCCAATCCCTGTTTCTACTCCAGCTCCAGGCAAACACCAAGCTACTTTGTGTCTCTACAGATTTTATGGCTGGTTTAAAAAAATAATCTTCATTATTTTACTTTGCTCACAACTGCGTCTCAATAAATACAGTAAAACAACATTTAAAAAAAATGACGCAGCCCCTGCCTCAGAGTACTAAACAGTTCAAATAGTGGAAATCTCTAATGAACCTCAAAATGTTCCTGTCTATGAATCTACCCATTTGTTTAGGCCCTTTAAGAGATAATACACCCTTTTTTCATTAGTTCCTTTGCTTCTACACATTTATTAGCCTGAGACTTTAGAGAAATATGCCAAAACTTCTTTCTTACAAAAGGGGGAAATAATTCTAGAATTTGACAGTAGATCATAAAAGCAGCCAACAAGGTGAATTAAATTTCCCTTTGACATCTTTCATTTGCTCCATCTCTGAGTGTACTAAGGTTGGTTCTGGAAACGCTGATCATTTGTTCCAAAATCTTCGACTGATATTGGCAAAATTCACAGCACACCTCTCATCAAGGTTCAAATAGGTCTCTCAAATAATCAATAGCCTATAGTAAAGAAGCCCTTCAAGGTATAAAGCCCATAATAGAATATTACAAGGCTCAAGGCCTTGTTATCCATTGTACGAGTACCTGTAATAGTCCTATTTTACCTGTGAGAAAACCTAAGGGCTGAAGGGGAGGTTCGTCCAGGACCTTCAAGCAACAAGCAACACTATTATCTCTTGAAACCCTGTAGTTTCTCACCCTCATACACTACTAACATCCATTCCCATTGTAAGCAAATTCTTTACTGTAATGGTGCCAAGTATCACATGGTAATGGAGAACAACCTGGGAAGAAAATAACATACAATTCTAACAATAACACTGATGTTCAGGAAAGTCCAGAATGACTCAACAAAGAAATTACAAGATGGAAGCAGAGAATGCGGGAAACGACAGAGGAGAAAGGAAGACTGGAGCTCTCAAATGTATGGATGCAACAAGCTGTTAGAGATAAAGTGAGCCAATTAAAGACATTGGCCAGACCATGCTGAAGGTGATCTGTTTTCTTAACCTTATTAGAGGTCACCCAGATGATGGAAACTCAGAAGTAGAGGGAAAGAGAGCAAAAAATGGTGTTTGCCCTGTTCCTCCATCAGAAGTCAATCAGAAAGGTATCACTGATGACGGTAACACACATGGCCCTTTAGGTAGTCCCAAAAGAGAAAGAGAACTATCCAGAGAATTGTTGGAAGAAAACCAAGGGATTGAAGAGCTTATAAGACAAGTAACAAGTCTCCAAACTGAGAGCACATTTGCAGCTTGAAAATTCACAGCTTGAAACTGAGGTTCAGAAGCTCCAGCTGAAGCTTCAAAATCAGCCTGAATTACAAGAAGAAGAAGTCACACAAATTGAGAGAAAGTCAAATGAGGAGGCAACACACTCTGTAGAAACTGAGAAGAAACTTTCCAAAGTGTGCAGGAGCCTGAACTCCACATGTCAGATCAGCAACTCTACAAGAAGTTGACTAAAGACATGAGCACAGAATTTGAGAGAACCACTTCCTCCTATCAAAAGAAGAAACTCTTGTATGAGAAAAGAGTTCAGGAAAGCAGGATGGTAGTTCTGTTGATGGAGAGAAAGCTCCACAAGCTGAGGAAAGCGAATGATCATCCAGGGAAACGCTGGCTAAATTCAAGTCCAAGTTCTCAAGTGGGCCTTATGCTCCCGCTGCTCCACCTACAGCCCACAGAGGCCCAGAAGGAACAGGGGGTCCCCTGGGTCCCCAGGAGAGAGAAGGGTCATGCTGAGAGCACTCTGGAACCCAGAGCCACCTGCAGGTTTGGCTCAACTTCACAGCAGCCAGGCCCTGGACACCCTCAACCACAGCAGAACACCTGCCTGTGCTTTCTTCCCTAAAGTCATTTTGATTCCTCTCTTTAGTTTATTTTCTATTATTTAATTGATGCTGCAAAAGTTCTTATTGAAGTTTGATATAGTATTATAATTGTAAGATAGTGTTTTTAAAATAAAATATTGTTTAATATAATTCATATGAGTACATAGTTCCTCTAGAGACCCTCTAGAAATACATAGGTCTTTATTAAATTTTAATAAAGAATTGCTATTTACTACAATCATCAGTGAAATTTGACATGGTAGGGATGTTTGAACAATAGAAACCAATTTGTATGATAATAGCTGTTACTATAAATGTATATATAAATTTACCTGAATAAAAATTTTTTTACCCACGCCACACAGCTTGTGGGATCTTAGTTCCCCAACCAGGGATGGAAATCGGGGCCCCAGCAGTGGAAGCACAGAGTCCTAACCACTTGACCGCCAGGGAATTCCCAAATAAAATTTGATAGGTTTTTAAAAAAAAAGGCAAAAAAAGAAATGCAAACAACAACAGCATTCAAACTTCATAATGTTTTTATTAGTTTAACCCTTACATTCATAGATTAATTTAGGGCAGTTGACATTTTTCTATCACATGTTTTTTCTTGTATTTTTTATATTTTGTTATTTTGTTTAAATAATATTTGCTGTTTAACTATTTCTAAATTTTTTTTCCAGTCAAAATAAAGATTTCCCTTAATGACACACACACATACACAAGGACAATGCAGATACAAGGCACCATAGTTATGTAACTATATGAAAAAATTGTAAATTAAAGCAACCTTAAGTATTTTTTATACTTTATTGTTTTGTTTAACATAGTGTTCTTTAAAAGTTTCTAAATTTATGCAGTCAGAATAAAAAATTTCCCCTGATGACAGACACATGCACACACGAAAGCACAATACAGCTACAAAACTCTTTTACTAACAGGTAAAACTAAAGTGAGCCATACATCTTGAAAAATAAATTATAAATAAAAGGAGAAAGAAAAAATTACACCCACACTATTTTAATATACCTAAAAGTTTCCTAAATTATACACATTCAAAGAGAGTTTCCTGATGAATCAGACAGAATTCCAACAAGAGCACTTCATCCCAGTGGTGTAGGTGAAGAGGCTGTAATGGAAGTGCATGTTCCTAATCTTCAGATGGATAAGGGACTGGACGAGGGACACTGAGGTCCCCAGACACTAGCAATGGGAGAGCAGTCCCCACCCATGGGCCTGGAAGGTGGGGGTAAAAGAAGCATCATCTGATTCCAGTGAGGAGATGTCCAGGAGCGCAGGAAAGCTGCCCCACCATCTCTCTTTTTTCCTCCCATTTACTGCCGGATCATAGGCAGCCAGTCACCAACAGGGCCTGGGGTGGGGCTGCCCAGAAGAGAGAGTCTCCTGGGACAGCACAGGCCAGACCAGACAAGGGCCCAGAACCCATGGAGAATAAGCAGGACACTTGACTTATTCCCTCTAAAGTGTGTGTGCAATTTATTGCCTTCATTCAAATCCATTTATTTAATAAATATTTGTTGAGCTTCCAAGATGTGTTTGGTGTTGTTCTAGGCACTTGAGAGGCAGCAATGGAAAAATCAACATAAAGTGGCCTGTGGACCCCCAGAACTTATTGTAGAGAGGGGCAAAGTCAGAATAAAAAAATAAATATATAAAATAAGCTATGATGATTTGTTCTTTGCAGACCTTCACAGGAAGGCAAGGGGGCATCAGTCACAATGGGTTAACACCCAGAAGATGACATTTACCTGGGAGTAAAGATAAGAAGAGACAAGTGGTAGTAGCTGTAGCTCTCTATTTGTTTGGAATCAGTCTGCAGTTCCCATTCTTTGAGGTCTGCTGATTTAATCCTGTACCCAATCTCTAGTTCATTAATTATTGCTGGAGTCCACAATTCCATTTCCTTGGTTACTGTTGGTTTCTGTTAATGTGTATATGAGGTGAAACTTATTGCTAAAAGAGAATCTTGGGAGCCAAAAATCTTAGGCATTGGTTTGTCTCCAAATAAGCCCAAAGACCTAGCTAAATCTCTGGCATTCCTATACACTAATGATGAAGAATCTGAAAGTGAAATTAAGAAAACACTCCCATTTACCATTGCAACAAAAAGAATAAATTATCTAGGAATAAACCTACCTAAGGAGACAAAAGACCTGTATGCAGAAAATTATAAGACACTGATGGAAGAAATTAAAGGTGATACAAATAAATGGAGAGATATGCCATGTTCTTGGATTGGAAGAATCAACATTGTGAAAATGACTCTACTACCCAAAGCAATCTACAGATTCAATGCAATCCCTATCAAACTATCAATGGCATTTTTCACAGAACTAGAACAAAAAATTTCACAATTTGTATGGAAACATGAAAGACCCCGAATAGCCAAAACAATCTTGAGAACAAAAAATGGAGCTGAAGGAATCAGGCTCCCTGACTTCAGACTATACTACAAAGCTACAGTAATCAAGACAGTATGGTACTGGCACAAAAACAGAAATATAGATCAATGGAACAGGATAGAAAGCCCAGAGATAAACCCGTGCATATATGGTCACCTTATCTTTGATAAAGGAGACAGGAATGTACAATGGAGAAAGGACAGCCTCTTCAATAAGTGGTGCTTGGAAAACTGGACAGGTACATGTAAAAGTATGAGATTAGAACACTCCCTAACAACATACACAAAACTAAGCTCAAAATGGATTAAAGACCTAAATGTAAGGCCAGAAACTATCAAACTTTTAGAGGAAAACATAGACAGAACACTCTATGACATAAATCACAGCAAGATCTTTTTTGACCCACCTTCTAGAGAAATGGAAATAAAAACAAAAATAAACAAATGGGACCTAATGAAACTTCAAAGCTTTTGCACAGCAAAGGAAACCATAAACAAGACCAAAAGACAACCCTCAGTATGGGAGAAGATATTTGCAAATGAAGCAACTGACAAAGGATTAATCTCCAAAATATACAAGCAGCTCACGCAGCTCAATAACAAAAAAGCAAACAGCCCAATCCAAAAATGGGCAGAAGACCTAAATAGACATTTCTCCAAAGAAGATATACAGATTGTCAAGAAACACATGAAAGAATGCTCAACGTCATTAATCGTTAGAGAAATGCAAATCAAAACTACAATGAGATATCATCTCACACCGGTCAGAATGGTCATCATCAAAAAATCTAGAAACAATAAATGCTGGAGAGGGTGTGGAGAAAAGGGAACACTCTTGCACTGCTGGTGGGAATGTGAATTGGTACAGCCACTATGGAGAACAGTATGGAGGTTCCTTAAAAAACTACAAATAGAACTACCATATGACCCAGCAATCCCACTACTGGACATATACCCTGAGAAAACCAAAATTCAAAAAGAGTCATGTACCAAAATGTTCATTGCAGCTCTATTTAGAATAGCCAGGACATGGAAGCAACCTAGGTGTCCATCATCGGATGAATGGATAAAGAAGATGTGGCACATATATACAATGGAATATTACTCAGCCATAAAAAGAAACGAAATTGAGTTATTTGTAGTGAGATGGATGGACCTAGAGTCTGTCATACAGAGTGAAGTAAGTCAGAAAGAGTAAGACAAATACCGTATGCTAACACATATATATGGAATCTAAGAAAAAAAATGTCATGAAGAACCTATGGGTAAGATGGAAATAAAGACACAGACCTACTAGAGAATGGACTTGAGGATATGGGGAGGGGGAAGGGTAAGCTGTGACAAAGTGAGAGAGTGGCATGGACATATATACACTACCAAACGTAAAATAGGTAGCCAGTGGGAAGCAGCCGCATAGCACAGGGAGATCAGCTCGGTGCTTTGTGACCACCTATAGGGGTGGGCTAGGGAGGGTGGGAGGGAGGGAGACGCAAGAGGGAAGAGATATGGGAACATATGTATATGTATAACTGATTCACTTTGTTATAAAGCAGAAACTAACACACCATTGTAAAGCAATTATACTCCAATAAAAATGTTAAAAAAAGGAAAAAGAGTAAGAGCGACTATATCAAGAAAGGGTCTACAGATATAGATATTAAAAAGGTAATAATAGAATATTATAATAGACATTTATATATTAAAAAAATCAACTACCCAAACTCAGTCCAAAAATGTATAGATAAAGTGAATAGATAAATGTATTCATTCATTAAATAAACTGAATTTGTAATTAAAAACTTTCCTACAAAGAAAACTCAGCCCCAAGTGGCTTCCCTGTAAATTCTACCAAACATTTAAAGAGAAAATAATACCAATTCTGCACAAATTCTTTGTGATAGTTGATGAAGAGACAATGCCTGCCAATTTATTCTATGAGGCCAGCATTACTCTGACACAAAAAGAAAACAAAGATATAATCAGAAAAGAAAACTACAGACCAATACCCCCAACACATATAGTTGCAAACATTCTTAATAATGTATCAGCAAGTTACATCCAATAATGCATAAAAATTAAAATACATCATGACCCCGTGAGATTTCTTCCGGGAATAAAAGGCTGGCTTAACTTCAAAATCAATAATTCATCACATTAACAGATGGAAGGAAAAGAAACGAAAAGAAAAAGAAAAACCATACAGTCATCTCAAACACAATTTTTTTTTACATAATCCATCATTATTCCCAATAAAACTCTCAGCAGGCTACAAGAAAATTTACTTCACCAGATAAAGGATATCTATGAAAAACCTACAGCTCTTATCACATCTAGTGCTGAAAGACTGAACACTTTTTCTCAAATATCAGATACAAGACAAAGATGCCTGTTCTCACCACTTACATTCAGTGTTGTATTGGAGGTACTAGCCAGTGCAACAAGAAAAGAAAAAGAAACAGAAGTCATCCAGGTAGGAAAAGAAGTAAAACTGTCTTTATTTGCAAATGATATGATGGTCTATGCAGAAAATCCAACAGAATATCCAAAAACCTACTTGAACTAATAAATGAGTCAGAAAGATTGTAGGAAACAAGATCAAAATTTTAAAAATCAATTGTATTTTTTTTGGCCATGCCACATGGCTTGTGGGCTCTTAGTTCCCCAACTAGGGACTGAACCCTTGTCCTCGGCAATGAAAGCGCAGAGTCCCAATCACTGGACCGCCAGGGAATTCCCAATTGTGTTTTTGTAAGCTAGGAAACAACCGTAAATTGACATTTAAAAAACCATACCACTTACAACAACATCAAAAAATGTTAAATACATAAGAATAAAAAGATGTGTAAGACTTGGACATTAAAAACTAACACAAACATTGCTGAGAAAAATTGAAGAGAACCTAAATAGATAAAGAGATACATCTTATTCATGGACCAGAAATCTTCTCCCTAAATTGACCTGTAATTTCAATGCAATTCCATCAAAACCTTTTCAAGCTTTTTGTCTGGAAGCTGACAAGCTGATTCTTAATTCATGCAGAAATGAAAAGGACTTATAACACCCAAAACAACTTATAAAAGGAGGTCTAAATTTATCTGACTCCAAAATTTATTATAAAGCTATAATAATCAAGACAGTATGATATTGGTATATAGATAACCTTAAAAATCAATGGAATAGAATAGAGAGTCTAGAAATAGACCCACATATATATAGTCAACTGATCTTTGACATGGGAGAAAGGATAGTCCTTCCAGGAAAATGTGCTGGAATAATTGGATAAAATATATCCTCCCAAACTTTGAATCTATAATCCACATCATATGCAAAATTTAACTCAAAACATATCATAAAACTAATGTCAAGCCTAGAACTAAAAAGCATAGAACTCTCAAAACTCTATAAGAAAACAAACACCCAATTTTTTAAATTAGCAAAAGATTTAAACAGACACACTCCAAGGATGAGACACAGAGGCATATGACAAGAGGCTCATGGTTAGTCATTCTGGAAGTGGAAATTAAAACCACAATGCAGTACCATGCCACAAATATTAGAATGCCTAAAATGTAGAAGACAGACCCTACCAGGTGTTGGCAAGATGTGAAACAACCAGAACTCTGATACACTGCAGTTCAGAATGTGAAATGGGTCAACAACTTTTGAAAACACTGATAGTTTCTTTAAAAGTTAAACATATGTCTAACAGAAATCCCAGGCATTCCACTCCTTGGAATTCATCCTAGAGAAAGGAAAGCATAGGTATACACAAAGACTCACAAACATTTATAGCAGTTATATTTGTAATAGCCTAACACTTGGAAACCACCCAAATGTCTGTCCACAGGTGAATGGATAAACAAATCTTGGTATCCACAATAACAGTAAAAGGCAGTAAACTTCTGATAAACGCTGCAACATGGATGAATCTTGGAACAATCATCTGAGTAAAAGAAAGCCAACTAAAACTTGTATGCACAGAAGGATTTTATTTATAAAGAAATTTAGAAAATGCAAACCAATATGGGGGGAAAAGGCAGATCAGTTTTTCCTTAGGGAGGCCTGGAGATTGGGGGCGGGGGTGACGTTGTGGTTTCTAATAAATATATATTCAGTCTTCATCCTCATTCCTTACACAGAGCTCCTGAAATCCTTGCAATTGTCGTAAAGAGGGCCATAAAGGTGTATTTTGTTGCTCACAACAAGTCCCTGCCAACCCCACACTTGAGTTTATGTTAATGAGGTGACTTTTGGAAAACTCCTTAAGGATGGGGGCTGGTTGCCAGAGGAACCAACCCATGATTAGACAGTTGGAACTCTCAGTCCCACCACCTGATTTCCAGAGAGAGACTGGAGGGTGAATCAATCACCAAAGGCCTGTGACTTAATCAACCATACTTATGTAATAAAGCCTCCATAAAAACCCAAAAGTACTGGGTTTGAAGAGCTTCCAGGTCAGTGAAAGTGTGGAGATTTGAGGAGAGTGGTAGGCGTAGAGAGGGCATGGGAGCTCCATGCCTCTTCCCACAAACCACGCCCTATGCATCTCTTCCATCTGGCTGTTCCTGAGTTACTCCTTTAACAATAAACTAGTAATCTACTAAGTAAAATGTTTCTCTGAGTTCTGTGAGCCACTCTAGCAAATTAATCAACCCAAGGAGGGAGTCATGGGAACCTCTGATCTACAGCCCACTGGTGAGAAGCACAGGTGACAATGTAGACTTGCAATTGGCACCTGAAGTTAGGGGGCAGTCTTTTAGGACTGAGCCCTTAACCTGTGAGGCCTGATGCTACCTCCAAGTAGATAGTGTAGGAATTGAGTTAATTGCTTGGTGGTTTTGGAAAACACACACATCGTAGGGGGTCTAAAGGGAGGGATAATGAAGGGGCAAGAAGAAACTTGAGAATGGTAAATACCTTCAGTATCTTAATTGTGGTGACAGTTTCACAGGTATATATGTAGGTTGTCAGAAAGTGTATTTCAAATGTGCAGTTTACTGTAGTCAGTCACACCTCAATAAAATGGTGACAACAGTAGTGAAAGCCCACATAACATATGAAAGGAGGTGAGTATGTGTACTGAGGCTCGGTGGAGGAGCCAGCTCACTGGAAGGGGGGAATAGAGAAAGCTTCAAATCAGACCTGGGATTCTCCAGCTTCTTACTCTTGAGCTTGGGCAACTCAGGCAGTCTCCTTATGCCTCCATTTCTCCATGCATGAAGCATGCATGAAAATGAAGACTCACATCTTCTGGGTCAGCTGTGAGCATGAGGCAGACAGAGCAGGAAAGATGCTGGTCATCAGGCCTCTGACAAATGTTTGAAACAATTAATAGTGGAGGGATGGTGATGGCAAACACAAAACCTGCCTTTGACAGTTTTGTATATTATACTCACATGTTCAACCCACCTACTCTGCTCTCAGGTAAGAACTATTATGACTGCTGTGTCAGTCAGTTCAGGCTGCATAACAAATACCACAGACTGGGCAGTTTAAACAACAGACATTTATTCTCTCACAGTCCTGGAGACTAGATGTCTAAAGTCAAGGTGTAGGCAGGGCTGGCGTCTCCTGAGACCTCTCTCCTTGGCCTGTAGATGATCATCTCCTCTCTATGTCTTCATATGGTCCAACTTTTGTGTGTCTGTGTCCTAATCTCCTCTTCTTATAAGGACATCAGTCATATAAGATTAAGGCCCACCCCAATGACCTTATTTCAACTTAATCACCTCTTAAAGACCCTGTCTCCAAATAGAGTCACACTCTGAGGTCCTGGGGGTTGGAACTCCGACATATGAATTTAAGGGGTCACAATTTAGTCAATAACAACAGCCATGTTGTAGACAAGCAAACTCATGTCCAGACCTGTTGTAACTTGCAGGAGGCTTTGCAGAAAGTGACCAACAGGCTAGAATTTGACTTTTGGGCAGATGCTGATCGGGTGCTTGAGATGACCATGGCAAGGGCCATTCCTGGCCCCAGGTGGATAGCTTGGCATTCTCCCCCTCCTGGTAGTGTAGGGAATTGAGTCAAAAAGGGGAGAATGGCCGACCTCCCCCAATGGAAGGAGTCAGGGAGGGGGTTTGGGTGGGTAAGCAGAGGCCAAAAGAAGTAAGCCCAGCTGGGCACTCCCCAGCAAATCAGGTGCCAGGGTGAAGGGTCCCACTTAAGCACCCAGACACTTCCCCAGGTTTACACCTCCTCCTTTTCACCCCTGGGAACCCAGTTATCTGCATCTGGCATGGGACCCCCCAGGTAGGTCCTGCTGATAAAAAGAAACAATTGCAGCCAGTGGAGAAGCAGGGGTTGTGGTACACTTCCTTGAATTCAGCAACAACTGAGATCTACAGCATCCATCGCCACTCAGGCAGAATGTGGATGAAGACAGGGACAGGCCTTTGTAAATATATACACCACTTCTTTATCCATCCACCCACTGACAGACACTTATGTGGTCTCCATGTCTTGGCTATTGTAAATAAGGCTGTTATGAACATGGCGATACAAATCTCTCTCCAACATAGTGTTTTCATTTCCTTAGAATATATTCTTAGAAGTGGAATTTCTGGATGACATGGCAGTTCTATTTTTAATATTTTGAGGAACCTCTATACTGGTTTCCATACTAGCTGCACTAATTTATAACCCCACCAACAGTACACATGGGTTCCCTTTTCTTCACACCCTCACTAGCACTTGTTATCTCTTGTCTTTCTACGATAGTTATTCTAACAGGTGTGAGAGGATTCCTCATTGTGGTTTTGATTTGTATTTCTCTGATGATTAGCAATGCTGTATATCTTTTCATATACCTGTAGGCCATTTTTATGTCTTTTGAAAAACATCTATTCAGTTCCTTCACCCACTTTTTTTTTTTTTTTCCAGTACGTGGGCCTATCACATGTTGTGGCCTCTCCCATTGCGGAGCACAGTTTCTGGACGCGCAGGCTCAGTGGCCATGGCTCACGGGCCCAGCCGCTCCATGGCATGTGGGATCCTCCCGGACCGGGGCACGAACCGGTGTCCCTGCATCGGCAGGCGGACTCTCAACCACTGCGCTACCAGGGAAGCCCGCTATTGAGCTGTTTCATCAGCCTTTAAGAAGAAGGAAATCCTGCCATTTGTGACAATATGGATGGACCTGGAGGACATTATGCTAAGTGAAATAAGCCAAACACGGAAGGACAAATACTCCATGATCCTTCTTATATGAGGCATATAAAAGAGTCAAACATATATCAGTAAACAATATAATGATGGCTATGAGGTGATGGGGGACAGGGAAATGGGGAGTTGCTCTTCAATAGCTATAAAGTTTCAGTTACACAAGATGAGTAATTCCAGAAATCTGCTGTCCAACATAGTGCCTGCCATTAACAGTACAAACAATATACTTAACTGTGCACCTTAAAATCTATTAAGAGTGTAGATCTCATGTTATTTGTTCTTACCACAATTTTAAACACACACATACAACAAAGGGACAGGAGGAAACTTTTGGTTGTGATGGATATGTCTATTACCTTGACTGTGGTGATGGCTTCAGGGATGTAGGCATATGTCCAAACTCACCAAATTGTATACATTAATTATGTGCAGTTTTTGTATATCAATTTTACCTCAGTAAAGCTAAGGGGTGGAACGTATTTGACCACAGGATCCTTTCTTCATGTAATACCTAATAAATATCTCCAGAACCTGGTTTTCTGAGAATCTTCCCATGGGAAACATGGCCTCATCCAACAAAGAGGCATTTTAATTTCTTGAACAGTGAAATGAAGGACAGTGCTTGAAGTACATACATCTTGGCAGAATTACTAAAATCTAGCGCAGTCAGCTGAAAATGGAGAGTCAGATTTGGTGGTGATGTCCATGACCGGAAAAAAAGGAAGGAGGAGGAGGTCTATTAGGGACATTTTGATTATGAAGGTCAATGGAACAGCCTCTAAGGTCAACTGCCTTACTAACGAACTGTGTGATGCTGGACAAGTGATGGAACCTCTCTGAGCCTTAGCAGCATCATCCATAAAAAGGGAAGAAAAATTAGAAATTACTTATTGGGAAGTTGTAGAATCCAATAAGATAAGCTGAGTAAAACTGTGCATGAAACATAATAAGAATTCAATCACTATAAAGTATTATGACTTTATGATCACCCAAGGGGGGACATCCCCAACTATTGGGTATATAAATCTGATACTCAGGGGAAATGTGAGTTAAAATTGTGCAAATCATAAGGATGTGGCTTCTCTTTTCTCATGCCCTGTGTGTCTATCCATGACCATCATACGGCAACGGTGTCCCCCTCATTCCAAATTCCAGTATGGCTCCCATCCCCATGAAATAACCCAACATATATGCCTGGGCAGGGAACTCTATTTCCTTGAGGCCCATGACATTCTGTTTTTCTGCTTTCCATTTTCAGCTCCTTATTACTCTCAACTGCCGGCCTTCTCCACATCCTTTTCATGCATCATCTATTTTGCCACCTGGTTTACACTTTTCTTAACCTATGGATTCTTCTATGCAATTTCATTCTATCCATTGTTTACTTTGTTCAATCATTTCTTCATCATCTGATATGTTTTTACCTTTGGAGTATATGATAGGTTCCTTCACCAAGCCCAACATGCCTCAAATCAATTGCATCATTTTGTATCTTCTATTTGGGGTCATCACCATCAACCCAGTCACTCAAGCTAAAAAGGTTGAAGTCACTCTTGCCACATTTCTGTCCTTCATTCATTTACAACATCAAGTAAACAACCAACCGCACTCACTTTATCTCCAAAGTATATGGGTATATATAAATATTAAATGCACAACTATAAAGCAATACAGACACATGTAAACATACTGTTTAAATGTATAAATTACATATTCAAATTCTCCTTCCTCTGTCACTACCCCAGTTCGCGTCCTATCTTTTCTCAACTGAACTTCTTAAAGTCTCCCTGATCACCTCCCTGACCCTGGCTTTATCCCCTTCAAATCCACCTTCCACAGAATCTAAAACACAAATCTGAGACATAACTTCCTCACTGACATAATTCAATCACATCTCATTGACCACAAAGGAGTTAAGGTCCCTGGCCCTGGCCCTAAGAACCTTCCTTGCAGCCCTGGGCACATCCCCAGCCACTTCCTTCATCACAATTCAGGGCTGCAGGGCTCTCAATTCCATGGATCAATGAACTTGAGGAGAAAAAAAGTAAACTTTTCAAGTTCACTAACCTGTAATAACATCTAGCATTCCTTTGGTTACGGTTGTCGGCAACAAACTGCAATAAGGTTAGCAATACCTGTGACTTTGTCACCCACAGAAACCATAGACATTTTCATACATGAGTTAAAATATAGTTCCTACTGGTATCTAAAAATATCATTCACACATATTTCTGCTGCAAATCATGGTGATAGGCCTGAAATTCACTGCACATGACAGTCTTTCTGTCTTTGGGGGCACATGCAACACAGCAGGCCAGCCATGGGCAGAGCTGTGCCCACCAGATGTGAAGTTCCATGTTCTCAATTGCACGGCAAGTCTATGCTTTCTGATGTCCCCTTTCTACAAAGTTCTTTGTCCACATATTTGAAAACAGAGTTTTGTAAATACTTGGAAACACCTCAGGACTCTGAAAAGTTATTTCTATCTTGATGGCATCAACATTATGCCATGAACCTGCCATGCTTTTCTTTATCACACAGTACTGATGATGTTGATGGAGTCAGAGATGAACTCTTCGATCTCAGGACTGAATTCTTACTGCTCCTGGTTCAACATTTGTAACCATCAAATCAAAATATGAACATGATGGAGAGCCAACATGACATGAGCATGGATTGTCAAAATGACCTTCCCACACACAGCTTAATGTTCTTCTTCAAACTAAGCAGCAACTGTTTTCACAATCTTTTAAAATATGAATTTTAAATTGCCTACATATTAAATGTATCACCTTGCTGTTTAATGAGTTAACCAAAAGCCCATAAATTATATTACAAAAGCTTTGAGAATGTATTGCTGGTGAGAATGTATCTCAGTGCAACTGGTTTCTCTTAAAATATCATGTATTTTATTTTAGGTACTTAAATGCCTTTAAGCACTTTAGGCACTTTTTTGGAAAGGGGTCTATGGGCTTCATCTCAATGCCAAAGGGTCCATCAGGCAGATGGATGGGAGCCTGCACGACTCCACCTGGTAGCCATAATCTCCCACCTTTGCTCACCTGGTTCTCTCTAGAACGGGGACTTTCTATTGCAGAGAGGGTTCCTGGACCCTCTTCCCCACCTGGAACAGAGCACTACTTCTCTGTCCCCATGATATCCTGTCACATACCCCGTGCTGCTGCACATAAAACAATGTGTTCTAATAATCACTTTGTCAACCTTGTCCTTTATTTCAGGACAGCCTTGGGGGCTGGGACAACCTGTTCTTTCTTCTTCATCTTTGAACATTCAACACCCAGACCAAGCCTGTCATATTGTAGGTGCTGGGTGTTTGAGGACAAAAGGGTGCTCTGTTCCAACAGAGATACAGAGCAAAGAACACCACAGCTTCCTGGAAGTGTATGAAGTACTAACAGTAACAGAAGGACACCCAAGTCTGATTGGGGCAGTGAAGGAAGGCCTGACTGAGTCAGAGATTTTGAGCTAAAACTGGGGGAATTGTCTTAGTCCATTCAGGCTGCTGTAATAAAAAAACTACGGCCTGCATATAGCTTATAAACAACAGACATTCATTTTTCATTTCTCACAGTTCTGGAGGCTGGAAGTTCAGCATGGTTGGGTTCTGGTGAGGACTCTCATCTGAGATGCAGATAGTTGACTTTTCACTGTGTCTTCACATGGTGGAAGCTACAGGGGATCTCTCTGGAGCCTTTTTTATAATGGCACTAATCCCATTCATAAGGACACTGCCCTCATGATCTAGTCATCTCTCAAAGACCCCACTCTTAACATCATCACCTTGTGGGTTAAGGTTTCAACATATGTGTTTTGGGGAGACACAAACATTCAGACCACAGCAGGGATGGTTAGTAATATATCATTCTGACAAGCAAAGTTGGGCCATCCATGTAAAAAAGGCAGCATGTGAATCAGGTGTGGGGGCATGAAAGGGAGGCACGCACATCCCAGATGTGGCCAGAGATCAAACCAGTTGGACAGCCTCAGAGACAGGCTGTAAAGAAAGGACAGGGGACACTGTATGCCAAAGGAACAAACTTCATTCCATAAGACTTGCATTTTTGAAAATCCCTTCTCGGCTGTGTGGATTAATTGGAGGAGGGCTAAATCAAGGACAGGAAATTCAAAAGGATATTACATTAATGCAGCAGGATCAAAAGCTCCCCAAATGAGATGGGGAGCTTTGGGAGATGGCACTCGGGTACAGATCCAGCCACAAGTCCTCCCATTGCCTGAGTATTCACCCAGAGGGATGCTGAGCCAAGAGAGAGTGAAGGGGCAGTTGCCACACATTGAACAGCTGTGCTTTAGGAAACGGTATCTTTTTTTTGTTTTTATTTTTAGCTGTGTTGGGTCTTCGTTGCTGTGCGCGGACTTTCTCTAGTTGCCGCGAGCAGGGGCTACTCTTCATGGCAGTGCGCAGGCTTCTCATTGTCGTGGCTTTTCTTGTTGCGGAGCACGGGCTCTAGGTGCACAGGCTTCAGTAGTTGTGGCATGCGGGCTCAGTAGTTGTGGTGCACAGGCTTAGTTGCTCCGCGGCATGTGGGATCTTCCCGGGCCAGGGATCGAACCCGTGTCCCCTGCATTGGCAGGCGGATTCTTAACCATTGCACCACCAGGGAAGCCAGAAACTGTATCTTTATAGCATGTGTGATGGTTAATTTTAGTTAACTTGTCTGGGCCATGGTGCTCAGATATTTGGTCCAATATCATTTTGGATGATTCTGTGAAGGTGCTTTTAGATGAGATTAACAATCGAATCAATAGACTTTGAGTAAAGCAGATTACTCTCCCCAGTACAAGTGGGACTTGTCCAATCAGTTGAAGTCCTGAATAGAATATAAAGGCTGACTTTCTCCAAGCAAGGGAGAATTCTCCAGCAGACTGTCTTCAGAATCCATGCACAGTGTCAGCTCTTCCTGATTCTACAACACAAGGCCTTTGGACTCAAACTGCAACTCTTTCCTGAGTCTCCAACTGGCAAGCCTTCTTCTTCAGACTTTGGACTCACCAAGCTTCCATAATCTCATGAACAACTTCCTTAAAATAAATCTCATATAGATGTAGGTGTAGGTGTAGGTGTAGATGTCTATAACTACACATGTCCTATTGGTTCTATTTCTCTGGAGAAACCTCATGTGGCACACATTCTCCAAAGAGAAAGAAGCAACACTTCCACTCACTCATTCTATAAAATGAACACAGAAGAAGACAACTGATTAGATACAGTAAATGACATAGGACATAGCCAAGAATGAGCAAGGGCTCTGTGTGGTGACAACTATTAATAACCCCTGCTCTGTGGATGATGACCTGCAGAACTAAGACGACATCTCCATTTTCACAGCTCTTTATCTTCTGTAAAGAGTTTTGTAGACGGTGAAACAGGAGTATCAAAATAAGGCTTGCTCCCCATGGGCGTGGATCCCTAGCTGGGGGTCCTGGGGCATGATGGTAACATGCTTGGCAGGGTTGGTGCACAGGCCAGTGTCAGAGGAGGCCCTCAGGTCAGACCCACAGACCCCTGTCACGTGCCTGAGGGATCAAGAATCTTTCTCTAGGTCAGACCCGTAAGCAGGAAGATGGGAGACCCAGCTTGGATCAGTGGTCCGTGCAAGCAAGTGATCTGTGTGAGGCCGACCTGAGGGGATCTTCTGACACTGGCCTGAGTGCCAAGTATATGACCTGTATGTCTGACCTCGTGAAAAGTTCTTGTTTTGAATCTCTACAGTCAGGGATAGCCCAACCTGAGTTGTCTCTTTTGAGGAAACCAAACTTTAGTCAGGATCCTCTGAGGCCTGTTCTCAACCAGACCATGTCCCTGGCCTTCCAGTCCATTTTTAGCAAGAATTCAGCTAACCCAGTTTATCAATAATCCCCCTACCTTTGATCCCTAACCAAGGTCCTCTTAGTAATTTTCCATTGTCTACCTCACCCCACCCACCTGTTGGCTGTAAACCCCCACTTATATTCAGTGCCAGGTTCAATCCCTCTCACCGACTACAATAGTCTTAAATTAAGTTTTCCTTGCCTGTTTAACTAATTCAGTGCAAGTTTTCTTTTACCTTTTTACAACACATCTAAAATTGTCTTTCAGCTCCCTATCTGGGATACAAACATCCCAAGAAGATGAGACTTTTCTTTACCAGCACACGCATGATTGCCAATGCTAGATGCATCTTCATAGTTAAAACTGACACATCTTCTCATGTTTAACTGACACTGGTTAGGACTGTCACTATTGCTTTTGACCCAAAGGAGGAAAACAAACCCAGATGGTCTGACTGGGAGAAAGGCAGACAAACATTGTAATTGGCACTCGGATACAGATCCAGCCACAAGTCGTCCCATTGCCTGAGTATTCACCCAGTGCAGACTAGGAAGATTGCCTGAAGCCAGACTGCACGGGAGTCGCTTATAAATTTTGTGGCTTGGGATAAATCTTTAATCTCTTACGTGCTTTAGATTCCTTATCTGTAAGAGTTATAATCAGCAATCGTGTGTTCTGTAGAGGTGTTGAGAGGGTGAAATGAGCTCATCTAAGGGACAAGGTTGAAAGAGCACCCGACACTTTGAATTGCCAATGTGCAATTCTTCTCTTGGTGGAATGGGTGAGTATCTGGGACCTAAGACAGACAGGGAAGACCTTTCTAACTTGTGGAACCGCCTAATGATGAAAGGGCTGATTTGTGAGGACGTGAGCTCCTTGCCCCAGGCAGCATTCTACCAAGAAGATTTCTTGTCAACTTCTTCAGGAGGCTGTGGAAGGAAGATCAAAACGGAGTATCACTAAGACAGCTCTCTAAAATAGAGCCAGGAATCCACTGAGGAAGTATGACTTATGCACATCTCAACCTGGATAGAATCTGACCTTTTGACCACTTATTGTCCTAACAAAGGCGTCCAGAACATCTACCAGAAACTCAAGACACTCATCAGACCTTTACCCTAAAATAACTCATGATTCCTTAGGGACAAATACATCCTGACTTTTGCTCTTGTCAAGCAACTTTAACAATCTGTGGCTTTTGTCCTTATAAGCCCCTGACTTTCTCTTCCCCAGAACAGTCTTTTGGTTTTACCAAATCTGTGTCTCCCAAATTGCAATTCTTAAGACCCTAAATAAGCCTTTTTTTTTTCTTCTTCTTCAACAAGATAGAAGATGTTTATGGTGTCTTTCTATGTCTCAACCACTTTTGTGGAAGTCAATCATTGTAGGCAAGCTTTGAACGAGGTAATGGCATTTGGCTCTCCCTTTCTTAAAAACGAAGAGCTCGCCACAGCTGAAAAAAAAAAGACAAAAAAAAAAAAAAACGTGTTGGCCTTCATTGGGCCAGGTGCGCCTATAAAGAAGCCAGGATGTGTCACTTGCTGACCTCGTCCCCAAAATTCATCCTCTGGCTGAGCTTTAGAAATTAATCAGTTAATAAAATATGTCTAACTGAAAGAAGAGTATTACTTTATTTTTAAACTGAAATGTAAAGTTAAAATATGAAACTGACTTACGTCATTTTCCTTTCTAACTGTCCGTAACGTTAACCGGGCCACAGTTTCGTTTTTCTAAATCCGGGTATAAATTGTGAATCTAAGAGCAAAAAACATCCTGTGGCATCCTTTCCTCCCGAAAGGACGCCAAATCTAAAGGACGGCATTTGGCGAGGAAATCGGACCTTGAGTTTGTGGTTTTCAATCTGGTCCGATGGCTGCTTATAAAGTAAGGTGATAAGTACGTGGCTTTTAGTATTTCCGCGTTTGGCGTATAGGAGTGTGTAAGCGTTGATCTTGTGGGTTGGTGGTATCTCAGAGGAAACCTGGGTGTTCCTAAGTGGTCGCGCGGTTCGCCAGTCTCCAGCGAACGTGGTCGGACGTCAGCCCTTGAGTATGAACTGTGGTGGCCGCGTGGCCGACGCGGAGGTTGTGTCCACGTTTGGTCAGTGGGAGCACGTTTTCCTGGCTGCCCGGCCGGCTGCACTGGCCGGAGCGTCTCCCCTAGGGCTTATCCATAGCAGAGCCACCACTGGTCAAACTTCAAGGGGAGAGGAGGAACCCCACGTTGAAGCACCCTGGGTTTGCTTAACGTGGTAAGAGTTGCAGCAAAATGTTTTTTGTTTAAAGACAGCACGTTAGGGTTTGGAAATTTACGCATGTTTAGTGGCTTATGTTCTGGGAGTTAATTCATTCTCAGTTGAGTAGGTCGGCTTCAGTTCACAACACAAAATAACGTAACTGAACCTAGACTGCGGTTCGTGCTGGCTAATTTGTATTTTCGGTCAAGTCGGGACTACTTTTGCATCTAGGCTTTGTCTGGTAGGGACTAGCGTCCCCTGTGATCCGCACGCGTCGTCTAAGGGGCTTCTGACCCGACGGCGGGCTGTCAGTGTGAATGCGCAGGCCAGGGGAGGGCCGCCGTGGTGAATCCAAACTTGGCTGGATCAATCTAGGATTTTTATAATCTTAATGAAATTTATGAAATTGGAAGTGGGGTTTGAAAATGATATTTATCCACCAAAGGCAGAAGCAGCCTATTCAATCTGTCGATCCGGAAGCCGGGAAATCGAGACTGGGGGTCTTGGGCTGGCTGACTTCACCGTGACAGTCGCTGAAAACTGGAAGCGCCGCCCCAGCTACTGTTCACTGTGGGTGAAGCCAGTGAAAAACAAAACAGTCAGAAGCAGAAGACACAGCCAAGGGCTGTGTTTAGAGCTATTTTTACATTTCACATTAGGAATTTTGCACACAAAATGTTGTCTGGGATAGGTTTTATATATAAGCAGGGGAATTTGGCTTTTTAAAGGTCATATTGAAATCCAGCCTCCTGAAAGGTCTGGTGAAGATTTTGGCGCTGTGTCAATATGTAGTGTCTATGTGAGGGAGGGGATCTGAGGGTGCAAGACTCAGGCAGGGTATGCATATGGTTGGGCATGCATACAGCAGCTATATTCTGTGAGAAAGAAAATAGTAAAAGAACCAGTTAGTAACTTACCGTATCAACACTATGACACATTTTGCATTCCAATAACTAGGTGTCTTGGTTTGAATCCGGGAAGTCAAATCACTTGGGCTGACAAATCATTGATGTGCTAGCGAAGAAAAGTCACTAATAGTCAGAACTTATTGTGGACACTGGGACAATTGTCCCCCAGATACAGGCCGAAAAGAACTCCAGGTGTGGGCTAACCCTGACTCCGTTCAAAATAAACATCTTTGTCTAGGTCAGATGTGTAGGTTCTGCAGAGAGGAAGATGTGAGACCCAGCAGTCAAGGCATGGGATTTATTGGCCCATCAAAGCAAATGCTGTCATTTCTCCTCTAGCTGCCAGCAAGCAGAAGGGGCGGAGAAGCCACCTGCAGGCCAACCTGTGAGCTGGGGGATGGCTGGGCTTGGCTCTGTCTGTATCCAACCATAACCAAGCATGGGAAATAAAAAGGAATTACTGTGACATTTCCCTCTGCTGATGCATCTATGCCATCTCTCTGGCCTGGGGTGGTTTCCCTGGTTACAATGAACCCTTCCTAGGAAATCTGGGGGACAGCGACAGTGGGGGGGGGGCATGGTGGTTGTTTTATACTAAGCTTTCTTAACAAACATAGCTGAGGGTACCCCCATGCTCCAGGTTAGAAGCCAGGAAGAAATTGTAGGGAAAACAGTAATGCATAACCTTGATGACACTTCAAATGTGAGTTGTGCCGACATTTCTTGGCCACCAGGAATGAAGGTGATCGGAGGGTTTGTGTTACTAGCAAGAGATTCACAGCTGGAGTAGGACTCCCCTGGTGCCTGGAGGGTGGATTCGAGTGGGTTAATATAATTTATGAAGCAAACACTAGGAAATGTGCCCATGCTGTTCTTGACTCCAGGAACATCCTTGCCTTTCCCTTTTATCAACACACAGCTCTTTTTATTCCCCATTGAAAATTTTCCTGACATTTCTAGACATGAGGCAGGAGCCTCTTCTGAACACTGGAAGTTCCACGCTCCACTGGGGACCATGCAACGGAGGAGTAATTGCTTTTAAACTCTTCCTTCTGCTGAGTGACCATTCACACCCCAGCCTCCCACTGGACTGTGAGATTAGTGCAACGCAAATTGTCATTTATACATCTGTGTTTCTCACCCACCACGCTGAACACCCTGACAGGCAAAGAACAGGGAGCCCCTGCAATTGTTTGGAGGGAGCCCGGACAGGTACGACCAGAGAGCACTTGGACCTTTCCTGGCCCGTCTCACTCTATGCCCTGTACAGGAATCCAACAAGCCGCCAAGGGTCATGTCAGCACTTCTCTGCTTTTAAAGACTGACAAGTCAATTCATTGAGCAATGCAGGGTATTCCTGGCCATTTAGTTAGTTGGAGTCCTAGTTTGCATGGCTATTCCTTTCTCTAGGCAGGAAATAAAAAACCCTTCTCCAGTTACTTAGAGCAGAGCCCTGGAACAAGTATCTTAATTGATAAAGTTTCTAGCTTCCTACCATTTCTTGATCTCTCAAACACATAGTAGAATACACACCAATTTCTCTACTTTATTGTTCTTGGCATAATCATAACGCAAATTGTACACCCACAGGACAAGAGTTGTAACGTTTTCCTGTGACTGGGTGGCACTGCTAATTTGCTAATGTTAAATTAGCAAAATCAACCGTTAGTCCATGGAAAAGAGACTGTTATGCAAGCAGGGCAAAAAGAAAAGTTGAAATGTGTGTGGAAGTGTAGAGAGGGCATGAAATGGAGGGGTGATAGAGTTGGCAAGCAATGTTCACAAAAGTGGCCCGCTGAAAAAAGAAAGAGGACGCAGCAAATCAGATGAAGACGGCAGTTTTTTTGTCTAAGGCAAGATAAAAATAGCTTGTTCTTATCAATTACTAGGAGGAAATATGGAGCAAGATATTCTGAGAAGCCGGGAATGCTGGCTCTCAACCAAGAAAGTAATTAAATGTAAAAATAAACGTGTGTGTGTGTTAATGATCAGATTGCCTCTGAGGCTGTCAACCCACCCTCTGCTGGTTTTCAGCCCAGTATGCCTTGGGAGAATGCAGGCTGTCTGCAGGCAGGAGCAGCTGACCAGGCAGGAGCCCCTGACAGACAGGAGCAGCTAAGCCAACAGGTGCAAGTTTGGCTTCCAAGCTGCTGCCTCTGATTCCTCTCAAGCTTCAAACCAAGTTACAAAGGACAGTTTGCTCATTTCACAGTTTTGGGAGAATTTTGTTTTCCTTGACACTAAGTATTAACCATGAACTTCTTGACAGTGTGCCAGAAAGTGAGCTATTATTTGGTGTGAATCCCATGTATGCAGGTAGCCTGTCTTTCTCAGCCAGGAAACTAACGAATTTCATGGTTTTCCCTTGTCATATTTCAACCAATTTCATGGTTTTCCCTTGTCATATTTCAACCAATTTCATGGTTTTCCCTTGTCATATTTCGGCCTTTCACTCCGTCTCCAGTCCCTCCTATAAACAGAAGGTGTGGGGGTTCCAACCTCTAGTGTTCTAGCTGTTGGATGTTTAGCTGCCTCAAGGGAGCCTGGTCTAAATCCTCAACATGCAAAATCATACTCGGATTGTTACAAAGCAGCTTCACATACAACCCAGTAAAGTTGGTAATATTATCCCCACTTTTACCAAGACCTAGAAATTTGGAGGAGAGGGGAAGGGGGTGGGTGGACCATGGTCAGAGAGAACCCAATCTTGAAGGCCTGTGTTCCAGGCCCTGTGTGTGGCCAGAGAAATGAAGCCTGGGTCTCCTACCAAGAACAGCTCTCCTCCACACATATACAGTAGCTCCCTATTTCATCACGGCAGCTAAGAGTTCATCAAATATGAGTACCAAGCTGACCTTGAGTATGTGACTTCAAGGCCCTCCAACGTTCTGGGTCTTCACTTCCTCATCTATAAACGAAGTGGATTTTGTGAATATCACCTTAGGCTGTGACATTTCATTTATTCATTTAAGCCTCTTTGATGTGGCAGGCACCAGGGACAGAGCAGCAAACAAAACATGCCAAAAAATAATAATTTTTTTAAAAGCCCTGCTCTTATCCTCTAGATGGGAACTTCAATAATTGAATTAAGTTTGTTCATAAGTAAAATATCAGGTGGTGTTAAGTGCTGTGAAAATGCACAGAAGGGAAGGAGATGGAAAACAAGGAAGACAGGAGTTTCAGTGGGAAGGTCATGGAAGGCCTTACTGATGGCACCTGGGCACACATCTGAAGGAAGTGACCCCAAAGTCTGCCAGAAGGATCTAGAGCAGAAGAGGACTTGGGATTCCATAGAATCTAAAGCTGGTCCAGTAGGAGCTGCTCCTGGTCCCCAAGGCTATGACAAAGCCTCACTTGTCCCCACTGCCTTGTCATCTAATCAGCCTAATTAACCCTTGTTGAATCTTGCAGGCTGGCCTGACATGCTTGCTGTCCCTGGCAAATCAGGCAGGCTTCGCGGATGAAGGAACCAAATACCCCAGTGTAAACCTAAGTCTCAGACTGGGAGGTCCCCTCACCAGGGCTGTCCCCTCTGCCCGGGCAGGGATGTGCAGTGGAGCCAGGCCTCCAAGGAGGCTGCATATGTGTCTCCCCACCTTCCCTCATCCCCCAGCCCTTAGTCTTTCTGTACTTCTTTGCAGGTGTGCAGCACCCACCTCTCAGCTCTCCGGCCACCACTGAATCCCTGGTCCAGGGAATGGGA
Organism: Orcinus orca; assembly: GCF_937001465.1. Taxonomy (NCBI): domain Eukaryota; kingdom Metazoa; phylum Chordata; class Mammalia; order Artiodactyla; family Delphinidae; genus Orcinus; species Orcinus orca. Next base: position 15,675,934 of record NC_064561.1, on the reverse strand, counting down.
GGTCTGAAGGTGTAAGTTCATAAGTAAAATATCATAAGTAAAATGAAAGGGTTGAGGGCAGACAGGGCCAGCCGTGCCAGGACAGGAGCAGTCCCAATCCCTGCTTGAAAGCTCATGCCCAGGATGATGGCAAGGTGAGTATGGTGGGTTGTGGGCTCAGGGTCTCAGAGGCCAGGGCCAGGGGTAGGGGGCTGACCTCGCCCTGGGGATCAGGTCCACAGTGGCCAGTGGGCGGAGGGTTCAAGGGGTGGTGTCCTGTGTAGCGAGGGCTGGGTGCAGATGGGTTCCTGTTGAGATCACTGGGGTGAGGTGGGGTAAGGCTCGGGATGAAGGGATGGGGGTCAGTGGCTGAGATGGAAGGTGTCTGGACTGTAGTGAAGACCAGGTAGGCCTTGCGTCTCATGGTGCATGTCAACAGCCAAGGATGATCCTATCAGGCCCTTGTAGAGTAGGGGAAGCAGAGCGCCACCTCCAGGACAAAGGTATTCAGAACTCTTTGCGGACCTCAGGGCTTCTCCATGGAAGCTTGACCAACCACCACTACAATTCCAGCTCAGGATCTGGCCCTCCCTCCTTGGCTAGGCATAGCAGGTTCTGGTAGACCTGAGGGCATGAGATGGGAGCCTGGAAGAGGCTCCTGAACCTCTCTCCTTGGGCCAGTCCCCTCCAGGAATGCTCGAAGGACTGGTAGCCAAATGGTAGAGCCCGCATTCAGTCCGGTGTCTGGACTCCTCCTGCTCCAGAACAAGTCTGTCGTGTGGCATCTCTCAGATTCTAAGTCTTGCTGTTTTTTTTTTTAATTGATTGATTAATTGCTTCTAACTTTTTTGTTTCACTTTAACGAGGAAACAATGGAGCATGGCAACAATGGAAGCTTTGACAAAGAGCCCTTGAGTCTAGCTTCTTGTCTCCTCACCTTTTCCCAGCTTTCTGAATCCTGAGGCCTTTCGACCTGCTGACATTTCACTCCTTGTGACCATTAATTTTATCTGTCAATTTGCCATGGTGCCCAGATATTTGGTCAAACACCGGTTTAGATTTGCTATGAAGGTATTTTTTTAACGATATGATTGACATTTAAATCAGTAGACTTTGAGTAAAGCAGATGACTCTCCATAATGTGGGTGGGCCTCATCCAATCAGTTGAAGGCCTTAAGATCAAAGACTAAGGTTCCCCAGGGAAGAGAGAATTCTGCCTCCAGATGGCCTTTGGACTTGGATTCTTCCCTGGGTCTCCAGGCTACTGGTCTACCCTGTAGATTTCAGCCTTAACAGCCCCACAATCAAACAAGTCATTTCCTTAAAATAACTCTGTCTCTCTCTCTCTACACACACACACACACACACACACACTTGGTCATTTTTTTCTTTTCCAGTCAGGTCCACATCACTCAGCCATCAGAGCAGGGTTTTAAGTCCATTGGGATTTGGAAATTAAAAACCAGTTTACAGCCAAAATATATGTCCAAATGCTTGATTGAGAAATGTATAATCAAAGTGTTAGTGCTCTGTCTCTAGGGGCCCTGGGCAGCGTTCCCCCTCCACTCCTGTGGTCTCATGTGACCTGTGAAAGCCTGGTTAATACTGGTCCCCAGCCCTTGCTTCTGTGTCTGCCCATTGCTCTAATCCTAAACTCCACGAGGCCTGGAGAACACTTGGCATAGTGACATGCAATAGTCACACAAATAAAATTAAAATGTCTCCCCATCCTAGTCTTGTAGTGCCATCCTGTGCGTCTTTCACTACAGCCATTAACTTTCAGCCTGGTACAACACTCCAGGATTTTTATGCCAAGTTCATGGGCTTGTCCTGGAGATCCACAAGCAGACTAGACTTTCCCTCAATGGCATTGTTTCTGGGACCTTCCCTCTTCCTTTCTTCCCTGCTGTAAAATAATAAGAAATACATATATTGGGCTTCCCTGGTGGCACAGTGGTTAAGAATCTGCCTGCCAATGCAGGGGACACGGGTTCGATCCCTGGACCGGGAAGATCCCACATGCCGTGGAGCAACTAAGCCCATGCGCCACAACTACTGAGCCTGCACTCTAGAGCCCACGTGCTGCAACTACTGAACCCACTCGTCGCAACTACTGAAGCCCTTTCGCCTAGAGCCCATGCTCCGCAACAAGAGAAGCCACCACAGTGGGAAGCCCGCACATCACAACAAAGAGTAGCCCCCACTCGCCGCAATTAGAGAAAGCCCGCGTGCAACAAAGAAGACCCAATGCAGCCAAAAATAAATAAATAAAATAAATAAATAAATTTATATTAAAAAAGAAATACGTATATTGATCTTTGCTCCACATTCCTGACCCCTGTAAATAGAAGTGCTAGGAGAATTTTTAGTTCTAATATTTAGTCTTTGACCCAAATTCCTGACACAGAACTCCTAAATCCCTTGGAATTTCCTGGGTGATAGGAGTATCTTTTGTGCTAATGAGGCTACTCTGGGTGGGCTCCTGGATGGGGGCTGGTCACCAGAAAGACAAAATCATCATTAGAAACTTGGAACTTTCAGTCTCATGCCCCATTCTCCAGAGAGGGGAGAGGGGCTGAAAATGGAGTTAATGATCTATCATGCCTACATGACAAAGCCGCCATTAAAATCCCAATAGTAGAGGTTGGCAAGCTTCTGGATTGGTGAACACATCCAAGTACCCAGAGGGTGGTACATCCCAACACTATGGGGATAGAAGCTCCTGCTCTTGGGACCCTTCTGGACCTTGCCCCGTGTACCTCTTCATCTGTGTCCTTTATCACATCCTTTATTATATAATAAAAAAGTAAATATAAGTGTTTCCTGAGTTCTATAAGCTGTTCTAGCAAACGTTTGAATGGGAACCTCTGGTTTACAGCCAAGACAGACAGAAGTTGTGGGTAATGAGGGGGCCCTATTATTTGTGAATGGCATCTAAAGTGGGAGCAATCTTGTGAGACAATGCGCTTCATTTGTGGGGTCTGCACCAACTCCAGTTAGTGTCAGACTTGAATTAAATTTTAGGACACCCCTCTGGTGTCACAGAGAATCACTTGGTGTGGGGAAAACCCTCACATAACTGGTGTCAGACGTGTTGAGTGTGGTAGTCGTGGAGAATAAAGAGAGATACACAGGGAGTATTTTTCCCCACTCACCCACCATTCTTTTGCACTCACTTTCTAGAGCTCTGAATCAGTCCTGTGCATCAGAGTGCCTAGGGAATGGTTCACCATTTCATGAGCGCTGTGCTCAGGTGATTTGCAATGTCATTGTGCACCTTTCCTCTCATTTCATCCTGCTGCGCTTGATGAGTAGCAGTTAGTGAAACCCCCTCTGATCAATTTAGAAATATATACAATATATACATAGATAAATATATATTATAGACGGAATGTTTGTGTGTCCCCAAAAATCTTATGTTGAAATCCTAACCCTCAGTGTGATGGTGTTTGTAGAAGGGACCTTTGGGAGGTGTTAGGTCATGGGGTGGAGCCCTCATGAATGGGATTAGTGCTCTTATTAAAGAGTACTTCACCGAGCTCTGTCACCCCTCCACCACATGAGAACACAGCAAATAGATGGCCATCAATGGAAGTGGCCGCTCTCTAGAACCCAAATCTGCCAGCAAGTTGACACTGGACTCCCAGCCTCCAGAACTGTGAGAAGGAAATGTCTTTTATAAGCTGCATAGTCTGTGGTATTTTTGTTATAGCAGCCCAGGTGGACTAAGACAATACATAAATAGATACATTTATATATATTTCTCATTTTATATATATGTAGATCAGTATCTCAATTTACTTATATAAATATTTTATAATATTCTCAATATGTATTTTATATGTAAATTATCTCTATATAAATTCTACATATATGTAAATTATCTCTCTCTATATAAATTCTATGCATATATACATATATAAATTCTCTCTATATATAAATTTTTCCTCTCTCTCTCTAGATATATATATAAATTCTCTCTATGCACATGTATAAATAAATTCCCTGTATATATATTTAAAAATTCCCTCTCTATATAAATTTTATATATATAATTTCTATATATATGTAAAAATTCTCTATATATAAATTCTCTATATATGTAAATCTCTATATATATACATATGTAAATTATATATATATAAATTCTTTCTCTTTATATATATACATATATATGTGTGTGTGTGTGTATATATATATATAAAATCTAGTGGGAATTTCAAGAGAAATCTGCCTTGTTCATGGTTAAGTTGAACAGGCTGATGCTCTCGCATCCAAACACACAAGGGGCTCTCTGCTGATGCCCTGAGCTGCACCTGCCCTATTTGTTGCAGGCAGATTAGGCTGGTTTGCTCCACAGAAGGCAGGACACCTAAGGCCAGTTGCCAGCAAGTCCTTAAAGATGGTGAGGGCCTTGAGTGAGCAGCTGCCTAAGGGATTCCTGTGCCCATGGACAGCAGATGTGAGGAACTGTTTCCCAAGCAGACACTGATCTCCTTCCTGTGAGCCAGAAGGAAGCAAATCTCTTGTCACAGAAATCCAAAGCAGGTTTCCATTACTTTATAGGCAGATGGAATCTAGGGTTCCCCAAATGACCTAACAAGCAGATCTAATGGTTTCATGTCAGATATAATGAAAACACCACCTGAGGACACTCAGTGCCTGAGACCAAGTGAAACCTGGATCTCTCCTGATTAGGATGAAACCAGAATTGGGAAAATACCACCACCTGGAGTATGTAGGTGGAACACTGAGCCCTTTGCAGCACGCATTCTAACCTCTCAACAACTTTGCATGTAAGCGTCAGGGTCTCACTTGTACAGATAAAGAACCCAAGAGAGCCAGGCTTCACGACAGTCTAGCTCTAGAGTCAGAACGCTCGACCTCAAATCTACTTACTTCAGCCCTGAGCACCCACCCACCACTGGCCATGCTGCTCTATGTGATCCCAAAATGCATCCTGGTACTGCTGCAAATGCATAAGTAGTATGAGATGGAGCTCCCAATACCACAGGTGAGATGTTTTCAGGCAACACTTTCCTCATGCAAAAATTATGGCAATTTTTTCCGTTCCATGCATTCTCAATGAGGGCAATATCCCTCCCATGGGGGCAAAAATTGATTCTTGGGGCTGAAATCAGATACACAGTGGTTTGTGGCCCTCCAAAGGCCCAGCGCATAAACAGATACCCAGTGTATCTGTGGTGTGAAAATTTCATGGAGATGGGGACAGTTAGAAAAAACAATGTCTAAAAAGTCTTAGGGGGGCGAAGATGAAATAAAGACTGAGAAGCACCACCTTATCCTATTACTTCTTTCCCCTGTGAGTCTAAGCTGGAATGCAATGTTTCTCAGAGTGGATTCCGGGGACCTAGGAGCATGCATGAGGCGATTCAGAACCTGGGTCCCACCACAGACCTACAAGATCAGTTCCATGGGAGGGGGCAGGAATCTTCATTTTTAATAAACGCTTATATCAGTCAGCTTGGGCTGCAAAACACATATTAAAGATTGGATGGGTTAAACAACAGGCATTTATTATTTCACAGTCCTAGAGGCTGAAAGTTTGAGATCAAGGTGTGGGAGGGCAGGTTTCTCCTGAGGCCTCTTTCCTTGGCTTGTAGACGGCCATCTTCTCCCTGTGTCCTCAAATAGTTGTCCCTCTGTGTGTGTCTGTGTCTTAATCTCCTCTTATTATAAGAACAGGAGTCATATTAGATTAGGGCCCACCCATATTACCTCATTTCACCTTAATCACCCTTTAAAGGCCCCATATCCAAATATAGTCATATTCTGAGGTCCTAGGGATTGGGGCTTCAACATGTGGATTTGGGGGGACACAGTCAGCCCATAACAGTTCTCAGACTGCTTCTCATGCCCCTGAAAGTTTAAAATCTGCTCTGAGGGGTGGGGAGAAAGATGCTGCCATCATCTGCCAGGATGAGCATGTGGGGTCACCTGTTCACTCAACAATGTTTATTGACACCCCCCAAAATGTGGAATACAGAGGAATGAATGAATTATGAAAATGAAACCTGGACTGGGGACACCCTCAATGAACCTATGATTTCGAGAACGAGGGCAATCCCAGTAACGTGAGGTGTGTCTCAGAGCCAGGGCTGGAGGTCCCTTTGTCCAGAAAGCTCCCTCAGGGAGAGCACAGCCCTGGTATCTCTGATGGCTGCAGTATTTATGGTGGGGACTGCTATTCATGGTTAATCAGCTTCCTCTATCCAGCCATGGTCCCCACGGTATTGACTAAGGGTATAGTGTCATAAGGCTTGATTTGGGGACAGTGTGTATACAAAGTCAGAGAAGCCAGGGAAAGGCATTTCAGATGGAAGGAACAGAAGAAACAAACATGCAGGACCAGAGTAGCTATGTGTGTCGGCGTTGCCTTGGTCTCCTCATCTGTGAAATGGGGGCATTAGGTACATATGCCCTCCTCAAAAGATAGCCAAGAGGATTGGTGCTAATATACCCTGTTTAGTGGGTTGAATGGTGACTCCCCAAAATGACACATCCATGAGTCTGGGAAGATGACTTTATTTAGAATAAGGGTCTTTGCAGATATAATTAGATGAGGATCTTGAGATGAGATGACCCTGGATTAGGGTGGGCCTCGAATCCAATGACAAGTGTCCTTATAAGAAAAGAGAGGAGACACGTGGAGATGGCCACATGATGACAGAAGCAGAGTTTGGGGTGACTGGGCCACAGCCTGGGAATACTGGGGCCATCAGAAGCTGGAAGAGTCAGGAAGGATCCTCCCCTGCAATCTCTGAGGGAGCACCATCTCTCTACCTGACATGCCCCCTCCCAATCTCCTTCCTGTCCTGTTGAGCCGCATGTTGCTTCTGGCACATAAGCCAGTAAAACCAACCACAGAATGAGATGAGACTGAGTGTTCCGGACCTCCCGAAGTGTCCCTCCTTGCCCACTCCCCTCATGCAGAATTTCCCAGATGTAGGTGACAGCTCATTCGTGGCTTCTCAAATCCATTTAGTGGATAGTGATCAATAGTTTTCTAAACAGAATAGAATAGAAAACAAGATGTTTCAAACACAGAAATGAGATGATGCTACAGGAACTTTTCATGCATGGACTGGACTATAGTAGCTTCCTCCATTTGGGACAGTTCTACAGGGTTGCCCAGCACCAGAGCTCAGAGGAGATGTGGTGATGCTTCCAGCCTGATCTCCATCCCCACCATGCTGTGCCCACAGTGTCCCTGGGGGAACCACATGCATGGATTTCAGAATCAGCTTCCCAGGGGAAACCCAAGACATGGGTCAAGGAGAAGAATCTTGAAAAGCCAGTCTTGTGGCAAAGTACACTGTGCCACCTTTATTTTACTGAGATAAAATATACATAACATTTACCATTTTAACCATTTTAAGTATACAGCTCAGCGGCATTAAGTACATTTACATTGTTGTACAACCTTCACTCCATCCATCTCCAGAACATTTTCATCTTCCCAAACTGAAACTCTACACCCATTTAAAAATGACTCCCATCCAACCCTGAGCCCCTGGATCTCTCTGTGTCTATGACTTTGACTGCTCTAGGGACCTCATTCATACATGCGGAATCACACAGTATTTGTCCTTTTGTGACTGGCTTATTCAACTCAACATACTGTTCTCAAGGTTCACCTCTAGCATGTGTCAAAATTTCCTTCCTTTCAAAGACGAATGACATTCCACTGTGTGAGAAAGCCTGGGACCCCTCTTAATCCAAACCAAGTCTACTAAGTAATGGCCAGATGCTGTGGGAGACCACTGCTGGTCCCTTAGGTCAGCAAGGGGAACAGGTCTGTCCACGAATGAACTTCACTGCATACAAAGTTCAGGTACCTCCAAGGGCCGAGTGCTTCTAAAGGATAAACCAAGTGCAAGGCAGGGAATGACCTGGGGACTCTCAATGCCTATCAGCCTGTAGGTCCTTAGGGAGGGGAGGTAGGAGTTCCAGACTGAGGGGAGGCAGGAGAAGTGTGTGCAGCGGACACTCGCAGAGCAGGGAGGACAGCAAGAACCTGGAGCTGGGGATCCCTGAGCAACTGTGGGGAGAGTGAGGGTGTGGTGGAGAAAGTGCTGGGAGGGGGGCCCAGAAAGGCCTTTGAAGGTTCTCCTGAAGCATCAGGAGACTGTGGAAGGGCTGGTGGGGAGTGGGATGCTCCATTGGCCCTTTGGAGAAAGGAGCACGAGCGACGCAGGAGCCTATTCTAGGGGTCCAACGAGAAGGGATGCAGGCCCCAACTGTGTCTATAGGAGGGCAGACTCATAATAGAATTGATGCAGCAGAATTGTTTATGTTTTTTTTTTCCTAAAAGAGCACACTAAAGTTGCAAAGAGAAGTGCGACATAATAAGAAATATGTATTGGTCTCTGCCCCTCAGGTTTTGGCACAGAGCTCCTAAAACCCTGAGACCTTCCTGTAATGACAGGTGTAAAGGTGTTAATGAGGTGACTTTTGGAAAGCACCTAGGATAGAGTCCGGTTGCCAGGGGAACCAACCATGCGATTGGAACTTTTAGCTGCACCCTTGACCTAAGGGGAGAGGGGCTAGAAGTTGAATCAATCACCAATGGCCAATGATTTAATCAAATCATGCCTATGTAATGATGCCTTCATAAAAACCCAAAAGAGAGGGCTCAGAGAGCTTCCAGGATAGTGATGTCAATGAAAAAATAGTCAACTTTATTCAAGCCAACCTGAGGATTATAACCCAAGAGACAGTCTCTCAGAAAGCTCTGAGGACAGTTCTTCCCGTTAGCAGTCAAGCACAGTTTCTGAGACAAAAGGTTATATGTCAAATGACATATTAACAGTTTACACAGTCCAGATCTGCAGGTACAAAGCAAGTAGTGGCTCATCATGACCCCTTATGAGATTAAGAAGGAATGTTATCTCCTAAGAAGGTCTGGTTAATGCAGGTGCACAATACACACTAAATGGGATGGAGGAGGCCCAAAGGGGCAGAGAACAAATTTTATGTTCAAATTTCTCTTGTCTTCCACAAAGTACGAATTTTATTTCATCAGTGAACACATCCACATGCCATGCCAGGAGGTAGGTGCACCCCAAATTCTATGGGGACAGAAGTTCCTGCACTTGGGACATTTCCAGAGTTCAGAACAGCCTAGTGTTTCCTAGAGCCAGGATTATTCGCAAACCTAAGAGATTCCCAGGGAAATGACTTGTGTTTAGGCAGGCATGCAAAGTTGACACAGGGCAGACAGCTCAGGTTGAAGAAGGCAATAAGCTGAGGTCCGAAATCTCCCCGTTAAGAAGAATACAGCTGAGCAGAATGAGCATCGCTGTCTGAGACCCTCAGGATCATACTGGGAAGCTCTGGGTTTTCTGTCCGGTGCTCTCCCTTCTGCGTGATTCCCGCTCCTCAGAGCATCTCCAGGAAAGAAAGAGTTATTGAGTTCCAACCTTCCCATGTGTCTCAGTCTTGAGACGGGAGTGGGGTGTGACTGCTTCTTTTGGGGTGATGAAAATGTTTTGGAACTAGATTGAGGTGGTGGTTGCACAACATCGTGAATGTGCTAAATGCCACTGAATTGTTCACTTTTAAACGGCTCACTTTACGTTACGGGAATTAGGCCTCATACACACACACACAAACATTACTGCCATCCCGTACTCCAGAGATCAGCTTGGGGACATTTACAGGATGACCAATTTGCCACGAATCTTCATGTCTTTGGTTTTTTAAAAAGCCCCCTTTTGCACAGGCTGGTGAGTTGCCTTGTGTTCCTAGATTTCTTAGCTAGGAAAAGGCTAGCAACAGGCACCTACAAACTTCTCAGGCTCTATCGAAATTCAGAATCAGCCAACACACATCCCAAGCGAGGGGAAGATTCTGGAAGAGCTCAGACACTTGTGTGACCAGGGACTGGAAATCAGCAGAACAGAGGAAGGTTGCCTGGACGGCAGTTTCTGCATCCTAGTAGAAACAATTGTGGCCCTTCTGCACAAAAGACCATCTTGTTAGCTCACACATTTTCTGGCCTTACCTTTCTCTCCCCTTAATTTGCCTCCCTCGTCCCAACAGGGCACATGGACTCCACAGGCAGTACTGGGCCAAGACTCCAGGAGACTGGATTAGGTCTCACCTCTGAGGTCATTTGTGCCATACTTCCTTCAGGCCATGGCCGCTTTGAAGGACCAGCTCTACCTAGTTAGGGTTCTTAGTTGTATAATTTACAACGTGATGGGGAAAAGAAGGCAAGTGAGCGAAAGAAGGAAAGGTTTTCCTTAGACCTGAGTATTTTATGCTGAGTTTGATGAAGAGTAGATAGTTGTGGGTAAATATGACAGGTAAGGAAGATGAGGTAAGTGTAGTGAACTGCAGGAAACTTAGCAAGGCCTGTTTGTTCAGATTCTTGTCAGAGTCCCTTTGTCTTTGGAGATAAGGATGCTCCTTTCCTCTGGGTATTGGGAGGATCTCAAGTGAGGATTTATGGCCTATGGGAGAAGGGTGGGGGGGGGGTCAGAGTGACCTTCCTTCTTCTGCCATTTTCTCAGACTCCTCATCTTAAGATATTCAATATGCCAAGGTGCCATGTTCAGCTGTAGTGTGTCCTGAACCCCATCACAAGCTAACAGAAAGTTTTATGTCCTAGATGGGGTCATTAAAAGAAGCATTGGCAGTAAAGGTCTGTGTGAAGCAGTAGGAGGGTGGAGCCCACACTGAGCCAAGCTCTTTCCCAGGGATGACTTCTGCCCAGGTGCTCGGTGCCTGCTGCAGACCAGAGGGCCCTGGGCCACAGAAGGTATCCCTCAGACGGGGCCCCCGGGAAACCTGTTCCATGCCCCTGATAAAACATATCCATGTGTGCCTCCGACCCCACACAGCATTCTCACAGAGGACTAAGGCACAAAACGTGCTTCCATGGCCCAGGTCCAAAGTGCCTGCTGTGGCCAATGGTGATAGGCACCTTTGCTACTTAAGGGCCAGGGCCATTGCCAGCTCGTGCACCAACCTTGACTCTCAGACTTCAGTTGCGCAGAGGCAAGAAAGGATAAGGGCAGAAGAAAGAGGAAACGATATATCATAGCTCTTCTCCTGGCTACGTGAGTAGCTCTGAAAAGAGCCTTTGGTGTTGCAGCAGGACGGCCTAGATACTGGGCAATACACCATCCTGCTCAATGGGCTCGTGGCCTAGCAGCTTGTTGAGCTCCTGGCCGCTGCGGATGGCCAACAGCAGGCGGCGCGCACCTCCCTGCTTTGACAACCAGACTTCTCTGAGTCAAGCGCCGGCCGGTAGCTTTTATACTCGGGGAGTACGCTGCCGCATGCTGCGACCACCAATAGGATAAAGGCGCTCTGCAGTTTCGCAGCCCCACTGGCTCCTCTGCTACCAGCCCTGTGGCTTATCCAATCAGACGAGACCTGAAAAGTCGCTTCATTTGCATACGGGCCGGGAGCCAGGGCGCAGAACGCAGTGTTGTGCTTTGTGCGCTCGTGTACGCGCTTCGTTGCCGACTGTACTGTCTACGGGGGCCCGAGGGCTGCCCGGTTGCCTCTGCCGGCTGGAAGGCAGGGGAATGGGCATTTTGGCTAGGCCGCACTCCTCAGATCCCTATTCACGCTCCGGTTTCCTCCGATGCTGGTGGCCCCTACGGGACAGGGGGAGCGCGAGACGCCCCGCCGGGCTGCGGCCGAGAGTGGCCTTCCAGGAGCCGCAGAAACACCGAACCGACGACAGGCTGGTCTTGCCCAAGAATGTCGCCTTTACTGGTGGGCGCCAGACCCCGGGAGGTGGCGGAACGCGTGGATGGCCAGATCTCCGCAGAGGTGCGGTCAGCCCTGAGCTCAGCCTAGCCCCGGGTCAAGGTGCCGGGGAAGCCCCCGCAGACCTGCTAGCTCTCCAGAGGCAGACGAGTGGTGTCCAGCAGCCTAAGCGTGAGGATGAAATCTTTACAATTAACGAAGAAAGGAGTCTGTGGCAAAAGCAACCAGGAGAGGTTGCTCGTGCGGAGGAAGAGACACCATTCTGGGTCACTGAACGAAATCAGTGGTTGATACAAGATGTGGGATTGAGAAATTTTACGAAAGGAGAGTCTTCTACTGACAAATACCAGACGTGAGGAGTCTTTGTATCAATGACCAATGTGTTGGGCTTTCTGTTGACTTCTTTTCAAATCTGCCTACTCTTTGTTTTTCACAAAACAACCCGAGCAACCTCTCGTGGCTGCCTTTTCCGCAGACTCCTTTCTTCCTTAATTGTTACCGTGGCCTGTGAAAGTTTAATTCTGACTGATTGACTTACTCGATCATTTGTTGTATTGATGACAATGTTTAATGCACATCTTTTCATTTCTAAATAGTTTTACAAATACTTGAAGACTTGTTTGTCTAGTAGAAGTGGCACATCCTTCTTCAGGAACGAAGGTTTAATTAACCCCTAGAGTCCAAAAGGTTATCTTTAAAAAAAAAAGCCTTAAGGATTTTTGTCTCATTTAAATTATCCATCTCCAAATTGACTGATTCAATTAGGAAATGAAGCACCTCAACTTCGTACCACCTGACTTGAAGAGGAGTCGGGGTGCCTCTGCGGCACCCCCAGAGTGCTTCCCTCTGTCCAGCATGATACCTGTGGGAACCTCACTTTCTGAGTAAGTTCAGCTGTTACCTAGTTTGTGGCATTTCATCCCCTCGCAGGCACCAGCCTTCCCTTGAGAAAACACTAGGTGTGCACTGAGGCCATTTTTGAACATGGTGAAAACAGTTGGCTCCACTCCTCCCACACCCGAGGGAGAATGAAGCACAGAGGTCCAGGGCAGAGGGCTTCGAAGCTGCCATCACTGGAGCTCGATAAACAAGTAAAAAGAAATGAAGACACTCCAAGGTGGGAGGGCACAGCCTCCGGAAGTCTCAAAATGAGAATCTGGAGTAAGGTCCCCTGAAATTTGAATGAGGTGGATGGCCAGACACCCACTGAGTCTGTAAGATCGAACCAATGTGCTTGCACATTAAAATAAGAAAAGTATTCTTTGTTCATATATAGGGGCCTCCAACTTTTTCCAGCATGCATACCACCTTAACGTTCCCAAACTTCTAAGGCTCCTTTCACACACACCAGACACCCAGATTTGATAGGGAGCTAGTTACAGAACTAGCTAGCTACTACAGAAACGCCGAAGTGACCTGAAGTACCCTGGAATCTAACTTCCTTCCCTAACGTCAAGTCCTGAGTTAGGGTGGTCTCAGGATGACCAAAGAATCTCCCCTTCCCATTTCCCACCCCACAGTGCTGTGTCACCTTGGTTCTTTACCTCTTGTTTGCTGCTATTCCCCACTCCAATAGGATTCCCCACTCCAGTAGGAAACTACCCTAATGGGTTCCATTTATAAGTTTGAAGCATTCTTCCATGAAGTGTTCTATGTGCACACGTTTAGGTAAACAGTGCTGTTTTATACTTCACTTTGTTTGCAGCATGGTGCCACAGCTCTGTGCCCTAAGCTCCACTATGTCTCTATGTGCCAAGCTCCTCTGTATCTCTGGGCTTCAGCATACTCTATAGCCTCCATCCCCCGTTTGACCTTCCACCTCCTCCATTGAGGGGCACTGGCGCTCGTCTTCCCCACCCCCAAGACAATGGTGCTGAGGATGCCTGAGGGTGCATCCCCCTGTGGGCCTGGAGAGGACTAACGAACACCTGTGAGTGGGTCACTGGGTCCAGGGTCACCATGCCCTAAATCTGATGACACCTGGCAGCAGTGCTGCAGAACCCAGCAGCAGTGCACGGGACAGATGGTGGCAGCTTTCCCATCTCCAACAGCCCCACAGTGTGAGTCATTACTTTTATGGACATGTGATTGCTCCAAAAACTAAGGAGTTTGAGCATCTCCTCCTGGGCTTCTGAGCCCTCTGGTTCCTCTTACGCACTTGCTTGTCCACACCTCTGCCGTGTTATTTTACTCCAGTCACTTTTGGCTCTTCACAATTTGCAGGAGCTCCTTGCAGTTTCAGTACGAACCACATTGGTCTGGGCACTGCAGACATCTTCTACTGCTCCGCCTATCTGTGTTGACTCTGGCCATGGGACACTTGGTTGAGTAGAGGAGGCATTTTTATAAGCCCAATCATCTCACCTGAGAAAACCATTCCCAACACCAGATAGTCCTCAGCCTGTCAGCTGGTGGCAGAAAAGTAATGGCAGCATTCTCATCAAACCGCTGTGGGTGTAGTTCTTGTGTTCCTTGACCCCACCCCCACCCCCATCCCCCATGGCAGGGCAGCGCTAGGGGGACATCCTACCAACAACGGCAAGAGAATGGGCATCAATCCATAGGTCTGCACAGAGCTCAGCCTCAGGACTGGCCATAGCCATGAGGTCTGTCCCAGCCTCCCCAGCAGGTCATACCCTGGGAAAAAGCTACATCTGCATCAAGGACATTGTCAGCAGACCAGCTTCCCTGGCGTTCTCTGCACCTCTTGGACATGAAAATCAGGTTGGGACACCCCCGTGCCCATGTCATGTTGGCAGAAACAGTTCTACTGCACTGCTCCCCATGCTGGTATCCCCCATATCCACCTTTCTGCTACCTCAGTAACAGGGACCTGGGTCACCTCGAGCTTCTTGATGCTGCAGACAAGATTCAGTAGCCGTCCGGTGCACATTACCCCATGGAACCATGCTGGCATCCCTTTGGCACGCCAACCCAGGGCTGGAAATGCCATGTCATATGGTAGCACACAATGTACTGTCTAGTCAACTACTGGAAGTGACCTCTGAGCCCTCCCTGATAGAAGGATCTGTGTGCCTGGGGCCATGGGATACATTGGTGTCTGGAAGAGGAGCATTATTCCACAGAGCACAAGGGCCTACAATAGAGAGGCCACTGTGACCAGTCAGCAGGGAACAGAGAGTGGGAACTGACTTCAGTGAGGAAATGGCAGGGATCGGTTGTACAGCCCAGCAGGCAACACAGAACTTTCACCACTGGACATTCAGAGGAGCTGCTAAGTGAGAAGCCAAATCTTACTGGAATCAAAGGCCATCCATGCTGGAGACATTCCTGGCCTGCTGGACACAGGCCGGCAGCTCCTTCCTGTGTCCCCACTGCATTTCAAACTGGAGCCAGGGAGGGGGCCAGAGGCACCCCTAGTGTTACCCCTGATCTGAGGAGTCAGGATTATTTATTAGCGTTACTTGGCCAAGGTGCTTGCCAAGAGGATGACCCCTTAACTCTCCCATACACAACCAGGCAGCTTTTCCCACCCCTCTGCTCATCATTCTTATGTAGAGAGTATGTGAGAGAAAGGGAGAGACAGCTCATGCGCTGAGAATTCTACCCACATACCGTCAGAAAGCAAGCAACTCCATGCTGGTATCAGAACCTCCCGTCTCTCCCCAGCACTGGGCACCCAGGGGGGTACCACATTTCTGGCCTGCACCCCAGCCCTGACTACACATCAGTCTCCAGGCAGCCAACTGAGAGCAGAACGGACAGGCCTCCCAGCAGCTCTCTGCCAGAGGAGGAA
The DNA here is from genome assembly GCF_937001465.1 of Orcinus orca. Classification (NCBI taxonomy): domain Eukaryota; kingdom Metazoa; phylum Chordata; class Mammalia; order Artiodactyla; family Delphinidae; genus Orcinus; species Orcinus orca. The sequence goes on along the minus strand of NC_064561.1, from coordinate 15,660,450 downwards.
AGCGGGTAGCTGGATCTCCAGCTGTACGAAACTGGGGCAGCTCCCCAATTTCACTCGGCAGAAGCAGGAGGTGGAGGGCTCATCAGGGAGAAGTCCAACCCACAGACCCCTGACATGGGGCAGTGCAGACACAGCACCTCCTCAGAGACCAGCCAGGGCATGGAGAGAAAATACATGGGAGGAGGGACGCCAAGCAAACTGGTTGAAGCGAGCCCTCTTTAGTGGGCTCTGTAAGCACCAGCTACCAGCCAGGCAGGCTGCCCCCAAGCTCACAGAAACACAACAGGCCAGCAGCACCAAAGGCCAGTGACACCCATCTTGAGAGGCTTCGTCCAGAAACGGGCCATCGATCATAAAGCTGCACTTTTGGGAATGACTCACAGCCCCAGCCACCATCCTTAATGCCTGTCTGTGTCAACTCTTGGACCCCTTGACCTTGTCACTTTGCGCTGCTGCAGTTTTGTCTTTTGGAGGAATCTACACAATGACACTACTACCAAGAGGTTTTGCTAAATTCGTCCAGCAGAGGAAATATGAAGAGAAGCCAGAGGTACAGGGAAATGAAACACCAAGGCGAGGCCTGGGGATGGCCTGAGCCTGGGACTGCTCCTCCTGCCCCAGGAAAAGTCCTGGGTCAGTGAGGGACAGGCAGGTGGACAGGGCAGATAGAGGGTGATGCTAAGGCAGGCTCCGGGGAAAACCACTGGCATCCAAGGGATGGAAGATGGAGAAGAGAAATGAGAGCCGGCTGAGTAGACACCCTCGGAGGCAGAGCAGGGACAGAGCCTGGAGGATATGGCCAGCAAGGGTCTGCACTGCCCCTGACACACAGACTCCATGAGGACCTCAAGGTTCTCATGTTTCTGTGGATAGACCTCAAGCTGTAGGTGTAGGTTTGTGCAACATACGCTGTTGGAGGACCGCAAGCAGAGGTGACAGGTCTGATCTGCCCGCCCTCCCCATCCAGGCACCCTGAACACTCCTTTCCCTTGACACTCACCCCAAATTTAACCTTAACTGCTATGCCCAATGCATGGGTGGGGGTCTGTGGGCCTGGGTGTGCATGTCTGGTGAAGCAGCCCCATTACAGGCTGCATTTAAATGGGGCAGGTGTCAGGTCTGGACAGCCCAGGCCTCCTGGAGATGACAACCACAGCTCATGGAGACCCCGGCAAATCTGACAAGACTTGGGGCAGCGAAAAGAACTTTATGGAGTTGGGATACACTTAGGTTAACTTACCCCCAATACAGATCTCTACAGTGAAATGTTTATAGCCTAGAAACATGAACACCTAGAGGAAAAGGGAACACAAACACTCTTCTGAGGAGCACTGTCTTCAGCAACTCAAGGTGGGCACTCAGAGTTCGCAGCCCACATCTACACCTAGGAGAAGACACTCAGGGTTGGGGTGTCTTGAAGGATGACAGGGGGGTCCAGAAGGAGGCGGATGGAGGAGCTGCTTCAGGCCAGGGATGGAACGAGCTTCCTCTGCCCGGTGCCTGGGCAGGCAGCACATCACTGCATGGGAAGAGAGAGAAGGAGTGAGGGAGCTTCTATCCTGGAAGCCAGGTGACTGGAGAACCCAGCCCCACCAGACCCACACGTCTCCTCACCCACAGTCACCACCCACTTGGAGCTGATTAACCAGTATTGCCAGAAGTGAAATGACACCTCTCAGCTCAGAGGAGGTAAGACAGAGGCTGCTGGCTCCCGGCTCAGACTCAGGGTTGCAAAGAGCCCAGAATCTCCAGATTTAGGCAAAGCCTCAGGGCACAGTGTAAAGGACATTCAGGATGAGGGCATGGCAACCACCATCCTCGCCAGGATCCCTGCCTCTCCTGACCTCAGAGCCATCTCCTACGTGTAGAGCCCCAGGACAGGGCAGGGGCCCAGTGCTTCAATATCGGGATGCAAGTCCCCCCTCTCTGCAAATGTTTCTTCCCACATGGAAGCTGGAGAGTCTCCTGGATTACTCATTCCTGAAATTCAGCCCCAAATGGAAGCCAGGCAGCGGTCTAAAGGCTTCTCTCTTGGTAAGCTACCACCTTGCTAATTCTTGAATCTGTGCCCCCTCTGCACTCCCCTGGCCACCAGGACAGGGTGCCCACCTGGAGCAGCATACTGAGGCCCAGGTTGCGGTGCCTCCTCTCCAGCTCCGACACAGCCTGCAGCAGGGACCTGAACCTCTCCGCTGGGTCCTCATCCTCGTCATCCAGGGACCCTTCCTCTTTCTCTGCTTCCTGCAGGAAGCGCTCCTCCTCCTCAGCAAAGAAGGCCCGAAGCCTCTTGTAGTCAGTCAGGGCCTTCTTCCTCCGGTCCATCACATGTCCCTACAGGATGGGTGGGTGGCAGGGAGGGATACCCATGTCCTCGGGCTACCCCGAGACGCCCCCCCCCACCGCCCCACCACCGACCACCTCAAGGGAGGAGAGTCCCCTGACCGCCCTGCCAAATAGGGTCAGGGTACACAGCCACGTTTCCTTGTTCACATGGACTCCAACCCCACCCCACTTGCCTTCCACACAGCAGCGGCGGACTCAGCCTGGCCATGCAGGTCCCGAGCATCGTTCAGATCTTTCCTCATGATCTCCACAGATCCCTTGTTCTCCTGGAAAGAGATGCTGGTTATGGGCTGTGTGGCCACTTCTGAAGGTCTGGGGCCCACCTAAGCCCAGTCCAGAGGGACACTGCACCACCAGAATCCCTTGACGGGCCAGAGGCCTCAGTTCATGGTCTTGGCCCACCAGACACCTCAAAACCCTGCAGGCACCAGAGAGGGTGGTCTTAGTGACCCACTATGCTCTCTCCAGTCTGAGAGAAATATTTGTGCTAAGAATCCAACAGGGTAACTGTACACAAGACCATCCATTGGGGTCCCTAGTGTTACTGTCCCCAGCGTAGGGATGGAGGGTGGTCTCTTTGGGGTGAGGCTGGCCACACCCAGGGCCTGCCCAGCTCCATGCACTGACTGGATAGGTGGGGTCCTTCACCAGGAGGAAAGACCAACACCAGTCCCCTGGCCACATGCTCTAGCCCCAAGCAAGCCCCTGGATGCTACACTCCACTGTTTACCTAGGAGACCCCAGGACCCAACCCCTGACACATGTACCCTCAAACGTGCTACTCTCTCCCGTCTGGTGGGCAGGGACCACACTGTTTCCACTCCAGGGCCTGGCTGTCTTTATTCTCTAAGAAATAAAGGTGAGCCCACCACACACACAGCGGGTCCCTGGGATCCCCAGACCCCAGCTGTGACCAGACTCTCCGATGGCGGGTTCCGACCCAGAATCAAGTGCCACATGTAACGGATGAAAGCACAGTGGAAAAGGTTCCAGAACAAAGTAGGTTAAGGGACTCGGGAGAAGACGGAATGGGAGGGGGGCGCACAGGACTCCAGAAGGGCCGATAGCCTCAGGCCCCGTCCCCTAGGAGGGGACTTTGCTCGTGGGGGCAGGGCTACCATAGCGTGACGTCACGCCAGGGGCAGGGCAGTAACACAAAAGGGGCAAGGCATGGGGGCGGGGCCCACAGCAGGACTGTCTGCCCCTGCGGGGTGGGGCAGGCCACTACAACACTTAGAAGGCGGCAGGGGCATCCTGGGGGGATGGGGAGAAAGGGCACTGTCCAGGGATGGGGAAAGGGGGACTGGATACCTTCCGAAGGCAGTGGAGTGGAGAGGAAGCAACTTCTGGGGGTAGGGAATGGGGGAACAAGGCAACGTCCAGGGATGGGAGAAAGGGTTCTGCGCACCGTACAGAGGGAGGAAGCAAAAGGGACAGGGCAACAACTGGGGTATTGGGGGGGGTCAGAGCACCGTCCAAAAGATGGAGATTGGGGACCAGGGCGCCATCCGGATAATACGGAGGGGGGACAGGGCGCAGTCTGGGGATGGGAAGGGGGGACAGGGCACCCTCCGGGGAAGGGCAGCGCATGGGACGCCGCCCGCGCGCACCTTGCCGCGCAGCGCCTTCCTCCAGCGGGGCTCCCACTCGGGCGGCTCGGGCCCCGCGGCCATGCGGCAAGCGGCGCACAGCGGGCCCCCGTCGGCTCGGCACAGCAGCTGCAGCGCCGCCTCAGAAGCCGGGCCGTCGCGCGCGGGCGCCGCGGCAGCCTCCTCGAGCGCCAGCAGGCGGCGGCTGAGCGGCGGGCGGCCGGGCTCCACAGCGCGCTGCCAGCAGTCGTCGGCGCACTCGGGACACGGGAAGGGCCCGTCCTCCTCCGCCCAGAATCGCACCACGCACGCCCGGCAGAAGCGATGGCCGCAGTCGGCGCGCACCGGCTCGCGAGGCGCGCGCTGGCACAGGGCGCAGGCGGCCTCGGCTGGGCCCGCGGGAAGCGCCAGGGCAGCGGCGGCGGGGCCCTCGAGGAGGGCGCAGACAGGGACGCGGACCGGGGAGCACAGGTGGCTGGGCTGGCGAGGCCGGAGACACGGGGGAAAGCCGGGGACCGGGACGCAGGAAAAGCGCGGCCGGAGAGCCGGGGACGGGGATGTACGGACGGGGATGGTGAGCAGGGACGAAGGACAAGAATGGCGACTGGGATAGCTGGGCGCCCGGCGCAGGGTCCTGGCAGGCGTGTGCTCCACGCAGGGTCCTGGCAGTGGTGTACTCCAGTCTCCCGGGTCCTGACAGGCCGCTACACTCCGCCTGGGTCCTGGCAGCGATGTACACTCTCTCCGCCCCCCCCCGCCCCGCCCAGCTAACAGTGACGCGCTTCAGTCTCCCGCCCGCGGGCCGACCCACGTCCTTGCACGCTGAAATCTTACAGGGATTGTCACTTCTCCCATAAGTGACTCGTGTGCGAAAGGGAAACAGTTTTATTTGAAAAGTCCATTTTAAACGTCTTTTTTGTAAGCTGCTAGGACCTGAGCTGCAAGCACCTCCTCCGGGCGCAACGCCCACGCGGGGTGGGGACTAGGCTGGAATACGGCCTGCGTGGGACGCTTTCTGGGCACCCTGCCACGTGAAATCGTTCTGTATGAACCGAACCGCGTGTGCCTTCCCCGCGTGCGTAGGTCCGGCGTGGACTCTCAGAGGAACACGTCTTGTGAGGGCCACCCCACGTGGGTGGCCAACGTCCTACCTGAAGCCCAGGCTTTAGGTCCCCAGTTCGCCCCTGAGCCTCAGGCACGGGGAATCCAGCGGCGAGGAAACTCATTGATTTAGAGTGAAGACTTGTGATAAGACCCAGGGCTACCAGTCTCCAGGTCAATACCAGGAAATTCGTTAGCATTTCTTTAAAGACAAACAAAAAAGGTTTAGGGAAGGAGCGGTCTGGTGGTTTGTTTTTGGTTTTTTGTTGTTTTAACCAAGCACGTGGTTTAAAAAAAATGCAATTTTTAATTTTTTAAAAGTGAATCTGGGGCTTCCCTGGTGGCGCAGTGGTTGAGAGTCCTCCTGCCGATGCAGGGGACACGGGTTCGTGCCCCGCCGCGAAGATCCCACAAGCCACGGAGCGGCTAGGCCCGTGAGCCATGGCCGCTGAGCCTGCGCGTCCGGAGCCTGTGCTCCGCAACGGGAGAGGCCACAGCAGTGAGAGGCCCGCGTATCGCAAAAAAACCAAACAAACAAAAAAAACCAGACATCTTAAATTAATGAATTTAGTGCTTTTTTTTTTTTTTAATGTATGGGAAGATACAATAGTCTGGGCTTATTGGAATCATTCCTTTGATAGGGACCTTAACCATCTAGGGCCAGTACCCTGTTTTTCTGCTTTCTGAATCCCCTCAGGGTGCACAGTTGGGGTGGCTGTGGTGCCACAACATCCTTTGTTTACTAATAAGGCAAGCTGGTTGTCTTTATCCACACAGCCTCTCCTTACCTCTGAAGGGACTGGTCCAAAGAGGTAGTGGAGGAGCCAGTATATATTAGAATTGTTTTGGCTGGGAAATACTTGTAGTCAAGCATACATTTTGATAAAAGATTACTGCTAACCACAAGGAACAGATAAGTTACTGATTTTAGTGCTTTTCTATCTATGGGAAGATGCAAGAATATGGGGTCATTGAAATTATTCCTTAGATATGCATTTTAACTGTCTGGGGGCCTGGTAAATCCAAAGTGCAGAATGTTTCATCATTTTTTCCCCCATCTTGAATTCCCCTCAGGGCACACTGTCAGTGGGCAACTGTAGTGGGTTGCAACTTACCTCTTTCTATAACAGGGTGATGAGTGACACTCTTTATTCTCTTTGTTTACACTGGCATAGACTTGAAAATGCACTAAATGAGCGGTTGGAAGTGTGACTGGAAAACTGAGGTTAGTTCTGTGGAGCAATGGTTAGAAGGAGGAAAGCACTTCAGGCCGAGCCTAGCTGCTTTGTTGGGTAGACTAGGAACACAGTGGAGAGAAAAGTGGGGAAAAAGAAGAAAAAGAAAATCAATGAGCAAAGGCCATGATAATGCAGTGAGTGTGAAAAATAATCAGGCACAACCATTAAAGGCAAATAACCAAACTAGGAAGATGTCAGCCACAAATATACAAAGAGTTCATACAATTTGGAACAGAAAAGTACAACGGAAAAATACCCCCTGCCCCATGGAATTTGTCAGCTCACAGAGAAAATGCAAATGCTGAATAGACATGAGAAAAAATATACACTCTAACCAGTTACCAAGAAATAGAAACATAAAGTGAGACTTTTTTTTTTCACTATTAAGTTGGGAGACCCTGTTACTAAACCAAACCTGGGTCCATTCATCCATGTCACAGCAAAGCCAATCAGTCTGCTGACACTGAGTTGTGGTGAAGGAAAGTATGCAAGGTGCCAAGCAAGGAGAATGGGCAGCTCATGCTCAAAAAGCCCAAACTCCCCAGTGGATTTTAGGGAAAGGTTTTTAAAGGCAGCATTTGGGGTAAGCAGCTGGGGGACTTTCTTCTGACTGGCTGGTGATGAGATAACAAGGTGATATTTCAGAAATCCTAAACATCTGGTTCCAACACTGGTTCCAACCAGTCTTGGGTCTACCTGCTTGTCAGCATGTAGTCACCATCCTCCACCTGGGTGGGGGACTTAGTTTCTGCAGAACAACTCAAGAATTTGCATCAGATTGAGGAGGAAATAGGACTCTGTTTTATTGCTGAACTATTTTTCAAGCTCTCTTGCTTAATGCTTTTCCTTTGTTTCTGCATTCCATCACTTCCCTAATTAGAGTCTGAGTCTGCTCCTCCAAACTCAGGGAAGGCCTAGGACACTAATGCCTTTTTCTACAAACAAGGAATGGGGGATATGGAGGGGATTTTGTACCTGGGAAGTCCCTCCTGCTGGGTTTCAACCAAAAAAAACCTGATGTTGCAGATATTGCTTCTGGGAGACAATGTAGCAGTATGTGTTAAGGATCTTCAGATTTTTCATAACCTTTGGAATTCCTTTTCTCAAAATATGTTCTATAAAAGTAACCCAAAGTGGAAATAAATCGTCATTTGGTTTGGTCTGGAGAAGTGTTTGTCATATCACTATTTGGGAGGGGGGGAAGCTTAAAGTCCAATAATAGGGGAATGACTCAGCAAATTATAGCAGCCATCAATTTGAAGATGTATGCATGAAAGATTTTTGGAAATGAGGAATGACAAACATTGTTAGAACCCATCCATGACCTGCTCCCAACTCCAATGTGTGGATTTTTCCCCACACCAGGCAATTCTCTGTGTTTACAATTTAACTTAATTTTGACACTCCTGGAGATAGCATCAAACCCCACAGGTTAAGGGCTCAGTGATACAAGACTGCCCCCCCTGCAACTTCAGTTGCCAGTCACAAATCCAAGCATCACCTGTGATACTATAGTATCACAAATGTCTATAGACCAGAGGGTCTCATCACAGTATCACACTATCCTTCGTTAAGACCAGCAGAATCAAAATTGTGTTGTGCAGAATTCCCATTTTCCAAGACAGACTCAAACTGGCATTTTCCCTCCAGCTTCCTTTGTACCCTCCAGACGAGAGACAAGGAATGGGAGAAGAGAGGGCAAAGAAGAGATGTGCATTCTCTCCCTCATCTGCTTCTTGAACCATCCAGAGAACTGAAGACTCCCACTTTCAGGTCAGAGGCAGAATAAGAGTGGGTGATGGTCTGAATTATTGCTCAGAATAACATTTCATAAATACCACCGATACAGTAGGACACTTGGCAGGCTCTGAGCATCTTGATGCTGACATCAAAGACATCAAAGAACTAAATAAGGGACTTCCCTGTTGGCGCAGTGGTTAAGAATCCGCCTGCCAATGCAGCAGACATGGGTTCAATCCCTGGTCTGGGAAGATCCCACATGCCATGGAGCAGCTAAGGCTGAGCGCCACAACTACTGGGCCTGTGCTGTAGAGCCCACGAGCCACAACTACAGAGCCCCTGTGCCACAACTACTGAAGCCCACGTGCCTAGAGCCCGTGCTCTGCAACAAAGAGTAGCCCCTACTTGCCGCAACTAGAGAAAGCCTGCAAGCAGCAACGAAGACCCAACGCAGCCGAAAATAAATAAATAAATTAATTAATTAATTAAGAAAACTCAAAGCTTTATTTAAAAAAAAAAAAAGAACTAAATAAAAGAATGCCTCACCATGAAAGAGCAGAATTCCCAGTTTTGCTGATTCTGAACCATATTCCATATTTCTCAATATTGTATTTTAAATAGGTTAGTATAAAGTTCTGAAATTAAATTAGTAACAATGAAAAAATCTGAATATTTTCTATAAGTGTGACAAAGTAGTTTTTTTTTTAAGGTAACAAAAAAATAGACCACTAGAAGAGAAATAAAGGATTCTAAGGGTAGCAGAATATACTACCCCAAAATGTGTCACTTTGGCATAAAGATTATTTTGAGCTGGAGGCAAATGAGGATCAACAGTTGCAGAAAGATGCCTTCCCAGAGTTTCCTTAACTGACTAAAAGCAGAAACTTCTGAAAAATGAAAACCGCCATAAGTGCCCTCTCAGGGAAGTCTTCTGGCTGTGAAGATGATGGAAAGTCAGGGCCAAGATGGACCTGCACTAATGACACTTGTCTTCCATTGGTTTCCCCCCAAATATTTACCTTCCCATAGCTTGACACCCCGGAAGCCTAAAACCCTTTTCCTTTCTCTTGTCACTTCTCTACAGGTTTATTTGTTAAGATGCTGTATAAGCCCAAGTTCTAACCTGAGATTTCTTCCGTGTGATGTGCACCATATGCATTAATAAACTATTTTTCTCTTGTTGATCCGATGGGTTGTTTGTTTGTTTGTTTGTTTTTGTCAGTCTAATTATGGGGTCTCAGCCAATGAAACTAAGATGAGAAGAGAGAAAAGTTTTTCTCTCCTTAAGTTTTCATTAAAGGAAGTTGTAATCGCACATCAACCTAAGGATTTGATGTGTGTTTTATTGCATTTCGAGTTACCCTATTTTAAGTTCTGTTTTCACAAACCAAACAAAAGGGGATGGTAAAGAGATCTTCAACTACGGGTGTAGGAGAAATGATTGAAGAGCTGAGGGTGTTGAGATTAAGAAGATATAACTCTGGAAATTTCATGTCTGGCATGTGGAAAAAGAATAGAAAGCAATTTTTATTTCTCAGAAAAGACAGAAATAGGACTAAGAAATACAACTTACTAGGAGGCAAATTTGAAGTCGTTATGTTTATGATATTGTGATGTATAATAAGAAATATATATTTGGCCTTCCTCCCTATTCCTAGCACAGAGCTCCTAAAACCCTGGGAATTTCCTAAGTGATGAGAATCATAAAGTTGTCCTGATATTCAAAACGAACCTCTGTCAGTGACATCACGGTTTGTGTTAATGAGGTAACTTTTGGAAAGTTCTTGAGGATGGGAGCAGGTTGCCAGGGGAACCAATCTAGTAAGAGAGGGTTGGAAGTTTTAGTCCCACCCTCCATAAAAACCCAGAAGGATGGGGTTTGGAGAGCTTCCAGGTCGATGAACACCTGGAGATTTGGAGAGGGTGGCATGCCCAGAGAGGGCATGGAAGCTCTGTGCCCTTTCCCCATACCTTGCCCTGTGCATCTCTTGTACCTGGCTGTTCCCAAGTTATATCCTTTTATGATAAACTGGTGATTAGTAAGTAACATGTTTCTCAGAGTTCTGTGAACTGCTCTAGCAAAGTAATCAAACCCAAGGAGGAAGACAAGGAAACTTCTGATCTATAGTGGGGTCAGTCAGAAGCACAGGTGACAACCTGAACTTTCAATTGGAGTCTGAATTGGGGACAGGCTTGTAGAACTGAGCCCTTAACCTGTGAGACTTGATGCTATCTCCAGTTAGGTAGTGACAGAATTGAGTTAACTGCCTGTGAGAAAAACACAAACATCAGAATTGATGTCAGATTTGGAATGATATTCCTCCAAATTTTCCATGTTCTAATGAAAAAAAAAAATCACAGAGTGTTAAAGCTGAGATTGGTGTTCAGGATGGTTCAGTCCATCCCATGTCTGACCTAAAGAGGCTGAAAGCCACACACGTCAGGGTGGTACCTCCACAAAACTACCAGACTGCCTTAAATAAGGACTCTTTCATATTTTCATTTGTATTTTTCTGCTTCAAAGAAAATTATTGTCTCATTTTAGAACTGAAGAGGGAAAAAAATCAGGATGGGGTATTTGTTGGTTTCCAACAAATTAAACGTATTGAAAGGAAAAAGGTGAGTGGCAAATATAAATTGCACTTATGGTATTATCTGTGAGAATAGTTTTCCAGACTTTTCTAGATTTTCATAATAATATGCTTGAAAACTTGTTTCTAAACATGTATTTATTCCTGATACATTTAAAGCTGTATCCACTCTTAAGTACAGCTAAGCTCTATCACATATATTCTTTTAGGTGGTATTTCTTTTTATTAGGATCTAAATATTTTTAATTCCCCATATGATCTCTTTTTTAACCCAGATATTATCTAGCTATATATTACTTAGTTTCCAAATATACAGAATTTGTAACTACAATTTGGTTAATAATTTATACTTTACTACACTACAGATGTAGAACACAAGAGTTTGGAATTTAATGAGCTCTCCTCTATGACTGAATGGATGGGTTATTTTTGCAAATGGTCCCTGTGTGCTCAAAAGGAAAGTGGGTCCTCTGCTTGCTGGTTATAGTTCCAAAATCTTGAGGTTATTAATTGTGTTATTGAGCTCTTCAATATCACTGCTTAGTGGGCTTCCCTGAGGGCGCAGTGGTTAAAAATCCACCTGCCAATGCAGGGGACACAGGTTTGAGCCCTGGTCCAGGAAGATCCCACATACTGCAGAGCAACTAGACCCATACGCCACAACTACTGAGCCTGCACTCTAGAGCCCGCGAGCCACAACTACTGAGCCCGTGTGCCTAGAGCTCATGCTCTGCAACAAGAGAAGCCACCGCAATGAGAAGCCCACGCATCACAACAAAGATCAGCCCCTACCTGCTGCAACTAGAGAAAGCCCGCGTGCAGCAACGAATACCCAACACAGCCAAAAAGTAAATTAATTAATTAAAAAATATATATCACTGCTTAGTTTGTATTTGATTTCTCAGTGTCTGTGTGTGATAGGTGTTAAAAATCTGTGACAATGGTGATTTACCCATTTCCACATGGATTGCAATTAGCTGGTATTTTGAAGTGATATGAAGTGCATTTATGCTTAAGATGATTATGTTGACTTGATCTAGTGTTCACTGTATCAGAATGTAATGTCCATCTTTGTCATTTATGATCATTTTTACCTCAAATTATACATTTTTTAGATCCTAAGATATAAACATGGTAGAAAATGAGAAATATCAGAAATACCTAGAAATCATTTATACTGAAATTACTACATCAAAATGCGTGGGACCCAAATAAGCCATACTTAAAGGAAAGGTTTCTTTAAACTCATTTATGGGGGTGGAGGCTGGGGAGAGGAACTAACCATTTGTTAGGGATCGAATTGAGTCCAGCAAAAAGATGAAAAGAATTGTTGAAGTCTGTTAACCTGAAACAAATAGACTGTCAATATCTCTCCAGCAAAGATGAGTTTATTCGGGATCAGCAGAGAATTGCAACTTGGGGTCTGCAACCATGGTGAGCCTCATGCAAATCCCCACATGGCAAGGGAAGGAGAACACTTTTATAGAGAGGAAAAGAAAGTTGGGAGGGCCACAGTAAACAAAAAGTTCTTGTCTTCATTGGCTGAGTCCTTGCCAGAAAAGAGGAGCATTCTTTCTTCTTCCTATTGGGCTCTGCTGTCATTGCAGCACATGAGAGCTCCCTCTTCTGGTCTCCAAACTCTATTTAGGAAACCCAGCAGGAGTCTGCGGGGCCTTCCCAGAGACAGACACCAGCTGACCCCTGTGTCCCCTGCCTCTTGTTTGTAAAAAAGCTTTAGCTTCCTAGGCCTCCCCCGACTCTCAAAGAACAAATTTAATCAGAGAAATGAGAAAATGCAGAAACAAAGGAAAACAGTTAAGCAAGACAAAATAATAGTTTAGCCATAAAACAAAGTCAAGAACCTTTAGTTCCTCCCCAAGTCCAGGTTGTCATCTATGCTTCCGAGCCACCGACTATAGATCAGAGGTTTTCATAACCTCCTCCTTGGGTTCCATTAATTTGCTAGAGTGGCTCACAGAATACAGAGAAACATTTTACCTACTACATCACTGGTTTATCATAAAAGCATATAACTTGGGAACAGCCAGGTGGAAGAGATGAATAGGGCAAGATATGGGGAAAGAGTACGGAGCTTTCATGCCCTCTCTGAGCAAACCACTCTCTCCAAATCTCTAGGTGTTCACTGACCTGGAAGCTCTCCAAACCCCATCCTTTTGAGTTTTTATGGAGGCTTCATTACATAGTCATGATTGATTAAATCATTGGCCATTGATAATGGATTCAACCTCTAGCCCCTCTCCCCTCCTGGGAGGTCAGGGTGGGACTGAAACTTCCAACCCCATCTCACTAGGTTGGTTCCCCTGGCAACCTGCGCCCATCCTCAAGGACTTTCCAAAAGTCACCTCATTAACACAGTCTGGTGTCATTGACAGAGGTTTATTTTGAATATCAAGATACCTTTATGATTCTCATCACTTAGGAAATTCCAAGGGTTTTAGGAGCTCTGAGCTATGAATAGGGAGAAAGACCAAATATATATTTCTTATTATACATAACAATACCACACCTTCAAAATATTTCCAGTACTTCATTAGACTTTTGTAAAAAGTGCACTGGAAAGCAGGTAAGCAAGGAAAATGGGCATAACAGGGAAGATATTTGGGAATATATGTAAATAAACAAGAGATGATCATTACACAGACCAATGATGGTAATGAGCCTTGAGCTGTGAAGTATGATTAGTAACTTATTGTACAAATAGCAAAATATAAATAATAATTGAATATTGTACTATACACTTAAAATCTTTTGAGAGGGTAATTTCATTTGTTTTTTACCAAAATAAAATAAATAAATAAAATTTGGAATTTCTTCCTGGATTTTTTAAAATCTCAATTGCATTGTCCAAGCCTGTTCTTGCTTAACTAAAATAAGTCAAATGAATGACTACTCCCTTATCTCACGGGGTTCTCAAATCTAGGATGAAAAAAAATGGGCCAGTTTGCATCAGCTCAAGTAAATACCAGTGTAATACTTTAATAAAATGGCACAAGTAAATTTTCTAGGAAGTGAAATCTATTTCATCTTGATGCGTCAGGACCAAAAGTGACAGAAACTAATTTGAACCATAGAATTGAAAATGCAGGAGGTACCTTCCTTGGCTCCTCATCTCGGTCCACTAGGGTTGCTATCATACTATAGACTGGGTGGATTAAAAGCAACAGACACTTATTTCTCATAATTCTGGAGGCTGGGAGTTCAGCGTCAAGGTGCTGGAAAATTTGGGTTCTGGAGAGAGCCCACTTTCTGATTCATTGATTGATGACTTCTCACTGTGTCCTCAGATAACAGAAGGGGCAAGGGAGCGCTCTTTTATAAGGGCACTAATCCCATTCCTGAGGGCACCACCCTCACGACCTAATTACCTCCCAAAGGCCCCACCTCCTAACACCATCACCCTGGGATTTCAACATGAAGTTTGGCGGGGAGTGCTATTCACACCACAGCACTCCTGAAAGGGTGTTGTGCCATCCAGCTCTCATCCAGCAGAGCTCTAATGGCCGAATGTCTTCAGGATATATGCCACGTCTTCTCTCCAAGCTCTTCCTTCTGGTGGAGTCCCCAGGCAGGTGTCTCCTATTGGCAGCCTTCAGCTTCTACTACAATCAATCTGAGCCTAGCAAACTGTGCTATTGTGATCTATAATAAGAAATATATATTTGGTCTTCCTCCTTCTCCTGGTACAGAGCTCCTGAAACCACTGGAATTTCCTATAATAAAAGCAATAAAGGTGTCATTTGTTCTGTTAATGAGGTGACTTTTGGAAAGGCCCTAAGGATGGGAGCTGGTTGCCAGGGGAACCAATCATGTAATCAAGGGATTGGAACTTGCAGTACCACCCCCTGACCTCCAGGGAGTGAAGAGGGGCTGGAGATTGAATCAGCTGCCAATGTCCAATAATTTAATCAATTATGCCTATGTAATGGAGGCTCCAAAACAGCCAGAAGGACTGGTTCCAGGGAGCTTCTGGGTTGGTAGAAATTTGGGGAGAGTGGCACAAGCAGAGAGGGCATGGAAGCTGGAGCCCTTTCCCCGGGGCCTTGCCCTGTGCATCTCTTCCACCTGGCTGTTCCTGAGTTACGTCCTCTAATAATAAACCAGTAATCTAGGAAGTGAAATGCTTCTCTGCGTTCTGTGAGCTGCTCTAGCAAATTAATCAAACCCAAGGAGGGGGTCATGGGAACCTCTGATTCGGTGGGACAGAAGCACAGAAGACAACTGGACTTGTCACTGGCATCTGAAGAGTGTGTGGTGGGGGGCATTCTTGTCGGACTGAACCCTTAATCTGTGGGATCTGATGCTATCTCCAGGTAGATGGTGTCAGAATTTAGTTGAATTGTAAGACACCCAGCTGGTGTTGCAGAATTGCTTGGTGGTATGGAGAACCAATCCCACCCCACGTTGGAATTGGAGTCAGAATCCTTTTGTAAACAAGAGTTCCTCTCTTCCAAATGCCTCAACCAACGCTTAGAGTTGGTGTCATGCTGGTCACTGAGATTGTCGCCATGACCAGGGAAAGGGTCTGAGTGATCAAACCTCCTGTTCAGGGCTGGGACCAGCACCAGCCAGAGAAAGGCAGTAAATTCTGGGCAAGCCCGACCACATGGAGCCACATATTAGCCAGGAGGCCAAGGGAAGAAAGAGAGGAGATGAGTAAGAGAACACAGGAAGGCCTACAAAGTCACCTGCTAGGCTGTGGAGTTGACGGGCTTGGAGATGACCTCACCACTCCAGGAGATAACCCAGGTGAGGAGAGACCACTATCCATGCCCAGGAGCCAGGACCAGAGCCCATATCACTGCCAGGATGCTCCTGGAGAACATGCTAGCTGCAACCTCCACCCTCCAGGAGAAGGGAATAACTTTTGTAAAATTAATGATTAAACTTACAGATAGCAAATGTTGTTTCTTTTAATGCTCCAGTATTAAAAACAAACTTTGGACAATGTTTTAACTTTTTCAACTCAAAAATCATGTCAAAACTAATGACTCAATTTAATGTTTTAATTGCAAATATAGTGCTAACTTTTTTAGATATTTTAGTCAAAACTTTTAAATAATTCAATGTCCTAAAAATTCCAAATATCCCAATGATATTTCTAAGCTTAAAGCAATATTAAGAATATTTCTAGGGGCTTGAGTCACTATATACAACTCATATAAAGTTATTCCATCATCCCAACCTAAGCAAATAGGAGTTTCTTTCCCAGGGCTCTGAAGGGAATGAACGATAGGGCACTGAAGGGAATGTTTCCTAGAGATCAGAAACAATTCACCAAGGAGCACCATGCCTTTCATATGTGAACTCACCAATCCGGAGCCCACACCCTAAGCATCTCCTCTCACATTCATGGGCAGGCCACTGTCCACCTGCCCTCATCACCCCAGGGCAGGTACCACACAACTAGGGACAGGCCCTATGCCCCGAGCCAGCTGAAATTACTCAAACCAGGCAATCCTGAGTCTGCTTGCCCTACCTCATCTTGCCTTTCCTGTAGAAAAAACAAGGGTCTTTCTCAAGATTTCCCCTCGCTCCCCCTGCTTCCTAGCAGACCCTGCTGTTTCTCAGTGTGGCCTGGCCCTGTGAGGTGTGTTGTGCCCCTCCTCTTGGGAACTGTGAGTATAACAGCTATCTTTTCAATGGCAGTCATGTCTTGATCTGTTGGCCTCACCATACCTGAATAACAACAGTAATAAGTTTTTTAATTGGCTGTATTTTAAAAGTGAGACAAAGCCAAGAGCAAGAGGCAGCAGTGGGAGACAAGTTCCTAATTATGGGTGGGCGTCAGTGGCTGTGTGCAGAGCCAGGGCTTACACAGAAGGGGAATGTGACCAGGTTCCGTAATATCCCCATGCTCAGATGCCGGGTTGCAAGGGAGGCTAAGAGTAAGTTTATCTGTCATTTTTCCAGGAGCAACAGCACCCAGCCCCTTTCTAGAATCTGAGGAAGTTGCAATAAGCATTAAAACTGCTTACTTCTAAGGCAAAACCAATTCTTGGTTGTGGAGAAACAAAGCCATGCAAATAAAGTGAATATCAATCTACAGGGGAAAGGTTGAGTTCAATAGAATGTATGCTGGGCAGCCAGGAGTTATGCAGTCACGGAAAAGATTTAGAGCTTTCCCAGAAAATCTGAAGGGAGGCCTTACGAAAGACTAGGTAAATCTATGCATATCAAAATCACAGATTGTGAAACAATTACACAAAAACAATACCTGTATAACTAATAAAGAAGAATTCATGGAAAGTTGTTACTCTACATGGGGAAGGGAAGTGGAATCAGAAGCAGGGGGACAGGCAGATGGTAGCATATGCCCTTTGATAAACCCATGCAGGTGTGGGTACCTGGAATAGGAGTTTAAAATAGCCAACCAAAGGCACCACCCAACACAGCCACTGGACACTGTACTCCCAGCCTGCCTGGAAAATCATTTTTCGAGCCCATTCCACATTGGAAAATATTACAGGAGGTTATTGCTTCTCTAGAAAAGAGAGTCTGCGCTTAGGTATGAGGACTTATTTGGTGTTCCAGCATAGGACTCTGGGAAGGATGCTGTACACAGAATCTAAGGCTGCAGACAACACCAAAAGAAGATGAGCCTGGGGTCTCGGGTCCTGACTCGAAGGAGTCTCTAAGGGAGACCTGGTGGTGAGCTCATTACCATAACCAGACCTGTGATTAAAGAGTTCCAAACTCGAACCCATCATCCCCGCTCCGCTCCCCACCCTCCAGCTCTTCCCCTCCTGAAGTGTGGGGAAAGCTCCGTCCCTCCCAAAATTCTGGACAGTCCCCCTCCCCGCCAAGACAGCGAAAGAAAAGCCAAGGGCACCCGGAAAACCCCCACAAGTCACTTGATACCATGCGCGGGTGGCCTCAGAACAGCCAGTCGCTTTGCTAGCGTCTCCATTTCACGCCCAAGGACCCGGATGCGGCGCGCTCGATGAGGGTCCTTGGGCATGACCCGGACGCGACGGGCGGGGATGGTGCACAGGAGGGTGACCGCAGAGTCCCCACCCACCCAGGCCGTCCTGGCGCTGGGATCCTGCGCGACGGGGCTTCCCAGACACAGAATGAGTAGCGCGCGGGAGGGCGCTGGGGCTCAGGGGCTGCAGCAGTGCAAGGGTGCAGGATACAGGGACGCGCGGACACAGGGTTTCAAGGGTGCTAGATAGAGGAGCTCAAGGGCGTAGGAGTGCCGCAGTGCCAGGACGCAAAGGGACGGCAAGCGGCACACACCGTGCAAAGACACAGATGGGAGGGAGGGTTGTGGAGGTGGAGGGGAACCTTCCCTGAAGAAACCGCTCCCGCCTACACTCTGGGGACTGCCCGCGCAGGATCAGAAAGAGCGGCGGCCTCCGGTATTTACTCGAAAGGGCTCATCTGGATTGGTTCAAACTCAATCTTGCCCGCCCCTCACGACAAACCTATTGGCTAAGGCGCCTCCTCGAGCTTTCCAAGGCTTTCTATTATTCCACCACCTCTGCTGCGTCCTTCAATTTGGCGTGTGAGTTTGCAATTTCCTGTATTTTATGCACATTTGTGCCTTAATGTTTTCACCCATGTCTTTGGATATTATCGTGATTTCCTGACACGCTCGTAACACAGAAATGCTCCTGCTTTGGGGCGGGGGCTGGAGGGGTCGGGGGGGGCTGGACAAAACCACCCAGACAAGCCCTGGGATGTCCCCTGTGTGTGTCACGGGTGAGGCCATCTGCCCACCCATCCCCCAGTCACCTTCCGTCACCTTCCCTTCGCCCCCACCCCGTCCATCTCCCAGGACCCTCCCTACACCCCTCATCGCCCAGCTTTCCTTTCTGTAAAACCCACCATTCCCATCCCTCCTCCTGCCCAGCTCCTGGCCTCCTCCTGACACCTCTCCCCACAGCCCCCAATGCCCCGCTCCACAGTCCTTCTCCCCCACCCCCTAGCTCTCCCTTCCCAGGTCCAGACTAGGTCTCCTGAAAATACCAGAAATATAAAATATGGCAATAAAAAAATTATTGTCATAACATCTCGTCTGTGTTTTCTGTATTTTCTTAATACTGCTGGAAGTTGCTAGATTCACTTTCAACACCCCTTAAGATCTTTTAATTAATGTAGTTAGATAGGAAGTAAGAGATAAACACTGTGTATGCATGGGGAGGGGTGACATTTCCCTGGAAGAACAAACAATTAGAACCGCCCATGCACCGGTGCAGCTTCGAGCTGGCGGTGGGGAGGGGCTTGGGTGCCTTCTGTGCCCAATGACCCCAGCCTTGCCTCTGACGCCTACTGCGTCCCCACGGTCTATCCGGGTGTGACTGTCGCAGCTCAGAAGCCGATGGGCGAGCGTGCCCTGCCGCTGTGTGTCTGTGTGTCTGCGTGGGCGCTGAGATGGAAATGACATAGTCCGCAAGCTGTGCGTCCATTGCTGCTTCTCAGATCTCGTTTCGCGGTCCTATCTCACTTCTGCAGTTGTGGTCGCCTGTCCTTCATTCACACCTGGCTCTGGGATTAGATTCAGCCCTACTCTTTTCTAATTTGCTGAAATAAAATGAGCAAAGAAGTCATTTGGCCAACACGGGTGTTTGGAAAAGACCACTCAGTTATCTTGCGCAGGATGCGGGCCAGCATCTGCCTATCTTGCGTCCTGCGCGTGCGCGCGGCCGAAGGGCCCTGGATGCCAGCGCATCGGAGGGCAAGGCCTTGGAGACTGGGATCCCCAGCCCTTTGCCACACGGGGCATCCCTCGGTGGTGGCAGGAGGATGGCTTTTGTCCTCAGGGTGTCCGCTGGAAGCTGTGCTGAAGGACAAAGGCTGCCTAAACCGTCTTTTCCTTCTTTTCAATCTTGCATTCTGTGAGGTTTACTTTTTCTCTGCAGAGCTCCACGGCACGCCCTGTAATTTCAACTACTCACTTTCCTGCAGCGCTCAACCCTAAAGAATTAAAACTCCTCTTCAATAAGCCTCCGTGTTGTCTTTTCTGTACCTGCGGGGTGCTGTCTCCAGGCAGATCCCTCCCTCCCTCCCAGCAGGCTCTGTATATAGCAAGTGTTACAATTCCGATATGGAAAGAATCAGCATTCTATTGGGGGGGGGGGAATATATGTGTTTGCCATTGCAATGTTTCAGTTATATGAAATGCTTGTTTGTGAGAATTTTAAAGTGATTTGGCTTCTTGCCTGAATGAGGAGAGAGCTTACTGCACAATCCCCTAGGAGGAAAGAATGGCTTCATTCGTGCATCACAAAAATCCAGGATGATAAAACGTACTCATTTCATGCATGAAGTAGGAAACAGATGGGCCCCTGGGCCAAAGGGCTGGTGTTTGTCAAATGGAGCAAAACTGAAGTTTTGTCCTCAGCCAGACGAGAACGAAGCCCGTTTCCCTTCCTCCATTAATATGTTGCAGCAAAAATAGAAATGAGACTTTTCTGATAAACAAGGAAAGTAAGGAAACAATGAACAGGCTGGGAAACAACAGACACAGGTCTGAAAGAGTTAAGCAATCTTGGTTATTCTTCAGCTGTTACTACTAAAAAACACTTGTAGCTAGTCGTGTCCTTCACAAACCTGAGTACTCTCTGACTCCATAAGAATTCCCCTTTGCACCTGGCATTTCTTCTCCTCCTACACTCCCTTGTAGCACTCTTCATTTCAGAAAGAAGGTCACGGGCCGATAACTTCAGAGACACCAGGCCCGGTTGCTGCTTGACACCTGACGCCAGCTTTGGCCATGAATTTGCAGAAGGAAAGGAATGCAAGACCTTCATTACTTTGAGCCTTCATTACACCTACCCCAGACCATGAGGCCCAGGCTATATAACCTTTCCCTATTCCGCAGGGAGGGGGGCACAGTTCTTGAGGCGCTAGCTTGCTGTGTTATCCTCTTTGCCAGGCAAAGATTAAAGCCATTTTTCTCATTCCTCCAAAACTCTGTCTCCATATTTTTTGGGCATCAGTGCACAGAGAGCCAAGATTTTGGCATCATGCATGCAACAATTTATTCAATGTATATATGGAATCTAGGCACTGTACTCTAGAAATGATAACAAGGGGAAAAAGTTGTTTATTTTGGGGTTTTTAAAAATCATCCAAACCCCTTTTTAAATTACTCTTCCAGGCTATTATGCCCAAGCACTGTCTGTCCCTGAGTGTTAAGCTGGAGATCCTGTTTCTTTGCTTTTCTTTCTTTTTCTGTTCTTTCTTTGCCTTCCTCTCCCCTCCCCACCACCACTCCTTCCCTCTCTTTTCTTCCTTCAGTCACTTTTTCACCCTTCCTTCCTTCCTTCCTTTCTTTTCTCTTTCTTTCTTTCTTTCTTTCCTTATTTCTGGAAAACCTCAGGCATGCACTATAGTATTCCATCTGTCAATACAAAATGTTGCCCTTGATCCAGAGGACTGTCCCTTTTCCATTCGGGCTGCTATGATAGAATACCATAGACTGGGGGAACTTAAACAACAGACTTTTAGTTCTCATAGTTCTGAAAGCTGGGAATAGAGAGATCAGGGTGCCAGTGTGGGTGGTTTCTGGTGAGGGCCATCTTCTACATTGCAGAAGGAGGGGTGGGGGAGGAGGAAGGGGAGGGGGAGACGAAGAGGCAGAAGGAGAAGGAAAACAGGAGGAGGAGAATGGGAGGTGGAGGATGAGGGGAAGAAAGCTCTTTCCTGTCTCTTTCATAACGGCACCAATCCCATTCATGGGGGCTCTACTCTCATTCAACATACGAATTCGGGGGGAACACAAACATTCACTCCATGAGATTCTGGTTCTGATTTCCTGGCATTAACCACCCTCTATGTGGGAGGATAGCGGTTTCCAAACCTTAGGACCAACATGGAAAGACAACTTCTTACCCAAACCCCTTCCAAGAAATGCTCATTTCCTATCCCACACCAAGTTTTCTTCCAAGCCTTCCTATGCCGCAAGGAAGCCAAGAAACCTCACCAGGACCCAGTGCAAGGACCAGTTTTCCAGGGGCTGGCAGCAACCAGACGAAGGGAGGGGACTGTGGGTTGTACAAACTGCTGCATGGCCTGCAGGCCAAGGGCCATCCAGAGACAGCTTCATGGTCCAGTGACCTGGGCTGACACTAGAGCAGCCCTGAGCAGCACTCTGTGCTTGGTTCAGTGCTCTGTTGTGTCCATCTTGAAATTCTTAATAGCTTTTTACAAGGCACCCACATTTTCATTTTCCTCTGGGCCCTGGAAATCATGTTGCTGGTTCCGCAAAATACCCAAATCATATCCTACTCAAACCTCAAGTCACAGATTTTCTATGCCAGATGCCTGGGATAAATACTTTTGCTACTGAAGGGGTTCCGGACATACCACCCAAAATATGCCGCATTTGGCATATTGATTATTTTGGGCTGAAGTCACTTGAAAAACAGCAAATGCTGGGAAAAACTTTCTCTGAACTCCCCTTATCTGCCTAAAAACAGTTTCTTCAAAATGAATTCAACTGCCATTAATTCCCTCCTGAGAGTTTCATCAGCAGAGGAAGATTGATTCATCACAGGAGAGGAGACTAAAAGTCAATGCCACACCCAGACAGACTTTGTCACAAACTATTGATATCATATCTCCTGTCTAGTCTCCTAAGGGCCCAGTCACCTTTCCTAATATCATTTACTCTCCTCTAAGATGACTACTTCTCCCCTTTTCCTATTAAGATGGTATATAAGGTCTCAAACCTCATCGCTTTTGGGGGTATTCACTTTTTTCCCCTGCAATGCCCCCATGCACATAATATGTAAAAATGAATAAATTTGTATAACTTTTCTCCTGTTACTCTGCCTGTTGTCAGTTTACTTCATAGACCCATCTATTGAACCCAAGAGGGTGGAAGGAAAGTCTTTTCTCCATACATAACACGTTACAAACGTGTTAACAGCTTCAATAACTACCACCAATGAGCCTTAACTGAGTTTTAAGAATAAAAGGCAGCTTGCAGTCAGAGAAGTCTGTGCCAACTAGATCTACAGGCGAAAGGAAAGCGATTTTTGTTTTGAGTGTATCTCCTGTGCAAGATCAAGCTTCAGACCTCTTCTAATGGTGCTGGGGGTCAGGGTGGGACCAATCATTTATATACATTGGTCATTAAGTCTCTGGTATAAAAAAATAATGGTTACAAAAACAGTTTGAATAAATGATCCAGAAGCACACAGTTGTTACTAAGGTGCCTTGTATTCAAAGACTATTTTTAAAAAATTGATTTGGAGATTGTGGAATTGAGTAAAATTTCATCTGCAGTACTTTCAGCTTTCTACTGCAGTAGAAATTTTAAGATATCTGACTGGTGTTTTTCCCTAGAAACTTACATTTAAACACAGAGCAATGCATCTTGATTTTGATAATATTTTTTCCCCACACATCACATCCCTCTTCAAAATGAAATTCAATATCCAAAACCAAAAATATCTAGGTGTGGTTAGTGCAGAGTTTGGTACCACTGGCCTGACTTCCAGGGCCAGGTTCCCACCTCATCAGCTGTTTCACTTGAGACATATTTTTTTCTGCCTTTTTGTCACCCATCTGCAAAATGAAGTTATAGTATATACATGGAAGGGATGTTATGAGCACTAAATTGAACTAAGTATTCATTAAGTTGTTACCTAGATCATAATGAGCTCTCTAGAAACGTTTGTTAAATCAACTATATATTTTTAAGGCAAACAGATAAAATAGTTAATACTGAGCATACCCAAAGCAGCTCAGGGGACACACAATCTCAACATGTCCGATGGACCTCAGAGGACAGATTTGCAAGCAGGGGGCACTGCCTCAGCTCACAGGGCTTATTCATTCAACAAACACTTATTCATTCAACAAACATTGATTGTATCTCTGCTATGTGCCAAGTTCTATGTTCCACCTTGGAGATTTAGAAGTGAAAGACACATCTCTCGCCCTGGCGATTACAGCTTAGTCCATGTTCTAGTGGGCAAGAGAAAGCCTTATGCTCCATATTTATGTGATGGAGCTGTCCATGGCTCAGAGGGAGCTCAGCTGAGGCAGCCCCGGCTGCGGCTGGGTCTCTTCTGAGAAGGAAAGGATGAAATGGAGTCAGGAGGACTTGAGCACTAAATATATGCCCACACCTCGCCATCTGCCTGACACACATTCACTCACAGCAATCCTATTAGGTAGGCATTGACATCCTCACTTTATAGATGAGGAAGTAGAGGGGCAGAGAGGTGAATTATTAGCCCCAGGTAGGGAGCTAAGCACAGGCTATCTAAAGAGTGGCCCCCTGGCATCTCTCCTCCACTTTCTTCACACCCAAACCTTCTAAGGCAAATAGGATCCTATTTGGGCTTCTTCAAACTTATGCTTGTGTAGGTATCTTGAAAGCACCTCGCTAACTTCTCTGAACGCAGTGAGCCACTTTGTCTTTTGTGGGTGCCATTAAGTTTCCTAGCCTGTTTGGATAATGCTCTGGATGAAAAAAAAAAAAAGTTGTCAGGTAAATGAACTCCACAACCGTGCTTCAAAAACTATGATGTGCATAGGAATCTGTTTAAAATGCAGATTCGGACTCAATACATTTGGGGTGGGGCCCAAGCATCTGCATTTCTAATGGGCTCCCCAGGTATTCCTGTGCTGAAACAAGTGAGAAATGTGAATTCATACTTGTGTATACAGGAATTGATTTAATAAGGAGTAAACTTGGGGACTGGTGACTTCAGTTAAAAACAAGACAGGCAGAAAAAACAAAAAGAAATTAAAAAATAAATAAATAAAAACAAGACAGGCCCCAAATGGAGTCTCTCTTTTTTTTTTTTTTTTTTTGCGGTACGCGGGCCCTCTCCCGTTGCGGAGCACAGGCTCCGGACGCGCAGGCTCAGTGGCCATGGCTCACGGGCCCAGCCGCTCCGCGGCATGTGGGATCTACCCAGACCGGGGCACGAACCCGTGTCCCCTGCATCGGCAGGCGGACTCTCAACTACTGCGCCACCAGGGAAACCCTGGAGTCTCTTATGCTCAGTTCCCCATCACCAAACCAAGCCTTGACTTATTTCCTAGAAAGAACATCTTAAAAGGGTCAGTAGGAATCGCCTGATCAGCACTAGTTAGGTAATCGGCCCCATAGACCCCTGCCATCCCCTTCAGGGAAGTAACCTTGGAGTAACACCTGCTTTTTTGCCTAGTATATTTTCCTTGTTCCTGCTCCCTCTGGCTATAAAAGTCTTTCATTTTGTACAGCCCCTCTGAGCTCCTTTCTATTAGCTAGACTGGATGCTGCCCAATTCTAATCGATTTTTGCTCAAACTCTTTAAATTTTTAATATACCTCAGTTTATCCTTTAACGGTTCCACAACCTACGTTCTGATGGGTAAGTAGAGAACAATAATAGTATCTTACCCTTGGAGTTATTAGGAGACCACATGAGATCATACATATCAAACACTTAGCATATAGCTGTCACTTCAAACGGGTTTGTCTAGTCAGTATTAACAATAACAACAATATGAAGGACTAGTGTTTCCTTTGAAACTCGTTCATTTCCTCCCTCCAGTTAAAAATCTGCCCTGTTGCTTCCAATGTAAGTACCTTAGTATACCTTAGTATGTTTTCAGTACTATTTTCTGTACTTCCGAAAGAACCGTTCGCATTTCCTCTTGAATTCTGAAAGGAATTATCTCCTTGGCCACTGGGGCGGGGGGGTGGGGGCGGGGATGATAGGAAATAAATGATTGGAACGGCACTTGGAAGCTGCCATATCCCTCTGCTGAATAAGCACAAGCTTCCCGTCCCTAGCTATTTGGCTAAGGAAGAAATGTCCCCTTGCGTTTGTCTCCCATCCAGAAAAAATAGAGACACGGGATTAAAACGGGTTTTTATTACCTTCTTCATTTTTTTGCCCAGGTCCAGACCGGCAATTAAACAAAGACCCCTCTCCCGTTACAACAAAGGGATTGAACAAAAATGCTCAACCTGACTCCATGAACACAGCAGACGCGCCTTCGGATTGGTTGGGCTATTGTCCAATAGGAAAGAAGAGCCGGCATCTTCTATTTACATACATTCTTTGTGGACCAGGCAGAGAGGGGCGGGCCGTCCAATCCGATTCTAGAGATTTGGAGCCTTCATTTGAATATGAGGAAAATAAATAGTGATGTCCGCCGCCTCACTTGTGCCAGAGGCGCAGCCCAAGGAGAGCTCCTAGAAGGCAGTTAGGGAGGCTTAGCACGGCCGCAAGGAGAGCTAGTCCATCTATGTCTATAAGGTGCTGTAGGAGGTGCTTCTCAACACAGATACCTCTTCTAAGGCCATGGGTATCATGAACTCGTGGATCAAGGACACTTTACAGCTCACGCTTCAGCGAGGCCTGCTGCCTGGCGCGCTACAAGCGCTCTTGTAGGTCCAGGGAGGCTCAGAGGGTTGCACGCCTGCTGCAGCCCCATGAGCAGTGTGCC
This sequence comes from Orcinus orca, assembly GCF_937001465.1. Taxonomy (NCBI): domain Eukaryota; kingdom Metazoa; phylum Chordata; class Mammalia; order Artiodactyla; family Delphinidae; genus Orcinus; species Orcinus orca. The sequence goes on along the minus strand of NC_064561.1, from coordinate 15,634,426 downwards.
GTGCCAGAAAGTACCAAGACTGTCAAATACACCAGCTCCAAGTGAGGCGGGCCCCTGTGCTCCAGAAACCAAAGGCTCTTTTCACCGCCGCCTCCGCGCTTAGAAAAAGAGCGTGCCACCTGTTGTGGTCGTGAAGTGCTGTTCAGTTGGGATTATGGGAGAGATGGAGTGCGCTCCTGAACTAAAGCTAAGCTTCTTTTCTTAATGGCATATTCACCAGAAAGAGACCTGCTGTGTTAGTCTAGGCCCCAGCCAGAAGCCTGAGAGGGTATAGCCCTGACGCTTGAGCCGTTGAACCCAGTCCAGGCCTTTCTGTCTGCGTGTGGCGAGAGACCTGCGAGTGAGGGGCACGGATCACCTTCAAGAAGGCTTAATGCCAACCTCTTCCTCTACCCATACCCCCTCGTGGGTCAGGGCGGGGTGTGCTGAACATGACACTGGGTGAGGCTCTGGGTGTTGTAACAGACTAGGCAGCGACTTTTGGGGCCGTCCTTCCCGCGTTTACAAGGCAAAGCATCACGAGCTTTTGCTCAAAACATTTAAGCAGCATTGAGTTTGAGCAGCTCCTTATAAGCACTAACGCTATTCCTGTTTGAAATATCAAAACAGCAGGAGGACAGGTACTGGTCTAGACCCTCATACTCAGCTATAATCCTTCAAACTAGATTGGTATTCTTTTATCCGAAAAAAAGTGTATACTTTTTTAACATATGCCTCATAAACGGTTTAAGAGCTTTTTTCTCCTCAGTCTTACTGAGGTATAATTGACATACAGCATTGTACAAGTTTAAGGAACTGGAAGTTTGTACCTTTTGACTGCCTTCATCCAATTCCCCATCCCCTCCCCACCCCTGCCTCTGGTAACCACAAATCTGATGTTTTTCTATGAGCTTGTTTGCTTGTTTTTGAAGTGTAATTGACCTACAACACTATGTTAATTCCTGGTACACAACATAGTGATTCCATATTTCTAAACATTTGAAAATGATCACCATGATAATCTAGTTGTCATCTGTCAGTATATTATATAATTATTGACTGACTATATTCCCCATGCTGTACATTTCATATCTGTGACTCATTTATTTTGTAACTAAGAGCTTGTACCTCTTAATCTCCCTCACCTATTTCTCTCCTCCTCCAACCCTCCTTCCCCCCGGAAACCACCTGTTTGTTCTCTGTATCTATGACTCCGTTTCTATTTGGTTATGTTTGTTCATTTGGTTTGTTTTCTACATACCACGTATAAGTGAAATACAGTATTTGTCTTTCTCTGTCTGACTTACTTCACTTAGCATAATACCCTCTAGGTCCATCCATGTTGCTGCAAATGGTAAGGTTTCATTCTTCTTTATGGCTAATACTGCATTGTATATATAAACCACATCTTGTTTATCCATTCATCCACTGATGAACACTTAGGTTGCCTCCATATCATGGCTGTTGTAAATAAGGCTGAAATGAAAATCAGGGTGTTTTTGAATTTATGTTTTTGTTTTCTTTGGTTAAATACTCAGAAGTGGAATTTCTGTATTACATGGCAGTTCTATTGATATTTTAAATGTTTTTGAGGAAACTCCATTCTGTTTTCCGTAGTGGCTGCACCAATTTATATTCCTACCAAGAGTGTACGAGGGTTCCCTGTTCTCCACAGCCTCATCAACACTTGTTATTTGTTGTCTTTTTGATAATAGCAATTCTGACAGCTTGAGGTGATATCTCATTGTCGTTTCAGTTTGCATATCCCTGATGATTAGTGATGTTGAGCATCTTTTCATGTGCCTGTTGGCCATCTTTATGTCTTCTTTGGAAAAACATCTATTCAGGGCCTCTGCCCATTTTTTTTTTCTTTTTAATTTATTTTGTTGAAGTATAGTTGATTTGCAATGTTGTGTTAATTTCTGCTGTACAGCAAAGTTATACATATATATACATTCTTTTTCATATTCTTTTCCATTATGGGTTTATCACAAGATATTGAATATAGTTCCCTGTGCTATACAGTAAGACCTTGCTTTTTTAAAAATTACTTAGTTTATTTCATTTTTGGCTGCATTGGGTCTTTGTTGCTGCACATGGGCTTTCTCTAGTTGTGGCGAGCGGGGGCTACTCTTCATTGTGGTGCATGAGCTTCTCATTGCGGTGGCTTCTCTTGTTGCAAAGCACAGGCTCTAGGCGTGCGGGCTTCAGTAGCTGTGGCTTATGGGCTCTAGAGCCCTCTGCCCATTTTTTAACTGGGTTGTTGGGGTGGAGGTTATGTTGAGTTGTATGAGTTTTTTGTATACTTTGGATATTAATCCCTTGCAGATATATTGTTTACAAACATCTTCTCCCATTCAGTAGGCAGTCTTTTCATTTTGTTGATAGTTTCCTTCACTGTTCAAAAGCTTTTTAGTTTGATGTAGTCCCATTTGTTTATTTTTGCTTTTGTTGCCCTTGCCTGAGGAGACATATTCAAAAAAATACTGCTAAGACTGATGTCAAAGAGTGTACTACCTATGTTTTCTTCTAGATGTTTTATGGTGTCAGGTCTTAATCCATTTAAGTCTTTAATCCATTTTGAATTTATTTTAGTCTATTATTTTAGTCTATTTTGTCCATTTTTAGTGAGATATCTTTTCCCCAATGTATATTCTTGCCTCCTTTGTCATAGATTAATTGCCCATATAAATGTGGGTTCATTTCTGGGCTCTCTATTCATTCAGTTCCATTGACCTATGTGCCTGCTTTTGTGCCAGTACCATGCTGTTTTGATTACTGTAGCTTTGTACCATAAACTGAAGTCAGGGAGTATGATACCTCCAGCTTTGTTCTTTTGTTTCAACAGGGCTTTGGATTCTCTGGGTCTTTTGACTTTCTATACAAATTTTAGAATTATTTATTCTAGTCCTATGAAAAAAATGCCATTGGTATTTTGATAGGGATTGCATTGAACCTGTAGATTGCCTTGGATAGTTTGGTCATTTTAACAATATTAATTCTTCCAATCCATGAACACAGTATATCTTTCCATATGTTTGTGTCATCTTCAATTTCTTTCATCAGTGTTTTATAGTTTTCCAAGTACAGATCTTTTACCTCCTTGGTTAGATTTATTCCAGGTATTTTATTCTTTTTGAGGCAATTGTGAATGGGAGTCTTTTCTTTTTCTGCCAGTTTGTTGTTAGTGTATAGAAATGCAACAGATATCTATATATTAATTTTGTGTCCTGCAACTTTACTGAATTCGTTGATGAGTTCAAGTAATTTTTTTAGTGGTGTCTTTATGATTTTCTATGTATAGTATCATGTCATCTGCAAACAGTGACATTTTTACTTCTTCCTTTGTAATTTGGACTCCTTTCATTTGTTTTTCTTATCTGATTGCTGTCACTAGGACTTCCAATACTATGCTGAATAAAAAAGGTGAGAGTGGACATCCTTTTCTTGTTCCGGATCTTAGAAGAAATGCTTTCAGCTTTTCACTGCTGAGTATGATGTTTGTTAGCTGTGAGCTTGTGGCCTTTATTATGTTGAGGTATGTTCCCTCTATACCTACACGTTATTGGGAGTTTTTATCATAAATGGATGCTGCATCTATTGAGATGATCATATGATTTTTATTCTTCAGTTTGTTAACATGGTGTATCACATTGATTGATCTGTAGATATTGAACCAACTTTTCATTTCTGGGATAAATCCCACTTGATCATAGTGTATGATCTTTTTAATGTCTTGTTGAATTCAGTTTGTTAATATTTTGTTGGAATTTTTGCATCTATGTTCATAAGTGATATTGGCCTGTAATTTTCTTTTGTTGTGATATCTTTGGTTTTAGTGTCAGGGTGTTGCTGGTCTCAGAATGAGTTCAGAAGCATTTCTTACTCTGTAATTTTTTGGGATAGTTTGAAAAGGATATGTGCTAACTCTTCTCTAAATGTTTGGTAGAATTCAAACATTTGAAAATGTCTGGTCCTGGGCTTTTGTTTGTTGGGAGGCTTTGTTTGTTTTTTTACTTATCCAGTTTCAATCCTGGTGATTGGTCTATTCATATTTTCTATTTCTTCCTGACTCAGTTTTGGAAGATTGTATATTTCTAGAAATTCATCCATTTCTTCTAGGTTTTTCATTTTATTGGTGTATAATTGTTCACAGTAATCTTTTATGATCCTTTGTAATTCTGTGATGTCTGTTGTAACTTCTCCTTTATGCTCCTTTTAAGAAGCTTTTCAATAAAACAAACGGAGCACTTTTTAAAAAAATTGTTAACCATATGCAAAATACATGACACACTTAATAACAACTAAGGTATGCAAGGCCTTACTGGGCCCATGCTGTTCTCACTCTAAAAAATATCTCATAGTGCCGGTGACTCCCAAACCATGAAGAACACCTTCAGAGAACAACTCAGTCTCCAAGAGCCAAAATGCTATGTGAGATTTGGATTCACAGCTGTGTTCCCTCAGGTGGACAATGGCCATCTGACTCCTCCCTCAGGAACTCACACACATCATTTCCAGGGCCTGCCACTCATTAATCAATATTTAACCTCCTATACAGTAAATACTGTTTTGCATTTGTAATTTCTTGTTAAAATGACAGTTTTTCCCCTCCAAAATACTTTCTTTACTCCATAATAATTAACAAATTTGACTTGAAATTTCTCATATGAAAAAGGAGTCTCCTTGATACATTTCAGATTGTATACCTGCAAAATTCCTCCAGTTCCTTCCAGGTCCTTAGTTTAAGCATTTACCTTGGTTATTTCAGATCCAGAGAATGATTCCATTGTGCTGAGTCCTAGTTCTCCTTGCCTCTATGTATTCTCAAGTACTTGGTTAACTGCCCTAGTTTAACTTTCAACTTAACAGAACGTGTATTTCTTTGTTGTAACAATATGATAGACATGGTTTCTGTATACAATTTCTCTCAGTTTTTTCAATCATAAAATCTCAATAGCAGGGACTCTGTATCACCTTGCCGCTTCCTTAACAGATTCCCCTCCTAGGAGAGGGCTAAATCGAGCCCAGTCTGCACCTGAGGCTGTGTGTACAACCTCCACTGGACTGTTCAGCAAATAGAGGCAGCCTTTTTTTTAACTTCAAGCTAATTCTGTGTGCCAAAGAAGTCAACAGTACTGAGAAATTAATTGATATTTTGCATTATTCGCAGAAAAATTTATTTTTTAAAGAATGGTATTTGCAGATTATTGTAAAATCTTCATTTTGCTTCTTTTATTTTTGGTACTAAGCAGTGCTTTTGCCTACTGCTAGCACTATATATCACATTCTCTGCTGGAGACAATTTTCACTTATTAGACCTATGGTTTAAGCTCATTAAGGTAAAGAATCACGTGAATCTGCGAGACTACTTTCATGTGACTAGAAGTTTTCATTAAGATACTGACTCCCAAGCTACTTTGGTAGGAGGCTGAGGGCTTGGACCCAGTCAGCAGGTCCCCATTTCAAAGTGGAGGGCTGAATTTTGCAGTTTTTAATATGAATCAGATATCTACTGAGAAAATTAAAGGTGTGGACTTGTTGATGACAGATCGCTGTTTAACTTTTTTTAATAGATTTATTTTACTTATCTATTTACTTATTTATTCTTTGGCTGTGTTGGGTCTTCGCTGCTGCATGCAGGCTCCCTTCTGTTGTGATGAGCGGGGTGCCACTCCTCGCTGAGGTGCACGGGCCTCTAACCCTGCGGTGTCCTCTCCAGTTGTGGAGCGCGGGCTCCAGGCGCGGGCTTCAGCAGCTGTCACGTGGGCCTCAGTAGTTCTGGTTCATGGGCTCTAGAGCACAGGCTCAGTAGTTGTGGTGCACGGGCTGAGTTGCTCCGCGGCACGTGGGATCCTCCCGGACCAGGGCCTGAACCCTTGTCCGCGGCACTGGCAGGCGGATTCCCAACCACTGCGTCACCAGGGAAGCCCCACTGTTTAATTTCTGTATTACAACTAGGAAGGCAAGGAAATGAGTTAAACTGCTCTGACAAAATTCCCATTTTGAGGTATTTATTTTTTTTAATACTGTTTCAGAGCTCGTATCTATAAAAGAGAACAAAGGAAAAGAAATGATGCTGCACACTGCTATCATTATAACCATAATAATACTATATATGCCCATGGATGCACAAACTAATTGAGGCAGAAAGGAAAGGAGGGAGAGGCAGGGAGGGCGGGACCACTATCCATCTCTTTAAATGAGGCAGGTGTCACTTAAGTTTTATTTTCGGTTTTACATATACCTATCAAAACTTATTTATGTTTAAACAATTGTGTACTGTCCAGATGATTTTTAAACACTGACTTCTGGTCACCTACAAGTATTTTAAAATTTCAATATCCTTTTTTGTAGAGAAAGGAGATAGATAAAACAGTGTAAAAAATATATATCTTAGGCTTCCCTGGTGGCGCAGTGGTTGAGAGTCCGCCTGCCGATGCAGGGGACATGGGTTCGTGCCCCGGTCCGGGAAGATCCCACATGCCACGGAGCAGCTGGGCCCGTGAGTCATGGCTGCTGAGCCTGCGCGTCCGGAGCCTGTGCTCCGGGAGAGACCACAGCAGTGAGGGGCCCGTGTACCGCAAAAAAAAAAAAAAAAAAAAAATATATATATATATATATATATATATATATATATATACACCTTACATTAGGATGAAATTCTGAGGCAGAAGTTGAATGAAGATATGAGTTCAAGGTGAAAAAATTATCTAAAATCGCTCAGTGTTAACAAGTAATTTAATAGTGTATTTTATGAGTTGCTAGGGTTATGGTATCGAATTGCTGTTTCAATAGATACCTTTAAAAGATTGATGTGAAACCATTTTGTTTTGTAAAACGTCCTACCTTGGGATTTGCATCCTTGCAATTATTTGAACTAGACATAAAATGTTTTGGACGCCAACTTTAAAATGTGTGAGGTTTTAGAAATTCTTTTAGAGTGGACCCACGTAGGAAAAGGAATGGGGCGGGCGGGGTGGGGGGGCGATGGGCTTCCAGCAGCCGTGGCTGAAGACACTCGGTGGGGGTGGCGACGTTTCCTCCCCAGCTCCGCCCGCCCAGCCGGACCAGGCATGCAACCCGCTTCCTTTGGAGATGATTCACAAAAAACATGATTATTAGCCTTTAACTGAACGTCTGTTCCTTGCCTGAGATGATGACACGACTTTTCAATCTAATTCTCAAAACGGCTCAAGGAAGTGATTATTTGAAATCTCCTTCTTACAAATGAGAAAAAACAAGGCAAGAAAAAAGGTAGGCGATGTCTTCTTCAGAGTGAAGACTCTTCATGCCAAAGCGCTTTCCCTTGAACTAAGATGACACTTTCCAAATGAATGCCATGAAATCAGAGAATAGGGAAAGTTCTGCGTCACTAGTGCGTCACAGAAAATAACGTGGCTTAAGTGGGAAAACTACATTTGCTTCGAAAAACGTTATTTTTCCTCTTAAATTGCCCTCCTCCCCACTCCCCTACCCCCCTTAAAGCTACCTGCAACAGGGGTCGGCTTTTTACATCCGGCTCCTGTGCAAGGAGCGCTGCGTTCCACCACGCTTCCGTTTTTCTTTCGGTTGTCAAACATCCTGCGGTTGAAGGATGCAGACATGCAAACATCCTCCCGGAAAGGTTCATTGCCTTAGGATAAAGGTGTCTGGTTTAGGCAAGGATGCAGCGCCAGGCGCCACCGCCAGAGCTGCGCGACAACCCCCAGGGCCTCACCAACTGCGTCCTTCGGGTTCACCCATCGGGGACACGGAGGTGGAGAGACTGGCACGAGGTCCCACTGGGGGCAGGTGACCTGCGTTCCTTACCGACAGGCTCACACCACACGAACACAAAAAACTAGACATGGAGTCCATGCCCGCAAGCCCCGGGAATGGCACTCTCCACACACTAAGGACACTTGAGTTCAGGGTTCCTACTTTGTTTAGTGAAGCGTCAATAACCTTGAGCGAAGGCGAGGGTGGACACCCAGTTTCTGATTGCCTCCCACATTGTTATTTTGGGTCGCCATTCCATACCCGATCTCCGTAAAAAGCAGATATTCTCCCATTCCGCTCCCATACACACGCGCACACACGTCTACAGGGAGCGGGGAGAACGAGAACGTCCTCCCAGTAACCAAAGAACCGCTAAGGAGCACACATCGGATGCGTTTACATAACCCTTCACGTGTTCGAAACCCTTTCTCGATCTTGTGGGTGGCTCTGAAAAGAGCCTTTGGGTTCCCGGGAACCGGGGCGTGCCTCACTTGGAGCTGGTATACTTCGTGACGGCTTTGGTACCTTCGGACACGGCGTGTTTGGCTAGCTCACCGGGCAACAGCAGGCGCACGGCCGTCTGCACCTCCCGGGACGTGATGGTAGACCGCTTGTTGTAGTGCGCCAAACGAGAGGCCTCGCTAGCAATACGCTCGAAGATGTCGTTGACGAACGAGTTCATAATACCCATAGCCTTGGAAGAAATACCGGTGTCCGGGTGCACCTGCTTTAACACCTTGTACACGTAGATGGAATAACTCTCCTTCCGACTGCGCTTTCGCTTTTTGCCATCCTTTTTCTGCGCCTTCGTGACGGCCTTCTTAGAACCCTTCTTGGGTGCCGGAGCTGATTTGGACGGATCAGGCATTACGGCAGATCTTTCCAAACCGAAAAACCGATACACCTCCAGCAACTCAACTTATACGTCCTGTATTCAAATGAGGAATCAAGAGCTTCTAGTTTCTGATAGGATCAAGCGCAGCGCAACGTCATCACTGGAAAAGGCGCATGCAAATTAGGGGATGGAGGCTTCCTTTTCTGATTGGCCACTGTCGCTACCCAATTGGGAGGCTCCGGCTCCACTACCTCAAGACCATATATAAGGACTCCCTGAGTATTACGGCTTCGTTGCCTGGGGTTCTGTTTCTCGGCTTTCTTCTTTCCCCGCGCCTGATTGGGAGATGTCCGGCCGAGGCAAACAGGGAGGCAAGGCGCGCGCGAAAGCGAAGTCGCGCTCGTCGCGCGCGGGCCTACAGTTTCCTGTCGGCCGAGTGCACCGGCTGCTCCGGAAAGGTAACTACTCTGAGCGTGTGGGTGCTGGTGCGCCTGTGTATCTAGCAGCCGTGCTGGAGTACCTGACGGCTGAGATCCTGGAGCTGGCGGGTAACGCGGCGCGCGACAACAAGAAGACTCGCATTATCCCGCGCCACCTGCAGTTGGCTATCCGCAACGACGAAGAGCTCAACAAGCTGTTGGGCCGCGTGACCATCGCGCAGGGCGGCGTCCTGCCCAACATCCAGGCCGTGTTGCTGCCCAAGAAGACGGAGAGCCACCACAAGGCCAAGGGCAAGTGAGGCCGCGGAGGCGGGCCGGAAACGGCTGTGCGCCCCGGGGGCCCCGTGACACCAAAGGCTCTTTTCAGAGCCACCCATATCTTCTAGAAAAGAGCCGCACTGGTCGAGGGCTGTGTCCTTTTGAGCGCGTTCCTGTGCGAACCTGCGCAAGGCAGGGCTCGCGGGAAACCGACCCCGACGCATGATTTGGGTGCGCCTAGGCGGACAGTGGGCTCAGTGTTCATTTTGTGCGGGGAATGGCGTCTGACAACGCGGCCGTTTTGAGTTTTGCCACCATCAAATCCATGGGGTTTCAATCCCACTCATCCTGAAGGTGTCTTTGTTATTACTGGTGACAAGCTACTTTGGTTCCGGAAAGTGTCATCACTCTGAGATTTAGACACCAAATACGTAGCTGTTTTATCCCAGGGAAAATCTGGTAGATTGATCTGGTATTGAAAGTGTTTAACCTTGAAAGAAACTTTACCACTTGAGGTTCTGATAGGTAAACATGATTTCCATTTTAAAATGTATGAGTGCATGACTTAGTTTTTTAGAGAACATGCGATCAGAATTGTATAACGTACTGGGAATTCTAAGGTCTTGGGAAGGGTTTGTCAGCATTTGAAAATGTCAAATTATATTTCGAAAGTAGGTGTAAGTTTTTAAAGGAAATCTCATGGTAAATAGAATAATTATTTAAAAGAATTTCAATCGTTAAATTTGGGTTGGTCAAACGTTAATCAGAGATCCCCTTAAACTGATCGCTAAAGTCAATAAAATAATTTGTACCTTGAGTTTGATGAGGAAAATTACGTTTGTGAATATAGTAAATTTAAAGTGAACATTGTTAGGACCAGATTAAGTAATATATATGTGGATATTTCAGAAGATGACTTCCTGAATTCCACATTCTGTTATAAATAGGGGTTGTAGTGTCCCAGAGATGCTCCTGCAAAGTCAACTGAGAAATGAGAATGTTAATGGCACCTACTTCATGGAGTGAAGGGATTAAATGAGTTCATCTATACTAATCCCCTTGTTTAAAAATCTCTAGCACAGTATAAGAGCTCAGTAAATGTCTATTCCTGCTGTCATTATCCTTAGTGATTCCATTAATTTTTTTATTTTAACAATAAATACAGGCCAGTAAAATAATTTAGGAATATTATACAATAGTTAGTTATCTTACTAAAATTAGATGTACTCAAACCAGGGCTCCCTAGACACTATCTGGAGCTAACCACATATCTGCTAGTCTTTAGAAAATATCCTAGCACTATAAGACTATTCGCACCAAAAATTGATAGGAACAATCAGTGTGGATGGAAAAAACACCAGACTCTCCTGCAGTGTAGGTAGAGATAGCAGGACCCACATTACCCAGTGGGACCCATTTCAGTGAAACAAATTGCAAGGAATTATGGAAGAGATTATAGAGCCTTCTGGAGAGGTATACATTATGTTTCCAGTGACAGCCTTCAATTCTAGCTTAAATTTGATTTTTGCATTGATATTCATGTAGGTCATTGTATATCTTCAACCCCTTCCGCGGTATTTAAGAAAGAAAAGTTTCTCAGGAGCAGGGAGCTTGGGTTTTCCAAGTATCATCATGGAGCTCCAGATTTTCAATTCCTAAACTGGAGTGTTAAGATGGAGGCATGAGGACCTCCCTGGCGGCACAGTGGTTAAGAATCCACCTGCCAATGCAGGGGACACGGGTTCAAGCCCAGGTCCGGGAAGATCCCACATGCCGCGGGACAACTAAGCCCGTGCGCTACAGCTACTGAGCCTGCCTGCACACCGCAATGAAGAGCAGCCCCTGCTCACTGCAACTAGAGAAAGCCCGGGAGCAGCAAGGAAGACCCAATGCAGCCAATAAATTAATTAATTAATTAATTATTTTTTAAAAGCGTGAGGTGGGAGGTGCTCTAAGGGGTAGTCAGTCCTTCTTTTGTCACTTCTAAGGCTGAGCTAATACAGCCACAGGGCCTATTTAATTTTCAGTTAATTAAAATTAAATACAAAGGTGCAGTTTCTCAGTCACCCTAGCCACACATGGCTAGTGGCTACCACATTGGACAAAACAGATATAGGAGGTCTCCATCATTACAGAAAGTTCTGTTGGGTAGCTCCGGTCTAAAATCTGATCATCTCTCAGGGTTATCAGGTTCAGAAGCATAAAGTATGCAGAGCTGCCTGCCTTGGTAGAGAAAGCTCATCAGACTCATGCTTAAAGAAGAAAGCACCACATGGCCCAGCAATTCCACCCCCAGATACACACAAGGACTCAGATACCCATGCACCCATGTCACATTCAGAGCAGCATTATTTGTAACATCCCAAAGGTGGAAATAGCCCAAATTTCCATAACAGATGAATGGATAAACAAAAACGTGGTCTATCCATATAGTGGAATACTGTTCAGCCCTAAAAAAGGAATGGCACATACAACATAGATGAGCCTCAAAAAACACTGTGCTAAGTTAAAGAAGCCAGACACAAAAAGTCACACATTGCGTGATCCCATTTATAGGAAACATCCGTAACAGGCAAATCCATAGAGACAGAGAGTAGATAGTGGTTGCCAGTGGCTGGGGGGTAGAGGGGGGACTACAGAGTGTTCACTTTTGGGGTGATGAAAATGTTTCAGAGCTAGGAAGAGGTGATTGTGAATGTACTAAATGTCACTGAATTGCTCACTTTAGAATGGTTTATGCTTATGTGAATTTCACCTTGATTTAAAAAGAAATGTGAAACTAATACATGGATATGCACTAAAAAGAAGAGGAGACTGGGTGTCTCCATCGATTCTATCCAGTAGGTGGAGTGTGGGATGGACAGGGGCTGGCCTGGCTGCACGGTAGCATCCCTTAGGGACCATGTGGGAAGAGGGGCATGGTGTCCCTTTGGGTGGCCACAGCCTTTCCGTCTGCCTGCCTCGATGGAACTTCAAGCCCTTTCTCCAGCCCACTGCCACATGTCACACATTCCCTTCACCAGAATTATCTTGATCATTCTCCCCATGTCCCTATGAAAGATGAAGAAAGGAGGTGGGAGATCCCAGAGGAAGAATGCAGCCTGGGAAGCCTCAGAAACATCCATGCCCACTGCAGATAAAGTGTCCTTAGTTTCTGGAATTCTCAGCTTAGCCTGGCCCAAGTCAAAGAGCCCACCGCACCTCTCTCCTGGGCGTGGCCTGCACCCAGCCCCTGCTGCACATCTAGTCTCTCCTCCCTACTGTATCAGTTCCCATATGTTCACCAACATATTCAAGAATCTCCCGAGTGAAAAAGGAAATGGACTCCTCCCCCCTCTCCGAGTTTCTGTGCTCCCCCAGACCCTGGATTAGAATTTGGAGAACTGGGTCACCCAGCTCCCAGTGCCGTCGGATCTGGGCTGAACTGAGCTCTTCTCCCCCTGTGTCACCCTGTTACATGGCTGCCCCAGCCCTGGTCATCAGGATCTGCCTAGTGCCCCCCCCACTCCCCTACCCCCAGCCAGGGTTTTGTTTCCATGCATTGCTCACAAAACTTCATGAAGGCTTTGATTTTCTCCAATGCATGCCCAGCAAAAGCTCTAAAACTTCATCCTTTTCTCTGCCCATTCCCCTCCCTCCCACCTCCTGGTCAGCTCAGTTCTACTGCCTCCTGCACAGGTCTCTGGGGATACCAGGTCCTGGTGCTTCTCACCTCCCTCTCAACTTTGGACCCAGCAGCCCCTCCCGTGAGCACTGCCCTTGTGCCTCCAGGCCACCTCTCTCTCCCTCTGCCTTGTCTTCAGCTCACTCCCAGTCACCTGCAGCCCTCTTTGGGTCATGTCCTTCCTGTTCTCTCCTACAGGATGGCAGATCAACCCCAAATGTCCTAGAGGGCCTGTAGGTCAGCAGTTTGAGCTGGACCCCCAAGAAAGCTGGTAGTTAGCGAACATGCTGAAGGCTGGCTCATAGGCATTTGGGGCTAGCTGGGGGGTCAGTTGGTCAATCAGTCATGGGTCATTGTGGGGGGAGGGTCCCTGGGAAGGTGCTGGTCTGGTAGCCTCTCTCGCATATCTGAACACTTTGGTTCTTCTCACCATCTCTCCCCATGGCTAATTCAAGCTTCCTTACACAGTCCCAAGAAGACAAAAAGTGCTCAGGACCCCTGAGGCTTGGCCTGCACGCTGCGCTCAGGCCCCAAGCTGGGATTCGGCGAATCACAAGGCCCACTGGACCCTAGGTGTGGACCAGTAGCCTCCACTCTCAATGCTAGGAGTGGCAATTGGCCATGTTGCCATCCACCACAGGTTCTGTGGTTTGACCAGAGCCTTCCTCTTTCTCACAGTCTCATCCAGGTCATGGATGAGATGGGCTTCAGTGACACCCAAACATCATTGATGGCAGATGTCTTCCCAGAGTGCCAGGCTTAATGCTCCTGCTGGGGATTTCCACCCACTCGTTATGGCTGGACTGCACTCTGAGCCTGACACCCGCCCCACACTACCACCTCCCCATCATTCCCCAGTTAGGTAGATGGTCCTGCCATTCTCCAGCGACTCAGGTAAACTAAATACACTAACAGATCTGCCTTTCATTCGTTCTTTTCCATGGTTGCTCACGTGGAGACCAATAGCAAGTTGGTAAACATCAGGAAGACAGATCTGTCTATGTCAGCTGCTACCACCCTAGTCCTGGATCCCACCTGTAGTGGGCTGAAGGTTGTTTCCCCCCCTCCCCCCCCAAAAAATAGATATGTCCACATCCTAAGGCCTGGAGCTGGCAACTGTGACCTTATTTGGAAAAAGTCTTTGCAGGTGTAATTAAATCAAGGCTCTTGAGATGAGAAGGTTATCCTGGATTAGGATGGGCCCTAAATTCAATGACAACTATTCTTACAAGAGACAGAAGAGGAAAAGACACAGAGATACAAGGAGATGGCCATATGACTACAGAGGAAGAGATTGGGGTGAAGTGGCCACAAGCCAAGGGGCACCTGGAGTGCCAGGAGCTGGAAGAAGCAGGAAGGATCCTCCCCTTTCTGCCTCTTCCAGAGGGAGCACAGCCCTGCCCACACTTTGACCTCTGGCCTGCAGAACTGGGAGGAAAAATATTTCTGTTGTTTTAGCACCCCTTCCCCACCTCAGCTTGTGGTAGTTTGTTACAGCAGCCACAGGAAACTTGTACACCATCATTTCTTACCTGAACTACTTCAGTTGCCTCTGTACTAATCTCCTGCTACCAACACTACAGCATAAGTGAGATTCTCAAAAATTCAGTTTCCCTCCTTGGGAATAAAATCTACCAAAAGTCACTCAAGGGAATCCGCCACATCAACAGGTAGGGAAAAAAGAAGAAGGAGGAGAAAAATCATGTAATCATCTCCATCGATGCAGAGAAAGCATAGAAAAAGTATTGGCAGATAACAATATAGTTAATGGCGAAAGACTAGACGCTTTCCCTCTAAGATCAGGAACAAGGAAAGGATGTCCGCCTAACCACTCATTCAGTGAGTGTTGGAAGTTCTAGCTGGTGCCATAAGCCAGAAAGAAAAGAAAGAAAAAGAGAGAGAGGAGGGAGGAAGGAAGGAAGAAAGAGAAGGAGAAGGGAGAGAAAAGACCAGAAGAGAAAAGAAAAAGAAGAAATAGAGAAGGGGAGAGGGAGGGAGGAATGGAAGGAAGATGAGGCATACAGATTGGAACAGAAAAAATAAAACTATTTGCAGATGACATGATTGTCTACACAGAAAATCCCAAGAAATCTATGAAACAACCCCCCAAACTGATGGCTGAATTCAGTAAAGTCTCAGGATGCAAGATCAACACAAAGATCAATTTCATTTCTGTATATAAACACTGAGCATGTGTAAACCGAAATTAAAAACACATTGCCAGGGGCTTCCCTGGTGGCGCAGTGGTTGAGAGTCCGCCTGCCGATGCGGGGGGCACGCTGGTTCGTGCCCCGGTCCGGGAGGATCCCACATGCCACGGAGTGGCTGGGCCCGTGAGCCATGGCTGCTGAGCCTGGGTGTCCGGAGCCTGTGCTCCGCAACGGGAGAGGCCACAACAGTGAGAGGCCCGCGTACCGCAAAAAAAAAAAAAAAAAAAAAAACACATTGCCATGTAAAATCACTCCAAAAAAAATGAAACACAGGTATAAATCTAACAAAACATGTACAGGACTTGCTGCTGAAAATTACAAAATGATGATGAAAGAAATGAACGATGATCTAAATAAATGACATACAGTGTTCGTGAACTGGAAGACTCAACATAGCAAAGACGCCAATAATCCACAAATTGATGGATGGGATGGAAACACCGAGACAAAGGTAAGTAAATGTGAGGCATCTGGTCACTAAATATTTGTGATCATTAAGTATACAAGAGGCATTAAAAAATCATGATCACTAAGTGTACAATAGCTACTAAGCATTCAGAACCCCTGAGGCACTCAGTTTTCACAGATCTTAAGCAGCCGCTGCTGGGACTCTCCACAGGAGAGCCTGTCCCTGTGTGGCTGCACCTGTATGCATTGGCCCAGGACCCCTGGTGTCTCCTGGACCCTGTTCCTCATAACCTCACCATCAGCAGGGAGGCTAGGTGGCAGGGAGAACAGGACACACACATGTCCACGTATGCCCAGGATCAGGTGGTGCGGCTCTCCTCCTCACTGACACCTATGTTTGTCAGCTCACCCCATGTCTTCCCCCTTACTTCTTGTTGCCTGTTTTAAATTAATTTAATAAACCACGTAGTTTGAGCTTTCTAATGTGACCTGTAAGCCCTTCTGCACCATAACCTGTAGTGACCTTGGAGGGTACGTCCTCTAGTACCTCCACCTGAGAGTTGTAGGAGGCTACCCCCGGGCAGGTGAGACAGACAGGTTACCTTCCACGGAACAGCTCGGTTGCTTCCTCTCACTGCTGGGTATTGGGGGGTGACATTCAAGCTGAGCTCCTGGAGGGCAGGAAAACCGTGGCTGGCCTGATTCCCAAGGACACCTGCACACTTGGAATGGAGCAGCCTAGCCAGCGCCCATACAGGTGTGCTGGACACCAACTCTGATGACGAATGAACGCTGTGTGTGATAACACTCACCACCCTCCTATTTGTAGAAATTACACTTTAAAACGTCACAGGTATGGCCTGAGAGGCCTTAATTAGAGGGGCGCAAAGCCCTTGAAGGCAGTCACTTCTAGCAGGCCCTGCAGCGGCTGCGCGGTGCCCTCCAAGTAACAGTCCCAATCTTTCAGGGCACAGCAGGAGCCGCTCTTCCATTTACCTCTGACCACGCCTCCTTCCCCGTGCCAGCTCCTCCTTCCCTCAGCTAGTCTCTGTCCCTCCAAACCCAGGCGTCCCACCATCCCCAGAGCAGCGGGTTCCCACTCTGAAGGCTTCCAAGTTTCCTCTCAAAGTCTTCACGGTCCTGGGCAACACGCCCCAAGCCAATGGTGCTCTATTTCTGCTCAGTGTGTAAACCTCTACGACACTATCTCCCCTCTACTGGGCATCACCTCCCCAACTAGATATAACTCCAGGAAGGCACTTTACTCCCAAGTTCTCAGAGCTATGCCAGGCACATAATAGGTGCTAAATGAATATATGATGAATGAAAGGAAAAAAGAAAGCCAAAGGAGTGCTTCTCCCTCTATCAGAGAAAGAATGAAATTGAGCTCCAAAAGCCACACAGCCAAAGAGCAGGGAGAAAGTGTGCCATCCCACCTCTGGGCGCCACCCGCTGCCGGGTGTCCTTTTCCACAACAGTCATTGAGCCGACTTCGGGTTTGGCTGGGAGGAAGTTACCAAGAAAAGAAAATTAGGAACCCAAGGATGAGGGTCACACTCCCGCAGGGACTTTGAAGCCGCGGCTTCTTCAGAGACCATCCCGGGAGAGAGCTGTTTTTGTTGAAACGTAAAAAGGGACGTGGACTTGATGTCTTTGGGGAGCTCGGGTCGCCATTCCCGGCCAGTTCCCGGAGGATGCGGCGCGTGAGCTGTGAGTCCTTGGGCGCAAAGTGGACGCGCCGGGCAGGGCGGCGTACAAGCCAGGTTTCTGCAGAGCCTCTCCAGCGGCGCCATTGCAACGGGGCTTGGTCTTTGGGTCCTAGGTGATGGGATGCTGCTGGCCCTGGGAGAGTAGAGCGCGAGAGGGAGATTCGGCCGACTCCGGGTGCGTGTGCGCACGAGTTCAGAGGTAAGGGTGCAGGGGTACAGGGATGCAAGAGTGCCGGGGATACTGGCGCGCAGAAGTGCAGAGGTACAGAGATACAGGAGTGCGGGATACTGGAGCATGGGGGTGCAGGGATGCGGCGGTACGGGGCGGAGGGCGGGGATTACCTGGGCGCGGGGATGCAGGAGTGCAGGTTACGGGGGGCGGGGATACAGGGGTGCAAGAGTATGAGGGAGGAGGGGTGGAGATACCGCGGTGCGTGAAGTGGAGGGTGCTGGGAACAGTCGCTGGCGGCTTCTGGTGCCCGCTGTGAGGAGGATGGTGGGTTTGGAGGCTATGGCTCCTGCGTGCTGTGGTCAGGACTCGCTACATAAAACAGCAAAGCCTTTGCTGCCCTTGTTTGCACTTGGGAACGTTTTCCGGTTGGTCAGTTCAAAGACAGCCTGCCTGACGGCATTGGTCACGCATCCAACCTCTTGTCCTCCGGCTGCGGCCACTGACCTGCGCCCCGAGACCCTCGCCTCTCCAATCCTTCCCCGGGCTCAGAATCTCGGACACTCTACGGATTTTGCACACTTTATGTCACCGATTTCTCGCAGGGTCTCTCATTCCCGAGACAGAAAGGCTACGGCCTATTCTCCCTTGTCTGGTGACGGTTTACTTGACGCCGCTGTTCCTGTGCGCGCTGGAGTGGAGCACCCCAAGTACCCCCTCAGCACCATCAGCAAAGCCTGCTCTCCTCTCGCGCTACCCCAAGGGCATTTGTCTCCGCCTCCCCGCTGTTCGGCCCCCAATCGGTCTCTGTTCTAGACCGTGTCTTAGATTTCTGTTCGCTCTTTCCTGCTTAAAGGGATACACACACGTCCACATCTAGACGTTACTAACAGACATATGCCTAAGACCAAATACCCGTATATGTCAACGGCTTTCTTCTTTAACCAAAATCCATAAAAACTCAACACATTATTGTTTACGTCTTTTAATTTTCGTATGCTTGTAACTGCATATATTAACTTTTCTTCTTTTATAAAGTAAACATAATCTAATTAACCACTATTATCGTTGTGTGATCCTCAAATTCTCAACTGTGGCCCAGGGGAGACTCTTTCAAATAAAACGGCTATTTTGTCTTTAAGGGTAGCCCCTGATATTGTTGAAAGCATCTTTGCTTTCTGACAGCAGCGAGTTATTTCAGATCCATCAAGGAATTCTGATTTGTTTTGTTTTGTGTGATATGGTGACATAAGAAATTACATATTTGGTCTTTGTCCCCTGTTCCTGGCACAGAGCTCCTAAAATACTTAGAATTTCCTGTGATGAAAACCATACAGGTGTCTTTGGTTACATTAATGTGGTGAATTTTGGAAACTCGTTGAAGATGGGGGCTGGTTGCCAGTAGAACAAAGCAAGTGATTAGAGGGTTGGAATTTTCAGTCCCCCCACCACACCCCCACCTCCAGGAGGGGAGAGGGCCTGGAGGTTGACTCAATTTCCAGTGGCCAAGGAGTTACTCAGTCATGACTAGTACTGGAGCCTCCATAAAAACACAAGAGGATGAGTTCAGAGAGCTTCCAGGTTGGTAAATAGACGGAGGCTTGGGGACAGTGGTGTGCCCAGAGAAGGCATGGAAGCTCAGGGCTTCTTTCCACATGCCTTGCCCTGTGCATCTCTTCCATCTGGCTGTTCTCAGTTATATCCTTTACTAATAAACCAGTAATCTAGTAAGTAAGGTGTTTCTCTGAGTTCTGTGAGCTGCTCTTGCAAATTAATCGAACCCCCGAAGAGGGATCTTGGAACCTCTGATCTATAACCAGTCAGTCAGAAGCACAGGTGACATCCTGGACTTGCGACTGGCTTCTGAAGGGAGGGCAGTGATGAAACAAAATTATTTTGAGAGAGGACAAGAAAAATTTAACATAAAAATTTCTCTGCCCTTTGAGCCACTGTTCTCTCCCCTTTAGTGTGCGCTATGCATCTGCGTTATACATTAACTAGATCCCCTTAACACAGGAATGCTTACTCGCCAAAACAAACAAACAAACAACAGCAACAAAAACAATTTCCTCCTGGTGCCAGCAAGGTAACTCTTTAGGAGGTAACCTTCCTTCCTTAATCCTGTAAGGGGTCACAATGACCCACCACTTGCCTTGTTGAACTGTGTAAACTGTCAGTGTATTACTTTGATGCATAACTCTTTAATGTATAACACTTTGTCTCAAAAACGTATATAATTGTGCTTTGACCTCTAATGGGTGGCACAGTCCTCAGAGCTTTCTGAGAGACTGTCTTCTGGGTTATAATCCTCAGGTTGGTTCAAATAAAATTCTCTATTTCTTTCTTACATTGACTGTTGATTAATTAATTTTTTTTATCTGAGTCCTTAATCTGTGAGGTCTGACACTATCTCCAGGTAGATGATGTTAGAATTGAGTTAAATTTGTGGGACACTCAGTGTCCGCTGAGAACTGGAGAACTGCTTGGTGACCTTAGCAAACACAAATTGGATTTTGTTTTTTTTTTGACTTAAGACATGAATTCAACTATTTTGTTTTTGTTCTTTGCACTCAAGCCATAGATAATTTGTTTTGCTTTTCATGAAAATTAGTATTACGGTCGGAATTGAAGAGCTGGGCACACACGTGGTGTTGGCTGTAGGGGAAGGGGAGTAAATG
The DNA here is from genome assembly GCF_937001465.1 of Orcinus orca. Lineage (NCBI taxonomy): Eukaryota > Metazoa > Chordata > Mammalia > Artiodactyla > Delphinidae > Orcinus > Orcinus orca. The sequence continues at coordinate 15,614,315 of NC_064561.1, read as the reverse complement.
CCGCTTCTATTTTGTCTGTGATAGCTGTCTGTGTGTGGAGAGCTGGGACTCAGCCATCTTGTTTCTCTTGTTCACTGTTCTCTCTTTTAGTGGTTATGTAGGTGTCCATCCTGTGGAGATAGATTGATCTTCAGAGTCGTTGCGATCACTGGCAGTCCTCCATAATTTCCAGGCCTTTGATTGTCTCAGTGAGGACGTTGTAGAAACAAAGGAGAAATATTTCTAAAAGCATGAGCTTGACGCTGCCTAGTGGTTCTGGCGACTGTTCCACACGTGAATAATAAACGATTCAAGGGAGAGAATATATTAGCATTATTTCATGGAAACCACTGCAACTTTGGCAGTTTTTCTGCCATCCATGCGGTTTTACCCAACATGAACTGACAGTGGGTTTTGGTGTCACCATTGATGATAAGAACATTCCTTTCTTCCACATAGCTCTTATTTATTTATGGCTGCGTTGGGTCCTGGTTGCTGCAAGCAGGTTTTCTCAAGTTGCAGCGAGCGGGGGCTACTCTTTGTTGTGGTGCGCGGGTTTCTTATTGCGGTGGCTTCTCTTGTTGCGGAGCACCAGCTCTAGGTGTGCGGGCTTCAGTAGTTGTGGCTCGCGGGCTCTAGAGCGCAGGCTCAGTAGTTGTGGCACACGGGCTCAGTTGCTCCGCGGCATGTGGGATCTTCCCGGACCAGGGCTCGAACCCGTGTGCCCTGCATTGGCAGGTGGATTCTTAACCACTGCGCCACCAGAGAAGTTCCTTCCACATAACTCTTATATGGTCTTTCTCTTTGGCATAGCCAGCTGGGTTACATGCATTTTTTTTTCCATCCAAATTACTCCATTTAGCAACACAAATTTAAGAAGGGACACCAATGTACTTTTTCCTTCTTTTAGTTTCTGGTCATGATAGTAGGTGGGTTTACCTTGCACTAAATCTGCTTGTGCTAGTTTGAGTTCAGCAAATGTTCCCCAATCATGTGCCCCACTCCTCACTCCCAGGGGTGAACTGCCCTGTCCCATGACCTTGGGTGCAGCCACATGTGGCTCAGAAACTGGCCACTCCATGAAATATTCTCTTTCTCATCCTAGAACCTGTAAATATTACCTTGTGTGGAAAAGATATGAGTAAATCAAGGATCTTGAGAGGAGGAGCTTATCCTGGATTATCCAAGTGGGCCCTAAATGTCTCTTTATAGGAGAGAAGCAGAGGGAGCACTGACACACACAAGGAGAAGATGACGATGGTGGCAGAAACTCGAGTGATTCGGCCACAAGCCAAGGGATTCCTAGAGCCACCAGGAGCTGAGAGAGGCAGGAAGACCCACACTTAGAGTTTCTGGAGGGAGCGAGGCCCTGCCGAAACCTTGATCTCAGACTTCTGGCCTCCAGAACTGGGAGAGTCAATTCCTGTGGTAAGCTCCCCATTTGTGGTAGTTTGTCAGGGTAGCCTCAGGAAGTTAGCACATCATGGGCCCTCATTGGGCGATGGCAGGTTAGAAGGGATGGTGCCCACTTCCAGAGCAAGGGCCTCTGGTGCAATGAGTTGCACTTCTATCCTGCACCCCGAGACCTGCACATCCCAGAGAGGAGCTGCTTCCTGAGCCCAGAAGGAGAACAAGTGAGTGGAAACTGCAAGCTGGAGCCAGCAGCCACGGTGCCCAGCAGCCCTGGAGCTTGCCGCTGAAAGTCACCGAGGCTGTCTTTATGCAGCACTATCACAGAAGAAATGGGGAGCAGGGAAAGTGGTCCCCACCTCATATGGCAGGAAACTTCACAGAGGCTGGAAACCAGCACTTCTCCTTGTGTAGTGATACCGTTGCCTGTTTTGGTATAGAGTGTTAATAGCACAAGTGGAGGTTGTTAGCTGCATTCAATAAGGTTTTACCAAAAATAAATACATAAAAAGATAAACTTAGAAAAGAGCTTGGCTCGTTTACAACTAGGGGTGAAAGAGAAAGGAGAGAATGCTGATTCCAGGTTTTATCAATCAGGATTCTCCAGAGAAACAGAACCAACGGCATGTATAAAGAGAGAGATTCATTGTAAGGAATTGGCTCACATGATTGTGGGGCTGGCAAATCTGAAATCTGCAGGGTGGGCTGGAGACCAGGGAAGAGTTGGCGTGGCAGGTCCAGTCTCAAGGAAGTCTGAGGTCATTGGGGTGGGCTAATCCTGTATGATTGGTGTCCTTATAAAAAAGGGGAAATTAGGACACAGACCCCCACGAAGGGACAACCATGTGAGGACACAGGGAGAAGAAGGAGTCTACACGCCAAGAAGAGAGGCCTCAGGGCAAACCAGCCCTGCCCACACCTTGATCTCAGGCTTCTGGCCTCCAGAACTGTGGGAATATGAATTTCTATTGTTTAAACCATCCAGTCTGTGGTACTTTGTTTTGTTAGTACTAGTAAATTAACATACCAGGACTCTGGGTAGCCGTTGGGCTGCTGGTAACAGTTTCATAAAGTTGCTTTGCTATTGCCATTTTGAAAGCACTTGTGCTTATAAGTTCTGTGCAGTATACTCTTGAGAAGTTTTGTGGGTGATAAACACCTAGAAGACAGGATCTGTCTTTCGTTGATGAGTGTGATTAATTATGTCCCTGAAATATTAAACCAAATTCTTTCAGCTGACTAGGACGGTCTAAGAACTCAGGGAAATATTTATGCATGAAATGATACAACATCTTGGATTTTTTTTTCAAAATAATCTAAGCGAAAGGAGGGCAGATGTATAAATGAGTCAAAATTAGTCTTAGGCTGATAAATGCTGAAGTCCAGTTCATTTTACTATTTTTTCTACCTTGGCACATATTTGAAATTTCTCATTTTTTTTTTTAAAGAAAAGAACTCAGCTATTTAACACATTATTTTGGTTCTTCTTGAGTCTCAACCACAAAGACTTTGAGGTCACCCTACTTGGCCTGACCCTGATCATATGGTCATAACCAAAGTCATGGCTATCTCTATGTTTAGCATTCGTCCTAGGAGGGTGTAATTTTATTATTGTCCTCATCTCTTTCCACTGAGAGTAGATGAGTTCTGCCTTGAACACATTTTGTATCCCTGTATAACCATAATGTTCACTCACTCCAACCTCCCACAGGTTTCCGGTGATGGCCATATTCATTCATACAAACAGGCAAAAATCCCCTGGCCTCAAAAAACTCAGAGAAATAGTAATACCTTCTGCTTCTTCATTAGTGTTCTCTGGCACACCCCAGTTTCAATGTGTGATTTTTTTCAAAAAGAAACATCCAGCTTTGTTATATCCCTTTTTGTCAAGCCATCTGTGAATGTCCCTGATGAGAATGTGAACCCTACCACCTGTGGAAGAATGAGCTTCATTTTTACTGCATATCCTCGGTGATTTGAATAATGGACAACTAAATAGGTCCTAAGGGAAAATTTGGCTAAAGAAGTCTGTGGTAGGCAGACTGCAACCTCCCGCTTCCCAAGATCTCCACGTCCTAGTCCCAAGGACCTGTCAGTAAGTTCTGTCACACAGCCAACAGGGCTTTGTAGCTGTCATTAAAGTTGCAAACCTTAAGATAAAAAGATTATCCTGGATTTTCCAGTTCAATTGCAGGAGCCCTTAAAAGCAGAGAACTATCTCTGGCTGGAGGAAAGAAAGATACAGCACAGAAGTCAGAAAGACTGGAAGCTGGAGGAGGACCTGCCCTGCTCTCGGTGGAAAGGATTACCTGGAGAGCATGAGAAGGAATGTGGGCAGGTTCTAGGGGAAAAGACAGTCCAGCACTCACAGTCAGCTGGGAAATGAACCTCATCCAGACAATCCTAGTGAGCCTGGGGGCACAATTATCCCCCAGAAAGGAACATGCAGACATCCTGAATTGAGGTAATGAGACTCAACAGAGGAGTGAGGTGTGCCTGGACTTCCAAACTGCAGAACCTCAGGATAATAAATGGGTTTTGTTTGAAGTCACTACATTGGAGGTAATTTGTTATGACAGCAACAGAAAACTAATACGAAGTCTGTTTTAAAGATAACTAGGAGAGTTTGGGTTAATAGAGAGGCTCTTGAAATCTACTTTGCTTTAGAAATAAGAGCCCACTTGCGGCTGGTGAACCTGGAGGATATCTGAGTACTTTGGGATACAGAGTCACTGGGCCTTGCTCTTTCCTTCTTCAGAACAGCAGTCACATCTCACTGGTAAGCCTTCCTAGGAGCAGAAATGTACTTCCAGTGGAGACAGCACAGGTCCTTGAAAAAGTGGATGGCATGGAAGGTCCTATTTTTATGGTTTACATTCAGATGAGGACTTGGATAAATTGAACATCTGATTGGATTTGAGAGAACATTTAAATGAGCATGAACAGTTCCACTCTCTAATTGGATAAAACAGCTAGGCATGTCAGCCAATCAGAACACAGATACTTCAGCGGCCCTTCAAATAGCGCCCCTAGCGCCCCTGTCTGGAACTCTTGCCATCAGAATGAAGCTGGGTTACTCACAGGAAGGCAGGGACTTTTCAACATGGGGAAATCTATAAATATGACTCAGTGTTGATAGATGAAAAAAGTTCATAATCATTACTGGTAAAAAAAGAAATAACAGGGCTTCCCTGGTGGTACAAGTGGTTGAGAGTCCACCTGCCGATTCAGGGGACATGGGTTCGTGCCCCAGTCCGGGAAGATCCCACATGCCGCAGAGCGGCTAGGCCCGTGGGCCATGGCCGCTGAGCCTGCGCGTCTGGAGCCTGTGCTCCGCAACGGTAGAGGCCACAACAGTGAGAGGCCCCGCGTACCAAAAAAAAAAAAAGTATAAGAATAGTCTATATATAAGATCATGTGATTTGCAAATAGAGGTGGTTTTATTTCTTCCTTTTCAATCTGGATGTTTTCTTATACTTAAAATCCTAGGGACTGTATTAAACTGTTCATTTCTAATCTAGGCTAATGCTGTATTCTATCATTTTTTTCTAAGTATCTCTCTTAAAAGAAAATTCTTTAATTGGATTGAGATACAGATTATAATAAAACTTTTATATGACATATATATATGTAATAAAACTTTTCATAACTAAATTGTTATTTTAAATGAGTTAGAGATTTTTAAGGCCTGAAGTATTGAAGAAATGCCAGGCCTCCAGGAAAATTACTGCTAAACTATTAAGAAATATAAAATTCTACTGATAAACAAATTCTCCCAAAATAAAGGATGAAATAAAACCTTTTTTTTTTGCCTTCTGAAGAAAATATAATGTTGCTATTAAAATGAATAAAGATGACTCACCAAAGGGGAAAAAAAATTACAGACTGTAGTCACTTATAAATAAGTAAACAGAAATTATACTTTAAATATTAGCAAACTGATTCCAATGCATTAAAAAATGACAAATTGCAATTGGAAACTGCATAAATGGTGTTGGCTAGTGTGTTGGATGAGGTCATTTTACATCCCTTTGGAGATAAAGGGTGAATGCACCAGGATGGCCATAGGCGATATATAAGAAAGGAGACACATTAAAGTAGAAATCTATCAAGGAGTGTATTAGTTTTCTAGGGTTGTATAATGAATCCCACATACTGGGTGCTTAAGCAATAGAAACTTATTGTCCCACAGTTCTAGAGGCCAAAAGTTCAAAATCAAAGTGACTGCAGGGTCAGTTTGTCCCAGGGCCATAAGAAAAGTATTTGTTTCAGGCCTCTCTCCTTCATAGACAGCCATCTTCTCCCTGTCTCTCCTCACATTGTCTTCCCTCTGTGCATGTCTAGCTGTCCAAGTTTCTCCTTTAAATAAGGACATCAGTTATATTAAATCAGGGCCCACCTTAATGACCTCATTTTACCTTACTCACATCTGTTAAAGACCCTGTCTCCAAGTACAGTCACATTCTGAGGTACTGACGGTTAGGTCTCTAACATATAAATTTGGGAGGACACAATTCAACCCATAATGGAGAAGGAATTAATAAGCAATGTAAAACTTGTTTTCTGAATCCACCTATGTTGATATGTTTCCTGCTGGAAACTGGAGTGAAAGCTGATGGGCGGCACAGCTCTTCTGACAGTGGAGGGAGCTCTGAAGAGAGCCATTGGTTCTGACGCTTGCTTGGAGCTGGTGTACTTGGTGCCCTCAGACACAGTGTACTTGGCCAGCTCACTGGGCAGGAGAAGGTGCATGCTGTCTGCACCTTTCTGGAAGTGATGGTCGAGCACCTATTACTAACGCACCAGGCAGGAACGTGCTCAGAAAAGAATTCGTCTCTCTTAAAAAAGACTTCCCCCTCTTCAGACACCAATCACAACTTCAGGATGTCACCTGTGCTTCTGACTGACTGGTTATAGATCAGAGGCTTCCGTGACCCCCTCCTCAGGTTCAATTAATTGCTAGAGCAGCTGACAGAGCTCACAGGAACATTTTACTTAACTAGATTAACAGTTTATTATGAAAGAGTAAAACTCAGGGACAGCCAGATGGCAAGGCATGAGGGAAGGGGTGCAAAGTTTCCACACCCTCTCCTAGTGCACCGCTCTCCCCAAATCTCCACATGTTCCCCAACCCTGAAGCTCTTGGAACTGTCCTTTTGGGTTTTTACGGAGGCTTCAGTACTAGGCGTGACTGATTAAACCATTGTCCACTGGCAACTGATTCAACCTCCAGCCCCTCTCCCCTCCCTGGAGGTGGGGGGAGTGGGACCCTCTAATCACATGGTTGTTGCCCTGACAACCAGCCCCCATCCTTAGGGGCTTCCCAAAATCCCTCATAAAGATAACAAAAGACACCTTTATTGCTCTTATCACAGGAAATTCTAGGTGTTTTAGGAGCTCTGTGCCAGAAACAGGAACAAAGACCAAATATATACTTTTTACAATAAATCATAAGATCACACACACTTTCATTGGCCTTACTTTCAGGGACCCCACCAATTTCTCTTTGTGAAAATAGGAGAAAACTCCCCTCCTGGTTCTGGCCAAGGGAGGAGAAAAGCAACCATTGTGAAATATACTCAGAATGTTCTCCACAACAGGGGAAGACAAGCAGAGCTTTATCCCACCAGGGAAGGGCATTTCTCTCACTCCAGCCCCTCTCACCCTCCTGTCTCACCTAAAGAAGGCAAAACAGCTAAGAAACACCTGTGAAGGTCATATCCCAGGGACACAAGATCACCAAGAGATTGAGATTTAATCACAGCATTATGGCACACTCCCCCTGCTCACAGCCTACCACCACCCTAACAGGGCTCTAGTATAATAAGAGCACATCAGGTTTGAGAGAGCTGTAAGAGGCAGACTGTATCTGAGACAGAGTTCTTAGAGAGGCTCAAAGACAACAGGACAGACAAAAATAAGGACCTCAGGAGAATTTAAAGCTTCTGGTGCCTTGAGTTAAAATCAACACTAAACACAGCCCAACTCTAGTCCAGACCAGCTCCAATCCAGAATAACATAAATCCTCACACTCAAAGCCAATTAGCCATAGTTCATATTACCCAGTACATCATGTCCAGCTTTCAACCAAAAATACTAGCCATTTCAGAAGGCAAAAAAAGACATAGTCCAAATTCATAAAGAAGCATAGAACCAGACTCAGATATGACACAGGTGTTGGAATTATCTATCAGACCAGAATTTTAAAACCGTGATTAAGATGTTAAGGGCTCTAATGGATAAAGTGGACAGCATACAAGAACAGACAGACAATGTAGGTAGAGAGATGAAAATGCTAAGAAAGAATCAAAAGGAAATGTTAGAAATTGAAAACACTAACAAATGAAGACTGCCTTTGATGAGCTCATCAGTCAACTGTCTATGATCTAGGAAAGAATCAGTGAGCTTGAAGAAATGTCAATAGAAACCTCCCAAACGGACATCTAAAATGAAAAAAAAATAGTAACAATAAATAGAAAACAGAATATTCAAGGACTGTGGGATAATTACAAAAGGTGTGGCATACATGTAATTAGAATAGCAGAAGGAGAAGAGAGGAGGGATAGAAGAAATATGTGAATAATGGCTGAGAATTTTCCAAAATTAATGATGGAGACTAAACCACACATCCAGGAGGTTCAAAGAACACCAAACAGGATAAATCGCAAAAAAACTATACCAAGGCACATCATATTCAACTACAGAAAATAAAATATGAAAATATCTTTAAAGAACCAGAGAGGGAGAAAACACTTTAACTACAGAGAAACAGGATAAGACTTCTCATCAGAAATTACGAAAGCAAAAATGTGTGGCATGAAATATGTAAAATGATGATATAAAAAAGTCACCAACCTAGAATTCTGTATCCAGCAAAGTTATTCTTCAAAAGTGAAGGAGAAGTAGACTTTCTCAGACAAACAATAATGGATGGAATTTCACCAGTAGACCTGCTTTGCAAGAAATGGTAAAAGGAGTTCTTCAAAGAGAAGGAATATGATGAAGGTCAGAAACACAGATCTACATAAAGAAAGGAAGAGTATTACAGAAGGAATAAGTGAGGGAAAAATAAAATCCTTTATTTCTCTATTCTTAATAACTGATAACTGTTCAAATAGTAACAGCAATAATATATTGGATGATAATGACAGCAATGTTATAAGGGATGGAAGGGAGGAAATGGTAATACTCTATTATTCCTGTTTCTAAGTTACCTGCACTACCCATGAAATGAAATAGTGTCATTTGAAAGTGAACTGAGATTGGTTATAAATCTATATTTCAAACTCGAGGAAATCACTTAAAAAAGCTTAAAAAGAAGTATAATTGGTATGCTAAATTGAGGATAGGGTATGGAATCATATCACAGTACAGCCATGAAAGAGATCTCTAAATATCCTTAACGCCCATAACCACTCTCAAATGACAGCAGTTACAAGTCTTCCCCAATTAGAAGTTGTTATTTAATGCATTGATAAAAGTGTACATTTATAACTATCTGACAAATTTATATATATTTTGATAATTTGTATATATTTTGGTAACTTATTTCAATATAATTGATTCTTTGCAATTTTGTATTTTATGCATTTAAAAACATTCTGAAGCATTTTACTTTATGCATTAAAAATATTTTTAAATATTATGAGCTTTATCAAACTACCAGAGTGGTTCATAGAACCAAAAAAAGAAAAAAAAAAAGATTAAAATTCTTGCCATCTATTAAAACTAAACAAAAGTGAAAACTCCTAAAAAAAGAAAAAGTTACAAAGGCTCATTAGGAAGGGTATTTAAGATGTGACAGAATTCTTTCTTACCATTGAGGCAGTGGGGGTTCACTACAATGGAGATAACCTCAAGCTGAACCTCATAAAATGGATATAGACACAATGGAGACGCCATTATAAGGAACTTGGCTGGGAGAGTTTTTAAATTGGAGAATGGGTGCTTCAGAGGAACTTTCATGCTTCATGCATTCTGTGGATACTCCAAGGTAGGTGATGATGTGAGGGAGCAGGGTGGACCCCATCCGCCCATACTGAGTGTCATCTTCTCTTGGGGTCCTTGTTATCAGGCCAAATGTGGAGTGCAAGCTTCTAGAAGTTTCTTCCCTCCTTGGCCCATAGAGGAGGAGGAGAGTGCTGAGGAAAAACAAGGGAGCTGTGCACGGAGATGCAACACCCACGATGACGCCAACCGGAACCCAGACCCGACGCCCACCCCAACCCAGACCAGCTCAGCCTGCAAGCTGACTGGCGTGCTCCACGATGCCAACCTGACTGTGGGGTCAAGCCCATGCAAAGCAAAAACAAGGGGCAGGCGCCTAAGCAGAATGCCTCACGGACCAATCAGAGCTTAGCCTGTCATCACGCTGCCTGGCACCTGGCCAATGGGAAGGCGGCAGCCTATATAAAAGCAGGCAGGCTCGGGCTTCCCTGGTGGCGCAGTGGTTGAGAGTCCGCCTGCGGATGCGGGGGACACAGGATCGTTCCCCGGTCCGGGAGGATCCCACGTGCCGCGCAGTGGCTGGGCCCGTGCGCCATGGCCGGTGAGCCTGCGCGTCCGGAGCCTGTGCTCCGCAACGGGAGAGGCCACAGCAGTGAGAGGCCCACGTACCGAAAAAAAAAAAAAAAGAGGCAGTCAGGCTTGCCACTTACGCGTCAGGGAGCAACTGAGGAGGCTGTAACAGCCCCTTGGGTTCTCGGGATAGCAGAGAAATGGCACGAACAAAGCAGACGGCGCGGAAGCCCATTGGCGGCAAAGCACCTCGCAAACAACTGGCTACCAAAGTAGCTCGGAAGAGCGCGCCAGCCACGGGGGGCGTGAAGAAGCCGCACAGGTGCTGGCCGGACACTATAGCACTGCGCGAGATTCGTCACTACTGGAAGTCCCCAGAACTTCTGATTGGTAAGTTACCCTTCCAGCGCCTGGTCCGGGAGATTGCGCAGGACTTTAAGATGGACCTGCGTTTCCAGAGCTCGGCTGTAAGGGCACTGCAGAAAGTCTGTGAGGCATACCTGGTGGGTCTTTTTGAAGACACCAACCTATGTGCCATCCATGCCAACCGTGTCACTATTATGCCCAAGGATATTCAGCTGGCACGCCATATCCACGGAAAATGTGCCTAAACTGCGCAAGCAGCCATTGATCTCACCCCAAAAGCTATTTTAAGAGCCACTACCTGCTCACAAAGGGCACTGTACACAAACCAAGTAGCGGGTGCCTTTTCTCTCCAATAAACCAGAGGCCTAGCTAGCTGTGTGTCAGCGTAGTCCCTTACTGGGTTTTGTTTCTGTTTTTTGTTTTTGTTTTGCGGTTCGCGGGCCTCTCACTGTTGTGGCCTCTCCCGTTGCGGAGCACAGGCTCCGGACGCGCAGGCTTAGCGGCCATGGCTCACGGGACTAGCCGCTCCGCGGCATGTGGGATCTTCCCAGACCGGGTCACGAACCCATGTCCCCTGCATCGGCTCTCAACCACTGCGCCACCAGGGAAGCCCCTTATTGGGGTTTATTGATATGAAATCACTGGTTAGTTCCTAGTGTTTGAAGACGAAGAGATTTTCCTTTGCAAGTTAACCTTCAGAACAATAGCTGATCATTTTGTGTGCACCTGGTAACAAGTTTTCCAACCCCATAGAACAGTCTAAACTTGCTGAGAAACCCTACAACCACAGAGGTTCACCATGCTCCCAATAGTTGAGCTGTTTGGAGACAACCTGAGCATGGGTTTGAGGAAAAGAGTGTAAAGATTGCTTTTTTCCTACATTGGTGCTGCTTGGAAGCTTTTATTGAGGCTTTATTAAGTTGATAAAAGCGAAGCACTGTCAGGTCACTAGTCATACAAAGGGGACAAAATCCATTCCCTACTGTCCCTGTTTGGTCTGCACTTTCAGGATGCTTACAGCTGAGTGAAGGAAGTCTGTACGTAGAAGCAGTTAACATGCAGTGTGCTTTAGTGATAGCTCAATGTTGTCAGTATGCAAGAGTGGGTTTCTGAAGTTTCTTTGAGCCCAGTTTGTTATCCAGTAGACTTAATATTCAAAATCTTCATCAATTAAAATAGTGCACACAAAACTTTTTATTTAAAAAAATTTTTTTTAATAAATTATTTTATTTTTGGCTGTGTTGGGTCTTTGTTGCTGCACGCAGGCCTTCTGTAGTTGCAGCGAACAGGGGCTACTCTTCATTGCAGTGCATGGGCTTCTCATTTATTGTGGTGGCTTCTCTTGTTGTGGAGCACGGGCTCTAGGCACGCGGGCTCAGTAGTTGTAGTGCACGGGCTCTAGAGCGCAGGCTCAGTAGTTGTGGCACATAGGCTTAGTTGCTCCGCGGCACTGTGGAATCTTCCTGGACCAGGGCTTGCACCAGTGTCCCCTGCATTGGCAGGTAGATTCTTAACCACTGCGCCACCAGGGAAGCCCAGTGCACACGAAACTTTTGAAGATTGAAACTAGTATCTTTTAAGTTTTAGAGTATATGTAAGTTCATGGGTGACAAGTCTTTGAAGGGCCATCTGAAAGCCAAGAGTGTCCAGGGACAGCTATGTTCTGGTTCTGAAGTCAGTTCTAACCTTCAATACTAGACTCCTTTTAAATAAACCCAGGCCTGAACTCTGTGCCTTTTTTGTGCTTTATGAAGTCTTTATCTTGCAAGGAATAGACTCTTGAATTCATATGATACACCTAAAGAAAGCACCAAATCCTGACTGGATCTGCACATCACCTGGTGACCCGAAAGTAAAGATTTCCTGGAATGACATGTGGAATTGAAGCTTTTCCAGGATATCCAGACCAGGCCTGTTGGAAGTTGGTCGCCAAGCCTTTGGTGGTGACATACTGCAGGTTATCTCCAATATCTATGATCTTGGTAACATATGGATTTCAGATTAAAAGTTCCTGAGAGATCTCCCTCCTACCCCTCCTTTTTACTCAAATGTGACCTTAATAGGTTTCCAATCTGTGCGCTTTCTTTCCAATGTGAAAGAAAGGACCCAGGAACGGTCCTTCCTGACATTGAGACAAAAAGTCACTGAAACTAAAAAACCTGACTCTTGATCAGCAGTGTTTTCAGAGAAAGATCTTGATCAAAAGGGAGTAAAGTAAAAAATTAATAAACCGAAACCTCAATTAAATAGAGTTAGGGTACCAGAACAGGGAGCTGTCATGCCCTGAGATGGTAGCAGAGCCCAGCAGGAAAAAGAAAGACTCCTCTTCTTTCCCTGCAAGGACTCAGGCAATGGAAAGACATGGACTCTTTTTTCTTTCTTTCTTTCTTTTTTTTACTATAACCCTTCCAACTTCCTTTTCTCTATAAAAGCATTCATTCTCGTTCCCTTACCTTGTGGGCGTCTTGCACAAGGCTCACCACAGTTGCAGACCCAGGATTGCAATTCTCTGCTGATCCAGAATGAACCCATCTTTGCTGAAGAAAACTAGTTTATGTGTTTCAGGTCAGCAAGTTAAAAGGAAGTCACTAGGGTGGTCTGGGCCCTAATCTCACGTGACTGGCACGCTTAAAAGAAGAGGAGATTATGACATACAGAGGGTCGTGTGATGACACAGGGAGAAGACAGTTGTAATATTGTGATTTACAATTAGAAATATATATTTGGTCTTCCTCCCCATTCCTAGTACAGAAATCCTAAAACCTTTGGAACTTCTTAAGTAATTAGAGTGATAATGGTGTCTTTTGTTACTCATAGCAAGCCCCTTTCAATCACAACAGAGTTTATGTTAATGAGGTGATTTTGGAAAGGATAAGGGCTGGTTCACAGGGGAACCAACCCTGTGATTAGAGGTTTGGAACCTTCATTCCCACCCTTGACCTCCAGGAAGGCTACAGCAGCTGGAGGTTGAGTTCGACCACCAATAGCCAGTGATGCAGTCAACCGTGCCTATGTAATGAAGGCTCCATGATAATCCCTGTAGTACTACTGGAGATTTTCTAGGTTGGTTAACAAGAACTCATACACGTGCCGGAAGGGTGGTGCACCACAACTCCGTGGGAACAGAAGCTCCTGCATTCAGGACCTCACTCTATGTATCTCTTTATCTGGCTGTTGATTTGTATCCTCTAATATCTTTTATAATAAACCAGTAATCTAGTGAGTAAACGGATTTCCTGAGTTCTGTGAGCAACTCTAACAAATTAATTGAACCCAAGGAGGGGTCATGGGAATTTCCATCGGTTGGTCAGAAGTACAGGTGACAACTTGGACTTCTGATTGGCATCTGAAGGGGGAGGAGTCTTGTAGGACTAAGCCCTTAACCTATGGGGGGGTCTGATACTATCTCCAGGTGGATAGCATCAGAATTGAGTTGAATTGTAGGACACTAGCTGGTGTCGAGGATTGCTTGGTGGTGTGCGGAAACACCCCCTCCAACACACACACAGAAGTATGTTTTTCCATAGCAACTACTGTCTACATGCCAAGGAGAGAGGAGGCCTCAGGAGAAACCAGGACTGCTGACACTTGCATCTCAGACCTCCAGCCTCCAAGACAGGGAGACAATAAATGTCTGTTGTTTGAGCTGCCCTGTCTGGGGTATTTGTTACATAGCCTGAGCTGGCTAATAAATTTTAATAATTACAATTAAAATTAGTGTTAGTATTAGTTATTTCCCTCCCTCCCACCCAGTGGTGGATTTTTGGCTTTGGGGACAAAAGAGATTTTTTTTTCACTCTTGCTCTGGTGGACAGAGCTGAAAAATCATGAGACTCTGGAGCTGTTGGTCACAGCTTTTATTGTCATGTGGAAAAAATCAGAATAAAACAGCAGGCACTGAAATAGCAGAGATGGGAGATGAAAGACAGAGAAGGCTGGTGCTAGGGACTATGATCTCATTGTTCCCGGGGGGCCTGCTTGCTGAGAGCCCTGATATCCTTTGATAAATGTACCAGACTTTTAACCCAGTTCAAATTGGGGTTTGTCCTTTGCAACCAAGAGTCCTAAGAAATATAACACTGTCCTTATTGTGACATACGGTGACTGGATTGGTTTACTCTCATGATTCACAATTACATAAGATAAAGTATTTAAAGTGCATTCTGACTTGAGTACAGCGAGCCCTGGTGGCCAGTGCCTAGAGGGCCCCATGAAAGGAAGGGCAGTGGTGGTGCTAGGAGTCCACTCTGACTACATGCACACCTGCACTTGTTGGAGAAATATAATTAAAAACAAATTTAAAGTGAGAAGAGAAAGAAAATAGTTTATTCTTCAGTAAGGACAAAACCAGAACGTGATGTACATCACCAGCAACCTAAGAGACTACAAAGACAGAAAGAAGTCTCATTCTTTTACAGAGCTGAGTACACGCAACCCATTCAATACTTTAGGCACATTTTGCAATTTGGAGGCAGGTGATAGCTGAAGTTAAGCTCATTTCCTCTGGGGAAGTGGGGAGATGTGATTATGAAGAGGATCAGAATATGCCACCCCAAAATATGCCACTTTGGCATGTGGATTATTTTGAGTTGATGGTAATTGAGAATCAATAGATGCAGAAAGACACCTTCTCAGAGCTTCCCTTATCTGACTAAAAGCAGAAACTTCTGAGAAATTAGGACTGCCATAAAGCCCCTCCCTGGGGGAGTTTTATGGGCATGAAGAAGATGGAAAGTTGCACCAAGATGAGTGCACAAACAAACCTCATTAGACAACACTTACCTGCCATACATTTCCTACTCACCTTCTCACAATGTAACACCTTTTGGTAAAATGGTATATAAGCTTCTGACTCTAACCACTTCTTGGTTTTCACTTTTCTGTGAGTGCCCCCAAGCATATAAAAGTATTAACATCAGTAGAATTTGTATGCCTTTTCCCCTGTTAATCTGTCTTTTGTCATGTTTGCAGGTACTGAATCTAAGAGGGTAGAGGAAAAGTTTTTTCCTCCTCTGCAATTACATTTCAGAGATGGCTTCCGGGTGCTTGGGGAAACATTCCTGAGATGTGAGACTGACAAGGTTAGCCACTGAAAAGATTTATATACATTTGAAAAGGACAGAGGGAGAAATTAGGAAACAAAAGGGAGATGGGAGTGGGGGGAAAGTGTCCCCTTAATTTCAACAGGCAGAATTAAGCCTCTTATTTTTAATTTGTATTTTCCCTTATACATCAGTTCTTTGCCTGTTGCCCTCATACCAGCGTGATGTGGGATATTCAAGAAGTATTTGTAAAAATGCTGCATCAGCCCCAGACGTTCATGCTCTGTTTGGACGCCCCAGGTTATTGGGATGAGAAATATATCACCTTCATGATAAACTAATTGGAAACAATCTTAATAGCTTCAAAAGGGAAAACTGTGAAGTCATTAGGAAGAATCAGATAGTTCTTACATGTCTTGATAAACTGTCAGGTTTAACAAAAGGCAAGTTGTAGAACAGCATGCATAATATGTCATCATTCAGATAAAAATAATAATTAGATGATTGAATATGTACCTCTTGAAGAATATACAAGGAATTCAATCTTAAAAGGGAAACTAGGAACTGAGAAAACCCCCAATTGAGGGAGACTCAAATTTCACTATAAACCTGTTGGAATTCTTAAGTTTTATACCATTTCTATGGTTTCCTTTCTGAAAATAAATAAAATATTTAAGTCACATCAGCAATGTAAATTCTGAAACATGTCTTATTTCGACTTTTATAAGGTAAGTATCATTCAAAATTACAGAACTCTTTACCTGAATAAAACCGATCCGGGTACATTTTTAAACAAAAGGCCAATGTCTGCTTTATCAGATGTTCCTTTTCCTGTTTTATGTCTAACAGACAACACCATGAAGTTACTTAAAATAAGAATCAGCTTCCCCCTTACTGTCACCAGTGGTTACTCAGCCAACAGGTCTTCCTGAGCTTTCACAGACCCCTTCTCCTCCATGGCACCTGCAGAAGACTTGTGCCTTGAGGTCACAGAATAACAGGCCTGATTTACACCATGAAGCCCTCCTTCAAACCAAGTTTGGGGCCAAAATCTGAGGTTGTCCTCCTCCTGAGTTACATGCCGCCCAGTATCAAGAACTGTTACTTCCTTTTTACTTCAGAGACTTTATAGAACCTTCTTCTAAATTTATTTTTATTGAGATATAATTGGCATATAACAGTGCATAAGTGTAAGGTGTAGATTTGATACATTTATATATTGCAATATAATTACTGCCATAGCACTAGTTAACACCTCTATCACATCACATAATTAGCAGTTCTTATTTGTGGAAGGAACAATGAAGACCTAATCTCTTGGGACTTCCCTGGCAGTCCAGTGGTTAAGACTCCACACTTCCAATGCAGGGGGCGTGAGTTCAATCCCTGGTGGGGGAACTAAGATCCCACATGCCGTGCGGCGTAGCCAAAAAATAAAAACAAAAATACAAAAAATCTTAAAAAAAAAAAAAAAGACCTAATCTCTTAGCAACTTTAAATTTATAATACAGAATTGTTGACCATAATCACTAAACAGTGCATTAGATCTCTAGAACTTATTTATCTACTGGTTACAAGTTTATACCTTAAATAGCATCTCCTCCCACAGAACGTTATGGGCAACTCCCCTTCCCTCTCCACAGGAGCTGCACCCACAAGCTGGGAACTGCAATTCAGGCAGAACAGAGTTTTTCCAATGGGTCGCCCCCTGCCTGCCCCCCGCCTTATGAGGACATATGGGTTGCCTGTCTAATTGACCCCACCAGGACCTCTCTGATTGCCCACCTGCCTGGTCCTTGAGAAGGAATGCAGGTAGAAACTGGAACAAAGCAGAGGAAGGAGCCCTGGCTCACATTCATCACTTACCAGGTACAGAGAGTGCAAACTGAACAGAGGGGCACAGTGGCTCTGGCTGTGAAGAAGAGCCTCCAGAAGTGGGTAACACCAGATCCCTAAACAGGAAAATCCATTAGTTGTCTAATAAAAACAACTTTGGACCATCATGGACTGAAGGTTCGTGTATCATCTTGCTGTCTTTTCCTTTCTCCCGGGAGACCCTGCACAGCTCCTCTGCTGGGAGTTCGCTGTTGCAGTGAGCCCATAAACACAACAGGGGTGTCCTCCGTGTTCTCAGGCTGCCTGGCTGGGATGTCCACTGGGTTGCCACCACTTCCTAAGGTAGCTGAGGCCCCAATAGATGCTGCCAGCCATCACTAAGGAGCCCTGTGTCTCGGGTCCCAGTGGCTCAAAATAATTAAGGGCTTTGTGAAGCCAGAGGGTGACCTACTGGCATTTTCTGGAATAACTGGCTTTGAGAGCTGGTGACCCCCATCCTGGCAGTTGGCAATGTTCCAGTTGGTAGAGGCCATGAACTGGCCTCCTGAGAGAGGACACGTTACAGTGAAATCCCCAAGAGGCTGAAGGGGATTGGGACGTGCCACCCCAAAATATGCTCCTTTGGCATATTGATTTTGAGCTGGAGGCAATTGAGAAACAACAGATACAGGAGGAGCGCTCTGTCCTCCCTCTCTCTGCCTATAAGCAGGGCAGAAGTTTCCCATTTTTAAAGAAAATTTCCATGTGTAAAGGTGCCCCCTCTCTTATACCAAAAAAAGGAGAGGGACTCATCACCTGAGATGAGACTGAGATGAGTCTGCATAAACAACCTTTATCTGTCATTAGTGCCTCCCATACATTTCCTTAGTTACCTTCCCACACCCCCCTCCCCCAGAATTCCAGACCCCCTTTCCTTGATCTAGTCGCTTCTCCACAATTTAGTGTTCTTTGTTAAAATGGTATAATGGCCCCAGGGTCTAACCACCAATTTGTGTTTTCAGTTCTTTCTAGGAAACTCCCATACATAATTAAAAACATAAGAAAATTGGATGCTTTTTCTTCTATTAATCTGCCTGATGTCAGTTTAATTCATAGACCTCAGGAAAACATAAGAGGATGGGGGGAAAGATTTTTTCCCCTCCCCTACAAGGCCCATGATGCACAGGCAGTGGACATGAGAAATAACCTTTGCTGTGGTGTATCTTCAGAATATGGGGCAGTTTGTTATTATAACAAAATCCCGACAGATATGGCAGGCTCTGTGGTAACTACAGAGAAAAACAATCATGTTAGTGAGATATCCGGAAACCAGGCCAAGTTAAGAATGGTGGCAGCAGTGCAGGTATTATGGTTGAAACATGGACAACCTGTTAGGGGCCAGTGGGGAAGGTGTGGGGTGGATAACAAAGTGGATACCTCCAGATACTTGAAGGACTGGCTACATGAGGCAGAAGAAGGAGAGGATTACTCTGTTATTTCAAAAGGCAAAACTGGAACCAGGCCTGGAAGTTGCAGGGCTGCAGACGCTTGACCTAAGCCCGTTCCCACCAGATTCCCGAAGGAGGACAGGCACACATCTTTTTCACTAGGAGGTGGGTACCTGTCTTGAGGATAATTGCATAAAGGATTCCACTTTTGCAAGGCGAGTAGACCAAAATCCCACAGCTCTGTGGAAATGACACCCCAAAACGGTATTGAATGTACTTAAAATGTCCCCTATGTTATATTCCATAAAATACCAACTTGAAGGTTTACAGGAATGCTGATGGTTCCCCCGGTCATTTTGGACATCACTGCAAAGTATGCAAATGCCCGTCAGCTCCCACAAACCAGAGGGCAGCTTGCAGTGCCCCCAAAGTCTTAAAGCAAGTTCAAGCTTTATTAATGACAAAGACTCTCCTCCTTGACCAAACTCCAGCCAGGCTCCTCTGAGCCCTCCTCAACAAGGCCTGGACCTTGGGCGTCTGTGTTCATTCTGGCCGTGCCCTTAGCAAGGATCATGTTAAGTCAGTTTAGTAAGATGTGCCCCCAACCCGCGATGTCTGATCTAGTTCTTCATTCCCCACCTTTGGTGTATACATACACCCTTGTCCTGCCTTGAGCAAGAATCCTGTTAGGCCAGTGATGTAGACCACTTGATGGCCTCCCAAAATTTGTATATTGAAATCTAACCCCCAAGGTGCTGGTATGAGGAGGTGGGGCCTTTGTGGGAGGTGCTTAGGCCAGGAGGGTAGAGCTCTCATGCATGGGATTACTGACGTTATAAAAGAGACCCCAGAGAGCTCCCTCATCCCTACAACCACGTGGGGACACAGTGAGAAGGCCAGTCCATGAACCACGAGGTAGGTTCTCACCAGACACCAAATCTGTCAGCGACTTGACCTTGGACTTCCAGCCTCCAGAACTGTGAGAAATAAATGTCTGTTGTTTACGAGCCACCCCATCTATGGTATCCTATTACCACACACTGAACAGACTAGGACAGGCAGTTAAGCAAGAATCCCCCTGGTGGATGGAATTTTCACATACTGATGTATGGAGAAGTCATTTTGGCTTATATATGATTTAACTTGAATTTTATGCTAACTAGAACAGCCCGTTTGCAGTCTATCAAACATACATTGTACAACTGCTTCAGTCATTAAAAAAAAAAGGTGCATTGATCAGAAGTAAAGAATGTCCATTTAAAAGATAAAGATTATTTAATCTTTAGTCTTCCTTAGGACGCCAGTACAAGCACTCCTTTGATGATAAGACTCCCTTCCCAGGCACCAAAGCCCTACTGACTCACTGCTGATCTGGTTTTATTTTTTAAACCTTGAATGAATGTACCCGCTATCTGTTTGATGTTCTTTGATCGGACAAGATATAAAACTATGCTGGAAAACAGGCTTCTCCAGAGCAGTTCCCCAGAGCTACCTGAGAGGCTATCTCCCAGGTTATAGTCTTCAGTTTGGCTGAAATAAAGCTCTTTTCTATTCTTATTATAGATTGTTTATTGATTATTTCTGTCAACACCCCCTTCTCACTGATGTTTCCTCTTAGTAATTTTCCATCCACTCACCGTCTACAAATCCCAGCTGTCTTTGCAGTATTCAGAGTTGAAGTCAGTTCTATACTGAGGTCTCTTTCCCCTCTTACAATAGTACTGGATGAAATCTGTCTTTACCACCTTTAACTAGGGTCCGGCTTTATCTTTGACAATAACCTTTGAAATGGATTCGAATATGTCATCCAAAATATGCCTGTTTTGTGCCAGTCTCAGCCTGACAATAGTAATGCTATTGGCTAGAAATGCCAGGGGGTGGGGCAGGGGGCACTCCCTGAGCCTGGTGAGGTTCCCACAGAGCCCCTTCCAAACTAGTGTTACAACTGGACCAATCCTTGTGGGTTTTATTATGATTTTGCAAGATGCTTTTCAGCAATAAGTATTAGGAAACTTTGAAGAAAAAAAGAATTTTTTACTTACAGTTCTTGGAGCATAGAAGGCATGTGGTGGGTGGTGGGAGAGAGAACACGAATGGCCTGGTGGCCTTGTTCTGCTTTCATTGGGGTCAAGGGTAGGGGCCTAGTGTTTTATTAGTTCACTCTTTATTGATGAAGTTAAAACATAAGAGCAAGAATTTAGTCACAGGAAGAAGAAAAAGAAAGAAAAGGAGAAAAACCAAAGAAATAAAACCCAAGCAGCCCAAATGGCCAGTTAACTAAATCAACCAGGATCGCTAAAATAAAGAAGCCTCTCGGGGGGCGGGGGCAGGAGTTCGGAGGTGCCTGCTCAGGTCCTGGCTCTTTATCTAGTCATGTGGCTGGCTGTATATTTATCTGAGATAGGCTTCAGAATGCCCCCTTTGAAGGGGACGCCTCAGCAATCAAAGTTTAAGTCAGGCACTTACATTGCATACTTTGCAAAACGAAAGGGTAACTGTCAGAGCTTACACCACAATGCTTCTTGGCCATAGGATTATTTTGAGCTGAAGTCAACTGAGATAAAACAGACACAGAATGAGCTCTCTGCTCTCCCTCTATCTGCCTAAATACCCCTTGCATAGGTGTCCCCCCACCCCTGTACCAGAAAAAGGAGAGCACCAAAGAGGATGATCCCACCTCAACACTGAGGTGAGTCTGCAGAAGCAAAACTTGCTAAATAACCCCTACCTGTCATTCCTTTCCCCATATATTTACCTTCCCATCACACCATGCCAAGAAGCTCAAGCTTCCTTCTTTTTTCTTGTTACTTCTCCACCATTTATCTCCTTTGTTAAAATTGATATTTTTGCCAACTAAAAATTGGCACTTGCCATTTGCCTCTACAAAGATTGTCACTTGCCAACGCAGTCGCTGACCTTCAACACACCCCGAGAGGAGTTCAGGGTGGAGATCAGGAATGAGGCACTTTGTGCTCTGGGGAAAACTGGCAGAACAGACCTTTGGACAGTTAGATATTTTCAGGAGAAGATTATGAGCCAAAATTCTTGCATCTTATAGCTAGAAAAGCACTAAAATCATTAACAGAGACATCTGCTCCTCATGACTAGCAGCAACCTTCCGCCAAAATACTTGCTTTATTGCGTGTATCCCCCTTCACCAAAATCACATATACACTGACTCCCCATATCCCCGCTTCTTTGGAGCAGTTCCTCAGATCTATCTGAGACACTGTCTCCCAGGCTATAGTCCTCATTTTGCCCCAAATAAAACTTAACTCACAACTCCCACATTGTGATTTTTTTTTTCAATCTAAATATAAGCCCTTGAGTCTGGTTTTTTTTTTTTTTTATGGTGGGTGGGGTCAGTTCTTGTCTGTGAAGCCCCCATGCACATTAATTTTAAAACAACATCAAATAAAATGTGTATCCTTTTCTTATTATTCTGTCTTTTATCAGTTTAGTTCACATGTCCTTGAGATGGTAGAGGAAACAATTTTCCTTCCCTACATCTCAGAAGAATAAATGCTACAAACACATCAAAATCATCATTTGAAAGTTTATATTTCCTTTTATATTTAGTTTTGTATATTTCCAAAAAAAGACTGTTTGATTTTAAATTTTTGGTTTCTGTCCCTCTGGCTAAAAGTGGCAAATATGGATGGAAACAAAAACCCAAAATAAAATGATTCAAACTTTACAAAAGTAATTAAGTAGAAAAAAGAGCTAGAAATGAAATTGTAAGTCCATGTCATCAGGCATGAAGTGATGTGAGGCTCCGAAGGCCACAGGCTCAGGCACCCAAGTGTTGCAGGAAGAGGGACCCCTTCCAGGGCCCAAGAGTGGGCTCTTGTCTAACACTCAGAAATGAATTGTCCAAGGAGACACACGTGCTGACAAAGCAAGAGACTTTATTGGCAAGGGGCATCAGGGTAAGAGAACACAAGAGAACTGCTCTGCCACAAGGCTCGCAGGCTCAGGTTTTATGGTAATGGAGTTAGCTTTCCGGGTTGTCTCTGGCCAATCATCTTGCTTGTGCCCATATTTGGTCTGACTCAGGGTCCTTCCTGGTGGTGCACACATCTCTCAGCCAAGATGGATTCCAACGTGATTTCTGGGAGGTTGGCAGGACATGTTATGGGCTGGTGTCTCCTCCCTTCTTCTGTCCCCTCCCGAATCCTTCTGGCTGGCAGTAGCTTATTAGTTCCATGTTCCTTTTGGGGACCTTGTGTTGTGAGATAACTCATGCAAGCAGTTATTATGCTGCCTGGCCAGGGCAGGTGGTTTCAGTTAATGGTTCCCTAACACAAGTACTCCCTAGCCTTACCCACTGGTTTTTTATCCAACTTCTGCTCGGATCCATGGCCTTCCTCTACTGTCTCCAGGCACCACAGCCTGAGCTGATTCTCTGCAGCTAGCTCTCCTGCCAGGCCGAGCTCTCCACACAGGAAGGGTGAGGGGACCACCAAGGACAGCTTCGGGGTGGGCAGGAAACCACTGCCCCACGTGTGGTCTCAAAATATTCCTCTGGAAACCACTGGGCTGAGAAGATGGTCTCTCCCCCGGTCAGACAAGCCCTGATCTAACAGCAGCTTCACACCAGTTGGAGACTGAACATAAAAACATTGGTCAGATCATATATAAAAACAGAACTCTGACCCACAACGTGCAGCAGTCTTGTCTTAATCTGCTCTGACTGCTGTAACAAAATACCATGACAGGCTGTCTAATAAGCCACAGACCTTTATTTCTCACAGTTCTGGAAGATGGAATCCAAGATCAAGGTACCAACAGATTCGGTGTCTAGGGAGGGCCTGCTTCCTGGTTTACAGACAACCATCTTCTTGCTGTGTCCTTACCTGATAGAAGGGGCAAAGGAGCTCTCTGGGGTCTCTCTTATAAAGGCACTAATCCCATTGATGAGGGCTCCACCCTCCTGACCTAATCAACCTCCCAAAGGCCCCACCTCCCAGGGGCTAGGTTTCAACATATGAATTTTAGGGGCACACATTCAGTCTATAGTAAACCTGTCCAGGAAACCAAAATACGCTCTACATGAACCAGCCCAGGAAGCCAGTCTGCTGCCAGTCAGACTTGTGGGACATCAGACTGCTATCTCTAGCGACAGTCCAGGACACTCCACTGCTAGTCAGCTGCTCCAGTTCCCCAGACCCACAACCTCCATCAGGGAAAAGATGAAACCTTCTCTTTTTCCACAAGGAAGTTCTCGCACCCCACTGATTGTCTCTGAATTGCTGCCAAGGGACGGTGGCCATCTCCCTTGCTGCAGAGAGCTATGAATAAACACCCTCTGCTCGCTCTCATTTGGGTTGTTTCCATTGACTTCCACGTTGGAAAGAGAATAGGGGGTGTTGTGGGGAAGAAGCTGCCTCTGGGAGGATGCATGCTCTGTGCTATGACCTGGACCATTTGGGTCCATGTGTCCTTCTGAGCAAGTGGCATGGTGTCACGGCCAGTAGTAGAAGCTCATAAGGGACCAGCAGCCTCCCCGCTGGGCCTCCAACAAGCTGCACAGATGATGCTGGGCCATAATCCGCACTCTCCCTGCCTCAAATTCTCAACAGTCACCAAAGGCTCTCCAGCCCTGTTGCAGGTTTAACGGTCTTTCCAGTTCTTCAAAACTTTGCTTCTGCAGTACCTGCAGCCACACCCACACCTGTACACGATATCCTCGGCAAAGACGTGAGTCTGAATCTGATCACCATTAGTTCTCTACTTTTGCTGCACATTAATGTTGGGGAAATATAATACACAACGAAATCTGCTCCCAACCCAGAAAACCTCTCCATAAAGAGAGAAGAGAAAAAAAAATTTTTTTGTTATTGAATGAGCATTCAATCAGAACATGACGCTGATCACAAGCAATAGCTAAAGGGACTTCAGAGCTGGAAGGGAACCTCACCCTTTTCTATGGCTAAGTGGATACAACCTATTACTTTCATGTCTTCACAGTAATGTTGCTAATTTTCTCCTACAATTATGATCAAAGGTGATTTGAAGTCAGATGGCAAGTTAGGCCCATCTCCTCCCAGGCCTCTGGGAAATGATTACATTTCAGGCGTGCTCCTGGGTCCTTGAATCATTCCTGATATGTGAGATGGGCCAAGAGGCTTATTTAGCCCGTAAAAAGATGTACACACATTTGAAAAGGACAGAGAAAGAAATGTTTTAAAAATTCTGTGATTCTATTTTCTAAATTGAAAGAAATCGTCGGCCCAGAATCACCTTACATGCAGAGGAGGTTCAGGAACTTCCAGGGAATTCGAATTAGCAACCAGTATTCCTTCATTCAACAAGCTGCCTGGCCCCCACCCCCATTCACTGCCCTGGCACACACAGGGCAGAACCTTGAACCGCCAGACTCCATCCTAGAGACGTTAAAGAAACAAGAAACACACCTCAGCCAGGCACGCCTGAGC
Organism: Orcinus orca; assembly: GCF_937001465.1. Classification (NCBI taxonomy): domain Eukaryota; kingdom Metazoa; phylum Chordata; class Mammalia; order Artiodactyla; family Delphinidae; genus Orcinus; species Orcinus orca. The sequence continues at coordinate 15,589,301 of NC_064561.1, read as the reverse complement.
GGGGAGAGCGGAGCTGCGGGAGCTGCGGGAGACCTGGGGCCTCCTACGGACCAGCGACCACCTTCATCTTCCCCAAAGGGGTGCCTGAGCCCTGCTGCCTCTTCCGTCCTCACGTCCCTGCCAACACGGGATCCGCCCCCTGCCTCCCCACCGGTCTTCGCCCCCACCACGGACAAGGCTCCCATCCCCATCTACCTCTTCCCCTCCCCTCTTGGCTACCAAACCCCCTGCCCTGCTCCCTCTCCCTCCCCACCCCCACCTCTGTGCCGGCTCCTAGCGCATCAGGAGGATCCTGCCTCCATCCCCAGGCTGCTGACAACCTCTCGCCAAGGTAAACCTCTCCGCCCCGCACCCTGATAACGGGCCCCGCCCCTCGGCCCCCGGCTCCTGCTGCCGCCACAAAGCCCCACAGCCCTGGCGCCCTTGCATTCCCGCCCGGATGGTCTCCATCGCGCAAACGCAGGCTTTTCTGGGCCGCGTTTGCAGGCGTGGCTGGGGGATCCAGGCGAGGTGCAGCGTGCACCCCTTTCCCCCGTGAGTACCAGCCCCTTGAGGGAGCAGGCAGGTGGTCACCCTGTGGGCGCTGAGGCTCAGGTTGGGACCCCGTGCACCCCCTGCCCTTAGTAGACTGGCCGTCCCAGCTTTGAAGGTGGTTGTAACTTGGGAGGAGCCAACTATTTTAGCCCTACATTTACAGAGGAACATTCTGGGGTCCAAGGAGGCCCGTCCACCGTCACTGACCCAGAGCCCTTGGATAACTTCCCCCAAAACCTGAGCCGGAGCTTGAGCCCCAGCCCACCAGACTGCCCTACTGTCACCCAGCTTCTGTTGGGTGGGCAGCAGTTGGGCCTAAGGGCAGCTGAAAGCAGAGAGACTGACCCCAAAGGCTCTTCACAGAGACAGCTCCAGGCAAAGTGAGCCAATGTCAGGGACTCACGAATCTGCGGAATCCAGCCGCCATCGTTTCAGATTGTACAAAAGGGGATCTGGATGGTGCTTGTAATTCAGAAATGATGTTTTCAAATCCAGTCTCTAACTCAGCCCTAACAACTACCCAGTGCAGTGCACAGGGGAAGATTTGGATCTCCACTGGATAAGGTCATGGGTATTCCAGCCCCAGAGTGTGTGTGTATATGTGTGTTTGTGTGTTCAACTGTGTACACGTGTGTAGGTGCCTCTGCATGTGCTTTTGTGTATGTGTGCCTGTGTGTGAACATGCGTGCATACATGTGTACGTGTGTTTGTGTGCATGTCTGCACGCAGTAGCCTTCCTTTGTCTTTTCTGCACAGCACCTTGTCAAGGAAAACCAGAGCTGGATGGTATTTAGAGGGGTAAAAACAGATTTTATTCAGGACTATTGAAATAGGAAGAAAGAGATCAGCATAGAACCTGGGGTTCTATGTAGAACCCCATGTGAAGCTCAGTTCTGAATACAGCATGGGCCAGTGGGGAGGTATAGCCAAGGAGTAGGTTGGGGGTAAGTTATGGGAAATTACTAAGAGGACACGTCTTAGTAGCAGGGGTGGGGGTGTGTGTCTGGTTAAACCCACTTAGTGGGATTCTTGCTAAACTCGAACAATGCAGAGACAAACATGGAAGCCCAAGGCCTGGCTGGAAAGTTCAGGGAGGCTGAGCTAGAGTTTGGTTAAAGAGAGAACCTTCGTCAACCCCGCTCCCTAATGGAAGAGAGAGTGTTGTTCCTCTAAAACTCCCTTTTTCCTTAGTTCTGCAGGTGTTCTGTTAAAGAGAAACATGATGCTTGTTAAAACCGTACGCAAGACGTTATTTAAGACTATTGCAATTGCAGAGGGAGATGGGGGGTCATCTCTGATTGTAGCCAAGACAGCTGGGGATCTGTAGCCAAGGAGCAGGGTGATGGGGTTCAGTGATGGAAAATCACTAAAAGGCGCCATGAGGAGGGGGCTTCTTGCTAAACTGGCCTAACAGGATTCTTGCCCAAGGAGGGTCAAGGACATGTGTTCATTAAAGGTGGGAACGAGGAACTAGATCAGATATTATGGTGGGAGTACTGTGAAATTCTCACTGAAACTGGGTGGGGCCGGCTAAAGACAGGCCTACAGCTCAGCGGAAGCTGACTGTGGTTTGGTGAAGGAGAGGGTCTTTGTCAGCTTCCAGGGAGGCATTTGTGCCTCTTACTGAAGATAAGTCAGGGTACCCTAACAACTCCGTGTTCAGACTCCATCTGCAAAAGGATGCTGAGAGAGTACTGTGGAGAACCCAGACAGAGCTCCAGACAGAGGATGTGGCAGGACACTCCGTTCCTTCCCCAGGAGCCATGGACGCTGTGGAACTTGCCAGAAAATTGCAGGAGGAGGCCACTTGCTCCATCTGTTTCGACTACCTCACAGACCCCGTGATGACCAGCTGCAGTCACAATTTCTGCCGAGAGTGCATCCGGCTGACCTGGGAGAAGGCCAAAGGCCAGAAAACGAGGAAAAAGTGTAAGGGCTCCTTTCCCTGCCCCGAGTGCCGCAAGCTATCCCCCCAGAGGAACCTGCGGCCCATCCGTCTGCTGACCAAGGTGGCCGAGATGGCGCGGCAGCACCCCAGCCTACAGAGCAGGCACCTGTGCCAGGTGCACCAGGAGCTGCTCAAACTCTTTTGTGAGGACAACCAGAGTCCCATCTGTGTCATCTGCAGGGAGTCCCAGGAAAAACACCGGCCCCACAGGGTGGTCCCTATTGAGGAGGCTGTGCAGGAATACAAGGCGGGCCTGGGCTGGGGGCCAGGGCAGGGAGGTCCAAGTGTCCCCACACTCCCACGACAAAACAGGCTGGTGGCCAGGCCATCGTGGTGTCACCTCTGATTATGCAGGAGTCCAGACTGACAAAGTCCCCACATGGGCCTGTCCACATTCCCTGGTCTTTGTGCAGCCATCTGTGTGGGGAGGCCAGGCAACCCTCTGTTAGGTAAGAGGAGGGGAGCCTTTCTCCTCCACCTACTTGAGGCTCTTTGGCTGGGGGCCCATAAATTAGATTGAGCAAAGACAAATCAAAGAGAAAGGCAAACCGTTTACTAACACATGTGTGTGATGCGAGTTACTCGGGAGAAACTGCAGCAACAGTAAAAAAGGGTCAGTTAGAACTTGGGCTTATCTAGAATCTTAACAAAGAATAATACATTTGGAGAAAAGCAACAAGACAAAGGCAAAGGTTTCAGCCTCCCAAGGGTGGCAGACTATGGGGAAAGTGTCTCAGTCTGCTTGGGCTGCTGTAACAGGATACCACAGACTGGGTGGCTTATAAGCAGAAATTTATTGCTCACAGTGGGAGGCTGGAAGCCCAAGATCAGGGCACCAGCACAGTCAGGTGAGAGCCCCTTCCTGGTTCATACATGGCCAACTTCTCACTGTGTCCTCACATGGAAGAAGGGGCAAGGGAGCTCTCTGGGGTCACTTTTATAATGGCACTAATCACATTCATGTGGGCTCCACCCTCATGACCTCATCACCTCCCAAAGGCCCCACCTCTACCATCACATCGTGGGTTAAGGCTTCAATATATGAATTTGGTGGAGAGGGACACAAACATTCAGAGCATAGCAGAAAGTAAATATATAGGGAGAAATCAAAGGAAGATAAGGGTTATTAGTGCAGGTCCATCTTAACACCAACCTTCCACCTTCTTCGTGGGCATAAAACATTCCCAGCAAGGTGCTTTTGCTCAGGTAATGGGAGCCCCTGGAAGGCATCTTTCTGCATCTGTTCTCAGTTGCCTCCTGCTCAAAATAGTCCTCATGCCAAAGGGGCAGATTTTGAGGTGGCGTATCTCCATCCCCTTTGCCCCATTAGGATGGTCTTTGGGGTGGGTGCAGCTTCAGAGGGCACCATCTAGATGTGGGGCATGCAGGGGGCCCACTGACCCCAAATCCCATGGTTTGGGTGCCCCACAGTTGAAGTTGGAGGAGAACACGGGATACCTGCGAGAGGAAATGATGAAGACCGGGAAGTTGCAAGCCAAGGAGGAACAGACCTTGGCCGAATGGCAGGTAGGTGTTGGGGACCACGCTCAGCAGCTGAGCAGGGTGGGGAAGGCCCAGCCAGGCCCCAAAGCATCCACAGGGTCTCCTGAACCTGTGGAACCCCTTGAGGTAGGAATCACTGTCCCGTGTGGATGTGAACGTGGGACCCCAGACAGGCAGTGATTTCCCAGGTCACAGAATTCCTGCCAAACCAGGACTGAGAACAGTGCCCTCAGCACAGACTGGCCATTTCAGAGATGCGGGGAGCAAGGGCACACGGATGCTTGGAAGTTGCCATTTGGGGCTCAGAGTAAAATTATGCTACAGTGACAGTGCAGGGGGCCTCTGTGTGGCCCCTGGTCTGCCAGGTTTGCTGGTTTTCTGTGGGTCACTGGCATTCAGAGATGTGCCATTGTCCCCAGAGCGGCCCTTCCAAGCTGGTGGGTTTGGTTGGTGGGTGGGGTCTGAAAGCAGGCACTTGGGGTGGTGGGGCCCTGAGCGGTACCTCACCTAGGACCCCCACCACTACCACCACAGAAGAAGGTGAAGGAGCGGAGGGAGCGCATCGTGGCTGAGTTTGAGAAGATGGGCCTCCTCCTGATGGAGGAGAAGCGGCGCCTCCTCCAGGCTCTGAAGGAGGAGGAGGAGGAGGAGACAGTGGCAAAGCTGCAGAAGAGCATGGCCTCACTGGACCAGCAGAGTCACTCCTTGAAGATGCTGCTACTGCAGCTGGAGGACAGGAATGAGTGCACACCGCTCCAGATTCTGCAGGTGAGGTGGGCACACCTGTTCACCTGGCTGGGGGTGGGGGGTGGGGGCATGAGCTCTGGCTCAGGTGTGGTTAGGGTGGGCTGACCTGTGGCAACAGATTCAGGCCAACGGGAAAGGCTCTGTCTCAGTCAGCTCAGGCTGCATAACAAATACCACAGACTGGGTGGTTTAAACAACAGACATTTATTGTTCACATTCCTGGAGGCTGGAAGTCTGAGCTCAAGTGGGCAGAGCTGGTTTCTCCTGAGGCTTCTCTCCTTGGCTTATAGACAGCCATCTTCTCCCTGTGTCCTCACATGGTCGTCCCTCTGTGTCTGTGCCCTGATAGCTTCTTCTTATAAGCACATCATCAGACTGGATTACAGCCCACCTGAATGACCTGATATTATCTTAATCACATCTTTAAGACCCTATCTCCAAATACAGTCACATGCTGAGGTGCTGGGGGTTAGGGCTCCACAACAGATGGATTTCGGGAGGGGCCGATTCAGTCTATGACAGGCTCCAATCCTAGAGACCTGTGTTCATTCCCTTCACAGCCTAGGGATGTGGCCTGAGGGCAGCTGTTGTCCACAGTGATGCAGGGCACAGACACACTGGCCCAGACAGTTGCCCATGACTTCTCAGGCAAGAGCAAGTCACATGATCACACCTGCCAGCTATGGAAATGGGGAGAAGGTGCAGCTGGCCTGCCAGGGATAGGCCTGCACACCGAGGCCCTGGAAGGGGCAATTATGTTGGCCAAAAAGTGGGTAACTGGCTCATCAAGTGTGCAGAGTGATGGAATCCATAGCAAAAAAACACATTTCACACTGTGAGCCATTATACACACATTCACAGGAATGTGTTTACACAAGTGAAGCAAATGCCACATGCAGGGTACCTGTATCTCCCAGTGTGCCTGGGTCAATCCAGTTTTATGCCTGTTATCCTGGCATCCTGTGGGTTTTGTCCCCAATAAGTGTCCTGGTGTAGACTATACTATACACTCGCTCTACCTTTGGGGGAATACTTTGTCTTCTATCAAAGAGCAAGCTGTGGGCTTCCCTGGTGGCGCAGTGGTTGAGAGTCCGCCTGCCGATGCAGGGGACATGGGTTCGTGCCCCGGTCCAGGAAGATCCCACATGCCACGGAGCAGCTAGGCCCGTGAGCCATGGCCGCTGAGCCTGCGCGTCCGGAGCCTGTGCTCCGCAACAGGAGAGGCCACAACAATGAGAAGCCCATGTACTGCCAAAAAAAAAAAAAAAAAAGAGCAAGCTGTTTGCAACCCACTAAACTGACTCCTGACCCACTCAAGGCCCAAGGCCCACAGGGTGAAAACACCATTTGGTCTCCCATGCCTTCATGGTCCATCATGAGCAGGACAGCTCCCCTGTGTCCTCATTCATTGTGATGGGTAGCAGGAGGCTTGGGTAAGTCAGATACCTTACTGTGTACAGCCAAAAGACAGCGTTACACTCTGGGAACTGCAAACAGGGCCATGGGAAAACATCATAAAGCCCTTCTAGCCCATACTGGCCAAATGTCGACACAGGGTGCTCAGCTCCACAGATCCCTAAGGAGACCTTGCCAATCTCTCTTCCTCCTTCTGTGCCTTTTGAAGGATGTGAAGGACCTCCTGGGCAGGTACGTAGCCACCTGCGGTGGAGGAGGTGATGGGTGCAAGGAGGACTGCAAGTGGGGCCAGAGGGGACAGTGAGACCTGTGTCCACTGGAGGAAGAACAGCCTGAGTGTGCAGTACCCAGAGGCCACCCCCACCATGCTGAAGACCGTCTGCAGGGTGCCGGGCAGATAGAGGTGCTCAAGAGCTTCCAAGGTAAGTAGTGGGGGCCCAGGTGCTCTTGGCAGTGCCCCACCCTGCTCCTAGCCACTCAAGGCAAGGGCCACCAACGGGGAGCGGGTCTCAACCACACGACCTAATGCTCAAATGGTTCCCCAGCCCCATCTCCTTGGCACCACCAATATCCACAGTTGGGGTATGGGATCATGCAGCAACTCCAGGTCCACAGCTGAACTCAGCCAATGGGAGGCCTGGGTGGGGGTTAGGATGAATGGGGGATTATTTGGCCCCTGCTAGGGCCTCACCCTCTCCACCCTGGCCGTGAAAGGTCCCTCTCTCCCCTCCACTCCGGGCCCGTCTCCAGAGGATGTGGTGCCCGACCCCTCCACGGCATACCCCTACCTCCTCTTATATGAGAGCCGCCAGAGGCGCTACCTGAGCACCCCGATGGACGGTACACCCCACGGCAAGGACAGGTTCCTAGCCTACCCCTGCGCAGTGGGCCAAGAGACCTTCTCCTCAGGGAGGCACTACTGGGAGGTGGGCATGAACCTCACTGGTGATGCACTGTGGGTCCTGGGCGTGTGCAGGGACAACGTGAGCCGGAGGGGTTAGGGTCCCCAAGTGCCCAGAAAATGGGTTCTGGGTGGTACAGCTATGCAAGGGAAAGAGGTATGCACCTGCCACGTCTGCCCTGACACGCGTCACGCTGACTGAGCCCCCCAGCCACATGGGCATCTTCCTGGATTTCGAGACCACAGACGCGTCATTCTACAACGTGAACAATGGGTCCCACCCGCATACCTACTCCCAGCCCGCCTTCTCTGGCCCCCTGCAACCCTTCTTCTGCCTTGGGGCCCCCAAATCGGGCAAGATGGTCATCTCTACAGTGACCCTATGGGTGAAATGACAGCGGCGCAAGGAGGGGGAGCCTGGGCAGCCCTGGTTTCTCCAGAAGGTGATGTGGTCCAGCTCAGCAAGGCCCACCTGCCCAGCTTATCTGGCACGAGGCATTTGAGAGCCATCGGCTGTGTAGGGTGGTTTCACAAAATATAATAAATATAATCATGATTAAAGCAGTTAAACATTAAGAGGCTATATTTACAGATGCTTCATAGAAAAGAAAACTTCCATAGTGGGTCAGTTTCTAAAAACATATGTACCAGGCACAGTGTGGTGCAGTGGTCTTTAGCCATGTCCCTCACTCTCCACTTGAGATGCTGCCATTCATTGGCTCCTCCGTGGTTCAGGTTTTTATATGTAGAGCCAAGTCCTCAAATATCTACCTTCTTTGTCCTCCACAAATTCCATATTTGGGTCCTTCACAGGGGGAAAATGAAAAAGTGAAGAGATTTTTCAAGCTGAAATCCTAAAAGCCTCAGAGCTCCCCACCTCCATCCCTTCTACCCAGGGAAGTTGCAGGGGCAAAATTCAGAGTGAGGATCAGAAAGGGTCCTTTCTTCTCACTCCCTCTCCACCGCCCACCCCACCACCTCCCCCTGAGCCCCGCCGCTGCAGACGCATTAACAGCCAGATAACAGTTGCCAGAAACCTAGAATTCTGGTCAATGTACTCGTACCCCAACAAGGCCAAAGTCCCTGCGGGCCAAGCCCGTCACCCAGTAAGTTCTGACCGTTCCCAGCCCGGGGACGCGCGAAGACACCCAGGAGCGCACGGGGAACGATTTGGGGCCCACGACACAGCCTCAGCTTGCCCTTGTCCTCGCGGTCTCTGCGCTTCGCGGACAGCCCAGTGACCGTGCGGGGCACCCCGCTGGCCCCGACCCCTGCACCCCACCTTTCCCCAGGCCCGACGGAGAGGCCACACCGTGCAACACCGCAACAGCCCAGAGGCAGCAGCGCAGGCGGCGGCGGCGACGCAAGGTCAGCGGGTGAGCAACCTCCAATTCTGTCCGGCCCGCGGGCCGCGTGACAGGCCACGGCCAATCCGGAGCTAAAGTGGGTTGCTCCAAAGGAAAAAACAAAAAAACCCCAGCTGCTTCCTGCTTCCGTCCCCGCTTCGACTCCTCTTCCTCCCTGCGTACGGTATTCCTAGGCCCTACGTTCCCGGAGCCTCTGCAGTCCCGGAGCCGTATATTCCGCATCCCAGGAGTCGCGCAGCCTTGGACCCCGGAGCCCTTGCGCTCCGAAGCTCCCGAGTCCCCTGGTGCCCTGCACCTCGCGTCCCCGGAGACCCCGCGTCCTTGCGCGCTCCCCATAGTCCCGGCAGCGGCCGGCCACCGCCCGACCCGGCGGACCACACTGCCCTCCTCCGTTCCACCGGTGCCATGGCCGCCCCGGACCTGTCCACCAACCTCCAAGAGGAGGCCACCTGCGCCATCTGCCTCGACTACTTTACGGATCCGGTGATGACCGACTGCGGCCACAACTTCTGCCGCGAGTGCATCCGGCGCTGCTGGGGCCAGCCCGAGGGCCCGTACGCGTGCCCCGAGTGCCGCGAGCTGTCCCCGCAGAGGAACCTGCGACCCAACCGACCGCTCGCCAAGATGGCCGAGATGGCGCGGCGCCTGCACCCTCCGTCGCCCGTCCCACAGGGCGTGTGCGCCGCGCACCGCGAGCCACTGGCCGCCTTCTGCGGCGACGAGCTGCGCCTGCTGTGCGCGGCCTGCGAGCGCTCAGGGGAGCACTGGGCGCACCGAGTGCGTCCGCTGCAGGACGCGGCTGACGATCTCAAGGTGTGGGCAGGTCCAGGCGGAGCACGGCCTAGCAGGGCGTCGCTGCGGGTTGCGGGGACGTGGCTTGGGCCTGGGGGGTTGGGGGCCCCATCCTGGCCCAGGTTGTGGGCTCGGGTCCCAACCGGGTCCGGGTCTCGGGGGTGTGTAGGGGGGTGTAGCCTGTCCCAAACGGCACCCTAGAGGGACTGGGGCACCGCCCACCAGTGAGGCGCTGGCCTGGGGACCTGGTCGTGGGGAGGGGGCGTGCTTTCTGAAGTCTAGGTCCCACAGAACCGGTGGGAGGGCTGCCTGGGGTGGGGCCTGGGCAGGTTTGACTGACCTTTGGCAGGGATGGAGCCGGGAGAGGAGAAAGTGGGAAGGGAACCTCAGAGGTGGCTGGTCCCAGGTGGACGTGCACGGATGAGGACTGAGCCTTCAGAGGGTTGTGGGCAGGGCAGGCCAGGGCCGTGGGGCCGACGCCAGTCCTGAAGTTCTGGTGAGAAGAGATGGGAAGGCAGCCAGGAAGCCGCTGCAGAGCCCCAGGCAGGGATCAATGCAGGGACAGAGCCATTGCCCCAGGAGGCGGACGCCGGGGCCCACCAGGCTTTCCCAGTAGGATACTCTGCCAGCTGACAAGCCAGGGCTCAGCCCTGCTTTGAGCCCAGGCTGAGATGCCTTGTTTCTCTGTTCTGGAAATGCATTTCCTTAAAATCCAAACGAACACCAGCACTCCTTTCTCTGCTAAGAGCCTCAGGGCAAACACTTAACCTGGCTCACCTGGCCAGCTGCCTACTACATTCCTGCGGGTGGGTTTGCTTCTGAAACCGAAGGTATTAGGTACACGGGTGGCATCTTTCAAACTTTTTGACTGTGGTTTGCATTTTGCTTTATGGCCAGTAGTGTCTCTCTGCTGAGGTGCGTCAAGTACATGCTCTAGTCAACGTTAGAATCAGTACTCTGTCACTATCATAGAGCAAGCCTCTGGGACAACAGAATAAACCTATACCTGATCCGCATCACCGGGCTTGTCCTGACACAATTCTTGTGGTTTTCTTCTCACTTTGAGGTATAACGTGCATACAGGAACACCGCCTCCTTACATCAGTCTAGCAGATTTGCGCTTCTGTCACTGAGGACCCCAATCAGGGTGTAGAAAGTGACCAAAAGAGCAGAGAATGACCAGCAGCTCTCTAGAGGCCTGTCCCAGCTGACCTGATGAAGTCTCATGTGGTAGCAGTTAATCCTGTCTATCATAGGGGAGGAAAAGTGTTTTCTTCTACAGTGTCGTGTTCTATGACTGAGGCTTGCAAATTAAAGTGACAAAAGAGATCAACAGGTGAAGGGACATATACTTTTAATAGTCTTTTAAATTGTACGTGGCACAAGGGTTTCACAGAAAAGTGAGAAACTCACAGGCTTATAGTCCATTTTAACAAAGGATGATAAATTGTGGAAAAGCAACTAGACAAGCAACTAGAAAGGGGATTTGGGCTTCTAGGGCCAATAAATTGTGGGAAAGGAACAAGGAAGTATATTGAGGGGAAGTAATGGAACATCAGGGTTATTTGACTAAGGTTTGTTTAGGTAGACTCATCTCAGTGTCAACAACTTGTCTCTGGGTGGTGACTGTTCCCCTTCCTGGTACTGGGTAGGAATCGTTCTCGTGGAAAACTTATGCCCTGCGTTTCGGCAGAAGGGAGGAGAGCAGAGAGCTCTTCCTGCATCTGCTGTTTCTCAGTCACCTCAGCTCTAAATAATCTTGATGCCATAGTGGCGTGTGTTGGGATGGCGTGACCCTTCACTGTATTGGTGCTTACTTTGTCTTAATGCTGGAGAAGATGCCCCAGCAAACTGCTCTTATCTGCCATCCGTGGGCTGTGGCTGGTATTTGCACAGCCTGGGAGTGCTGGCTCTATAAAGCGCAACCTCCCAGGGCCCTGGTGCATCTAGAACATGGATGGAGGGAATAGTGGAATCCCCACCAGCGCTGCTGTCACTCTTGTGATGGTCCTTCAGATCCTCCTGCATCTCGGGCCTCCTGGCTTTCCCAGGTGCCAAGTGTGTCGTAAACAGGGTTGAAGTATGGGTTGAAGTAAATGTTAGGCATAGGCCTGAAATCAGGACCAAGGAGCCGGATACAGATGTGCCCATCCTGTGGCTCGTTGCAGTTAGCTGAAACCCAGCAAGCCCAGTTCAGGCAGAGAGACACGAAGGGGTTTGGAAGAAAGAAGGTGGTGATGCAGTGGGAAGTTGGGTTGTGGGAAGGTTGCCCTGAGATTAGGGAGGGGTGGGAACAACAGAAGAAAGGATATTCAGGCAAGGGGAAGTAGCTGGTTAGGGCAGTGGTGGGAGGGATCTCCTGGCAAATTTGAGTTTGCTCCACCTGTCATGTCTCAGGCCCAGTTTTCCACAACTAGTCCCTGCCAGCTGAGTTCAGGCTTAGCTGGGGTTGGGCAGGTGGGAGCAGGTATAAGGCCCAGCCTGGAGGCCTGGCCGGGGTCACTCTGGGCTCACCTCCCTGTAGGGCAAGTTGGAGAAGTCCCTGGAGCATCTGCGGAAGCAAATGGAGGATGCACTGCTGTTCCAGGCCCAGGCGGAGGAGACCTGCTCCTTGTGGCAGGCAGGTGGCCAGGCACCCAATGTGGGTGGGGGCAGGGGGCATGAGGGCCGCCACCGCAGGACGCCACTGTTCACATTCAGCCTCATGCTTCTGGGCAGCACCCCTGCCCCAGACCCCATGTATAACCCACCTCAGGGTGGGTTTGGGGGTTGGGAGTGGGGGTCAGGGAGGACCAGGCATGTGGGGCCCTGGGTGTATTGGTTTGGGGATCAGGGAGGGATGGGTATGAGGGCCCAAGTGGTGGGTTTGGGGTCAGGAAGGGATGGACGTGGGGGACCCGGGATTGGGGGTTAAGGTGGCTCCAGGTCCTAGGCCCTCAGCTGTCCTCCCTGACCCCCACAGAAGATGGTGGAGACCCAGCGGCAGAATGTGCTGACGGAGTTTGAGAGGCTGCGCCGTCTGCTTGTGGAGGAGGAGCAGCGGCTGCTGCAGAGGCTGGAGGAGGAAGAGCTGGAGGTGCTGCCCCCCTTGCGGGAGAGCGCGGCCCGGCTCGGACAGCAGAGCGCCCAGCTGGCCGAGCTCATCACTGAGCTGGAGGGGCGCTGCCAGCTACCAGCACTGGGGCTGTTGCAGGTGAGCTGGCACCCATTCCTGGGGGTGGGCATGTGGGGGGTGTCAAGGGAAGGCCAGGCATGGGAATGGAGAGCGGGAAAGTGGAGGAAGCATTGTGCAAAGCAGGCTGACTGACTGGTGCTTGACTGGACCTCTCAGGTCCTCACCAGCTGGTCTCCTTCCTATGAAACACAGGGAGTGGACACCACTGCTGAACTGCACGAACTGCTGTTAGCTCTTGTCTGGGAGCCCTAATGGGGACAGGCCAGTGGGTCACCACCCAGCTCTCTGAAGGTTTGGGCCCACTGTGCTGAGAGGAAAAGCCAACAGGTCTCCCACAGGGATTCCTGCATGGGCCCAGTGCTACCCCTGAGAATCTGCTCAGCTCCTGGCCCCTGCAATTTGTGCCCGCAGGTGGGAGCCAAGGATCCTGCATGTGCAGCCCAGGGGGCTTCCTGTGGGAGGTGACCCTCCTTGGAGCCTCAGAGCTGAGTGGGCTTTCAGGGACCAGTAAGAGGCTCCCAGTTGCCATCCTGGGGCTAAAATTTAGTCCTTTGGCCTTTGCTGAGCCATCAGGTGATCTTAACCCTGGGAAGCAGGAAGAATCCCGGACAAGTGTGTGGCGGGGATTGAGGGAAGTCAGCAGAAGTGGGCTATGGTCAGTAAAGCGGTGGGAGGGCTAGGCAGGCAGCTAGGAGGTGAGAGGGAGCAGCCCTCAAGGATGAGTGAATGTTGCTGGAGAAGCTGCAGGAAGCAGAGGTTCTGGAAGGAGGACGGGTTGGCCCAGGAGGACGGGTTGAGATAAGAACCACAGGTTTATGTGAAAAGCAGTTTGGCGTCTCAGCTGAGATGTCCCAGTGTGGGAGTGGTGTCAGCTGGCCTGGCTGCATTTCATGCCCTTCACCTGGGGGATGGGTGCTGACGCAGTGTGTGTCTCTCCCACAGGATATCAGGGACACCCTGCGCAGGTAGGAGCTTCGGACTCTCCCCAGGGAGGGTGGGCAGGGTTCAGGGTGGGCCCACTGCAGGGGTGACACCTCCACTGCCCCTCCAGAGTCCAGGACGTGAAGCTGCAGCCTCCTGAGGTGGTGCCCATGGAGATGAGGACGGTGTGCAGGGTCCCAGGGCTGGTGGAGGCCTTGCGGAGGTTCCGAGGTGAGTGTTGTGCAGAGGCCGGGGGGATCCCACGCGCTGTCTCCAGACCAGAGGAAGTGCCAGTCCTGAGCTTTTGCTGGTGGGCTGGGGTCTGTGGTAGGAACAACATGCAGGCTCCCAGTTCATGGATGAGAAACTAGGAGGGATCAGGGCTATTGAGCAGAAGATAGCAGCTAAGGGAAGGCCAGGTCCAAGCTTTTCACTGATGCATTTAGGGAAAATAGAGGTGGGAACACCTTCCTAGGGTCATTCAGGTGCCAGAGGCCCCGTGTGGACCCCAGGTTTGTGGAATCTGGGATGAAAGCTGCCCTAGAACACACACACAGTTCTCTCTGGGGACTAAAAGAATGGACACGGAAAGCACTCAGGGTTTCCTTCTGTGCTCTAAGGGGCATGAATCACAAGGAAGCGTGGACTGCTTTCTAGAACGTTCCAAGATACAACTAGAAGTGGTTAGGGCATCTTTTCAAGTGAGAAGGGGCGTGGTCAGTTTGTGGGCAGTCACAAACTGCAAGGTTGTATGGGTCTGGGGCAGACAGCTTCGAGGATTGACCACTGTTCTGTCTGCAGGGGACATGACCCTGGATCCTGACACCGCCAACCCTGAGCTGGTACTATCAGAGGACAGGAGGAGCGTGCGGCGGGGGGACCTGCGGCAGGCCCTGCCCGACAGCCCTGAGCGGTTCGACCCCGGGCCTTGTGTGCTGGGCCGGGAGCCCTTGACCTCGGGCCGCCACTACTGGGAGGTGGAGGTCGGGGAGCGGGCCAGCTGGGCCCTGGGCGTCTGCAGAGAGAACGCCAACCGCAAGGAGAAGGGCGAGCTGTTCGCTGGTAACGGGTTCTGGATCCTGGTGTTCCTGGGGAGCTACTACAACTCCTCCGAGCGGGCTTTTGCCCCTCTCCGAGACCCACCCCGGCGCGTGGGCATCTTTCTGGACTACGAGGCTGGACATCTGTCCTTCTACAGTGCCAACGATGGGTCGCTCTTGTATACCTTTCCTGAGACGCCCTTCTCGGGGACCCTGCGGGCCCTCTTCTCACCTCTGTCCAGCAGCCCAACCCCTATGACCATCTGCAGGCCGAAAGGTGGGCCTGGGGACATGCTGGCTCCCCAGTGAGCAGGCCTCTCATAGCCCCTTGTCCTGCCTTCCGAGTCTGCGAGACACTTGAAAAACCTGAGAAGAGGGTGCTTGTCCTCTGAGCTGTGGAAAACACTCATAATGCCACTTGGATACGTGTAGCAAACTGAACTCTGTCACTGCCACTCCCAGGAAGCCATGTGAGTGTGTGCGGGCTGGGCTGTCCTCCCTCGGGGGACTCTCCAAGGTCATCAGATGCTGAGACCCCATTCACCAGTGCATCACACACAGTCCTTTGCAGAGCCCTGAGCCTAGGGCCCTGGTAGCTCTGGTTCCAGGAGCCTCACCAACCTGCCCCACCCAGCCTCAGTCTGGGGTGAGACACCAGGGCCTGCAGAACTCTCACGCTGCAGTCTGAGCACCCCCTCAAACGCTGGCGCCACACCTCGAGAAAGCTGCTGTCTTGTGAGACTGCTGGCCAAGGGGTGGCTCCAAGCCCACCAGCCTGTCTTGGGGTCTGGTCTAAACTTGTGGGGGGGTGGTGTCTGGATGTAGTTGCCTCAGATTAACTGGGGTGCAGCAGAGTCCTCAGGTGACAGGTGATGTGGGAAAGGCCACAGGGAGGGAACTGGGAGCAAGTCACTGAATAAAGTGGTTGATTAACTAGGACACACAGGTGCCCTCAAATCCCCCTGAACGTGGCCCACTCAGGCCTTCTGGAAAAAGCTTCTTCCCTGGTTCCCAGTGCAGAGGTTCAGTTCTGGGAGGTCTGAGGGCCTGGAGGTGAGTGTGAGGCTCCGAAATGACACCTCACTGTTTCCATCTGAGCGGCACTGAGAAGAGCAAGCTGGCGTTGCCCTCTCAAATGCCTCTTCAGTGGCCCATGGCATGGTCCCTGAACTCAGAACCCAGAGTCTCCTGCCTGGGGGAGCGGGGGAGGCCACAGAGAGCCCTGGCTTACAAAGTCCAGGGTTCATTTTTGCTTTAAGTTTCGACGCTTCTTCACCTTTCTCAAGAAGGTGTGATGCGGCGTCTCTGCACCCCTAGATTTTTATTAATTGTAAGGACCATTCTCACAGTAAATAAATTAACAGTTGTCTGTAGTCCCCTTATCTTTAAGGTTGGGGGGTGGGGAAATCCTCCAGAGGGCCCACCCTCTGGGAGGGGATACAAAAACAAGATGCTCACTGGTAAAGTCGGGGATGCAACTGCTACCCACACAAGCACAGCAACTCCCAGGTATGGTCTCGATGTTCTTTGGCTCAACACGTGTGTTCATTTCATGCAGGGACTGTGGGCATTTTTCCCCTTTTTTTCAGATAACCTGCTAAACATTTTCCATGTTCCTCTGTGTTCAATAGCCAGTACTATTTCATTTACTGGATTATTTACTCATTCTCCCATTCTTGGGCTTTTTTGTTATTGTTACTATGTATACACCACTTTTGAATATCTTGAACAACAATTCCTTCAAATTATGTACACAGGGGGAAGTATTTTCTCAGTTGAGTCAGGAGTCTGGCCATGTTTTTGGCTGGGGAATTATTCCCATATGATTTCCCAAGGCACGGGGCCCGCTGCTTCACTTCCTGTTGAGAATCTGAGCATAGTGTTTGGTTGCTGCCTGCAGCAAGATTTGGACTTTAAGGTTTGGGACTTCCACAATGGCCACTGGAAACCTAGCCTGTGGGGCAGCCTCGTGAGTTTAATAAATGAGCACACAACTGCCCCGAGGACACCAAGACGCCTCTGGCTGTGGCTTTAGAACAAAGCTGGACACAAGTGTAAGGGAGGAAAAATCATTTGCCCTCAACCCTTCTGAGTTCTTGGCTGAGACCCTGTAATAGAGCTAAACAAGAGAAAAACAAAGACGTTTATTGACACGTATACCTCAGGCATGCATAGGAGAAACCCCAGGAAAATGAGTAACTGAGAGCAGCAGCTTAGATCTCTGGCTTAGACAGCATATTCAACAAAGAACAATGTTTATGCAGAAATGACAGGGAAAGCAGTTTTAGGCTTCCAAGGTCCTAAAACGAGCAGGTAAACTAATGGTACCTAATGCTAGTTAGTAAGGTTTGTTATATGTAGATCCTGCCCCCCGCCCCCCCCAGCCCCGTACCATCTCCAAACTGATGAGATTAGAATTGTCTCCAAATCTTTCTTGTGGAGAGGGGACAGGAATACCTCTGTAAATGTGTGTCCTGCTTTTAGATAGATGGGGAAAGGCAGGGAGCTTGTATTTGCTTCTCAACACCTCCAGCTCAAAATAATTGTTACCAAACCAAACTTGGGTCTGCTCGACCATGTGCAGTAAATCCAATCCACTAACACCGGGTTGTGATGAAGGTAAATGCAGCATTTATTGTAAAGGCGCCAATACAAGGAGGATGGGTGGCTCTAAAACCCCGAACTCCCCCTGAAGGGTTTCAGCAAGGCATTTTTAAAGGCCAGGTGAGAGAGGGGGGGAATCTCAGGGTATGGGATCAGCTCCTGCACAATTCTCTGATTGGCTGATGGTGAGGTAACAGGGTGGTTAACAGTATCAACCTAAGGCTCCAGTAGGTCTGGGGGATCGTGATCATCAAGTAGTTAATTTCTTCCATTTGGTGGTGGTTTTAGCATTTGTAAAAACTCAGGAAATGTGCATCAGATATCAGAGGATATGGGGGAAGGGTCTGTCCCAGGAAAGCCTCGTAGGGTCCTGCTTGGTTACATAACCTTTATGCCAAATGAGGTGTTTTGGGGTGACATGCTGCTACCGTCCACCAGTCGAGAGAGAAAAAAAATGAGCTTCAGTGATACCTGTTGGCAAACAGACTGATTTTCAACTTTACAAAGGTTACTCCTGCTGACTTCTGCATCCCCAGGGTACCACCCAGTGTTCTAGGTCCAGAGAGACCACAATGAACATGCAAGCTCCTGCAGGTGCCCTGATATGTTTGTGAGTGACGGGTAGCAATCTATGACATATCTATCCTACAGCGGGTGAGCCCCTACACTGGTAGTAGATGATCTCCTACACTGGCATTAGGTGAACTCCTACACTGGCCACTAGGGGAGCTCTTGCGTTGGCAGTCAGTGCTGGCGGTTGGTGACCCCTGTGCTAGCAACAGATGACTTACACTAGCAGTTGATCTCCTACACTACCAGCAGCTGAGCTCATACGCTATTATTCGTTGGTGAACTCCTACTTGGGTAGTTGATAAGCATTCCGGAGGAAAATAAAGCTGGATTGATGTAGATTAAGCCAGGGCAGTGCAGAATGTGGTCAGCCATTCCTGGGGCTTCCAAAACAACCATAAGTATTGCCTATGAAGTTTTTAAATGCCCAGAACCTCTCCCCCTAGGTGACTCAGCCAGCAGACCAACGGGGAGACAGGAAAGAAGCTGTGAAGATAAAAATCATTCTGGGTTGATCAGTGCTTAAAAAGCAATTACTCAGGATGGCACAACAGAGACCTCAGAAGGAGGAGGGAGTGGCTACTACAATACTTAAGGCATTAGTAACTGTGATCAATAGAATGTTTGAAAAATAAAAACAGCAGTCCTGGGTCTATGTCTGTGGTCA
Source organism: Orcinus orca (assembly GCF_937001465.1). Taxonomy (NCBI): domain Eukaryota; kingdom Metazoa; phylum Chordata; class Mammalia; order Artiodactyla; family Delphinidae; genus Orcinus; species Orcinus orca. The sequence goes on along the minus strand of NC_064561.1, from coordinate 15,571,116 downwards.
GTCTCTGTCAGTCTCTTTTGCTTCCCCATCTGTACCTCTCCTGGGCATGTAATGTATCCACAAGATTGGGTTAAAAGACAAAGGGTCCTTTTTCACTTGTTTCCTCCACATTAACTCATCACATCTAATAGCAAGTCTGTGTGGTAACATCCCACTTCACACCTGAGACAACAGGAGAGGAGGGCTAAGTCTTCTGGAACAGAACTGAGATTTTAAAAAACTTTACTGCCTAATTTTCATACCCCCAACCTCACTGGTTTGCAAATGTAGAATTCAGTGATTTTCATTAACTTCCTGGTCGAGCAATGTGCGCTGTGCGCCCTGTCACTCTTGGCACACGCTGGAATCATTCCCAGAGTGGAGCCTGGCCGGCGGCCTGCAGGGCGAGACTTCGCGCCCTGCACCCCTGTTTTCAGCCGCGCCTGCCCTACCGCAGCAGTGACCCCAGTATCCGAAAGTCCTGAGAACTACATCCCAGCTGGTGGTTCTGAGGGCACCTCAGGTAGTATCCGCACCACCTGCACCCGGGCGCCTGGAGCTGCGAGGGTCTAGGACTACCCAGTCTTATCTGCGGTGCGTGTGACTGCTGGCTGCTTCCTGACGCCCCGCACCCCATGCACACCCCCGGAACCCCTTGAGTCCCCAAGCTCCTGCGCTCCCTCATGGAGGCCGTGCCCTCCTCGACCCCTGCCCCCTCAGTGTGCCCTTCCTGCCCGCAACCCCACCCCCACCCCCGGTACTGTTCGCGCCTAGCACTCCTCCATGTCCATCCCATGTCCCTCCACGCTCCCCCATTGCACCCCACACATCCTTCACGTCCCCTGCGCCTTCTGCCTCTCCGTGCCCTGCAGGACCTTCCTTCGTCCTCACATCCCCGCTGCGGCCCTGTCCCCCACGTCCCGCATGCCGCACCTCCATACCCCTCTGAGTACCGAGGTCTGTGTGCTCCTCCCCAAGCTCCCCTCGCGGTTCCCCGCATTCTCCCACCTCCCCTGTCTCGCACCCCACGCCTCCTGACGGAGGTGGCACAGAGCCACCTGTGAGCCCGCCTGACCCTCTGCGCCTGACCCTCTGCCCCGTCCCTGACCAGGACGCCTGCACTGAACCCTGCACAGCCCAGACCTTTCTCTTCCTATCACTCATGTTTTGTAACAACCTTATTGTGGTGTAATTTTCATACCATAAAATTAAGCTGCTTCAAATGTGCAATTTCTACTAAATCCATCACCACAATCGATTATTAGAGCATTTCCATTACCTCAGAAATACCCCTCCTGTCTATTTCTATTCTATGTACTACATAACTGATTTTCAGATGTCAAACCAACCTTATATTCCTGGGATAAATCCCATCTGATTCTTTTTAATATGCTGCTGGATTCCATTTGCTAATGTTTTGTTCAGGATTTTTACATCCATACTTAGGAGGGATATTGGTCTGTAGTTTTCTTGTGGTGTCTTTGTTTCCTCGATTGTTTTCTGAAAGAGTTTGTGAAGGATTGCTGTTGTTTCCTTGTTCAATGTTTTGTGGAATTCTCCAGGGAAGCCATCTGATTCTAGGCTTCTCTTTCTGGGAACATTTTTAATTACTATTTTGATTTCTTTATTTGTTAGGGCCTGTTCAGATTTTTCATACCTTGAGCGATGTTTGTCTTTCTAGGAATTTGCCCATTTCATCTAAGTTGTCTAATTTTCTGACATAAAGTTGTTCAAGGTATTTCCTTATTATCCTTTTAATTATTTAAAAATTGGTCATAATGTTTCCTCTTTCATTTTGGCAGTTTGTGCTTTTTTTTCCCATGGTCAGTAAAACTAACATTTTGTCAAAATTATTTTTATCTTTTCAAAGAACAACTTGATTTCATTCGATATTCTCTATTTTTTCTATTTTTTTTAAATTTCAGTGATTTCCACCATCATCTTTATTATTTCCTTCTTTTCACTTCTTTGGGCTCAGGTTGCTCTTCTTTTTCTAAAGTTGAAGCTTAAATTATTGATTTCAGATCATTCTGTTCTAACATAGGCATTTGCAGCTATAAATTTCCCTTTACACACTGCTGTAGTTGCGTTCCATTACTTTTGTTATTCTGTTTTCATTTTCATCCAGCTCAAAACTCTTTCCAATTATATTTGTGATTTCTCCTTTGACACATGGATTATTTGTAATTGTGTTGTTTAATTTCCAAATATTTGTGAGTTTCTCAAATTTCCTTCTATTGTTGACTTCTGATTAAACTCTGTTGTGGTCAGAACACATACTTAGTATGATGTTAGTTGTTTTATAGCCCTGTCCTGGAGAATGTTCCAGGTCCACTTGAGAAGAATGTGCTTTCTGCATCTGTTCAGTGGAGTGTTCTATTGTATCAATAATTGTACCCGTGGGATTTTTTTTTTTTTTTTTTTTTGGCTGTGTTGTGTCTTTGTTGCTGTGCATGGGCTTTCTCTAGTTGCAGTGAGTGGGGGCTACTCTTTGTTGCAGTGCGTGGGCTTCTCATTTCGGTGGCTTCTCTTGTTGCGGAGCATGGGCTCTAGGTGCGTGGGCTTCAGTAGTTGCAGCACGCAGGCTCAGTAGTTGCGGCGCACGGGCTTAGTTGCTCCGTGGCATGTGGAATCTTCCCGGACCAGGGCTCGAACACATGTCCCCTGCATTGGCAGGCAGATTCTTAACCACTGCACCACCAGGGAAGTCCCCCCATGGGATTTTAATTTATGGAGGTGACTGAGTAACAACACCCTTGAAAGAAGAATTTACTACATTTATATTTCTCAAGAGAATGGGGCATGACATGCCACACAGGGCCACGCCATGCCACACACGGCCACATGGGGAAGGACCAGTTTTAGTCAGGAGGCAGAAAGGAGTGAGAGGAGAGAGCCAGAGCTTTTATTTGGGTTTCTATGGGAATGATGAAGCAGAACAGAATAAACAGTTTAGGATTGACTAGTTTGAATAATTCTGGTGGGCTTTGGGGCATAGAAGCTGTCCCTCATTGTCTGGTACCTGGCCCTGGGTTGATTTGGGCAAGGAAATATTGGCTTAGTATGTGAGCATTAGATATAGGAGGTGTTTGGTGATGTGGGCTCTGGATTGGTTAGTTTGCATATGAAGGGTGTGCTCCCAATTGAGCCCTAGCTATCTCTAAAACTTGACTAGCCCTTGAAGGGGCAGCTTTACCCCAGTCAGTCAGGATACTAATGCCAGAGCATTAAAAATACAGAAAATAAGAAACATAGTCTGTACAATTGGCACTGTGATGAATGGATGCCGTGAGCTAATGGAAAATATATATGTTGGTCTCCACCCCCAGTTCCTACACAGAGCTCCTAAAAACCCTTGTAAGTTCCTAAGTGATAAGAGCACTATGAGCATCTTTTGTTCTAATGTTTGGTCTTTGACCCTGTCTCCTGACACCACATTCCTAAATTCCTTGGAATGTCCTGAGTGATAGCAGCATTTTTTTTTTCTAGTGAAGTGACTCTTGGTGGGCTCCATGATGGCTCCTGGATGGGGGCTGGTCACCAGAAACGCCAAACCATGATTAGAAGCAGAGAATTTTCAGCTCCACTCCCAATTTCAGAGAGGAGAGAGGGGCTGGAAATGGATTTAATAATTGATCATGCCTACGTGATGAAGTCTCCATAAAAATCCCCATAGAATGGAGTTTGGGGAGCTTCTGGGTTAGTAAACACATGGAGGTGATGGGAGAGTGTTGGACCAAGAGAGGGCATGGTACCTCTGTGCCTCTTCCCACATACCTTGCCCTACACATTTCTTCCATCTGGATGTTCATCTATATCCTTTATTATATCCTATTATATCCTTTTATAATAAACTGGTAAACAGTAAGTAAATAGTTTCCCTGAGTTCTGTGAGCTATTCTAGCAAATAATGGAATCCATGGGGGAGGAAGTCATGGGAACCTCCAATTTGTAGTTGATAAATGGAATATTTATAAATGGAATATTTCCTGCCATATCGATAAACAAAGGATGTCACAGTCACCAATAATTGCAGCCCTCCAACGTGAGCTGGTGAGGCCTGAGGAAACTCAGGGCTGAAAAGAATACCTGCCATCTAGCAGCCATCAGACTGCAGCCACTCCCTGCTGTGAGCGCTGTGGAAACTCAGGACCTGAAAATACTGGCCCCAGATAGCTGAGGTGCATATCAAAGGAATGACTTCAGTGAGCCCAGACTCTTGCATCTTCCCATACATAGAAAAGCGCTAAATTCCTTACCTTGAGATGTCTGGTTCTCTTTATTTAACAACTTTGAGGTTCCCAACTGTCTGCTCTTTGTTTCAAAACTCCTCTATATCCTAGCTCCTCCCCTCGCCTCCTTGGAGCAGTTTCTCAGAGTTATCTGAAACGCTGTCTCCCGGGCTGCAGTCCTCATTTTGCCCCAAATAAAACTTAACTTGCCACTCTCACGTTGTGCATATATTCTTTTAAATCAACATAGTCAAATTGGAGAGAAGCCTGGGCACCCACCACTTTTGATTGGCATTTGAGGTGGGACTGAGCTCCTGTGGAATCCGATACTATCTCCAGGTAGATAGTAGCAGAACTGAGTTAAGTTGTAGGACTTTCTCTAGTTGCAGTGTGAAGAGTGCTGTGAGTGTGGTAGTAGTGTTAAAGGAGAAGCACTTTAAGTTAAAGGAGGGAGAGTGAGTTTTTTCCCACTCAGAGGCCAAATAGACAAATCCGGAACTTAAGGACACTAATAAAAACTATGGATGTCAGCTTTCTAAAGTTGGTTGATGGTGTCTTATAAGTCTTTTATATTCTTGCTGATTTTTTCTAATTATTCTATCATTGAGAGGGAGCTATTTTTGTTGAAGTGTCTATTTCTTCCTTTAATTTTGACAATTTTTACTTCATGGGTTTTGAGGCTCTGATTTCAGGTGCATATATGTTTATAATTGTTATATCTTTCTGATGAATTAATTGCCCTTTAATCATAAAATGTCCCTCTTTGTAATATTTTTTATTTTATTGTTTATTTTCTATTATATTAGTACAGTGACTTTAAAAGATATATCATTTCTTGTCCTTTTAACTTCAACCTATGTGTGTCTTTTAATCTAAAGTGTGTCTCTTGTAAACACCACTTATTTATTTATTTATTTTTGCTTTTTTCCCCCAGTGATGATCTCTGCCTTTTGATTGGAGTATTTGATGTACTCTAGTATTATTTTATATGGTTTGCTGTAGGTCTATCACTTTGCTATTTATTTTCTATCACATGTCTTTTGTGTTATTGTGTAGCTCTTTACCACTTTTTTTTATATTAAATAAATATTTTCCAGTGGTCCACTTTAATCCTTTTATTAATTAATTTATTTTTGGCTGTGTTGTGTCTTTGTTGCTGCACCTGGGCTTTCTCTAGTTGCAGAGAGCGGGGGCTACTCTTCATTGTGGTGTGCAGGCTTCTCATTATAGTGGTTTCTCTTGTGGAGCTCAGGCTCTAGGTGCATGGGCTTCAGTAGTTGTGTCATGTGGACTTCAGTAGTTGTGGAACGCTGGCTTCAGTAGCTGTGGCTCACAGGCTCTAGAGCATAGGCTCAGTAGTTGTGGTGCATGGGCTTAGTTGCTCCGTGGCATGTGGGATCTTCCCGGACCACGGATCAAACCTGTGTCCCCGGCATTGGCAGGCGGATTCTTAACCACTGTGCCACCAGGGAATCCCCTAATCCTTTTTTTTTTAATTAGGGAGTTCTTAGTGGTTACTTTTGGGATTGCAATATGCATCTTAATTTATCACAATTTACTTCAGATCATACTTACTTAATTCCAGTAAAAAATGGAAACATTTATTTATTATAGCTCCATTTACTCATTTAGTCTCCCCTCCCGTGTGTGTGTGTGTGTGTGTGTGTGTGTGTACATATTACCACTTTTTTTTTTGTCCATTCATCTGTCAAAAAAACTTAAGTTGTTTCCATGTCTTGGCTGTTGTAAATAATGCAATGAACATGGGGGTGCAGATATTGTTTTCTTTGGATACATACCAAAGTTGAACTACCAGATCATATGGTAGTTCTATTTTTAATTCTTTGAGGAAACTTCATGCTGTTTCCATAGTGGCTATATCAATTTACATTCCCCCCAACAGTGCATAAGGATTCCTTTTTCTACACATCCTCATCAGCATTTGTTATCTCATCTTTTTGATAATAGGCATTTTAACAAATATGAAGTTATATCTCATTGTAACTTTGATTTGCATTTTACTAATGATTAGTGATGTTGAGCACCTTTTCAAGTACCTGTTCACCATTTGAATATCTTGTTTGGAAAAATATCAATTCAGGTCGTTGCCCATTTCTAAATTGGATTATTTATTTGCTATTGAGTTTTGTAAGAGTTCTTTATATGTTTTGGATATTAATCCTTTATCAGATATATGGTTTTGTAAATATGTTTTCTCATTCCATAAGTTGTGTTTTCACATCATTGATTGTTTCTTTTGCTGTGCAGAAGTTTTTTAGCTTGATGTAGTATCACTTGTTTTTTATTTGTTTCTTGTGCTTTAGGTGTCATGCTCATTAAAAAATCATTACCAAGACCTCTGCCAAGAAGGTTTTGTCTTATTTTTTCTTTTAGAACTTTTATGATTTCAGGTCTTACATTTAACTCTTTAATCAATTTTGAGTTAATTTTTGTGAGTGGTATAACATAGGGGTCTAGTTTCATTCTTTTATATGTACATATCCACTTTTCCCAGCACCATTTATTGAAGAGACTGTCTTTTCTCCACTGAGTTTTCTTGACTCCCTTGTCAAATATTAGTTAACCATATTTGCATGGATTTATTTCTGAAGTCTTGATTATGTTCCATTGCTGTTTTTAATTCAGTACTATACTGTTTTATTACTATAACTTTGTAATATAGTTAGAAACCAGGACATGTGATGTGTCCGGCTTTGTTTTTTCTTTCTCAGAATTTCTTCGGCTCTTTGGAGTCTTTTGTGGTTCTATATAAATTTTAGGATTTTTTTTTTCCTTTTCTGTAAAAACAAATGCCATTGAAATATTGATAGAGATGGCTTTGGGTAGTATGGACATTTTAACAATATTAATTTTTTCAGTCCATGAACACAGGATACTACTCCATGTCTTTCAGTGTAGAAATCTTTCATCTTCTCAGTTAAATTTTTCCTAAGTACTTTATTGTTTTTGATGCTATTGTAAATAGGATCATTTTCTTTATGTCTTTCTCAGATAATTTGTTATTAGTGAGTTTTGTAGTACAAGACTTGTAGTTTTAGTTTACAAGACTTTCACCTCTTTGGATAAGTTTATTCCTAAGTATTTTGTTCTTTTTAATGCTCTTTTAATGGGATTGTTTTCTTAATTTTCTTTACAAATTCTTCATTGTTAGTGTATAGAAATGCAACTGGTTTTCATGTGTTGATTTTGTATTCTGCAATTTTGCTGAATTCATTTATTAGTTTTAAGTGTGTGTGTGTGTGTGTGTGTGTGCAACCTCAGGGATTTCTTCATATAAGATTATATTGTCTGTGGAATGAGATAATTGTCCTTTTTTGTTTCCAGTTTGGATATCTTTTATTTATTTTTTTGCTGAATTGCTCTGACTAGGACTTACAGTACTATACTGAACACAGGTGGTGAAATTTAGCACCTTTGCCTTGTTTCCGATATTAGGAGGAAACCTTTCAGTCCTTGTTGATTTGTAGCTATGGGCTTCCTATATGGCCTTTATTATGTTGAAGTACTTTCTTTCTCCTCCTAGTTTATTGAGAGGTTTTTTTCTTAAGAGTTTGAATTTTGTCAAAGGACTTTTCTGCCTTCCTTGAGATGATCCTATGGGTTTTTTCCTCATTCTGTTATGTTGTGTATTACATTAGTTGATTTTTGTATGTTGAGCTATCCTTGCATCCCAGGAATAAATCCAATTTGGTCATGATGTATAATCCTTTTAATGTGCTGTTAAACTCTCTTTGTTAGTATTTTGTTGCAAACTTTTACATGGATATTCACTAGGAATTTTAGTCTGTGTTTTTTTTTTCTTGTAGTCTTTGTTTCCTTTGGTATCAGGGTAATGCTGGCTCATAAAATCAGTCTGGGAGTGTTCTCTCCTCTTCAATTTCTTGAAGTTTGAGGAGGATTGGTGTTAATTCCTCTTTTTTTAAAAAAAATTATTTTTGGCTGCATTGGGTCTTCAATGTTGCATGCGGGCTTTCTCTAGTAGCAAGTGGGGCTACTGTTCATTGTAGTGCATGGGCTTCTCATTGTGGTGACTTTTCTTGTTGCAAAGCACAGGTGTGCAGGCTTCAGTAGTTGCAGCACGAGGGCTCTATGGCATGAAGGCTTCAGTAATTGTGGCATGTGGGTTCAGTTGTTATGGCTCACAGGCTCTAGAGTGCAGGCTCAGTAGTTGTGGTGCACTGGCTTAGTTGCTCCACGGCATGTAAAATCTTCCTGGACCAGGGATTGAACTTGTGTTCCCTGCATTGGCAGGTGGATTCTTAACCACTGCGCCACCAGGGAAGTCCCACGACCTAATGCTTCTTTAAATGTTGATAGAACTTACCAATGAAGCTATCTGTCCTGGGATTTTCTTTGTTCAGAAGTTTTTGATTAATGATTAAATCTCCTTACTAATTATAGGTCTGTTTAGATATTTTTATTTCTTCATGATTTAGTCTACATAGATTCTGTGTTTCTAGGAATTTATTCATTTATTCTACATTATCCAGTTTTTTTTGCATACAGTTGTTCATAGTATTCTCTCATAATGCTTTTTATTTCTGTAGAATCAGTTGTAATGTCTCCTCTTTCATTTCTGATTTTAATTATCTGAGTATTCTCCCTTTTATCATGGTTAGTTAAGTAATCAATTTCATTGTTCTTTGCAAAGAACAAACTCTTTTGTTGTTTTTCTGTATTGCTTTTCTGTTTTTATTTCATTTATCACTGTTCTAATTTCATTATTTCCTTCCTTCTGCTATATCCAGGTTTAGTTTGTCTTACTTTTCTCATTCCTTGAAGTGTAATGTTAAGTGGTAGATATGAGATATCTTTTCTTTTTTTAATGTAAAATTTACAGATATAAATTTCTTTCTTAACACTGCTTTTGCTGTATCTTATAAATTTTGGTAATTTGTGTCTTCATTTTCATTTATATCCAGGTACTTACTAATTTTCCTTGGCATTTCTTCTTTGCTCCATTGGCTGTTTAAGAGTGTGTTGTTTAATTTCCACCTATATGAGGTTTTTTTCAGTTTTTCTCTTGCCTGTTGAGTTTTAGTTTCATTCCACTGTGATCAGAAATGATAGTTTGTATGATTTTCAGTCTTTTAAAATTGCTAAGGCTTGTTTTGTGACCTAACATATGGTCTATTCTTGAGACTATTCCATGTGCACTTCAGAAAAATGTGTATTCTTCCGTTGTTAGATCAGTGTTCTGTACGTCTGTTAAGTTCAGTTAGTCTGTAATGTTGTTCAAGATTTCTGTCTCCTTATTGATTGTCTGGTTCTATCCATGGTTGAAAGTGGGATATTGAATATTCCTACTATTATTGTGGAGCTGTCTATTTCTCACTTGAATTTCCTCATGTTTGCTTCATATATTTGGGACCTCTGACCATATATATATATTTGTTGTGTCTTCCTGATGAATGGAAGATTTCTTTCATTATCTTTCTATAATGTCCTCCTTTGTCTCTTATGATGAATTTTTACTTAAAGGCCATTTTGTCTGATTTAAGTAGCTACCCCTGCTCTCTTTTGGTTAACCTTTGTGTAGAATACCTTTTTCTACCCTTTTACTTTCAGCCTATGTATGTCATTAGATCGAAAGAGAGTCTCTTGCAGATAGCTTACAGATGAATCTTGTCTTTTTACCCATTCAACAAATCTATGTATTTTTTTTTTTACACGGGCCTCTCACTGTTGTGGCCTCTCCTGTTGTGGAGCACAGGCTCCAGATGCGCAGGCTCAGTGGCCATGGCTCACGAGCCCAGCCACTCCGTGGCATGTGGGATCTTCCCAGACCAGGGCACGATCCCGTGTCCCCTGCATCGGCAGGTGGACTCTCAACCACTGCGCCACCAGGGAAGCCCTATAAAACTCTTAGAGGAAAACATAGGCAGACCACTCTTTGACATAAATCATAGTAATATCTTTTTTTGATTCACCTCCTAGAGTAATGAAATTAAAAACAAAAATAAACAAATGGGACCTAATTAAACTTAAAAACTTTTGCACAGCAAAGGAAACCATAAACAAAACAAAAAGAAAACCCACAGAATGGAGAAAATATTTGCAAGCGAAATGACCAACAAAGGATTAATCTCGAAAATTTACAAACAGCTCATGCAGCTCTATGTCAAGAAAACCACCCAATCAAAACATAGGCAGATCTAACTAGACATTTCTCCAAAGAAGATATACAGATGGCCAAAAAGCAGATGAAAAAAGGCTCAGCATCACTAATTATTAAAGAAATGCAAATCAAAACTACAATGAGGTACCATCTCACACTGGTCAGAATGGACATCAGCAAAAAGTCTACAAACAGTAAATTCTGGAGCGGGTGTTGAGGAAAGGGAAGTCTTCCACACTGTTGGTGGGAATGTAAATTAGTACAACCACTATAGAGAATAGTATGGAGGTTCCTTAAAAAACTAAAAATAGAACTACCATATGATCCAGCAGTCCCACTCCTGGGCATATACCTGGGGAAAACCATAATTTGAAAGGATACATGCACCCCAATGTTCACTGCAGCACTATTTAAAATAGCCAAGACATGGAAGCAACCTAAATGTCCATCAACAGAAAAATGGTTAAAGAAGATGTGGTACATATATAAATACAATGGAATATTACTTAGCCATAAAAAGAATGAAATAATGCCATTCACAGTAACATGGACCAACCTATAGATTATCATAGTAAGTGAAGTAAGTCAGAGAAAGACAAACATCATATGATATCACTCATATGTGGAATCTAATTTAAAAAAGAAAGGAAACAAATGAATTGATTTACAAAATAGAAACAGACTTACAGATATTAAAAACAAACATATGGTTACCAAAGGGGAAACATGATGTGGGGGAGGGATAAATCAGAAGCTTGTTTGAATACACACACTCTACTATATATATTGAATAAGATAGATAACCAACAGGGACCAACTCTATAGCACAGGGAAATCTACTCAATATTCTGTGATAACCTGTATGAGAAAAGAACCTGAAAAAGAATGAATATATGTACTTGTATAACTGAACCACTTTGCTGTACACCTGAAACTAACCTAACATTGTAAACAATTTATACTCCAATAAAATTTTTTAAAAAAGGAAATTACAGCATATGTCGAGAAAAACACTTATGAAACAATGTTTTTAGAAGGCTAAAATGGCACACAGACCAGGTGTCTATAATCAGGAGAATAAATGAGTGTCTTGTCACTTGTTTTTACCACAGAATATTTGTCAGCAACAACAAAAACAAAATACTTATACACATAATAATAACATAGATTGATCTGAAAAACACTGTTGACTGAAAGAAGTCAGATACAAAGGAAAACATAATGTATGGTTTCATTTATATGAATTTCAAGAAATGGCAAAACTAAACTTGGTGGCAGAAATCAAAACAGTGTTTGTCCATGGGGTGTAAGGATTCAAGGGGCATGAGGGAAAATTTGGGGTGATGGAAATGTTCTTTATTTTGAGTGGGGTAATGGGTGTATGTGTGTATACATGTAAGTGGGGTTTATCCCAGGAATACAAGATTGTTTTAACATCCCCAAACCAATTGATATAACACACAATATAAGTAGAATAAAAGAAAAAAGAAAATAAATGCATCAAGATACCAAGAAAAATATTTCTCATAATCCAACATCATCCATGATAAAACCTCTTTGTGACCACCTAAAGTGGTGGGATAGGGAGGGTGGGAGGGAGATGCAAGAGGGAGGGAATATAGGGATATATGTATACATATAGCTGATTCACTTTCTTATACAGCAGAAACTAACACAATATTGTAAAGCAATTATACTTGAATAAAGATGTTAAAAAAAATAGGAAAGAAGGAGAGAGAAAGGCCAGAAGAGAGGAAAAAAGAAATAAATAGGAGAATATTCAGAGAAAAGAACCCACTGAAATATGTAGACTGACTTGCAATAGTAATTGAGTTCATAACATCTCAAAAGATTTATACTGTTTTCATACCTTGCTCAACTGTTTTTCTGCATGCGTCTATTTCTATGCCTTGTTCTAAGTCATGATTAAAAAAAACACCAACTTTGAATAGCTAAAACTGAACTCTACAGAAATGTATGTGCTGTAAGAGACAGTCTTTTCAAAGTACTCAAGGTAGAGCCAGCACAATCTTTTGTTTTCTGATTGATTGATGCCAGGTAGGAAGATTTTTCAATCAAGGTTGGCATTCAGGAGATATAGTCCCTTCTTATCTAATCAGAATTAAGTGTTCTAGGAGTCCTAATTTGAATACAGGTTATATGAATAGGCTGCTCATGTCACACTTGCAATTTCCTTTTTTCCTAAATCAGGCTTGTTTTCTCTTCCTTTCAATTTATGCTATTTCCCGAAGGTTGACCAGAAAATTTGCCTAAAATTCTCTAAGAAGGAGATGCAAAGCAAAGAAAAAACTGCAGGAAACAGTGTCACATTTGGGATGTTTTCAGCCATTGTTAGTTGAACTATATATATATATATATATATATATTTTTTTTTTTTTTTTTTTTTTTTTTAACAAAAGCACAATCTCCTCTCCTTCTGGGACTTCTATGAGACAAAGCAACCTCTATGGCTGGATCAGCACAAGGGGAATAGCAGTCCTGTCCTGTGACTTCTCAGAGGAACTGAGTGAGGCTAATTTTAGCCACAAAACAAAATATGTGCAGTGTAATGTTATCTTTGGGGAGACACAGTGCAGTAACCACGGCAAAGTAAGCCATCTTTTTGTCTCCTGAGTGAATGGGCATTTTTTTCCTCCAGTCTATAATTTTAATGATTGTATGGCCCCTTGAAGTTTCTGGCTGTATCCAAGAATCTCAGTTCCAACATCCTGCCTTGCTCCAGCCCAATGCCTTCTCTAATTTCCCTGAAACCGTAAAACAGCACATCTTTCCTCCCCGATCAGCTGACCCTTTGCCTTCCTCTTAAGGCTGAATTGGTGTCAGATATAAAAGTGTATAAATCAACAAGGACTGTAAAATAAAAACAGACACAAGTCATCTCTGCTGATAACATATGGGGAGGACAGATACAGATACATCTAGCTGCAAAGTTAATGAGTAACACTGTTTAGCCCAAGGCCATGCAGCAGCTGTGAAATGCCCAAGTATCCCCCACCCTGCCTTTTTTTTTTGGCTGCCTTGGGTCTTCATTGCTGCGCGTGGGCTTTCTCTAGTTGCGGTGAGAGGGGGCTACTCTTCGTTGTGGTGCACGGGCTTCTCATTGCAGCATCTTCTCTTGTTGCAGAGCATGGGCTTTAGGGTGCGCAGGATTCAGTAGTTGTGGCGCGCGGGCTCAGTAGTTGGGCCCACAGGCTTAGGTGCTCCGTGGCATGTGAGATCTTCCCAGACCAGAGATTGAACCCATGTCCCCTGCATTGGCAGGTGGTTTCTTAACCACTGTGCCACCAGGGAAGTCCCCCACCCCATGTTTTAATGACTCCTGTTTTATATCAGTGATGTTTCAGATCTCCTTTACTATACCATGCAATGCCTGGAATATACAATTGCTAAACCACCCTTGCCTCATGACCACATCCAATTTTTGGTTAACTCTTGCTTCTCTTAATCTTACCCCAGACACACCATTAATCCAGAACTGTCCTTTGCTTCCCTGGACCATCCTCAGAATCCGTCAATGGGAACGTACAACTTACAAATGATGATTCCCTTCCCCCTCTTGTCTGGATGCCTTCCCTCACTGCATGGAATCACTAAATCTGACTTTGGCCCTGGTGGTCTTTCCTGATCGGGCTTTCACTGATTGCCCTTAGAATGCTGGTTTTAGGTTTTTGTCTCTTCTTGTTCACTCCATGCTGTATATGAAGCTATACCTGGGAAACATTTTATCAAGATGTGATTGAGGTCTTCTACTCCACTATAATATGAAGATTTGAGGTCCCTATGTAGTTTTCATTTTTTAAATAAACTACTTGATATGTTTTCTTGGGGGGCTTTAAAATGGTTTTATACATACATATAACCAGTGAAAGTGTCAACATAATGAATATATCTATCATCCCCCAATTTTCCTTGCCTCCCTTTGTCATTTCTCTCCTGTGCCTTCTGCTGGTCTTCAGGAAAACACTGACCTGCTTTCTGCCACTATAGATTAGAAAATACAATCTCTATGTAACAACAGGAAGCAGATAGTGGTTACCTACTGACTGATATGGAAATCAAGATCCACACACAGACTGACCAGCAGTGTAGAGAAACTGATAGCAACAACTTTTAATTTTTGCTTTTAATTTTTATTTTTTTTCTATTTCTCCTACTGTTTCTCTACACTGTTCATACCTTTCTAATAATCTAAAATCTCTCTAAGATTGGTTTCCGTAAAAAAAATAATGCAGGCCTAAATTTCAGTCCTTCCTAAAAATTTAGGAAGTTAAACTAAGTGTTGTGATATTTTAAAATTTCCTAACATTTGTTGAAAGTTGTGAAAATAATATATATCACAGTGCTAGAGGTTGTGGGAAAAAAACCCATCAGGTTTAGCAATAGGTGGAGAGAACACAGTTGCTGATGAAGGAAGCCAGACTCCAACCAAGAAGGCAGGCGAAATCTGAATGGCTGAAGGAGAATCAGATGGGAATTGAGAATACAACTTTTTATACAGTACATAAGTAGCAGCAAAGAGAATGGAGATCTATTTGAGGAGCCCTAATTTTTTTTTTTTTTTACAGTACGCGGGCCTATTACTGTTGTGGCCTCTCCCGTTGCGGAGCACAGGCTCCGGACGCACAGGCTCCGGACGCACAGGCTCAGCGGCCATGGCTCACGGGCCTAGCCGCTCCGCGGCATGTGGGATCTTCCCGGACCGGGGCACGAACCCGCGTCCCCTGCATCGGCAGGCAGACTCTCAACCACTGCGCCACCAGAGGAGCCCTAATTTTTATGTCAGATAAAAAGTGATGAGGGCTTGTGAGTGACATGCTAATGTTACTCTATTTGGATGGAAGGCAGCAGCTTGCCTCTTTTTTCTAGCATCCTGTAACTTGTGTGGTTTTGCTGCATGGGGGTCATGTAGCAGTAAATGATCAAGGGTGGTGAGTTTGGTTGGATCATGCAACCAAAAATTATAGGAAGTAAATTTTATGACTGCCTTGTTGGAGGAAACTTCAAATCCAACTTAGATAACTTAGTTTAGGATGTGAGAAGAATCCTGAATCGACAAAAAAGACGGGGGAGTAGGAACTTCCAGTCTGGACAAGTCAGAGTAGACACGTCTTCCTTCTTCCTTGCTCCTCTCTACCAAGCACAACTACAAACCCTGGAAATAACATAAGAATTACTCAAAGCAGAACTCTGAAAGGCAGTGAAAAGGAAAAGTAGCAGGGTGCCTTAGCTCTCCCACTTAACTGAAGAACGAGACCCATCAGGTGTTTCCCACAATCTACGAACACAAGGCAGCCAAATAGGCTCATTCCTCCCCAGATTGACCAGAGGCCCTATGACAGGACAAGGTGGCTCCCAGGCCCAGCAGGATCAGAGGGGGATGTATCTAGTGCTCCTAGAACAACGAGGAGCCAGTGAAACCTCCTTCCTCTCAACCAGGACTGAGACCTCTGTCCCCAGCAGAACTAGCTGAGACACTAGGCAGTACCTGCAAGAAGGACCCTTACAACCAGCAGTGGTTCAAGGAAAATACACACACGTCACAAGGTATTCTTCCTGCCTTCCAGAGGACACTGTCCAGGGCTTGTGGTTGCCTGTGGCCCCCATGCGACACGTTCACAGACATTAACAAGGGGACTTCCAAGGCACCAGACCTCGGGAGACTGGGAAACACTTGGACCTAGGAAAGTTCTCAACATGGAACCTGCTCCAGCACCTCATGCACCTGTGGGGCAGCCCTTCCTGCTGCCGCCACTGTGCTTCTCCTGTTCCTCTCCTCAGAGCTGGAGTGGCACTCTATCTTTGGGAACTAGCAGAACCCCAAAACTAAAGCACAAACAAGCCCAGCCCTGCAGAAGGGAAAGTGTCAGGTTGGGGCAGGAGTGGCCTATTTATAGTTGCTATATTCAGATGAGGACTCCTGAAAGCCTTGTTCTGATTGGACAAGAAGGAAATATCCACTCTGATTGGATAGTCCTCCTACAGGGCATCAACCAATCATAAACCAAAAGGTTGAGGTGGCTCTACAAAGAGTGCTTTAAAAAGACGTTCCCTACAGCAGGTGCATCTTTATAGAGTTCATTTTTATGGGTTTTTCTGTTCTTTTTTAAAAATTATGACCAAAGCCAATTCATAAAAATACAAACATGCAGGAAAAATAGCAAAATATTGAAAGTTTTAACCTTATGAGATGCATTTTGTGTCTTTTTTCTTGTATTTCATTAATTTCCTTTCTCTCTTTCTCTCCCTCCCTTCCTTCCCCTACCTTCCCTGCCCCCTTGCCCTCTTTCTTTCATTAATACACTGTATCTAGCCTCAGGTTCTTCCTGACCTGAAGTTTAGACAAATCACAGGGATGCCTGGAGGAACCAATCAGAGCAATCCGCCCGAAGATGTCCAAAGGCTCAGCTAACAAGCGTTCCCCCTTTCCCCTGGACACTGCAATTGGTCCAAAGAACATGTGCGATTCCAAACTGAACAAAGAGGACTTTCACTGCTTCAGAACTGTAGATTGAGAAGAAAAGTGATTGTGGATTGCTTGGGTGGTTTATGAAGAGTTAAGAATGTGTATCTAGAGCTACCAGTGAACGCGATCCCTGTCTCTCAAAGCAAATTAAAAAAATAATGGGGGTGAATAGAAACAAGAAAATTTGCCATACTGTAAACCGGGGGTTCAGGAGAAAGAGAAACTGAAGAAGGCATGTGGATCCCGGGTTTAAGCTCTCAGGTGCCTTCCATTCAGCAGCTCTGTTTCCTTTTCCGTGTGCTAAATCAGCAAGTCTGAATCGGGCACCAGGAAGACGGCTAGACAAGTGGTTGATCTCAGGAAGGCAGACCACAGGTGCCAGGTCCCCAATTATAGGGAGTCTGTGTCTTCACGGGAGGATTCTTTATGTGAGAAAAAAATGGACGAAATTTGAAGACACAATGAAAAGGAACTAATTAAATAAATTGCAGTATATAGTGTGTTAAAAGACAAACTGAGAGGGCTTCCCTGGTGGTACAGTGGTTGAGAGTCCACCTGCCGATGCAGGGGACACGGGTTTGTGCCCCGGTCCAGGAAGATCCCACATGCCGCGGAGCGGCTCGGCCCGTGAGCCATGGCCGCTGAGCCTGCGCGTCCGCAGCCTGTGCTCCGCAACGGGAGAGGCCGCAACAATGAGAGGCCCGCGTACCGCACAAAAAAACAAAAACAAAACAAAAAAAGACAAACTGAGGCATGTTAAGTTTTTCAAGCGTTTTTTTGAGAATACATCCATCCCAATTGGGCTGTGCTAAACTGGAAGTGGTTGGAGCACTCTACCAACAAAAACTAGGGGAGAAGGGTTTTTTATACAGAAGATTTGGAAGCAAAGTGTTGTGACTTTGTTAAATTAACATTCGTTAATTAGAGCCCCCAAGATGTCAGCTGGCCATCGAGGGTTCAAGAAAACACCACTAGGGAACTGAAATAGTGAAGTTTATTACTCACAGGTCCTGGTGGAAATACGTGGCTCACCTTGAGGATACATGCAGGGAGGTTAAGGCAGGGTGCAGGCAGGGAGAGCAGGGCAGCACCGGGGGCCCATGCCTTTATTAGGGTCCATGGGTGGAATGCTTTGATCCAGGGCTAAGAGTGGTCAATTTCAAACCGAAAGTGTGGGGTTTTGGTAAGCATCTTGAGGACCTTCTCGTGGGAGTTAAATATTCCATGTACGTTTTGTTCCAATTTCTGCTCAGTCGAATGAAGAGTCATCTTGTTTCTATAAATTACTATTTCCCTCCATTCTCCAATAGGTTGTGTCTTCTTCTTCTCATTAATCTGGGGATTCTTTGTTACATGAAAAGTGTACATAAATCATCAAGTCCTAGAGTACAATTTTCAAATCTGAGGTTTTCATTGCCTAAAGGACTCTCATTACATATATGGCTTTCTCTCTCCCTCATTATAGCTTTGCTATGCCGTGTCCAATGGGCAGAAAACTTTAATTAGATGCTGAAAGCTCTGTTCTTCTGTGAAGCCTGAATATTATTTTCATCTGGACTTTTTATCAGTTACCCTTAAAATTGAATGTCTTTTCTTCCTCCCTTGTGTTTGTTTTCACAATAAATGGCTTGGGAATATCTAGTTTATTTCACATTTTCCGTACCAAACCTAGTCTATGGCCATTTATACAACATTAAATATATTCATTCATTGTCACTTTTGATTCTCCAGGTAAATATTAGACCTAAAATGTTATATCATGTGAAATATCTGTTGATTGTAGAACTCAAGAGTTTCAAGCATAAAACACTATCTAACTGGGTTTTATATGCTGTTTTAAAATATTTGTACAGTATTTTATTACGTGTGATAATGATATTTTCATTAATTCTTCTCTTCATCCACAAGATACTAAAGGTACTAAAGTACTAAATTTCTTACAAACAAAAACATTTTATATCTTATATTTAATATGCCACCAGGATAATCAGAGTTGATAGTTGAAAATGAAAAGCAGAATAATGAGAATCACTGAAGCCTTGTAATGGGTACTTTTGACAGGGTTAATTATGTAATTATCCTTATCATTGTTAAGATTTCAAATTTTCCATGATAACTTTAAATAAAGAATTTAAGAAATTTTGTAGTCTAGTGACATGAGCAAGAAACCAGAATATGAATCACTAGAAAATCTTTTTCCCCGCAGGCACACCAAGTCAACAATACCCAAATCAATTTACTTTATGAAAAATGCAGAAAGTAGTTAAGAGGCTTTTGCATCTTGGGTGAGTGTGAAACCAGTCACATCAATGCTAGTAAGGAAAAAGGAAATGCCCTCTCCTGACATGCTCTACCCCCATACTATAGACTGAATGTGTCTCTCCCACAAATACATACGTTGAAGCCTAATTCCCAATATGTTGGTATTTGACATGGTGGGTTTGGGCGGTAATTAGATCATAAGGATAGAGCCCTCATGAATAGGATAAAAGAGGCCCCAGAGAAACCCTTTACCCCTTCTACCATATGGAGACACTGCAAAAAGACAGCCATCCATGAACCAAGAAGTGAGTGCTCATCAGACACCAAGTCGCCTGATGCCTTTATCTTGTACTTTTCAACCTTTAGAACTGTGAGAACTAAATTTCTGTTGCTTATAAGCCACCTAGTCCATGGTATTTTGTCACAGCAGCCTGAACGGTCTAAGATGTTCTGGTGCAGCACCACTTGACCCTGAGAAAACTCTCCGTTCCCAAATTCTCCCTGGGAGGGAAAGAGTGGGACTACTTGTAAAATTTTCCAAAATTTCCCATGGCTGCCCAAGGAACTGGATTCTCTTTTACGTATCTCAGAGTGCTGATGGAACTCAGCGTATAGATGGCTGGGGACTGCTAAGAAAAAAGACAGTGGTTTGGACTAGGAAGGATGAGAGTTTTCCAAAATCTCTGGTAAGGATGATTGTTGAGGGACTTCTCCTGTATGAGGGCATTTTGTGAAGACTGGGAGAGGCGGCTGTTTTGTCTAATGCACATATCCTGAGTTAAGGACGCACTGAATTAAGGACACACTGAGGACACACATTGCAGGACACACTGAGTTAAGGAAAATGAAGAGGCAAGAAAACATGTTCTAAACAAAGGAATAAGATAAATCTCCAGGAACCAATTCTAATGAAACAAACATGTATGATTTACATGACAGAGAAAGCAAAGTAATTTCCATAAAGATGTTCAGTGTTGTCAGGAAAACAATGCATGAACAACATGAGAATTTCAATAAAGAGATAGCAAATATATACTCTAAATGTACCAAACAGAAACCATGAAGCTGAAGAATACAATAACTGAACTGAAAGATAGAGTAGAGGGGTAGAGGGGTTCCAGAGTAGACTAAATCAAGCAGATAAAACGATCAGGGAACTGGAAGAGAGGTTGATGGGATTGTCTTGTCAGAGGAGCAAAAATAACGAAAAAGTGTGAAAAAAGCTTAAGTGACTTAGATTCCAATAAACCAGACATTATGAGGGTCCCAGAAAAAAACAAAAAGAGAAAAGGGCAGCAAGCTTACTTAAAGAAGTCATGGCCAAAAATTGGCAAAGGGAATAGACATCCAGATCCAGGATTCCCAACAGGTTCTAATAAGAGAAACCCAAGGAAATCTACAAAGATGCATTATAATCAAATCTTCAGAAGTTCAAGACAGACAATTTGGGAAGCACAAGAGAAAAGGGATATGTCACATACGAGGGAATACCCATAAGGATATTGGTGGATTTCCTAGCAGAAACATTGCAGGCCAGAAAGAAGTGGGATGAAATATTCAAAATACTGAAAGAAAAAAAATGGCTAACCAGGAATACTACACCCAGAAAAAATTGAATTTTTTGATTTGATGATTTTTTTAGTGGTATGCTTGGATTGCTCTCTCTTTCACTTTTGTGTTGCTACTATATGTTTTTGCTTTGGGATTACCATGAAGCTTACATGTAGCAACTTATATATTTACAGTTTTTTATATTAACATTATTTCCCATAACATATTCCCTTCATTTTTTTCCTATGGATTCAAGTTATAATCTAGAGCAATTTTCTGAGCCCCGAAAAGCTTTGTTCCCATCCACCTCTTTTCACATTTGTTGGGAAATACATTGCATTCCTATACTTATAGGGCCAACCATGCAATTATATACACATTTTATACAGTGGATTTAAAAATTAATTAAAATAAGAAAGGACAAAAATACGCATTCACATTATCTCTTATAATTACAAAATTACCTTTACTGGTAATCTGTCTTTTTTGTGCATTCTATCTGGGGTCACTTGCTTTCAGACTGAAGAACTTCCTTTAGTATGTAAGATGGCTAACAACAAATTGGCTCAGTTTTTGTTTATCTGGAATGTCTTTGCCTTTATTTTTCATAGCTTTCAGGGTACAGGATTCTTGGTTGAAAGTTTTTTGCTTGGTATTACATAAAAGTTTAAGAAGAAGTTTTAAGCTTCAAAGATGGCAACATTTCCAGACCTAAAATATCCATGTGAGTTGAACAAAAAAGTCATAGTGATGGTGGCTAATGACAGATGGGCCTAGGTTGTTGATGGCAGGAATAAGTGTAATTTTAGACTGCAGAAGCCTGTGGGGTGGGCGTTCCTGACTGAAGCCAAATGACGGACTTGTTTATTAGAGAAGCAAAAATGATTTGTGAGAAATAGACCAGGTTGAATTCAAACAGGCTGAGAACTGGCGCCCTGTGCTAGTATTCATAATTTCAGAGGAATGAAAGTCACCAAATTAGTATAAAATGAAGCTTGGTTAAGAAAGAGGGCCAAAAATGTAGCAAGGTTAGTTACAACAAGGATGGTGCTACAGAAAAAGTATTACCTGTTGCTAAAGGGTGGTGCCCTAATATTGAGCATGTGAAATAAAACAGCCCTGTGAGTACAAGCAGCAGAGGAGACTGAGACAGAACATACCACCAGAAGAACCTGACCCTTCACAGCAAAGCAAGATATCTGAGGACAGACATTTTACATCCCCAACTACAGTGCTTTTAGAATGGAAGTGTCCTTTCCATCCTCTCTGAATGCACCTGGAAAAGTACATGGGGGAGTGAAAAGCAGCCCGCCTTCTGCTCCCCTTCCCAGGTGCTCTTGCTTAGAGCTGTGTTCTCTGGAGGACAAATTCTTCACCTTGTAGGTCAGGATGAGAGGATATTTTCCTAATTCTCACAAAGGAACTTCTAGTTGAGTTATAACCTAAAATAGAGACCAATGGAGAACACTGGTGAAGACCAGCAGAAATCACTTGAACCCGTAGAGGTATGTTGGGGGCTCTGACATAAGTGTTCTACTTGTTTTGAATTTAGAGCTACTGTTAGGCTTCTTTTGTGTTGACAAGAACTGAGACACTACAATTCATTAGGGCAAGATGACCTAGGAAAATGAGCTCACACAGGGAAACATTTGGAACCCAGCTGCTTCTTTTCTGTTGTTTTCCAGCAATAAGGTATGTTCAGTTTTCCCTTTGGTGGTTTCCATGTCTAACAATCCCAAGATCAGGGCTTTCCAGATTCTACAGGTGACATGACTATGTCATGTGCCAGCTATGAGCCTGTGGGGAGATGAACTGAAGACATCCCTTCCTTATAATCAGACCTTGGGTGTCTCTTCTCACACATGGACTCACTCCAAAGACTCTGCTTGGTGTCTTTTTCTCAGTTTTATTTACCGAGAGAGCTCAAGACTCAGTTGAGTGGTGGGATGAGACAGGATTTACCAAATGAAGTGTCAGAAGAATTCTCTTCTCGTAATTTCAGTCTCATATCCTAGTTAATCATAAATAAATATAATGGATTTTTCCAGATGAAAAGATCAATTTCATGAATCTTATCAGGCATTAAATTTATAGATTTTTGAAAGTAGCTTTATAATTTTGTGACATTGTGTTTTAATTGGAACTGCATTTGATATTTCAAACTATTTCTAATTTTTCTCAATTTTACTTACTGTATGTACTTAGGTGAATTTTTACCTTTGAAATATAAGTTATCTAAACAAATTCAGAATGATCTAGTCACATGTCTTTGTTCTTTTAAGTTTGTAGATACTTTAGTCTACTTATAATATTTACAACTTTTAAAAATCATGATGTCATAAAACAAGATGTTATTGTCTGAAAAAAAAAAAAAAACACTGCCTGATAGGACTTTTAGGGTTTACCAAATTTGTCTTGATTTGTGATCAAGACCTTACAGTGTTTTTCTGTCTCTTTTGCAGTGATACTCTCCCTTTCTATGATTTTCCCTAAGAGAGCTGAGAATTAATATCTTAAAATTATAAATATCTTTGTGCTTCCAAGTGCACCTGATACTAAGCTCAATTGTCATGTGATAGCAGTTGCATTTTACTTATTCAGTGGCATCTGATATTTATCTTATGAATTTTTTGAAATTTGACTCTTCATAAAGGTCTTATGTACTAATCACGGTGAGAAAGGGATTTTCCATTAATGACATTGCCAGCTTTGTTTTTCATGTTACTAATTATCGCCACTGAACAAAACTGAACCTCCCTCCTCTTGTCACCTGAAATTCTCATGATCGCTTTATGCTGTCGATGTCCAGTCATAGATCTTTTAAAAACATTCATAGATTATGGGAAGTCTGATGAGGAAAATGGCACTTTCACTAACGTAATACTAGTAAAACAATATGCAGAATGTTATTTTATCATATAGAATACATACTTAAATACACCAGAGTAAGTACGAGGAGCTTATATACATTTATTAAATAAAATACTCTAACAATTTCACATTATTATAAAAATAAGGAAAATATTTTATTAAACTTCACTTTCTTCAAAAGAACACATTCATCTTGTGCAAGGTAGCACTTGGGTTCTTGTGAAAGCCTTCTTCATTTCATTACACTCCTTCTCTTTAATCCAAATGTCTGATCTAGGCTCTGATTTATGGTCAAGCTTTTGTTCCTTGTCCATTCAATACCATTCTTTTCCCCAGAAATATCTATGATTATGTGTATAATTTGGGGCTCATAATATTGAGATTAGCCTAAGGTTAAAGACAATATAATGAGAATGGACTTGATCTAGGTTATCTGTTTACTGAGAGTGGTCATGTGCTTCACCCTTAGCCCTAGCAACACTGGTTGCCACTTCTCATAGTGAGTGCTCAGATGTGCATTCAGATTTTTAAGTCTTTAATGTATCAGATAGGACCCAATATGCTCCTTTGCACTTTGATGAATCTCTGAGTTCTATGGATATTTCTTCTATTTCCGTTCTCTCAAGTCAGCACCATATTATTGCATGTTCCATGGGTCTTCCATGTTGGAATTTCCAGATTCATCATATAAATACACAAAACAGAAAGTGAAATTTAAAATTCAGATAGGGAGGGCCCTTGTGGTCTAGTGGTTAGGATTCAGTGCTTTCACTGCTGTGACCTGGGTTCAATCCCTGGTCAGGGAACTGAGATCCCACAAGCTGCATGGTGTGGCAAAAACAAAAAACAAAAAAACCCAGATACATATCAAATGACGTTCTTTTTCGATGCAGAAGTATGTTACTGGCAACTAATCAGTTAATTTTTCAGTTCTTACAGTTGAGATAAATTTTCAAAATATCTAGTAAGATTAGTTATACTTTAGTAGTCAACCCAAATCCATAAGAACCATGTAACTTTCCTATCCAGGCTGAACACCAGTTTCCTCAAGAGCCTCATTGGAGAAAGATGCCATTTAATGATCACCTCATTTTTAGGACATGATAGTCCCTTGTTGAGTGAGGGATACAAATTAGAGGAGGTGAGCTGGATAGCTAATGGGATGAGAATAGAAAGTATTAAAATTATTGTGTATATTATCTAATTATTTTAATTTTCTTTTTTAGTATAAGGTTCTGATACATATGGTATATTAATAAAATATTCATATATGTATGTAAATAATTATACATTAATATAATGCTAGTCCATGCTTAAATATTCTTTTACTATTAGTGAACTGTGATCCTTAAAATGTGGGGACTATTAAGTCTTTAAGTCAATATTATCCTGGTGCTTCTCCTGACTCCAGCAGGACAGCAAAATTCATAATGTAATGAACATTCATATGTATGCTGGTGGGGATTATCAGTTGTTTGGTCCTGGCATTTAAGATATATACGTACCTTTATAGATTAAGTTTTTGGAGATAGAGTAACAATCACAATCAGTTATATAATTTCTCCTTTATAAATGTATGCATATTAAGTCATTTTAGAACAATACTCCATTTCTGAGCATGAGCTAAGAATACTGTCAAGATTTCTGAATTGTCCTACATATTTATATTTATTGGCCATCAACTTATGAGTGACCATGAATAAATAATTGAGTACTATTCTATATCAAATATATTCCTGAGTGAATATGATGGTTTTCCATTTTGTCAGTGTCATACAGCTGATTACTAGATTAAAGTAACTTGATAAAAATAATGATGCATGTATCCAGGAAACTAACATGAAATAGTAATTGCAAAAATATTTATGACATTTTACAAGGTGTTTTGATATTGGAGATATCTTGATTAAAATGAGAGGGAAAGTTTCTCTACTTTTAAAAACCTAAGTATTTTCTAAGGCATGGGAGGGTATCTTCATAGCAATGAAGTCTCAAGTAAAGGATCATTATGTGATTCATTTTGATGCAGCATCATGGATGTCATAAAGAGAATAAATGTAGTTTCTATCCAGTTGGTAATTGAAAGCTGGATTTTAGCAATTCTTTCTTGAGATCAGTACAGTTTATATGAGGGATCTCTGGGATAGAAACTCAAAACTGAGAGAGACCCAGAGCCATTTTGAAGTGATACATTTAGTAGGAGTTGTGGCAAGCAGAATAACACCCCCAAAGATATCCACATCCTACTCCCCAGATTCTGGGAATAGGAAAATAAGGGAGTATATGGAACTAAGTATTCTAATCTGATGATTTAATATAGAGAGGTTATTTCGTATTATTGGGGGTCCAATGTAATGATAAGGGTTCATAAATATAGAAGAGTGATGAATAATAGAAAGTGTCAAAATGCTGTGATATGAGAAAGACTCAACTGGATATTATTTTTCCTAAGTTTTGGTCATTCTTTCCACATTCATAAAATTTTACTCAGTTCAGCTTTATAAATACTATTGAGAAATTTTATACGTATATAACTGTTTTGAATCATTATTTGTTCATTACTAAATTAGGGAATGTGGAACAGAAAAAAATGTTTTGTAAAGAGTGAGGGTCTGTTATACAATAGGAGTATAGGTAATGTATACTGTATACATATACTGTATACATATACCTGTATTATAGATATTTTGGGATATATATTTATAATATTATAATTTTGTATTAATCTACAAAGTTATATATAATAGTTAATAAATAATATATATATTATATAATGTATTTAATATAAATATATAAAATGGTAATTAAATATTATATATAAAACAAATTACACATATTTCATATATAACTTGTCATAGAAAGTAAGGCTGAGGATTTATTTTAAAAAAATTGTATGAGGTAGTTAGGGTTAATCAAGAATAATTAGGGGAAACAAACCTGATAATTGTGGTGATCTAACTACTGAAGAAAGAACCTTGATAATGTGAGGTTTATTATTATTATTATTTGCATATACACAAAACACATTTCCTCTATGCCATTAAGAACATCAGTTTCCACTTACGTTGTCATTAAAAATGCTGGGTTTTTTTTTTCCAGTGTGGGGTTGGAGTCTCAGCCAATGCTTTTCTCCTTCTCTTCCACATTCTCATACTCATCCTGGATTGCAGGTCTAAGCCTAGTGACCTGATTTCCTGTCACTTGGCCCTCATCCATATAGTGATGCTCCTCACTGCACTCTTTGTGTTGTCTCCACACCTGGGTCCATTGGTAATTTGATAGGGATTGCATCGAATCTGTAGATTGCCTTGGGTAGTATAGTCTTTTTGATAATATTGATTCTTTCAATCCAAGAACATGGTATATCTTTCCATCTGTTTGTGTCACCTTCAATTTCTTTCATCAGCGTCTTATAGTTTTCAGAGTACAGGTCTTTTGTCTCCTTAGGTAGATTTACTCCTAGGTATTTTATTCTTTTTGATGTGATGGTAAATGGGATTGTTTCCTTAATTTCTATTCCTGATCTTTCGTTTCAGTATTTGTAAGTAAACATTGTCTATGCTGGGCTTTCTGCCCTGGAATGGGTATGGTGGAATATGTAGCATGGTGAATTAAGAGGAGTTCCTACTTTTAGGGAGCTCACAGTTTCCTGAGGGAGATATAATGTATTAAGTATATATAACAGTAGTGTGAGTAGGAAGTGAGCAAATCCTTTCACAGTTCAAAGTACTAGTGGATCAGAGGGAACAAGATGTTGAAGAAACATTGACTATTCAAATTTAGCTGAAGCATAGGGTGCCCACAGGGTTGCTATTGTTGGCAATAAGATGGTGAAAGTAGATTAGATCCAGATTGTCATAGCTCTCAAATACTCTGCTTTGAAATTTTCACTTGATTCACTGGATGGTGTGGAGACTTTCTGTTTTTTTAAGCAGAGGTATGATATCAGGAGTAGCCTTTTAAATCAGAATCCAAGAGTAAATTAGATATAGGTCTAAGTAAAAACCCTTTCTTCCTTCATTGTCTCTGGAGTGACTCAGTCTGTGTGCTTTCATTGCATATGTCTCCTGCTCTTTTTCTCAGGGGTTTTAAAAAACTAAACTTGTAATATAGTATGAATTCACAATTGGCTCTTTCTTTTTAAAAAATTTTTTTGTTAGTTTCTGCTTTATAACAAAGTGAATCAGTTATACATACACATATGTTCCCATATCTCTTCCCTCTTGCGTCTCCCTCCCTCCCACCCTCCCTATCCCACCCCTCTAGGCGGTCACAAAGCACTGAGCTGATCTCCCTGTGCTATGTGGCTGCTTCCCACTAGCTATCTATTTTACATTTGGTAGTGTATACATGTCCATGCCACTCTCTCACTTTGTCACAGCTTACCCTTCCCCCTCCCCATATCCTCAAGTCCATTCTCTAGTAGGTCTGTGTCTTTATTCCTGTCTTACCCCTAGGTTCTTCATGACATTTTTTTTCCTTAAATTCCATATATATGTGTTAGCATACGGTATTTGTCTTTCTCTTTCTGACTTACTTCACTCTGTATGACAGACTCTAGGTTTTTGATGGGCATTTTATTGACTCTATAGTTGACTTTTGGTAGTATAGACATTTTTACAATATTAACTCTTTCAATCTATGAATACAAGATATTTTTTAATTTATTTATGTCTTTTTCAATTTCTTTTACCAATGTCTTATAGTATTTTTTTTTACTCTTGGTTAAATTAATTCCTGTTTTATTATTTTCAATGTATTGTAAATAGAATTGTTTTCTTTATTTCCTTTTCAGATAGTTCATTGTTAATGTATTGAAATGCAACTGAATTTTCATATGTTGATTTTATATCCTGAAAATTTATTGAATTTCTTTATTAGATCTAACAGGTTTTTTGTGGAGTCTTTACAGTTTTCTATATATAAGGTAGTTTTCTATATGTAAGTTCCTTTCATCTGCAAAAGAGGACATTTTAATTCTTTCTTTCTGATATGGATGAATTTATTTCTTTGTATTTCCTAACTGCTCTAGCTAGGACTTCCAGTACCATGTTGAATTAGAGTGGTGCTAGTAAGCACCCTTCTCTTGTTCTTGATCATAGAGGAAAAGATTTCAGTCTTTCACTTTTTTGAGTATGATGTCAGCTGTGGGCTTGTCATATATTGCCTTTGTTATGTTGAGGTGTGTTTTTCCATACCAACTTTGTTGAGAGTTTTTATCCTGACAAAATTTTGAATTTTTTAATATGCTTTCTCTGCATCTATTGAGAAGATCACATGATTTTTATATTTCACTCTATTAATGTTGTATATCACATTTATTGACTTCCATAAATCATTCTTGCATCCTTGGAATAATCGCACTTGATCATTGCATATAATCCTTTTAGTGTGTTGTTAAATTCAGTTTGCTAGTATTTTGTTGAGAATTTTTGCATCTATATTAATTAAGGATATTGGCCCATAGTATTTCTTTCTTGCAATAGTGTCATTATCTTGGTTTTGTATCAGGGTAATGCTGACCTGCTAAAATGAGTAAGAATGTTCTATTATCTTTAATTTTGGAAGAGTTTTAAAGAGACTGGCATTTTTGTAATTGGTAGAATTTAACTGTGAAACCATCCAATCCTGATCTTTTCTTTGTAGGGTTTTTTTTTTTTTGCTAGTTTGTTACATTTTTATAATTAGACAATTCATATAAGTACATTGGTTGTTTAGTAATATATTGTTTAGGCTCCACTTGTTGGTGTTTTTTACAGTTTTTTTTTTCCTGTAATTGATTTCTACTCTCATAGCATTGTGGTCAGAAAAGATGCTTGATATGATTTCAATTTTCTTAAATTTAATGAGGCTTGATTTGTGACCCAAGATGCG
Source organism: Orcinus orca (assembly GCF_937001465.1). Taxonomy (NCBI): domain Eukaryota; kingdom Metazoa; phylum Chordata; class Mammalia; order Artiodactyla; family Delphinidae; genus Orcinus; species Orcinus orca. The sequence goes on along the minus strand of NC_064561.1, from coordinate 15,541,724 downwards.
ATCTATCCTGGAGAATGTTCCATGTGCACTTGAGAAGAAAGTGTATTCTGATGATTTCAGATAGAATGTCCTATAAATACGAATTAAATCTATCTGGTCTAATGTGTCATTTAAGGCTTATGTTTCCTTATTAGTTTTCTGTCTGGATGATCTACCCATTGGTGTAAGTGGGGTGTTAAAATCCCCCACTGTTATTGTGTTACTGTTGATTTCCCCTTTTGTGGCTGTTAGCATTTGCCTTATATATTGGGGTGCTCCTATGTTGGGTGCATATATATTTACCATTATTTTGTCTTCTTTTTGGATTGATCTCTTGATCATTATGGAGCATCCTTCCTTGTTTCTTGTAACAGTCTTAATTTTAAAGTCTATGTTGTCTAATATGAGTATTGCCACTCCAGCATTTTTTGATTTCCATTTCCATGGAATATCTTTTTCCATCCCCTAACTTTCAGTCTGTATGTGTCCCTAGGTTTGAAGTGGGTCTCTTGTAGACAGCATATATATGGGTCTTGTTTTTGCATCCATTCAGCTATCCTGTGACTTTTGGTGGGAACATTTAATCCATTTACATTTAAGGTAATTATTGATATGTACGTTCCTATTACCATTTTCTTAATTGTTTTGGGTTTGTTTATGTAGGTTTTTTTCTTCTCTTGTGTTCCCTGCTAGCATTTTTTGTAGAGCTGATTTGGTGATGCTGAATTCTCTTAGCTTTTGTTTTTCTGTAAAGCTTTTGATTTCTCTGTCAAATCTGAATGAGATCCTTGCTGGGTAGAGTAATCTTGGTTGTGGTTTTTTCCTTTCATCACTTTAAATAAATCCTGCCGCACCCTTCTGGCCTGCAGACTTTCTGCTGAAAAATCAGCTAATAACCTTATTGGGATTCCCTTGTATGTTATTTGTTGCTTTTCCCATGTTGCTTTTAATATTTTTTCTTAGTATTTAACTTTTGTGAGTTTGATTAATATGTGTCTTGCTGAGTTCCTTCTTGGGTTTATCCTGTATGGGATTCTCTGTGCTTCCTGGACCTGGGTGACTATTTTCTTTCCCATGTTAAGGAAGTTTCTGATTATAATCTCTTCAAATATTTTCTCAGACCCTTTCTCTTTCTCTTCTTCTTCTGGGACCCCTATGATTCAAATATTGGTGCATTCAGTGTTGTCCAAGAGGTCTGTGAGACTGTCCTCATTTCTTTTCATTCTTTTTCTTTATTCTGTTCAGTGACAGTGATTTCCAGCATTCTATCTTCCAGCTCACTTATCCATTCTTCTGCCTCAGTTATTCTGCTATGGATTCCTTCTAGTGTATTTTTCATTGCAGTTATTATGTGGTTCATCACTGTTTGTTTGTTCTTTAGTTCTTCTAGGTCCTTGGTATATATTTCTTGTATCTTCTCAATCTGTGACTCCATTCTATTTCTGAGATCTTGGATCATCTTTATTACCATTACTCTGAATTCTTTTTCAGGTAGATTGCCTATTTCCTCTTCATTTATTTGGTCTTGTAGGTTTTTACCTTGCTTCTTCATCTGCAGCATATTTCTCTGTCATCTCATTTTGTCTAACTTACTGTGTTTGTGGTCTCCTTTCCACAGGCTGCAGGGTCATAGTTCCTCTTGCTTCTGGTGTCTGCCCCCTGGTGAGTGAGATTGGTCCACGCACTTGTGTAGGCTTCCTGGTGGGAGGGACTGGTCCCTGCACTCTGGGAGGTGGAGCTGAGTCTTGTCCCTCTGATGGGCAGGGCCATGTAAGGTGGTGTATTTTGGGGTGTCTGTGAGCTTAGCACAACTTTAGGCAGTCTGTCTCCTGATGGGTGGGGCTGTTTCCTGTCTTGCTGTTGTTTGGCATGAGGTGTACAGCACTGGAGCCTGCACTCAGTTGGGTGGAGCCAGGTCTTGGTGTTGAGATGGATACCTCCAGGAGAGCTCACACCATTTAATATTCCCTGCATCCAGGAATTCTCTGGAGATCCAGAGTCCTGGACTCAGAGCTCCCACACTGGGGGCTCAGGCCCGTACTGTGGTCGAGGAACCAAGACCCCCACAAGCCACACAGTGTGATCAAAAAAAGGGGGGAGGGAAGAAAACAGACAAACAAAACCCAAGGCAAATGATAAAAATAAAACCTAAGTCACAAAGAGAAAAACAAATATAATATAATATTGCTTACATGTTGAATATAGAAAATGATGCAATTGAACTTATTTGAAAAGCAGAAATAGAGACACAGACCTAGAGAAAGGACATACGGATACTGGGGGGAGGGGGGTGGCAAGATGAATTGGGAGATTGAGATTGACATATATACACTACTTTGTTTAAAATAAATAACTAATGTGAACCTACTGTATAGCATAGGGAACTGTACTCAATGCTCTGTGGTGACCTAGATGGGAAGGAAATCCAAAGAAGAGGGGATATATATATATATATATATATATATATATATGCATAGCTGATCCAATTTTCTGTACAGCAGAAACTAACACAATACTGTAAAGCAACTATACTCCAAAAAAATCAATGAAAAAACAAACAAAAACACAAAAAACACAAAGTAAACAAGGAAAAACTCCCTCTCACGAGAACACCAGAATCACAACTAACTGCTGAACAATCACCCACAGGAAGACACTGGAACTCACACACACAAAATACCCCACATCCAAAGACAAAGGAGAAGTCACAGTGAGATGGTAGGAGGGGTGCAATCACAATAAAATCAAATCCCATAACCATTGGGTGAGTGACTCACAAGCTGGAGAACAATTATACCACAGAAGTCCACCCACTGGAGTGAAGGTTCTGAGCCCCACATCAGGCTTCCCAACTTGGAGGTCTGGCAAAGGGAGAAGGAATTCCCAGAAAATCAGACTTTGAAGGCTAGTGGGATTTGATTGCAGGACTTTGATAGGACTGGGGGAAACAGAGACTCCACTTGTGGAGGGCATGCACAAAGTAGTGTGCACATCAGGACCCAGGGGGAAGGAGAGTACCCCACAGGAGACTGAACCAGACCTACCTGCTAGTGTTGGAGGGTCTCCTGCAAAGGTGGGGTTGGCTGTGGCTCACCATGGGGACAAGGACACAGGCAGCAGAAGTTCTGAGAAGTACTTCTTGGAGTGAGCCCTCCTGGAGTCGACCATTAGCCCCACCAAAGAACCTGTAGGCTCCAGTGCTGTGTCACCTCAGGCCAAACAACCAACAGGGAGGGAACTCAGCCCCACCCAACAACAGAGAATCAGATTCAAGTTTTGCTGAGACAACATTAAATGCAACAACATTCACATTATAGGGATCCCAGAAGCAGAAGAGAGAGAGAAAAGCCAGAGAAAATATTTGAAGAGATTAGAGTCGAAAACTTCCCTAACATGGGAAAGGAAATACCCACCTAAGTCCAGGAAGTGCAGAGTCCTAGGCAGGATAAACCCAAGGAGAAACATGCTGAAACATATAGTAATCAAACTGACAAAAATTAAAGACAAAGAAAAATTATTAAAAGCAACAAGGGGAAAATGACAAATAACATATAATGGAATTCCCATAAGGTTATTAGCTGATTTCTCAGCATAAATTCTACAAGCCAGAAGGGAATACACAATACATTTAAAGTGATGAAAAGGAAGAACCTACAACTAAGATTATTCTACCTGGAAAACATCTCATTCAGATTTGATGTAGTAATCAAAAGTTTTATAGACAAGCAAAGCTAAAAGAAATCAGCATCACCAAAGCAGCTCTACAACAGTTGCTAAAGAAACTTCTCTAAGTGGGAAACACAAGAGAAGAAAAGGACCTACAAAAACAAACCCAAACCAATGAACAAAATGGTAATAGGAACATACATATTGATAATTCCCTTAAATGTGAATGGATTAAATGTTCCAACCAAAAGACACAGGCTCCTTGAATGCATACAAAAACAAGACCCATATTTATGTTGTCTACAAGTGACCCACTTCAGAGCAGGGACACACACAGACTGAAAGTGAGAGGATGGAAGAAGATATTCCATGCAAATGGAAATCAAAAGAAAGCTGGAGTAGCAGTACTCATATCAGATAAAGAGACTTTAAAATAAAGACTATTACAAGAGACAAGGATGTACACTAAATAATGATCAAGGTATCAATCCAAGAGAAGATATAACAATTATAAATACATATGTACCCAACATAAGAGAAGTTCAATGCATAAGGCAAATGCTAACAGTTATAAAAGAGGAAATCAACAGTAACACAATAGTAGTGGAGGACTTTAACACTTCACTTATACCAATGGACAGATCATCCAGACAGAAAATTAATAAGGAAACACAAGCTTTAAATGACACAATAGACCAGATAGATTTAATTGATATTTATAGGACATTCCATCCAAAAACAGCAGATTACACTTTCTTCTCAAATGCACACGGAACATTCTCCAGGTTAGATCACATCTTGGGTTACAAATCAAGCCTTGGTAAATTTAACAAAATTGAAATCATATCAAGCATCTTTTCTGACCACAATGCTATGAGATTAGAAATAAATTACAGGGAAGAAAAGGTAAAAAACACAAACACTTGGAGGCTACACAATATGTTACTAAATAACCAAGAGGTAACTGAAGAAATCAGAAATACCTAGAGAAAAATGACAATGAAAACATGACAATCCAAAACCTATGGGATGCAGAAAAAGCAGTTCTAAGAGGGAATTTTATAGCAATACAATCCTACCTCAAGAAAAAAGAAAAATCTCAAGCAATCTAAATCTTACACCTAAATGAACTAGAGAAAGAAGAAGAACAACAACAAAACCCCCAAAGTTAGTAGAAGGAAAGAAATCATAAAGATCAGAGCAGAAATAAAGGAAATAGAAACAAAACAATAGCAAAGATCAATAAAACTAAAACCTGGTTCTTTGAGAAGATGAACAAAATTGCTAAACCTTTAGCCAGACTCATCAAGAAAAAGAGGGAGAAGACTCAAATCAATAAAATTAGAAATGAAAAAGGAGAAGTTACAATGGACACTGCAGAAGTACAAAGCATCATTAGAGACTACTACAAGCAACACTACACCAATAAAATGGACAACTAGAAGAAATGGACAAATTCTTAGAAAGGTGTAACCTCCCAAGATTGAACCAGGAAGAAATAGAAAATATGAACAGACCAATCACAAGTAATGAAATTGAAACTGTGATTAAAAATCTTCCAACAAACAAAAGTCCAGGACCAGATGGCTTCACAGGTGAATTCTATCAAACATTTAGGGAAGAGGTAACACCCATCCTTCTCAAACTCTTCCAAAAATTTATAGAGGAAGGGACAATCCCAAACTCATTCTACAAGGCCACCGTCATCCTATACCAAAACCAGACAAAGATACTACAAAAAAGAAAACTACAGACCAATATCACTGATGAATATAGATGCAAAAATCCTCAACAAAATACTAGCAAACAGAATCCAACAGAATATTAAAAGGATCATACACCATTATCAAGTGGGATTTATCCCAGGGATTCAAGGATTTTTCAATATATGCAAATCAGTCAATGTGATACACCATATTAACAAACTGAAGAATAAAAACCATCATCTCAATAGATGCACAAAAAGCTTTTGACAAAATTCAATACAAATTTTTGATGAAAACTCTCCAGAAAGAGGGTATGGAGGGAACCTACTTCAACATAATAAAGGCCATATATGACAAACCCACATGAAACATCATTCTCAATATAGAAAAACTCAAATCATTTCCTCTAAGATCAGGAACAAGACAAGAATGTCCATGCTCACCACTATTATTCAACTTAACTTTGGAAGTCCTAGCCACAGCAATCAGAGAAGAGAAAGAAATAAATGGAATACAAATAGGAAAAGAAGAATTAAGACTGTCACTGTTTGCAGATGACATGGTATTATACATAGATAATCCTAAAGATGCTACCAGAAAACTACTAGAACTAATCAACGAATTTGGTAAAGTTGCAGGATAGAAAATTAATGCAAAGGAAGCTCTTGCATTCCTATACACTAACAACAAAATATCAGATAGAGAAATTAAGGAAACTATCCCATTCGCCATTGCCGCAAAAATAATAAAATACCTAGGAATAAACCTTCCTAAGGAGGTAAAAGACCTGTACTCAGAAAACTATAAGACACTGATGAAAGAAATCAAATATGACACAAACAGATGGAGAGATATGCCATGTTCTTGGATGGGAAGAATCAATATTTTGAAAATGACTATACTACCCAAAGCAATCTACAGATTCAATGCAATCCCTATCAAATTACCAATGGCATTTTTCACAGAACTAGAACAAAAAATATTATAATATGTATGGAGACACAAAAGACCCTGAATAGCCAAAGCAATCTTGAGGGGAAAAAACGGAGCTGGAGGAATCAGACTTCCTGATTTCAGACTATACTACAAAGCTACAGTAATCAAGACAATATGGTACTGGCACAAAAACAGAAATATCAATCAATGGAACAGGACAGAAAACCCAGAGATAAACCCATGTACCTATGGTCAACTAATCTATGACAAAGGAGGCAAGGATATACAATGGAGTAAAGACAGTCTCTTCAATAAGTGGTGCTGGGAAACCTGGACAGCGATATGTAAAAGAATGAAATTAGAACAGTCCCTAACACCATATACAAAAATAAACTCAAAATGGATTAAAGACCAAAATGTAAGACCAAACACTATAAAACTCTTAGAGGAAAACACAGGAAGAACACTCTTTGGCATAAATCATAGCAAGATCATTTTTGACCCACCTCCTAAAGTAATGGAAATAAAAACAAAATAAAAAAATGGGACCTAATGAAATTTAGAAGGTTTTGCACTGCAAAGGAAACTATAAGCAAAACGAAAAGACAACCTTCAGAATGGGAGAAAATATTTGTAAATGAATCAATGGACAAAGGATTAATCTCCCAAATATATAAATAGCTCATGCAGCTCAATATTAAAAAAACAAACAACTCAATCAAAAAATGGGCGGAGGACCTAAGTAGACATTTCTCCAAAGAAGTCATACAGATTGCCATGAGGCACATGAAAAGATGCTCATCATCACTAATTATTAGAGAAATGCAAATCAAAACTACAATGAGGTATCACCTCACACCGGTTAGAATGGGCATCATCAAAAAATCTACAAACAGCAAATGCTGGAGAGGGTGTGGAGAAAAGGGAACCTTCTTGCACTGTTGGTGGGAATGTCAATTGATACAACCACTATGGAGAACAGTATGGAGGTTCCTTAAGAAACTAGAAGTACAATTACCAGATGACTCAGCAATCCCATTACTGGGCATATACCCAGGGAAAAACATAATTCAAAAAGACACATGTACCCCAATGTTCATTGCAGCACTATTTACATAGCCAGGTAATGGAAACAACCTAAATGCCCATTGACAGACAGATGGATAAAGAAGATGCGGTACATATGTACATTTGTAGAGACGTGGATGGGCCTAGAGACTGTCATACAGAGTGAAGTAAGTCAGAAAGAGAAAAACAAATGTCGTATATTAATGTATATGTGGAATCTAGAAATATGGTACAGATGAACCAGTTTGCAAGGCAGAAATAGAGACACAGATGTATAGGAGAAACATGGACACCAAGGGGGGAAAGTGTGGGCGGGTGTTTGTGGTGGTATGAATTGGGAGATTGGGATTGACATATATACACTAATATGTATAAAATAGATAACTAATAGGAACCTGCTGTATAAAAAATGTAAAATAAAATAAAATTCAAAAAAACCCCAAACAAAAGAATCCAAAAATGAAAACAAGACAGAACTAACAAAAACAAAAAACAAAACAAAAACAGAAAGCAAGCTAAAAAAAAAGCAAATATAAAAGAAACACACAAAAACGATCAAAAAAAGAATAAAAAGATAAAAACAAAACAAAAAACAGAAATGAGAATAAACAACAACAAAAAAAACAAAGCCGAAAAAAGCCCCACAAAACAGTAAAATAAAACTAGAAAAATAAAAATATATTAAATTTTTAAAAAGAAATAATAAATAATTAAAAAATAAAACAACAACAACAGAATGAAACAACAAAACAAAAATATTTCACTGGTGCCTCCACTGTCAGTGTCCTTGCCCCCACTATGAGCCACAGCCAACCCCGCCTCCCCAGGAGTCCCTCCAATACCTCTAAGTAGGTCTCTGGACTTGCTGTGGGCACTGTCAGGGCAGGTCATAGTCTGACTTGTCCCAACTCCTGCATGTACTTGCCCTCAAAGTCCATAGCTGCTAAAGCTTGACTGGTCTCAGTTGTGGGAGCGCTGTTGTCCATTCAGATATTCCACAGACGCAGGGTTTACCAAGCTGATTGCAGAGATTTAATCCATAGTTTGTGCAGCTGCAAGGAGAGATTTCTATTCCTCTTCCTTAGCTCCACAGCCCCTGGATCTCAGCATTGGTTTTGGCCCCACCTCTGCATGTGGGCCCCGCCTCAGGTGTCTGTTCCCTGCCCAGGCGAGAGCGGGCAAAAGCAGAGGCTGACTGGCACATGCTTGCTCAGTTAGGTGGGAGGGGCAAGAGGAGGTGACAAATTGGGGCACGCGTGCTTGCTCAGGCAAGAGAGGAATAAGCTGGCCATGACTGGGACGTGCACACTCACTCTGATGGGAGCCCCCCGTAGTTCCCCTGGAGGCAGGAGCCAGTAGGAAGCTGAAACAGACCGGGGCACATGCACTCATTCAGGCATGAGGGGGGCAAGGCAGCAATGACTGGGGCGTATGCACTTGCTCTGTTGGGAGTCCTTCCCAGTGCCCACAGAGATAGGGACTGGCATGTGGGAAGATAGGTTGTAATAGTGGCCCTACCCCTTGCTCGCCACTCAGCAAGGGCACCTCGCTTCCAAGGCAGTCTGCACTTCCTCCAGGAGCATTCCCTCCTGCAGAGCTCCTTGCTCCCATCCCCTCAGGCTGTTTCTGCACAGCTGAGCTCCTCACTCCCATCCCTTCAGGCTGTCTCCATGCAGCCAACAGCAGTCCTCTCCCCAGGTCCACTTTCTTAACTCCACGCTTCAGCAAACAGCCCCTGCCAGCATTGATGGATATCTATCTCAGGCTGGGGTGCACAGGGCTGTGGCACAGACCGTCAGTGCAAGTCTAACTCTGTCCTGACCACTGACCAGCCACTGCACTTTCTTCCGATAGCCCCCAAAGCCCTCTATTTCAGCATACTTCACCACCAGTGAGGGGGCCTTCCTGGATGCCATAACCTCTCCTTTCCTTCAGCACACCCCCCACCTTGCACCAAGGGTGTGGGTCCCATCTTGTTTCCTCTTTTCTTTTTCTTCCCTTTCTCTCCTTCGTCTTACCTGTTTATGCGGGGACCTTTTCTTGTCCTTTTAGATGTCATAGTTCCTCTGCTAGTGTTTAGCAGGTGTTCTGTGTGAATTGTTCCACTGGTAGATGTATTCTTGATATACCTGTAAGGAAAAGTGAACCCCAGTTCCTCCTATTCTGCCAGCTTGACCCAACCTCTCTCATAGTGGTTTTGATTTGCATTTCCCTGATGATTAGCAATGTTGAGCATCTTTTCATGTGCCTGTTGGCCACCTGCATGTCCTCTTTGGAAAAATGTCTATTCAGGTCTTCTGCCCATTTTTTAATAGGGTTGTTTGTTATTTTGATGTTGTCCTATCAGCTGTTTGTATATACCCTTATCAATCATATCATTTGCAAGTATTTTCTCCCATTCAGTAGGTTGTCTTTTTGTTTTGTCAGCGGTTTCCTTTGCATCCAAAATCTTTTAAGGGGCTTCCCTGATGGTCCAGTGGTTAAGACTCCGTGCTCCCAGTGCAGGGGGCCCAGGTTTGATTGCTGTTCAGGGAACTAGATCCTGCATGCCACAACTGAGTTTCCTCATGCTGCAACTAAAGATCCCACACACCACAACAAAGGTCCTGCGTACTGCAACTAAGACCCAGTGCAGCCAAATAAAGAAATAAATAAAAACCAAAAGACAAAAGCTTTTTCGTTTAACTAGGTCCCATTTGTTTATTTTTGCTTTTATTTCTTTTGCCTGAGGAGGCAGATCCAAAAAATATTGCTACAATATATAAATAATATTCACTTTATATATTTATGTGCTCCAGTGTTGGATGCATATATATTTACTATCATTATATTTGCTCAATGAATTGACCCCTTCATCAGTATATAGTAACCTTCTTTGTCTCTAGTGACAAATTTTTAATGAAAGTCTATTTTATCTGCTCTAAGTAGGGTCACCCCTGCTCTCTTTTTTTTTTATCATTTTATGGAATATCTTTTCCCATTCCTTCACTTATAGTTTATGTGTGACCTTAATAAAGTGAATCTCTTTTAGGCAGCATATTGTTGGTTCCTGTTTTCTTCTTTAATCTATTCAGTCATTCTGTGTCTTTTGATTGGAAATTTTTATTTATCTTATTTAAAGTAATTACTGATTGGGAAGAACTTACTATTAGCATTTTGTTAATTATTTCTGTTTCATAGTTCCTTTTCTTCCCTTTTTGCTGTTCTCCTCTGTGATTTGTTGACTTTTTTGTAATGGTAAATATATATATTTTTCCTTCTCTTAATCTTTTGTGGATCTACTAGGCTTTCCTTTGTGGTTACCATAAGGCTTACCTAAAACATACTATAGTGATAATAGTCTATTTTAAGATGATAAAAACTTAACTTTGATTTCAATCAAGACCTCTACACTTCAACCTCTCTCACCTCAGAGACCACTGCTCATTTTGAGACATCCTTTCAACTTGACTCTCACCTTCTGATTCCAGCAGTCTTTTCTTCTCTTTGCCCTTTGATGTACTGCACTATCCATTCTAGTTTTTCTATAGCCTGCCTTCATCATTCCACATTTGTAAGCATTTCCTGTACTAACACCATCTTGAATTATTTTAACTTGAGTGTGCCATCCTTTCATGCTGGGACCCTAGCTGATACAAGGTTGAAGCCTAAATTTTGATAAGTTCTCTATTGTTTTAACACCCACTCCTTTCATTCACTAATTAGATTTCTAGGGAGGGTAGAGACACCTAGATAGCACCTGACATGATATTCTCTTGGTCCCTATTGTCCTTAACTCTCCCCTGCTTCACCTAGTATATTTACCCATCCTTCAACCACCAGAAAAGACAACCTGGGATCTTCCTATGGAAAATTTACCTAGATTACATCTCACCTCAATTATAGCTTAGCTAATTTTGCAGAGCATTCTTTGGATTTTCATAGAAGACACTGTGGGTTTCTGGCTACATCACTAGAGTATTATGTTTTATTATAATTATACATCCCTTTATCCCTAGTCTAGATTCATTTCGTATTCTTGAATATTAACATTCTGAGCCTTTTATTGCTTTATATCAATTTTGTAGCACCAGGCTTGATACAAAGTAGACACATAACAAATTTTCCTTTGATGAATGAGTGAATGAATTAATATTTTGCATATTAATTAATTACACCACCATATTGCTAATGGCAGAGAACAGAGAATGTGTTTCCTATAATCAGGGATATGGCCCACATCAAGTTGAAGATTCCATTGAAGCAGTCTATTTAATACACAATCTGTTTAATACAAAAAGTTAAGAGTTCTCTCAAAATAGACAGCCTAAAAGAGGAAAACTCTGCTTCTAAGTCCCTATCCAGTAATTTCTGTTTGTTCAACCTAGTGCCAAATTTTTAACAACTTTCTCATCAGACTAGAAAAAACAACATTGTTATTTAATTATTATGGTAAGTGAAGTCCTTTTATGGGCCACAGGACAGGGCTTTCTCTTGCTCAAGTGTAAAGGCAAGACAGTATAAATGCAGCATGAATTTGACCCTTCTAAGTCTCAATAACATCTGTCTCCTTAAATATTTTCTCATAATATTACACCAAGGTAGATTGAAAAAAAAAGTTTATATGTTGCATTCATGAGAATATATTTCCCTAAATTCCTCTCCCCCTATTATTCATTCCTGGAGGATTCAGTTGATCTTTTTGCCACAACTCTTTCTTCCACCGATACCATATGTTAATCTTTCAAATGATCCTTTGTATATTTGCTTATTTTGAATTATTAATGTAATTATTTGAAATGAAAGCAAGGGAAATCTAGTATAGAAAATTATTCTGTTCATTAGGAAGGTATGAGTGATGATTTTAAAATATACATTTCAGTGTTGTGTTGGGTTGTCTGCCATCAGACCCTTGAAACATTAGCTCACATTTAATAGGTTGACAGTTGGGTCAGGCATATATGGCATATATTACGTGCATTGATATTCTACAGAATAAAGTTAATTAGCTTATATTATGATCAAATGGGTAAGTTTTCAAAGCCATAGTTGACCTTGCCTCTAACTGATAGAATTAACTTACCACAGGAGCCCATCAAAGGTTGACTGAATAATGTAAATGACAATAAGGTGAATTCTGAATTGTACCAAAATTCAAGACCCATAAAACCTGAGAAATGTGATTCAAGGGAGACTGAGGAAAGAGACTGCTTCTAAGAGTGGCTAATTCTCTTTAGAGATTGTTTTACAGCATTCAATTCTAATTCTCCAAGGACTTGTTAATTAAAGCCTAAAAGAATATTTCCTCCAGAAAGCTGATGTACAGCCCATGTTTCCTCAATTATGTAAAATAAATCTAAACTTAAGCTTCACTCACCACTCTGAACCTTTTATTTATTTATAACAATGAACACTGGCCCACCCATCCTGGAGAGATATAGTGGGTTCTTGACTGAGCATTGCCCCGGTCAAGAAGGTCCTTATTTCAGATATAAATGTCATACCCTTCACATTACAAGGATGCTCAGCTCTGGGGACATAGAGAGCTGAACATGCCTCACAACATGGTATGACTTAAAGTGAATTAGAGCATTGGGATCCAGACAAGTTGTGTACGATTATTGGTTTATTTTTGACTTTTAAAGTTTGACAATTAACTATAACTGTAAGAAACAATTCCCACTGGGCTCAAGTCCTTCTGAACTAATTATAGGCAGGAAATACCTAGGGAGATAAAGCCCCATGGGTCACACAGGCAAATGGTCACAAGAGGGTATGAATTGATATTGGCAGACCTGAACTTGAGAAGCTGGCTTGCATCTCTCCTCTCCACTAAAGAGTCTTTCACTCCTGGAATTTTCATATGGGATGATTTCTTCACCATCAAGCAAAAGCATTCTCCAGTTGGTAACAGGAAAGCCTCAACACCTGTCTGCTTGAATATCAGGTTTAATGAGACTTCCTCTTTGCTTTCTAGGTGGTGACAGCAATGAATATAGGCTCTCTCACTTCCCTCTTAATGCTGAGAAGCTAGAATACTTGGGATGATGGGACAAAGGGCTGAAAGCACCTATAATTCAGGCCACTGTCTGTGTTTAAAAAAAAATAAAAACTAATAGTAAACATAGTTAAGTATGTAGCGATAGCGATGTAGGGAGAAAACAGATATGAGTATAGAATTAAGAATTACAGAAATTTGAAATGGCTTCCCCCAAGAGACCAGAAAGGATAGTTTGAAGAAAGATTATGGTTATTTACTCCAAATTTAAAAGAAAAGAGAGTGGAGTTTCTCTAAGAAATTTAAGAATCTATAAATGATCCACTAATTGTATTTATTACAATTCAGTAGCAGCATGTCTTTTACCTTGTTGTAGCCTGGAGTGAGTCACCATTGTTGTATCTACTTTTCCTCATATTTAAAATTGGAATGGCATTCCTCACAGGGCTGCCATGAGAATGGCATGAACTTACAGAAAAAACCCTTGGTAAATAGAAAGCTACACAGGTAAACTTTTTTTTTTTTTTTTTTGCGGTACGCAGGCCTCTCACTGTTGTGGCCTCTCCCGTTGCGGAGCACAGGCTCCGGACGCGCAGGCTCAGTGGCCACGGCTCACGGGCCCAGCCGCTCCGCGGCACGTGGGATCTTCCCAAACCGGGACACGAACCCGCGCCCCCTGCATTGGCAGGTGGACTCTCAACCACTGTGCCACCAGGGAAGCCCCACAGGTAAACTTTTAAATGTAATTTCAAAGGAGATCAGCCTTTGGTTCTCATTTTAGAGGTCAACTAAATCACTCATAAAATATAACATTTGTTCTAGAGACTGGAGATTAAACAGGACAGAAAAAATTATGTCCTTGAGTTTCAAAAGTTAATCTACAGTATGAGCATTTTGGTGTTTATTTAAAGTACTTCTACTAGGACCCCACTCCCAGAAATTCTCACTCAGTAGGTGCAGGGTAAGACCCAGAAATATGTATGTCAAATAAGAACCCTGCCTTCCAGTACTTCGGTTAATGCATTTAAGAAACCTTGAATTGGAGCAAATATTTTATCACTGAGTGGCTACTTAATGATTCTTGTCCCTCAATTCCTTAAGGGTAAACAGAATTAAATGATATATTTTGCTCCCTGAGACAAAGTAAACACCATACTTTGAAGAAGAAACAGGTGCCTGAGAAAAACACCACCAATCCTACAGTTTCTTTATTTTGTAGAGCAACAGACATCATGAAGTTTTTATTCCTGTTTACCTGAATGTACAATATTTGGAAAATGAACATGATCCAGAAGAGATAATAGACAGTTGAAAGGACTCAACTAAAGGACAGAGGTAAGTGAGAAGTGAGGAAATATTTTCTTCAAAGCAAAGTCTTCAATATAAAGATAATTACAATGCACCAGGAGAATTTTTTTGTCAATCGGTCATAAACCTAGTTTTGTAAAGGAGAACAGAAAGGATCAGAAGGAGACCACAGTGGATTGCTTTGATGACTATCATGAAACAAGATGAGGGGTAATAAATTCCTTATTCCTCATGATCATAGCAATTAATTGGGTAGAGATTGACCTGTTTTTACATTTTTTCCCAGAGCAGTGATGTTTTGTTGATCACTCAACAAAATCAAACAGGCAGAATTCTCCAAGAAAGAAAGGGAAATTATAGATTCCTCTGTTAAGATTTCACATCTATAAGGAGAGGCATTTGCATCTAAGTAAAAGAAATTTAACTAATTCTTTTTTTTTTTTTCGTTTTTTCTTTCTTTTTTTTTTTTTGCGGTACGCGGGCCTCTCACTGTTGTGGCCTCTCCCGTTGTGGAGCACAGGCTCCGGACGCGCAGGCTCAGCGGCCATGGCTCACGTGCCCAGCTGCTCCGCAGCACGTGGGATCCTCCCAGCCCGGGGCACAAACCCGTGTCCCCTGCATCGGCAGGCGGACTCTCAACCACTGCGCCACCAGGGAAGCCCTGAACTAATTCTTTGACTTTTCCTACATTCTACTCTCTTACTTTGAGCCACCAGGAGATAAATGAAAATGAGATTTTTCTTTTTTCATTCTGAGGCAGGGCAACCCAGGAAGAAAGAGTATGAGGAACAGTAATGAGAGCAAATATCAAAGATAAAGCACTCTTCTGTAATCTTACAGACAGGGAATGTGGTTGGTGATAATCTGAGAAGGCAGCATTACGGAACGTGAGTGTGGAGTAGTGAAGAAGAGAAAGGTAAATACCAGTGTGTGTGGGAGACTTTACTGGTGGGGAAAGTAGTAAGTAGGTGAGCAAGTAGGTGATGGACCAAAGATTAAAGGAGCAACTAGGCATTAAAGAATGAAAGGTGGGGAGGGCTAAGACGGTGATTGCACTGTGATTGGAGAAATGTCATGTTCTGCCCCAAATGCCTTGCCCAAGAGTCAGCTTTGACCACAGCAGAAGTAGTACCACATTTATGTCTTTGAGTATTTCAGATCAAAAAGCAGATCCATCTCAGCAGAGGTTGGGGAGAGGTGTTTAGAAAGCCCCACCACAAACAAAGTGTCATAGGGAGAATGGTGCCAGAATGTCAGAGGGCACCAGGCACCAAGTTAAGAGACACTGTTTTGGGGGAAGTGTGGCATGATAAACTTGACCTATTTTACAATGTTGTGAAGGTCAAGCATATATGTATCAGCCAGTGAGGCAATCATTAGAGTATATACTCCCTGGTGCCTTAAAATCAAACAAAATATTCAAGGCTTTGACTGTTCTTCATGTCAGTGTTTTCTGAGGTAGAAAGTAAGGGTCTGTACTCACATTACACCAACGTAAGTGTCCTACGTCAAAGAAAGGCATTGGTGACAGTGGGAATCAGTATCATTATGACTAGCTATAGCTTTGACCAAAGAGCACTCTCTCTCCAGATGGTGTGCTCACAGGCATTGACCCTGCAGAAGCTCTTCACCCATCCCACTGCTCTGTAGACTAACGTTTAATGAAAGGTAAAAAATGAATGATTATAAAAATGCTTAACACACCAATTCTGGGCATATCCTGAAATAATAAAATGATATGTAAAATTACAGGATCTTTTTTCTCATTCAACCCTGTATAGCTGAATTTGCCCTTTTAAAAAACACACAAGAATAATTTCAGAAATTTGCCATGCATAAAACTTTGTAAATAAATTACTTGAAAGTATATCAGTTCAGACATTGCAAATACCATGAATCGGTAATACAGAGAGTATAGCTACATAATCTGTATTCTGGGTGATCCATGTTTTTGTCATATGCAGTCTTGTGTACCCTTCCATTTATAGTCTCTCTACATGAGACTGCCACGGTATGTCCGTTTAGAGCATTTATCATCATGGATGCAGATGTGAATAACTAAAACGACTATGTTGAAAGAGGTCTAGAAAACGATTAAAAGCTGTGTGCTGGATACTGTGCCTTCTAGACCACCATTTTCGGTAACTTGAAACAAGTCTCTGAGCCTCTATGAGCCTCACTGTCTTCATGCATAAAAGAATAAAGGCAGACTGGGCGATCCCAAGAGCACTTCAATCACTGAAAAGTCCATACTTCCATAACAGAAATAAATAAATAAAACGAGATTCTAAGAACAAATACTAT
Organism: Orcinus orca; assembly: GCF_937001465.1. Taxonomy (NCBI): domain Eukaryota; kingdom Metazoa; phylum Chordata; class Mammalia; order Artiodactyla; family Delphinidae; genus Orcinus; species Orcinus orca. The sequence continues at coordinate 15,524,780 of NC_064561.1, read as the reverse complement.
TTTTGGCACAGAGTCAGGCCAGGGTGTCAGTGGCTTGATGTAGTGTGACAATGACATAAATGACACATTATGGTCATATTTTTCAATGTACACCAGCAGGACACCTGAATGTGCTGGATAGAGAGGGGGAAATGAGGAAAAAAGAGTCAAAGATAACCCCTAGGAACTGGTCCTGTGCAATGGATGAATGGTCCTGAATTTGACTAAAATGAAAAGACTAGGGCTTCCCTGGTGGCGCAGTGGTTGAGAGTCCACCTGCCGATGCAGGGGACGCGGGTTCGTGCCCCGGTCCGGGAAGATCCCACATGCCGCGGAGGGGCTGGGCCCATGAGCCATGGCCGCTGAGCCTGCGTGTCCAGAGCCTGTGCTCCGCAACGGGAGAGGCCACAGCGGTGAGAGGCCCGCATACCGCAAAATAAATAAATAAATAAATAAAATAAAATGAAAAGACTAGAAAAAGGAAAGGTTGGGATGAAGAAATCTAGAGTTATTTTTAAGATATGTTCATTTGAAATACCTCTTACTCAGCCCAAGGAGAAGTTTATGCACAGTTTTGCATAGTCTGTAGTCAGTGTAATTCGTAAGCTAAATCACGGATGTACATATATACACTACTATATATAAAACAGATAACTAATGAGAACCTACTGTACAGCACAGGGAGCTCTACTCAGTGCTCTGTGGTGACCTAGATGGGAAGTGAATCTAAAAAAGAGTGGATACTGTATACATATAACTGATTCACTTTGCTGTACAGCAGAAACTAACACAACACTGTAAAGCAACTATATTCCAATATCAATTAATAAAAAAATTAAATAACATGAAAACAACATGGATGATGTTTAAACCCAAAGAACTTGAATTTAAAGAAATAATACTTATTTCTCTGTTATGAAATATTTTAAAGCCTTGTTGAATAGAATGTTACAATTTAAATTAGTAGAAAACAGCAAGACATAAAATATAATAAACTATTAACACAAAAATAATCAGTGAGGAAGGCAAGGTACAAGTTGAACAAGTTCTTTCTCTGACGTGAAATAACAATATAATGCGAGACAACTGATTTTCTCTCTTAGTCTCTTGATGGAGATAATTAAACTTCTTTCCAAACACAGTCCTTGTGATTGGGAACATCATAATCATCTGAGGTGTTAGGTTAAAATAAGTTCTATTTGAACCTGGAAATCAAAATTTGAGGGAGAAAAGGTTGCAGGAGAACTTATCTTTGAAGGGCTTCCCCGATGTACCACCATCTTTGTGACCCCTCCCCCTTCTCCAGGACTTGGGCCACTTGGCTATAGCAGTGTGCAGTAATTTCTGTGACCAGTGACTCTTTCCTGAGAATAAGAGTGTAGGGAGACAGAAATCAGGTTAAAGCCTATGAAAATTGCAAATGCCTCTTTAACATGTTTGCACTATCTAATGGATCCTGGTTAAAGATGAGAGAGGAAAGGGGTTTGAAGGATTAAATCCATTGTTTGTAGCACTTCATAATATCTTGTTATGTTTTCCTTCTGTTATTTAATTGTTTACAACAAAGCATAGGCATGGATAAAAGAAATGAAATCTCAGGAGCTGATTTCATCCTCCTAGACCTTTTCCTGGATATGAAACATATCAGATTTTTTATTGGTGCTATGCTTGTGATTTACACTGTGGCTCTGACTTTGAACTTTGTCCTAATTCTCCTGATCTGTGTGGATTCTCACCTCCACATGCCCATGTACTTCCTGCTCAGCCAACTGGCTCTCATGGACATGATGTTAATCTCTAGCACAGTACCCAAGGTGGCAACCAATTTCTTCTCCAGGAGGAGAAACATATCACGAGTGGCCTGTGGGACTCAGATCTTCTTCTTCCTGACTCTAGGAATTGCTGAGTGCATCCTCATCACCCTCATGTCCTATGACCAGTATGTGGCCATCTGTAACCCTCTGAGATATGCCCTCATCATGAGCCAGAAGGTCTGTCTGCAGATGGCTGCCATCTCCTGGGCTGGGGGCGCCCTTACATCACTTGTACACACGGCCTACACCATGCATTTCCCCATCTGTGGTTCCAGAGAGATTTCCCATTTCCTCTGTGAGGTCATGGCCATTCTAAAATTGGCCTGCCTATGAGAAGGCTGTGATAGTGACAAGCATTGTGGTGCTCCTCATCCCCTTGTCCCTTATCATGTTCTCTTATGCTCTCATCTTCCTTGCCATCCTCCACATGAAATCCCCAGAGGGAAGGGACAAAGCCTTAGCCACTTGCTCTTCCCACCTGACTGTAGTGTGCCTCTATTACGGCCCTGCCATGGTGGTCTACATGAGGCCTAGTTCCTATCATAATCCCAAGCTGGACCAGGTCCTCCTTGTACTTGGCCCTATTCTCACACCTTTGCTAAATCCTCTGATTTATGGTCTTAGGAACAAAGAAGTGGTGGGGGCCCTAAGGAAGGTGCTGAGTTGATGATACTGATGTCAAATTAAAAGAAGAATATATACCCACCTCTAATCACTAACTTTAATTCAGCCTAAATAAGTTAGACTCCTATGTCAAGAGTTCTTACTTTTTGAGTTATTCATTCACTAAACGAATATGTAATGAGGGTCTCCTACGTGTCACATACCATTTTATGTACTTTTGGTATCCTCTTTAGAATTGCTTTAGAATCCTGGTGGAATTTCTCAGGGTTGTTTTTTTTCTATTTTTAATTGGCATCACTTGTACTTACCTTCTTTGAAACATCCTTACAATATTAAGTTTCTACCCTGAATCTGTGAACTTCCACAAGTGTGGTGGTGGTAGGAAACTGATGATAAAATTCCACAGAAAATTGCTGGAAAATTGGATCAAAGATAGAACTTTATATCCCTGAGAATCATATAGGTCTCATTCAACCCCTGAAAGAAGCACATCTTGACATAAACCCAGAAATGTTATATGCTTGACTTCTTCATCTTCCAAAACATGCACGCATCCATCCACATACAAAAATGGCCATATATAAACTACTCCTGATGCAGACCACTTTGCATTTCCAAAAGCTTTAATTAAGTTTATTCAAAAGTTGAGCTGTAACACTGCAACAGAGCAAACAGTAGAATAAAGAATAGCCAAGATTACAGATTTTGATCATAATTACAAGGCAACTGAGCATAAACCAGTGGATGGAATGTTTTCACTATTTAGCTCAATCAAATAGTTAATTTGAATGCAATTAACTCATTTAAATAAGTAAAATGATAATATTCCAATGCATCTCGATACTATAATTATTTAGAGAGCCATGAAGTCAATTAAGAAGAAAAGGAAATGCAATTTAAACAAGAATGTGCAGTGGCCTAATGAATTAAAAGGTGTGTGTATAACTCAAGTCTAATGTAGGAAACGAGAACTAACTGCAAGTCAGAAATATCTTGAGGATACGTGGATGAAACTCCTTGATCTACCGAGTGGATAAGCAGAGTAATCAATATCTGAATGCTTAAGACTTGCGAAAGTTAACAACTGAATAAAAGAGAAGTATGATGTGCCAAATGAGATCAAAGACTCAGAGTATTTTATGGTATAAAAATATGAGTCTCTTTAATGATGATTGTATGGACTATGCAAAGACCTGTTGATAGAGAAAGGATCAAATCATCTTAGTCCCTGAGCTATGGCTTACAAATCAGTTCTTGCTATTTGTTGTTTTTCCCTTGCTGCTTTTAATATGTTTTCTTTGTATTTAAGTTTTGATAGTTTGATTAATAGGTGTCTTGGCATGTTTCTCCTTGGATTTATCCTGTATGGGACTCTGTGCTTCCTGGACTTGATTAACTATTTCCTTTCCCATATTAGAGAAGTTTTCAACTATAATCTCTTCAAATATTTTCTCAGTCCCTTTCTTTTTCTCTTCTTCTTCTGGGACCCCTATAATTCGAATGTTGGTGCGTTTAATGTTGTCCCAGAGGTCTCCGAGACTGTCCTCAGTTCTTTTCATTCCTTTTTCTTTATTCTGCTCTGCAGTCGTTATTTCCACTATTTTATCTTCCAGGTCAATTATCCGTTCTTCTGCCTCAGTTATTCTGCTATTGATCCCTTCTAGAGTATTTTTTATTTCATTTATTGTGTTGTTCATCGTTGCTTGTTTCATCTTTAGTTCTTCTAGGTCCTTGTTAAATGTTTCTTGCATTTTCTCTATTCTATTTCCAAGATTTTGGATCATCTTTACTATCATTATTCTGAATTCTTTTTCAGGTAGACTGCCTATTTCCTCTTCATTTGTTAGGTCTGGTGGGTTTTTACCTTGCTCCTTCATCTGCTGTGTGTTTTTCTGTCTTCTCATTTTGCTTATCTTACTGTGTTTGGGGTCTCCTTTTTGCAGGCTGCAGGTTCATAGTTCCCGTTGTTTTTGGTGTCTGTCCCCAGTGGCTAAGGTTGGTTCAGTGGCTTGTGTAGGTTTCCTGGTGGAGGGCACTAGTGCCTGTGTTCTGGTGGATGAGGCTGGATCTTGTCTTTCTGGTGAGCAGGTCCACGTCTGGTGGTGTGTTTTGGGGTGTCTGTTGCCTTATTATGATTTTAGGCAGCCTCTCTGCTAATGGGTGGGGTTGTGTTCCTGTCTTGCTAGTTGTTTGGCATAGGGTGTCCAGCACTGTAGCTTGCTGGTCGTTGAGTGAAGCTGGGGGCTGGTGTTGAGATGGAGATCTCTGGGAAATTTTCGCCGTTTGATATTATGTGGAGCTGGGAGGTCTCTTGTGGACCAGTGTCCTGAAGTTGGCTCTCCCACCTCAGTGGCACAGCCCTGACTCCTTGCTGGAGCACCAAGAGCCTGTCCTCCACACGGCTCAGAATAAAAGGGAGAAAAAATAGAAAGAAAGAAAGAAAGAGGATAAAGTAAAGATAAAATAAAGTTATTAAAATAAAAAATAATTATTAAGAAAAAAATTTGTTTAAAGTAAAAAAAAAAAAAGAAAAAAAACCCCAGATGGTGAGAACCCTAGGACAAATGGTGAAAGCAAAGCTAAACAGACAAAATCTCACACAGAAGCATACACATACACACTCACAAAAAGAGGAAAAGGGGAAAAAATAATATATCTTGTTCCCAAAGTCCACCTCCTCAATTTGGGATGATTCGTTGTCTATTCAGGTATTCCACAGATGCAGGGTACATCAAGTTGATTGTGGAGATTTAATCCTCTGCTCCTGAGGCTGCTGGGAGAGATTTCCCTTTCTCTTCCTTCTTCGCACAGCTCCGGGGGTTCAGCTTTGGATTTGGTCCCGCCTCTGCGCGTAGGTCGCCTGAGGGCGTCTGTTCTTCGCTCAGACAGGACAGGGTTAAAGGAGCAGCTGATTCGGGGGCTCTGGCTCTCTCAGGCTGCGGGGAGGGAGGGGTAAGGAGTGCGGGGCGAGCCTGCGGCGGCAGAGGCCGGCGTGACGTTGCACCAGCCTGAGGTGTGCCGTGCGTTCTCCCGGGGAAGTTGTCCCTGGATCCCCGGACCCTGGCAGTGGCGGGCTGCACAGGCTCCCGGGAGGGGCAGTGTGGAGCGTGACCTGTGCTCGCACACAGGCTTCTTGGTGGCGGCAGCAGCAGCCTTAGCGTCTCATACCCGTCTCTGGGGTCCGCGCTTTTAGCCGTGGCTCGCGCCCGTCTCGGAGCTCCTTTAAGCAGCGCTCTTAATCCCCTCTCCTTGCGCACCAGGAAACAAAGAGGCAAGAAAGAGTCTCTTGCCCCTTCGGCAGGTCCAGACTTTTTCCTGGACTCCCTCCCGGCTAGCCGTGGTGCACTAACCCCTTCAGGCTGTGTTCACGCCGCCAACCTCAGTCCTCTCCCGCCATCGACGGAAGCCGGAGCCTCAGCTCCCAGCCCCGCCTGCCCTGGCCGCTGAGCAGACAAGCCTCTCGGGCTGGTGAGCGCTGGTTGGCACCGATCCTCTGTGTGGGAATCTCTCCGCTTTGCCTTCCTCACCCCTGTTGCTGCACTCTCCTCTGTGGCTCTGAAGCTTCCCCCTCTGCCACCCGCAGTCTCCGCCCGTGAAGGGGCTTCTAGTGTGTGGAAACCTTTCCTCCTTCACAGCTCCCTCCCACTGGTGCAGTTCCTGTCCCTATTCTTTTGTCTTTGTTTATTCTATTTTCTTTTGCCCTCCCCAGGTACGTGGGGAGTTTCTTGCCTTTTGGGAGGTCTGCGGTCTTCTGCCGGCGATCAGTGGGTGCTCTATAGGAGCAGTTCCACGTGTAGATGTATTTCTGATGTATCTGTGGGGAGGAAGGTGATCTCCGCGTCTTACTCTTCCGCCATCTTCTCCAGCCTCCTCACAAATCAGTTCTTGTATGCCAGAGGAATTTAACACTCAACACCTCAGTAAAGACATTACACAATATCAAGAAGAACAGAGTCCATGGCATGTGCAGAGGTAGTCTCTCTGCCACAACTTTGAAGATGCCACCAAATCAGTACTCATCAAAATGAAACCGTCTAAAAGGTCCATGTCAGCATTTTGGTGGCAAAAACTTTCTCAAGCCATGCCTCAGATTTACTGAATAAAACTCTGTAGTTACCAAGTTCCAGTGTGATCCATATTCCCCACAAAGTTTGAAAAGCACTGATCTAATCCCATTCTTCTCCATCCCCAATTCCACTGTCTTAGTTCAGAATTTCATCCCCTCTCCCTTTATTATTTTAATAGCTTCATTACTGGTATTCATGCCTCAGTCTCTTCCCATTCCATACACTATCCACAAAGTTGCCAGAAGTGAGTTTTCAGCCAGGACAGTGTGTTCCTTCCATTTCCATATTAAAAAAAAAATGATAATGCCTATCTTATATTCAAACTCTTTAGCATGGTAAATTATCTAACTGAAATCCAGACTTAACCCTGACTACTTTCTTCCATTCCTTTCATATATTCATACTTCAACTTCATAGAATCATCTCCTTTTCCTTCTCACAGTACTACTTCCACTTGAGTGGAAGTCAACTTTCTTGCCCAAAATGACCTTCTCACCTGCCCTAACCTTTTATTTATGATGTGAACACAGAGCTCGGAGAAAAATTAATTTGGGTTTAATCTTGGCTTGCCAGAGGTGTAGTGTTGGACAATGTACTTATGCCTCTGTGTCCTCATATACAGAACTGGAATTAGTAATACCTGTCAGGGACCTAAGGAAATTACATGTCAATAAATACCTGGCCAGTAGCAGTCATTAAATATCTCTCATTTTCTTCAATTCCTGATTCAAATATCATCTACTTGGACCCTCAATAAAGTTAATCCCTTCCTCTCTCCCTTTCCTCTACACTTGTTTCCAGAGGTTTAAATCTCTAACTCTGCATTTAAGAGTGTGGTATGGCTGTGGCTTCTTTGTCCTGCTAGTGACTGATGGCTTCTCCACTTACGACTGTGCCTACTTGGAATCACCCTTACTTCCAGGTAGAGTGTCATGCACAGCACAGGGATGACTCAGTATTCCCTGCATCATACTGTGATCAGGACCCAAGCATCACACAAAAGCATAAATTGCATAATTCAGTGTCATTAAGGACATTCATGAGGTTGGTGATCTATTTTTTTAGAAACAACTAACCAATCAAGAAGAGTATTCACAGAAATCAAAGAATTTGCAGGAAAAAGAAAGACAGCATTTTTTTTTTTTTTTTTTTTTTTTTTTTGGCTGTACGCGGGCCTCTCACTGTTGTGGCCTCTCTCGTTGCGGAGCACAGGCTCCGGACGCGCAGGCTCAGCGGCCATGGCTCACGGGCCCAGCCGCTCCGCGGCATGTGGGATCTTCCCGGACCGGGGCACGAACCCATGTCCCCTGCCTCAGCAGGCAGACTCTCAACCACTGCGCCACCAGGGAAGCCCAAGACAGCATTTTTGAAATGAAGAAAGTAACCCACCTAGGATTCTGAAGTTCTGGGTTTCCTTCCTTTTCTTCCTTTTAATGTATAAAGTAAGTTTGTGTGGTTTTTCTTTGCTCCCATGGGTATACAAAAGTTATAGCTATTTACAAAGGAGCTACAGTGTGAATGACCTGAAGACCAACAGAAAAGATTTTCTTTCTTTTATAAAGATATAAAGAAGGAACCACAATGAAATGGGTAGGAGGGGCAGAGACACAGTAGAGTCAGGACCAATACTCATGGATAGGTGACCCAAACACAGGAGGACAATTAAAATTGCAGAGGAATGAGGAGTTTGAGCCCCACACTGGGCTCCCTAGCCTGGAGGTCCTGTACTGGGGAGATGAGCACTCAGAATGTTTGGCTTTGAAAGCCAGTTGGCTTATTTCTGGAGCAAGAAATGGCTGTGGGAAAGAGACTCCAGTCATAAAGAGTGCACACAATATCTCACATGCTCTGAGACCCAGGACAGAAGCAGTAATTTGAAAGGCGCCTGGATCAGACTCACTTGCTGATCATGGAGAATCTCCCAGAGAGGCAGGAGGCAATTGGGACTCACCCTGGGGACATAGATGCTGCAGCAGATATTTTAGGGAGCTCATCCTACCATGAGGACACTAATGCTGCAAAGCACCATTTTAGATTCTCCCTTTTGCTTATTATTCCTGCGACATGGCCCCAACAACCAGTCTTGGGATGCTTCAGGCCATGCAGCTAGCTAGGCAGGGACACATTAGCAGGTCAGATGCCTTAGGACCAACTGAGCCCCCAGCTGCCCCAGGACCTGGCTCTAACTACTAGGGGGCCCAGGATCCAGCCCCACCTACCAGTGGCCAATACAAGCACCAGGACGTCCAAGGCCCTGCAGCCAACCCTGTCAAGAAATGGCCCAATCACCAGCAGACCAGCAAATCCCCAAGATAGGATTGCCTTTCCTCAGGATTGCTTTGACTATTTAGGGTCTTTTGTTTTTCCATACAAATTTTAAAATTATTCTACCTTTGTGGGAAATGCCATTGGTATTTTGGGAAGGATTGAATTAAATCTGTAGATTGCCTTGGATAGTATGGTCATTTTAACACTATTAAATCTTCCAAAAATATATGGAAGAAAATAAGAACAAGCTAGTTACCATTACTGAAATTGAATCAGTAATTTAAAAACTCCCCACAAACAAAAGTCCAGGACCAGATGGCTTCACAGGTGAATTCTACCAAATACTTAGAGAAGAGTTAACACCCATCCTTCTCAAGTTCCAAATTACAAAGGAAGGATTACTTCCAAACTCACTGTATGAGGCCAGGATCACCCTGATACCAAAACCATACAAAGATATCACATACACACACAAATAAATAAATAAAGAGAAAATTACAGGCCCGTATCACTGATGAACATAAATGCAAAAAAATCAACAAAATACCAGCAGGCTGAATCCAATAATACATTGAAAGGATCATACACCAAGATCAAGTGGGATTTACCACAGGGATGCAACGATTCTTCAATATCTGGAAATCAATCAATGACAAACTGAAGCATAAAAAGTATATAATCATCTCAATAGATGCAGAAAAAGCTTTTGACAAAATTCAACACCCATTTATGATAAAAACTTTCCAGAAAGTGAGCACAGAGGGAACCTATCTCAACATAATAAAGGCCATATATGACAAAAACACAGCTAACATTATACTCTATGGTAAAAAGCTGAAAGCATTTCCTCTAAGATCAGAATCAAGACAAGGATGCCCACAGGATGGGAATAAAGACTCCACTCTTGCCACTTTTATTCAACATAGCTTTGGAAATCCTACCCATGATGATCAGAGAAGAAAAAGAAATAAAAGGAATCCAAGTTGGAAAAGAAGTTAAACTGTCACTGTTTGCAGATGACATGCTACTATACATAGAAAATCCTAAAGACACCACTAGAACTCATCAATGAGTTCAGTAAAGTTGCAGGATACAAAATTAGTATATGGAGATCTGTTGCATTTCTATACATGAACAATAAAATGTCAGAAATAGACATTAAGGAAACAATCCCATTTACCTTCACATCAAAAAATATATATAAAATACCTAGCAACAAACCTGCCTAGGGAGGCAAAAACCTGTACTCTGAAAACCGTAAGATGCTGATGAAAGAAATTGAAGATGACACAAACAGATGGAAAGATATACCATGTTCTTGGATTGGAAGAATCAATACTGTTAAAATAACCATACTACCCAAGGCAATCTACAGGTTCAATGCAATCCCTATCAAAATACAAATGGCATTTTTTACAAAACTAGAACAAAATATTTTTAAATTTATATGGAAACACAAAAGCTCTGAATATCCAAAGCAATCTTGAGAAAGGAGAACGGAGCTGGAGGAACAATGTTCCCTGACTTCAGACTGTACTACAAAGCTACAGTAATCAAAACAGTATGGTCCTGGCACACACACACACACACACACACACACACACAAACACACACACACAACACACACATGGATCAGTGGAACAGGATAGAGATCCCCGAAATAAACCCACACACTTATGGTCAATTAATCTATGACAAAGGAAGCGAGAATACACAATGGAGAAAACACAGAATCTTCAATAAATGGTGCTAAGAAAACTGGACAGATACATGCAAAATAATGAAATTAGAACATTCTCTAACACCATATACAAAAATAAACTCAAAATTGATTAAAGACCTAATTGTAAGACCTGATACTATAAAACTCCTAGAGGAAAACAGAGACAGAACACTTTTTGAGATAAATCTCAACAATATTTTTTTGGATGCATCTCCCAAAGAAAAGGAAATAAAAGCAAAAATAAACAAACGGGACTAATTAAACTTGAAAGATTTGCACAGCAAAGGAAACCATTGACAAAATGAAAAGACAACTTTTGAATGGGAGAAAATATCTGTAAATGATATGACTAATAAGGGATTAATACCCAACATATATAAACAGCTCATACAACCCAATATCAAAAAAAAAAAAACCAAAAAACAAAAACCTGCTTTAAGAAAATGGCAGAAGATGTGAATGGACATTTTTCCAAAGAGGAAATGCAGATGGCCAACAGGCATCTGAAAAGATGCTCAACATTCCTAGTCATCAGGGAAATGCAAATCAAAACCACAATGAGATATCACCTCACACCTGTCAGAATGGCTATCATCAAAAAGAACACAAATAACAAATGTTGATGAGGATGTGGAGAAAAGGGAACCCTCATACACTGTTGGTGGGAATGTAAATTGGAGCAGCCACCATGGAAAATAGTATGAAGTTTCCTCAAAAAAACTAAAAATAAAACTACCATATGACCCTGGAATTCCACATCTGGATATATATTCAAAGAAAACAAAACCACTAATTCTAAAAGATACATGCACCCCAATGTTCATAGTAGCATTATTTACAATTTCTGGGATATGGAAACAACCTAAATGTCCATCAACAGATGAATGGATAAAGCATAAGTGGTATATATATACAATGGAATACTACTCAGCCATAAAAATGAATGAGATACATGGGAGGAGCTTCAAGATGGTGGAAGAGTAAGACGTGGAGATCACCTTCCTCTCCACAAATGCATCAGAAATACATCTACATGTGGAACAGCTCCTACAGAACACCTACTGAATGCTGGCAGAAGACCTCAGACCTCCCAAAGGCAAGAAACTCCCCACGTACCTGGGTAGGGCAAAAGAAAAAAGAAAACACAGAGACAAAAGAATAGGGACAGGAACTGCACCAGTGGGAGGGAGCTGTGAAGGAGGAAAGGTTTCCACACACTAGGAAGCCCCTTCACGGGTGCAGACTGCAGGTGGCGGAGGTGGGGAGCTCTGGAGCCATGGAAGAGAGCGCAGCAACAGTGGTGCGGAGGGCAAAGCAGAGAGATTCCCACATAGAGGACTGGTGCTGACCTGCACTCACCAGCCCGAGAGGCTTGTCTGCTCACCTGCCTGGACGGGCAGGGGCTGGGAGCTGAGGCTCGGGCTTCAGAGGTCAGACCCCAGGGAGAGGACTGGGGTTGGCTGCGTGAACACAGCCTGAAGGGGGTTAATGGGCCACGGCTAGCCGGGAGGGAGTCCAGGCAAAAGTCTGGAGCTGCCGAAGAGGCAAGAGACTTTTCCTTGCCTCTTTGTTTCCTGGTGCATGAGGATAGGGGATTAACAGTGTCGCTTAAAGGAGCTCCAGAGACGGGCGCGAGCCGCGGCTATCGGCGCGGACCACAGAGACGGGCATGAGATGATAAGGCTGCTGCTGCTGACACCAAGAAGCCTGTGTGCAAGTACAGGTCACTACCCACGCCAACCCTCCAGGGAGCCTGTGCTGCCTGCCACTGCCAGGGTCCCGGGATCCGGGGACATCTTTCCTGGGAGAACACAGGGCACGCCTCAGGCTGGTGCAATGCCACGCCGGCCTCTGCCACCACAGGCTGGCCCCGCATCCACCTCCCTCCCTGTGGCCTGAGTGAGCCAGAGCCCCAGAATCAGCTGCTCCTTTAACCCCGTCCTGTCTGAGCGAAGAACAGATGCCCTCAGGCGACCTACATGCAGAGGCAGTTCCATATCCAAAGCTGAACCCTGGCAGCTGTGAGAACAAAGAAGAGAAAGGGAAATTTCACCCAGCAGCCTCAGGAGCAGCGGATTAAATCTCCACAATCAACTTGATGTACCCTGCATCTGTGGAATACCTGAATAGACAACGAATCATCCCAAATTGAGGAGGTGGACTTTGGGAGCAAAGATATATATATATTTTTTCCCTTTTTCTCTTTTTGTGGGTGTGTAGGTGTATGATTCTGTGTGTGATTTTGTCTGTATAGCTTTGCTTTTACCATTTGTCCTAGGGTTCTCTCTCTCTGTTTTTTTTCTTTTTTTCCTTAGTGCAGTTTTTAGTGCTCATTATCATTGGTGGATTTATGCTTTGGTTTGGTTGCTCTCTTCTTTCCTTCTTTCTTTATTTTCTTTTTTTATTACTTTTATTTTTTTACTTCTAATAATTATTTTTTATTTTGATAACTTTATTTTATTTTTCTTTCTTTCTTCTCCCTTTTGTTCTGAGTCGTGTGGCTGACAGGGTCTTGGTGCTCTGGCCAGCTGTCAGGCCTGTGCCTCTGAGGTGGGAGAGCCAAGTTCAGGACACTGGTACACCAGAGACCTCCCAGCTCCACATAATATCAAACGGTGAAACCTCTCCCAGAGATCTCCATCTCAATGCTAAGACCCAGCTTCACTCAACGACCAGCAAGCTACAGTGCTGGACACCCTATACCAAACAACTGGCAAGACAGGAACACAAACCCACCCATTGGCATACAGTCTGCCTAAAATCATAATAAGGTCACAGACACCCCAAAACACACCACTGGATGCGGTCCTGCCCACCAGAAAGACAAGATCCAGGCTCATCCTCCAAAACACAGGCACCAGTCGCCTCTACCAGGAAGTCTAAACAACCCACTGAAACAACCTTAACCACTGGGGGTAGACACCAAAAACAATGGGAACTACGAACCTGCAGCCTGAGAAAAGGACACCCCAAACCAAGTAAGTTAAGCAAAATGAGAAGACAGAGAAATGCACAGCAGATGAAGGAGCAAGGTAAAAACCCACCAGACCACACAAGTGAAGAGGAAATAGGCACTCTACCTGAAAAAGAATTCAGAATAATGATAGTAAAGATGATCCAAAATCTTGGAAATAGAATGGAGAAAACACAAGAAACGTTTAACAGCGACCTAGAAGACCTAAAGAGCAAACAAACAATGATGAAACACAATAAATGAAAATTTTAAATCTCTAGAAGGAATCAATTGCAGAAAAACTGAGGCAGAAGAACGGATAAGTGACCTGGAAGATAAAATAGTGGAAATAACTACTGCAGAGCAGAATAAACAAAAAAGAATGAAAAGAACTGAGGACAGTCTCAGACACCTCTGGGACAACATTAAATGTGCCAACATTTGAATTATAGGGTTCCCAGAAGAAGAAGAAAAAAAGAAAGGGACTGAGAAAATATTTGCAGAGATTATAGTTGAAAACTTCCCTAATATGGGAAAGGTAATAGTTAATCAAGTCCAGGAAGTGCAGAGAGCCCCAAACAGGATAAATCCAAAGAGAAACACACCAAGACACATATTAATTAAACAATTAAAAATTAAATACAATGAAAAAATATTAAAAGCAGCAAGGGAAAAGCAACAAATAACATATAAGAGAATCCCCATAAGGTTAACAGCTGCTCTTTCAGCAGAAACTCTGCAAGCCAGAAGGGAGTGGCAGGACATGTTTAAAGTGATGAAAGGGAATAACCTACAACCAAGATTACTCTACCAGCAAGGAACTCATTCAGTCGTCAGAGAAATTAAAACATTTACAGACAAGAAAAAGCTAAGAGATTTCAACACCACCAAACCAGCTTTACAACAAATGCTAAAGGAACTACTCTAGGCAGGCAACACAAGAGAAGGAAAAGACCTACAATAACAAACCCAAAATTAAGAAAGTGTGAATAGAAACATACATATCAATAATTACCTTAAATGTAAATGGATTAAATGTTCCAACAAAAAGACATAGACTGGCTGAATGGATACAAAAATGAGACCCGTATATATGCTGTCTACAATAGATTCACTTCAGACCTAGGGACACATACAGACTGAAAGTGAGGGGATAGAAAAAGATATTGCATGCAAATAGAAACCAAAAGAAAGCTGGAGTAGCTATTCTCATATCAGACAAAAGAGACTTTAAAATAAAGACTATTACAAGAGACAAAGAAGGACACTACATAATGATCAAGGGATCAATCCAAGAAGAAGATATAACTTTGTAAATATTTATGCGCCCAACATAGGAGGACCTCAGTACATAAGGCACATGCTAACAGCCATAAAAAGGGAAATCGAGAGTAATACAATCATACTACAGGACTTTAACATCCCACTTTCACCAAGGGACAGATCATCCAAAATGAAAATAAATAAGGAAAAACAAGCTTTAAATGATACATTAAACAAGATGGACTTAATTGATATTTATAGGACATTACATCCCAAAACAAGAGAATACAATTTCTTCTCAAGTGCTCATGGAACATTCTCCAGGATAGACCATATCTTGGGTCACAAATCAAGCCTTGGTAAATTTAAGAAAATTGAAACCGTATCAAGTATCTTTTCCAACCACAGTGCTGTGAGACTACATATCAATTACAGGAAAATATCTGTAAAAATACAAACACATGGAGGCTAAACAATACACTGCTTAATAACCAAGAGATCACTGAAGAAATCAAAGAGTAAATTTAAAACTACCTAGAAAGATATGACAATGAAATTGCAATGTCCCAAATCATATGGGATGCAGCAAAAGCAGTTCTAAGAGGGAAGTGTATAGCAATACAATCCCACCTCAAGAAACAAGAAACATCTCAAATAAACACCCTAACCTTACACATAAAGCAATTAAAGAAAGAAGAGCAAAAGAAACCCCAAAGTTAGCAGAAGGAAAGAAATCATAATAAAGATCAGATCAGAAAAAAATGAAATAGAAATGAAGGAAATAATACCAAAGATCAATAAAACTAAAAGCTGTTTTTTTGAGAAGATAAACAAAATAGATAAACCATTAGCCAGACTCATCAAGAAAAAAGGGAGAAGACTCAAACCAATAGAATTAGAAATGAAAAAGGAGAAGTAGCAACAGACACTGCAGAAATACAAAGGATCATGAGAGATTACTACAAGCAACTCTATGCCAATAAAATGGACAACCTGGAAGAAATGGACAAATTCTTAGAAAAGCACAACCTTCCAAATCTGAACCAGGAAGAAATAGAAAATATAAACAGAGCAATCACAAGCACTGAAATTAAGACTGTGATTAAAAATCTTCCAAAAAACAAAAGCCCAGGACCCGATGGCTTCACAGGCGAATTCTATCAAACATTTAGAGAAAAGCTAACATCTATCTTTCTCAAACTCTTCCAAAATATAGCAGAGGGAGGAACACTCCCAAACTCAATCTACAAGGCCATGATCACCCTGATACCAAAACCAGACAAAGATGTCACAAAGAAAGAAAACTACAGGCCAATATCACTGATGAACATAGATGCAAAATCCTCCACAAAATACTAGCAGAGTCCAACAGCACATTTAAAAGGATCATACATCATGATCAAGTGGGGTTTATTTCACGAATGCAAGTATTCTTCAATATATGCAAATCAATCAATGTGGTACACCATATTAACAAACTGAAGGAGAAAAACCATATGATCATCTCAATAGATGCAGCAAAAGCTTTTGACAAAATTCAACACACATTTATGATAAAACCCCTCTGGAAAGTAGGCATAGAGGGAACTAACCTCAACATAATAAAGGTCATATTGATAAACCCAGAGCCAACATCATTCTTAATGGTGAAAATCTGAAAGCATTTCCACTAAGATCAGGAAAAAGACAAGGTTGCCCACTCTCTCCACTATTATTCAACATACTTTTGTAAGTTTTAGCCACAGCAATCAGAGAAGAAAAAGAAATAAAAGGAATCGAAATCGGAAAAGAAGTAAAGCTGTCACTGTTTGCAGATGACATGATACTATACATAGAAAATCCTAAAGACACTACCAGAAAACTACTAGAGCTAATCAATGAATTTGGTAATGTAGCAGGATACAAACTTAAGGCACAGAAATCTCTGGCATTCCTATACACTAATGATGAAAAATCCGAAAGAGAAATTAATGAAACACCTCCATTTACCATTGCAACAAATAGAATAAAATACCTAGGAATAAACCTACCTATGGAGACAAAAGACCTGTATGCAGAAAACTACAAGACACTGATGAAAGGAATTAAAGATGATACAAAGAGATGGAGAGATATACCATGTTGTTGGATTGGAAGAATCAACATTGTGAAAATGACTATACTACCCAAAGCAATCTACAGATTCAATGCAATCCCTTTCAAACTACCAATGGCATGTTTCACAAAATAGAACAAAAAATTTCACAGTTTTTATGAAATCACAAGAGACCCTGAATATCCAAAGCAATCTTGAGAAAGAAAAACTGAGCAGGAGGAATCAAGCTCCCTGACTTCAGATTATACTACAAAGCTACAGTAATCAAAACAGTATGGTACTGGCACAAAAACAGGAATATAGATCAATGGAACAGGATAGAAAGCCCAGAGATAAATCCACACACATATGGTCACCTTATCTTTGATAAAGGAGGCAAGAATATACAATGGATAAAAGACAGCCACTTCAATAAGTGGTACTGGGAAAACTGGACAGCTACATGTAAAAGAATGAAATTAGAGCACTCCCTAACACCATATACAAAAATAAACCCAAAATGGATTAAAGACCTAAATATAAGGCCAAACATTATAAAACTCTTAGAGGAAAACATAGGCAGAACACTCTATGACAGAAATCACAGCAAGATCCTTTTTGACCCACCTCCTAGAGAAATGGAAATAAAAATAAACAAGTGGGACCTAATGAAACTTAAAAGCTTTTGGACAGCAAAGGAAACCATAAACAAGACAAAAAGACTACCCTCTGAAGAGGAGAAAATATTTGCAAATGAAGCAACTGGCAAAGGATTAATCTCCAAAATTTACAAGCAGCTCATGCAGCTCAATCTCAAAAAAACAAACAACCCAATCCAAAAATGGGCCGAAAACCTAAATGACATTTCTCCAAAGAAGACATACAGCTTTCCAACAAACACATGAAAGGATATGGAGCATCACTAATCATTACAGAGATGCAAATCAAAACTACAATGAGGTATCACCTCACACCAGTCAGAATGGCCATCATCAAAAAATCAACAAACAATAAATGATGGAGAGGGTCTGGTGAAAGGGAACCCTCTTGCACTGTTGGTGGGAATGTAAACTGATACAGTCACTATGGAAAACTGTATGCAGGTTCCATAAAAAACTAAAAATAGAACAACCATACAACCTAGCAATCCCACTACTGGGCATATACCCTGAGAAACTGATAATTCAAAAAGAGTCATGTACCACAATGTTCACTGCAGCTCTATTTACAATAGGCATGTCATGGAACAACCTCTGTGTCCATCGACAGATGAATGGATAAAGAAGATGTGGTGCATATATACAATGGAATATTACTCAGCCATAAAAAGAAACTAAATTGCATTATTTGTAGTGAGGTGGATGGACTTAGAGTCTGTCATACAGAGTGAACTCAAAAAGAGAGAAACAAAAACCGTATGCTAGCACATATATATGGAATCTAAAAAACAACAACAACAACAAAAAACGGTTATGAAGAACCTAGGGGCAGGACAGGAGTAAAGACACAGATGTAGAGAATGGACTTGAGGACATGGGAAGGGGGAAGGGTAACCTGGGACAAAGTGAGAAAGTGGCATGGACTTATATATACTATATATACTATCAAATGTAAAATAGATAGCTAGTGGGAAATATCCACATAGCACAGGGAGATCAGCTCAGTGTTTTGTGACCACCTAGAGGGTGGGATAAGTAGGGTGGGAGGGAGACGCAAGAAGGAGGAGATATGGTGATATATGTATATGTATAGCTGATTCACTTTGTTATAAAGCAGAAACTAACACACCATTGTAAAGGAATTATACTCCAATAAAGATGTTTAAAAAAACATCCTTTATCTGGTAAAGTTGTCCTTTAGATATGAAGGAGAAATAACTACTTTCCCAGACAAACAAAAGCTGTGGGAGTTCTCAACCACGGGATCTACCTTGCAAGAAATTCTGAAAGCAGCAGAAATGGAAAGGAGGTGAGAAGGCATAGAGTGGCTGCATGGAAAAAAAGACCCAACTATATACTGTACACAAGAGGCTTTATACACTTTAGCTCCAAAGGCACACATAGGCTCAAAGTGGTTAGAAGAAGATATCCCATGCAAATGGAATTCAAAAGAAAGTGGGTAGATATATATATATATATATATATATATATATATATATATGTAAAATACAAAATAGACTTCAAGCCAAAAACAGGAATAAGAGACAAAAGGGTCTTTATATAATGATAATGAGCTCAATACATCAAGAATATATAACAATTGTAAATATATATGCACCCAACATAGGAGCACCTAAATGTATTAAGCAAATACATTAAGCAAATACTAACTGATCTGAAATGAGAAATAGACAATAATACAATAATAAAAGGGCAATTCAATACCTCACTCTCAGCAATGGATAGATCATCGACAAAGAAAAACCAAAAGAAAATGTTTAAACCAAACCAGACTTTAGAACAATAAACTTAACAGACAAATATAAAACATTCCATCCAACAGCTGCAGAATACATTTTTCACAAATGCACATGGAACATTCTCCAAGATAAAGCATATAAGACACAAAACAAGTCTTAGTAAATTTTAGAAGATTGAAAGCATTCTCTTTTCTGACCACATTGGTATGAAACTAGAAATCAGCAAAAGGAAAGCTAGAGAATTTACAAATATGTGGAAACTAAACAACACACCTTTAAAAAACAAAAGAAATCAAAAGGGAAATTTAAAAATATCTCAAAACAACTGCAAAAGGAAGTACAACATACCAAGTCCTATGGGATGCTGCAAAAGCAGTTCTGAGAGGAAAGTTTAAAGCAATAACTGCATATACTATGAAACTAGAAAAAAAAATTAACCTAACTTTAAACCGCAAGAGCATAAAAAGAAGAAAAATTAAGCACAGGATCAGGAGAATGAAGGAAATAATAAATATCAGAGCAAAATAAATAATACAGCAACCAGAAAAACAATAGAAAAGATGAAAAAACTAAGAGCTGACTTTTAAAGATAAACTAAATTGACAAATCTTCAGCTAAACTAACTTAAATAATGAGAAAGAAGACTCAAATAATAAAATTAGAAGTGAAAGAGGAGACATTACAATTGATATTACATAAATACGTAGAATCATAAGAGACTACTATGAATAGTTATACACCAACAAATTAGATAACCTAGAAGAAATGGATAAATGTTTAGAAACACACAACCTACTAATGCTGATTCAGGAAAAAAAATAGAAAATCTGAACAGAACAATAACAAGTAAAGAGATTGAGTAAGTACTCAAAACGTCCCAACACAGAAAACCCCAGGACTAAACAACTTCACGGGTGAATTCTACCATACATTTTAAAAAGAATAAATGCCAATCCTTCTCAAGCCCTTCCAAGAAATTGAAGATGAGGGAACACTTCCGAACTCATTCTACAAGACCAACATTACCCTGTTACCAAAACCAGATAAAGACTCTACAAAAAAAGAAAACTACAGACCAATATCCCTGAGGAATGTAGATGCAAAAAATTTCAACAAAATATTTGCAAACTGAATTCCAGAACACATTAAAAGGATTATGTACCATGACCAACTGGAATTTACCTCTAGGATGCAAGGATGGTTCAACATATACAAATCAATAAATGTAATATATCACGTTAATAAAATGAAAAAAATAACATGATCATCACAATAGAGTCAGAAAAAGCATCTGACAAAATACAACAGATAATAAATTTTATGTTATGTGTTTTACCACCTTTTTTTAAAAAGACGTAATAGCCTGGCAATCAATGAAGTCTTGTAGACAAAGTCATTTTCATGGTTCATTTGAAAAGTTTCAATGTTGTGCATGCTTCCATAGTTTGGTGTACTAAGTTTTGTTTCGTTTTTAATTTTGTCTAGTTTCTCAACAACTAGAAGAATTTTGAAATGTCATCCAGAATAACCAGGACAACTTTCATATCCTTTCTAGTTAAAAGATTCATGAATGGTTCTGCAGTACTAGAGTAGACAAGGTAGACAATCTGTTCAAGTGCTTCCCCAATTGTGGGATTGGTGACAGACCATAGTTACATTTTGTACCTTAAAGTCTTCCTTTGGGAATATGCCAACAAGGAATGTCATCTGGCCTTGACTGCCAGTTGTGATACTTGATATTGTCTACACAGTCTTCTACTGTGTTAGTTTTGGCATCATTTAGTGGCCTGGGATAGACTGCACATGCTCCTACATCAATTACACATGCTCCTACATCAATCATACATCAATTACAACCTGCGACCAAACATCTGTCTAAGTGTAAATATTTCCTTTAGCTCTTAAGAGAGGAATCACAATTGGCCATTCTGTAGCTTCTGGAAGCTTCACAAACTGTTTTCACAACCATTCAATTAATTGATTTGGACCATCAGTAAGATAAAAAACACCTGGTTAATATTTCAGGCTCATCATGATGCAAGAGATGAAAACTGAAGAGTAGAATTTGATGAACAAACTTCTCCTTAAGACAAATGTTTTAAAGTATCCAGGCTAGATTTCTAAAGATGGAAATAATGCACCAAAGGTATAAACATTTTTTAATGTTCACTCTGAAAGTATTTCAAACCTACAAAACAGGGCTTCCCTGGTGGCGCAGTGGTTGAGAGTCCGCCTGCCGATGCAGGGGACACGGGTTCGTGCCCCGGTCTGGGAAGATCCCACATGCCGCGGAGCGGCTGGGCCCGTGAGCCATGGCCGCTGAGCCTGCGCGTCCGGAGCCTGTGCTCCGCAACGAGAGGGGCCACAACAGTGAGAGGCCCGCGTACAGCAAAAAAAAAAAAACCTACAAAACAGTTCCAGGGGTACAGATAGTTCCCTTTTACCAGTCTTCCCCAGATGCTGACATCCTGCATAACCACAGTACAGTTGTCAAAGCCAGGAAATTAATATTTATAAAACAGTATAACTATGGATCTTATTCAAGTTTCACCAATTGTCCCACTAACGTTCTTTTTGAAAGCTTTTTTGTGGAACCTGGCGAGTATCCCACATCACATTTGTTATACTTCCTTGGTCTCATCTAATTGTGGACAGATCCTCATTTTCTTTGTCTTTTACAGCCTCAACACTTTCAAAAGGTATTCAACTGTTTTGTGGAATGTCCCTCAGTTTGCGTTTGTCTCATGTTTTCTCATGATGTAGAATGCAGGCTGTACATTCTGGGCAGGAATATCACAGTGTACCTACCATACCTGGGGAGAGTGGGGTAGGACACATGATGTCTCTATCTCAGTACTGGTGGTATTAACTTTGACTGCTTGGTTGTGGTGGTGTGCCTGATTTCTCCACTAAGCAGTTTCTGTTTATTCCCCCTGGATATCTTGTGAGGAAATGCTTTGCCCTCCTAAGTTTAGCATCTACTGACAGTTCTTGCCTGCAAAATTACTGCTGTGGTGTTTGCCAAATAGCAGTATTTTATTTCTATCCTTCCTTCTACATTTATAGTTGGGATTCCACTGAAGGGAGGATCTGCCCCTTTTATTTATGTATTCACATCACAATGGACCAAACATTTCCTTTTCTATGGGTATGAACAATTTTTAAGATTTTGGATGGACCTGATAAATTGCCTTCAGAAAGAGTGTACAGATTTACACTCCCTCAGGTACTACATGAGTCTGTCACCTTTCTACACCCATACCAACAGTAATTATGTACAAATAAATTCATTTGTTTAAAAAAAGGATATCTAGTAATTACTTACCTTTGCAGTTTATTGCCTCTTATGTATCTTCACTGTTCATTTGTTTTTCATCTTCCATCATTTGTTATTTTATATAACATTGCACATTTTACCCTTGTCACCTATGTGTTTACGAGATCTTTTTGCACTGAGGATATTATTACAAATGGAATTATTTGTAACATATTTTCTCAGTTTCTTTGCATTTTACCTTTACTAATGAATGTCAATTTTACAGTTTCATATGGTCAAATATATTGATGTGTTTCTTTTTTATTTGTGCTGTTGTAGAAAGTTCTTTACCAAATAAAGATACTCAACATGCTCTCTTAGATTTTTGATTAAGTCCAAATTTTTATATGTATTTCTTTTATTTTTCTGGATTATATTCCACTAGGCTTTCTAACATAAACTTTTTTCTTTGTTTCAGTATTTTCCCCCAAAGTTCAGGAATTTTTAAAGGCAGAATTTAAATCACTGGGGACATATATATATATAACTTTTAATATTAATATGATGCTAACCATCCATTTGGGGGAAAAAACTCCCTACTTCACACTATCTATAAAAATGGATTCCACATGGATATGTGTATTAGAAAAATATTTTTTATCAAGAAAATACAAACTCTACAAATCTAGTCAGCTGGATAAATACATGGCAGATTATCTGTCCCTGGACAGTTTGCTAGCATTAAATTAAAGTGAAATAAATATGATTAAGATATCCTTCATCATATTGATACAATATTGCCTATATCTTAGATTATAACTGAGAGCATACACTATAAAATCTTTTTACTGTTCACGGAAGTTTCTCTTAAGTTTTTGGTTACGTTCAAGTCTCCTTATCAGGACAGCTATACCCCAAAGCAAGATTTTTATTTGAATAAAAAAGGGCCCATAAGTTGAAATAAAAAACAGTATAAAATATATATTTATAAACATTTATGATTACTAACATAAATATTAATTTATATTACATGTAGGCATAACAGAAGATGATAAAAAGATAACTGTAAGGAAGACGAGGAAGAATACAAAACCAAATCAGGGATTCAGGTCTCTTTTTGTCAACACAACACACAAAGGCCCCAAATGCTATATGTAATTAGCTGTAAACATCTCATAACAAACCAAACATCCAGGGGGCTCCCTCTGCCCAGGATGCATTACCGGATGTGGTACGCCCTGAAGCACTTGGCATGGACGCCCTTCTGGCACTTCTCACAGCGGGTGTTGGTCTGTGAGTGGCACAGGGCACACCGGGTCCTCTTGTCCTGGTGGATGATCCAGTGCCCAATCATGTCAAAGCGGCTCTCGGTTTCCAGCCGCCTGCTTCGCCTCCCTTGGGATGATGTATCCGCGTTGCTCTCTAGGTACACGCAGGCCACATATCTCCGGAAGGCCAGAAGGTCCACCTGGGCATCATGGCAGCATATCCTGTGCAGCTGCCATGCATTGTTAAGAGCAGCGTCAATAACATAGCCAATGAAACTCGAGTACCACTTCATACCCCGGATCTTCACCTTGTACTTGGCGATGTTCTGGTCCATGCGGCCGACACCCCCGACCTTCTCCTGGTACAGCCTCAGCAGGGATGGCTGATGAACCTGGGCCTGCGTCTTGGCTGCTCCCGAGTGATGGCTGGTCAGCCCTGCTGGCTCTATGCCCACAGCGTTGGAGCAGATGTTGACCACACTGCTATCATGCCAGCGGCACACGATGATCTCCTCACTCTCATCAACTTTGTAATCAAACGAACCCCTCTTCATTCTCTTCAGTTCTTTGGGATCTTTAAGGGGACATCGTTCAGTTCTGTACTCACGAACAGTTCCTGTGGCCTTCACTCCTTTCTTCCTTAAAATGGACATCAATTTGACACTTGTAAAAACCTTGTCAAAAAATATGTGGTATGGCAGACACCCACGTGTCTGAAGTGCATCCACAAATTTCACCACCATACTGCCTCCTAGGTCCAGGCCCCTGTCTGGCTTAGTGAACAGTGTGCCCTGTGAGGGCTCGAACCACACCAAATAGCCCCTGCTGGTGGTCCCACACCAGATCTTGTAGCCCAGCCGCACAGGTTTCCCCGCAGGCAGACGCTTGGACCCCCGGTGTCCAAAGTACTCACACATAGACTCGCCAAAGCTGTAGAACTCTTCCAAGGGTGCATGCTTCTGGAAATTGTAGTTCATGCGGACAATGAGAGGCCTCACCTTGGCAAACCTATCACTTTCATCAAGCTCATTGTTATCTGCAAAATGCAGGTATGAGAAGATCAGTTCAAATCTGTCCCTTCTAATTGCATCAGCCACAAGATGATGATGTGAATCAGGGGATGTTTCCCAAAACATCCTTCTCCTTGGATAGGAGATGTACCCACTTAAAATCAAAATGCCCAAAACACACTTCAATTCCTGAGCTGTGAGACCCAGGTTGACATTCTTCTGCCAAGCATAACGATTGGTTTCATTAACAATAAAATTAATTGTTCCTTCATCAAAAAACAATTCAAAGAGGCCTACAGGACTCAGTTCCTCGCTTTTGAGATCCTCCATATGAGGATCCGATGCTGTCCAACTGGTGAAGTCCGGGCAGATATCTCTTTTGGTCCAAACATGTTGAGGTTCCACTCCTGCCTTTTGCTTCTTCATGGCTGGCTGCAGCTGCAGGTCATCATCATCCTCCCCAGTGCCAGAGTCCTCAGGCACAACAAAGGCATGCAGCACATTGCCAGGCAGGTGGGTTCCTCGCCGGCCATCTTCATCACCCGAGTCCTCATCAGTGAAGTCCCCTGAAGCATTGTTGGGCGGTGCAATGAAGATCTCCTCCCTACTCTGGCCAGACTCCTCCTCCTCCAGAGCATTCAGAACCTCAAGCAACTTCATGGACTTCAGCTTTGAGCTGGTTCTTCTCCCGGTAGTGAGGCTGCTGCGATGACAGGAAACAGAATGAAGAGAGGCCATGCAGGAAAGCCAGTGCTTCAGCAGAAAACTCCACTAAAGCATTGCCCGAGAGGAGGGCACTCCCACTGCAACAGCATCTTGGACCTAACACCATAAGTCATAGTGCCAGATAAGTGAATTTTCCAGACAAACACAAATTATTCATCTAAGTGCAGAAGCATTTTAATGAAGGGAGACATTCTAAAGAGGTATTCCATACTTCCTTTCCTTCTTAAATAAAGTGTCTGAATAGAGGATCCCCTCTAGTGATGAATCCAGGTGCCACTGTTATCACCTGGTTAACAGTAACTGTCAATGGGAAGGCTCGGCTGCTGAAGTGACATCCACCGATGTCTCCTGACTCAGTGGCCCTAGCAGCTCTGCTTTCATGCTTCTGCCTTATCTGTCTCTTCCCTTTTTCTTATTCACTTGGCATATATAAGTTTCCTCACTTCCCCAATTCTCAAACTCTCCATACTTGAACTCTCACTACCCAAATTCAGGACCTAAACAGATTCAGACAGATCTTCACAAAGCTCCCTCAACATCTGATATCCTACTGCATACTAACTGCTAAATAGATTTGGAAACATGGAAACCCCTGCTATTCTAACTCTCCCTGTACATGTAGGAACCAAATGCAAGAGACATTTGTATTTAGTGGGCAGCAACCACGAGCAGGTGCTGCCCAGGGGCTGGCAGTGAGCACACTCCACTCCCTGACCTGCATAGCACTTGTTTCCAAATGGAGGAGACAGATGACACATCAACAAACACGCAGCTATGCAGGACGGCATCAGGTAGTGATGAGGGCCATCCTGAATAAGGGACAGAGAGTGCAGCAAAGGAATAGGGCTGGGGGTGCTACTTTAGACATATGATGAGGGAAGGCTCACAGGGCAGATGGCCTGGAGAGGTGGAGTGAGCCTTGCAGACAGCTGGAGACTGGGTGTCCCAGAGGGAGAGAAAGAACTGTAGGTACAGGTGCAAGGTCCTGTGGTTGATGGGACTTGATATCTATGAACAGCAAGGAGGTTAGTGACACTGCAGATGTAGTGAGGGGAGGAGAGTAGAGCAGAGGTGGCTGGTTCCAGGGCCAAGGCCCCACAGGGTTCCAGAGGTCCTGATCAGGACTTCCAGTTGTATTCAGTTATCACAGGAAGCCCCTGAGGGGATGGAGCAGGACAGTGAGGGGTCAAATACATTACTCTGGCTGAGAACAGACTGGACTTGGGAAGGTGGACACTGCTGCTGCCCTATGTCTTGGCCTCTGCATGAGAAAAGCCGTGTACCAGAGGGAGGATGCAGGCTTTACCACAAAGGCTATTTCTCTGCCTGCTCTTAGGCTTTGGAGTTTAAGCTGCATTAGAGATTCACTCCAACCTCACTTCCAGGACACTGACTCCACCAGCCACCCCTGCTGGAGGCTAGAGCACAAGAAGTCTGACCTCTGGGGAGATGAGGTATGCCTCAAGCTCTCCACGGCCAGCCAGAAAGGGAGAGGAAACCTGAAGCTCTTCCTTTCCATGGACCTCGAACTAAGACACGTTCTCAAAGGGTAACAGCCATCTTCATGCCTCCCCTGGTCTACAGCAGCAGATCCAGGCCTGCCCAGCCACAATCTCTGCTAGTCTCACCTCTCAAACAGGCCCTCAAACACCTCTGTGCATACCTGCTCAAACCCTTGGAGTGAGAAAGCCTGCAGGAACTGAGGCAGCCCCACAGACAACCATCTTGTGTCTTGAAAGATGAGGAAAGTAAATCATGTTTTTAGATCAAGTGCAGAACTAGAGCTACACAGCTGCACCCGTACTGTACCATACACACGCCTTTGTCTGCCTTGTCTTTTCTCCAATCTTCCTCTCTCCTCTCCCTCCTTGGTGCTTCATAGACACCAAGTGCTTAGGGTGGGCAGCAGGACTGAGAACTGAAAATGTTATAGACTTAGTCTTTCAAAAGCAGAGAAGTAAATATAGTTAGCCTTGAATAACATGGGTTTGAACTATGTGAGTCCACTTATACATAGATTTTTTTCGGTACATACGTCCTGGAGTACTACATGATCCTCAGTGGGTTGGAACCGCCAGTGCAGAGGGCCCGATTATAAAGTTATACACAGATTTTCAAATGCGAAGAGTCAGCACCCCTAATCCCCATGTGTTCAAGAGGCAACTGTACTTGCATAAAGCCTTTCAACAAACATTACTCCTACCTTGATGATGAAGCCATGGTATATTGTGAACATGAGCTTGTCTTTACTTGTAGAGTCTAAGAATCTGTAAGACAACAGAAGTCAGTTTTAAGAAATCATATCTTAATTAGCAAAGGAATAGGACCTTCTCTACCATTTAAGGGGAAAAAAATCTCAAGATTCACTATCAACCAGAGGGAAATGGATCAAGTACACACAGGAAATGAGGTGTAGTTGACTGGCTAGTCAGAGGGAAAAAGAACAAGCTCCCCCATCTCACACCTCACAACAAAATACATTCTAGAGCGGGGTTTCCCACAGTCAGAACTATTGGCATTTTGTTTCTCGTGGGGGGGTTGTCCTATGTATTATGTGATGTTTAACAGCATCCCAGGCCTCCATCTACTAGATACCAATAGAACAACTACCCCACTAGTTGTGAAAAACGAAAAGGTTTCTAGACAAATGTCCTCTGGTGGGGAGAGTAGGAGGTAAAATCTCCCCTGGTTGAAGACTACATACTGTCCTACATCAGCACTGCCAATAGAACTTGCCACAATGATAGAAATGTTTTATATCAGTGCTGTCCAATATGGTAGCCATGAGCCACATATGGGTATTAACCACTGGATATATGGCTAGTGTGACTGAGAAATTGAATTTTTAATTTTATGTAATTTTAAGTAATTCAAATTTAAACAGTCACATGTGGTGGCTACTATATTGGATAGCGAAGTCCTAGATGTATTAAGTATTAATTGCAAAAAAGCAAAACTTTTAAAGTATATTAATGACCACAGAGGGAAACGTTTCTTATAGAAAACACAGAAACTTAAAGGAAAGTGGATAATTTTAACTACATCAAACTTCCAACAAACCTGTAGTAGGCAGAAGGCCCAAAGGACCCCAAATAGGTTGAACTCAAATAGGGCTACACCAAGACACATTATAATTAAATTGTCAAAAGTCTAAGACAAAGAAAGAATTTGGAAAGCAGCAAGAAAAAGAGAAATTACATACAGGGGAATCCCTATAAGACTAGTAGCAGATTTTTCAACAGAAACTTTTCAGACCAGGAGAGAATGGGATGATATATTGAAAATGTAGAAAGAAAAAACTATCAACTAAGAATGTTATTCCCAGCAAGCTGTCCTTCAAAACTGAAGAAGACATAAAGACTTTCACAAGCAAACAAAAGCAGAGGGTGTTCATACCACAAGACCTGCTTTAAAATAAATGCTAAAAGGAATTCTTCAAGTAGAAGTAAAAGGGCACTAATTATATCATAAAATCATATGAAGAGAGTGTAAAACTCATTGGTAATGGTAACTATAAAGTCAGTCAGGTAATAGGGGTGTATAATTCACTAACAACTCTAGATTTAAAGTTAAAAGTTAATGCATATATGTAGATTCTAGAAAAATGGTACCGATGAACCGGTTTGCAAGGCAGAAATAGAGACACAGATGTAGAGAACAAATGTATGGACACCAAGGGGAGAAAGCAGGGGGAGGGGAGTGGAGGGATGGGATGAACTGGGAGATTGGGATCGACATATATACACTAATATGTATAAAGTAGATAACTAATAAGAACCTGCTGTATAGCACAGGGAACTCTACTTCATTTTACTGTACAGTAGAAACTAACATAACATTGTAAAACAACTATACCCCAATTTAAAAACAAAGGAAAAAATAACATTCTAAAACAACTATAACTACAATAATCTGTTATAAGATACATACTATAAGAAATATGTAAACTGTAGCATCAATAATCTAAAATGTAAGGGGGAGGAGAAGTAAAAGAGTAAAGTTTAGAAATGTTATAGAAGTTAAGGTGTTACCAGTTTAAAATAGGGTGCTATCATTTCAAGATTTTATGTAAACCTCATGACAAACACAAAAGAAAAACTTATTGTAGTTACACAAAAGAATATGATAAAGAAGTCAAGGCATAATGATACAATAATTCATCAAATCATAAAAGAACACAACAGGAACAGAAGAAACAAAGGATTTATAAAACAGAAAACGATGAACAAAATAAAAACAGTTAGTCCTTACCCATCAATAATTACTTTAAATGTAAATTCATTAAATTATCTAACCAAAAGCCACGGAATGGCTTAATGGATAAAAAAGTAAGATCCAATGATATGCTACTGACAAGATACTCACTTGACCTTTAAATATACATATAAGCTGAGTGTAAAAGGATGGAAAAAGATATTTCAAGCAAGTAGTAACCAAAAAAAAAAAAAAGAAAGCAGGGGTAGCTATACTTATGTCAGTCGAAATTAACTTCACTAAAATGGAAACAAGAAAATAAGATAATTACACAATGAAAAACAACAATCCATCAAAAGATATAACAATTGTAAATATTTAAGCACTAAATATTTGAGCACCTAAATATATAAACCAAATACTAAGAGAACAAAAAGGAGAAATAAATGGCAATAAGATAAGAGTGGGGGACTTTAATATCCCACTGTCAACAATGGTAGGTCATTCAGACAAAGAATCAATAAGGAAACATCAGACTTGAATGCCACTATAGACCAAATGCACATAAAAGACATATACAAGACTTCCGGGAAGATGGCGGAAGAGTAAGACGCGGAGATCACCTTCCTCTCCACAGATACACCAGAAATACATCTACGCGTGGAACAACTCCTACAGAGCACCTACTGAACGCTGGCTGAAGACCTCAGACCTCCCAAAAGGCAAGGAACCCCCCACGTACCTGGTTAGGGCAAAAGAAAAAACTAAACAGAGACAAAAGGATAGGGACGGGTCCTGCACCAGCGGGAGAGAGCTGTGAAGGAGGAAAAGTGTCCACACACTGGGAAGCCCCTTCGCGGGTGGAGACTTCGGGAGGCGGAGTGGGGGAGCTTGGGAGCCGCGGAGGAGAGCACAGCAACAGGGGTGCGGAGGGCAAAGCGGACAGATTCCAGCGCAGAGGATCGGGCCGACCGGCACTCACCAGCCGAGAGGCTTGTCTGCTCGCCCGCCAGGGCGGGCGGGACTGGGAGCTGAGGCTCCGGCTTTTGTCGGAGCGCCGGGAGAGGACTGAGGTTGGCGGCGTGAACACAGCGTGCAGGGCGTTGGTGCGCCGCGGCTGGCCGGGAGAGAGTCCGGGGAGGGGTCTGGACCTGCCAAAGAGGCAAGAGACTTTTACGTCCCTCTTTGTTTCCTGGTGCACGAGGGGAGGGGATTGAGAGCGCTGCTTGAGAGAGCTCCAGGGACGGGCGCGAGCCGCGGCTAAAAGTGCGGAGCCCAGAGACGGACATGGGACGCTAAGGCCGCTGCTGTCGCTACCAGGAGGCCTGTGTGCGAACACAGGTCACTAGCCACACGCCTTTCCGGGGAGCCTGTGCAGCCCGCCACTGCCAGGGTCCCAGGATCCAGGGACGGCTCCCCCGGGAGAGCGCACGGCGCGCCTCAGGCTGCAGCGTCACGCCGGCCTCTGCCGCTGCAGGCCCGCCCCGCACTCCGTGACCCTCCCTGCCCCCCGGCCTGGGTGAGCCAGAGCCTCCGAATCAGCGGCTCCTTTGACCCCGTCCTGTCTGAGCGAAGAACAGACGCCCTCCGGCGACCTACACGCACAGGCGGGGCCAAATCCAAAGCTGAGCCCCTGGGAACTGTGAGAACAAAGAAGAGAAAGGGAAATCTCTCCCAGCAGCCTCAGAAGCAGCGGATTAAAGCTCCACAATCAACTTGATATACCCTGCATCTGCGGAATACCTGAATAGACAACGAATCATCCCAAATTAAGGAGCCCTGTGGATGAAAGGCTCTTGGTGCTGCAGCCAGGAGTCAGTGCTGTGCCTCTGAGGTGGGAGAGCCAACTTCAGGACACTGGGCCACAAGAGGCCTCCCAGCTGCACATAATATCAAACAGCAAAAATCTCCGAGAGATCTCCATCTCAAAGCCAGCACCCAGCTTCGCTCAATGACCAGAAAGCTACAGTGCTGGACATCCTATGCCAAACAACTAGCAAGACAGGAACACAACCCCACCCATTAGCAGAGAGGCTGCCCAAAATCATAATAAGTCTACAGACACCCCAAAACACACCACCAGACGTGGACCTGCCCACCAGAAAGACAAGATCCAGCCTCATCCACCAGAACACAGGCACTACGAACCTTCAGCCTGCAAAAAAGGAGACCCCAAACACAGTAAGATAAGCAAAATGAAAAGACAGAAAAGCACACAGCAGATGAAGGAGCAAGATAAAAACCCACCAGACCTAACAAATGAAGAGGAAATAGGCAGTCTACCTGAAAAAGAATTCAGAATAATGATAGTAAGGTTGATCTGAAATCTTGGAGATAGAATGGACAATAGAATGGACAAATTGCAAGAATCAGTTAACAAGGACCTAGAAGAAATAAAGATGAAACAAGCAATGATGAACAACACAATAAATGAAATTAAAAGTACTCTAGATGGGATCAATAGCAGAATAACTGAGGCAGAAGAACGGATAAGTGACCTGGAAGATAAAATAGTGGAAATAACTACTGCAGAGCAGAATAAAGAAAAAAGAATGAAAAGAACTGAGGACAGTCTCAGAGACCTCTGGGACAACATTAAACGCACCAACATTCGAATTATAGGGGTTCCAGAAGAAGAAGAGAAAAAGAAAGGGACTGAGAAAATATTTGAAGAGATTATAGTTGAAAACTTCCGTAATATGGGAAAGGAAATAGTTAATCAAGTCCAGGAAGCATAGAGAGTTCCATACAGGATAAATCCAAGGAGAAATACGCCAAGACACATATTAATCAAACTGTCAAAAATTAAATACAAAGAAAACATATTAAAAGCAGCAAGGGAAAAACAACAAATAACATACAAGGGAATCCCCATAAGGTTAACAGCTGATCTTTCAGCAGAAACTCTGCAAGCCAGAAGGGAGTGGCAGGACATATTGAAAGTGTTGAAGGAGAAAAACCTACAACCAAGATTACTCTACCCAGCAAGGATCTCATTCAGATTTGATGGAGAAATTAAAGCCTTTACAGACAAGCAAAAGCTGAGAGAGTTCAGCACCACCAAACCAGCTCTACAACAACTGCTAAAGGAACTTCTCTAGGCAAGAAACACAAAAGAAGGAAAGGACCTACAATAACGAACCCAAAACAATTAAGAAAATGGGAATAGAAACACACATATCGATAATTACCTTAAATGTAAATGGACTAAATGCTCCCACCAAAAGACACAGATTGGCTGAATGGATACAAAAACAAGACCCATATATTTGCTGTCTACAAGAGACCCACTTCAGACCTAGAGACACATACAGACTGAAAGTAAGGGGATGGAAAAAGGTATTTCATGCAAATGGAAACCAAAAGAAAGCTGGAGTAGCAATTCTCATATCAGACAAAATAGACTTTAAAACAAAGACTATTAGAAGAGACAAAGAAGGACACTACATAATGATCAAGGGATCGATCCAAGAGGAAGATATAACAATTGTAAATATTTATGCACCCAACATAGGTGCACCTCAATACATAAGGCAAATACTGACAACCATAAAAGGGGAAATCGACAGTAACACATTCATAGTAGGGGACTTTAACACCCCACTTTCACCAATGGACAGATCATCCAAAATGAAAATAAATAAGGAAACACAAGCTTTAAATGATACATTAAACGAGATGGAGTTAATTGATATTTATAGGACACTCCATCCAAAAACAACAGAATACACATTTTTCTCAAGTGCTCATGGAACATTCTCCAGGATAGATCATATCTTGGGTCACAAATCAAGCCTTGGTAAATTTAAGAAAATTGAAATTGTATCAAGTATCTTTTCTGACCACAACGCCATGAGACTAGATATCAATTACAGGAAAAGATCTGTAAAAAATACAAACACATGGAGGCTAAACAATACACTACTTAATAATGAAGTGATCACTGAAGAAATCAAAGAGGAAATCAAAAAATACCTAGAAACAAATCACAATGGAGACACAACGACCCAAAACCTGTGGGATGCAGCAAAAGCAGTTCTAAGGGGGAAGTTTATAGCAATACAAGCCCACCTTAAGAAGCAGGAAACATCTTGAATAAACAACCTAACCTTGCACCTCAAGCAATTAGAGAAAGAAGAACAAAAAAACCCCAAAGCTAGCAGAAGGAAAGAAATCATAAAAATCAGATCAGAAA
Organism: Orcinus orca; assembly: GCF_937001465.1. Lineage (NCBI taxonomy): Eukaryota > Metazoa > Chordata > Mammalia > Artiodactyla > Delphinidae > Orcinus > Orcinus orca. The sequence goes on along the minus strand of NC_064561.1, from coordinate 15,490,947 downwards.
TAAATGAAAAAGAAATGAAGGAAACAATAGCAAAGATCAATAAAACTAAAAGCTGGTTCTTTGAGAAGATAAACAAAATAGATAAACCACTAGCCAGACTCATCAAGAAAAAAAGGGAGAAGACTCAAATCAATAGAATTAGAAATGAAAAAGGAGAGGTAACAACTGACACTGCAGAAATAAAAGAGATCATGAGAGATTACTACAAGCAACTCTATGCCAATAAAATGGACAATCTGGAAGAAATGGACAAATTCTTAGAAATGCACAACCTGCCAAGACTGAATCAGGAAGAAATAGAAAATATGAACAGACCAATCACAAGCACTGAAATTGAAACTGTGATTAAAAATCTTCCAACAAAGAAAAGCCCAGGACCAGATGGCTTCACAGGCGAATTCTATCAAACATTTAGAGAAGAGCTAACACCTATCCTTCTCAAACTCTTCCAAAATATAGCAGAGGGAGGAACACTCCCAAACTCCTTCTACGAGGCCACCATCACCTTGATACCAAAACCAGACAAGGATGTCACAAAGAAAGAAAACTACAGGCCAATATCACTGATGAACATAGATGCAAAAATCCTCAACAAAATACTAGCAAACAGAATCCAACAGCACATTAAAAGGATCATACACCATGATCAAGTGGGGTTTATTCCAGGAATGCAAGGATTCTTCAATATATGCAAATCTATCAATGTGATAAACCATATTAACAAACTGAAGGAGAAAAACCATATGATCATCTCAATAGATGCAGAGAAAGCTTTTGACAAAATTCAACACCCATTTATGATAAAAACCCTGCAGAAAGTAGGCATAGAGGGAACTTTCCTCAACATAATAAAGGCCATATATGACAAGCCCACACCAAACATCATCCTCAATGGTGAAAAACTGAAAGCATTTCCACTAAGATCAGGAACAAGACAAGGTTGCCCACTCTCACCACTCTTATTCAACATAGTTTTGGAAGTTTTAGCCACAGCAATCAGAGAAGAAAAGGAAATAAAAGGAATCCAAATCGGAAAAGAAGAAGTAAAGCTGTCCCTGTTTGCAGATGACATGATCCTATACATAGAGAACCCTAAAGATGCTACCAGAAAACTACTAGAGCTAATCAATGAATTTGGTAAAGTGGCAGGATACAAAATTAATGCACAGAAATCTCTGGCATTCCTATATACTAATGATGAAAAATCTGAAAGTGAAATCAAGAAAACACTCCCATTTACCATTGCAACAAAAAGAATAAAATATCTAGGAATAAACCTACCTAAGGAGACAAAAGATCTGTATGCAGAAAATTATAAGACACTGATGAAAGAAATTAAAGATGATACAAATAGATGGAGAGATATACCATGTTCTTGGATTGGAAGAATCAACATTGTGAAAATGACTCTACTACCCAAAGCAATCTATAGATTCAATGCAATCCCTATCAAACTACCACTGGCATTTTTCACAGAACTAGAACAAAAAATTTTGCAATTTGTATGGAAACACAAAAGACCCCGAATAGCCAAAACAATCTTGAGAACGAAAGAAGGAACTGGAGGAATCAGGCTCCCAGACTTCAGACTATACTACAAAGCTACAGTTGTCAAGACGGTATGGTACTGGCACAAAAACAGAAAGATAGATCAATGGAACAGGATAGAAAGCCCAGAGATAAACCCACGCACATATGGTCACCTTATCTTTGACAAAGGAGGCAGAAATGTACAGTGGAGAAAGGACAGCCTATTCAATAAGTGGTGCTGGGAAAACTGGACAGCTACATGTAAAAGTATGAGATTAGATCACTCCCTAACACCATACACAAAAATAAGCTCAAAATGGATTAAAGACCTAAATGTAAGGCCAGAAACTATCAAACTCTTAGAGGAAAACATAGGCAGAACACTCTATGACATAAATCACAGCAAGGTCCTTTTTGACCCACCTCCTAGAGAAATGGAAATAAAAACAAAAGTAAACAAATGGGACCTAATGAAACTTAAAAGCTTTTGCGCAGCAAAGGAAACCATAAACAAGACCAAAAGACAACCCTCAGAATGGGAGAAAATATTTGCAAATGAAGCAACAGACAAAGGATTAATCTCCAAAATTTATAAGCAGCTCATGCAGCTTAATAACAAAAAAACAAACAACCCAATCCAAAAATGGGCAGAAGACCTAAAAAGACATTTCTCCAAAGAAGATATACAGAGTGCCAACAAACACATGAAAGAATGCTCAACATCACTAATCATTAGAGAAATGCAAATCAAAACTACAATGAGATATCATCTCACACCAGTCAGAATGGCCATCATCAAAAAATCTAGAAACAATAAATGCTGGAGAGGGTGTGGAGAAAAGGGAACCCTCTTACACTGTTGGTGGGAATGTAAATTGATACAGCCACTGTGGAGAACAGTATGGAGGTTCCTTAAAAAGCTACAAATAGAACTACCATATGACCCAGCAATCCCACTACTGGGCATATACCCTGAGAAAACCATAATTCAAAAAGAGTCATGTACCAAAATGTTCATTGCAGCTCTATTTACAATAGCCCAGAGATGGAAACAACCTAAGTGTCCATCATCGGATGAATGGATAAAGAAGATGTGGCACATATATACAATGGAATATTACTCAGCCATAAAAAGAGACGAAATTGAGCTATTTGTAATGAGGTGGATAGACCTAGAGTCTGTCATACAGAGTGAAGTAAGTCAGAAAGAGAGAGACAAATACCGTATGCTAACACATATATATGGAATTTTAAAAAAAAAATGTCATGAAAAACCTAGGGGTGAAACAGGAATAAAGACACAGACTTACTAGAGAATGGACTTGAGGCTATGGGGAGGGGGAAGGGTAAACGGTGACAAAGCGATAAAGAGGCATGGACATATATACACTACCAAAAGTAAGGTAGTTAGCTAGTGGGAAGCAGCCGCATAGCACAGGGAGATCAGCTCGGTGCTTTGTGACCGCCTGGAGGGGTGGGATAGGGAGGGTGGGAGGGAGGGAGACGCAAGCGGGAAGAGATATGGGAATATATGTATATATATAACTGATTCATTTTGTTGTGAAGCTGAAACTAACATACCATTGTAAAGCAATTATACTCCAATAAAGATGTTAAAAAAAAAAAAGACATATACAGAACATTCTATTCAACAATAGAAAAATATACATTCTTCTTAAGCACACATAGAACATTTACTGGGATGTTAAATGTTAGGCCACAAAAAAAGTCTTAGCAAATTCAACAAGACCAAAATCATACTAAGTATCTTTCCTGAACACAGTGGTATAAAGCTAGAAATCAGTAACAGGAGGAAAACTGAAAAACTCAAGAATGCATAAAAATAATTCTCCTGCACAACCAACGTAGCAAATAAGAATTAAAAGGAAACTAAAAAGTATCTTAAAACAAACAAAATTGGAAACACAATATACGAAAACAGGGGATGTTAGCAAAAGCAGTTCTAAGAGGGAACTTTATAGCCATAAACACATACAGAATGAAAAGACAATTATCTCTAATAAATAACCCAACTTTACACCTCAAGGAACTAGAAAAAAGAACAAACTAAGCTTAAAGTTAGCAGAAGGAAGGAAACAATAAAGATTAGAGCAGAAATAACTAAAGGAGAGAAGAAAAATTGAGAAAAGATTAACAAAACTAAGAGTTTGTTCTTTGAAAAGACAAACAAAATTGACAAACCTTTAGCTAAACTATCCAAGAAAAAAAAAAAACCCAACAAAATTATAAATCAAAGAGGAGACATTACAACTGATACCACAGAAATACAAAGGATCTGTGCACCTGAAACGATCACATTGTTAATCAGCTATACTCCAGTACAAACTAAAAAGTTAAAAAAAAATACAAAGGATCAGAGGGTAGTAGGAACATTTATCTGCCAACACACTGGACGATGTAGAAGAAATGGATAATTCTTAGAAACAAAAAATATACCAAGACTGAATCAAGAATAAAGAGAAAAAGTGAACGAACCAGTTACTAGTAAGGAGACTGAATCAGTACCCAAAGCTTCCCAACAAAGAAAAGCCCAGGACCAGATGGATTCAAGGTGAATTTTACCAAACATTTAAAGAATTAATGCCAATTCTTCCCAAACTCTTCCAAAATATCAGAGAAGGGAACACCCCTAAACTCATTTACAAGGTCAGTATTACCATGATACCACAGCCAGAATAAGGACATTACAAGGAAGGAAAACTACAGACAAATATCCTTGATGAAAACAGATGCAAAAATTCTAAATAATATACTATCACACCAAATTCAACAGTACATTAAATGATCAAATGGGGTTTATCACAGGAATGCAAGGATTCTTCAATATATGCAAATCAATCAATGTGATATGCCATATTAACAAATTGAAGGATAAAAACCATACGATGATCTCAATAGATGCAGAAAAAGCTTTCAACAAAATTCAACAGCCATTTATGATAAAAATTCTCCACAAAGTAGACTAGAGGGAACCTGCCTCAACATAATACAGCCCATATATGAAAACCCACAGCCAACATCATTCTCCATGGTGAAAAACAGAAACCATTTCCTCTAAGATCAGGTGCCCACTCTCACCATTATTATTCAACATACTTTTGGAAGTTTTAGCTACAGCAATCAGAGAAGAAAAAGAAATAAAAGGAATCCAAATCAGAAAAGATGAAGCAAAACTGTCACTGTGTGCAGATGACACGATACTATACATAGAATATCCTAAAGACAATACCAGAAAACTACTAGAGCTAATCAATGAATTTGGTAAAGTAGCGAAGTAAAAAATTAAGGCACAGAAATCTCTTGCATTCCTATACACTCATGATGAAAAATCTGAAAGAGCAATTAAGGAAACACTCCCATTTACCATTGCAACAACAACAAAAAATACGTAGGAATAAACAAAAGACCTGTATGCAGAAAACTATAAGACACTGATGAAAGAAATTAGAGATGATACAAACCGATGGGGAGATATACCATGTTCTTGGATTGGAAGAATCAACATTGTGAAAATGACTATACTACCCAAAGCAATCTACAGATTCAATGCAATCCCTATCAAACTGTCAATGGCATTTTTCACAGAACCAGAACAAAGAATTTCACAATTTGTATGGAAACACAAAATACCCCGAATAGCCAAAGCAAACTTGAGAAAGTAAAACGGAGCTAGAGGAATCAGGCTCCCTGACTTCAGACTATACTACAAAGCTACAGTAATCAAGACAGTATGGTACTGGTGCAAAAATAGAAATATAGATCAATGGAACAGGATAGAAAGCCCAGAGATAAACCCACACACCTTATCTTTGATAAAGGAGGCAAGAATATACAATGGAGAAAAGACAGCCTCTTCAATAAGTGGTGCTGGGAAAACTAGACAGTTACATGTAAAAGAATGAAATTAGAACACTCCCTAACACCATATACAAAAATAAATTGAAAATGGATAAAAGACCTAAATGGAAGGCCAGACACTAAAACTCTTAAAGGAAAACATAGGCAGAACACTCTATGACATAAATCACGGCAAGATCCTTTTTGACCCACCTCCTAGAGAAATGGAAATAAAAACAAAAATAAAGAAATGGGACTTAATGAAACTTAAAAGCTTTTGCACAGCAAAGGAAACCATAAACAAGAGGAAAAGACAACCCTCAGAATGGGAGAAAATATCTGTAAATGAAGCAACTGACAAAGGATTAATCTCCAAAATATACAAGCAGCTCATGCAGCTCAATATCAAAAAAACAAACAACCCAATCCAAAAATGGGCAGAAGACCTAAATAGATATTTCTCCAAAGAAGATATACAGATTGCCAACAAACACATGAAAGAGTGTTCAACATCACTAATCGTTAGAGAAATGCAAATCAAAACTACAATGAGGTATCACCTCACACCGGTCAGAAAGGCCATCATCAAAAAATCTACAAACAATAATTGCTGGAGATGGTGTGGAGAAAAGGGAACTCTCTTGCACTGTTGGTGAGAATGTGAATTGATACAGCCACTATGGAGAAAAGTATGGAGGTTCCTTAAAACACTAAAAACAGAACTACCATATGACCCAGCAATCCCACTACAGGGCATATACCCTGAGAAAACCATAATTCAAAAAGAGACATGTACCACAATGTTCACTTCAGCACGATTTACAATAGGCAGGACATGGAAGCAACCTAAGTGTCCACCAACAGATAAATGGATAAACAAGATGTGGCACATACATACAATTCAATATCACTCAGCCATAAAAAAAGAAACAAAATTGAATTATTTGTAGTGAGGTGGATGGACCTAGAGTCTCTCACAGAGAGTGAAGTAAGTCAGAAAGAGAAAAACAAATACCGTATGCTAACACATATATATGGAATCTAAAAAAAAAAATGTTTCTCATTAACTTAGGGGCAGGACAGGAATAAAGATGCAGACATAGAGCATGGACTTGAGGACATGGGGAGGGGAAAGGGTAAGCTGTGACAACGTGAGAGAGTAGCATTGACATATATACACTACCAAATGTAAAATAGATAGCTAGTGGGAAGCAGCAGCACAGCACAGGGAGATCAGCTTAGTGCTTTGTGACCACCTAGTGGGATGGGATAGGGAGGGTGGGAGGGAGATGCAAGAGGGAGGGGATATGGGGATAAATGTATACATATAGCTGATTCACTTTGTTGTACAGCAGATACTAACACACCAGTGTAAAGCAATTATACTCCAATAAAGATGTTAAAAAAAAAATCATACACCATGATTAAGTGGGAGTCATCCCTGGGATGCACGGGTGGTATTGATAAAACATATGCAAATGAACGTGATACACAACATCAATAGAATGAAAGATAAAAATCATAGGAACATCTCAATAGATACAGTAAAGCACTTGACAAAACACCATATCCTTTCAAGATAAAACTCTCAACAACTTAGGTATAGAAGGAACATACCTCAACATAACAGAAGTCACAGATGACAAGCACACAGCTAACATCATATTCAGTGGTGAAAGACTGAAAGCTTGTCCTCTAAGATCAGGAACAAGACAAGGATACCTACTCTCACCACTCCTATTCAACACAGTACTAGAAGTCCTACCAGAGCAATAAATTAAGAAAATGAAATAAAAGGCATCAGAATTGGAAAGGAAGAAGAAAAACTGTCTCTATTTACAGATGACATGATTTTACATACAGAAAACCCTAAACACTTCACAAAAAAACCGTTAGATCTAATTAATGAATTCAGTAAAGTTGCAGGATATAAAATCAGCATACAAAAATCATGGGTTTCCCTGGTGGTGCAGTGGTTGAGAGTCTGCCTGCCGATGCAGGGGACATGGGTTTGTGCCCCGGTCTGGGAAGATCTCACATTCCGCGGAGTGGCTGGGCCCGTGAGCCATGGCCACTGAGCCTGTGCGTCTAGAGCCTGTGCTCCGCAACGGGAGAGGCCACAACAGGGAGAGGCCACAACAGTGAGAGGCCCACGTACCGAAAAAAAAAAAAAAAAATCAGTAGCATTACTATACTTTAAAACTGAATTCTCTTAAGAATTGGAGAATGGGACTTCCCTGGTGGTCCAGAGGCTAACACTCCATACTCCCAATGCAGGAGGCCCAGGTTGGATCCCTAGTTAGGAGCTAGATTCCATATGCTGCAACTAAGAGTTCTCATGCCGCAACTAAGGATCCTGTATGCCGAAACTAAAGATTCTGCATGCTGCAACTAAAGACCCCGCGTGCCACAACTAAGACCTAGTGTAGCCAAAAAATAAATAAATATTTTTTAAAAAAGGGAACTGAAGAATATTACCCCACTACAATAGCATTAAACAATAAAATATATAGGAATAAATTTAACCAAAGAAGTAAAAAAAAAAATCCTTACACTGGAAACTACAAATCATTGATGAAAGAAACTGAAGACAAAAATACCCCACAATTATGGATTGGAAGAATTAATATACAATGTCTATACTACCCAACGCCATCTACAGATCCAATGCAATCCCTATCAAGATTTAATGGCATTTTTTATAGAAGTAGAAAAAACAATCCTAAAATTTATATGGAACCACAAAAGACCTCATATAGTCAAAGCAATCCTAAAAAGAACAAAGCAGGAGGCATTACACTTCCTCATTTCAAACTATATTATAAGGCTATAGTAATCAAAGGGATCAAGATGGCAACGTGAGAGGACATGAAGCTCACTGCCCGCCACAAACAAATCAAAAATATATCTACACGTAAACAATTTTCACTGAAAACTAAGTGGAAACTGGCAGAAGGCCTGTTGTACAAACAAGGATGTAGGAAAGATATACACGTGATCAGGTATGAAGGGAAGAAAAGATGGGGTCAGGACCTGGTGCTCCTGGAAGGGGACTCAGAGGAAATGGAAGATTATAAGGGCAGACACCTGCCCTGGGAAGTGAGCAATTCAAGCCACAGATTAGGTGCCCCAGTCCTGGGGTGCTACGTGGAGGAAATTAGATATTTTTCCAAAGAAAATACTGAACGGCCAACAGGTACATGAAAAGATGCTCAACATCACTAATCGTCAGACTTCCCTGGTGGCGCAGTGATTAAGAATCCGGCTGCCAATGCAGGGGACACAGGTTCCAGCCCTGGTCCAGGAAGATCCCACATGCCGTGGAGCAACTAAGCCCTGTACGCCACAACTACTGAGCCTGCACTCTAGAGCCCGCAAGCCACAACTACTGAGCCTGCGTGCCACAACTACTGAAGCCTGTGCACCTAGAGCCCGTGCTCCGCAACAAGAGAAGCCACTGCAATGAGAAGCCCGTGCACTGCAATGAAGACCCAACGCAGCCAAAAATAAATAAATAAATAGATTTATTTAAAAAAAATCACTAACCGTCAAGGAAATGCAAATCAAAACCACTGTAAGATATCACCTCACTCCTGTTAGAACGGTTGCCATCAAAAAGACACAACAAGCATGTGGAAAAAAGGGAACCCTTGTGCACTACTGGTGGGAATGCAAACTGGAGCAGCCACTACGGAAAACAGTATGGAGGTTCCTCAAAAAAGTAAAAATAAAGCTACCATACAGTCCAGCGAGTCCACTTCTGGGTATACATCCAAAGGAAATGAAGTCACTATTTGAAGAAATACCTGCATCCCCACATTCACTGAAACATTATTTACAATAGCCAAGATGTGTCCACTGAAGAAAATGTGGTACATATATATAATGGAATGTTATTCAGCCATAAAAAAGAAGGAAATCCTATCATTTGTGACAGCATGGATGCACTTGAGGGCATTATGCTAAGTGAAATAGGTTAGACAGAAAAAGACAAATATCGTATGATCCCACTTACATGTAGAATCTAAAAAAAACAAACAAATGAACTCATATAAAAAGAATCAGATTTGTGGTCACCAGAGGTGGTGGGTTGAAGAAGAGGGAATTGGTTGATGGTGGTGAAAAGGTCAAGTGTCCAGGTATAAAATAAATGAGGAAGTCTCAGTTTATAACTGGGGAAATATGTACATGATGACCATAGTTAACACTGCTGTATAGTATCTTTGGAAGTTGCTAAGAGATTAAATCTTAAAAGTTGTCATCACAAGGAAAAAAAATTTCTTCTTCATAACTATATGAGATGGACGTTAACTTACTATAGCAATTTACAATATAAGTATGACAAGTCATTATGTGGTACAGTTTAAACTTATACAGTGTTGTATGTCAATTATATCTCAATACAACTGAAAAAAAAATTAAAAAGCCAACTTCAAAACAACAGAACGTTTTGTGGAGTTCTTACTCACCCTTGACCTACCCCCTTTCCAGTGCTGCAGCAATCTTAGTCTTGAGTAGCCAGACGCCCAATTCCCAGTTTTCCCCTCAAACTAAAGGGAGAAAGAGCAAACTTGATTGCAAATTATTGTGTATTTCTGCTCTAACGTGTCTTAAGGATACCTAAAACCCTGGTGTGGCAGAAAAAGCTGTGAGGCAGAATACAAATCCACAGACGTCTGGAGCAACAGACTGTGGGTAAAGATACATAACAGACCATTTAAGGCCATTTGGAAATACAGGACATTCAAAAGCTTCCACGAATATGGAGGAATTTAAGAAAGCCACATGCAAGACCAAGACACACGCTCAGAAAACTCCTGAGACCTTAAATTTTTACCTCGGGCTAATCCCAAGATTAAGAGTATCCTAACTAAGTGATGAAGGAGTGTCCCAGCAAAGAGCAAATATGTAAAGACAGGGAGAGGTAGATGGTCTTTTTTTGGGTTTTTTTCAGTGTTTTTTGTTTGTTTCAGCTCCTGAGATTCATGGAATTCTCTGTCAAAAGATTAGCTGAACACAAGCTACAGGAACAAAGTCTTCAGTGATCACACATGACAATATACAGTCTTTGCAGAAATAGTTTGGAAAAGTCCCAAAACAAATTAACTACAATGGCCTTCAAAAAATTTAAAAAAGCAAACCCTGGGGAAGGCAAGGAGTCTAATTTCCAGAGTTACCACATAATAATAGAAAAACATTCAATTTTTAGCAAAAAAAATCACAAGGCACATAAAGAAACAAGAAAATGTGGCTCATTTAAAGCTGACAGAACCAACTCTGAGGAAACCTAGATATCAGACTTACTAGACAAAGACTTTAAAATAATCATCTTAAATATGCTGCAAGTAAATGGAAAACATGGACAAAGAACTAAAGGAAATCAGGCAAACAATATATAAACAAAGCTGAAATGAAAAATTCACTAGAGGAGTTCAACACCAGGGTTGTGAAGGGAGAAAAAAAGGACTGAACACAGGACTATTAAAAATATCAACTCTTACAAACAGAAAAATATATATATATAAAGAAAAGTGAACAGAGTCTAAGAGACTTGTGGGTCACCACCAAGTCAGTCAACATACACATTTTGAGAATCTCAAAAGGAAAAGAGAAAGAAAAGGGCACAGACATTACTTGAAAAAACAATAGCCATAAGTTTCCCAAACTTGAGGGAAGACAGATCTACAAACCCTGAAGTAGGATAAACTAAAGAGACCTACACCAACACACATCATAATCAAATTGGCCAAAGCCAAAGCAAGAATTTTGAAATCAGGAAGAGAGAAGCAATTCATAGTATAAAGGATCTGCAATAAGATCATCAGTCAATTTCTCATCAGAAACCTTAGAGGCCAAAAGGTAGTAAGATGATATATTTAAAGTGCTAAAAGAAAAAAAATTGCGAACCACGATTTCTATATTCAGCAATACTGTCCTTCAAAAATGAGGGAGAAATTAAGATATTCCCAGACAAACAAAAGTTGAAGGAATTCATTACCACTAGACCCACAATACCAGAAATGCTAAAGAGAGTCCTTAATGTTGAAAGGAAAGGATGCTGGACAGTAACTCAGTCATACTTGAGAAAAGATAAAGTTACCAGTAAGGGTAAATATATAAACCCATATTTTAAAAAAAAAAACAACATTGTTGTCATTTTAGTTTGTAACTCCACTTCTTATTTTCTACAGAATTTAAAAGATGAATGCATAAAAAACAATTATAAATTAAAGATGTAATTTTTGACATCAGTAATATAAGGGGGGAAGAACTTTGTAAGAGAGGAGTTTATTTATGCAACTGAAGCAAAGCTGCTATCAAGTGAAATTAGTTACATTAGGATATTCTATATAATCCCATGGTAACTGCAAAAAAAAATCTAAAGAATATGCATGAAAGGAGATTAAGAGGAAATCAAAACATGTCACTGCAAAATATCAACTAAACACAAAAAAGGTAGGCCGTAATGGAGGAAAATGAGAGACAAAAGAGCTATAAGATAGATAGACAGACACAAAACAAATAGCAATGTGACAAAATAAGTCTCCCCTTTTCAGTAATTATTTTTAAAGTAAATAGATTAAACTATCTAATCAAAAGGCAGATAATGGGGGAGGTGATATCAACAGATGAAGGACTAGGAAGTTCTAGGTCCTCATTCCCCACAGAAATGCAAGTTAACATCAATATATGGGCCAGAATACCTTATGAGAACACCACTAAATTGGAAAAACCCAGTTTTCCTCCTCCTGAGTAGGAAGAAACCCAGTCCTTCCCTCCTTTGTTCTCTCCTGTGGGTCTTCTTTACCACTAGCATAGAACGTTTCACTTCTGACACTTCTAGTGACTAAATTCGGGGTGGGGGGGTCCATACAAGTAACTCTCTGCAACACCAGCTGGGTGTCCAACAATTCTGACACCATCTACCTGGAGACAGTGTCAGATCCCACAGGTTAAGGGCTCAGTACCACAAAACTGCTCCCCATATCAGATGCCAATTATAAGTAGTAGGTCCCCAGGTTACCCACAATTTCTGTCTGACTTGGCTACAAATCAGGGGTTCCCACGATCCCTTCCTTGGGTTCAATGAATTTGCTAGAGCAGCTCACAGAATTCAGGGAAATGCTTTATGTTTACCAGTTTATTAAAGGATATGATAAAGGATATAGATGAACAGCCAGATGAAGAGATGCACAGGCCAAGGTATGGGGAAAGGGTGCTGAGCTTCCATGCCCTCTTCAGGCACGCCACTCTCGCAGCACCTCCATGTGTTCACCAATCCAGAAGCTCTCTGAATCCTGTACTTTGGGGATTTTTATGGAGGCTTCATCATGTAGGCATGATTTATCATTAATCCCGTTTTCAGCTCCTCCCTTCTCAAGAGAATGGGGAGTGGGTGGGGCTGAAAATTCCAAGCTTCCAATCATGGCTTGGTCTTTCTGGTAACCAGCCCTCATCCAGGAGCCATCCAGGCACCCAACCAGAGTCACCTCATTAGAACAAAGGACACTCCTATCACGCAGGAAATTACAAGGGTTTCAGGAGCCCTGTGCCAGGAACCCAGGTCAAAAACCAAATATTAGGACAAAAGATGCTCCTAGTGCTCTTATCACATAGGAAATTACAAGGATTTCAGGAGCTCTGTTCCAGGAACTGGGGCAGAGATCTATGTATATTTTCTATTATCTCATAGCCCACCCCATGGGCTCTGGCCACAGACCCCTTTCAGCAAAATGATACCCAAGTCAAAAGATACTGGCACATTACTAGAACCCCATGCAATCATTAATAATCATTCCAGTTCATCATTTTGTTGTATGAGGATGTTTCCCAGGGTTAGGCCACTCCGGTTTGCAGTCTTTCATTCGATCATATCAGGTTCCAAAAGCAGGAGTGGTTTCAGAAAACATACGGCTTCACTCTTTCAGACATCTGATATAACTGACCTAAGAAACAATGTCATCTCTTGCTCTGAGCTCTTTTGAGGTACTAATGTAATACTGAATTTACCTTTTTACATAACACATTTATTCACTACTTACCCTTAGCTACTATTCCTCCTTCTCTTCATTTATACCCAAACTCTTCCATTTTTGGAAGGTTCATTAGATTCAACCATTGTGCTGGTCTAGGTTGCAGAAAGCAATATTAGCCTAGCAAGTGCCTTCCCTCAGTCCACTCCCATTTAGAGAGGGTGAGGTTATGTAGATACAGAACTAGTGGGCTATCTTTACCACCAAGCAATATAGCTGCATTCAGTCTTGTCAGATGGGATGAAGGCACATTCTGCCCCATCAGGCCCTTAGGAATTCTGACTTAAGGTTTGAAAATATAGTTATAGTTTCTTGCTTAGGAATCAATCAACTTGTATTTGCAGCCCTGGTCACATGACCACTGCCATCAGGTAGGAAAAACAAACAAAAAGTTGAGGTGATGTGACGTGAGGAAGAAAAAGAAGAAAAAGAGAGGAAAAAAAAAACTATAGCTATTATACCAACGTCCTCCTCCTTTGGCAAGAAGGTAAGTCATATCAGCATCCTTTGTCACCCCTACTTCCCTAGATCCACCAGAAAAATAGAGGAATCTATCCAGTGGGGACATACTTCTAGTCCCACTCACGTTTAATATGAGTAGACACTCATGAAGGTGTGTAAAGCCAGCCCTTCATGCCTTTATTTTCCTCCATTTTAGACAACCAATGCTTCAAATGCCCATTCCAATCTTCTATCAAACTAGTACTCAGAGGAGAATATTTCTCTGCCCATTGTTGGACATTACAGACTGTAAAATGTGTTCCTTGGTCTAAAGAAATGATAGTCAGCAACCCAAATTGGTATAGTATCTTCTGTTCCAGTTCTTTCACAGTATTCTGAGCATTTTCATCTACCATTAGGCAGGCATAGCCCTGTCCAGAGTCAGTGTCTATTCCCAGTGTCAGGACCCATTTGTAGCCCCCCATGGCTACCAGCATTGTCTCACATGCCAACCATGATCAGAGCCTTCCCACCAGGGAATCTGCCATATAGCCATGTGCAATCTCTGTCTCTCTCGTTGACAAAGAGAACTTCTCTTACTGGCGTTTTGTACATGAGAGTACAAGAAGACTATGAGGAAATTCAACCCATCTTTACTTTGCTGCAGTGACCCCTATGTCCATACATGTCACGGACCCAGGTGGCCATCTCAAGGGAGCACACAGGAGTATCTGCTTGCTGATTCCAATCACCTACTAAACCTGGAAAAGAGTTCTTCTGATGGGCATTGACATGTTCTACTTTAATGCACCCCTCAAATTTCCACAAGCCTGTGCCCTACAAGGGCATCCCTTTAATGGGCCAGGTTTCCATTGCCCTCCTGCCTGACCATATGGCCAGTCTATTGGCCAGCATCCATGAATCAATAAAAACCAAACATAGGTGCTTATACCATCGTTCAATTCTTCCATCACTGTTAGGATAACAGCATGCAAGTCAGCCCACCAATCTGATTTGAAGAATTCAGAGTGGTGGCCTTCCAAATAGGATGCTGTCCATTCACCTTCTAAATGCCATCCACAAATGAAGCAACTCTTTGTTGGTCAGTTGAGAGTTCTTTATAGGGCACTGTCCAAGTGACAAAAGAATCCAGCAACTCCTCACACAGTTACAGAGACAGTCCTAGAGAAAAAGAAGCCCCCTACTCGTGAGTATCTCCTTGCACTCCCCAGGCAGCATCATCCTGTAAAAACCATGTCTATTTTATTATGAAATTCTTCCAGGCACTGACATCCCCATTAGAGTGATTCTCTGACATCACCCTACACATTGAGTAGTTCAGGTTTTAAGATAATTTTATGTCCTTCAGTCATAGGGGTAGCTTCAATTAATAATGTCAAATGGCAAGATAGTAAATGCCCTTCAAATGGAAACTGTCTAGTATAAATTCCCAGTAGTGATCGCTGGGAGGCATTCACAGGCTTTTGTCATAAACCACAGTCTAGGCTCCACGGGCTATCACACAGAGAATTTGTCCCTACCAGCAATCCAACTTCTATTCCACACTCCTTACTGGTTCCTATTTATCATGTCCGATTAATATTGCTCAAAGGGTAGAGTTACATGCCTTCTGTTTACAATATTAGGTAGGGGAAACATCCCCCAGATACAACGTCCATCCCCATAATACAATCAGAAAAAAGAGACACAACCACTTCACATAGAGCCTGTTCAAACAACAATTCTACAAACTTTAATCTTAATTCTATCAACCCTCACTGTGGCCTCCATTAGGATCACATCAACAGGTTTTGTGTTACAATATTAGGTAGGGGAAGTGTTCCCCAGCCAAACACAGTATCGATTCCCATAAAACATTCAGGTAAAGAAGACACAATTTCTTTACATAAAGCTTGTTTAAACATTTCAACTTTCACAATCTTATTAACTCTTACACTTTTTTTTTTGGCTGTGCCACGCGGCTTGTGGGGATCGTAGTTCCCTGACCAGGGACTGAAATCAGGCCCTTGGCAGGAAAGCACAAAGTCCTAACCACTGGACCGCCAGGGAATTCCCAACCCACACTTTTATACTCTCTAAATCTAACTGTAGCCTGTGTCACGGCTTCACCAATAGGTCTTGGTACCACAGTTCGTAGGACTCCTGTATCAACCCCCTGACCATTTTACCCACTCATGTGCAAAAGGCTTTGGGTCCTTAGTAAGGGTTGAGCCAAGGTACCCTGGCCCTTTTGTCAACTGTCAACTTGATTAATCTGCCTAACCACTGCCCCAAGTGACTGCTGGCGAGATTCCTCAATGTAGTCTCTGCCTTCTGGCTTTTTACTTCTCCAAACTGGGATAAATAGAGCAGACTTGTTTGGGACCCCTACATGCTGGGGGACCAGCAGGAGATCCCTTTGGCTAACACCCAGTCTTTGGTATGGCTGTATTAAAACCTTTGTTTTAACCCCATCAATGTCCATTTTATTCATCCCACTTCTTTTCATTTTTTTAAATTAACATCTTTATTGGAGTATAAGTGCTTTACAATGGTGTGTTAGTTTCTGCTTTATAACAAAGTGAATCAGCCATACATATACATATTTCCCCGTATCTCTTCCCTCTTGGGTCTCCCCCCCTCCCCCCCTCCCTATCCCACTCCTCTAGGTGGTCTTCATCCCACTTCCTAACAACCATCTAAATAAAGATTTCCACCCTGCTGAGACAAGTCCTGTGACTCTCCCTTTTCTGTTTCATCTTTCTTTCACCCCTATCAATATCTGCTTAATTCACCTTGTTCCTTAATCACCATATAAAAACGTCCACCCGGCTAAGACCAGTCTCTTGATTCTTTCCCCTGCTTTTTCTTGTTCTCTTGTCCCAGGTACGGGGGTCAGAGACCAATGGAAAACCAAGCCAATAGAAAACTAAGAAGGAATTCCATTGAAAAGGGTAGGAAAAGTTCATGGCATTTTACACACACATGCTTCTCCCCCATCTCAGTATAGTTAGATGCAACTAAGAGAAAACCTAGTTCTGGTTTGCCTGGGGCCTGCCTGAGGGACAGATTTCTGTCTCACCAGACTTGGAGCACTGACAGGCATGTTGGCGTAGTTTGGAAGACACTGAAAATGTAGGCAGGTGCCACAGCACAGTAGCTGCAGAGATTCTGCAGTTCAGCAGGCAGATGTCTGGGAGAGCAAGAAATTACAAGCTCCTGAGAAGAAATAAGGACAAGCAGTGTAGAGAAATTAAGACAGTTAAAAAGTACACACACAAGTCCAGAGAACATACATCACTAGAAAAGGATGGGGAGGTCCCAAACTTCCAGGTGGGCTGATTCGTGAAAGTATTCTGCTAAATGAAGCCAGTCCATTAAGACCCGGACAGGAAGTTGCTTTGTCAAATGGCCAAATCTCAGCAACAGATCACAAAGTATACAAAGAAACAAGGAAACATGGCCCAATCAAAGGAACAAAATAAAACTCCAGACTGGACCCAAAAGAAAAACAGGTTGCTGAATTTCTTAATGAAAAATTCAAAACTACTTCTTAAAGATATTCAATTAGCTAAAAGAAAACACAGATATACAACTAAACAAAATCAGGAAATGCATGAACAAAATGAGAATATCAACAAAGAGATAGAAACTATAAAAAAGAACCAAACAGAAATTCTAGAGCTGAAAAATATAATAGCTGAGCCAACCTTACCCTGATACTAGAGCCGGACAAAAACACTAGAAGAAAATTAAAGACCAATAGCCTTGATAAATATGAACAAAAATCCTCAATAAAATACTAGCAAACTGAATTCAAAAGCACATTGAAAGGATTATACACAACAAAGTAGGATTTCTGAATGCAAGAATAGTTCAACATGTAAAAATCATGTAAAATAAAACATGTTCATATTAACTGATGCAGAAAATGCATTTAACAAGATTTAACACTGTTTCACGATAAAAACACTTAATAAACTAGGAATAGAAGGAAACCATCTCAACATAACAAAGGCCATATATGAAAAAATATCACAACTAACATCGTATGAAATAGTGAAATACTGAAAACTTTTCCTCTACCAACAGGATCGAGATAAGGATGCCCACTCTGGCCATTCTACTCAACGTAATACCAGAAGTCCTAGCCAGAACCTTTCGGCAAGAAAAATAAATAAATAAAAGGCATCCAAATTGGAAATGAAGAAATAGCATTACCTGTTTGTGGATGACATGATCTTATATGTAGAAAGCCCTAAAGATTTTTTAAGAACCTGTTAGAAATAATAAAAAATTCAGCAAAGTTGTAGGAATCAAAAGTAACACACTAAAATCTATTCATTTTAGTTGCATTTCTATACACTAACAATGAACAATATGAAGTGGAAATTAAGTAAACAATTCCATTTACCACAACATTGAAAAGAATAAAATATTTAGGAACAATCCTAACCAAGAAGGTGAAAGAGTTGTAAACTGACAAAAAAACATTAATGAAAACACTTTAAAAAAACACCAAAAAATGTAAAGACATCTCAGGTTCATAGACTGGAAGACTTAATGTTGACAGTATGTCAATACTACCCAAAGTAATACACAGATTCAATGCAATCTCTATCAAAATCCCAATGGCATTTTTGGTACAAATAGAAAAAGCCACCTAAAAATTCACATGTTATATCAAGGAACTCCAATGGCCAAAACAATTTTGAAAAAGAACAAAGTTGGAAGACTTACACTTCCTCATTTCAATACATATTACAAAGCTACAGAAATCAAAACAGTATGGTACTGGCATTAAAGACAGACATATAGATCAATGAATCAGCACAGAGTGCCAGAAATAAACCTTCATGTATACAGCCAGGTAAGGGTGCTAAGACCACTCAGTAGGGAAAGGACAGTCCCTAACAAATGGTGTTGGAAAAACTGGATATCGTGCATAAGGATAAAGTTGAACACTTATCTTGTATCATATACAAAAATTAACTCAAAACATACCAAAGACCTAAATGTAAGAGGTAAAATTATAAAACGCTTAGAAAAAAAGGGGAAAAGATTCATGACATTGGATTTGGCAATGATTTCTTGAATATGACACCAAAAGCAGAGACAACAAAAGCTAATACAGACATATGGGACTACATCAAACTTAAAACTTCATCAAAGGATATAATCAACAAAGTAGAGAGGCAATACATGGAATGGGAGAAAATATTTGCAAATTACATCTTACAAGGAGTTAATATCTAGAATATATAAAGAACTCCTATATCTTAGTAACAACAAAAAAAGTAACCCAACTAAAAAGTGGACAAAAAACATGAACAGTCATTTCTCTAAAGATATACAAATGGCCAATAAGCACACAAAAAGATGCTCAACATCACTAATCACTAGGGAAATGCAAACCACTAGCATAATGATTTATCACCTCATACCCATTAGGATGACCACTATCAAAAAAAAAAAACAGAAAATAACAAATGTTGGTAAGGATGTGGAGAAATTGGAACCCTTGTGCACTGTTAATGTGAACATAAAATGGTGCAGCCACTATGTAAAACAGTATGACAGTACCTCAAAAAATTAAAAACAGAACTACCATATGATCCAGCAATACCACTTCTGAGTATTTAACCAAAAGAATTGAAAGCAGGGTCTCAAAGAGACACCCAGGTTCATAGCAGCACTATTCACAATAGCCAAGAGGTGAGAGCAACTCCCATGTCCACCTACAGATGAATGGGTAAAGAAGATGTGGTCTACACATAGAACCTACAACAGGTAGATCTACAATAGAACATTATTCAGCCTTAAAAGGAAATCTTACCACATGTTACAACATGGATGAAACGAGAACATTATGCTAAGTGAAATAAACCACTCACAAAAAGACAAATACTGTATGATTCCACTTACATGAGGTATCTAAAGTATTTAAATTCATAGAAACAGAAAGTAGGATGGTGGTTACCAGGAGTGGGTGGAGGGGAAAATGGGAAGTTGATGTTTAATGGGTATAGTCTCAGTTTTGTTAGATAAAAATGTCCTGGAGATTAGTTGCACAACAATGTGAATATACTTAACACTACTGAAATGTACACTTAAAAGTGGTTAAGATGGTAAATTTTATTTCATGTGTTTTTTACAATTAAAAATAACAAAATGTAAAGCAAGCATTATCAGAGAAAATGAGGGTAACTTCACAGGGAAAAAAGGTGGGACTCATCAGAAAGATATAGTAATTTTAAACTTTATGCATCTAACAATATAACTTCAAAATACAGTAAAAAGTAATAGAATTATAGAAATTGACAAATCTATTGTAACAGTAAGAGATTTCAACACACCTCTTCCAGTAACTGATGGTCAAGCAGACAAAATTACTGAGACTTGAACAACAGAACTGACATGTTTGACCTATCCTACTTAAACGGAGACATTAGCAAGGTGGTGGAATAGGAATGCATCTCCCTAAACAAACAATGATTTGGAAGGCAACTACAGACAAAAGTGCCTTTGTGAAAGCCTTGGGATCCAGATAGGAGGTTGCAAAACCCCAGTGAACCCCAAGGCCAAGGATAGCTGCTCTAAAAAGGCAGGCCCACACCCTGGTGGCAAGCTCACATGGTTCTGCCAGCAAACTGAAAGCAGCCCCAACTCCCTACAGACTAAGCTCCAGACCTGCCTGGTCACGGTCCTGTAACCATCTGACAAGGGACCCAGGAGGAATCATGCATCCGTACCCCTAGTAACAGGCCTACCATCCTTGGACCAGACTACAGATCCTGAAGCAGCCCTGTGACCTGGCTCTAGCCCTGCTCCCAGTCCTGCTCACCCAGGGATCCAGCAACACCCATCTGTGCCCCTGGCAGCAGGCCTGCCAACCTTAGTGCCAGCTGTGGGTCCTGAAGTGGCACTGAGACTTGGTTTCAGCACTGCTCCAGTGTGGTGCTAGAACAAGTCCTGCCCACCTGGGGATCTGGCAGGAAACCAACCAACCAGCAAAAAGCATTTAACCATAAAGAAAATGATTGATAAATTCTACTACATTTAAATTAAGAACTTTTCAGCCCATCAGAATAAACTCAAAAATGGGAGAAGTTATCTGCAACAAATATAAGGGATTAGCATCTAGGAGGTAAGAATAATCTATGATATATAAAGAAATCCCAGACACAGTTAAGAAAAACACAAATAACACAACAGGAAAATGGGCAAAATGGTATCAGGAGGCACTTCTCAAAGGAAATACAAAAAGAAGACCGACATGAAAAGATGCTCAATCTCATTACTGTTCAGGAAATGAAATTAAAACCACAATCAGATATCATTTCACAGACACCAAGTTGGCAAAAATTTTAAAGGCAGAGATTATCAAGTGTTGAAAAGGACAATGAGTAATGCAAGAGGCCACATACTGCTGAAAGGAGTGTAAACAGTATGCTAGTATCTACTAAAGTTGAACATGCACAAACCCACGCACCCAGCAGTCCACCCCAGGTATTTACCCTAGAGCAGGGGTTCTCAGCTTCGACACTCGCATTAGGAGTCGGACAATTCTTTGGTGCGTGGGAGAGGAGGAGATGGGAAGGCTGTCCTGTGCATTGTAGTATGTTTAGCAGTGTGCCTGGCCTCTACCCACTAGAGACAAGGAGCACACCACCTCCCAGTTATAACAACCAAAAGTGTTTCCCTTTCTTCCCTTACCCCTATCTCACCTCACCTCCCTCACCCCTGTTTGAGAACTACTTCATCTGTGCACCAGGAGACCAGGACAAGAATGTCCACTGCAGCACTGTTTATTTAGAGTAACAAAAACTAGAGACAGCCCAAGCGGCCATCAACAGAATGGATGCAGTGCAATACCACAGAAAAAGTGAGTGAAGAACTTCAGCCACACACACGACTGAATGGATCTCAAATAAAAGACAATAAGCAAAAAAAAAAAAAAAGAAAGAAAACTTGCTACATGGTTTCATTTTATAAGGATCAAAAAGTTAAACAAAACTAAAATATTATCTGGAGACACATACACATTGTGAAACTATAAAGAAAAGCAAGGAAATGATTAAGAGGAACTTCAGAATAGTAGTTACCTCTGAAGAGAAAAGATGCAATTGGGGCAGACATACAGGGAATTGCTAAGATTTTGACAAGGTTCTATTTCTTAAACTGAGTGGAGTGTTCAAAGTTCTTTCATGACTCTTTAAACTGTTCCTATGCATCTTATATGTTTTTGAATGCATATTTTGCACAGTTATACATGCACTCACAAAGGCACAGGGACATTCTCACACACCTGAGCAAATATGATCAAATTGACGCATTCAATGTCCTTTGAGAAGACCACTGTCTGCAGTGACATGGAAGTGGCAGGCAGAAGGCATTCATCTCTGGTGCTCCAGAGCACATATATCTTTTGCAGTTAGAGGAAGAAAATTAGAATACAGTCATCTCCGCACTCAACAGTCTGTGTCTCTCATGAAGAATCTCCTTACAGAATCCTCATAAAATCATTGACCTAAATTTTCTCAAAGCCCAGCTAGTCTGCATCCCAGCTTGTCAACCCAGTGCCTCTGATCACCCATGTCCTCCTCTGGTTCACTTGACAGTGCACTTAACTTCCTCTACACCTTGTGAGAAGAGCTCACTGCCCAACCAGACCACAAGCTCCAGGCACCAAGGAAGTGAGTCCCCACAGGCATTCAATGAATCTGTGTATGTAACCACAACCTCTACAGGGCTCCTGCCTCCCTTCTCTTCTGACCCTCCTTGGCACTCACACAGGCTGGTTGCAGATGCCAGGTATCTGAGGTATGGGAGAAAGACTTTGGTCCTGCAACTCCCCAACCTCCCATTCACACGTATGCAGTCTGGTAAGAATGTGGACTATGGAGCCAACAGGGGTGAGTGGTGTGACTGTGGGCAAATCACTTACCTTCTCTATGCCCTCACCCACAAAATAGGATCTGCATGGTATCAACCCTTGTAGGGTTGAGCATGAGAGTCAATGCCTGTGAAGCACACACAACAGGCCTGGCTCTACAAGTGGTAGCTATCTTTTCAGATCCACAACCCTTCACCTACAATTCTCAAAAGTCAAAAATGTTGTGAAAACTGAATATTATTTCAAAGTTTGGGCAACAAACTGCCTGGCAGCAAAACCTGAAAATATCTGAGGCTCTTTATAATACCTATTTCTATTACTTACTATAGATATTGATAGATATTGCTACAGAAATCCTATGTTTGATTAAGGAGTGCTTCAGTGTGACTTTGATAAAATTCAAACATTCTGACTTTTCCCCATGTCTGGTTGGGTTTGGGTCAGAGAGTATGACCTGTGTTACCATTTCACAGTCACACCACTCTCAGCAGCTCATCTCATCACCTTTTCCTCTGCTGTACCCTAGGCTGACCCTTATCCACTCACCAACATTCAGTGACAGCCCCCAACCAGTCATTCCCACGCCAGCCCATAATCATAGCCTAGGGAGAACTTCCCGAGGTCACGATCCCACGAGCCCTGGAAATAGGTCAAGGCCCCTAACAGCTGGGTCCCCAGCCTTCTCCCACCTAGGCTCAGGCCAACTCACGTCCTGCAACCTCCTTCTCCAAGTTGAGGCTTCCTCTATCACAGATTTCACCTCAATTACAACACATGACCCCACCACATGCCCTCTGATGGCAGGGCGGGTGCAGAATTTATTCATCTCTGTATCCCCAGAAGCCAACACAGCTCCTGGCATGCAGCAGGCACCCAATAAATACTTGCTGAACTGAACAACTTGTGCTGCTAAGAAAATGGCCATACTGCAGGGCATCCTCCTCATCCTGTAGCAGGCCTTCATCTTCATCTTCACTTTCTGGCTTTAAGACAGCTATTTAAAAAAGTACTAGGAACTCTTAATATTTGATTACCCCTAACCAAAATGCATTCTCTAAGATTCTCTGAAACTCTGCATAGGAAATGTCTATCAGTGGAGACCCAATTGATACAGTGGACTAGAAGTGGGTGACTTGGAGCTGTGTTTTGCGCATATTGGAATGGAAATGCTTTTTTTTTTTTTTTTTTTTGCAGTACGCAGGCCTCTCACTGTTGTGGTCTCTCCTGTTGCGGAGCACAGGCTCTGGATGCGAAGGCTCAGCGGCCATGGCTCACGGGCCCAGCCGCTCGGCGGTATGTGGGATCTTCGCGGACCGGGGCACGAACCCGTGTCCCCTGCATCGGCAGGCGGACTCTCAACCACTGCGCCACCAGGGAAGCCCCTGGAAATGCTTTTGAGATAACCCAGAAAGGTAGCGATAGGCCACAATCCCTGTGGGTCTGAGACCGAGAAATGGCCTGGGCTGAAGTGATATACAAGTGAGTTTTCTGAGGATTTATGGAATGCTCAAAGCCACAAGAATCCTTGAAGCCACAAGAGATCATGCAAGGGAGGAAGCCCACAATGAAAGAGAAGCTGGCCAAGGAGGGCATCTGCGGAGATCTGAGGGAGGAGGTTGACTTGAGAGGTAGGAGGAGAACTAGGAGAGGCTGAGCAGCCAAGGGCCAGATGGGTCAAGGGACAGAGGTGACCACCTATGCCAAAGCTGCCGGAAGGCTCAACTGGACGTTCTCAACTGGCCCTGGCATCCAAGAAGAAAAGCCTCTTTGATTTGAGATCTGGTGGTCCCAAGGGCCACTCTGAAGGATCTTGGAGGTAAGGGGGCTTCTACTGTTTAAAATATAAATTTTTCCAATGAGACACGACAATTAAATGCATCTAAATCCTGACTTGGATCCTATACCACAAAAAGGAAATGGACAAGGAGAGCAAAAAGAATCTGAATAAGGCCTGTAGATGTTAGGTGTCCTGGTTTTGCTAATTGTTCTGTTAAATAAGATGTTAACATTTGGGGAACCTAGGTGATTAGAATGTGGGAATTCTTTGTACTAGTTTTAGAACTTTTTTCAAATTCTTAAGTTACTTCAAAGAAAAATTTTTTTAATAAGACATTTTATAAACGTAAATGCCTCAAAGCTAAGCCAGGTGTACCACAGCTCAGGAATGGCCTTTGTGAAACGGAGTCCTCCTCCTTCTTCTCCTACCCATCTCAATACCAAACAAAAAGGGGGGAAAAGGGGAAAACAAAGACCCTATGCAACATCGGCGATCCCAGAAGCAGGCAAAAACTATGAATGCCAGAAATGCCCTGCACCCAGCGCGCCCCGCGCGGAGTAGCCCCTCCCCCTAAGGGGCGTGGCGTGGGAGCCGCACCCCACCCACCCCGCCCACAGATGTCCGCCCACGCCGCCCCCAATCTGCCCCGCGTCAGTCTGACCCAGCCCCAGCTCCGCCCACAGCCCGTCCGCCCTCCAGCCCGGGCCCGCCCCCGATTCCTACCAAGGGTCCCAGCCACTCCTCCCTTAGTACATCCTGCGTTTAGTAGGCCCCGGTCCCGCCCACAGCCCGGCCTCGCCCAAAGTCTCCCGCCCCCAAGCCCGCTCCGCCCCAGCTAAGTCCTCCCCGGTCCCAGCCCAGCCTCCCCGTCCCGCGGCGAGAGCGCCCTCGTGCGGCCCTCTGAGTTCCGCGCCCGGAGGTCCATTGTCCCTGTCCTGGTCCCACCTACCCGTAGTCCGCCCGCGGCAGCGAAGGCCAACGCCTCGGGCACCGTTGAGAAAACGCAACGCCAGGGCGCGCCGCTCCCACAACCAAGAGGGGCCCAGTAGGCGGTGCAAGCGGGACGACGCCTACCTGCGCCGAACGGACCGGAACCTCGTGGGCTCACGCCAGATACCACCGGCAGCGCGGAGCCCAGAGCGCCGCTGCCCAGCCGGCGTCGGGCGTCGCGGCCGCGCAACGTCCGGCACGAGAGCGCTCGGTTCCCCTCGGCCCGCCTTCTGCTCTCCGCCCAGAACACGCCCCTGCCGAGGACACGCCCCCGCTTCGAGCGACCATCGAGACATTGGGGCCTCCGCGGCGCCTAGAGGGGACGCAGAAGTGCCTCTGAGGCAGGGCCCAAGACGTCAGAAATATTTTCTGTCCCTAATATAGCCCCTTCTCGTCCTGTCTCCTTACATGCTAGCCTAGGCACTTTCCTCGCCATTACTCAGGAGGGCACGAAGTCTTTTCTTCTTTCTAGGTCGGTGGTTCTCCAATGTAGTTCCAGACCAATGGCAGCTTCACTTGGGAACTTGATAGAAATGCAAATCCTGGGGCCCCACCCCAGACCTACCGAATCATTAACTACGAGGCCAGGCCCAACAATCTGCGTCACTGGACCAACCTCACACCCTGGACTTTTGGTCTGGATAATTCTTTGTTGTGGGGCCCTGTCCCATGTACTGCAGGTAGGATCACCTGATAAAATATAGGGCGCCAAGTTAAATTTGAATTTCAGATAAAAATATACTCTAAAATTAATCTTGGAGTTATGTATTTCATCTGGCGACCCTACCGACAGGTATTTTTATTTGCTAAATCTGGCAGCCGTGATTTTAGGATTTTGAGCATCCCTCGCCTCTACCCACCAGGTGCCAGTAGCACACCACACCCCTGCTCCACGAGTTACAACAACTAAAATTGTCTGCAGACAAGGTACCTTGCGCGCCGCGCGGTGGGGGGCGGGGGGGCGGAGAAATCGGGGCGGGGGAATCCCCCTTCCAGCCTGGACCACTCCCGTCGCCTCTCCATACACACACTTTGAGGCTCTGCTCCATAAAGTATATAGGAAGTGACTTTACAGAAAAGGGTGCCTTGGCCTCCAAGGGTTTTTCTAAACACAAAAATCCTTGGGACCAAACTGTGCTAAACATTCAAGAAGAGGGGCGAGTAGTGAAGATTTTGTATTTTCTTCTCCACCCTGGCACTTCTCATAAGGGTTTTGGTCACTGTAAAGTGTAAACCACGTGGGTCAGAAAAATAAGTTACCATGCCCATTTGTGAGATTCTGGAGCCGAGGGCACACTCAAGTTTGTCATTGTTTTTTCCACAAATACGTATTGTTGCCAGGCAGACCAGATACAGCGGAGAACAAAAAGTTCTTGTTCTCATGGGACTCACTTTGTAATAGAGGAGGCACTCAAGAAACAAATAGTATCAAAAGTGATAGGTGGGCTTCCCTGGTGGCGCAGTGGTTGAGAGTCCGCCTGCCGATGCAGGGGACGCGGGTTCGTGCCCCGGTCCGGGAAGATCCCACATGCCGCGGAGCGGCTGGGCCCGTGAGCCATGGCTGCTGAGCCTGCGCGTCCGGAGCCTGTGCTCCGCAACGGGAGAGGCCACAGCAGTGAGAGGCCCGCGTACCGCAAAAAAAAAAAAAAAAAAAAAGTGATAGGTGCTGTGAAGAAAAATGAAGCAAGTTAAGGGGGTAGAAGATGAGCTCTGGGAGGGTGGTGTGCTATTTTAGGTAACATAAATGCAGTGTTTCCTACCTTCCTTTGTTCCCCAGAACCTACATCCCATTCATTCATTCATTCAACAGCCATCTACTGAATGCCCACTCTGTGACAGTCACTGCTTACATTCCAGTGAGAGAAACAGACAATAAACAAACAAGTGAAATATATGGTATGCAAAGTGGAAAGTTCTATAGAGAAAAAAAAATCAGGGAAGGGGAATGTTTAAATAGTGTGGTCATGGAAGTTCTCCCTGAAAAAATTATATTTGAGGGAAAAGCCAAAAGATATGAAGAATAAGCCATGCAGAATTCAAGGAGGAAAATACTTGAAACAGGGAGAACGGCATGTTCAAAGGCCCTGAGGTGGGAGCAAGCCCAGCAGTTTGGAGGAACAGCATGGCTGGAGATGAGTGAACAAGGGGAGTCAAAACAATGAAGTTGGAGAAGTCATAAATCATGTGCCAGGTATGTGGCCAGCCTCTGTGTGTGCTTGGGGCTCTAGTAGAGGAGGAATGCAGTCTGATGAAGCCTTTATAAGTGCCCTCTGAGGTGAATCAAAGAGCCAGACAGGAGGCTATTATAGTGGTTCAGACCAGGTATGATGGTGACTTGGACCAAGGTGCAAATAATGGAGGCAGAGAGAAGTAGTAGGATCCTGGATATACTTTGAAGGTAGAGACACAATAGGGCTTGCTCATAGATTGGATGTAGAACATGAGAGAAAGGAGGCAGGGAAGACTCAAGGGTTTTGGCCTTCACAAGTAGAAGAATAGCGTTGCCGTTGACTGACAAGTGAAAGATGGAAGAAGGAGGTTTGGTGGGAGGTAAGGGGTTTGGTGTTACATGCATACTGGAATCCTCATTCTTTTGGGACCTTGTTTAGCAAATTAGTGGAGGTTACTGACTGGCTTGTCTTTTCTAGATGAAGAAATACCTATCCAGCTCATACCCACTTTTGTCTTAATTAATGGTTAGGATCCTGACCTAAGCCATTTTCTCCTTGGTGACTTGGACCAAGGAGAAAATGCACAGTAAAAATCTGAGATTTTGCTTGGATGACTGGATTGTTCCACTCAGAATTTAGGTTCCTCACTCCCATATGAATAATGGAAATATTCACAACCCCTAACTGATTCATAGAGTTTAACCTGGGGAGGGATTACACTGAGCCTTCCCCCTCCATTCTAGCTCCCCAATTCCTTCCTCCTCAGATAATAGAAAGGGTGTATGAAAGGACTTCACTATTCATACAGCAATACGTGTGCTGAAGACTGTGGCTCTTCATTCATGAATGACCTCAAATAGAGGATGGAGGAATCTGAGAATAAGAAGCAAACACTCTTCCAGAATAAACAGCATACAAACCACCAGAAATATCAGGTCCCTACTTTGGGCTATTAGGATCATAGAGATTTGGGGAAGAGGGAATCTAAGATACGGGGAGAAGTAAGTATAGAACAAAAACGGTGAAAAAGATAGTCATGAAAAGATGGACTGAAGGTGGAGAAGAGAGGGAAGAGGAGAATGATGGAGTAGTGGGTGACAGTGTCCTCCAGGTGAGCCCATCTAGTGGCTCAGGTGCTCTCTCCTTGACTGGTGTTACCTTAAAACAATAAAACAGCCAAATATTTTACCTGCAAAATGGGTTATTTGGGAGCAGCAAAGAGCTGCAATTTGGGACATGCAATCATGGCGAACCACCTGCAAGTCCCATAAAGCAAAGGAGAAGAAACTGTTTTAGAGAGGAGAAGGGAAAGTTGGGAGGGGCTGTTACAAACAAAAAGTCCACTGAAGTATGGTGGCTTTTCATTGTCTGAGTTGTGACAACTTCACATTGGATGTGCTGTTGCCAAGCAAGGAGAAAAATCTTTCTTCCTCATGCGGCAGTGGTAAAGTAGGGTCATTTCCAGCCAGAGATGCAAAGTATGTGTCTCTTCCTACTAAGATTCGTATTGACTCAGTGGTACATGTGTGGCGCTCCCCCTTGTGGCCTCTCAACTCTAATACAGTAAAGTTCCCTTTTATTAATTTTCACACTGGACTGTCTTCTTGGAGTATATTGAAGGAATTTTTTTTTTAAATAAAGAAACCGTTTCTTTACTTGTGGTATTGGAGGTTTTAACCCGCCTTGTAGTGAGTTGAATGGTGCCCCCTCAAAAGATATGTCCACCCAGGGCTTCCCTGGTGGCTCAGTGGTTGAGAGTCCGCCTGCCGATGCAGGGGACATGGGTTCGTGCCCTGGTCCAGGAAGATCCCACATGCCGCGGAGCGGCTGGGCCCGCACCCAGAACCTCAGAATATGACCTTATTTGGAATAAGAGTCTTTGTAGATGTAATAAAGGTAAAGTGAAATCATCATGAAGTAAGGTGGACCTTAAATCCAATGATGAATGTCCTTGGTGTTTTCTGGCTTGTGGCTGCATCAGTCCAATCTCTGTCTCTTCTTCACATGTGTCTTTTATTTTATTTTTTATTTTTTTGCCACACACACAGCATGCAAGATGTTAGTTCCCCAACCAGGGATTGAACCTGCATGCCCCCTGCAGTGCAAGCATGGAGTCTTAATCACTGGACCCCCCAGGGAAATCCCTTCCCATGTGTCTTTGTGTGTCTCCTGCTTTCCTGTCTCCTTTAAGGACATCCATCATCCCACCTCTGTGTTTTAAGCTGTTGCTCATAGTGTTATGGCAAAAAGAAAACAAAACATGTGTTCTATGAGTCGTTTAGGTTTAGGGCTCAGCATAATGGGGTCTTAGTTTTCATGTATTTAAAAATGTAAAAGTCACTTTTGTTGCTTATTTTTATTTCAGCTGGAGCTTTTTTATGGCTTTGGTTAAAATTTAACTTTATTTCTTTTTTCTCTTAAACACACTTTATGCCAAATTTTGTTGAGTTCATATGCCCACAGTGACTAGCATGAAATTTACCAACTCTTATATATGCTGCTGAGTATAACTCAAACTTTCATTTATTGCTGAATTCTTATTATGGCTGTGACCCATGAAGGTGAACTGAGCAAGGAGTAATGAGATACATAAACAGTGTGCCCCATGCCTGCTCCTTTCAGCTCTTTATAATCTAGAGAGCGTTCTCCCTGCAATGTGGATGCTAGCACATGTAATTTTACCAAAAATTAATTTAAAAATCAAGACCAAGTCTACATGTTTACGGAGGTTTGAAGACCGCATGTAGACATTTTCAGTGCCTTGCTTGGAAATAAGCTACATTAATAATTGTTATAAGTTGGATTTTTTTAAAAAAAAATTCAAATTTGGAGTGAGAAGGAGGAAGAAAAACCTACATAATAGGAATTGGAAAATATCAGCCCATTAAAGTAGAATTCTAAAAATGCAAATTTTGAAATTGTCTTTAATTGAGAAATAGGCTAAGTTTTAAAGAAAAATTTTTGGAAA
This sequence comes from Orcinus orca, assembly GCF_937001465.1. Lineage (NCBI taxonomy): Eukaryota > Metazoa > Chordata > Mammalia > Artiodactyla > Delphinidae > Orcinus > Orcinus orca. Next base: position 15,460,283 of record NC_064561.1, on the reverse strand, counting down.
AAAAGTATTAAAGTTAACTTCAGATTTTTGGCTCTGAAGAAAGAACCAGATGCCAAATATTGTGTCAAGCTACAATCTCCTGCTATTAACGGGCCCAGGGCAAAAAAAGTGGCATTAACCGCGAGGTTGCTGGTTTCTCAGAACCTGCTTGTTAAGAGATGATACTGAACATGATATACATGCTGACGACAATTGAATTGATTGGATGTACTCTGTACGATTAAGGATTTAATGTCCTATGTAAAGTTAAGAATTACTTTTGGTAAAGAATATCCACAGGGATGATAAATATATGCACAATTAAACATAACATGTATTATACAATATCAGGAATGCAATGCACATGCTTATATTAATGCTACATTAATATTGTAGTGTGTTAATTCCATGATACTTATGTGTGACAATATATAGTATATACTATGCAAAATTAAACATATATAGTATTAATAGAAATATAAATGAGGAAAGACACTGAAACATGGCATACAGAGGAGTGTATTATTCTTTTTCATGTCTTCTATAAGCACATGAAAAGAGTTGCAATGAATATAAATAACTCATTTCTTGGATTTTTAAATATATATCTTTTTATTTTAAAAGTATTTTTTATCCAAAATTCTAATTTAATTGGATGTCCTACAACCCATAGTGTGTGATGCCCTTGTCTTCAGGTAAAGACTTGAGAGATGAGGTCTCTAGCTTCCATGTTGACAATAGATAAAAAGGGGCCCAGCAAATGCAAGGAGAGAAGCTGGGAGGCTACAGAGATATCCAGACGGAAAATGGTGGTTGGAACCAGGATGAGTGGAGGTGCTGTGAAGTTGAAAGTAGAGCTGATGGAATTTACTGATGTGAGTGTGAGAGGAGTCCAGAATGACCCCCTGGAGAAGTGTGGGGTTACTGCTGGTTAAGACTGGGAAGGTAGGCAGGTCAGGGCCAAGATGGACAGAGATCAGGAGATCGGTTTGACCTATTCTGTGTGAGGTGCCTATTAGACACCCCAATAGACCCACGTGGAGTTCCCAGCTAGAGAGATACACTGGGGTAATCAATATAAATGGTATTGAAAGCTGCAAGCCTGAATGAGAGTACCAGCCACGAGGTAAGTGGATTGGATTGCAGGGTGGGAGTGGAGCCCCTTCCAGGCCACCTGTCCTCCCCACAAGGGAGGCTGAGCTGAGTAAACTTCAGTCCCTTAGTTGGCCACGATGCCTACCAGTGCATGCAGGCCAGATCTCAGCTGCCAAGCTAGAGAGGACAGGGCACTGGCCTCCCTGACGTGACCTGGGAGACCAGGCAATTCAGAAAAATCTCAAGGAAGGCGCTTAGGGTCCTGTATTCTACTCAAGTTTCTGTTATGTGGAGATAAAACAGAAACTTCGGGTTGAATTCTTCCTGAAACACATTGATCTCCTCACAGTATGACAACCATCACTGAGTCACTCTCCAATCATTCATTTTTAATAGAACAGGGCCCCTGAACTTGGACCTCCCCATTAGCAGCCAGGCGCCCCAGGCTGCAGTTCCCTCATCTCGGAGTTTGCTTGTTTCCCTATAATTTAACTCCTTCTCCCCCAGAGGGGTATCAGAAAAATACTTTTCCAATTAAATTAGGGAACTGATTAACAGGGTTCTGAAAAAAGCAAGTCTTGCCTTTGTTTTTCCTGGTCCGCCAAAGACAGACAGGAGCCTTTCCCCATCCTCAGCCCTATGCTCCTGCCTCGCCCTCAGCTGCTTTCTCGGGGCCAGAGTCCTTCAGTCACAACATGCTCAAAGGCAGTCTTGCCACAGCTTTGCTCCCTTGAGCAGCAGACCCCTCGCTGCTCACACTCACCCCCTTGTCACCCCAGTGTGTGTTCAGCTGGGCTGGCAGTATGGCCTCCACATGTATGGGGGCCACTCACCACCAAAAAGAACTAACACTGCAGGAGAGGCACTGGTCTCCTTGAAGTCAGAGCAAAACTAGATAGCAGCCACAGCCACGCCCCTCTGGCTTCTTTCTGTTTAAGTTCCCAAACAATAGCCTGTTGCTGGGGGTCCCCAAGACCACTCTCAGCTTCGATAGAACGACTCACAGAACTGAGAAAAGCTGTTACATTCATGGTTATGGTTTATTCAGTGAAAGCATACAGATTAAAATCAGCAAGGGTAAAGCATACAGGGTCCAGAAAAGACCAGGAGCAGGCTTCCAGTTGTTTTCTCCTGGTGGAGTCATGTAGACGGTGCTTAGTTCTCCAGTGAGGACAACACAGAGTATTATCAACCAGGGAAGCTCACCCGAGCCTTGGTGTTCAGGGTTGTTACTGGGAGTCAGTTTTGCTGGCTGACCTTAGTCTCCAGACCTTTCAGAGGTCAAGGTGATACTGCATGGCCCAAGGCCCCCAACATAAGTCAGGTTGTTGGTATAGACTATCTGAGGTGGCCCAAGCTCCAGGTAAACAAAGACAATCTTATCAGACAAGTTATTCCAAGGCCTTATAAGTTACCTCCCATGAGCCAGGCAAAGCCTTCTTTGGAATGTGCAGGGTTTGGCCGCTCCAGACCTGCTGAGTCAACTCTTTACTTCATAGACCTCACAAAGGGCTTAGAAGTTTTCATTTTGTTGGTCATTGCCTAGAAAAGTAGAAATTGGCTATAAAGACTTTGGCTACAAGGGGTTGGACTTTTCTTCAAAACGTTTTTTAAAAGTATCTTTGACGGTCCTCTGTACTTTCCATCAAAGCACATAATTCTTATTAAGCAGAAGGGATGATAGGTTACTGAATCAAACATCTTTGAAATTTACATGAGGAAACTCAAAAAGTTTAACCCATATTCCACACTCATAATTACAGATTTTCCCAGAAATATCCGTGTCACAGCCAGTCCACACTCTCCTCACCCTCTGGGTCCCTCTGCTATCTGGCCCGAGGCTTGACAGATAGAGGAAAGGATAGTGTGAGCATCTCTCAGGCTAGTGGGATGTAGGCAGGGTTTCCCCATCCTTCAGAGAACCATTAATGTTAACAGCAAAGTCCAGCATTTTTAAAAATAAAATGGAAGACAAGACAAAAATTCAGGCATCAAGCCTGGTAGAGGTAGATTCGGCACAACCTCTATTTTGGTTATGTAACTGTGTGAGTATGAGTAACTGTGTGTGTAACTGCGTGTGTGTGAGAATGTGTGTGTGGTGTGGGGAGTGGGTGTGTACATGAGTGGGCTGTGTCCTTTCACGACATGTGTTACTCCTACCACCCTTTCACTGGTTGAAGGCAGCATGGTATGTGGTGAAGGGTCAGACTCGAGGGCCTGGAGGCCTGGACTTGAGTCCTGGCCCCTGCATCTTAGGAGCTCTGTGACCTTGGGCAAATTTCTTGATCTCATTGGGTCTCAATTTCTTAAAGAATAAATAATAGTAACTACCTCAAGGTTATCATAAGAAATGAATTAAAACAATTAAATGTAAAGCATTTAGTACCATGTCTGACTCAGTAAGTATCCTTTATTTTGTTATTTTCATCATTCTTATTACTACTGCTATTATTGTAGATCATGGTCAAACGTGTTTGAGAAACACTAACTTAGAGGATAGGATTGACAAAGCCAAAGCCAGTGCCTTCCATCAAGCCAGCCACATTTTTTAAACCCCTGAAGAATGGATAGTGGTTTTGCACAGCCCAGACCTGAGGGATAGAAGTCCTTTTCAGATTTAAGTTCCCCTGAGGGCAGTGAGTGGACATACTTACTTCCCAAAGCAATGGCTGGCCACTTTCCCAGGCTGGAACGTTCTGCTTGTTGTGGTGTGTGTTCCCGCACCATCTCCTAACTCAAAACCTGTCTTTGCTAATCAAGGTTAACATCATCACTAACAAGACAGACTGACATCAGGTATCCCCCGATACAATGCTCTGAGAAGGACACAACATCCCTTCTGTGGCATTCTTGACCAAAATGCATGACCCAAACTGAGAGCCATTCAACATAAACTAGTGGTACTCTTAACATGTGTCAAAGTTAGAGAAGACTGAGGAGCCACCAGAGATGGAAAGAGACTAAGAGGACAAAGGCAATCAAATGCAATACGAGGTGCTGCTTGGACATTAGTGAAGAAGCTCGTGAAATGTGAGTAGAGCCTATAGTTTAGTTAACTTCTTGGTTTTGATAACTGTACTACGGTTAGCATTGGAGAGTCTGGGTGAAAGGGATACTCTTTTTACTATTTTTGTAACTTTTCTGTAAGTCTCAAAAATTTTCTAAATAAATAGTAAACATGTGTCTATGTGTGGATACACACATACACATATATGTATGTATGCATATAAACATATAAATATGACCATGTTGAGTGAATTGGCTGCCAGCAAGCCACAGGGTTTTGTCCTCTTGAGATTTTCTGGTTAGCCTGCTCTTTGAGAAAGTATGATTCTTCCACTGTAAGTTCCCTGTTGACTGCTTTCATTATCACAGAAAAATAAGCATCCATTTTTTTTAAAGTTTCCTATTAAACACTCCAGGGAGGACCCACGTGGCACTGGTTAAGGAGGACTTATTATGGTAATCCCTAGACACCCGCCAGCATTCCCTGTCCCCAGAAGGCCAGGCTCAGGCCACATGTGCTGTGCGACCCAAGCCACACATGGAAACCAGATCCCCCAACCCCCATTTCCCATCCCAGCACCTGGGAAGACATTTTTCAGTTGTACTGTTTGTTCAAAACCTGAGTCTGTGTAATTTTAATTCAAAGAGATCAAACTTTCAGATGGAGCAGAAACAATCCCTGGAGGAGCCCTGAAAATAATGAATCCCTTGGTACCAAATCAACAATCACCCTCATTTCTCAGCACAAGAGAGTAATTAGTCCCAGAGGTTAGAGCTCATTTAGGTGATTATATTAGGATTGATATAGACAACACTATTTATATTAATGGAAGTACACTCAAGTATCAGGCTGATGATACTGATAACAATAATATCATTGATAATAAGAATTCATACATGCATGTTATTGACAACTCTAATTTCTATCTTTATACCAATAAACTGATACTGGCATATGACAGGAGCTGAGAGCTCTGTCTTCATCACTTTGCCAGTTTGGACGTGGGGCAAGTTGATGCAAACCAGAGATAATCTCAGCAAAGCCTTTGACAACCACTGTTTGCACAAAATACCTTAAAACAGATTATTAAAGGGGACACATTGTACTTTGATGTACCCATGCAGGTTAGGAAAGCTTGCTGGGAAGAGATCTATTTCCAAGGTAGCTAAGAACAGAAGCTTGATGGGGACTTGACAAGATGA